>NC_136434.1:234536824-236936824 GCF_052849685.1 Lactuca virosa | reverse complement strand
GGAGACTGTAGCTGATTCAACGTGCAAATCAGAGTACATAGTAGCAAGCGAAGCGTCGAAGGAGGCAATATGGCTAAAAGACTTCATCGGAGACCTTGGAGTTGTACCAGCTGTAAAGGAGCCTATGGAGATTTTTTGTGACAACGAGGGTGCGGTCGCCTTAACCAAGGAACCAAGGGATCATGGTAGATCCAGGCACATCGACAAAAAATATCACTTCATAAGACATCGATTAGAAGAAGTACTCCTCATAGTGAAGAGGGTATCGTCAGAGGATAACCCAGCAGATCCCCTTACGAAGGGACTGAGCAGGGTTAAGAACTTGCAGCATGCTAGGAGTATTGGGCTGAAGGACGATATTAGTTTTAGTGATTAGATAGCTGTTTAGAAACTTGTAATAGATAAAATGTAATTGACATTTGATGATTATATAAAAGAGTTTTACTTATGAGTAAAGTTGCTATCTTGTGTCAATTGTTTACTATTGTTTTATTCTGCATGTTTTGACTACAAGAATAATATGATTATTCAAACTATCCACAGTCGATCATACTTTGTAAGTAGGTTATGAAGTTACACTGTCATAAATTGGTTTGTAGATTGTCTAAAGTGTTTAGACATAGCAAAAGTTTGCTACAACATTCATGAATTCTCCTAAAATAAGATTTGAGTATTGGATTAAACCCACGCTCACATGAATCACTTCATGGAATTTATCACGAGTGATTGTGAGATGATAATATCGTATAGTCTTCAAACCAAGATATATGAGTTGTTGATTATGAGTTGGTTGTGCATTGATAGTACGAAAACGCATCAGTAACTTGGTGTTATAAAACGTATTGTTGTGTATAATTTAACAAGTAATTAGTACAAGCATATAAGTCAAACTTTATCTGTTCCTTTTATCCTAAGAGGATTAAAAGCGATATCTTGGGCCCCTCGATGATTTTGTTTTGACTTATGTGTCGGGCCCGGTCAGGAATAAATTGATGTGTTCAATTAAGTTCTATGTCAAACAAATCAGAAATCGGGAAACAAACTGCTAGACAATAAGTATGACTTTATTCCATGTATTTGTCCACACGGTGTCTTGAAGAACAGAAGATTATATGATATCTTATCTAAAGGACGCGTCAAAGTTCGACAGCGGATTTTGAGAGCTGCGATTGCTAATCGGATTTTGAAGTCGTACTTGTAATTATAGTTATTAGACTTATCCAAGTGGGAGACTGTTGGATTAGGTGTCTAACCCCATAACAATAATTGGTACGTACTTGACCCGATAGTAGCATGGTCCATTTGGGTTGCCTACACCAGAGCAATTTGATAGGATGGATATTTGAGAAAGAGGTTATTTGTGATTTATTAATATATTATAAGAATAATATATTAATTGAGAAATCGTATTATTTAATTGGTATTGATCAACAATTAATTTAGTGATCAAAAGAGACTAATTAAATTAACGGGGACTGATTATGTAAATCAATGATACATATAGTTTGGGCTAATGATCCATGATTGATTAGTAATGGACTAAGATTATGTGAGAGTTCATGAAGTGTTAGTACAAATGAGTTATTAGATTATAATTCTACACTATAAATGTAACCCCTGAGCCCTAAAATCGGATACAAGGGTATTCTAAGAAGAAGCTAGCCGATTTTGGTGCCTCCAAGCTCTCTCTCATTGTCCTCCATTATTCTTGGTGTTTGTGACTTATTTGAGGCATCACATTTGAGGTGCTAAGCTCTTATAAGGCCAATTTCTACAAGCTACAACAAAGAGGTAATCATCTTACTTGTTTTTATGTTTCAATTATCAAAGTTGTATGCTTGTTAGGCTTCATGCTTTGGAAAAATGAAATTGCATGTATAACTTGAGAAAACTTAGATCCAAAGCATCTAGGGTTGTATGTGCACCATAGGAATGTTATAGTGCTCAAAACCCATCAAAATCATCGTCAAATGTCATAAGAGGAATAGTTTTAGAACATGATGGAGGAAAATTTTAGTTGTATTGTTTAAAATCTTTCTTAAATGATTTGATGTATTTGTCATCAAACGTGACATAGTAACTTTCTTAAATTTTTCTAGATTTCTTGTTGAGAACTCGGTAAGATTTTGAAGTAAGATAATATCCTAAGAAAATAGCCTCATCTACTTTCGCATCATACTTATTCTGGTTCTCTTTTAAGTTGTAAAGAAAGCACCTGGAACCAAACACATGGAAAATTTTCACATTATGTTTGTGATTATTTAATATCTCAAAAGGAGTAATCAAAAATCGAATATTAATGTAAGATTTGTTTTGTGTAAAGCATGATGTTTCAATAGCATCTATCCATAAATAAAGTGGAAGATTTACGAATGAAAGCATTGTTCTCGCAGCTTCGCATAATGAATGATTTCGCCTTTCAACAACACCATTTTGTTGTGGTGTGTAAGGATATGAAAAATTATGACTAATGCCCTTATTTGTAATCAATTTCTCAAATATTTTATTATTGAATTCAGTTTCGTTGTCACTACGAATCTTATTAACCGGCTTTCATAGTTGTAACTCAACATTCTTCACAAAATCTATCATCTTCTGTGAGGTCTCGGATTTCTGTTTAAGAAAGAAAACCCACATAAATCGAGAAAATTTATCAAGAATAACAAGTATATACTTATTACCACCAATGCTCTCAATTGAAGATGATCCACACAAATCAATGTGAAGTAATTTGAGTGGCTCAGCAATCTTGGTATTCATTACAGATGAATGAATTTTGTGACTTTGCTTTCCCATTTCGCATGCGGCATATAAATAATCCTTGTCATATTTGAGCACTGGAAGTCCTCTCACAAGATCCCCCAAAACAAGTTTGTTGATATCCTTGAAATTAAGATGCGAGATCCGCATATGCCAAAACCAACTCTCATCTGAATTTAGTTTCGCAAGCAAAGAAACAGATGGATATCCTTCAATGGGCTTCATATAAAGCTGATACATCTCTCTTTTTTCTTTTTGACTTAAAAATAATATTCTTAGATTGTTTGTGTTCAATTACCGATCCTTTTCATCAAATGAAAATTTTAATCCAATAACTACAACAATTTGAGAAACGCTTATTAAATTATGTTGTAACCCTTCAACATAAGCTACCTTGAGAATTGTGAGTTCTCCATTTGCTATCATGTCAAATCCTTTAATTTCTTGAGTAGCATTATTTCCACACTTGCCTCTTCCAGCATCCTTTAAACTTCTATGCTCTCACAGTTGTGATTTCCTCCCAGTCATATGATGAGAAGAACCATTATCAATGTACCATTATGAATCGTACTATTCGTCACAAATCACCTGAACAATTAAGTCAATTTAGGAATCCAACCCATCTTAGGCCCTTGTGAGATTTTGCTATGAAATTAACCACTAGAAAAATATTGGTCTTATCAACCCAAAATTATTTCACAACCGAAACATTATTCACATTTTTCACATTATTGTGAACTTGAGTCTTTTTATCACAAAGATGAAAGATCTAGTATGCCCAATAGTCATTACAGAATTATATTGCTAATAATATATGATCCTATAGGGTCACACCATATAGCAAGTTACCGTTAATTGATTATTTATTAGTATAATTTGATTATTAATAAATATATCAACACTTGTATTTAATTGGAAAATTATTATTTCATGGAAATAATATTTTACTAATTGGGAATTTATTATTTGTGGAAATAATATTTATTGGAGAAATAACAACTTATGAAATATATCATAAAGTATGATTATTTATAAGTTATATTTATATCTTAATAAACTAGTTAGAGTTTGTTTATATAAAATATAGTTTTATATAAAAGAGATATTTATAAATATATTAGACTAGTTATATGTTATATATATGTTAGAATCACTTTATATAAATGATAGACTTTTATATAAAGTTGATATATAAACATATGTAGCATCTAATCATGAATAAAGAAATCAACTCACCATGCCTTGTCTCCTTAATCATTATGGTCGAAAATCAAATGGCATGGGGGTTAGATTTCTTTTTCATTTTTTAATATATGTCCCATGCTTTGGAAGAGTGTTGCCCATCCTTTCACTTTTATGGCTCCTTCCTTTACTTTTTGACCACTATAAAAGAAGGAGCATGGAGGGGTTTTTTAACACACTTGAAGCAAGCTTCTTCTTCTTCTTTTGGCCATAAAACCGAGCGCAACAAGTGCTCTATAGGGATGCCAAAATTTCGAGCTTCATGATCTCCCTTCTCCTCATTATCTTGCATTTGATGTTTAAATAATGTCCATTTGTTGCTTCATCTTTGAACGTATATTTGGTATATATTTCAAAGGCTTATGAACAACAAATTACAAGTGAATACTAGCATGTTTTGATGGTTCTACTCTTGCTTGGTGGATACTTGTAGAGAACTCTTGTTTTAGACTTTCATGCCACACTTCATCAACTTCCAACCTCCCATGAGAATCAAAGTCTTCAAAGGTTGTTATTATTTCCCTTCTGTGGTTGTTTTAATCTTTCTAACTCTTGCAAAATGATCCTTGGTGGGTAAAACAGTTTTAGTTTTATTCAACATTTTTAAAGCTTCCATTGTCAATTTTACCGGTTGTGAAACCGGATTTTAGAATAAAAACCCAACAAAATATGTATTTCAACAATTGGTGTTTTTCTTTGAATGAAAGCTTTCGCTTTTGGAATTAAGCTTCTCAAAAAATTATTTTCTTCTTTCTTTTGCTTTGACAAATTGTTCTTTAACACAACATCTAGATTTGAAACAACTTGTTTTTGAACAAATGATTGCTTTAATCCAATTTTCTTATAAGAAGAACATGTTTTTTCAACAATTTTATTTGGTTTTTCACTTTTTGAATAAAAAGAATTTGGACCAATATTAGATTTTGCTTTCTCATCTTTTTGTGATTATTTTTTTATGATTAAGGACCTTAATGGATTGTTAGACTTTTGATTTTGAACATGAGATGATGAACAAGAATAAGAACAAGTAACATCCTGAGATTAAACATAATTCATTGTTTTATTCTTTTTTTTTCCAAAAAAAACTTTCTTTCTTTCAAGATCCTTTTGATTAATTCTTTTCACTCTTTGTTCTTTTCCTTCCTTTCCTCGATATTGTGATTAGATTGAGTATATATTTTTTACTTTCCTTTCAAATCCTGTGTCTCACAATTTTTCTTTAAAATAGATTTCACATCTTGAGTATCAAAAATTTTACATCAACTTGTTATGTAGAAATTAAATTCAAAGGTTCCAAAATGTATATAATCTTTACTCTCCATGATGTTTTCTCAAAAAGGTGTCATAAAAAACCAAAACCGAATAACCAAACCGAACCAAATGACATTTGGTTTATTTGGTTCGGGTTATTTGGTTTTCGGTTAATTTGGTTTGGTTAAACGAATAAGGATATCTTATTCGGTTTGGTATTTGGTTAAATTTTCATTGTTTTGGTTAAACCGAAAAAACCGAATAAGCTATATATATATATATATATATATATATATATATATATATATATATATATATATATATATATATATATATATATATATATCAACATTTTATATATAAATTTACTGATTAGTTATTAAGATTTTCATGACTTTTTTAGGTATTAGCCATTATTAAGTTATAATTGTTTTATATTTTGTATTAAAAAGCAAAGACAAATTAACCAAATAACATTTAGTCGTTTCTTTCATTTTCATATACGATTAAAATTATATTAACCTATCTCTACAACTTGAATATAATATTTTATATATTAATGTAGTTTCTTTGTTTGGTAATAGTCTAGTAAGTTTTTTTTCTTTTAGTTTAATATTTACTTTTACGTTTTGAATTTTATTCGGTTTACCCGTTAAACCGAACCGAATAATCCATAACCGAATAAACCGAAACCGATTAAACCGAACCTTATTTGGTTTGGTTATGGTTAGATTTAAAATGTAAAAAAACCGATAAAACCGAACCGTTTTAACCGAAAACCTGAAAACCAAACCGAATAACACCCCTATCAAAAAGTCCTATTGTATCATCACCATTATCGATAGGTTCAGACCAAAATGATTCTCGCAAGAAGCATCATTATCAGTTTTGACTATAAATGTCAAGTCATTACTGTTAGATTTGTCAATTTATTTTTATAACAAACACTTGATTTCATGTACTTTTAACTTTTGGAAAAACAATACCCTTTTCTTTCATATTTTTAAGTCCTTCGTTTTCAACAAATTGTTCAAATTTGATTGAGTCTTCAAAAATCAAATTCCTTTTTGTTTCAACATCAGGTGTCACAAAAGAAGAACAATTAACTTCATCTTCAATTGAAATTTCACTTTCATTGAAATCAGAATCAATCGCACAATTACTAATTTCTTCTACTTTGAATTTCTGACACAAAGAGTTATATTTATCAATTGAATTCTTTTTAATTCATTGCTCATCTTCCTCTGTTAACACATTTTTCATCATGGATTTGGTTTCTTTTGAATTTATAAATCCTTTATCTTTTTCCAATCCAAACCTATAAGAATCACTCAAGGATTCATCAGAAAACATCATAGATTCACATCTATAACATTTAGCATCAATCTTTTCCTCATTAAATTCTAAGAAAGGCAACATCTTCTTATGCATATCTTTAGCTAAATCACAATTCAAATAGAGTTGAGAAATGTTGTTATATACACACGTAGCTATTTGACAAAATATATTCCTCTGTTTCAAAACCAATCGATTGTCATTTTCAACACTACAACATCATATCTAACTCTAGAGAGATCCACTTGAAGTTCCTCTACTTTTATTCTCCTTTCCTCACATCTAAAGGTACTCCTATTGAGATCATCATCAATATTAGAAACTCTTATGTGATTCCATTTTAAAATTTCACTAAATTCAGAAATTATATTTCTTAAGTTAGTTAGTACATCATAACGAGAAATAGGAATATTTAAAGACTTGACAATAAAATGTACCTTATCGATTACCTTCTCGCTCAAAGCTACAGTTTCTTTCACTAACTTTGTTGACAACAAATATCTAAACTCCTTCCTTCATCAAAAAAGTACTCCTAGCTTTCTGAACTTGAGCTTTTGACCATGAGACTCTTGCCACCTTTTGCATCTTCAGTCTTGTTCACAACAAAGTAAGCTTCATGTGTTGGCTTTCGAACTTCTTCATCTTCCGAATATGTAGACCAAACCTCAATATTCCCACTATCGCTATCCGCATCACCTACGGTCAACGCCTTCCCATTCAGTTTCATCTTGGGAAGATCTTCTATCTATTGAACATAATATGACTCATCCTTCTCTTTCTCTTTCTTCTCATTCTGTTTTCTCAGCATGCACTCTTTCGCAAAATGATTTTTTCCGTTACAATCATTGCAATCAAAACTAGAGCCTCCAAATACGTTATTTTCTTTCTTTTAATCTTCTTTTTTATAACCCTTGTATCCTTCACTCTTGATTTTCTTAGAACATGGATTACTTCCCTTGGATCCATTTCCTCCATTATCGGTTCTTGAAGGGTTGTTACTTCTAAATCTTGAGAAATTTTTCTTGCAAACTTCATTGGGTTACTAACCATTAATGCTTTCTCCTCACTTGTTAATTCATCATCTACATCATCCGAGTCTAAATTGTAAGCAATCACTTTAGATTTCTTTCCTTTTCCATTCTCTTCTTTTGCAACAATTGCTAGAGGACCTGCATTGGGAATTAACTTAGGTGGTGTTTGTTTTTTTACAAAAGCTCTTCCAGACCTCTTATGTATGCGTCGTGCAGACAATGCGCAGACATTTGGTCTCGCAGACTGTTTGTTTTTTAGAAGACCGCGGACCTAAAAAGGTTTGTGCGCTCTCTTCTTGATGCAAATATGGACCAATGTTTTCTAGCCTCTTCTTAGTCCTTCCACTAGTTCTAATAGCAAAAAAAAAGTCACACGCATTTTGTAGGTTTCCCATCTTTGGACAAAAAGAAAAAATAAATTAAAGAAAACCATCAAACCACTATATGCTACAATTTCTTTTTTTAATTCTTTTGTGGTGGAAACTTTGCAATAAGGTTACAAATAAAATAATTTGATTTGTATTTTCTAAATCTATGTGTAATTGTGTTAATTTGATGATTTTAGCTTAATAAACTTGTTATTTGTTCACATAATTTTTTGGTTCATATTTTTAAAAGCTTTACCAATATTTATCTAAGAATTTTTATCTAATAACATTTTACAACGTTAACTAAAAAATCAAATGTATTATAAAACGTACGAAAGTATTTTACTAACTTACTTTTTTTTTCATAAAATGGACAATTAATTTGTGATAAATATTGAGATAAGGTGGTTGTATGATTAAATTTCAGTGTTGCTGTATTAGAATTGTTGAAATGTATTTTGGATTATAAAAATTAGTTTATTTAGGTTTCAGTTTATTTTGCGGCCTATAGATTTTAAAAAACAAACAGTCTTCTTCTTGCAGATTCCAGACGTTTGGCGCCCTCTTCTACCGCGAAGTTCTGCATATGTGGTCCGCAGACTGTGTACATTTTAGCTCTGAAAAAACAAACAACACCTTAGCGTCATCCATGACTTCATATTCATGCGACTTTAGGATACCAACTACTCGAGCTAGACTGTAATTTTTGAATTGCTCATGTGCCTTCACAGTGTATACAATCATTTTCCATTCTGATTTAATAGCATTCATGAAAGTCACTTTCTGCTAAAATATCTGATCTTTCCAACTGATATTTTAACATCCTACTCAACAAATGATTGAATTTGTTATTAACTTGATCAATAGTTTCATCTGACTTCTGTTTGAATGATCTGAATTCTGAAAGAAAAGTGTTTAAACTGAATGTGTTTCATCTGCATCTCCTGAGTACAGTTCCTTCAATCTTTTCCAAATTTCATGTGCAGTTTTTAAGGAACTTACAAGTCTAAACGTATCTGGTGGAAGAGTAAAACATAGATGTCTTTTAGCACTTAATTTGTTTTGAAGTCCCTGTTTCTCATCTGTGGTTAAATCTTTGTTATTAACAGTTAAATCATCCAAATCAGCCTGAGTTGTGATTTCATCTTTCGCCTTTGAACGTTGATGCAGACCATTGATGATAGATTGTCGTATGTTAGAACCATGAGTTTTGTAACGCCTAGTTTCTGGTACGCTTTTATTTATAAATTATTCATTTTATAGAGCTACTCGACGAGTTGGAAGCCCCAGACTCGTCGAGTAGAAACGAGTCTTGGACGCGGGTTTTCAGCTATCTACTCGACGAATCGAGAGCCCTCGACTCGGCGAGTACGTATGCCAGAGTGAAACCCTAATTTCGGGGTTTTGCACCCTATTTAAGCATCTTAATCCCCACCTTTTGGCCTCATTTCCAGCCTCCAAGTCTCAAACCCTAATCCTCGAAACCCTAGAGCATTTTGTGAGTGTGTGAGCCATTGTTGAGTGATTGTGTGTGTTATTGAAGCTAGAAGAAGAAGAATGAGCTAGAAGGTTCAAGGAGAAGATAGTAGATCCAAAGATTTCCTTCCATCCTCATCACTTTCAGGTAATCAAGTCTCTAGCTTGACTATTAGTTCATTAGATCTCTTTAGTTCCATTTTATTTGGGTTTTGGTTCAAGAATCTAGATCTTTGGGACATAGACGTCCCAAGTGGCTTACCTTCCAGATCTAGAATCATTAAGGGTTGTTAAGGCATAAAGGTGCAAACTTTATGCCATTGGAGCCCCATGCAAGCCTTAAGGATGTTATTATGGCCTTTTAAGCCCCACAAGGCCATGCATGGAAGTAAAGTCCAAGACTTTACGTGTTCATTGGGTGTCTAGGGCCTAGATCTCGATTTTCATGCTTTGGGTTGGAGTAGTAAGGCTTGTGGAGAAAGATCTATGTCTTAATGAACTAGGGTTTTAGCTAAACCCATTAAGGAGGATTATTAGCAGGTAAAGTTGGAAACTTTACCCTTAAAGGGGCTTTTACATTGTGTAGAAGAAGTATGGACCTTGGATTTGGAGAGTAGAGGCTTAATCTGTTAAGAAGGTCAAACAGACACAGGGACTCGTCGAGTCCATAGAGGAACTCGACGAGTTGGATTGTGGTGTCCCGATTTAGCTTAAAGAAGAACTCGACGAGTTGATTCGATAAATCGTGACTATTAGTAGCCTGGGAACTCGGCGAGTCGGAGGTAGAATCGACGATTTAGATCGCGATTTCAGGTTCTAGGACTAGACAAGTTGATGGAGCAACTCGACGCGTTGGGCCAACCAGAAGGTTGAGTTTGACCAGGATTAAAATGGTCGTTTTACCTTAAGGAGAATTATCAGTTTTTGACAAAGTGATTATTGTGATAATGATATCCAGGGAGTCGTTGGATCAGCCACTGGAGATTCCTCACACGAGATTTCAGCAGCCAGTTTGAGAGGTGAGTTTTCCTCCAGTAGGAACGGGTCTAAGGCACCAAGGCCGGTCCGTTTAGATAGTAGTAGTTCCGGACTTCGGTCCGATGTCGGGCGGGGCCCGATGTAAGTTTATATGTTTTTCCGGATAATGATCGATTACGGGTGGGGCCCGATGCCGGGAAAGCCGATGTCGGGCAATGACTCGATGTAGCAGGGGCGGGGCCCAAAATATGTTTATGTGATATGTGTATGGTATGTGGTAGTTGGGGAGAGTCACTAAGTTTCGTGCTTACAGTTTTCAGTTTTGGTTTCAGGAACTTCCGCTAGTAAGGGGAAGAGCTCGGGATGACTGCATGGCACACACCGCAATTTTAGCCTGGGAGGATTTACTCTGATGATTGACATATGATTTTGATACATTGACAGATATTATGTTATTTTTGAGAAACATGGTTTATGATCTTTATATGATGAATGATATTTATGGTTTTTACTAATGAAATTAAACGCAATTTTTAGACTATATTCTTGGGATGTTTCAAGTTTTAGTTCCAGTAATATATTCTTTGAAGTGCATAACCCAAACCTCATAATCTTCTAGAAACAAAATTGGAATTCTTGTAGTAGATCTAATGCTACTAGATAGATTGAAAAAAATGGAGTGAGAATCGTCTTTAGACATGATTTTAGAAAAATTGAGTAAGAATCAAATCAATGAGCTAAAATAGATTCCAAATAGAAACAAGTAATCTGAAAAAGAAAATTTCAAATCAGATTGCAAATGAATTGAAAAATGTGGAATAGATCTAGGAAATTCAAAGTCGAAAAACAAAAGACTCGTTGAAAACAAACATATTTTAGATTTGAAAATGAACTCAGAGAAATTTCTGCTCTGATATCACTTGTAGGATCGATAGATTCTATAAGAATGAAATCATAATTGCGAAGACATAACTATAAGAACACATCAAATTAAATAAGATTTGATTTGCATTAGAGAGTAAAAGATGTTTAGTTACAATGACGCTAAGAATAATCTCCAAAAGATACTCTCTCTCTCTCTCTCTCTCTCTCTCTCTCTCTCTCTCTCTCTCTTTCTCTCTCTCTCTCTCTCTCACTCTCTCTAACTAACTTTCCTTATATAGTGAATACAAGGAAGTCGGTTAGACTGTGACCAATGAGGTCAGGACCGCTAATCTAATACAGTTTTCAAAGCAAACTAACATGAACTGTGAAGCCTAAGTACAAAAAATACGAACACAAACATATGAAACCTAACACAACATTTTGTATATATATACAAAATGAAGTCTAAAACATACAAACCATGAAATCCTTTTCGCATAAGAACTCAAACACAACACCATCTAATCTGCAACACCCAAAAATTAGAAATATATTTATCGAAAAACCCTTTATGATTGTGTTTAGCTATTCGTTTGGATATTTTCATCAACTGGTTATGGGGTAAAACCTTTTTGCTTTCACTAAAGTAGATGTAACCTTAAAGTTTTGGTGTGATTTCCTTTAATCAAACTATTAGGATTATTTAATTTATCATGTTTGTTTGGTTAAAATCCATATGTGTTTTGTGTTGGATTAGGTGTCTAAGCCCATAACTATTTTTGGTATGTACTTGATTTGATTATGAGCATGGTCCTTTTGGGTTGCCTTCACTCATGCAACTTGATAGGATGACAAGAGGAGAGAGAGTAGAATTTATTATGTGAATAATAAATTGTTACTCAAAATGGTTTTATTAATATATTACAAGATTAATATATTATTTGGAAATCATATTATTTAATTAGTATTGATCAGAAATTAATTTGGTGATCAAAAGAGATTGATTAAATTAAGGGGATTGATATTGCAATTATCTGATAATTGTAGTTTGGGCTGTGGACTCTTTTTTAGATGGGATGGACGAATTCTATGGGAAACCCATAAGGAATTCATCCAAGGGGCCTTCTAGAAGAGTTTTATGGATTGCTTAAGGCCTAAGCAGTCATATTAGGGTTTCCATCTAAAACCCTAGCAGCCACAAGTATAAATAGACCCCAATATAGAGGATTTTCGTCCAAGGCTTTATGAAACCCTAAGAGTGGCGAAAATCCTTCTCTCCTACTTCATCCTTTTCATAGAGTATTTGTGACTCCATTAGAGGTGAAACACTTGGGGCACTAGGCTTTCAGAAGTCAAGATCAAGAAGGATTAAACTTGTTATTGCTACATAACAAGAGAGGTAAAGTTTCTAACCCTAATCATATGTGATTTTCGGATATGTATGCTAGTCATAGGGTTATTGCTTTGGTATTCATAGTTGTATGTTCAAATTAAAAAAAAACTAGATCCAAAGCAATTAGGGTTGCATGTAAACCATAGGAATGATGTTATGCTCAAAACCCAACAGTGGTATCAGAGCCTAGGTCGTTTTTCTATTGAATAGATGCAAAAGTGAACTGCCAAATATCAGGAATCGAAAAACTTGTTGTCTGACTGGCTGACTCGCCGAGTCCATGTATGGACTCGACGAGTTGCATGAACTCGACGAGTTCCATAGTGGACTCTACGAATTGGGTGTTCTGGTGCCGGGATTTTCGATTTTCTGGCCAGATTTTGATTAGGATAATTACCAAAACTCGTTTTTCTTGCCTCAAATCGATTTTTCTGTTTGGCATGAGATATCCTTAACAAAATTAATGGATTTGGTTAAATTTGGATAATATAGGATTATTATGATTCAAATATTTAACCTAGTAATTTTGAAAAAGTTTTAAATTACACCCTTTAGGTTTTATAGTTTAAATTTGGAATTAAAAGTTTTAGTTTTTGAAATTTAAATAGTTAAACCCTAATATTTTGAAAGGTTTCAAAATTTGTCCTCAAGTTTTTGAATTTATAATTTAATTAAAAGGTATTTATTTTGAAATATTAAATTCTAGAACCCTAGTGTTTTGAAAAGTTCAAATTACTCCCTTATGGATTTTATTAAATTAATTAAGTGTTTAATTAAAAAAGAGAATTAATTAATCCATAATAATATGGTTTAAGTTTAATCAAATTAAAAGTATAATTTATTTATAATTTAAACCACCTAGTATTTTAAAAGTGTAAAATACACCTTATACTATATAAAATTAAAAGTATAATATATTATATATGTATAAGTTAAAAGTCAGTCTTACCATTAGTAGTCCTCATTCACGAAACTGGTCTCTAAGGGGTTTTTAAGGAAGCGGCCTGTAAAATGACCGTCATTGGGTATCCACTCTTACCCACCGCACTCTTGACTAGTGGATGGTCGTTAGCCGAACGGGTAGGATAGGACACAACCTTCCATTATAAGTATAATTAAATATGAAGTAACTAAACACCTTTGTAAATTCCCAAATCTTAGTTACTTTAGCAAAAATGTGGAGTTGGTGCTAATCCATGAAATTGCACATTGCACCTTGTTGGTCATTAGTAGAGTGTGTGTGGTTAACCGGCACACTAATATGGGACTAATAAAGGATGGCAATGGGTAGCTCGTAGATTATCATAAATCAATGAAGCGTGTGTGGTTAACCGACACATTGATTAGGTGATAGACGTCTTCGAGAGTACCAAGCTAATTTGCATGGTTATTCACACCTTGTTTGTGATCCTCGGTATCCCAGTCACAAACTTGAAGGGCATAATCGAGATTAAACATGCCATTGAAAAGTTCAATGAATCTCAAAAGATCTAGGAGTTTCAATTCATTTAAAACTTCAATTTCTTTTTCGTTTTTCGTGGTGAAATTGGTAAATCGTCATTTACCTACCTTCAAATATTTTGCAACTGGATTAAGGCATCCCTCTTCCGAGTTGTAGAATATTGTGTTGGATCCTAGCCTTGATATTTCATTTTGGGTGTTATATTAAGGACTCTTATCAACTAACTTGAATTTCTCCTTTTTGTACATGTCAAATTCTAACTATGGTCTTCCTCAATCATTTGGAAAAAGCTTTCCACATGAAGATGATGTTCCACGATTGGATCATGGAAATATAAATCATGATTCACTTCCTCCACCTCCTAAAATTGTTCTCCATGACCCACATGTTCGAAGACTTGAAAAGTTTAAGGTCACTCAAGCCCTATTAGCAAGTAAACACGAAGATGGAAAGTCGATATCTGCTCACGTCTTGGAGATGAAGTTGCATATTGACAAGTTGGGAATGTTGGGTGTCGTTGTCTCAAGGAAGTTGGTTGTTGACTTAGTTCTTAAATCACTTCCTGACTCATATAATGAGTTCATTAATGATTACTATATGATGGACCACGACGTGACCCTCATTGATTTGACTTATTTACTAATTGTTGTTGAATCAACAATGATTTGGCGCACTGGTAAAGCAAATTTGACTGGTAGATCAACTTCCCAAGCCGCCATGGACATAGGCATTGACATGGATATCCCAGAAATGATTTCTTCTCCTAAAGCAAAAGAATTAGGCATGGCAAGAGTTTTGATCATAAGAGAAAAGCCAGTTCTGAAATAGTTCCATGTGCAAATGCCAAAGATTCTACTTGTTTCTATTGCCATTTGAAGGGACATTGGAAACGAAGCTGTCCTGACTACCTGAGAGATCTAAGAGAGGGTAAAATCAAATTGTATGGTTCTACTTCAGGTAAATCCACTATCTAACTCTATTAAGTTTTTGTTTGTAGATTCTTAATACATGATGTGATAAAATTTCATTTTGATGTTTTGTAGGATCGAAGAAAAGAAAGGAAGCTTAATGGAAAGGTATGCTGAGTCTGATCGGGAAGAGATGGATTTCGATCGCATGGTTCGATGATTGGATTTTTGAGCTGCTGCTTAGAGAGTTATGATAGATTGCTTAGAAATATTTAGTAACATAGTTTTCATTTGTACTTGCGTTGTAAGGACAAGTTTTTTCCATATTTTATAAATAAAGAAAATTTTGATTTCATCTTGTTTTATATTATCCTTGCAATGATAGTTGTGAAAATTTATGTTTATATGTTTCTATTGAAAAAAATGGATGTGATTCTTAATTATGTTATTTGTGGTAGTGTCGAAAATTTACCAAATAAGGAATGATTCTCTTTACCCAAGTTTCGATTGGACAGAAACTTGGAATCATGCAACTTGCATTGTATGATGAATGAGAACCTTCGTATTTGGGAAATTAAGACTAATTCCTTGTTCGCATGTAGTTGTGAGTCAAGTGAAGGACTAGGGGATCTGGTACACATTGTTGTGCACTAGTCAAGTCCACCACAAAGAACGATAAGACTATTCGTCATGATTTACTAAAAGTTTAGTAAATGTGGTTATGCTTAAAATATTAAGTGTGATTCTGAATCATTGGAAAAGTTTCAATGAATGGCAGAACAAATAAGAAGAATCAATTAGGCAGAAAGATAAAAGTTTCTCCAATCTGAAAAGAAGGGAGAGTACTTGAGTATCGTGTTTTATGATCATCTTAGTGATTATGAAACCATATCACAATTGATCCTCTAAAGACACCTTAGTACACTTGTATGGCTAAGTAGAGGAATCAGGAATTGTTGAAATGGTTAAGTCAAGAAGATGAATCATGCTTCATTCCAAAAGGTCAAGTCTTAGAGTCATACTCCGAGATTGTGTATTGAGTGAATGTCTTAAGTAAGTAACATATTTTGAAATTGGTAAGTTGTGATGTCTTGGATAAGACAAAGACCAACTTAGACCAATTGTGTGTTGTGTATTGTCTTGATAAGAATCCGCACTAACTCTTGAATATTTGTTTGTCGAGAAATGTCTCTTGACAAGAGAATCTTATATGTTAAGAGGTCAGTGGGAGTCTTAATGATATTGAATAGCTTCAAGAACTAATCAAGAATAAACTTATCACTAGCACGCGACTTGAGGTTTCTAACATATCGTGTTGACATATTCTTGTTTCTGTGTCGTTCCATTCAAGTTAACTATGCATGTGAGTTCTACTAGTTCTCATTTGAATGCATAAAGGCAATGCACCTTGATCAATGAAAGTACATTGATCGGTATGGGTGAGCTGCTGATCAAATTGGAATCAATGGTAGGCCCTTGTGCTACCATGTGGCAAGAAATTAAGATTGAACAAGTTCACTCCATATGAGTTTGTATTTGTCACAAACAATTGTCTTGTGATAATGGTTATGACAAATTCACATGGATAGGAACACATACACCATAAAATCAAAGTGACAAGGTTTCTCTCCATTTCATGAAAATGATTGTGAGGAAACACTTTCGCTAGGAAGATTTTAAGGGGATAGCGATTGTGTAAATTACATTCTCAAATTCGATTATGATTACGACATCCCTCTTCATAGTTCGAATTGTGAGATTTGGAAATTAGTCTGAACATTTGGGACTTATTAATATAAGTTATGAAATAGTTTAGACACACATATGAGCTTTCTAATAAAACGTGTATGAGCTTAGATAAAGTCTTATCGAAGCCTTACGAACTTTGGTAATGAAAGTCAATAAGTATTGATTTCTAGAAGTCTAGTTTATTTCTAAAGTACATGTCAAAGCTAGTGGGGGTAGGGGTGTCGATCGGGTAAATTTTTCGGGTTTCGGGTAATTCGGGTCGGGTAATTCGGGTTTTTCATTTTAAGAAAATTGCCCATTACCCGACCCAAATTAAATTCGGGTAATTCGGGTAACGGGTCGGGTTTGGGTAATTCGGATATTACCCGATTTTTTTTTAAATGTCACCTAAAAAAATTTAATGAAATAAATATGTCGTGTTCAAAATTTGAATATTGAGATTTTTTAGTCAATAATACTTGAGATATCAAGACTTAACAATTTAATCTAAAATCCGCACCTTCTACAAAGCTAAAAGGAAGTTCGTCAACAACCAACATGTGGGCTAGAGCCTTCTGACTCTCATTTTGATCAAATTTCCAAGTTGATAATTTGTTTTCATCACTATATTGGAAAGCTAGTTGTTTTTGCCCACCACTAAGTTTAGCAAAGTAAACTTTACATTTAGTTAAATGATAACCTAGATTTTTGATCCCATAACCACCTGATTCGCACTTGTAATTCCCGCCACCACAATGCTTACATTTGCATCTTTTAACACCATTTTCGTCCTTATACCTTTCAAATTCTTTCCAAACTTTCGATCTTGGGTTGAATTCTTTAGTTTTTTTCTCTTTTTGTTGTGGAACTTGATCATTGGTTGGGTTGTCAACTTCAATTGTCTCATTTCAACTTGATCCGGCGAAGAGGCGACGACGACTAGATGAAGTTGATTGTTCGGTGATGACTGACGAACGAAATAGAGCGGACGAGGGTTTTCTTTTTTGACATAGAGAAAATAGAATGGAGAATGGGACAGATAAACTATTAAGGATATTGGTGGGCCATTCTTTGTTAAATATATTTCGGGTAATCGGGTATACCCGAAACCCAATAAATATACCCTTTACCCGACCCGAAAAAAATCGGGTTACCCAATTACCCGAAAAAATCGGGCGGGTAATTTGGGTAACGGGTATTTTCGACAGGGCTAAGTGGGGGCATAAGTGTTATGCTGGTAAGGAAATAATTATCATGTTAGTGGGAGCATGATTATTATGTTAAGTATTGCGAGTTAGCAATATTAATTATAAAAAACAAAAGTTTCAATTCGCAAAGTTGCAGAGGTTGAAAAGTTGTTTTGCTATAATTAAGGGAGAGGAACTTATACTTCATTTCAAATCTAAAAGCTTAGATCGAGAAATTTTAATCAAAGTTAGTCAAATGACATATATGAATATTATGTTGAAAAGATTTACCAAAATGAAATTCTATATATGGCAATATTATATAGCAGGAGACTGGTAAAGTATCATGTCTTTATGTAAAACATTATGTATCGTATCCCATACGCTTTGGGTATAGGATTGATTACATATGTTGTAATATTGGACCGTTCTGTCTGTTCCAAATGTCTTAGGTCATTAAGAGGGGAAAAGGACCAGAACCGGTTATGACTAAAATAATTAAACAACTGTCACGGACGATCTAAGGTTCGCTAAGGATTGGTCGCTTGTGGGCAGTTGGAAGTAAAGTATTGAATGGAACATATTGACATTATTATGAATAGATAGGATTCTATTAAGAATGAGTTGTCATATGGAAAATATGGAAATGTTTCCATAATGGGAGTTGGATATTAAGAATCTATGTAGATTAGAAACTTTAATGCAAGAAGGATGTTCAAAGGAATGTACTTTGAATGTGAGACTTCATATCTGTGGAGTTGTCTTGCAACAATCTCCAATAGAGCGTTTTGTAATATCATTGGCAAAGTCTTTGTGACTTCCGTGCTATGACATTAAAAAATGATCAATGCATAAAATATTAGAATCTAACATATTCTAATAGTGGCAAGAATTTGGTATTCTTACACTTGTAATAAGGATTAAAAATTGTGAAATGAGCATCATTGGAAATGTGTAAAATTGATCTATTTCACAAAGTAAGGACCATAGGTAAACATGGTGTGCATGCTTGGAGCATGGGACAACTATTGTTATAATTCAAGTATTAAGTTGATTATCCGAAACAATATACAATGAATAATGTGTAATCAATATGGTGATTAAATAATAAGTGTTTTATTTATACTCAAAAGTTTTGAGACCATATCGGATTCGATTATTCTTATGTCTCACTTCGCATATTTTGACTTCCCAAATAAGTAGGTTATTCAAACATCCAAAGTCAATCATACTTTGGAAGTAGGTAATGAGGTAAGATTGTCGTGAATCCGACTGTAGATTGTCTAAAGTGTTTAGACATAGCAAAAGTCTGCTGCAGTGTTCATGAGTGCTCCTGAAATAAGATTTGAGTATTGGATTAAACCCACAGTCACGTGAATCACTTCATGGATTTTATCATGAGTGCTTGTGAGACGATAATATCTTATATTCTTGAAACAAAGACATATGATTTGTTGTTTACAAGTCGGTTGCGCATTGATAATATGTAAACACATGAGTAACTTGATGTTATAAAACGTATTGTTGTGTGTGATTTGATGAGTAAATAGTACAAACATATGATTCGAAGTTTATCCGTTCCTTTTACCCTCAGAGGGATAAAAACGATATATGTGGGCCCCTCGATGATTTAGTGATGTCACCTGAGCGCTTGGCCAAGTCTGGACTAAGTTGATGTGTTCAATTGTAGTCTGTTGTCATTCGTCATAAATCGGAAATCGGGAAACAACACATAGACAGAGAGAATGATTATAATCCATGTCTCATGTCTATACGATATCTAGAATGGATGAATATATGATCCCTTAACTAAAGGACGCATTGTTGATAATATCAGAGTTCGACAGCGGCTTTTGAAAGCTATGATTGCTAATCAGATTCTGAAGTGGTACTTGCAATAATAGTTATTAGACTTATCCAAGTGGGAGAGTGTTGGATTAGGTGTCTAAGCCCATAACTATTTTTGGTATGTACTTGATTTGATTATGAGCATGGTCCTTTGGGGCTGCCTTCACTCATGCAACTTGATAGGATGCCAAGAGGAGAGAGAGTAGAATTTATTAGGTGAATAATAAATTGGTACTCAAAATGATTTTATTAATATATTACAAGATTAATATATTATTTGGAAATCATATTATTTAACTAGTATTGATCAGAAATTAATTTGGAATTAATTTGGTGATCAAAAGAGACTGATTAAATTAAGGGGACTGATATTGTAATTATCTGATAATTGTAATTTGGGCTGTGAACTTTTTTTTAGATGGGATGGACGAATTCTATGGGAAGCCCATAAGGAATTCGGCCAAGGGGCCTTCTAGAAGAGTTCTATGGATTGCTTAAGGCCTAAGCAGTCATATTAGGTTTTCCATCTAAAACCCTAGCAGCCACAAGTATAAACAAACCCCATTATAGAGGATTTTCGTCCAAGGCTTTATGAAACCCTAAGAGTGGCGAAAATCCTTCTCTCCTACTTCATCCTTTGCATAGAGTTTTTTTGACTCCATTAGAGGTGCAACACTTGGGGCACTAGGCTTTCAAAAGTCAAGATCAAGAAGGATTAAAGTTGTTATTGCTACATAACAAGAGAGGTAAAGTTTCTAACCCTAATCATATATGGTTTTCGGATATGTATGCTAGTCATAGGGTTATTGCTTTGGTATTCATAGTTGTATGTTTAAATTAGAAAAACCTAGATCCAAAGCAATTAGGGTTGCATGTACACCATAGGAATGATGTTATGCTGAAAACCCAACATTTTGTTGATTTCTTTATTTCCTATAGTTGACTTAATAGAGTTTACAGTACCAATCTTACCTTGTTGACTTGAAACATAGTTGTTAATAACCCGTAGCAATTATTACTAAAGATTATTGAAGTCCTAGGCTTAGGTTATTATAGTTGTTAACCTTAATGTGTATGAATGTATTAGACAACCAAATCTATACACCAAACAGATTAGCATGACCATTGAGGTCATGTGACCCAATCAAGTCTCTCATGATACAAACTTAATAATAATTGTTTAGATGGTTAATTGTATGACCACAATGTTATTTGTCTGAATAATTATAATGTTAGTTAATCGTACCAAGAAAACTAACAAGTATAGGAATCAATGAATATTACTAATATCCATTGCACTCTATAAGAATCCACAATAACTGAAAGGTGTAATCGAATCTATGTGAAAGCATCTTCATCTTTTTTTCTCTACATCTAATCTCTAGTTTTGTTTCGTTTTGAGTTTTAAATGCATTTAGTTAAATTTACTAAAACCCCCCATTCTACTTTATTGTTCATAGTTTAATTAGTAACTGAATTAACTGATTTGAATCATTCCCACTTTCCTTGTGTTCGACACCTGGTCTTACCTCTACTACACTACTACACTATTATGTATATTGCCTAGTGTGTGTTACAATTTAGTTATGATAAAATTAGCTTTATAAATTTAAAAAATTGATACATCTTTTTTTGTATATAGTTAACCGCATATCATTAGTTAATATATTTATGCAACTATATCTCTATCTACGTTTTTAATGTTTTTAGCCCGAAAAATTAAAACATGTAGCATTTGGTAGGATATTTTCACAGGCCAGTTTACATTTTAACAAGTGCACATCTGCTAAAATATAGATTTTTGCAAATGTTTATCTATGAAAATGTACGTTTTAGCAGATCTTCACATCCGAAAATTTATATATTTATTTAAATATCTAGTTATTTACCATATATATTTTTAATATTATGATTTGGTTGCTAATGAGTAACAATTATTAGCTAATGTAGCCTGAGTTGTGATCTTATTATTGGATAATGTACATTAAGGCCAACGCCGGTAAGGCAAAAGCTACGAGAGGCCATTTAATCGGTAGAATGTTGGAGTTATTCCGCAACACAATGTTCGAATGGTGGGTGGACGTACCTCGTATCAAGTATGAACAATTTCTTCTTCATTAGTTGATGTTGCATGAGGTCAAATCGGACCGTCGACTATTATCCAAGTAGTAGTTACAATTTTTGATTGGAGATTGATTGCTTTATTTGCTTTAATTTTGGCGGTTGCCATCATGATGTATCGAAAAAAGATTTCAAAATTGTTGAATCATCATTCTAGAGGTGTTTTCCATACGAGATTGGTAGTTAATTTTTAGTTGGAGACTTGAGCTCCCTAATCACTAATAGTTTTACTATATTACCAATGAGACGCAGTAACAACTTGCTTGTTCTATGTTCTTTGTAACAAATTTAAGCCCAAAATCTAAAGTGGGGGATATGATTCCTTGCATATGTCAGGGGTTGGCGATCGATATTCTTAGGCACTTGGGATTGGGGACACGGATGGTTATCCCCGCCCCATTCCATCCCTACTCCCCCTCACCAGTTCATCCCCCTTCCACATCACTGGTAGAAACCCCATGTAACAAACCTTATATCTCTATTGTTAAAGATTTAAACATTACATTTGTTCTTCAGTTCTTGATAAAACCTTACTTCCAAATATCTAGAAACAATAAGAAAAATAAAAAAATTTAATTGTTTCTTATGAGATTTCTTTTACACTAATACAAAGAAATATTGAGATTATAAAGACCATCATGAAATCTTCAATTGAGAGGCTTCACTAGAAGTTAAAGTTTTGATTTAGAATCTCTCATCAACTGACTTCACAAACCACAAAATGTAAGTCCATGATGAATTTTGTGACGCCATGATTTTCCTCAAAATTTTCATTTATGTTTTAAAGCCTTTTAATTGAAAATACAGCATAAGACTTTATTTGTTCATTTGAAACATTTTAAACCAAACCACAATGTTACGTTCGTAAAAAAAACCAGCCAACGAAAATCATTTAAGTGTAGCGGAAGAAAAATAGATAAGTAAATAAAATGAGTTCAAGTGACAACCTTTATTCTATTCAAACTACCCAAAAAGTGTCCTAACCTCACCAAGTTAAACTCCTAATCTACTTGGACCGACCGTAAAGCACCTCGCAAAGAAACAAGTGTTAGCACATACTTCGTGAGCTGGTAAAAGTTGTGCACAACCAAGGAAAAAACATACAACTGCCTTACAAATTATGATCAACATATATCATATAACCATATATCATAATTCATTTCAACCGCATAGCATATATCATACTACTACATAATACAACTCATTTAAATTGTATAACATATATCATACTACCACATATCATAATTCATTTCAATCGTAATATATATATATATATATATATATATATATATATCATCTAACTGATCATCATATATAATTTCAGTTCAACCGATTATTATATAAACTCAATTTTAACCGATTACTATATATACTTTGAATTCAATAGATTACTATATATAATCTCAATATATAATTTCAATTCATTTGATTATTATGTATAATTTCAATTCGACTGATTATCTACTAAGGGGTTTCTTAGTCATACCTAACCCAATATTTTACCCCGTTCACTACTTGTGTGCTGAGTCAGTCAAATGATTTAAGTGGGTCATGATTTCCACCCAAAACACCAACCCTAAGACTCTCACTTTCATTACTTTGACATGCAAGGCAGGGGAGCTTATGATGTCATTTAGGATCGGTTCAAAATAGTGTCAATTCAACAAATACACATCCTGACTCCCACATGATGCTTGATCTAGCCAGAACCATAAAGCCAACATCACTTCATTCCATGAACATCAGAGTGTCCAAAAAGCACATATTACATAACCATTTAGAAAGACCGTGTAACTCACAACCGATATGGCTTAAGTTCTTTCAATCAATTAGACTCGCTAGCTACTACCTATGTACACTATTTTACCCTACAAAAGTAAATATAAAATCAACATATACATGCTACTCAAACAACCAAAACGAGAAATATAACATGTATCAAAATTTAGCATGTCATCAATCTATCATAATACATAACTACTTATTCATTAAGCATCATCACCCCATGCAAATACAACTAGTATATAGCAACCATATTATTACAACAATCAATCTCCATGGCATATCAATTCACATAATGCAAAAAACACGATTCGACACAATTACCACAAGCATTAGCTATCTAAGAAATATCCTAATTTGCCTCAAGAATCCACTCATAAGGTGTAGTTTTTGGTCATGTACTGGCTTTAAGAAAACTATGGACTCACCTTAGCCTCGATGAATCTCTCCTTCCACGTTAAGCCTTGTGCCCACTTAAAGTTGTCAATGCCTCTCCTATTAGCACATATATCACTAAATTGTTAAGTGAATTCCAAGTTCATAATCATAGCTTTAATACATGTTAAATTATTGTATTTTAAGCTTTCCTAGCCCCACCTTTGTTTATTGTTTTAGAGATATATCAAGATGTATAACTATAAATGTCATGATCTTAGAGTCCCTGAAAACTAGGCTTTATTTCCTAAAACTTTTATATCTGGTGAAATTTCCTAATTTGGGATCAGTTTTCCTCTAGATCGCTCGGAAGATCATGTCAGATTGTTGGAAGATTAGAAACTTTTGGCTAACTAGAATATCTTGAATAATCTAACATTAAATCAAGCTTGGTTTTCAAGAATGTACTACCTATGTGATTACACTGAATTAAAATAGAGGAATTAGTTTAGGAAAAGGGTTTTAATCTTTTGGAATTGTAGAATCCACAAAGATCAAAGATAGAGGGTGTAGGGGACGCACTTTAAGCCACCAATCTTCAAGAAATCATCACCAAAATTCCTTGATTAATCCAAGACTTTTAAGAAAGGAAGCTCTACCTTACAAAGAGTTTATATGATTAAGGAGGATGGAAAATGATATGAAATTCGTCACTTAGGGTTAGGGTTTCTTAAATAGGCCAAACTTTCATTTTAGACCCTCAAACTTTTGCAAAATCCGCCTTCCCCATATATAGGTTCAAGGTTTATATTTTCACACTTCTGCCCCCTCCCCCCCCCCCCCCAAAAAAAAAAAATATTAATATAATAATAACATCTAATGGTCATGAAAGATTCCAACAAAAGGAAGTAACTTAACGGGAGACTAACCACATTAACCTAAGGAAATTTGGGTCATTACAAATTCAACGACTCACCTTGACACATTATCTCTGGTACAATGAAAATCTCTTTGATACCCTCTTCTTTGTTTCATGATTTTCTATTCAGGGATTCCTTCATATTTCGTAATTAGATATGAAAACGGACCCACCGATGCCAAGATCCAAACACAACATAAAAGAACTCTCTGGTTGAAACGAAGATGAAGATGGAGCGGTGATAGATGAAGATGGAGCGTTGAAAGGAAGATGGGGATGGAGCTAGAACGCATTTGAAATATGAACTTCATCAACATAGATGATGGTACTCGGGGTGATATATATAAAAATGAATTGGATTCCAAGAAATACAAAATTGATACATTTTCAGCCTCGTTAATGGTTGAATTAAGTCTCTAATTCATAAATATAAAAACATTTATTTTAAATAATTAAGAATATATATTATTAGTTAAAACTTTTATTTTAAATAATCAAGAATATATATTATTAGTTTTTATTTCTAATATATTTCGAGAAACTATATATACCCTAAACGCTAATATTTATCATTGGCTAAGTCAAATATATTTTGGGCGTGTTCGAAAAAAATAGCTGGTAGTCGGGAACTTGTAGCAGGTAGCGGGTAACTTCTAGTTGTTAGCGTTTTGTTAAACGCTACGTGAAGTAACATTTGGATTTAGAGCGTTTTGTTTAAACTAAACGCTAGACGTTTGTAGTGTCGAACGAGACTTTCTGTTCAAAATGGAGCATTGTCAAACACTAGAAGTTAGAAGTTCTCAAACGCTCTCAGACGCTCCATGTCAGACACGTCCTTTATTTCGAAAATATATAACTATCTGCCATTTAACAAGATACAAACTGTTAAAAACTTCTTTATTTGTTTTCTAATTGTTTAAAGTAGACTTCATAAATAATTTGGGCAAATTTACGATTAAATAAGCTCCCACAACTTGTCTAGATTTAACTTTGATATTTTACAGTTTTAGTTCAATGTTTTTTTAATCAATCTATCCATTCAGCTTTATTACGAAATACCCAAAAAAATCTCAATATTTTAGGTCACTTTATGAGATAGTCCCAAATTACTTTTTTTAGCAAAAAAGTCCTAAAAACTGGCAAAATGTTGCATTCTAACCATTTTTTTCATTGTTTAGCCGGTAACAAATTAATTTGGGACTATTTCATAAACTGACCCCAAATATTGAAACTTTTCTGCAAAAAATATAAATATTGAGACTATTTCGTAAATTGTCTCAAAATATATAAGAAAAACTTTTTTTATATATTTTTATACTTTAAAAATAAAATTTATACATCTAAAGATTGGTTTTTTATACATTTTAAAATGTTTTTTTACATGTAAAAATAAGTGTTTTATGATACAAAGATTATGTGAACTTATTTGAAGATTGTGATGAAGATTGATGCGAAGACACTCATGCCGTTAACCGTTTTAAAGATTGTTCTACGTCTGTCCGCTATACTTAAGCATGACATGGTCTATTCGTTATAACTTTCTAGTCTATAAACAAAAGGGTTAGGAATTGTCCAAAAGTTTGTCTTATACCTGCATATGGTCTACCTAGGGGTGACAATTCTAGACCCAATATGTAGCCCGATACGAACCCGACATAAAAATAAGTGGGTTTGGGTTGAGATTTTTTACCCGCTAACCCACCAACCGGTTTTTTTTATGGGTTAGGTTGGGTTAGCTATTTGGGTTCGTGGATCAACCTACTAACCCGACTATATATATATATATATATATATATATATATATATATATATATATATATATATATATATATATATATATATATATATATATATATATAGAGAGAGAGAGAGAGAGAGAGAGAGAGAGAAAGAGTGTGTGTGTGTGTGTGTGTGTGAGCTGGGTTCAAATGTGGATTGACATCTATTGTGCGGATGTGTGGACAGTGCTATTCTGTGAGAATAACAAAGAAAATATGTTGTTTGATAATATGAATATGTTATTATAGACTGTTGTTAGAATATTTATTAAGTCGTATTCTGTAATTCAATCACTTATAAGGTTATTATAGACTTTTTATTATTATTCTTATTCTATCTGAATGTTGTCAGAATGTTTATTAAGTCGTATTATGTAAGAATGATAATCAGTGAAAAACGATCCGTGAGGACAAAAATAAATAAGAATGAGTGGGAATGCATGAAAATGACGATAGTTGTGTGAGGTTGAACATATTCACATTACTAAACAACCTATTATGTTAGTAATTTTCATAGAATAGTACTGTCCACACGTCCGCACAATAGTTGTTTATCCACATGATAACCTAGCTATATATATATATATATATATATATATATATATATATATATATATATATATATATATATATATATATATATATAATAAAATTTTATCTATGGATCAATTTAATATATGGCATAATCAATGTTCTAAATAACGTGAGGCGTGGCTTGGCGGCAAAGTAAAAGTTAAGGCATGACAAGCCTTGGCGAGCCATGACGTTTTTCAAGGCGTGACTATTATATATATATATATATATATATATATATATATATATATATATATATATATATATATAAAGAGATAAATAATATAATTATTGATTTTTATCAAGTATGTCAAGTTTTTAGAAGTGTTATATTAGTATTTAATATAAAAAGTTAACAAAAACTCAATTATTTTAGGCCCGATAAAAAAATCAAAAAAAAAAAACTCGCGCCTTGAAAAAAAGTTCGAACCATATCGCAATAAGGCACACCTTGACACGTTATTTGGGCGTCACGCTTAACAAACCCGCCTTGAACGTTTTCGTAACGGCTACACCACGCTTTGAGGCGCGTCATGTCGCGTTTTTTAGAACCGTTGACATAATTGCACTTTGTATGAATGTTTTCAATTTCATTTGAATGTTTATGAGTTTACTACTTTATAAGAAATGTTGATGAGTTTTTGAATTTCCAACCATCAACCCATATATTATATGAAAACATTCATTCAAAGCCATAAAGTTATAAATTCATGAACATTTAAATGAAATTGAAAACATTCATGCAAAGTGCAATTGTATCGTATATCCATTGATTCATAAATGAAATTTTAGTTTTTTAAATATAATAAATATAGCGGGTTGATAGCTTGACCCGCAAACCCAAATAAGTAACCCAACCCAATCCATCAAATTTACGTGTTGGTAGGTTGGTGGGTCAGAAATCTAAACCCAAACTCGCTTATTTTCGTGTCGGGTTATAGGTTGGGTCGAGAATTGTCACCCCTAGATAGAACATATGCGGATACAAGACTCACTTTTGAATAAATCCTAATCCATCTGTTTATACACTAGAAAGCTACACCGAACAGACAACGACACGCTTAAGTATGGTAGACAGACGGAGATCAATCTTGAAAACACTTAACGTCAGGAGTGTCTTCGTATCAATTTTCATCATTATCTTCACATAAGCCCACACAATCTTCGTATAATCAAACACTTATCTTTACATGTATAAAAACGTTTAAAAATATATAAAAAAACTTATCTTTATATGTATAAAAAATGTTTTTAAAATTCTTTTTTATTTAAATATTTTTATACATGTATTTAATAATACGTATAAATATGTTTAAATGAAAAGTCTTTTGATTTTGGGTCAGATTACGAAATAGTCCCAAATTAATTTGTTATTGAGAAAAAAAAAGATCAGAATGCAACATTTTACCGATTTTTAGTATTTTTTTATAAAAAAAATTAATTTTGAACTATTTCGTAAACTGACCTAAAATATTTGAATTTTTTTTTGAAGATTTCCCTGCTTTTATTTTATAAAGTTTTGGTACTTATTTTAAGAATTTTTTGTCCAATTTTTTTTAATATTATTCCTATTTTTTTTTCAACTTTAATTTTTATGTATTTTCTTAAACTTATACTTCCTTTATAATTATGTTTTTTGTATACAAAATTTCCAGAGAATCAAACCGAATCGTATGAGATGCTACCTCTATAAACAACATTTCTTCATAAGTCCTTTATTTTAGTCAATATAACTTATCCAAACAAATCCTAAACTCTACACTTAGTCAAATAACTTAAACTAGTGAAGATACAAAATGTGTCACGATAAACTTATGCTATTCTCACCTAACAGTTTTTCCAAAAAAGTTCCTCATATAAATCTTAATATTTATATCGATTAAAATTATTATTAAAATGAAAAGACCTTATTTTTTATCGTCATCATCATTTTTAACTAAAAGTATGTACCAATACTTTGACTATAAATAAGTTTAGTAGTACGAGAAAATCAATATAATATTTAAAAAGCTAAATACAAAAAGAAATAAAAAGGAGACAGCAAAAGAAGAAGGCGGAAAGCATGGTTTCTAATAATAATACTTTATAGTAACAGAATAGAGAGAGAATGATAGAATAGAAGAAACAACTCCTTTCACATTTCCTCATAAAAACTGCTCCTCTCTCTCTCTCTCTCTCTCTCTCTCTCGTATGAATCCGATATTCAGAAGCGAATCCTTGACTGGTTCGGGTAGTCTTTACCCGTATCCATATTCCGCCATTACAGAGGTGGAGAAGCGGCAGTTATTCTTGAGAAGCTATCAGTTTAGCAGGAAGCAAAGCGGTGGTCAGAGGGTGAAGAGATCTCTGTTTCGTGTGAAGAAACTCATATGGGTAAAGCTTCGTGCTGCGAAGAAGATCCACAGAATGATTTGGATGAAGATACGCCATGGATTCTTCTTCTCCAATGGGTTTAGGAGGAAAAGGTTCATTCGTTTAAATCATCACAACAACCCTTCTTCTTCACTTTGTTTCTGGTAGGAATTATAGGATAATGTTAAGTTTGTTTGTTTGTGTTGTTGTTTAATTTATTGTGATGATCATATATTTGTGTTAATTAACTTGGAATTTCGTCGTAGTAAGGATTAAGGAAATGGTTCATGATTTCAATCGCATCTCTCTCGCTTTTCTTTCTAATTTTTTCAACAGGGGAGTGATTCTGATTTTGTAAATATGAGTACTTTTTAATATAAACATTAAAGTAAGTTTTGATAGAAGAAACAAATATAGAAAAATGTAGGGAAGTCATAGGTGGTGAAGTAAATAATTATAATAATCTGGAAGAAGATCGTGCAATTGGTAACATGTTGTGTGTAGAGGAAGGAAAACGATCCTTCTTCATCACAGAAAATCGTATAGCAGATTACAAAATGAGAAAGATAATAGGACAAATCTTATAAATTTCATAACTTCATTCAAAATTACTATCTACTTTTTTACACAATTTTAAATTATTGAACATATAACATACTTGTATTTTTATTGATTATTTAATATATACTATTAAATAATTATTATGTTTTTATACTTCATGCAATTAGTGCATCGTTTTTTAATTAGATTTCATTTTATTCCTTTAATTGTGTTTTAATTTTAAATATTTTTTATTTCTTTATTAATAAATTATTTATATTAAATAATTAATGACAGTTTATTTATGAAATAATATTTATATTGATTATGTAACATTTTCAATCATTTTTTTATTTTTATAAGTACAAATTTTAGTAGATAAGGATATAATAGTTAATTAAAAGATATTAACCATTAGAGATATTTAATTAGATGTTAATGTTAGTAAGTGACGGTTTTTTTAAAATCATAATGTAAAATCCCAAAAATTCAGGATAAAATTTTCATTTTTGAAGTAGTAAATAACATCCATTTTTACAAAAATTCAATTTAAGGCAACCCATTTGTTCATAAACCATTATTCAGGAATCAGATTTATAATGAAGATATTGTGGAATCTCGAACCATAAACTGTTGATGTGTGTACATCCCGCCTTCGCAATTTGATAAATACCTGCAAAATTTTTAATCCAACTATAAGCACAAAGTTTAATGAGTTCCCCAAAATGTCACATACAATATATATAACAACACGTAGTTGCATCGGGTCTGTAGCAACCCCGAGTCCGTATCAACCTCGAGTCCATAGTGACTCTGAGCCCAGATCGGCCCCATCAGGTCCGTATTAACCCCGATTCCGTAATGATCTGAGCCTAGATCGGCTCCATCAGGTCCGTATTAACCCCGAGTCTGTAATGACTCTAAGCCCAGATCGGCGCCATGCATACAACATACAAGCACATCAACAAGAGTCACAAAGACAACATGCATAATCGACACGAAGTGTCCTATAGTATACTGAGAAGACTCACCTCGCAAGTAGCAGCTAATTAAACACCACAACTCTCACCCAACAAAGGCTGATCCTACATGGCACATAACAACAATAAAGAGTACCCTCTCAATCTACAATCCAAAACCCTTAATCTGACAAAAAGTCAACCCATTTCGAAAGTCAATAGTCAAAGTCAAAGTCACCAGCCAACAATACTAACAGTTGGCTCTCACGTCATGACCATCCCTTGGCCACGTTGTGATAATGCACACAACCCGATTGTAACTCGACCTCGCTCCAACTCAACTAACTTAGTCACGGACAACCCCAACAGCTGATGCCACGATGTGAGCCTTCCATGGTCACATCGTGAACACATCTAGACAAATTAGTCGAGGGACTTCACATCGTTACATCATGACAATCTCCTGGTCACGACGTGACCGTTGTCTAAAACAAAATCCTAATGGTTTGAGTCCTTAATCTTTTAAGCCAAACCTTCCAACCTTCCACAAGGCTTTCCCCAACCCAAAGGACCATAAAAATCGTAGTTTTTTAGTCATGCATGTCCAATGCATGACTTGAACACTAACTAGGTCAAAATAAAGGAAAATGAAGCCAAAACTCATGCTTGGAGTCCAAACCACGATGTCAAAATTGGAGTTGGAACGAAGAAGTTATGAGCATTTGAAGTCACAAGGATTTAGGTTAAGCCAAGTACGTTGGGCGTACAAGGGAGTACGTTGAGCGTACGAGGCTCAGATGATCCCGTTGGACCACCCACGTACGTTGGGTGTACGCCAAACAGACCAAAACCCTAGTTTTGGGTCTTGGAACCTATTTAAACACCTTAACGTATTGGGAACGCTTATTATCTTCAGCCTCTACCTCTCCAAACCCTGAGAATGAAACCCTAATTTCTTTTTGAGTGTTTTGAGCTTGGAAGTGATCTTTGAAAGGGTTTTTGGTAATCTTTAAGGAAGAAAATATCTTGGATGTTGCTATGGTGTGGTTGAAGCTTGCGGATCCAGAATCATCACCAACTTGGAAAGCTTTTGGAAGTATAAAGCTATTAACTTGATGGTTCATTTTGATAGATCTAGTTAGGGCTTGATTTTGTGCTATTTATGGTCTTTTAAGTCATGCATGAGAGTATGAGCTAATCCAGAAGCTAGGGATGGTAGATTTTAGCACTTTTGAGGTCCCTTGTTCATAAAAATGCAATCTTGATGTGTTATTTTGGACCATGCATGAGTAAGGGTTCTTATTGTGGGTTTTTATTGAGTTTGGGTCCCATTAAGACATGAAAAAGCGTAAAGTTGCCAACTTTACGTGTTAAGACATCATTTAGGATCAAATCTGAGAATTGGACATAGTGGCTTAACTGATTAAGCACTTAATGGTGAGTTGGGTTGACTGTGGAGTACGTTGGGCGTACCCAGCTCGTACGCAGCGCATACTAGCCAAAGAGGGCATACGCAGGGCGTAAGCCTGAGTAAGTCGGGCGTACTCAACAACCATTGACTTTTGTTGACTTTTGAGATTTGGGCCATATTTGGACTATTAGGGTTTTGGGCCTTCTTGGGCCACTAGTCTTTCTAACTTTGGGCCATTGTTAGGCTTTGAGCCTTCTTGGATTTGGGCCCATGATGGGCTTTAATTATCATTTAGGAATTTGGGCCATATTGGGCGTTTGGTGCCATTGGTTTGGGCCTCGGTTATTGGGCCAAGTGAGGAAATGGTAAAATGGTCTTTTACCCTGGGAGGTGGACAAATGAATCATATTTTTAGTTATGGTTTATGGCCTAATTATTAATTGGGGTTTTATTTAATTGATTAGCAGGAGGATTTTTCAGATCAGCAGTCCGAGTGTTTATCTTATTTTCAGCAGTTTGAGGTGAGTTTTCTCACTATATTCATGGGTCGAAGGCACCAATGTCGCCCCAATAATTTGTTATGTAGAATGCTAGTTGTCTCTATGATACTTGCATGAAAGACCAGGATCTGGCCCCTAGAAATTGTATGAAAGACCAGGATCTGGCCCCTGGAACTTGTATGTGAGACCGGGATTTGGCCCTCGACATTGTAAGGAAAGACCATGGGGGTAGCCCATGGCACTTGTATGTAAGACCAGGATTGGGCCCTCGACATTGCAAGGAAAGAACATGGGGGTAGCCCATGGCACTTGTATATTATGGTATGTGGTATTTTGGGGAACTCACTAAGCTTTGTGCTTACGGTTTCATATTTATGGTTTCAGGTACTTTCAGTTCGAAAGGGAAGGGACCGACATGACTGTACAACATCCCCCAAAGTTTTCCGCATTGGTAATTAATGATATTACTCTGATGTTTAAATAATACCTTGATCGGTTTGGAACAAATCGTTGTATGTTTTATTGTTTTAAAAATGAAAATTTTACCTTGGATTTTTGGGACGTTACAAAAGGACTCAATGATCCATAAAGTTGCTAACTTTATGGATCCCATGCATGCTACCCAACCCAAACATGAAGAAAAATGCAAAAAACTTTGATCTAGCATGCTTAATAAAGAAAGGAAAGATCTTTAGGACTTACAAAGGTCCAAAAACAATACAAGGTGGTGAGGAAGAAGGTGGATTGCTGAAACAATGCACCAAAGGGGCCATCTTTTTCAACAAGGAGCACCAAAACCACCAAGATGAACTAGGGTTAGGGTTTTTTCGGTTTAAGAATGATGGAGGCTGAGAAATGAACCCTAAGTTCGAGTTTAGGGTGCCTTAAATACAAAGAAAACCCTAAAAGATCAAGGGCTTGGGTTGCAACCCTTTTCACGTTTGTGGTCAGTTATGTATCACGCCGTGACCACTCCTCCAATGCACATGTTCTTTAACTCGAATTGTCATTTCGTGACCACTCTATGGTCACTTCGTGACACTAGGTTTTCCACAAAACCAAGTTTTTGACTCCTTAAAGCCCTAAACCGACCCAATCCAGGAAACGGGTGTTACAACTTTCCCCCACTTAAATTAGATTTTGTCCTTGAAATCTTCCCTTACTAATCTTCCTGCGACAGCCCCTCCTCCCAATCCCTTCAAGGGATCTTCCAAGATCAATCACTTCTTGATCGAGCCATCACCACAATGGATGCCCAAAATTGCGACCAAACCCCATAGATTTCCAAACCCAACACGTACGTAGAATTTGAGAGGAGACTCCCCCAAGGTCAAAATCATGCCCACTGAAAGAGAATGAAGATCAACACATCACTACTAACCGAATCGAGAAGAGATGACTCCTTTGCCCATAACTTAAAACTCCTTGAACATATCTGTCTCCCCAGGAGACAAGGCCTCCCTTAACGTCAACCATGCTGACCAAAACTCAAAGGTCTGACCCCAAACAAAACCTGTCCAACCTTACGTCGTGCCACTGACAGCAGTAGACATGAAACCACTACTAACTGTAGAAACGGACAACCTCGCTTACTTACATTAGAATTAGAAAGAACAAGCGAGAGCTAAACTAGTCTACGCATCCTCCTTGGTTCAAAAACCCTACATCAAGCCATGGATATAATCAAATGGAATAGTAGTGGTTCAGTTCATCCCGACCCAAAATTAGACATCATGACTGGGGTCGTTAACTACAAACCTGACTTATTGACAAGTCGCAACTAAACAACTACTCCCACAATCGCAACCACGGGTAATATCAAATATTGTGCGACACTCAGGTTCCCAAAATAGCATAGGTGCACAGTCATCTGCCAAAATTCCCAAGGGTCTTATAACACCCGCACCACCGGCCTCCTAGTATTCCCAACTAGCATACCACAACAACTATGTCAAACTAAAAAGCTTTGGGTTATCAGCAACCTTGAGACTATTAGCAGTACTGAGGACTATCCGCAGTCGTGTAGTTATCAGCAACTCAAAAACTACTCATAATAGCCATCAGCTACTAAGACTCGACTAGTCGAGCATGCACACCACTATGACATAGGTAATATAGGGAGCGATCTTACATGACACCTCACCATAAAATGAACACGAGTCGATTAGAAAGAATCCCAGTAATGAGCTGCCAACGTACCGCCATGACTTTCCCAGCAAGTCAACACTCTGCAACTGCCTACCTCAACCTGCCGGTCACCAAGACACTATTGACAACACTATACTTCTCAAACATTTGCCACTGCCACACAATTAACAAATCAACACACCGGTCTCCGCTACATAACTTCCATCCCCACTTACAAAACTGAAATCCACGATGGCTCACGACACGTCGTGACACCATCTAGCCATTAGGGTGAGAAGTTCACGGGTCCTCACCTTTCTTGCCATCACCTAACCACAACATGAAGACTCCTAACCAACATTCAGCGGGTCTAAAGATTCACTGTCATCGTCCCACTGACTGGTAGGAACCCAGTAAACATCCTACTCCACACTTGCCAAACTACATGATCCATACCATTCTAAAATACACACTCTTGCACAGTCCAACTGCCACTGCCACATTGTCGGATGAAACATAACCACATAAAATTTAGGAAACAAAATAAATAGCCAAGCGCCTGCTCCAAATTGAAACTTATCCTGACACACTACCCAAGAGGAAGCACAATGCTCCCCAACCGACAATGTTCCTTCTTAGTAGTGATCTTACCCAAAAGTCGGCGTACCAGCGAATCGAACGAAACAACGAACCTCAATCGTTACTGATCACATACTTCTAACAACCATAATAAGATATCACACCTTGAAGAAGCTGAACATATCCCATCAATGAGTAGAAGACCAATAAAACTTCCAATCTCATAAAAGACCTCCAAAATTATCCAGAAATGTTGTTAATATCCTGGTCAAATCAACCAAATACCAACCCAACCGACACGACCTGCCAAAACCTAACTTTGTGTAACCACGATGATACCCAAAAAACTGAACAACGTTGCTCCGATATTCAAACTTTTAATAACTAAGGCCATATGTCATCTCAAACACACTAGGAACAACAATTACATAACCAATAAATCGAGAGAACACCTACACAGAGACCAAGATAAAAACTTTACAGAATTTGAATAAGGGTTGACGCATCAAACACACCCTCAGTTGATACCGCATGAAATCTTCGAATAACCTCAACGGAATCTGAGACCAATCAACCATTTTCCAACTCAATCAAATCTAACAAACCCATATCGCGGGATAACCATGCTTCCTAAAACTGATGCATAAAGGGGTGGTTCAACACCCTCCACCCAAATACTTGAAGCTACCAAAAAGGGACCTACTGACAACAACAATTTCCTTACTCATTAGCTTCTTTTGGTGAGAACAATACATGTGCCCTTGAAGACATACACCTGACGAAAATTTTCTCTGCACCCACGATTTGACCAAACCTTAAATTCTCCTTGCCCATGGAGGACTCTGGTGGAAACCTGAGGAACACAACGAGAAACTTCCTAACCACGAGCACTTTGATGATAACCCCATTCTCTTTCCCCTAGAAAGCCATAAACCCTGAACCAAAATTTAACTCTCCTTAACTGCAGATATATCTGATTAATTGTGATGAAACTATAAAAACCGAACCAAACAATGATTCCCCCAAGCAGAATGCCCAGTTCTCCCCCACTTAGGGTTCGAACCATCATCGACTGACATTTAAAACACCCAAGCGTCAGACTGGCTTAATCATGAACATACTCAACTTGACTCTCAGAATGCATGAAACAACACAAGATGATCCTCAAACAAGACAACTCTGAATCTCAGATGGTGACTTCAGAGACCTTTCCCCTAACATCACCAACTAAACTTAATGAAAACGATCAGAACTTTTGGTTTTAAGCATTCTAACACTCCTAAGGTGTATATGCAACCCTAAATACCTTGGATCTATGTTTTCTCTATTATACATGCAAACTTGATCTTTCTAAGGTATTGCCCTAACTAGCATACAAAACTTTGATACTTGGGTAATAAAACAAGTTAGATGACATAACTTTTATTGTAGCTTGGAAACCTTGGACCTTTAAGAACTTAGTACCCCAAGTGTTGCACCTCAAATGGAATCACACAACACCACCAACAATTGGAATAACTTGAGAGAAGAATATATGCACTCATAAAATCGGTTTGCCCTCTTGTGTTTCCACTAGTGCCATTTCATGAACTATGAGGCTTCTTATATAGTGTGCACATTAGGGTTACACCATGTAACTCATGACTTTCCACATTCCTCTTAATCCATGGGTTTTAACCTCCATGGAGTATCCATGGGTCACCACATGGGTTTAGCCCAACATGAAGAACTATGGATCATAAGCCCACTTTATAAGAATGAATGATTTACCAAATCAATCCCCATTTATTTAATTAGTCTCTTTTAATCACAAAATTAATTCCAAACTAACTCTTGATCAATGCTAATTAAATAATATGATTTCATATTAATATATTAGAACTTATAATATATTAATAAATCATAAATATTCTCTTCTCACAAAAGTCTATCCAAATTGTTCCGATGCCATGCAACCCAAATGGACCATGCTACTCTCGGGTCAAGTACATACCAATAATAGTTATAGGCTTAGACACCTAATCCAACAGTCTCCCACTTGGATAAGTCTAATAACTACTATTTCAAGCATGACTCCAACCCGACTAGATATCGTAGCTCTTAAAAGCCGTTGTCGAACTCTGACCTAGTCAATGACGTGTCCATTAGATAAGGGATCATATATTCCTCCATTCTTGATATCATATGGACTGAGACATGGATTATAATCATTCTCTATCACACCCCGAACTGATGGCGGAAACGTTCTGGGGCGGAGGACGTCATGTGTAGCATCACAACCAATGAATAATAGCAATCATAGCAACACAACCAGTACATTGAATACTAAAATAAAAATGTTTACATCAGTTGAAACTTTGTCTAAAACTTTGTTTGAATTACATCCAATAGCTTTGTATAGTATAAACATAAAACTCTTATTGCTCCAGTTCCTCGAAAATCCAGCAAGTACCTATCTACTGATTTCCTGAGAATACAAGCAGTTTGAAAGAGTATCAGCATAAAGCTGGTGAGTTCATAAGCGGTGGTTTGTAGTGAAAATCGTTGATGAGTTCGGAAAATATTTGTATAGTTTCAAGAAAATCCGATATTTTCCTTAGTGAAAATGTAGTGTTATCAGTTCTGTAATAAACCATGAATATCTGTATGTTTCCAAGAAAATCTGATATTTTCTTTAGTGAAAAGGTAGCGTTATCGATTTCGTATAAAACCATGAATGTTCGTTACTGAAAACTGTAGTGATATGCGAAAATACTACCTCATGTGACTAGCTAAAACTAATCATGAAGTATAAGTATTTTGTATGTGAAACCATTGCATAATCGGTTCTGTTTGAAAACCCTGGCTTTAGCCAGTATACGTAGTGTGTATCAGTCCTATTTAGTAAAAATAAAACTGTTGAAGAGTGCCAGGTTGTAAACTAAAGGTGATTTATACATAATGTGAGTCGTATAACCATGCTTGATATGACTAGAGACCTTTCCAATGTTCTTCAGGCGTCGAGTTAAATGACATTTGTACATCTCAGGCGTGCCCGCCTAACTGTAGCTAGCAGTCCAGATGTGGGATTGTCAGTCCCGAATAGATCAATTCACAAATCTCACGCTCTCCCTCCAGGAGACTCTGGTTATACTATGGTAGGATTTATCCCTGTACACCTAAGGGTACAGTAGTGAAGTAGCGCCTCACAGTATCGTACAATCTAGTTTACATGTAGTGTAGTAGCGTTCTACCGTAGTGAAAATCCGTATGTATACCGTATATAGTGATAATTACAGTTATGGAAACCATGATAAAGTAGTGATGTAACTGTAAACTATTTCTGTCTTAGTGCATATGTTTAGTAGTGAAAGTTTTCTGTACTTGTTATGTTTAGAAGAATCCCAAACTATACCGATTATAGTTTGCATGTATAGTGAATAGCGTGTCCGGAAACCTATGCAATTTTAGTGAAAATGTCCCTTATGCTCAAAATAGTACAAAAGGGTTAAAGTATGAGATTTGCATAAGTTTTGAAAACATTTATGTTTAGCTTGTACTCCCCCCTGAAAACATTAAAAAAATACGGAAAATGTAGGGGTATGAACTCACAGTTGTTGCGTGAAAACGTTGACTGAAATGAAGATCCTCGAGTTGTTGCACGTGACACTTAACGAAATCCTATTATCAAATCAATACATATATGTATCTAAATTAGCGATTTCGTTAGATAAAGTGTCAGAGGAACACTTATATTCGGTTGAGGAATGTTACCGGGACTTGATCGAATCGATGAAAGTGGGTTTTCAGTCAAAAGCACCACTTAAAAGGTGTTTACGGCCGTGAACAAGAGTTTACGGTCGACTGGTAGTTTACGGTTTCTGAAGGCTTGATGAGTTTACGGCCGTAAACTCAAGAACAGAGTTTACGGTCTTTGAAGGCTTGGACCGTAAACTCAAGAACAGGGTTTACGGTCTTTGAAGATGGACCGTAAACTCAAGAACACTGGTGCTGATTTCAAAGAGATAACTATTTCAAGACGTTCCGAAGTGACTCCAAACGGTGTTTCTCGATGTTTCCCGAAGTTTGAAGGTGTTTTTAGGTGTTTACGGTCAAGGTTCTTAGAGGGAGAAGGAGAGAGTTTTTGGCCAGACGTGTTCAAATGAAGGTGGAGGTCTCGTATTTATAGGGGTTTTGTGGTCGGTGGTGGTGTCCACTCTTTACTGGCCGTAAACGGGTTTACGGCCGTAAACGGGTTTACGGTCGTAAACTAGTTTACGGTCGTAACCTCACTTAGACCGGAAATGTTTGGTTTTTCGAGATATTCGGGTTCCCGCGCGATTTTTGTTTCCGACTCATAAATAATTTAATTATATATAAGTAGATTATTTTCTAAACCAAGAAGTTTGACGGAAAAGTTAATGAATTCGAATTGTTATTAACGGCAATCGCGTAACGTAAACGGTCGAAGTTTCGGGTTGTCACATCCTCTCTGTCCATCTGTTGTTTCCCGATTTCCGATTTATGACGACCGACTAATTGAACAAATCAAATCAGTACAGGTCTAATGTCATCACTAAATCATCGAAGGGCCCACAAATATCGCTTTTATCCACATGGGGTAAAAGGAACGGATAAACTTCGACCCAAATGCTCGCTTGTACTTACTCATCAAATTACACACAACGATATGTTTTATAACATCCAAGTTACTGGTGCGTTTACATATGTTAATGTGCAACTGACTCGCAACTACAACTCACATGTCTCCATTTCAAGAATATAAGATATTATCATTTCATGATCACTCGTGATAAAATCCATGAAGTGATTCAAATGAGCGTGGGCTAACTCCAATACTCGATTCTTATTCCAGGAGCACTCATGAACACTGCAGCCACCTTGTCCTAGACAATCTTGCCTCAATACCTACTTCCAAAGTATGATCGATTGTGGATGGTTTGAATAACCTAGTTATTCGGGAAGTCAAAACATGCAAAGTGAAACACCAGAATGATACTAATCCTATATGGCCCAAAAACTTTTGAGTCATATTGATTACTCATTATTCATTGTATATTGTTTCGAATAATCAACTAAATACATGATTTAAAACAATAGTTATGCCATGCTCCAAGCATGCACACTATGTTTGTCTAAACAATAGTTATGCCATGCACCAAGCATGCACAATATGTTTGTCTGTGGTCCTTTCCTTGTGAAATAGATCAATTGAAAAACATTTCAATGATGCTCATTTCAAAATTCCAAATCCTTATTGCAAGTATAAGAATTCCAAATTCTTGTCACTGCTAGAAAGTGTTAGATTCTAAACTATCATGCAATGATTCTTTTCTAATGTCTAGGTACCAAAAGTCACAGAGACTTGACCAATGATATTACAAAATATTCCTATGGAGATTGTCACAAGACAATTCCATGAAAATGAAGTCTCAAATTCAAAGTTCATTCCTTTAAACATCCTTCTTGCATAAAAGTTTCTAACTTTTTCATCTATTCTTCAACACCCAATATGGAAACATTCCATATTTTCCATACGACAACTCATTATTAATAGACTCCTGTCTATTCATAATAATGTCAATATGGTCCTTCCATTATTATACTTCCAACTGTCCTTAAGCGACCAATCCTTGACGAACCTTAGATTGTCCTTAACAGTTGTTTAACCACTTTAGTTATATATCCGGTTCTATTCCCTTTTCCCTCTAAACTCCCTAGGCATTTAGAAAATTAGAACACGAGAATATTATAGCATATGCAATCGATCCTATACCCGAAGCATATGGGATGCGATTCATAATGTCTAACATAAAGACATGATACTTAATCAGTCTTTTGCTATAATATTTCTATTTGTCATGTTCTCAAAATTTAGATTATGAAGAGGGATGTTGTAATCATAACCAAATTTTGAGAACGCACTTAACATTTCCATATATAGAATTTCCTTAAGTTGAACCATTCCAACATAACATTTATATATATATATATATATATATATATATATATATATATATATATATATATATATATATATATATATATATATATATATATATATATATATATATATATATATATGAATAAATTTGATTAAAACTGAATCTAATTTTTAGAATTTAAAATGAAGTATAAATTCCTCTCCCTTAATTATAGCAAAACAACTTTTCAAACCCTGCAACTCGCAAATTGAAACTTTTGTTTTCTATAATTAACATTGCTAACTTGCAACACTTTCCATAATAATTATGCTCCCACTAGCATAAAATTATTATTAGGATAACACTTATGCTCCCACTAGCTTTGACATGTATTCAGAAATCAGCTGGACTTCTAGAAATCAACACTTATTGACTTTCATTACCAAAGTTCAGATTTCTGATATGAGATGCTTCGATAAGACTTTATCTAGACGTCTCAAAATCATACACCTTTCCTTAGATAGGTCACATGTGTGTCTTAACAATTTTAGAACTTACAGCCATAAGTCTGGAATGTTAAAACCTTTGCCATTTCTCATAATTCGAATTATGAAGAGGGATGTCGTAATCATAATTGAATTTGAGAATGCAAATATCACAATTCTATCTCCTCAAAATCTACTCAGTGAAAGCGTTTCCTCACCATCATTTTCATGAATCCGAGAGAAACCTTATGACACTTAGATTTTATGGTGTATGTGTTCCTATCCATGTGAATTTGTCATAACCATAATCACAAGACATGGTTAGTGACAAATCTAAACTCATATGGACTGAACTTGTTCAATCTTAATTTCTTGCCACCTGGCAGCACAAGGGCCTACCATTGCTTCCAGGTTGTTATGCAACCAATTGAGAACTCTCAGAACTCACATGCATAATCAACTTTAAATGGAATGGGCATAGAAATAAGAATATGTCAACACGATAGGTCACAAACCTCAAGTCGTGTGATAGTGTTTAACAATAGGTTTATTATTGATTAGTTCTTGAAACTTGTCAAGATCTTTAAGACTCCCACTGACCTCTTGACAAATAAGATTCTCTTGTCATGAATCATTCCTTGACAAAACAAATATTCAAGAGTTAGTGCGGATTCTTATCAAGACAAACACTTCACACAATTGGCCTTAGTTGGTCTTTGTTTTATCCAAAACACCACAACTTACCAATTTCAAATGTACAAGAGTAGAAAACGTTTACTCAACATTTGATAAGTGCTTTAAACCATTCTTAAGATCATGTCACTCAAGGTTACAATCTTGGAGTATGACTTTAAGACTTGTTTTGGGAACGAAGTATGACTCATCTTCTTGATTTAAACTATTTCAACAATTCACGATTCCTCTTCTTAGCCATACAAATGCACTAAGATGTCTTTAGAGGATCAATCGTGATATGGTTTTTCCATAAACATTAAGATGATCATAAAACACGATACTAAAAAACTCTCCCATCTTTTCAGATTGGAGAAACTTTTATCTTTCTGCCTAATTTGATTCTTCTCATTCGTTCTGCCATACATTGAACCTTTTCTAATGTTACAGAATTATACTTAAACTTGTAAGCATAACCATGTTTACTAAACTTTAGTAAATCATGACGAATAGTCTTATCGATCTTTGTGGTGGATCTTGACCAGCGCACACCCAGAGTACCCGATCCCCTAGTCCTTCACTTGACTCACATATACATGTGAACAAGGAATTAGTCTTAATTTACCAAAGATGAAAGTTCTCATTCATCATACAATACAACTTGCATGATTCCAAGTTTCTGTCCAATTGAAACTTGGGTGATGAGAATCTTTCCATATTTGGCAAATACTCGACACTACCACAAACGAAAGAATCAAATTCATATTGCTAACAGAGAAACATACAAACATCAATTTTCACAAATTCCATTGCAAGGAGATATAATAAAAATAAAACAAACTTTTATTTATTTATAAAATGCGGAAAAAACTTTTCCTTACAATGCAATTACAAATGAAAACTATGTTATTACATATTTCCTAGCAATCTATCATAACTCCTAAGCAGCAGCTCAAAAATCCGATCATCGAACCATGCGATTGAAATCCATCTTCGCGACCAGATTCAGCATACTCTTCTTTTAAGCTTCCTTCCTTTTGCATGATCCTACAAAACATCAAAATGCAACCTAGTCACATCATGTGTTAAGAATCAACAATTAGGAACTTAATAGAGTTAGATAGTAGACTTACCTGAAGCAGAGTCAAACTTATCGATTCTACATTTTCTCAGATCTTTCAGCTAATCAGGGCAGCTTCGCAACCAATGCCCCTTCTCTTGGAAACAAAAACATATGGACTCTTTGGGAATGGTACACGGGACAATCTCAAACTTAGTATTTCTCTTTCCATTGGAAAGAGAAATATTTTCTGGACTTCCAATGTTACCATTGTCAATGTCCATGGAAGTTTGGGGAGTAGATCTTCCCATCAAATTTGCTTTTCCAGTGCGCCACATCATTGCTGATTCAACAGCAACAAGCAAATAGTTAAGATCAATAAGGGTCATGTCATGGTTTGTCACATAGTAGTCCTTAATGAACTCACTATATGACTCAGGAAGTGATTGAAGAACCCAGTCAACATCCAACTCCCTTGAGACTTCGACACCTAATACTCTCAGCTTATTAATATGTGACTTGATCTCCAAGACGTGAGTACACACCGGCTTCCATCTTCATGTTTCATTGCAAGTAGAGCTTGAGTGTCCTTGAATTTTTCAAGTCTTTGAATTTGTGGGTTAGGGAGAATTATTGGAGGAAGTGGAGGAAGTGAAGTATGACTTCCACGATCCAACCGCAGGACATCATCTTCAAGAGGAAAGCTTGTTCCAAAGGATTTGGGAAGACCATAGTTGTCTGAACTAGACATCTACAATGGGAGAAATTCAAGTTAGTTGATTTAAGTCCTTAATATAACACCCAAATGAAATATTAAGGCTAGGACCCAACACAATGTTTTACAATTTGGAATAGGGATGACGTAATCTAAACCGCAAAATATTTGAAGGTAGGTAAATTATGATTTACCAATTTCCACCACGAAAAACGAAAACAGTTTTAGGTTTTAAGTGAATTGAAACTCCTAGATCCTTTGAGATTTATTGAACAATTCAATGGCATGTTTAAATCTTGATTGTTCCTTTCAAGTTTGTGACTGGGATGCCGATGATCACAAACAAGGTGTGAATAACCATGAAAATTAGCTTGGTACACCCAATGTTACAACCACCTAATCAATGTGTCGGTTAACCACACACGCTCCATTGATCTATGATTAACATCAAGCTACCCTTTTCCACGCACTGTCAGTCCCAGATTAGTGTGTCGGTTAACCACACACGCTCCACTAACGACTTAATAAGGTGCAAAGTGCAATTTCAAGGGTTAGCACCATATTCACGTTTTCCTAAGTAACTAAGATTGGGAATTTATAAGTGTTTAGTTACTTTATATTTATCATTATACTTTTAATGAAGGGAGAATTAGATTCCTATCCTACCCGTTCGGCTAACGACCCTCCACCAGTCAAGGAAGCGGTGGGTGAGAGTGGTCACCCATTAAACTTCCATTTTATAGGCAGTAATCTTATACCCCCCTATAGACCGGGTTAGTGAATGAGGCCTACTAACGGTAAGACTGACTTTGTTCTTATACATATATATAAATATTAAACCTATAATATTATAATAGTATAACGGTAGAATTTTTAACTTTAAAATTCTAGGGTTTGGAATTAAATGTTTCAAAAGTTAGACTTTTACATTTACAAATTCCAAAACTTGAGGGAAACTTTTGAACTATTCAAAAACTTTTGGAATCCATAACTTATGAGTTTAATATAGGTGTTAATGAAAAGACTCTTGAAAATCCATAACTTGAGGACAAGTTATGGAGTTCATAAAAACATTTATGGAAAAAGATTCTTCAAGTTCATAACCTATAAGTTTAATGATTTCTTTAAAAGAAAACTTTTCATTTTCCATAACTTGAGGACAAGTTATGGAATTCATCAAAATCATTTAGATCAAAAACTATAACAAGAAAACCACACAGTTTGTCTATGATCTAAATTAAACTCATAAGAACAAGACAATTCATATCAAACAAATTTCATGTAATTAGCCTAACCATATAAACTAATACAAAACATGAAACTTTGACAATTATCTTTTAAATTGGATAAACATGATCATTACCACATCAAAAACAGGTTTATAAGTTCAAAAACAGTTTAGGGTAATGATCCTAGTCCAATTCCAGCTTAAAAACTCGAAAATCTGTACTCAGGGGCTCCAAATCGTCGAGTGTATGAACCAACTCGGCGAGTTGGATGAATTTGTGCTTGGACTCGGCGAGTCCCCCAATGGACTCGGCGGGTCCTCTATCCAGAACAACAAAAAATCAATTTTTAAAGCATTTCCAAGCAAGTAGCATCAAGTATAATTGAAAACAACCGTAGGCTCTTATACCACTGTTGGGTTTTGAGCATTCTAACACTCCTAAGGTGTACATGCAACCCTAAATACCTTGTATCCATGTTTTCTCTATTATACATGCAAACTTGATCTTTCCACGGTATTACGCTAACTAGCATACAAAACTTTGATACTTGGGTAATAAAACAAGTTAGATGACATACCTTTTCTTGTAGCTTGGAAACCTTGGACCTTTAAGAACTTAGTGCCCCAAGTGTTGCACCTCAAATGGAATCACACAACCCCACCAACAATTGGAATAACATGAGAGAAGAATATATGCACTCATAAAATTGGCTTGCCCTCTTGTGTTTCCGCTAGTGCCATTTCATGAACTATGAGGCTTCTTATATAGTGTGCACATTAGGGTTACACCATGTAACTCATGACTTTCCGGCCACATTCCTCATGATCCATGGGTTTTAACCTCCATGGAGTATCCATGGGTCACCAGATGGGTTTATCCCAACATGAAGAACTATGGATCACAAGTCCACTTTATAAGAATGAATGATTTACCAAATGAATCCCCATTTATTTAATTAGTCTCTTTTGATCACAAAATTAATTCCAAACTAACTCTTGATAAATACCAATTAAATAATATGATTTCATATTAATACATTAGAACTTATAATATATTAATAAATCATAAATATCCTCTTCTCACAAAAGTCTATCCAAATTGTTACGATGTCATGCAACCCAAATGGATCATGCTACTCTCGGGTCAAGTACATACCAATAATAGTTATGGGCTTAGACACCTAATCCAACTGTCTCCCACTTGGATAAGTCTAATAACTACTATCGCAAGCATGACTCCAACCCGACTAGCAATCGTAGCTCTTAAAAGCCGCTGTCGAACTCTGACCTAGTCAATGACGTGTCCATTAGATAAGGGATCATATATTCCTCCATTCTTGATATTTTATGGTCCGAGACATGAATTATAATCATTATCTCTGTCCATCTATTGTTTCCTGATTTCCGATTTATGACGACCGCCTAATTGAACAAATCAAATCAATCCAGGCCTGATGTCATCACTAAACCATGGAGGGGCCCACAGATATCGCTTTTATCCACATGGGGTAAAATGAACAGATAAACTTTGACCCAAATTATCGTTTATACTTACTCATCAAATCACACACAACGATATGTTTTATAACATCCAAGTTACTGGTGTGTTTACATATGTCAATGTGCAACCGACTCGCAACTACAACTCACATGTCTCCGTTTCCAGAATAAAAGATATTATCGTCTCAAGATTACTCGTGATAAAATCCATGAAGTGATTCAAATGAGCGTGGGTTGACTCCAATACTCGAATCTTATTCCATGAGCACTCATGAACACTGCATCCATCTTGTCCAAGATAAACTACAGACCCATTCATGACAGTCTTGCCTCAATACCTACTTCCAAAGTATGATAGAATGTGGATGGTTTGAATAACCTAGTTATTCGGGAAGTCAAAACATGCAAAGTGAAACACAAGAATTATACTAATCCTATATGGCCCAAAAACTTTTGAGTCATATTGATTACTCATTATTCATTGTATAATGTTTCAAATAATCAACTAAATACATGATTTAAAACAATAGTTATGCCATGCGCCAAGCATGCACACTATGTTTGTCTAAACAATAGTTATGACATGCACCAAGCATGCACAATATGTTTGTCTATGGTCCTTTCTTTGTGAAATAGATCAATTGAAAAACATTTCAATGATGCTCATTTCAAAATTCCAAATCCTTATTGCAAGTATAGGAATTCCAAATTCTTGTCACTGCCAGAAAGTGTTAGATTCTAAACTATCATGCAATGATTCTTTTCTAATGTCTAGGTACCAAAAGTCATAGAGACTTGACCAATGATATTACAAAATATTCCTATGGAGATTGTTACAAGAAAATTCCATGGAAATGAAGTCTAAAATTCAAAGTACATTCCTTTGAACATCCTTTTTGCATAAAAGTTTCTAACTTTTTCATCTATTCTTCAACACCCAATATGGAAACATTCCATATTTTCCATACGACAACTCATTATAAATAGACTCCAGTCTATTCATAATAATGTCAATATGGTCCTTCCATTATTATACTTCCAACTGTCCTTAAGCGACCAATCCTTGGCGAACCTTAGATTGTCCTTAACAGTTGTTTAACCACTTTAGTCATATCCGGTTCTATTCCTTTTTTCCTCTACACTCCCTAGGCATATGGGATACGATTCATAATGTCTAACATAAAGACATGATACTTAATCAGTCTTTTGCTATAATATTTCTATTTGTCATGTTCTCAAAATTTAGATTATGAAGAGGGATGCTGTAATCATAACCAAATTTTGAGAACGCAATTAACATTTCCATATATAGAATTTCCTTAAGTTGAACCATTCCAAAATAACATTTATATATATATATATATATATATATATATATATATATATATATATATATATATATATATATATATGACTAAATTTCATTAAAACTCAATCTAAGCTTTTAGAATTTGAAATGAATTATAAATTCCTCTCCCTTAATTATAGCAAAACAAGTTTTCAAACCCTGCAACTCGCAAATTGAAACTTTTGTTTTCTATAATTAACATTGCTAACTTGCAACACTTTCCATAATAATTATGCTCCCACTAGCATAACAATTATTATTAGCATATCACTTATGCTCCCACTAGCTTTGACATGTATTCAGAAATCAGCTGGACTTCTAGAAATCAATACTGATTGACTTTCATTACCAAAGTTCAGATTTCTGAGACGAGATGCTTCGATAAGACTTTATCTAGGCTTCTCAAAATCATACACCTATCCTTAGATAGCTCACATGTGTGTCTTAACAATTTTAGAACTTACAGCCATAAGTCTGAAATGTTTAGACCTTTTCCATTTCTCGCAATTCGAATTATGAAGAGGGATGCCGTAATCATAATTGAATTTGAGAATGCAAATATCACAATTATATCTCCTTAAAATCTACTCAGTGAAAGCGTTTCCTCACCATCATTTTCATGAATCTGAGAGAAACGTTATGACACTTAGATTTTATGGTGTATGTGTTCCTATCCATGTGAATTTGTCATAACCATAATCACAAGACATGGTTAGTGACAAATCCAAACTCATATGGACTGAACTTGTTCAATCTTAATTTCTTGCCAACTGGCAGCACAAGGGCCTACCATTGCTTCCAGTTTGCTATGCAACCAATTGAGAACTCTCAGAACTCACATGCATAATCAAATTTAAATGGAATGGGCACAGAAATAAGAATATGTCAACATGATAGGTCACATACCTCAAGTCATGTGCTAGTGTTTAACAATAGGTTTATTCTTGATTAGTTCTTGAAACTTGTCAAGATCTTTAAGGCTCCCACTGACCTCTTGACATATAAGATTCTCTTGTCATGAATCATTCCTTGACAAAACAAACATTCAAAAGTTAGTGCGGATTCTTATCAAGACAAACACTTCACACAATTGGCCTTAGTTGGTCTTTGTTTTATCCAAAACACCACAACTTACCAATTTCAAATGTACAAGAGTAGAAAACATTTACTCTACATTTGATAAGTGTTTTAAACCTTTCTTAAGATCATTTCACTCAAGGTTACAATCTTGGAGTATGACTTTAAGACTTGTTTTAGGAACGAAGTATGACCCATCTTCTTGATTTAAACTATTTCAACAATTCACGATTCCTGTTCTTAGCCATACAAATGCACTAAGATGTCTTTAGAGGATCAATTGTGATATGGTTTTTCCATAAACATTAAGATGATCATAAAACACGATACTAAAGTACTCTCCCATCTTTTAAGATTGGAGAAACTTTTATCTTTCTGCCTAATTTGATTCTTATCATTCGTTCTGCCATACATTGAACCTTTTCTAATGTTACAAAATTATACTTAAACTTGTAAGCATAACCATGTTTACTAAACTTTAGTAAATCATGACGAATAGTCTTATCGGTCTTTGTGGTGGATTTTGACCAGCGCATACCCAGTGTACCCGATCCCCTAGTCCTTCACTTGACTCACATATACATGTGAACAATGAATTAGTCTTAATTTACCAAAGATGAAAGTTCTCATTCATCATACAATACAACTTGCATGATTCCAAGTTTCTGTCCAATTGAAACTTGAGTGATGAGAATCTTTCCATATTTGGCAAATACTCAATACTACCACAAACGAAAGAATCAAATTCATATTGCTAACATAGAAACATACAAACATCAATTTTCACAAATGCCATTGCAAGGAGATATAATAAAAATAAAACAAACTTATATTTATTTATAAAATACGGAAAAAAACTTTTCCTTACAATGCAATTACAAATGAAAACTATGTTTTTACATATTTCCTAGAAATCTATCATAACTCCTAAGCAGCAGCTCAAAAATCCGATCATCGAACCATGCGATTGAAATCCATATTCGCAACCAGATTCAACATACTCTTCTTTTAAGCTTCCTTCCTTTTGCATGATCCTACAAAACATCAAAATGCAACCTAGTCACATCATGTGTTAAGAATCAACAATTAGGAACTTAATAGAGTTAGATAGTAGACTTACCTGAAGCAGAGTCAAACTTATCGATTGTACGTTTTCTCAGATTTTTCAGGTAGTCAGGTCAGCTTCGCAACCAATGCCCCTTCTCTTGGCAACATAAACATATGGACTCTTTGGGAATGGTACACAGGACAATCTCAGACTTAGCCTTTCTCTTTCCCTTGGAAAGAGAAATCTTTTCTGGACTTCCAATGTTACCATTGTCAATGTCCATGGAAGTTTGGGGAGCAGGTCTTCCCATTAAATTTTCTTTTCCAGTGCGCCACATCATTGCTGAGTCAGCAGCAACAAGCAAATAGTTAAGATTAATAAGGGTCATGTCGTGGTCTGTCACATAGTAGTCCTTAATGAACTACTATATGACTCAGGAAGTGAGTGAAGAACCCAGTTAACAGCCAACTCCCTTGAGACTTCGACACCCAATACTCTCAGCCTGTCAATATGTGACTTCATCTCCAAGACGTAAGTACACACAGGCCTTCCATCTTCATGTTTCATTGCAAGTAGAGCTTGAATGACCTTGAATTTTTCAAGTCTTTGAATTTGTGGGTTAGGGAGAATTATTGGAGGAGGTGGAGGAAGTGAAGTATGACTTCCACGATCCAACCACGGGACATCATCTTCAGGGGGAAAGCTTGTTCCAAAGGATTTAGGAAGACCATAGTTGTGTGAACTAGACATCTACAATGGGAGAATTTCAAGTTAGTTGATTTAAGTCCTTAATATAACACCCAAATGAAATATTAAGGCTAGGACCCAACACAATATTTTACAATTTGGAAGAGGGTTGCCGTAATCCAAACCGCAAAATATTTGAAGGTAGGTAAATGACGATTTACCAATTTCCACCATGAAAAACGAAAAAGAGTTTTAGGTTTTAAGTGAATTGAAACTCCTAGATCCTTTGAGATTCATTGAACAATTCAATGGCATGTTTAAATCTCGATTGTGCCCTTCAAGTTTGTGACTGGGATGCCGAGGATCACAAACAAGGTGTCAATAACCATGCAAATTAGCTTGGTACACCCAATGTTACAACCACCTAATCAATGTGCCGGTTAACCACACACGCGCCATTGATCTATGATTAACATCAAGCTACCCTTTGCCACGCACTGTCAGTCCCAGATTAGTGTGCCGGTTAACCACACAGGCTCCACTAGCAACTTAACAAGGTGTAAAGTGGAATTTCATGGGTTAGCACCATATTCACATTTTCCTAAGTAACTAAGATTGGGAATTTATAAGTTTTTAGTTGCTTTATATTTATCATTATACTTTTAATGAAGGGAGAATTAGAGTCCTATCCTACCCATTCGGCTAACAACCCTCCACCAGTCAAGGAAGCGGTGGGTGAGAGTGGACACCCATTAAACTGTCATTTTATAGGCAGTAACCTCATACCCCCCCCTTATAGACCGGCTTTGTGAATGAGGACTACTAACGGTAAGACTGACTTTGTTCTTATACATATATATATAAATATTAAACCCATAATAGTTTAGTAGTATAAGGGTAGAATTTTAAACTTTAAAATTCTAGGGTTTGGAATTAAATGTTTCAAAAGTTAGACTTTTACATTTACAAATTCTAAAACTTGAGGGAAAGTTTTCAACTATTCAAAAAACTTTTGGAATCCATAACTTATGAGTTTAATATAGGTTTTAATGAAAAGACCCTTGAAAATCCATAACTTGAGGACAAGTTATGGAGTTCATAAAAACATTTATGGAAAAAGACTCTTCAAGTTCATAACCTATAAGTTTAATGATTTCTTTAAAAGAAAACTTTTCATTTTCGATAACTTGAGGACAAGTTATGGAATTCATCAAAATCATTTAGATCAAAAATTCTAACAAGAAAATCACACAATTTGTCTATAATTTAAATTAAACTCATAAGAACAAGACAATTCATATCAAACAAATTTCATGTAACTAGCCTAACCATATAAACTAATACAAAATATGAAACTTTGATAATTATCTTTTAAATTGGATAAGCTTGATCATTACCACACCAAAAACAGGTTTATAAGTTCAAAAACAGTTTAGGGTAATGATCCTAGTCCAATTCCAGCTTAAAAACTCAAAAATCTGCACTCAGGGGCTCCAACTCGTCGAGTGTATGAACCAACTCGGCGAGTTGGATGAATTTGTGCTTGGACTCGGCAAGTCCCCCAGTGGACTCGGCAAGTCCCCCAGTGGACTCGGCGAGTCCACTGTCCAGAGCAACAGAAAATTGATTTTTAAAGCATTTCCAAGCAAGTAGCATCAAGTATAATTGAAAACAACCCTAGGCTCTGATACCACTGTTGGGTTTTGAGCATTCTAACACTCCTAAGGTGTACATGCAACCCTAAATACCTTGGATATATGTTTTCTCTATTATACATGCAAACTTGATCTTTCCAAGGTATTACCCTAACTAGCATACAAAACATTGATACTTGGGTAATAAAACAAGTTAGATGACATACCTTTTCTTGTAGATTGGAAACCTTGGACCTTTAAGACCTTAGTGCCTCAAGTGTTGCACCTCAAATAGAATTACACAACACCACTAACAATTGGAATAACTTAAGAGAAGAATATATGCACTCATAAAATCGGATTGCCCTCTTGTGTTTCCACTAGTGCCATTTCATGAACTATGACGCTTCTTATATAGTGTGCACATTAGGGTTACACCATGTAAATCATGACTTTCCACATTCCTCATGATCCATGGGTTTTAACCTCCATGGAGTATCCATGGGTCACCACATGGGTTTAGCCCAACATGAAGAGCTATGGATCATAAGCCCACTTTATAAGAACGAATGATTTACCAAATCAATCCCCATTTATTTAATTAGTCTCTTTTGATCACAAAATTAATTCCAAACTAACTCTTGATCAATACTAATTAAATAATATGATTTCATATTAATATATTAGAACTTATAATATATTAATAAATCATAAATATCCTCTTCTCACAAAAGTCTATCCAAATTGTTCTGATGCCATGCAACCCAAATGGACCATGCTACTCTCGGGTCAAGTACATACCAATAATAGTTATGGGCTTAAACACCTAATCCAACAAGAACACCACTGGATAAACTAAGCACCTTCCGCACAGAACACCTTACACTTAGAGAGTTGATCCACAACCTCATTCCCCTTTTGAAACTTCAAGGATCTCTTACAGATGCTCAAAACCTAACTCCAAAAAACCTAGCATAACTACAGAACTCTCTCATGTCCTAAAACAGGAACTGCTCGATACCCCCATTGGATACAGCTGACCTTCTAGAATCTGCGATGCATATTCCACCTGCGACATGGACTTCATTGGCCATCGAACCTTAAGAACCGTCGAGTCTCAAACATCCCTTCGATGTGACACAAAGACGATTTACTACGAACCAACTTCGCCTTCTTATAACAAAAACGATGAGGAGATCACCATCTCCTATCTTAACCCTCGAATGACTCACATATGGTCTCTCCTCCCTCGAGCACGGGAGGCAGGAAAAATACAACCCCGATGCAGAAAATAACATCCTTTTCCATCGGCTGACCACTCAACCTCAGGCTGCAATCCTTGATTCCATCATCACAACAACTTCTTTCTTTAGTCCCGTGACTCAAAACTGTCACTACTTCAAGCAAGGTCCTCGAGACCTCTGAAAAAGGTAACTCACACAGGTCTGCACCATTAAGTCCGAAACAACCATGGACACTAAAGCCCAAATAAATTACCAGCCTCATTCTAAATAATCATGGCCGACAACAATAGAGACGACTGCAACTAACACTAGTGATATACCACACTATCTATCCTCCCTCGATTCCTTAGAACCTTTTCAATTCTTCTTGATCACCGTACGGATCCTGTGCTTTCATTAGTAAGGGAAAATACTACCTTCCACACATACTCCTACGCGTCTTAAGAATTGTCTCAAAGCTCCTAAGACACTACACATGACCACTATCAACCGTAGGTACCCGTTCCAACACATGCACACACTATTGCTCTTCGTAGGCTCTCCCTCTAGGATTTTTCTCACACTTGAGCATGCACTAGATCACTCTTGTAGGAACTCCACCACTACTAGGTGTACCAACACATCTATATACTTAGAAAAGCCACAACAAACTGCCTAGATTCCCACATTTGACTTCCTTATACGCAAGTGCCCACACAAGCACACTATAGTACTCCTACAAAGTCACTAGGAATACTCACCCCCACCATGCTATCAGCCGTGAAAGAAACTTATACCAATGCCAACTAACTATCTTACGAATACAATTACATGCAAAAATGATTAAATAATCCTTTAACTGGAAGATCATGCTGTACAACGGTTGGACTCAGAAGAGAGCTGCGCAATAACAAACTCAAACAAGTGTGCACTCCCCACCTTCCTTACTTACTTAATGTTTATCAAGATTATATCTGGTCAACAAATTAATCCATTACACTTAAATACATATTGGTGATACAAATCACTAACGCTCTCTTTGTTAGAAAATAAGACTTAAGAACTACAACTTGTATTTCACCTCCATAATCTATCAGAAAACAAAAAAATAAGAAATAGATCCAAAATGTTTTGATGATATATGCTAAGATAGGTAGTTATAGCGGTCCAAAATCAAATATCAGTCAAGGGACGATATTTGAGATATAGGTTATCACGGTGGGATATCGGTATTTTTTTATCATGCATAATTAATATATATAAACGTAAAACATAATAGTAATATAAAAAGTCAAAACTCAAAAGTGTCAATGTTTGAAACATAATCTTACGTAAGCTATGGAATCTTCCTCCAAGTCCACATCAACCAAGGCATCCAATTATTTTATCAAGATCTTTCACATCAACTCTAATATCATCATCATCATCATCATCATCATCATCATCATTTAATAATTAAGTATGTAACACAACAACATGATCAAACCTATAAAAACTAGCAAGTTAACACTTAAGCATTTAACAATTAACACAACAATAGGATTACTTACGACTTAAAACCATGAGTCTACGACTTAAAACTAACAATTATGTAATTAACATAACTGTTGGTTTAGTTAAGTTAAGACCATAAGACTTAAGACCATGACTTAACACTAACAGAAGCAAGTAAAATTACTTAACCGATATCCCACCTGGAAATCACCTGGAAATATCAGTTAAATATCGGTAAATATCACCGATTTTCGTGGTTTTGATATTTTGGACCGATATTTGACACCGCTACTTTGAAAGGTACCAATAACCGATATCCCACCTGGAAATCGCCGATATTAACTGCTTAGATGCATAAAAATAAAAAATTTTGTTAGATCCACGGCACTCTATTTTCTGCTTGGATCAACCCGTGAAATCCCAAGTTTCATCCTCATGAACTGATACAATTCCATATGCATTTATCACAAAAACAACCATTCCCCCCCCCCCCCCCCCGAAATAAGAGCATATTTGCACCTAACATTATTTTAGAGAGAAATGAACTGCAATAAATAAAAAATTGCAATACATGAGGAAGAGAGATGAAAGTTATCTTTTGGTGATGAGGACCAACTCAATATTTTATCGACAAGCAATATCGGGATGCGGAATACAAAGAATTTTGATGAGTAGGAGCCTATGAATGAGTATATTTAAGAAAACTTTAAATATTTTATTTACCTGGTAGGTTGAAGTAGAGATATAGATGAAGAATTCTCAACCCTCGGAAGAGAAATAAAACTCTATAAATAGTAGCTCTAAATAAAAAGCTTAGGAGGTAGATACCATGATGTAATAACCCTCATCCAAATCCAATTGAATATCAAATCACAATAGAGTGAAAAAATATATTTCCAAAACCTTAAATTCGAAATTTTGACAAATCAAGTAAAAAAACGTAAACACAATCATAAAGTACAACATATGTTCAAGAACCAAAAAATAATACCATGCTTCAAAGAAGTCATTTTGCCATGCGCCAAGGGAACCCTAATTTATAGTTACAGATTCGTCGATTAAATTTGAAAAAAAAGAGAAATTTGCTTCCTGATTTATTAGGATTACCTTGATTTGTTGAGATTTTATTTCTAATTATTTGGAATTTGATTTTTTGATTGCTGATTATTCGTGTAGGCTGAAATATTCAATCATGTAAAGTGTTGGGTTTAAAGGCTCGAGTGGCATATTAGCTACTTCACTTTGCAAAACTGAGAGTTGAGGCAATGCCGCGAGACATAAAATGTACTCTTTTATTCGATAGATAGATGTTATAACTGGTTTACAGATATTTATGTTATAAATAAAATTACAAAGTTTGTTGCTATTATGAATGTAAAATTGCATAATAAAAATTAAGTTTACATCAAGTTTTGATTTTGTTATTATGCTTTTTTCTCAATTAAGTCACTAAGTTTACAATTTTGTTGCAAATTAAACAATCTAACAGTTTGCTTTAAGTGATTTATGTTTCTCATTTTTTTGGAATGAAAAATCTACTCTACTCCTAAAGTACTCCTAAATCCATATATGTTCCTAATGGGACTTGAACCCTCGACCTCAAAGAGGGAGGGCAACACCTGATACTACTAGGCTAGAAGCCCTTTGGTTTCTCATTTGTTAACTAGGCAAAAAGTTGATGTTGCTTCCACATATAATCACAGTTGGCAAATATTTGGGTTAAATTGAACCCTTATGTAGATCGGTACTCACTTTTTCTTATTTCTTTTAGTTTTCTTCTCTCAAAGCATGCCAATTTTTTGTAATGGCTTCTCGAGGTCGATCAAATGGTTCATCATCACAAAGTGGTATAAAGAAGGCAAAAAAAGGTTTTACAATGGACAACTTTCCTTGCGGTTCTTACACCACTCTGAGATGATGAACCACTCGAACGATCTTGGAAATCTATTGCAAAAAGTTGTGATACTCTAAGAGAATAAAAGAAGAAGAAATAAGGGAAAGTGAATGCAGATCTAAGAAAGGTTCTAAATTTAATCAAAATGTTTGTCGACTAGGATCATATGTGAAGCCACATTAGTTTCTTTCCTAATCAGCAAGTGAAATACATGGAATACTTGAAGAAAACCGGTCAATGGTTAAATTTGAAAAAAGATTATAAAATTAACGATTTAGATAAGAAAAAATATAACATAAATTTAAAATTGGAATTTTATATAAATTTTATGTGTTTTATACAATTTGCCCAAAACGTCGTTAAAACTACCTAATACTCTCCTCTTTAGATTAAATATTGTAATAAATAATGGTTACATGAATAAAATATATTATATCCATATAAGCCTTAATGTAGGTAAGAAAAAATTACTTTTTATAATCCTTAACCAGTAAAAAAGCAAGGGCTTCTCCCCAGGTCTGTTTTTTTTTCTTTAATTTTTTTTTCCAATTAGGATATTGTACTTTGAAAGGTCTACTCTCATGAAAAGGCCAAATTTGTAATTTACATGCAAAACATAATAACTGTGATGGATATTACGATACACAACCAAGAAAGTAAACCCCTTGCATATAAATTGTAAGTGAAATGTTGGAATAGACTTTCATAATGTTAATACTTTATTTTCAAGTTACTAAGTATGGTTATACTACAATCTTCTAAAAATCCAAATATGTGTTTTTTTACCAAATGCAAGAAATAGCAAAGTACTTTTAATTATTTAATTGAGTCACTGTTAAAGAAACAATCCAATAGTTTATGATGGGAATATTGAGTTATAGATTGATAGATTGTAAACAGAAAAACAAGAATGAAGTAATCAAATAACACAAGAATGGATCAAATAGTGTCGAATGATTGATAACTCACACCTTAGAAGAGCTCGATGAAGAACTTCGACTGTAGAGGTGTGCTAGGGTTACAATGCAAAGTAATTAATAATCACTCCCTCTTAAAACAATACATGCATGCAATATATAAAAGCTAACCCTAATGATTATCCATGGTTGGACAGGCCCAAACCGGGTAAACTAAATGGACTAAACAACCGAGCCCATGACGCAACACTTAGACCCAACAATCTCCCCCTTTGCGTCAATGAGACGAGAGACTACTTCGGCTGAGTTACTTTGATCTTATTTACAACTTTGAACAGCCGAGGAATAATAGCAAGAAGAGTTTGTCGAAACAGAATATACCATCGAAGCATATCAGTAAACAGCTTCTTATCGGCTTCACTGTTCTGATTACACCTATGAATAATCTCCAAAATGTGTTCCAAACAAGCGGTGGAGAATAGGTGTTTGTCAATCTGAGCGAACAGGCATTTATGACCTCCGGCCCTCATGAACATAACAGTGTGAAACTTGGGATCGATCTTCCCTTTAACCATCACATTCACATTGCCTGCCCTTCCAATCGCTTTCACAGTGGTTCGCTTATGAATAGCAGCAGCAATCTCCTGATCCATCTTCACGACTTCATGAATATAACATACAAGCATTCGCTTGATGTGATCGATAATAGGCTGATACTCCTGTGGATTGGTTAGCAAAATATTATTGAGAAGTATCCAGTCGTGAGGATTCAAGTTTGGTAGGTCAGCCAGGGAAATCATATGAACCGAGCTATCAGAGCCTCGGGTCACTTTGAATTTCACGTTAATGAATTTCCCTGCCGAAGTGGGCTTCAACACCTTGACCGTTGTAATTTTCTGATTACTCCAGCTCAGGTATTGTGGCTGAGCAAACTCCAAATAATACTCGAGCAAATCCCGATCGACCTTCGGGTCTGGAGAAGGAATGCCAGCCGTCGACTCAAAGCAGTGGAAGATGAATGCCTTTCGGGAGATGTGCATGTCAAACTGTGAGTCCTTAGAGTTCTCAAGCCCGAACGATGAAACCGGTTCGAGCCAATGAGTACTCGGCGCTTCAATAAGCTCTCTTAGAAGCGATTCCATAGTCCATTCAGGAAACATGGACTTCTTCTGTTCCAGCAATTCGTTCGCTTTCAACTCCTTGTCAAGAAGTTCCTTCTCTTTCTGAAGTCTTTCCCGAATCTCTTGATCAGTGGGCTTGAATTTCAAACTTTCCTTTTTCGAAGCATTTCCTCGTGTATCAATGTCATCGTCACTTTCATCCACATCATCGTCTCCAATTTTCTTCTTTTTCTTTTCCTTCATACTGCCCGAAGCTTCATTAACCTTCGGCTCAGTAGTGACTTTCGGTTTGGGAGGTGGATGAGATTCGCCTTCGCCCTGAGTAACCTTATCTCCCCCTTGTTTTGGAGGTACACTAGACTCCGGAACACCTTCAATCCTGCTCAACACATCCAAAGCAGGTCTTAGCTTTTCAGCCAAGTGGCGTTTGATAGAGATAGTAAGGATGGAGTCATGGGCTTCCAGGAGATGCAGAAGGATGGAATGCACATCACCGACCGAACTCTTAATTATTTCTCGCTCGGATTTCAATTCTTCAATTTATTTGGTTGCAGACTTGAGCTTGAGATTCTGAATTTTAAGCTGGGAAGTTCGCTTATCCAACTCATCCATAATCTTATTTTCAACAGCAAGCTCGGCTTCAAGTTGAGTCAGCCGATCATCAATCTTAGTATGAAGCTCTTGGTTAGCAGCCTGAATGGATTTGCGAGCGTCCTCGAGATGTGTCTTTTCTGCTGCCAGTGAATGCGTAAGATGATCAACCGAAGCATTCACTGTTTCAGCATTCTTCTTTGCAGCGGCTTGGAGAGAATCAAGAAAAATCTGTGCCTCTGAAATTAGTTTTTCGACATTCGCGGTCGCATGTTTGCAATCTTTGGTAGAAGCTTCAACTGAAAGTGAAGCTTTTTGGCAAGTTGAGGTGGAGGCTTCGATCGCTTTAGCAGCGTTGGAGATGGAGGTTTCATGTTCTTTCACAACTGATGAGAACAGGGCTTTGAGAGTTGCCTCTGAATATGCATTGGCAGAAGATGAGGAGAGCAAGCGCTCAAGTTTGTTGGTGACAGTCTTGAGATCCTTTTTGGTAATTGGGGCTTCATCATCTTCATCACTCTGTACGCGATAAGGACTGAAATAAGTGGAATCAAACTCCAAGTCTTCACCGCCAAGAATAGGGTCAGAATCATGTGATCCAGGTGGGGATAAAGGTGCTGATGTAACAGGAGGATTAGAACCAAATGGACTTGCCCCCGTATCAGATACGTTGACACGAACAGTCAGTTCGGTTGGATGAGTGGTGGTGGTAGTGACTATAGTGAAAAGTGGGGTTGGAATTGGGATAGAGGTTACAGCTGTAGAGGAGACAGGTGGAGGACAGGGAGCGATAGTAATAGGAACCGAAAGTGGAATAGAACGTGGAGGCGAGTTTCGGTTACTATCATGGTGAGGTGAGGGTGGAGGCGAATTACCTCTAGGTGGACTGTCGGTTTCAGTAGCTTCGTCGTCGTTTGACTCAGGATCACGCTGGCCATCAGAAGGAACATACTCAGAGTCACTAGAGGATGGGGAAGGAGACTTCGGTCTACGAGCCTGCTTTTTGGTCTTGCGTTTCTTTGGAGCAGTAGACTCGGCTAGCTCTAACTTGCGTTTCTTAGGAGTAGATGCTTTGGATGATTGACCAGCCTTTTCCCCTTTGTTATCAGACTTCTTCCCTCGCTTTGCAGGCTTGTCTGCAACGTCCAACGAGCTTTACATCTCTGGAGTAAGCGGTCGTGGACCCGAAGGAGAAAGCTTCCTGTAATCTGCCATGACATTACTCGTACTGGATACACAGCGGTACATAGATTATGGAATTGACCCGATAAAGAGAAACTTGGAGTTATTTGGAACAAGGATCCTTGTCCTATGAAATGCAGCAATCGAAGACATGAGGGAATCTGCCATAGTTGGAATAGTATACTTTTCCATCGCCCAATGAGTGACGATAGTCCAAAATCGTGCACAAGAAATTTCAGTGTACCTAGAAGAAGAGCTTATACTCTGAACAAGTTGAGCCCATAGAATCGAGCCATAGTCCAAACTAATCCCATGATACAGACCATATAGAATGGTCATAAAAGCCCTGCTCGTACCGTCGGAACCAACACTCCTCTCCGATAAGCCCTTGGAGAGGAGCGTTAAGAGTCCGTTCCACTGAGGAGGAAGAGAAGACTTCTTGAACTTGGTGATTGTTGTGAGAAGCTCCGTGTACCCCATATCATAGAGCATCGAGTACAGTTGAGTGGTAGAGATGGAATCCGGGTTAACCATCGATTCAGCAGCAGGAAGGCTTAGTAATGAAGAAAACCTAGCCTTTGAAATTGAGGACTTTTGAGTGACGATTTCGAAAAAAATACGCTCATTGGCTTTATCATAAACGGCAGAGGAGTAGACCGCAGAGAGCATCGACATTGGAACACTTTCCACCTGTGTGAGAGCCACTACCAGTGGTGAATACTTGAGACATTCGACCACATGAAGCATATACGAGTCGTAGACAAAGGGGTTGAGTTCGATGACCAGATTCTGATTAGGTTTGATGGTCAGAAGAGTGGACTGAGCGGATTGATCAAAAACCGATGAAAGTCAGCCATTATTGCAGGTGGGAAGAAGAAGATGAACAGTGGAATCTTGCCGATGTGTTTGTGAGAGAAAAAGAAGAACTGGTAAAGGAGTCCAAGAGGTGCGAGAAAATCTTTTATACCATCTCTAGGAGAGAGAAAAATTCGTTGTGATGATGATTTTATCTCTAAAACGTCGCCATAAAAAGCGAGATTTGACAGCCTGGTATCGTCAGCAGGCGTGATATCAGGTGCCGTTTCCAATTCACGCGCCTTTTTGACCTTATCTCCCGTTCAAATTTTGAACCGTTTCAACTTCATGCTGACTCACCCTAATTTGATTTTTATTAAAAAAAAATCAACACCACCATATCTGTTAAAATCGAAAGCATAACTCTGAAAATTGCCATTAGTACCATGAACAAGAATTTGGAAAATCATAAAGACCTTCGTGCAAGAGTATGCCAATGATAAAGAAATAAAGCAAAATTTTTGAGGGATTTAAGTGATGTCTATTTAGACATGAAACTGATGATCCCGGGCACGAATCTCTTCCTTCAAAGTCAAGAGAGAGTGAGAAGTGTCTGTGTGGTTTCCCGTGAAATACGATCAAATGTTTGTAAAGAAACATTGAAAGGCATCTTTTCAATTATAGGCTTTATAGGGTAGCTTACCTTCAACCGAACCTTGATAATTAAAATAAGACCAAAAGTAGGTTGAAGTACTTGTGAAACCGATGTGGTTTGTTGAACAAGTAGGTTTGAAATATATTATGTGAGTAGAAATTAGTAAGAAATCTCCAAAAAACAAACTGGATCTTATGGGAAGAAACGTCCTGGTGTTAGACGGTTTCATAAAGATCACACAAAAAGAAAAAGAGATTCTGTGAGGTAACAAGTAATAGATTGAACATTAGAGTGTTCACCGTCAATGCATTCAAGGTGTTGGATTTTGGGTTTCACTTAGCACGTGGTAATGAAACTGAGATCATCAACACAGAGATTGTGTAACCATAAACCTCAGTGGTAATTGCTGAGAGTCTCAAGGGTTACATTTATGAAGCGAAACTTGAATGGAGAAATGTGAGGTGGTTAAGGAACCGAAAGTACCTCTGCTATATTAGAAGGACAAAGTAGAAAACTCTTAACTCACTATGAGAAGAGTTAGGTAGCTCATGACTTGAGGGATTTAATCAGCCTGATTGGGAAGAAACGATTGGTGTTTATCGAATCATTAAGGCTTCACTCAGAGTCATGGAGGCTTCGGTCTACATGCAGCAGCATGCTTCTAGGGACACTTAACTAGTACAAAGAGAGGAAGATTATACATGCCCCATCATCATCGTGTTTCGCATCTGTGAACTTGAATTGATGATTAGAATAGAGATATTAGATAAAAAAAAGGAAACTTAGAAATATTTTTGAAGCTTTTGGATTTTCTGAAAAAGTAATAAAAACAGAAAAGAAAATATTTTTGGATTTTTTGATTTTCTGAAAAATAATAAAAACAGAAAAGATACTGAATATAAACACTCGAAAGGATAAGAAAGCTTTACAAAATTATACAACTGAAACCATTCCTTAGAAAAGATGAAGCGAAATAGACCGAGCGTTCGGTTCATTTCAGTTCCCAAAAAACTTAAGAGCCGAAATAGACCGAGCGTTCGGTTCATTTCGGTTCCCAAAAAATTTAAGAGCCAAAATAGACCGAGCGTTCGGTTCATTTCGGTTCCCAAAAATTTAAGAGCCGAAATAGACCGAGCGTTCGGTTCATTTCGGTTCCCAAAAATTTAAGAGCCGAAATAGACCGAGCGTTCGGTTCATTTTGGTTCCCGAAAATTCAGGAGCCGAAATAGACCGAACGTTCGGTTCATTTCGGTTCCCAAAAATTCCGGAGCCGAAATAGACCGAGCATGCGCTCTATTTCGCTTATTCAATTTTAGTGAGTAGAAGGAGGTTTCAGTGCTGACTCAGCTTCCATCATTCCCAAGCCTTAGAGTATCTTGTTAAAGTTAGCTTCTGGTAAGGCCTTAGTGAAGATGTCAGCCAGTTGATCAGAGGACCGAACGAAGTGAATTTCAACATTTCCATCTTCAACGTGGTCCTTGATGAAGTGATATCTCAGTGCGATATGTTTTGTCTTGGAGTGTTGCACTGGATTGTGACATATTCGTATTGCACTTTCAGAGTCACAGTAGAGAGGGATTTTTTTCATGATAAAGCCATAATCTCTAAGTTGGCTTTGTATCCATATGACCTGTGATGTACAGGATGCTACAGCAATGTACTCAGCTTCGGCTGTGGAGAGGGACACACAAGTTTGTTTCTTTGATTGCCAGCTGACAAGTTTGCCATCAAGGAACTGGCACCCGCCGGTTGTGCTTTTTCGATCCAATCGACATCCACCAAGATCAGCATCAGAGAAAGCTTGAACAAAGAAGCCATACTTTGTACGATACCAAAGACCGAGAGACGAGGTTCGCTTTAAATACCGGAAGATATTTTTCACTGCAGTCATGTGAGGTTCTTTTGGATTAGCATGAAACCTGGAACAATAACAGACAGAAAAGATTATGTCTGGCCTACTTGCCGTTAGATACATTAGTGACCCTATCATTTGACGGTAAAGAGTCACATGAACAGCCGATTTCTCAAGAGATGGAGTTAGCTTCGTGCCAAATGCCATTGGAACCTTTACTTTCGAATCTCCCGTCATGCCGAACTTCGTTAACAACGTCTTTGTGTATGCTTCCTGATTGATGAAGATGCCTTCTGGTCCCTGTCTTATATTCAATCCAAGGAAAAAGTTAATCGGACCCATTGCGCTCATTTCATATTTAGTCTCCATCAACTTCCTGAATTCAGCTGTTAAGCTAGGATTCATGGAGCCGAAGATGATGTCATCGACGTAAATTTGAACGATCATTAAGTGTTCGCCCTCTTTCTTGCGAAAGAAGGTTGGGTCAACCGCACCTTGCTTGAACTTTGACATTTTGAGAAACCGAGTTAGAGTTTCATACCAGGCTCTCGGGGATTGCTTCAATCCATAGACTGCTTTATCCAGTATGTAGCAATGATCAGGATGCTTCTCGTTCACAAATCCGGGTGGTTGCTCAACATATACCGTTTCTTCGAGTTCTCCATTCAAGAAAGCGCATTTTACGTCCATTTGGAAAACTTCAAAGTTTTTATGTGCCGCATATGCCAAAAAGATCCTCACTGATTCCAACCTTGCTACTGGAGCGAAGGTCTCTTCATAGTCTATTCCTTCTTCCTGGAAATACCCTTTCACCACCAGCCTCGCTTTGTTGCGAATGACATTACCCTCTTTATCTAACTTATTTCTAAATACCCACTTTAAGCCGACTACAGATGCATCCTTTGGTGTGGGAATCAGTCTCCAAACACAATTTCGTTCAAACTCATGGAGTTCGTCTTGCATAGCTTGCACCCAATCAGAGTGATCAAGAGCAGCATTTACCGTCTTCGGTTCGACTTTAGAGACAAACGAATTAAACATACAAAATTCTACTTGAGAGAATAAAGCAGTTTGCTTCGCTTTCATTTGAGAGCGTGTGAGAACACCCTCATATGATTCACCAATGATCTGAGTTTTAGGATGATTCTTTGTCCATTTAATGAGAGGAGGGTAATTTGGATCATAGGCAGGATCCAGCTCTGCATTGACTTCTTCTTCCAGTTCTGACTGATTTCCTTCGTCACGTACATTGCCTTTTTCATTTACATTTTCGTTCTCCTCCTCAAATGGCGAACCGAATCCTGTGTCAGATTCAATGCTCTCCCCCTCATATGGATTTGCATGGGTTGGGGTCTGTGAAGGATTCTCTCCCTGGAAAGGCATGTCGTGTGGTTTTGGAGTAGACGAACCCTCCCCCTGGATTATTGAGCTTTCTCTTGGAGGGTGATTAGTAGCTGGATGTTCACTTACTGCAGTAGGTTCGCTTTGTGTCTGCTTCTCGGTTGGTTGGTGAGGTTCGCTTTCCATGTCTTTAGCAGCTTCATCGATGATTTTCTTCAAGGAATCGATTTTGTTATCTACTGCTTTCTCTTCTGAGTGGATCGCCTTTTCTGGTTCATCAAAAAGTAGCATGTACTCATCAAACAGGTTAGCAATAGGAACCGAGACTTGACCAGATTTTGGAAAGATTTCCTCCGTTGAACTTTCGCTTGCTTGAATCTTCTTCATATAATTATCATCAAAAGTTACATAGTAAGTTTCTTCAATTTTCCTTGAGCGTTTATTAAGAACCCTATATGTTTTTGAGGTAAGTGAATATCCAAGAAAGATCCCTTCGTCTGCCTTAACATCAAATTTGTTTCGGTTCTCTTTGGAGTTGAATATAAAGCATCTTGAACCGAACCCGTGGAAAAACTTTACATTGGGCTTGCGATTGTTCACAATCTCGTATGGAGTGATGGAAAATCGCTTGTTAAGGAAGGACCGATTCTGAGTGTAGCATGCAACAGCTATAGCATCTGCCCAGTAGTATAGTGGAAGGGAGGCAAAACTCAGCATGGTTCGGGCTGCTTCACACAGTGAACGGTTTCGCCTTTCAACGATCCCATTCTGTTGTGGAGTATAGGGAGCAGAGAAGTTGTGAGTTACTCCCTTTTCAGCCAGAAAATCTTCAAAGTCTTTATTCTTGAACTCAAGACCATTATCGCTTCTAATGTTTCGAACCACCTTTCGTAGCTGTAATTCCACCTGCTTGATAAAAATCTTCAGCTTGGGAGTCGCCTCAGATTTCTGTTTAAGAAAGAAAACCCAGGTGAAGCGTGAAAAATCATCGACAATCACAAGTATAAACTTACTACCATCGATGCTTTCGATAGCCGAAGGACCACATAGGTCGATGTGCAGTAGTTCAAGAGGCTCGATGATCTTTGTATTGATTCGAGAAGGGTGACTCTTTCTGCTTTGCTTGCCCATTTCGCATGCTGTACACAGGTGTTCTTTGTCAAATTTTAGAACAGGGAGTCCACGCACGTGATCCCCAAGCACCAGTTTATTAATATCTTTGAAGTTCAGATGTGATAGTCTTCTATGCCACAACCAACTTTCATCTGAGTTCGCCTTCGACAGTAAGCATATTGCCGGCTTTCCTTTTATTGGGTTGAGATTTAGAGGATACATCTCCCCTTTTCGCTCAGATTTCAACAGAACTTTCTTCGTTTGCTTTTCAATTATCTCTGAGCTCTCATTGTCAAACGAGATTTTTAAACCGGTTCCTACAACTAGTTGAGAAACACTGATGAGGTTGTGCTGCAATCCTTCCACGTAGGCTACTTTTCGTATTGAGAACTCTCCGTTGGTAATCATCCCATACCCTTTGATCGTGCCGTATGAGTTGTTTCCATATTTAACACATCCACCATCCTTAATGGACCGAAACTCCCTAAGCTCTTCCTTCCTTCCAGTCATGTGACGAGAGCAGCCACTGTCAATATACCATTCTTCGTCAAACTGCTCGTCACTGATAACCTGTAAAATTAAGCAGATTTAGGAACCCAAAGTCTCTTGGGCCCTGGTGAGTCTTTTACAGAATAGGGAATTACAACCGAAAGATCAACCATATATGTTCTTTTTATTAAAGTGGTTTCATCTTTTCGTTTGATGGTGTAAACTTTGATTTTATTTTTATCTTGTTTTAACTGGGGTGTGTTATCGTTAGATGGTTTCTCATCTGAGGTTTTCTTTGGAGTCCTAGAGTTAGCTGCCTTTCTGGTATTTTGGACTTCAGAATCTGAGTACAACTTTCCCTTTCCTTTGACATCCTTCACAGAGTTGGATTTAGGATGTGAGTGAGGAGGATGGGATTTAGGACCGAAACTTGACTGTCGGTTCTGAGCTCTTGTGTTGGGACCGAAACTAGACTTTCGGTTCTGAGCTCTTGTGTTGGGACCGAAATTGGATCTTCGGTTGTTGGCGTAGTAGGGGCTGGGACCAAAACTTGTCTTTTGGTTCTCGTGACCACAAGTATTAGGGCCAAAACAGGTCGTTCGGTTCGCCTGACGGTGCGATTGATGTTGATTGCCAGAAAGAGACTTGGCCTGTACTTCCTTTTTGAGAGTAGAAGCTTTTTCAGAGCGAACATAAGAGGGGTTTTGTGAGTGCCAAAACTGCTTTCTCTCATTGAGGTTATTCATGTATCTTTTGTTCCTCTGGCGTTTCTGTTCATCCAGTTGCTCTTGAGTCATGTGAATGTTGGCCTTAGGTTTCTCTTTCTTCTCATAAGCACCAGTTGTTGTTGATGAATCGCTGGTAGCTTTCAATGGTTCCTCTGGTATATCTTTTGTACCACTTGTGCTAGGTTTATCAAAGCTTGAGGGCTTGTTGAGGGGTTCGGGTATGTATTGTCCCTTAACTCTCCATGAGGTTTGCTCTGACAGACCAACTGTTTCGTCTGCATTATCGATGGGAGCTGACCAGAAGAAATTATCACACCCTTTAGCATTATCCTTGTCAACCATGGAGGTCAACTCAGCTGTTTGTTTCTTAGTCACTCCAGTGATTGCATACACTTGGTTTGGTGTCGTTTGCACTTTCTGATAAACAACAACCTTTTCTTTGAGTTTCTTGGATTTGTCCTTTGACACTCGAGCGTATTCAACCCGAATTTTCCGCTTTAAGTGGTTTTGCTGCTTCGGGTGCGCTCTTAAGAAATTCTGAACAGTCGACCTCATCTTCTATAGAGATTTCACTCATCTCACTTTCCTCATCAAATTCAGAAGTGGTTTCCAAATTTATTTTATTTTCTGAACTCAATTTGGCGTTGGATGAGTCAAACTTCTGTATAGTTTCGGTCTTTATTTTTAATTTATCGTTTTCGTCCAGTAAATTTTTAAGCATGCATTTATGTTCTTTAGACTCAATGAAAGATTTAATTTTGTCCAGTCCATATTTGTAAGTGACAGAAACTTCATCCGAGGATATTATAGATTCAAATTCAGCAATGACTTCATCCTCCTTAAATTCAAGGAAAGGCAAAATCATTTTATCAATCTGTTTTCCTATCTCACAATCTAAATGTAACTGAGTGATGTTAGTATATAAGCGTTTAGCGATCAAACAGAAAACATTTTTTTGTTTCAAAAATTTTAAATTGTCTCTTTGCAAATAAATAAGTTTATCCCTAGCCCTACTTAACTCTAACTCCTTCTGCTGAATTCACATCCTTCTCTCCTCACTCTTGGAAGACTCCCTGCTGAGTTAGTCAGTTAGGTTAGAATTAGCTAGGCGAGTTTGCATAAGACTTCCACTTAAATTCGAAAACTTGAATTTTAATTCATTTAAATATTTTTCATACTTTGTTATTGGCACTTTATGAGATTCTAGGATAGTTTGTACCATCTTGATCAATTGATCGCAATCGCTGATCTTTTCACTCATGGGCTTGGCAGCGAAACATCTGTCTTCCATGACCTTCGTTTCCTCATGCTTACTTTTGGTTGTAACCATTAAGCATCTCCCAGCCGACTCAGCAACTCCTTCTCTCGTCACAAATGCTCTTCCATGCGAGGGTCTTCGTACCTCTTCATCCTCAAAATCTGTGGACCAGAATTCCACTCCACCGAACTCATCATCAATAACGTTTTCCTGCACAATCAAAGCATTTATAGAAACGTTAGTAGCTTTCTTCTTCTTTATCTCCTCCAGCTTTCTCATGTAGTAAGTCTCGTCATCTTCACCATCCTTCTTCTAATCTATCTTCCTTAGCATGCAATCCTTGGCAAAGTGGTTCTTGCCATGACAGTAGTTGCAATCGTACCCTGAGTCTCCCATAAGCTTATTCTCCTTCTTTTCATCTTCCTTTTGAGAGGTGATCTTCGGTTCTTCTTTCACCTTTTCAGAACTATAGCTTCCCTTCCAGTTTCGGTTCTTGTTGATCGGGAACTTTCTGCGAGCAAACTTCTTTGGGTTTGTGACCATCATAGCATATTCTTCATTGGATAGATCACATTCTGACAGATCAGATTCGTCCTCTTCATTTGCTACACTCTTGCTTTTGGAGACGAGGGCCAGCGAACCCACACCCGAAACTACCTTCGCTTCCTTTGTCACCATGCTTTCATGAGATTTTAGAATTCCCATCAGTTTCGCCAGTGAATATGATTTAAATTGCTCATGAGCCTTCACAGTCGAAACTACCGCCATCCATTCGGGCCTTAATCCATTCATGAAGGTAACCTTTTGTTCAATTACCTTCCTTTCAATGCCATGCTTCATCATCTTACTGAGCAGATGATTGAAGCGCTCGAATGTCTGAACAAGCTTCTCTTTAGGTTTTTGTTCGAAAGCACCAAACTCAGAGAGTAGAAGGGTTTGGATCGAGTGCTCTAGATCTTCATCGGTTGAATATAATTCGTTCAACCTATCCCATATTTCTTTAGCTGTTGTGCATGAGCTTACCATACGAAAAGTGTCAGATTGCAAAGCGAATCTTATCATTCTCATGGCTTTAACGTTGCACATCACTTTGTCTTTTTCGTCTTGAGGGATCTTATCCACGTCCGCCAAGAGTTGGTTATACTCCTTTTGAGTCTTGACCATTCGGTTTGTTCCAGAGTGAACAAACGGACCCAATGTTATTGCTTCCCAGATCAAGTAGCCATTGTCTTCAGATCCAACTACATAATCTTCGAAGTGATGCGCCCATACTTCATAATCTTGAGTGTAGAGAATGAGAACCCTCGTAGTGGATCCTATACTGTTGGAGATGTTGATTGGATTGACTTGAGAATCGTCGTGAGACATGATGATAAACTTCTTATTTTAATCTTCTTGAATCAGACTTGTAAAGTTGAAACTAGGGTTTTATCGAACAACAGATACACCGTCAACAAGATGAAGACGGCTTCTATATATTCAATAAAAGCGGAAACCCTAACTTCTTGCAAGGTTGGAATGTCGTTTCCTATGAAAAGTATGTCATAAACATACAATACCAGGAAGGTTAACATACTCCCACTAGATTTGACATATACACAATATTCATCTTCACTTCTAGAGAATCCAAACTCTTTAACTTTCTCGTTAAAGCAAAGATTCCATCTATGAGAAGCTTGTTTCAACACATAGATTGATTTCTCAAGCTGACACACTCTATTGGGGTACTTAGCATCCACAAAACCCTCTGGATGACTCATGTAAACATCCTTAACCAACTTCCCATTAAGGAAAGCAGTTTTGACATCCATCTGCCAAATTTCATAGTTATGAAACGCAGCTATGGCTAGCATAACACTAATAGATTTAATCTTAGCTACTGGTGAGAAGGTCTCATCATAGTCAAACCTTGGGGTTTGAGTAAATCCCTTTGTAACCAGTCGAGCTTTGAAAGTGTGTACCTTTCCATCCATGTAGGTTTTCTTCTTAAAGATCCATTTGCACCAAACCGTCATACAACCTGGTACATTGTAAACCAAATTCCAAACTTGGTTGTCAGACATGGACTTGATCTCGTTGTCCATTGCCTCTTTCCACTTGGTAGACTCAGGGCCCTCCATTTCTTCCTTGTAGTTATCGGGTTCATCCAAATTTATCAGTGTACTATCACTGATAAACGTATTGCCTTCTGTTGTTATATTATGGAAACCATACAACACAGACGGAATGCTAACTCTACTAGAATGCCTAAGAGGTAACGACTTGTCAATTGGTTCAACTGGAATTTCTTCCTCAGGTTGCGCCCTAGCATTTTTAGAGGTTCCTTCATCGTTTGATTCTTGAATTTCTTCAAGATCAATTATACTCCCACTGTCCTCTTTGCATTTGATCTCTCTCTCTCTCTCTCTCTCTCTCTCTCTCTCTCTCTCTTTCTCTCTCTCTCTCTCTCTCTCTCTCTCTCTCTCTCTCTCTCTCTCTCTTACGCGCGAAAGACTATCCTTCATGCTACGAAGACCACGTTGTCACTAGGTCTGTAGAAAAAATATCCAAAGGACTTATGTGGGTAGCCGATGAAAATGGATATCTCAATTCGAGGTTCAAGCTTGTCGTGAGTCTCTCTTTTAACGAAAGCTTCACAACCCAAACCTTGATATGTGGTAACGAGGGAACCTTCCCTGTCCACATCTCGTGAGGTGTTTTGGCAACCTTCTTTATTGGGACAAGATTAAGAATGTGGGCGGTAGTCTCTAAGGCATACCCCTAGAATGAGATTGGAAGTGAAGCTCGACTCATCATGGAACAAACCATGTCTAACAAGGTTCGATTACGCCTCTCATCCATACCATTAAGTTGTGGTGTCCTAGGGGATGTCAATTGTGAAACTATTCCACATTCCTTGAGGTAGTCTTGGAATTCGATACTAAGATACTCACCGCCTCTATCGGATCTGAGCATCTTGATATTCCTGCCCAATTGATTCTCGAATTCTTGTTTGAACTCTTTGAACTTTTCAAAGGTTTCTGACTTATGCTTGATTAAGTAGATACATCCATATCTGCTAATTCAGTAAAAGTCACATATAGTCTATTTGCATCATTTGTAGTGGATCTGAAGGGTCCACACACATCTGTGTGTATGAGATCCAACAATCCTTCACCACTTTCATAAGAGCCGGTGAAAGGTGATTTTGTCATCTTTCCAAGTAAACAAGACTCGCACGTATCATCTGACCTTAAGTCAAACTCCAACAATCCATCCTTTTGGAGTTGAGCGATGCGTTTCTTGTTGACATGTCCAAGACGACAATGCCACAAGCATGCTTTGTCTAAACCATTAGACGAATCAATTTGTAAAACACTATAACTAAATTGTCTACAACCATCACAGTTTTATACACACCATCACAAGGTAAAGCTTCAAAATAAAATACACCATTTTTGAAAGCAGAAATAGATCCATTCTCATCATTGAAAGAATATCTAAAACCTTGTTCATATAAATCATGAAATTAAATGATGTTTCGTGTCATCTATGACGAGTAGCAACAATTAAAAAAATGCAATCCTAACCCACTACTAAGCACTAAGCTATAAACTCCAATCTTGGTAACAGGCGAAGACTGTCTATTGCCCATGATCATGTTCTTTCTCCCATGCTCCACATCCTCACTTTTTCTTAGCCCCTGTAAATCAGAACAAATGTGGAAACCACATCCTGTATCAAGGAGCTAAAATGAGGATATGATGAGTTATTGGATAGGAGAGTGTAAATACCTGCCGAGGTTGGCTTCACCTTGCCATATGTTATATCTTGCAAGTATTTCGGGCAACTTCGTTTCCAATGCCATTTCTCGTGGTAGTAAAATCAAGTAGGCTCTTTGGGATCGGAGAAAGCAGGAGCGTCAGAACTGGCTTTTCCTTTGGGTCCATTACTTGAGGACCGAGCTTGGGACTTTCCCTTCCAATTCTGTTTAGGACGACCTTTCCTCTTCTTCCCCTTTCCTTGCCCAATGGCCAAGACAGGAGCAGAAGCAGGGGTGGAGGCAACACCTTTTCCCTTCATTCATGCTTCAGCAGTTCACAGGAGGTTCTGAAGTTGAGCCAATGTGGTCTCTTGGTTGTTCAGATGATAAGTTAAGATAAACAGATGATAACAACTGGGCAATGAGTGTAAGACTATATCAATAGCCAATTCCTAATCAAAGTTCACATTTATCTTGAGCAAGCGCTTCACGTATCGTTGCATTCTTTGCACGTGGCTATTGACGGACTCTTCATATTTCATCTTGTTAGTGATCCGAGACTTTACTACCTCATACTTTTCTTGACGAGCTCGTTGATGGTACTTTTCCATCAAGTCCTTGTTTATCCCGTATAACCAGTAATCCTCGTAAAGCCTTTGTAGCTCAGGAGTCATAGTCGCCACCATGATGCATTCCACTTTGGTTTCATCATTGTAGTGTTTCCTATACTCGGCTAGTTCTGTGGCAGTAGCTTTGGTTTCATCAATCTCGAGAAGTTCCTTTTCGAGCACATACTCTTTATCCTTAAAACGTAGAGCCATTTTGTGTTTCGCATCCAATCATTATAATTTGTGCCATCAAAAGTAACCCTCGAGTAGATTTTCAAGAGTAAGAAGTTGTTGTTGGAGACGGAACCGGAAGCATCGTTGGGAGTAGACATCTGAAAGAGAAGAAAGATAAGTTTTAGGTTAGATATGAGTAATCCTTAATATAACACCCAAATGAAATATTAAGGCTACGATCCAACTAGATAATTCACAACTTAGAAAAGGGATGCCGTAATCTAATTGTAAATTAAATAAAGGTAGGTAAATGACGATTTACCAATTTCACCACGAAAACGAAATTTTGAATGAATTATGTTTTTATTGAAATTCCTAGATCTTTTGAGATTCGTTGAACTATCCAATGGCATGTTTAATCTCGATTATGCTCTTCCATTTGTGATTGGGATACCAAAGATCAAAAACAAGATGTGAATAACCATGCAAATTAGCTTGGTACTCTCGATGTCATTTACCATCTCATTTTAATGTCCCGATTAGCCACACGTGCTCCATTAATCAATGATAATTTACAAGACACCCATTGGCAATCTTTATTAGTCCATATTAGTGTGTCGATTAACCACACACGTTCCACTAACGACTTATAAGGTGCAATGTGCAATTTTATGGATTAGCATCAAATTCACATTTTTCCTAAAGTAACTAAGATTGGAAATTTAATAAAAGAATTTAGTTACTTTATAATTCATTGTACTTATTAATGAGAATTATTTGTCCTATCAAACCCGTTCGGTTAACGAACCTCTACTAATCAAGGGAGCGGTGGGTAAGAGTGGATACCCAATGGTGGTCATTTTATAGGCCGCTTCTTTAAACTCCCCTTATAGATCGGCTTCGTGAATGAGGCGTACTAGCGGTTCGACTGACTTATTCTTATAAATATAGTAAATATTAAACATTTAATTTTACATATAGTATGGGGTGTATTTTAAACATTTCAAAATACTAGGTTTAATTATTAAATTTCGAAAATTAAAACATTTTATTTAAAATTAAAATTAAACCATATGATTTAATAATTATCCATTAATCAAACAATTAATGAATTTATTAAATCAATTTGAGGATTATCCAATTAAATTAAACAAGATAATTTAAACTAATCCTTTCCCCCTAAATTTCGAAATCATGGGAGGGATAAATCAAAATTTATAATTATCTAATTAATCAAATAAGGAGATAATTACCAAAAATAAGATAACACTGCCAGAAACCCTAATTTTTGAAAATTGGCTTATCTTGGGGAGGAAGGCAAGGATTTCAATCCTTGCCATTTTCGAAATTCTAGAGGGTTAAGGAAACCCTAATTTCGAAATTTGTAGGGCAAGGGAAAGGCTTAAAACCATTTCCAAATTTTCGAAACCTAGGGTTTCAGAAACCCTAATTTCGAAAATCCCTAAGTCCAAAAGGGTTTAATTTCCATAAACCCTAATTGATCTGATTTAAACAATTGAAACCAATTCAATAGAAAATAAGCCAAGGCTCTGATACCACTGATGGGTTTTGAGCATAACAAACCAAAAGCTATGCGTGCATGCAACCCTAATACTTGATCTATGTTTTCTCTAATTGAATATACAACTTTTGAACATCAAATGGAAAACCCTAAGACTACTAGTATATTTTCGAAATCACTAAATTAGGGTTAAGAAAATATACCTTGATTGTTATATAAAAATAACAATGAAATACTAGTCTTCTTTGAACATTGAGAGCAAGCGTCACAAGTGTCACACCTCTGGTGGTTCACACCCAAAACAAGCAAGAGGATGAGAGAGGAGAGAGGAGGAGGAGCTTCAGAATTTTGGCTATCCTTCTAGGGTTTCAGTTGGCCGAAATTCCTAAGGCTTAAGGGTCTATTTATAGTGTAGATAGGATGTTCTGGATAACCCTAATTTGAATATAATATTATTAATTCAAATCTCGTAATTATCCACCTCCTTAACTATACAGATGAGATAATCTCGAAACCATTAATTATCCTTAGAAATATCGTCCACCCTTCCCGAGGAAGGTTGTGGAACCTCTTGCTCAACTACTGTGACAACCGTCAAAATTCGAGTCGGTTCTAGATTTGAATAAACTTAGTTGCACGTATAGGCACGACACATACTAGACTTAGTAACTAGAAGTTAAGATATAACCTATTAGAAACTTGGAAACAATTACAAACAATGGATAATGTGCTTAGATTTCACATTGATATGTGAATTCTACTACTACTTAACTGTAGTGACTATCTATATTTGGGTCACTCTTTGACTCGAACACCTTTTCATGAATCATATACACACATCATGCACTTGACCTAGTAGTAGAAATTAGGTCAAAGTCTCATAGAAACTTAAGTCAAAGTCAAAGACTAGGACTAGTATACTTGATTCCTCAATTTCGCTTGAATCTCGGAATCACTACATAGAGTGCCAATAAACCGGTAAAAATAAATTAGAAGCATTATTTCTAACTTGAATAAGAGTTAGAAAACCCAAAAATAATTTGAAGTCTCAAAAATTTAATTAATTTTGATATCCAAAGACTTACATACTCTCAAAAACCCTAAATGCCCTAAAAACTCACATTTATAAACTTTAACCTTAAAAATTCTATAAAAATAATTATGAAACTTATAATATGATCTTATAATAATTAAAATTATGAAAAGGCATTTAAGGAAAATAAAATTTAAGTCATTAACAATTGCCCTAAATTTATAACTCAAAAATCAAGGTTTCATGAGCAAAAACTTGGTTAGGGTGTATATTTTATAAAAAGTTTGATATTTTTATAAAAGAATTGAATTTTTTTTATAAAATTAAAAGAGAGGGAGGGCATTTTACACTCAAAACCGTCCACCCTCTTCACAAGATGCTTCCCCTCTTCCCAAAACACATAATCACTCCTCTCTCACACTCCATCTCCTTCACTTCTCTCTCTCTCTCTACACTCTCTCTCACACTCCACCATTTACCACACTCAAACTCTCTCTTTCCCTCTCTAAAACCACGAAATTCTCCAGCCAATAACATCTCTTAACCTTCAAATCTTTATCTTCTAGGGTTGTTCTTCATGGTAATCACGAAAATCCTTCAATCTCCTTCACTTTTCTTTCTAGTTTTAAAGGTTTTTCTTGCATTTCCTTGTTCTTCTACACCATTCTCTTAGAAAATTTGTGTGAATGTTCATTCACTTCAGTTTTGATGATGATGGTGGTAGATTTTCACCAAAAACATCTTGCATGTTACAAAATGGTGAAGATCCATGACCTAAACCTAAGTCAAAACCATGGAAATGCACTTTTCTACACGTTTTGGTGGAAAATCACCACATGCATCCAAAGTTTTCTTTCAAAAACGAATTTTAAACATTTCAAACTCATGAATGAACTTCAAACAAACATGCATGTGATGATCTTCAATCTTAGAAGCTAGATCATCAAAGTATGTTGTTAAAAGCTTTCAAATATGTTCATGAAGGATTTATTTCCAAATAAATATCTAAAACTCATTTTCTGACCAAATCCGATTTTTCCCAGATTCCCATCAACAAAATACGATGCTCTGTAAATTTCCAGAAGATAATTCATTTATCTCGAATTACTATAATTAATGCAAGAAAATAGGGCAATAAATCATATAAAATACTTTCTGGGGTCTATAAATCCTAGTTAAATTCGTGGATGACCCCTATGCTAAATAATGATCCCTCATTAAGTTTCATCGATTTTTGCAACTGTTTAATATGGTTTTGAATTTTCTTTTTGTTTGGCTCCAATAAATCATAAAAGCACTTTATAAAATCTGAAAATGATATATAACAATTTTCGCAGTTACTACCAGAGGTATAAGACTCAGAAAAATATTTTCAGAATTTTTCATAATGCATTCCTATTTTTCCCCGATTTTTGTATTTATAATGGCCTAAAAATAGAACAAATAGTTCTGCTCACCCAAAATTCATGAAAATTTACCAGAACACTTTGTAGTACATTAGGAGGCTACATAAAAATTTTGATGATTTTTCTCTTCTGTATACTATTTTGCTCCTATATTCTAATATTAAATACACTTAAATACACAAAATCAGATTTCAGTATATAAAAACCACATTTGGTATTTTTCCCAGATTATTTACTCTGTAAATGAAGTGTACAAAAATTTTGGTAATTACTTTAACTGTTTAATAATTATTCTCCAATTAATGATTATTTAAGAGGATAAAACAAAGAAAAATAGAAAGACTAATTGAAAAATATCTTTTATATTTTTCACAGCTTCTACATGTATAATAAAAGTGTTACAAAAATTTTGGGCAATTTTGGAAACTATTTTCTATTTATTTCAATTTTTATTAGAATAAATACACAAAAATCATAAAATTGGGATAAATAGTTTAGAAATCTATTTTTCTATTTTTCCCAGGTTAAGTATGTGTAATAACAATACTATAAAAAGTTTGGGGCATTTTCTTAACCGATTTCTATTTTTCATGAATTTTTATATATTTAGAGAATTAAATATATGAAAAATGGTTATGCATATTCATAATCCATGAAAATTTATCTAGAAGTCCTTTAGTACATTTAGAACCAAAATCTGAAGTTTGGTAATTTTTATTAACTGTTTAGTATTTTTCATGATTTTATGGTTATTCAAGAAACTAAAATCGTGAAAAATAGTCAGACAAATCAAAAATTCAAGAAAATTTATCTTAAGGTCTTTGACTTCAATTAAAACTTAAATGCAAAGTTTGGGAAAGTTTAGAACTAAATTGATTTAGTTTTGAATATTTAATCATTGGAACACCTCTAAAATGTTAAATATTAACATTTCAATAATGGAAATTTTCCACTTAAATTGTTATATAACAATTGATTCTTTGAAACTTAATTTCCACAGAAAAATGTTTGTAACTTATCAATATAAAATTTTGACACATTATTGGCATAATTCTATTGTAGTAGTAAGTATACTAGTTTTAGATTTCGATTAGAGACTCACTAGCGAATACCATTATTGTAGGAATCGGTAGTGGTACACGTGGAACGTAGTTCAAGGCACCATTTGCATCATCTAAATGTATTGTGAGTATTCACGCACTCCCCTATTTTTGGTTTTTATGTTTTGGGGTGGAAAAGCATGTCCTAAACTATTTATGTTCGTTATATTTAGTTGACTCGTATAAACTTGATTACTATATTTTGCATATTGTGAGTATTCACCACTCCCTTATTTTCGGTTTTTACGTTTTGGGGTGGAAAAGCATGTCCTAAACTATTTATGTTCGTTGTATTTATTTGACTCGTATAAACTTGTTTTTATGTTTTGGGGTGGAAAAGCATGTCCCGAAAAACTATTATTTGAATGTTGTATTTAAATTGATTTGTATCAAACATGATTGCTATTTTATTGCTATGTCTCTCTATGTATGTCTATGCAACACGGAACATGAGAACTTATCGTACTAAGGCCCTTCCCTTATCTCTAACCATTAACTCTTTGAGCCAATGGTCATTATGGATAGCGCTATTAGGAATTGACAACTCCTCACTCGCCCTATTGCTGGAGTGCATGATACCATATTCATCTATGGAACGATAAGCATAGATCTTGATAGGGCTTCAGTCATAGGTTTGGTTGAGAGTCATTGTTTGCTCATACACATACAAACTCGTTACTTGTTATAGAAATAAATTTGTTTATTAATTATAGCAATGAACTTTGTTTCTCATTACAACAACGAACTGTTATTACTGAAAACTTATATACATGTTTTAGCAATGAAATTGTTTGCTCCTTGTAGCAACGAAATTGATTGCTCATTTTAGCAATAAAACTTGTTTACTCGTTTGAGTAACGAACTTTATCTTCCATGAGAATATGAATGTTGCATCTTATTTGGGCAACATACCTTATCTCTCGTGATGACAAAGAACTTTGTTTTTACAAACTTATTTACTCATCTTAACAATATACTTTTATTATTGGAAACTTTTATCAAAACTTTGATTTCAATTCATGGAACCAGTATTATTTGTTTATCTGTGAGTACTCACCAACTATTTTTATAGTTGACGCTCGTTTTACATGCTTTTTCAGGAATCATCGAGTAAGTGGCACTTAGGGACACTTCACTTTTAGGAGCATTCGCATGTGTTGTATTTCAATTTACATTGTAATTTCTTTTAAAAGTTGTTCAAACCCATTGTGAATTTGTAATGATTTTTAATACTATGGTTGGTGTTGTCTTTTAACTTTTGCGATGAAACCCTTTGTACTGCCACGCCCTGTGTTTCCGCTTTAGCGGGGTGTGACAGAAAATGGTATCAGAGCCGAAGGTTATAGAGAATACCGGTTTTCCTTTGGAGAACCACAACTATAGCCAAAAAATTTCAAAATGTTTTTAAAATACTGAACATACTACTGGTATAACTGATTCGAGTATGCATTATTGGACTTTAATTAAATATAGCCTGGCCAACTATGCTTAATTAAGGAAACTTAATGTGAGGCTTGAAACGGTTATAGTAGAATTATGTTCAAAACAATTTTCAACTTAAACTTTTGAAAAACAAAATTTTTGGTGTGCCTACGGGCATTGCATATTATAGGCTTTCATCTAGATACACTTAGAAACTAAGTTCACTGTTATATCAATGCCCTTATTTAGAAATATTCTTATCCCTTATCAAGTGCTAGGTTAACCACTTAGGTTATATCACTAGCCACTCTAAGAGCAATGCACATAGTACTAATAATGGGTATTCCTCGGTAGCTATTGACTTTAGATATAAGGTTAGTAGTTAGATATACACTAGTAATAATCTTAAGTCGAAACCAATACCAATTATCCCTCAATACCTCTTCATCGTCTTCGTACTAGAGTTACAACAATGAAAAAGTGTTTCGATATCGACACGAATGATAATTGGAGCATCGCGTAAGGAGGTAGATGAGTCGGCACTAAGTAATCACTTGTATACCATTGGTGGGCATTCCGGATTCGACTCACGAGGAGACACGAAAGTTTAACCCATACGTGAGACCTTATTACTACGCTACGATTTAGCTCTACGTTGTTTCCACCTTGAGCTTAAAACTTAACATAGGATGTCCCTTTGACCTCTATAAAAAGTCGTAAACTGTATTGAGACCATAAAACGTTTTTCAAATAATTTTTCTTGTCCTTTATCTTTGGGGAAAAGACATCGGCACTCGCCATAGACTCGCCTTAGTATTTAGGTACGATCAGCTATACTAACATACTTATTCCTTACTTCTTAACCTTCCATCGAAAAATTATTTCGCTTCATCGGTTTTATTTATCATCAATAAAATATTTCATAACCACTTCAATCAACTTAGTAGACATTTCTTAACAATGTAAGCCATATTCTCGCTAAAAACCTTCTGACAACTTGCTTTAACTTAACACTTTTCTTCAAAACTCAATTTAACCATTATTGGTTTTAACCTTGCTATTTCAATTTTATTTCAAATCCATTTCAAATCCATTTCAATGGATAGATGTGTTTTTAAGGGCATATAAACCACTTTAAACCTTGCTTACCATTTTGACACGTTTTCGAAAAACTTAGAAACATTTTCTTTTATAAAAGTGTTTAAACTTTATGCTATAAAACTTAAACATATAACATTGAAGTCCTATTATATGTAAAAGCTTCATCGGATCTTCAAACCACTTTTGTTTTAAGACTCTTGACTACCTTCTCATTTAGGCATTGTACTTTACTTAAATGTGTTTTCTTGAAACCCAACACGGTATTTTTACAACTTTCTAATTTAAACATGTTTATAGGAAATCTCTAATTCCTACATTTTCAACATACCTCATTTTCTTTATTTTTTTTCAAATTAGTTTTATAATTTGTAAAGTTTCTAAAATTTAAAGAATTGAAAAACTTAGTGTTCACTTTTAAAATTCCAGTGACGCACTTTCGACAATGCACAATTATTCATTTAAATATGTTAAGTCTTTACCTTATCCGTTTTAACCATTGATGGACTCAAGCCTAAAAGGGTCAAGACTGTCAGATTTTCAATTACCAGTTGTAGTGCTTTTTTTTTTTTCCACAATTGAAGTTTAACTTAATAGATAACTCGTGAATTTTTAGCAATCCTTAGCAAACACTTTAAAACTCCCACATGTCTATTTAATCATCAACATACATCAAATATTTAAGTTTGAAATATATCTCAACCTGGTTTTAAATCTACCTATAGGTATTGTTCTTATAATTTTAACAATAGCAATCATTGCCGCCGCTATCTTCCTTTTTCTTTCCCCCCGAACTTGATTTCTCGCTCTCCTTCTGATTTTAGATCTCGCACGCCATAATATTAACATAATACATCGTCTAACTTTGTTTCTGTCTATTTTGCTTCTCCTGGTATCATGTTCGTATACATAAAGACTAGAAGTCTACCCTTTCGTTTTGAGCGATTAATATGTGTATAGTCATGAGGCATACCTTTGATTTAGTCAACTTTGATATATTCAATTACGCCTTTTATCATATATATCTTGTTTTTATTTTGAAATCTACTATAAACAAGTGATCTTTATTTACATTTGCTCTTTCGTTCTAAGTTCGGAAACTTGATATAAAATGCAATTTTCATTGTATTTTTCCTTATAATTAATACACAAGATGAATATTCTTATGCTTATCATTTTTTCTATATCCGAAAAATATATGTGGAGGATATGTATTCTTATGCTTCTTCTTTTCTTTAAATACATCAAAAGTCTTGAATTTTACTATTACATATTCTCTAAATGATTGTTTTTGTAGAAACACTAAATTAAGAATCCACTATTTTCAATTATCGATATTTTTACACGTTTCTTAAAATAGCATTCTACTTTGTAATTTTCATTGAGTTCCTAAACTCTCAACTTTGTTTTTATAAATATTCTGACTCATAAGCTTGAATTTGTCCTGACTTAGAGAATTAGACAATTTTTCAAAAGAGTAATCAAAATATTTTCGTATAAATTCCCTTATTGATGACTTAAACCTGTAACCTTAATTAATCTTTATATTATTTTACTACTTCGTTTGATCGCCACACATGTATTTTCGTTATCTTGGAATTATTACATATTTTGATAATAGTGAGATTAATTATCATTTCTAAACACACATTTTAATAACAGTGAGATTTTTTTTATTCACTTCTAAACACTTAAAATGCTATCTACACAATGTAATTTAAAATATCATAAACTTTCATCGCTTCCATTTGCAACAATGACTCTCTAAATATATTTATTCTTCGAATAAGGTTTTATTATTGTAAGAGTAACTGTAGTAGTAATTATAGCCTCGGAGATCCTCAATAATTTCGTAATTTATTTTGTAGACGACACTTAAATAGCATTCACATTTGAGATGTACCAAAACTTCGTTGCCTACCCTTAGTACGTATATTTAGGAACTTACCCTCGATCGCTTCTCTTTTATTTGTGCTACCCCTTCTTATTTTGGAATATATCTTTTTCAGATTTAGTAGCCAACCCGGAAGTGAACAAATTGTTCATAATCTCTTCTTTATTAGGCGGCGAATTTACACTTAGTGCTAATTTAGAATGCAACTTAAGGATCAATGCGGATTTAACGCTCAGTGTAGTTCGTGCTTCTGCATAACTTGTACCGCTCTCTTAATTCAGATAATATATAACTAGATGATCTTTTTTTCGACTACGTCGCCGTGGTTGGATCATGATTCCATGAATCAAATTTTCCATAATCTAGAAGAAAGAACACGAATTAAGGAAACATTAATTTGACTATAGCTAATGAATTGGGTTCTCCTTTGAGGAAATAAACACAAAATAATCAAAGAACACTTCAAGTCACCACCTCTCTAGCTATATAATTGTATTCGACTGAGTTCTAATAGAATACGTCACGAATTGAATTTCGGGGCGAAATTCTTTCAACCGGGGGAGAATGTGACAACCGTCAAAATTCGAGTCGGTTCTAGATTTGAATAAACTTAGTTGCACGTATAGGCACGACACATACTAGACTTAGTAACTAGAAGTTAAGATATAACCTATTAGAAACTTGGAAACAATTACAAACAATGGATAATGTGCTTAGATTTCACATTGATATGTGAATTCTACTACTACTTAACTGTAGTGACTATCTATATTTGGGTCACTCTTTGACTCGAACACATTTTCATGAATCATATACACACATCATGCACTTGACCTAGTAGTAGAAATTAGGTCAAAGTCTCATAGAAACTTAAGTCAAAGTCAAAGACTAGGACTAGTATACTTGATTCCTCAATTTCGCTTGAATCTCGGAATCACTACATAGAGTGCCAATAAACCGGTAAAAATAAATTAGAAGCATTATTTCTAACTTGAATAAGAGTTAGAAAACCCAAAAATAATTTGAAGTCTCAAAAATTTAATTAATTTTGATATCCAAAGACTTACATACTCTCAAAAACCCTAAATGCCCTAAAAACTCACATTTATAAACTTTAACCTTAAAAATTCTATAAAAATAATTATGAAACTTATAATATGATCTTATAATAATTAAAATTATGAAAAGGCATTTAAGGAAAATAAAATTTAAGTCATTAACAATTGCCCTAAATTTATAACTCAAAAATCAAGGTTTCATGAGCAAAAACTTGGTTAGGGTGTATATTTTATAAAAAGTTTGATATTTTTATAAAAGAATTGAATTTTTTTTATAAAATTAAAACAGAGGGAGGGAATTTTGCACTCAAAACCGTCCACCCTCTTCCCAAGATGCTTCCCCTCTTCCCAAAACACATAATCACTCCTCTCTCACACTCCATCTCCTTCACTTCTCTCTCTCTACACTCTCTCTCACACTCCACCATTTACCACACTCAAACTCTCTCTTTCCCTCTCTAAAACCACGAAATTCTCCAGCCAAGAACATCTCTTAACCTTCAAATCTTCATCTTCTAGGGTTGTTCTTCATGGTAATCACGAAAATCCTTCAATCTCCTTCACTTTTCTTTCTAGTTTTAAAGGTTTTTCTTGCATTTCCTTGTTCTTCTACACCATTCTCTTAGAAAATTTGTGTGAATGTTCATTCACTTCAGTTTTGATGATGATGGTGGTAGATTTTCACCAAAAACATCTTGCATGTTACAAAATGGTGAAGATCCATGACCTAAACCTAAGTCAAAACCATGGAAATGCACTTTTCTACACGTTTTGATGGAAAATCACCACATGCATCCAAAGTTTTCTTTCAAAAACGAATTTTAAACATTTCAAACTCATGAATGAACTTCAAACAAACATGCATGTGATGATCTTCAATCTTAGAAGCTAGATCATCAAAGTATGTTGTTAAAAGCTTTCAAATATGTTCATGAAGGATTTATTTCCAAATAAATATCTAAAACTCCTTTTCTGACCAAATCCGATTTTTCCCAGATTCCCATCAACAAAATAAGATGCTCTGTAAATTTCCAGAAGATAATTCATTTATCTTGAATTACTATAATTAATGCAAGAAAATAGGGCAATAAATCATATAAAATACTTTCTGGGGTCTATAAATCCTAGTTAAATTCGTGGATGACCCCTATGCTAAATAATAATCCCTCATTAAGTTGTATCGATTTTTGCAACTGTTTAATATGGTTTTGAATTTTCTTTTTGTTTGGCTCCAATAAATCATAAAAGCACTTTATAAAATTTTAAAATGATATATAAAAATTTTCCCAGTTACTACCAGAGGTATAAGACTCAGAAACATATTTTCAGAATTTTTCATAATGCATTCCTATTTTTCCCTGATTTTTGTATTTATAATGGCCTAAAAATAAAAAAATAGTTCTGCTCACCCAAAATTCATGAAAATTTACCAGAACACTTTGTAGTACATTAGGAGGCTACATAAAAATTTTGATGATTTTTCTCTTCTGTATACTATTTTGCTCCTATTTTCTAATATTAAATACACTTAAATATACAAAATTGGATTTCAGTATATAAAAACCACATTTGGTATTTTTCCCAGATTATTTACTCTGTAAATGAAGTGTACAAAAATTTTGGTAATTTACTTTAACTGTTTAATAATTATTCTCCAATTAATGATTATTTAAGAGGATAAAACAAAGAAAAATAGAAAGACTAATTGAAAAATATCTTTTATATTTTTCACAGCTTCTACATGTATAATAAAAGTGTTACAAAAATTTTGGGCAATTTTGGAAACTATTTTCTATTTATTTCAATTTTTATTAAAATAAATACACAAAAATCATAAAATTGGGATAAATAGTTTAGAAATCTATTTTTCTATTTTTCCCAGGTTAAGTATGTGTAATAACAATACTATAAAAAGTTTGGGGCATTTTCTTAACCGATTTCTATTTTTCATGAATTTTTATATATTTAGAGAATTAAATATATGAAAAATGGTTATGCATATTCATAATCCATGAAAATTTATCTAGAAGTCTTTTAGTACATTTAGAACCAAAATCTGAAGTTTGGTAATTTTTATTAACTGCTTAGTATTTTTCATGATTTTATGGTTATTCAAGAAACTAAAATCGTGAAAAATAGTCAGACAAATCAAAAATTCAAGAAAATTTATCTTAAGGTCTTTGACTTCAATTAAAACTTAAATGCAAAGTTTGGGAAAGTTTAGAACTAAATTGATTTAGTTTTGAATATTTAATCATTGGAACACCTCTAAAATGTTAAATATTAACATTTCAATAATGGAAATTTTCCACTTAAATTGTTATATAACAATTGATTTTTTGAAACTTAATTTCCACAGAAAAATGTTTGTAACTTATCAATATTAAATTTTGACACATTATTGGCATAATTCGATTGTAGTAGTAAGTATACTAGTGTTAGATTTCGATTAGAGACTCACTAGCGAATACCATTATTGTAGGAATCGGTAGTGGTACACGTGGAACGTAGTTCATGGCACCATTTGCATCATCTAAATGTATTGTGAGTATTCACGCACTCCCCTATTTTTGGTTTTTATATTTTGGGGTGGAAAAGCATGTCTTAAACTATTTATGTTCGTTATATTTAGTTGACTCGTATAAACTTGATTACTATATTTTGCATATTGTGAGTATTCACCACTCCCCTATTTTCGGTTTTTACGTTTTGGGGTGGAAAAGCATGTCCTAAACTATTTATGTTCGTTGTATTTATTTAACTCGTATAAACTTGGTTTTTATGTTTTGGGGTGGAAAAGCATGTCCCGAAAAACTATTATTTGAATGTTGTATTTAAATTGATTTGTATCAAACATGATTGCTATTTTATTGTTATGTCTCTCTATGTATATCTATGCAACACGGAACATGAGAACTTATCGTACTAAGGCCCTTCCCTTATCTCTAACCATTAACTCTTTGAGCCAATGGTCATTATGGATAGCGCTATTAGGAATTGACAACTCCTCACTCGCCCTATTGCTGGAGTGCATGATACCATATTCATCTATGGAACGATAAGCATAGATCTTGATAGGGCTTCAGTCATAGGTTTGGTTGAGACTCATTGTTTGCTCATACACATACAAACTCGTTACTTGTTATAGCAATAAACTTGTTTATTAATTATAGCAATGAACTTTGTTTCTCATTACAACAACAAACTGTTATTACTGAAAACTTATATACATGTTTTAGCAATGAAATTGTTTGCTCCTTGTAGCAACGAAATTGATTGCTCATTTTAGCAATGAAACTTGTTTACTCGTTTGAGTAACGAACTTTATCTTCCATGAGAATATGAATGTTGCATCTTATTTGGGCAACATACCTTATCTCTCGTGATGACAAAGAACTTTGTTTTTACAAACTTATTTACTCATCTTAACAATATACTTTTATTATTGGAAACTTTTATCAAAACTTTGATTTCAATTCATGGAACCAGTATTATTTGTTTATCTGTGAGTACTCAACAACTATTTTTATAGTTGACGCTCGTTTTACATGCTTTTTCAGGAATCATCGAGTAAGTGGCACTTAGGGACACTTCACTTTTAGGAGCATTCGCATGTGTTGTATTTCAATTTACATTGTAATTTCTTTTAAAAGTTGTTCAAACCCATTGTGAATTTGTAATGATTTTTAATACTATGGTTGGTGTTGTCTTTTAACTTTTGCGATGAAACCCTTTGTACTGCCACGCCCTGTGTTTCCGCTTTAGCGGGGTGTGACAACTACTGAATAATTGCACTTTAGCCCCTATACTTTTAATTAATTCCTTTAATCCCGAAATTAATTCCAATTAATTTCTGGTTAAATATTAATTAAATATTACTATTTCTAATTAATATATTATTCTCATAATATATTAACAAATTATTTATTTTAAATTATTAATCAAATAATAAATGCAACCTTTATCCAAAAGTCATTATGTCTAGTTTCTAGTTATGAGGACAACCCAAAAGGACTGTGCTACTATCAATTGAAGTATATACCAATTATAGTTATGGGCTTAGACACCTTATCCAACAAATAGAACAAAATTATTAGAAGGATTTTAAATGCAATAAACAGCAACGTACTTTCATGTATTATCAAGCTACAATATCCTAATAGGAAATAACTCAAAAGTGTAATGCCAAAGATGGGTAGATTTGTTTTTTCAAGATACTACGCCTTAATGAAAAAAATGGTTCCTATAAGAAAATAAATAAATGAAAGTAGGTTGCTATTTCTTGCATTGAGCCTTTACTAAAATCATGTTGAATGATGTTTAGTTGTAGCAATTGCATTAGTAAATAATTCAAAGTGCAGCCCCAAAATCGACCCATTTTAGTTACATGTGTCAAAAATGGTACCTCTAATTTTGTAAAAATCAAATGAGAAAAGTCACCTGGAATTTTTTGAAATAACTCTTTGAAGAGCGTGAATAACTTCTTCCACAGACTGTATGAACTCAAGCTTATTTGTATCTCTTTTTAGTGTATCTTCAACAATCGATCCAACCGATTTTGACATGAGAGTTGTAACACATCTTTGAGATCTATAGTTACTAATATCCTAAATTGCTTGGTAAAAACCGCATTAATGTTGTCTTCTCCTAAATCTTTTAACACATCTTTTGTTGACATTTCAATGTACTCTTTTAGGTTGTGCACATTTCCATCTGCAACAACAAACAACCAAAAAGAAAATAGCTGAAATATGATGATAATACACAATCATGAGTTTGATATTAGTGAAAAATAACTTATATTTATACCTTCAGCTACTATGACTTGATATTCAGGTGGACCAGCCATCCAGTTTCCTTGATAATCCTTCATGTGCCATCTATCACAGACAAAATAACAGAGAAAGATAGGAGCATGGACTATAGGGAAAACCATGTGATCATGGATTAATTTATCATTATTACCAATTTATAAAAAAATGCAACACCAATTTAATATCTAAGTTTTTTACCCCTGAAATTCAGAGAGTAGCTCGAAAGATGGCCTTACACTCTCTCATATATATGATGATACAGTTGATAGAAATGGAAGTGATGAATCCAAATCACATACTAAATCCATGGACTCTCCTTATTTTCTTCTTTGTTAAAGCATTACCAGTTTCAAAATTCAGTAATATATGGTTAAATATTTCTTTACTATTTTGATTAAATAAATGCGGTGTTTAGTGTAAGTTCAAAGGCATTACCTAAATGCAAATTACATGGTAATCCTATAGAATTACCCCATCAGCTCTATGGCTAGCTTTCTGATGCCACATGGAACCTGCATTATACTAATTAATCAAAATTGATCTATTTTTAGTATTAAATCCAGATAGTGAGCATGTACATGTAATAAGGTCAAAAGTTGTGTATTATTTATCATAAACCAAGGAGCATTTTCACATACATCTTTATTCTCGTTGGAAATAAAGACAACAAAGAGATCTGATACATCAACTAATTTATCTGCACATAGTTTCTTGTAGAGCAAATATACATTTTCTTTGCTACAACCAAATTCAAACAAAAAATTAAAGCTCAAAACCCCACTTTCTAACTAATAAAACATCAAAAACAAATAATAATCAACTCATATATTCATATTAATCCTCCAACGAAAGTCTTTGATGCTTTAAGTAAAGTAAGAACAAACTCCATATCAATTTCCATGTTGAACTTCAAGTATTAGTTCTAAATCGTGAGAGTTCATTTTTCTTTTGGAAAAGTGGAAATCTTAATCAAAACTTCCATGCCTCAAATGTTGTGATTACTGAGACGCGGAATGATGATTAACAAAAAGAGATTACTAGATCAAAATTTTGTTGTTGAGACGATGACATTAATTATGTCTTGACTTCGGCGACATAAACTTCAAATTCGCAATACTAAATCATGTTGATTAGGACATATGCAAATGACTATTTAATCTTAAAAAGAATTATAATAATCGTAATAAAAATCCTGGATTTGATGACTTGTAAAGCGGTAGAAACGATGAATTCGTCCAAGAATATGATAGTTCATAAAATTCACTGAGCACGTTACAAACTGATGCTCCATAATAATTAGTAAAACACACACCTTTTTGGTTGAATAAAAAAATAAAACACCTTTGACGCATAGGAGAATAATGTCTGTCATTGGGAACCAAAATTGAAAACATTAAATAAATTAGGGCTCAAAGGAAGAAATTCATCAAGAACTGACCAAAAAATTCATCAGCAGAAAACTCCTACAAGAGCACAAGGAATGGGACCCATAGAAAGCGGTAAAAGAAAATAGAAGACAATCGTTGTAGGTTCAGAAAGAAACCCGGAGAAGACAACGACAGAAAGACACCAAAATTTAAACAAAATCTTATGTGAAACCTTACCTCGAGGGAGAGAATTAGAGCAGAAGGTGGTGATGGAGATGTCGACTTCACCGGAAACGACGGACAATCGAGGTTTGTGTCTGAAGATGGATGAAGGTTCACCGTTGAAGAATCAATCATTCATGATTTCGGAGGATTAGGGATTTTGTTAGGAGAGTACATTGATCAATAAAACGATAAGCCTCGTCAACACCAATCTTATTTCTATTTGTTTAGACCGGCGATGGAATCAGGCACACAAAACCCTGTTGGATTAAGGTGTCTAAGTTAATAACTAAATTGGTATATATTTGGGTTTCCCTCATAACTAGAACGTGATTTGAATGACATTTATAGAGAGTGGATGATTATTAGATTATTATATGGTTAATAATCTAATTGGAAATTATGAGGAAGGATTTGTTAATATATTATATGACTAATGTATTAATTGGAAATGGATAGCTGATTTATTTATTTATTATGTGATTAATAAATTAATATGAAATCAATAGTTAAACAGATGATTTGTTAATTTATAAGGTTAATAAATTAATAAAAAATCAATTAGAATTAATTAATTATTAATCAGAATTACTCTGGAATTAATTTGGGATTAATTGGAATTAGTTAAAGGTACAAGGGGTGAATTGTAATTGTTTAATAGTTGAACAAAAGAAAAAAAAATTCTAGAACCATCCAAGGGGTGGACGGTTTTGGGAGCCTCTTTGGGGTTTCCAAAAGCCTCTTGGATGCATATAAGGAAAGAATTTGGATTGGAATTAAATCCAGTCAAATTTTGCTTGGTCCCTAAGTTACCTAAACTACAAATAGGACCCCTTATGACCTTAATTTTGTTAATTAGGAACAAAATTTTCCTCTCCTCCTCTCCCTCAATTGTCTTCTAGTTATAGGGTTTGGGTGTGAGCCATTAGAGGCATCATACTTTTGGTGCTAGCTTTCCAAACTCTACAAAGGAAATATTGAAGTGATTTGTTTACTACAACAAATCAAAGGTGTGTAACCCCAATTCTTGTGTTTTTTTTTATTATAGTAGGTTTTCAATTACGCTTCATGTTAGTTTTTGTTGTTCATAGTATGTTGCATTCAAAGTGTATGACATAGATCCTTTAGGTTGCATGTTCCCTTAATTGTTAAGTGAAATTCCGCAAGCACATAGTTCTTGTAACCTATAAAACCCATCAGTGGTACATTGGTTGTACATGAGATGAATTGAACAAAACAAAAAATTTCGAAAAATGCATTTCATGACGTGACACGCAGTGTCTCACAACGTAAGATTAGTCTAAAACCGAAATTTAGGATTTTGCTGCCTAATCTTATTTGTATGGTTAATTTTGGTAATTATCTAGTTTTAAATCCGTCAATGCCTTAGATAATTAAAATAAAACCCAAAATATTATGAGATAATCTTGGAAAGATAATATTTAATTATAAGATTAATTAAATGAATTATCCTTACGGATTTAATAACAAATTTAATTATAAGATTAATTAAAAAATAACTAAAAATCCATGATAGGTTTAAATGATTAGTTAATTAATTTATTAACATAATTAATTTTAAATGTCTAAATGATTAATTAAATAATTAGATAATTAATTTTAAACCTAGTATTTTGAAAAGTTTTAATATACACCTTATACTATATATGATTAAAAGTTTAATATATTATATGTATAAGAGAAGTCAGTCAAATTGCTAGTACATATCATTCACGAAGCCATACTATAAGTGAGAGGGGGGGGGGGGGGGGGATAAGGAAACGACCTATAAAATGATCATTGAATGGGTGTCCACTCTCACCTACCGCTCCCTTTTTTGGTAGAGGGTCGTTAGCCGAATAGATTTGATATGACATAACCTCTTAAAAGTATAATGCTATTAAAGTACTAGAACCTTTTATATAAATCCCAACTATAGTTACTTTAGAAAAAATGTAAAGTGTATGCTAATCCATGGAAACACACATCTTTTCTTTACAAGTCATTAGTGGAGCGTGGTTGGTTAACCGACACACTAATTTGGGACTATAAATATGAAATGGTAAAAACAACTCGTGTTTATAATTGTTGATGTAGCGTTTGTGGTTAACCGGTGCATAAATGTGAGATTATAAATCAATCGAGGATGTTTGAGCGAGTTTGCATGGTTATTCACATCTTAATTGTGATCCTCGGCATCCCAATCACAATTAGTAAGAGCATAATTGAGATTAAACATGCCATTGATAAGATTCGATGAACCTCAAAAGATCCACGAGTTTCATGTGATTGAAATTGGGAGATGACTCTACCAACCCAAAATAGGTTCAAATTTGATTACAGTATCCCTCTTCAAGGTTCGAATCAAAAATATGGATCCTACCCTTAATTTAAATTTTGGGTGAATAATTAAGGATTAAAATCAACTAACTTGAATTATCTCTTCTCCCAATTTTACATGTCTTTTGAAGATAGATATTGTCTTCCTCGTTCTTATGGAAATGGTTTTCCTCAATCTTATGGAGATGTTCTTCCACTTTCAAGACAAGGTGAAAATGTCTTCTCTTCCTTAGAAAATGGTGGAACTGGACATCGTCTCTATTCAAATCTTCCACCTCCTCCTCCTGTGACTCTCCCAACGTCACGTTTTCCTCGAGTTGAATGATATGAAACTACTCAAGCTCTATTGGCATGTAAACATGAAAATGAAAATTTTGTGTGTGCGCAGTTTCTGAAAATGAACTGACCATATTACAAGTTGGAAAGGATGGGTATCATATTCCCAAAGGAGCAAGCCATTGATTTGGTTCTTCTTTCTCTTCCTGAGTCATATGGTCACTTCATTAAGAAATTTCATATGAGGAATCTCGATGTGACCCTAATTGATTTGGATGAGATGTTATTAATTGTAGAAGTAGAGATGCTTAAGAGTACAACTGAAGCAAAAATGGTTAAAGGGTCTAATTCCATAAGTTTATTGGATGCTGACAATGGTAATCAAAGAAAGATTTCTCTTCCCAATCGAAAGGGATCTGCCAATATCAAACCATTTGATCGTGTAAAGAGAAAGGATCTTTTTGAGATTATTCCCAATGTTGATCCCAATGAGTCCATTTGTTTCTACTGCAAATTGGAAAGGCATTGGAAGCGAAACTTCCCAAAGTACCTGAAAGATCTTGAAGATGGTAAAGTCAATTCGTATGAATCTACTTGGGGTACATCTGTTATCTAATTCCATAAGTTCTTATTCCTTAGACTCTCTATACATAATGTGATGATCATATTTTGATGGTATTGCATGATCTAAAAGAAAGAAGGAAGATTAAGTGAAGTGAGCTACATATGATCGTGCAAAATGGACTTTGGTCACATGGTTTGATGGTCAGAATTTGGAGCTACTACTAGGGAGTTAGGATAACTTAATAGATTGTTATTACTCTTCGAAGATGTTTACAAACATAGTTTTTCATTTCATGCATTGTAAGGACAAGTTCCAATTTATTTCAATAAAAGCGAAGTTTTGGTTTACTTACTTACCTTATCTTATTTCCTTGCAATCACATTAACGAAAGCATTGGTTATGTTTCTAATAATAGAAATATTAATTGTGAATTTGATTCTTGTGATATCACTTGTGGTACTATCATAATTGACCAAATAAAAAGAAATCTCATCACCAACTAGACAGATACTTGGTGTTGTACAAGTCAGATTGTATAATATAATTGAATCTTGTTCATTGGAAAATATGAATTTATTCATTGTTCACATGCTTATGTGACGCAAGTGAGGAACTAATGGATCTAGTACATATTGATATGCACTGTTCAGATCCACCATAAGGGACAATAACTCTATTCATCATGATTTTCTATTGTTTCAGTAAATATGGTTTTGTTTATAAGATCAACCACAATTCTGATACTTTGAAAAGACTCAAAAAGTACCATAACAAATAGAAGAATCAATTAAGCACAAAGATAAAAGATTCTCCAATCTAAAAAAAGGAGAGTGCTTTAGTATCATATTTTATGATCATCTTAGTAATTGTGGAAATGTATCACAATTATTCATCCAAGAATATCTTAGTGCAATTGTATGACTAAGAAGAGGGATCGTACATTGTTAGAACTTAGAAATGGTTCGATCATAGATCAGTCATGCTTCATTCCAAATATGGTTTTAGAGTTGTGCTCTAGTTGTTGGGTTTTGAGCATTCTAACACTTCCTAAGTGTACATGCAACCCTATTAAACCTTGGATCTATGTTTGTCTAAGATACATGCAAAATATTATTTTCCAAGGTTTATAACCTATCTAGCATGGCATGGGGTACTTTTAACCATAAAAGAACTAGATGAATTACATACCTTTTGTTGATTGTTGATTCCTTGGAGTTTGAGAGCCAAGCACCAATAATGTGAATGCCTCAAATGGAAATCACAAATCACCACAAACTTGGAAAATATATGAGAGAGTATACTAACTCTTGATATTGGCCACCACACTTACACACACATTAGTGTCTTTTTCATGCAACATAAGCTTGTTTATATAGTGTTCATGGTTAGGGTGAAACCCTAATAACCCATGTCTTTTCCTCTTCCAAGGATCCATGGGTAAAAGCTCCATGGATCATCCATGGACTTCCATATAAGCTTAGCCCATTCCCAAATGAGTGTTAGCCCACACCATATAAATATAATAGCCCATGATTTAATTAGTCTTCCTTTTAATCACTAAATTAATTCATAATTAATTCAAGATTAAAACTAATTAAGTAACATGACTTTATATTAATATATTATAACTTATAATATATTAATAAATCGTAAGTATACAACTCTCATAAAATTATCCATAACTAGTTTGGGTGAAGTGCAACCCAAATGGACCATGCCGGGTCGGGTCAAGTATATACCAAATAAGTTATGGACTTAGACATCTTATCCAAAGGCATATATGAATAGCATGTTGAAATGTTTCAATGTTGGAGATTCTATATATGGAAATATTATAGGAAGGAATTGAACAAATATTTGATACTTGTAATAATGAGTCGAGTCTCATATGCTTCCGATATAGGATCGATTATATATGCTATAATATTCGGTTGTTCTAATGCTTTTATCATTGTGTGAAAAGGATTAGAATTGCATGTGATTGAGGTTTTACCGAAGAATTGGTTGATTGTGGACAGTTAGAAGTATGTTAGTGTTCAGATGGACCATAGTGACACATTCTGGATTGAGATAATTCTTGGTCAAAATGTTGATCATATGGGAATATGGAATTTTTCCATAATGGAAGATGTTTGCAAAATCTAAATGTGAGTTAGAAACTTTAATGCAAAGAAGTGTTCAAGGAGTGTACCTTGAATTTGAAACTTCCTAATCATGGAATTCTTTCAAGTAACAAGTTGTAGTGGAATATTCTATAATATCAAAGGCTCAGTCTCTATGAATTTAGAACCTTGACATCACAAAAAGACAATGCATGTAAAGATGAAAATTCCACTACATCTTAAATAAGGACAATTTGGAATTGTGAAATGAGCATTATTGGAGTAATATCTAGACGATTTGCTCAAAAAGAAAGGGCCATTGAGAGGCATAATATGCATGTTTATTTTCGGATTAGGTGTCTAAGCCCATAACTATATTTGGTCTATACTTCAATTGATAGTAGCACAGTCGTTTTGGGTTTCCCTCAAAACTAGCAACTAGACATGATGACTTTTGAAGAGAGAGGTTGACTTTATTATTTGAATAATAAATTGAGATAATTGATTTATTAATGTATTATGAAAATAATATATTAATTAGAAATCATATTATTTAATTAATAGTTAATCAGAAAATAATTAGAAGTAATTTTGGGATTAATTGTATTAAATAAAAGTGCAGGGGCTGTTTGACAATTTATTGATAGTTGAGGAATTGGGCTCTAGAACCTCCGTAGAAGTGGTTGGACGAAAATCTCTAGGAAGGCCCTGGAATTTTCGTCCAAGGGCTCTTGGATGGGGATTATTGGGCTGCTTTGTCCCTAAGCTAAGGGAATTAGGGTTTCCTCATAAAACCCTAGCTTTGGCTCTAAGCTACCTCACTATATAAAGGGCCTTACCCCCTTCACATTTTCGGCCACTTGATTCCTTAGAGTAATAGCCGAAAATCTCAAGCCTTCGCCTCCTCTCTCCTCTCTCATTGTCTTGCTAGTGTTGGGTGTGAACCATTAAAGGCGTGACACTTGTGACGCTTGCTCTCAAGGTTCAAGAAGACTTGAATTTTCATTGTTATTACTACATAACAATTATGGTATGTATTCTAACCCTAGTTATATGATTCTTGAAAATATTATAGATCTGCTAGGGTTTTCCATTTGATGTTCAATAGTTGTATGTTCAATTAGAGAAACCATAGATCCAAGAATTTAGGGTTGCATGCACACATAGGAATTGTTTGTTATGCCCAAAACCCATCAGTGGTATCAGAGTCTGGGCTTGTTTTCTATTGAATTTGATTGTGATTGATTGAATCTGATCAATTAGGGTTTATGACAATGAAACCCTAATGGACTATTGTTTTCGAAATCAGGGTTGCTTAGGCCCTAATTTTCGAACTTTAGGAAAGGGTTGTAACCCTTTGCCTTGCGCTACAAGTTTCGATCTTGGAAGGTTTCCTGCCTTCCAAGATTTCGAAATCTAGGTAAAGATTGAAATCCTTACCTTCCTCCCCAAGCCTCACTTTCGAAAATTACTAGATATGATAGGGATTTTCCTATTTTTGGTAATTATCTCCATATTTGATTAACTAGATAATTATAAGATTTGGTGTATCCCTCCCATGATTTTCGAAATTTAGAGGGGAGAGGATTAGGTTAAATTATATTGATTAATTTAATGGATAATCCTAAAATTGATTTAAATAAATAAATTAAATGTTTAATTAATTGATAAATCATTTGGTTTAAATTTAAATTTAAATTATATTGTTTTAATTTTGTTTTTTTTTTTTAAATTTAATAATTAAACCTAGTATTTTGAAAAGTTTAAAATACATCCTTAAGGATCTTATTATTAATTTAATTAAATGATTAATTAAAAAATAATCAATAAATCCATAAGATGGTTCAAATTTAATTAAATTAAAAGTTTAATTTATTAAAAGATTAAAACCTTGAAAATTTTAAATGTTTTAGAATACACCTTATACTATATGTAAAATTAAATGCTTAATATTTACTATATGTATAACACTAAGTCAGTCGAACCGCTAGTACACCTCATTCACGAAGTCGATCTATAAGGGGAGTTTAAGGAAGTGCCCTATAAAATGACCACCATTGGGTATCCACTCTTACCCACCGCTCCCTTGATTGGTGGAGGGTCGTTAGCCAAACGGGTTTGATAGGACATAACATCATTAAAAGTATAATGATAAAAAAGTAACTAAAGTATTTTCTAAAATCCCACTCTTAGTTACTTTAGGAAAAATGTGAATTTGATGCTAATCCATGAAATTTCACATTACACTTTATAAGTCGTTAGTGGAGTGTGTGTGATTAACCGACACACTAATATGAACTAATAAAGGGTGGCAATGGGTGTCTTGTAAATTATCATTGATTGATAGAGCGTGTGTGGCTAACCGACACATTAATTAGATGGTAATTTTTTTGGAAACGGCAAATGATTAAACGGAAGCCTACTCGCATATTTCAACGAGCACCCCGGGTTCGAGCTCCTTTACAGGGCAAACCCAGCCCCCATAGGGGTTTCCAGGGAAAATTTCCCCACATGTGGTGCAAGTTTAAGAGGCACCCAAATTGGGTTTTGCAGGGATTGAACTCCCGACCTCTGACCCCACGTGGGTATTAAACCCGGTACCTCTTCCCAGCTAGGCTGGAAGTCATTGGTAATTAGATGGTAAATGACATCGAGAGTACCAAGCTAATTTTCATGGTTATTCACATCTCGTTTGTGATCCTCGGCATCCCAGTCACAAAGTGAGAGCATAAGCAAGATTAAACATGCCATTGATTAGATTAGATGAATCTCAAATGATCTTGGAGTTTCATGAGATTAAAATTGGTAAATTCTTTACCTACCTAAAATAGATTCGAATTTGATTACGACATCCCTCTTCAAAGTTCGAATCGAAAATATGGATCCTAGCCTTAATTTAAATTTACTGGTTAATAATTAAGGATTAAAATCAACTAACCTGAATTCTCTTTTCTCTAATTAAGATGTCAAGCTCAGACAACAATGGTTTTCCTCGTTCTCTGGGAAGAGGTTCTCCTTCAAGCTTAAAAATACGAAGTCACTCAATCCCTATTGGAATGTAAACATCAAGATGGAAAGTTTGCGTGTGTGCATGTTCTGAATATGAAATCGTACATTGACAGATTGGGAATGTTGGGTGTCGTTTTCCGAAGGGAGCTGGCCATTGACTTGGTTCTACTTTCACTTTCTGAGTCATATAGTTAGTTCATTAAAGACTACTATATGACTGACCACGACGTGACCCTAATTGATTTAACACATATGTTGATTGTTGCTGAATCAGAAATGCTTAAGAGCATAAGTCAAGAAAAAGTGTTTGAAGGATCTGTCTCCCAAATTTCCATTGACATTGACAATGGTAGTCCAGAAAAGGTTTCTCTTCCCATTGGAAAGGGATCGGCCAAGGTCAAACTGTTTGACCATATGGTAAAGAGAAAGGCTAGTTCTGAGATAGTTCCATGTGCTAATCCTAAAAGGTCCATATGTTTCTATTGCCAATTGGAGGTACATTGGTTGCGAAGCTGCCCAGACTACCTGAAAGATCTTAGAGATGGTAAAGTCAAATTGTGTGACTCTACTTCAGGTACATCCATTATCTAACTTCAGTAATTGAATAAGTTCATATTCGTAGATTCTTAATACATGATGTGATGATCACATTTGGATGTTTTGTAGGATCTAAGAGAAAGAAGGAAGCTTAAGAAGAGTGAGCTGAATCTGATCGTGAGAGATGGATTCCGATCGCATGGTTCGATGATCAGATTTTGGAAGCTACTTTTAGGATTTATGATAACTTAATATATTGCTTAGGAAATGTCTAGAAACATTGTTTTCATATTTTTGCATTGTAAGGACAAAAATTTTTCCGCTTATTATCAATAAAAGTAAATTTTGTTTTATCTGGTTTACTTTATATTTCCTTGCAATGACATTTATGAAAGTGTTGGTTACATTTCTATTACTAGCAATATTAATCGTGGATTTGATTCTTGTTATATCGCTTGTGGTATTGTCATAATTAACCAAGTGAAAAAGGAATTCTCATCGCCCAAGTTTTGATTGGATAAAAACTTGGAATCATGCAGTGTAAATAGTGTGATGTATGAGAATCTTGATCGTTGGAAGATTATGACTAATTCGTTGATCACATGTTTATATGAGTCAGGTGAAGGCCTAAAGAATCTAGTACACATTGATGTGGACTATTTAGATCCACCACAAAGGATGATAACTTTATTCTTCATGATTTACTGATGCCTTCAGTAAATATGGTTGTGTTTATAAGATTAAGCACAATTATGATACTTTGAAAAATTTCCAAGCGTGGCAGAACGAGTAAGAAGAATCTGTTAGGTAGAAAGATAAAGGTTTCTCCAATATGAAAGGAAAGGAGAGTACTTTAGTATCGTGTTTTTTGATCATCTTAATGATTGTGGAACTATATCTCAATTGATCCTCAAAGAATATCTTAGTACAATTGTTTGAATAAGAAGAGGAATCGGATATTGTTGAAATGGTTCAAATCACCATATGAGTCACACTTTGATTTCCAGTTAAATTTTAGAGTCATACTCTAGTAACTATAAATCGTATCTTAAAGCTTGTTTCGTACTAATTAGGTTTATAACACCTCATGAAATGTGGAGTAATAATGTTTTCTTCCTCTAGCACATCGGAATTGGAAGTTGTGATGTTTTGGTTAAAACAAAGGATAAGCTAAGACCAATTACGTGAAGTGTTTTCTTGTTGAGAATGCACTCTGACTTCTGAATATTTGTTTTTAGCTTGTCGAGGAATGTTCCTTAAAATGAAAACTCGTATGTCAAGAAGTCATTGGGAGTCTTATTGATCTTGAAGAGTTTCAGGAGTCAATCAAGAATAAACCTTTTAGTTATCACTAGCACACGACCTGAGGTTGATAACCTATCGTGTTAAGTTGACACATTCTTGACTGCATAAGGTAGAGCACGTTGGTCAGTGAAAGTACATTGATCAATATGGGTGAACTGCTTAACAACTTGGAAGCATTGGTAGGCCCTTGTGCTACCAGAAGGCAAGAAATTAAGAATAAGCAAAGTTCATTCCATGAAAGGAAAACTAGATTTATTTTGGTTTTGTCCTCAACCGTATCTTATGATTATAGGTTGGTAATGATAGATTCACATGAATGGGAACACATACACCGTAAAAAGCTAGGTGGCAAAAGGTTTCGCTCTAATTCATGAAAATGATTATGAGGCAACACTTTAGTTGGTAGATTTTAAAGATTTGATGAATATCATTATGGTTAGTGGTTGTGGTAATTGCATTCTCAAATTTGCAATATGATTACAACATCCCTTTTCATAGTTCGAATTGTGAGAAATGGCAAGAAATAGTTTGAACGTTCAGGACTTATAGATATAACTTCTGAAAGGGTTTAAACACACACACATATGCTATCTAATGAAATGTGTATAAGCTTGAGAAGTCTAGATGAAGATAGATCGAAGTGTCACGTACCAGAAATCTGTACTTTAGTAAAAATGTCAATAGTATTAATTTCTAGAAGTCCAAGTGATTTTTGGGTACATGTCAAAGCTAGTGGGAGCATAATTGTTATGCAGATAGAAGCATAATTGTTATGCTAGTGGGAGCATAATTGTTATACTAAGTGCTGCAAGTTAGGAATACAAATTGTAGGAAACAAAGATTTAAAATTTTCAAATTGAAAATTTTGGCAATTATTTCGCTATAGAAAAATTTAGGGGAGAGGACACTCATACTTCATTTCAAATCTAAAAGTTTAGATTGAAGTTTTAATGGAACTTAGTCTTGGACATATATGAATATCGTGATGAAATGATTCAACATAGGAAATTCAGTATATGGAAATATTATAGTAAGAGACTGATCCGATATCAGTCCTTATGTAAGACATTATGAATCAAGTCCCATATGCTTCGGATATAGGATTGATTACTGATGAGTTGAAAAACTCTTAGATCGATTAGATCTTCAACAGGCTAAACAATAAAAGTAAACAAACACAGTAAACACGATATAGAATCAAGTAATGCTTAATGATTCAAATGTAGTCACGCCTCAGCAGAGCTCGATGAAGAACTTCCACTGTAGAGGCGAGCTAGGGTTTGTAGTACAATCATAAGAATAATAAAAGCGCTAACAATAAAGGATGCGTGCATGCGCCTTAAATACTAAACCCTAATAAACACGGTTGGACAGGCCCAAACCGGATAACAAAACTGGGCTAAGAACCGAGCCCAAGGACGCAACACTACTAGACCCAACAATCTCCCCCTTTGCGTCAAATGGGGCAAGACTTCGCTTCGGTCTTCACTTCGGTGGAGGTTGAGAATTCGCTTCACAACCATGAACAATTTTGGAATTATGGCAAGAAGAGTTTGTCTGAAAGCCATATACCACCGAAGCATATCTCAGAACAGCTTCTTGTCTGCTTCACTATTTTGATCACACCCATGGATAAGCTCAAGAATGTGCTCCAAACAGGAATTGGAGAATAGATGTTTGTCAGCCAGAGCAAATAAGCATCGTTGACCTTCGCCTCTAAGAAACATGACAGTGTGAGACTGTGGATCAATTTTTCCCTTCACCATCAGCTTAGTGTCACCAGCCTTCCCAACAGGCTTGATTCAGGGCCTCTTGCGTATAGCAGTGGCAATCTCCTGATCCATCTTCGCCACTTCATGAATGTAACACACTAGCATACGCTTTATGTGATCAATGATGGGCTCATATTCTTTCTGATTGGAGAGCATGATGTTGTTCATAAGAATCCAATCATGTGGATTCAGATTTGGCAGATCAGCAAGGGAAATCATATGGACCAAACCATATGAACCTCGGGTCACATTGAACTTGATGTTAATGAACTTCCCTGCTGCAATAGGTTTCAGCACCTTAATTGTTGTGATCTTCTTGTTACTCCAGGTGAGGTACTGAGGTTGAGAGAATTCATGATAATATTCAAGCAAGTCTTGATCAACCTTCGGGTTAGGAGAAGGAATCACCACTTTAGACTCGAAGCAGTGAAAGATGAAGGCTCTACGAGTGATTGGCATGTCAAATTGAGAATCTTTAGAATTCTCAACATTAAATGAAAGAATGGGCTCCAGCCAATGTGAACTTGGAGTTTCAATAACCTCCTTTCGTAGCCTTTCCAACGTCCACAGAGGAAACATCAATTTCCTCGGTTAAACAGATTCGCTTCTCTCTTCTCATTCTCTTTATTAAGAGCAGCAGTGACTTTTTCCTTAATCTCCTGAGCAGTGGGCTTGGCTTTGAGAGGACTTGGTTTAGGAACCGTTTCTTCAATAACAACATCATCCTCATCATCAGAATCATCAGCAATTCCTTTTCCCTTATCCTGCATGCCCGAACCCGAAGCTTCTTTTCCCTTCAGTTCAGTAACCATTTTTGGTTGTTGTGGTTTCGGTTTCGGTTGTTGAGGGTTCGGTTGTTGAGATGAAGACTTCGGCTCTTCTCCCCCTTATTGCGGAGAGACAACGGACTCTGGAACACCCTCTATCCGGCTTAGAATATCTAGAGCAGGCCGTAACTTCTCAGTCAAATGACGTCGAACCGTGATGGTAAGAACGGAATCGTAGGCTTCAAGAAGATGAAGGAGAATAGAGTGAACATCCCCAACAGAGCTTTTAACCACAGACCGCTCGGTACATAGTGCTTCAAGATCCTTGTTCGCTTGATTGAGCTTGCGAGTCTGGGTTTTGAGTTGAGTGGTCCTCAGAGCAAGTGCATCCATCACTTTGTTTTCCAAGGCAAGATCTGCCTGAAGTTTATCCAAACGTTCAGAGACAGAAGCTTGATGTTTGATGTGATCAGAGGTGAGGTCCTTGCGAAGCACCTCAAATAGCTCTTTCTCTTGTTGAAGAGATTGAGTGAGGGTTTGAACTGAGGCATTGACCTTGCTAGCATCCTGCTCTGCGGCACCCTGTAAAGATTCAAGGAAAATGTTTGCGTTAGAAATTAGTTTATCGACTTTTTCGGTTGCCTCAGTGCAAAATTTTGTTGAAGCATCAATAGCTGAAGTGGCTTTGGTGATGGAAGCTTCGTGTTCCTTGACCCAGATGGCCATCAAGCTTTTTAAAGCAGACTCAGAAGAGGAATCCTGAGTAGAGGAGGAGGACATCAGCTTATCAAGTTTCTCATTTAGCTCCTTGAGATGGCGCTTGGTGACAGGTGCATCATCATCATCGTCGCTTAGCACCCTATAGGGACTGTAGTAGAAGGTGTCATAATCAACATTTTCACCACCAAGAACAGTAGTGGTCTCAGTCGATTGGGTAGGTGATGGAGGTTTGGTAGTAACAGGGGTGTCGGGTGCTGAAGTACGAACCCCCGTATCAGATACGTTGGTCTGAACTCCAGTGGTGGTTGTTGTTGTAGCTTCAGAGAAAATAGTTGGAGAAATGGGAATGGTAGAGGAAGGTTGAGATGTGATTATTGGGAAAGTGGGAGGTAAGGAAATAGGAATGGAAGCAGGTGGAGGAGAAGGTACTTGGGAGCGAACAGGTACCTCTGGTGTTGGAGAACGAGGTGGGGTACCTCCACGAGCCGAACCTTCATCATCTGAGCTTTCGCTCTCAGATTTGCTAGGAATGGTGGGATGATGACCAGTAGGCACGTACTCGGAGTCGGAGTCGCTTGATGATTGAAGAATAAGATTTCGATCCGGTTGCTTGAACTTCTTCTGTTTGGGCTGGGAAGGTGCTGCCTTCTCAGACTTTCGCTTCTTTGGAGTCTGAACCTTTGATACTCGACCTCCTTTATCCCCCTTTTTCGCTTCTTGCTTCTTGCCCCGCTTAGCAGGTTTGTCTGCTTCCTCAATAGATTTACTCATTTCAGGAGTAAGTTCCCTTGGACCAGAAGAGGGGAGCTTCTTGTACTCCTGAATAATCCTGCTCGCAGGGGACACACAAGCATACATCGACTCAGGAATTAAGCCAATGAAGTGAAACCTTGACGAATGAGTGACAATGATGTTAGTGGTATGAAATGTAGCAATGGAGGAGAGCAGTGAGTCTGCCATGATAGGAACATGATAACGCTCCATAATCCATTGAGTGATAATGGTCCAAAACCAGGCACATGAAATTTCTGTGTGGCGAGAAGCAGAGGACAAACTTTGAAAAAGTTGAAGCCACAAAACCAAACCATAATCAAGGTTGACACCATGGTGCAACCCATAAAGCAGAGTCATGAAAGACTTGCTAGCACCATCAGATCCTGCACTTCATTCAGAAAGTCCTTTGAAAAGAAGGGTGAAGAGGCCATTCCATTGAGGAGGAAGGCATGATTTTTTGAACTTAGTCACAGTAGTTAGGGTTTCAATGTACCCCATATTGTAGAACATAGAGAAAAGCTGACCTATGGAGATGGAATCAGGATTCATCATGGATTCGTCATAAGGGAGCCCTAGCAACGAGCAAAATTGGATCTTGGAGATTGAAGCCTTCTGGTTGAGAATGTCGAAGTAAATCTTCTCTGCCCCTTTGTCGTATGTAGCAGTGGAATAGATTTGAGAGAGGCATGACATTGGTACGACTTCCACCGTCGATAGAGCTTTGATGAGTGGGGAATACTTTAGACATTCCACCACTTGATACATGTAAGTATCATAGAGGAATAGTGTAAGATCGATCAACAAGTTCTGGTTGGCCTTGATTGCGAGAAGAGTGGAGCGTGCAGAGGTTTCTTGAACAGAGGAAGATTCTTCCATTGTTGAAGCTTGATGAAGAAGAAGATGAACAGTGAATACCAAATCGCCTTCTTTTGCTTGAGAGAGATGAAGTGTTGTAGAGAAGAGTCCCACAGAAATCAATCCCTTACATACGATTTTGAAGAGAGAGAAAAATCGCGAGCAATGATTCCATTAATTTGGGAAACGACGCCTAAAAAGCGTGATTAGACAACTGGCAACCCCGATAAAACGGCTGATGACGCATGATTAGGTAACGATTCAAATTCACACGCTTTTCCATACTTATCCTCTTTCCAAATCACCAATCGATTAGACTTCCTGCCGTGTCACCGCTTGAACCTTCAATCGAATCTTTATTTCCATAAGTACCAAAGGCTTTATACCAACGCATCCCTTCGTTTGAAAGAACTGCATTACATCGTTAGGAACTGAAGCTATATATTTATGAATAGCTTAAACAAGACTTTTGGAAAATGCAAGATTTTCGTGCAAGATAGTGACAAAGATAATGAAATAAATCAAACTATTTGTGGGAAATTGTGATGTCATTTAAGACATAAAGCAGTGGATCCTGGGCACGAATCTCTTCCTTCAAAGTCAAAAGAGACTTCAAAGTGCTTGTTTGGATTCCCGTTGAATTACGATCAATTACTTGTTGAGAAGCATCGAAAGGCATCTTTTATATATAAGGCTATTGAGGGTGGCTTTCGCTTCAATTCTGGTTTCCGATACTTGAAATAAGACCGAAATAGAACGAAGTACTTGTGAGACCGATGTGGCCTGTTAAACAAGTAGGTTTGGAACATATTCAGTGACTTGTTGATAGTTGTTAATTAGAAATCTCAAAAAAAAAATAACTTGGATCCTTTGGGAAGAAAAGTCTTGGTGAAAGACATTTTCATAAGGATCTCTCAAAAATAAAAGGAGATTTCAGGGTACTTTCATAAAAATGGTTTCGTTAATTCAAAGGGTGAAATCTAGAACATTTAATTGTTCACCGTCAATGCTTTAAAGGTTTTGAATTTTAGGTTTCACTCAGCACGTAGTGGCACGAAACTAAGATCATTAACACAGAAGTTGTGTAACCGTAAACCTCAGTGGTAATGTTGAGAGTCTCAAGGGTTACATTTATGAGATGAAGTATGATGGAGAATAAATAGGAGGTGGTTAAGAACCGAATGTACCTCTGCTATAAAAGATAGACTAAGCAGAAAAACTCTTATCTCAATTTGAGAAGAGTAAGGTAGCTCATGATTAGAGTGAATTTGACAGCCTGATTGGGAAGACATGATTTGTATATATCAAGTCATTAAGGCTTCACTCAAAATCTTTTGAGGCTTGGGTCAACATGCAGCAGCATGGTTCTAGGGACACTTAGCTAGTACATAGATAAAGAATTATACCTGACCCAGCTCCATCATTGAGAATAGTCCTTATACACAAATTATATGAAGCAAATTGCAATAAAATAAAAGAAAAAAATTTTGAGTTTTGAAGTTTCTGAAAAAAAATAAAACAAAAAAAAATGTTTTTGGATTTTATAAGATTTTCTGAAAAAGAATTAAAACAGAAAGAAAAATATTTTTTTTTTGGATTTTATAAGATTTTCTGAAAAAGAATTAAAACGGAAAGAAAAATAAAATGCGAGAAAATAGTATACATACTGTACAACTGAAATCGTCATTTGGAGATGAGAGGCGAACCGAGCCCGGTGAGACCGAACCCGAAATAGGCCGAGCGTTTGGTTCATTTCGGTTCCCGGAAGAACCGAACCCGAAAGGACCGAGCGTTCGCTCTATTTTGCTTCCAACTTTTATTGAGACAAAAGAGATTTCGGTACAGATTCAGCTTCCATCATTCCTAAACCTTGTAGGATTTTATTAAAACTTGCTTCAGGAAAGGCCTTAGTGAAGATGTCAGCCAATTGATCAGTGGTCCTTACGAAATGAATTTCAACGTTACCATCTTCCACGTGATCTTTGATAAAGTGATACCTCAGTGCTATGTGTGTCGTCTTTGAGTGTTGCACTGGGTTATGACAAATCCTAATTGCACTCTGTCACACCCCAAAACCAGAATGGCAGAAATGTTCTGGGGTGGAGGACTTCATGTATAGCATCACAACCAATGAATAATAGCAATCATAGCAACACAACCGTTACAGTGAATACTTAAATGAAAATAATTACATCAGTTTGGAACTTTGTCTGAAACTTGTTTGAATTACATCAAATAGTACGTAAAAATATAATCATAAGACTCTTATTGCTCCAGCTTCTCAAAAATCCAGCAGGTACTTGTCTACTGATTTCCTGAGAATACAAGTAGTTTGAAAATATCAGCATAAAGCTGGTGGGTTCATAAGCGGTATTTTAAAATGAAAACTTGTTGATGAATTTGTAAAATCGTTCGTATGGTTTCAAGAAAATCCGATATTTTCTTTAGTGAGAATGTAGCCTTATCAGTTCTGTATTAGGCTTTAGAACACCCAAACTGACTCCAAACAGCTTAAAAGTTAGCAAAAACAAATCTGACTTCTAATGAGGTGAATGGTTGTACCAAATAGAAATTTCAAGTTGTCACATGTCGTCAATGAACACGATCACGAACTTGTCTAGGAAAGGGCGGCACACCCGATTCATCAGGTCCATGAATACTGTCGGTGCGTTGGTTAGACCAAAGGGCATTACTACAAACTCGTAGTGTCCATAGCGAGTTCGGAATGCTGTCTTGGGCACATCATTCTCGTGAACCCGCAACTGATAATACCCTGAACTAAGGTCTATCTTGGAGAAATAACTGACTCCCTGCATTTGATCGAAGAGGTCGTCGATTCTGGGTAGGGGATAACGGTTCTTGATGGTCAGCTTGTTCGGCTCTCGGTAGTCGATGCACATCCGGAAGGATCCATCTTTCTTCTTTACGAATAAAATCGGGGCTCCCCAGGGTGAGGAACTCGGCCTTATGAATCCTTTGCTGATCAGCTCATTGAGCTGGCTGGACAATTCTTGCATTTCTGTCGGCGCTAAACGATAAGGAGATTTAGCTACAGGGGTAGCTCCGGGGATTAAGTCGATACGAAACTCGACTTGACGCTCGGGAGGAATTATCAGGAAAATTGCAGACTTCGGGGAGACTCTCGAGGTTCTTAACTTTTTGCGTCTCATCAACGACATGAGCTAGGAATGTATGGCATTCCTTCCGCAGATACTTCTGCGCCTTAATGCATGAAATGATACGATGGTTTGAGCTAAGCTTATCTCTATAAATCATGAGGGTTTCACCAGAGGGAAGATTGAGACGGATAGCTTTCTCGAAGCAAAGAATATCAGTACAATTGGAGCTCAACCGGTCCATACCGATAATGACATCGAAACTCTTGATGGACACGGGCATAAGGTCGATGGGAAAGGAGTAATTGTCTAGGGTAAGAGTACAGCCTATGAATATGTCGTTAGCGATCTCTTTCTTTCCGTTAGCCATCTCGACGGTGAATGTCTCGGTTAAAGGTTGGGGTTTACGATTGATTAGATGTTTGAACGCATGACTAACAAAACTCCTCTCCGCACCAGAATCGAAAAGAATGCATGCATAAGAGTTATCAAGGAGGAACGTACCCGTAACAACGGTAGGATTAGCAACTGCTTCCTCCTGGCCCATCGCCATAACTCTCCATGTATTGCCACCAGCTGTTGCCTTGGGGCAGTTTCTCCTGAAGTGTCCAGCCTCTCCACATCCATAACAAGCTTCACCAGCGCCCGCTCCCGGAGCTTGTTTCGTTGGTTGGGCTGGTGTCTTGCAGTATCGAGCTGTGTGTCCTTTCCTTCCACATCTGTTGCAAATCAACTCACGGTAGGGTCCGTGATGATGAAAGTTACACTTGTTGCACAGAGGTAGCTTACCAGCATAAGCACCGGTAGGAGCTTGGGTGGTTGGAACGGCAGCTGGAGCAGCAGCAGGAGCAGTAGCAGCATGAACTGCCACTGTTTGTTGCTTCATGGAAGGCTCCTATGAAGACTGGTCCTTCCGCTTGTTCCGAAATTTCTTCTTCTTCCCACCACTCTCCTTCTGTGGCTCAACGACCGTTGATGCCTCATCCAGATCGACTCCATGATCGATCAGAGTCCGCGCTAGGTCCTTGGCGCTTTCAAATGTAGCCGGTCTAGCAGCCAAGACATTTCCTTTGATTGGTTGAGTTAGTCCCCAAATGTACCTCTCGATTTTCTTACTTTCCGGGGTGACCATTCCCGGACAGAGGAGAGCCAGATCACAGAATCTAACGGTGTAGGCAGCGATGTCGGAACCCTTCATCTTCAAATTCCAGAGTTCATGCTCCAACTTTTGCACTTCGCCCCTCGGCCAGTATTCTGCAAGCATGAGTTCCTTCAGTCTTTCCCAACCCATGGCATTAGTCGCTGGCAGGGTTAGGGTTTTTACTTGACCATTCCACCAGGTCAAAGCTCTGTCGGTGAAGGTGCAGGCGGAAAACTTCACCTTGTTTGCTTCGGAACAGGCGCAAATTTCGAAGATGGATTCGATCTTCTCGAACCATCGAGTCAGAGTGATAACACCTCCATTTCCGTCGAAGGGCTTAGGTTTTGCGGTCATGAAGTCCTTGTAGGAACACTCCTTTTGATGTCCCTGACTCCCGTCTTGTCATTGGGGGTCGGTTCCACCTCCAGCCCCACCAGAGTTCACTTGTGCCATTGCTGCAGTCACGGCTGCGGTAACTGCTGCCTGAAACATGGCAGGATCGAATTGTGGAGGTGGCGGTGGCGGGATGTCGTTGTTCCTTCTGATGGGTCTTCTTCGGGGAGGCATCTTGTTCTAGAAACAATTAGGAAGAAGAGTATGGTAAGTCCTCAAGATATATGAAACAAGATATATCTCAATCTGATAATAAAAGTGTTCTACCAAGCGATAAGCAAAGGAAAGTTACTAATGCAAGTAAGTTATCGTTGAGAAATGAATGGGTAGCAACACTAGGAATGAATCCCTATACTGAATTTGGCTCTAGCAAAATACTCCTATAGTATTTTATAATGAATGTTTTTGGTAAGTTTTAGGCCTGCTGTAACGCCACTGTCATTCCCAAGCACATGTTGGTCAGGTCTCGACTGAATATAGTTGATCAGGCTATATTCACCCTAGACATGATTACATAACTGCTCAGGTTTGACCGCAGTGCCCCGACATCCAAATACTTTTTGTTTTGTCCTACTCATGACATGGATTCTGTTATGTATGCATGCCCGTATACTTTTTATAAAAATACTTATATTTTTCAAAGTATACTTTTAGTGTAGAGCACTTAGGCCCCTTAGTGTTTATAGTTGTATACCACGTAAGGTTCAGTATACTAGTTCGCTATAAACAAGGGCTCTGATACCAATCTGTCACACCCCAAAACCAGAATGGCAGAAACGTTCTGGGGTGAAGGACGTCATGTATAGCATCACAACCAATGAATAATAGCAATCATAGCAACACAACCGTTACAGTGAATACTTAAATGAAAATAATTACATCAGTTTGGAACTTTGTCTGAAACTTGTTTGAATTACATCAAATAGTACGTAAAAATATAATCATAAGACTCTTATTGCTCCAGCTTCTCAAAAATCCAGCAGGTACCTGTCTGCTGATTTCCTGAGAATACAAGCAGTTTGAAAATATCAGCATAAAGCTGGTGAGTTCATAAGCGGTATTTTAAAATGAAAACTTGCTGATGAATTTGTAAAATTGTTCGTATGGTTTCAAGAAAATCCGATATTTTCTTTAGTGAGAATGTAGCCTTATCAGTTCTGTATAAAACCATGAATGTTCGTTACTGAAAACTATAGTGATATGCGAAAATACTACTTCATGTGACCAGCTAATGCTAATCATGATGTATAAATATTTCATACGTGAAACCATTGTATAATCGGTTCTGTTTGAAAACCCTGGTTATAGCCAGTATATGTAGTGTGTTTTATTACTTAAAATAAAACCATGTAGCGAAATCCCTGGAAAGTCTCCGGTTGTAGTGCGTATTAGTTTTACTTAGTATAAATAAAACTGTTAAAGAGTGCCAACTTGTAAACCAACGGTGATTTATACATATTGTGAGTCGTATAACCATACTTGATATGACCTAGAGACCTTTCCAACGTTCTTCAGACGTTGAGTTAAATGACATTTGTTCAACCCAGGCATGCCTGCCTAACTGTAGCTAGCAGTTCAGCTGTGGGACTGTCAGTCCCGAATAGATCTATTCATAAATCTCACGCTCTCCCTCCAGGAGACTCTGGTTATACTATGATAGGATTTATCCCTGTACACCTAAGGGTACAGTGTTGAAGTAGTGCCTCACAGTATCGTACAATCTAGTTTACATGTAGTGTGATAACATTATACCGTAGTGAAAATCCGTATGTAGAGAAAATTATAGTTATGAATGCCATGTTCATGTAGTGATGTAATCGGTAAACTATATCTGTCATAGTGTATATGTTTAGTAGTGAAGGTTTTTGTACTTGTTACGTTTCGAAAATCCCAAACTATACCGATTATAGTTTGCATGTATAGTGTAGTGAATATCGAGTCCGGAAAACTATGCAATTTAGTGATAAGTTGTAAAACTTCCCTTATGCTTAACATAGAACAAAAGGGTTAGAGTATGAGAATTGCATGAGTTTTATAGTTGTGAAAAGCTCTTTGTATTAATTTACGAAGCACTTATGATTTGGCTTGTATCCCCCCCTGAAAACATTGAAAACACGGAAAATGTAGGGGTATGAACTCACCTTGAGCGAGTGGTTTGAACGAAAGACCGGTACGGGATGTTGATTGTCAAGTGAAACCTCGAACTCAACTTGACCCTAATAACATGTAATGACACGCATAGGAGTCAAATGAAGGTATTTCACCACTAGATACGATAGAGAATCACTCTAGGGACTTGGAACTACTTGCATCAAGTGATAGAACCTTGTAGGATTGAGTGAAGGGAGTGTATGGCCACCTTGAGTGTGTGTGCGGCCATGGGTGTGCGGCCCAATGGGTGTACAGCCATACACTCATCAAAGAGGGTGCCTTCGAAGTGTTCTCAAGGTCCATGCTTGCATCCACGAAGTGTTCTAGGTCTATACTCGATCGTAGTGCAAGTTAAGGGTTCTAGAAGTGGTTTTGCGGCCCTAGGATGAGTGTGTGGTCGCACAAGCGTGTGTGCGACCGTACACAGGTGTGTGCGGTCGTACACCCCAAAAGATGATGTCCAAAATGCTCATTCCAAGGTGCAACAAGGCTAGGGGCATGTCTATCTCGAATATGGAAGTCAAACTCTCACTTTGGAGGGTGTTTTAAGGGTGTGTAGCCACCTTAAGGGGGGTGCGCGGCCGCACTCACTTCCAAACACGAAGAACATGTCGATTATTGCACACTTAAGGCTTAGATAGAGTGGTCTTTCATGGTTATCAAGTTAGAGGATGACTTACTCACGTTCTTGAAGCTTTGGAGGGTTTGTGGTTGAAGAAACTTGAGAGGAAAAGTGTTGTGTGCTGCCAAGGTGTCAAAGGAATGAAAGGAAAGGGGCTACCCTTTATATAGGAGAGAGAGTGCTGCCAAAAAGTGAGTGTGTGGCTAAGGAGTGGGTGTGCGGCCGCACACCCATGTGTACAGCCGTACACTCCTCCTAGAGGTGTGTATGGCCCGGTTTTCTCACTATACAACTTGCTGACTCATTCCTAACCTCGACCTTGGTCATACTCAAGCTTAGAACACTTAAATGAACCCTTAAACAATACAAGAAATCAACAAAACAAGTTGAATATTGATTGGTTTGACTAAATGTACAAGAGAGAAGTTTCGGGTTGTCACACACTCTCTGAGTCACAATATAGTGGGATTTTCTTCATGTTCAGGCCATAGTCTCGAAGTTGAATTTGTATCCAAATGACCTGAGATGTGCATGATGCAGCGGCTATATATTCTGCTTCGGCAGTGGAGAGAGACACACAAGTTTGTTTCTTGGATTGCCAGCTAACAAGTTTGCCGTCCAAAAACTGGCATCCTCCAGTGGTACTCTTTCGGTCCAGTCCACATCCCCCAAGATCAGCATCTGAGAATGCTTGGACAAAGAACCCTGATTTGGCTGGGTACCACAAACCGAGAGAAGAGGTTCGCTTCAGGTACCGAAAGATGTTCTTCACATCTAGCAGGTGAGGTTCACGTGGATTAGCTTGAAACCTGGCACAATAACAAACAGAGAACATTATATCTGGTCGACTAGTTATTAGATACATTAGAGACCCTATCATCTGACGATAAAGAGTCATGTCAGCAGCCGTTTTGTCCAGTGAAGGTGTTAGCTTTATGCCAAACGCCATAGGAACCTTTACTTTCGAATCTCCATCATTCCAAACTTGGAGAGCAAGGTCTTCGTGTAAGCCTCTTGATTAATGAAAATGCCTTCGGGTCCCTATCTTATATTCAAGCCAAGGAAAAAGTTAATAGGACCCATTGAGCTCATTTCAACGTAAATCTGAACGATCATCAACGTAAATCTGAACCGAAGATGATATCATCAACGTAAATCTGGACGATCATAAGGTGGTCACCCTCTTTCTTACCAAAGAAGGTTGGGTTAACCGAACCTTGTTTAAACTTAGACATTTTGAGAAATCTAGTTAGAGTTTCATACCATGCCCTTGGTGCTTGTTTGAGACCATAGACTGCCTTGTCCAGAATGTAGCAGTGATCTGGATACTTCTCATTCACGAAACCCGGTGGTTGCTCTACATACATCGTCTCTTCCAGTTCTCCGTTTAGAAAGGCACACTTCACATCCATTTGGAATACTTCAAAGTTCTTGTGTGCAGCATAGGCGAGAAAAATACGAACGGATTCTAGCCTTGCTACTGGAGCGAAGGTCTCTTCGTAATCTATGCCTTCTTCATGACAGTAACCTTTTACAACCAATCTTTCCTTGTTGCGTATCACATTTCCTTCCTTATCCATCTTGTTCCTGAAAACCCACTTTAATCCAAACATAGAAGCATCCTTTGGTGTTGGAATCAGTCTCCACACTTTATTTCGCTCGAACTCATTGAGTTCGTCCTGCATCGCCTGTACCCAATCAGAATGATCGAGTGCAGTCTTGATCATCTTTGGTTCGACTTTGGAAACGAACGAATTAAACATGCATAATTCCACTTTAGAGAAAAGTGCAGTTTGTTTCGCTTTCAGTTGTGATCGTGTGAGAACCTTTTCTGTCGAATCTCCAATAATTTGTGTTTGTGGATGATCTTTGGTCCATTTGGTGAGAGGAGGATAATTAGGATCACATGTGGGATCCAGTTCAGCATTCACTTCTTCTTCAAATTTTGACTGAATATCATCATTCACTTCTTCTTCAAATTCTGATTGAATATCATCTTCGTTTGTATTCGCATTCTCCCCCTCGAATGATGATACTTCCTCAGCTTTAGGTTCAGAATTCTCCCCTGGACTCGACTTTCGGTTGGAATGAATGATGATGAGCTCTCCCCCTGGAATGTTGAATCTTGGTTATGTGAAAAAGACGAACCCTCCCCCTGAATATGAGAACTATCTTTTGGAGGTTCACTTGTGTCTGGCTGTTCGGTTGAACCGGTTGTTCTTCTGCCATTTTCTTCGCAGCATCGTCGATTATCTTCTTCAAGTTATCCACCTTGTTGTCTGCAGCTCCAGATTCAGAGAGAATAGCCTTTTCTGGTTCATCAAATAGCAGCATGTACTGCTCAAAGAGGTTTGAAATTGGTATCGTAACTTGACCAGTTTTTGGAAATATTTCCTCCACAGAACCTTCGGTCGTCTTCAGTTTCTTGACGTAGTTGTCATCGAAGGTAACATAATAGGTCTCCTTTATTTTCTTTGAACTCTTGTTGAGAACCTTGTATGCTTTGGAGGTTAAGGAATAACCCAGAAAGATCCCTTCGTCTGCTTTGACATGAAACTTGTTTCGATGCTCCTTTGAATTGAAGATAAAGCATCTTGAACCGAACACGTGGGAAAACTTTACGGCTTTCGGTTGTTCAAGATCTCATAGGGAGTAATGGAGAAATGTTTGTTGAGATAAGATCTGTTCTATGTAAAACACGCAGCAGCAATGGCATCAGCCCAAAAATATAGAGGTAGAGAAGCAAAGCTCAGCATGGTTCGGGCTGCTTCACATAAAGAACGGTTTCGCCTTTCGACAATTCCATTCTGTTGTGGAGTATATGGAGCCGAAAAGTTGTGAGTTGTTCCCTTCTCTGAAAGAAAATCTTCAAAGTCTTTGTTCTTGAACTCCAACCTGTTGTCGCTTCTTATGTTTCGAACTATCTTCCGTAGTTGAACTTCTATCTGCTTGATAAAGAGTTTAAGCTTGGGAGTGGCATCTGATTTCTGCTTCAAAAAGAACACCCAAGTAAACCGAGAGAAGTCATCCACTATTACAAGTATATACATGTTACCACCAATGCTCTCGATTGAAGACGGACCACATAAATCAATATGAAGTAATTCGAGTGGTTCAATAATTTTCGTATTGACTCGAGAAGGATGACTTTGTCGACTTTGCTTTCCCATTTCACACGCAGCACATAAATGTTCTTTGTCGAACTTCAGAATAGGAAGACCTCGAACATGATCCCCAAGCACCAGTTTGTTTATGTCTTTGAAATTGAGGTGGGAGAGTCTTCGGTGCCAAAGCCAGCTTTCGTTTGAGTGAGCTTTTGTTAGCAAGCAAACTGCTGATTTCCCTCGTATGGGATTGAGATTCAGAGGGTACATCTCTCATTTTCTCTTCGATTTCAGCAGAATGTTGTTCGTCTTCTTTTCAATAATCTCTGAGCCATCGTCATCGAACGAAACTTTTAACCCGGTACCAACCACCAGTTGAGAAACACTGATAAGGTTGTGTTGTAAACCTTCAACGTACGCCACTTTTCGTATCGAGAAATTACCATTGGTGATCATACCATAACCTTTGATCGTGCCAAAAGAATTATTACCATACTTGACACTTCCACCATCTTGAAGGGACCGAAATTCCCTGAGCTCTTCCTTTCTCCCTGTCATGTGACGCGAGCAACCACTGTCTATGTACCATTCATCGTCGAACTGCTCGTCACGCATAACCTGCAAAAATTAAGCAGATTTAGGAACCCAAAGTTTCTTGGGTCCTCGTGAGCCTTTTACAGAACAGGGAATTGTAAGAGAAACATCAACTAAAAAGGTTCTTTTTATTAAGGTTGTTTCATCTTTTCTTTTTATGGTGAAAACTTTGATTTTATCAGACTTGAGTGCTTTAGGTTCAGCTTTTGAATTTGAGAATTTGACATTGGCAGACTTTCGGTTCTCGAAATCGGGTTTAAACGACGTCTTCTTTTCGTTTTCCGGAAAGAGCTTTCCTTTTCCCTTTCGATCATTCTGTGAGTGAGAGTGAGAATGAGAAAAATGAGACTTGGGAGCAGAGTTAAGCTTTCGGTCATTGTTCTCACTTGGTTGAGAGCCGAAACTACTTTCCCTTTGGTTCCTCTCATTGGTTGGTCTAGGACCGAAACTACCCTTTTGATTTCTCTCATCTTGAGGACCGAAACTTCTTTTTCGGTTGTTGTCCGTCTGAGGACCGAAACTTCTATTTTGGTTGTTGTGCCTTTGTGGATTGAAACTTTGTTTTCGGTTGTTTGGATTCTGAGGACCGAAACTCTTCTTTCGGTTGTTTTCATCATGTTGAGCACGAGAAGTGGAGTTTGCTTTTCCTTCCTCCTTTGACTTAGAAGGCTTTTCATAGTGAACGTAATTAGGGTTTTGAGATCGCCAAAACTGTTTCCTTTCAGTGAGATTCTTCTTGTATCTCAAATTTCGTTGATGTTTTCGGTCTAACACCTGTTTTGGATTTTTGTGGATGTTGGCCTTTTTTATTGGTCTTTGAGCATGAGGCTCGTTCTTTAGCGAAGAGGTTTCGCTAGACACCATGACCGGTTCACCTGAAGGAATTTTGGTACCACTTGTACTGGGCACATCAAAGCGTGTATGATCATTAAGTGGTTCTGCCACATACCTACCTTTTACTTTCCATGATGTTTTCTAAGATAGACCTTCTGTTTCATCAGCGTTATCAATCGGTGTTGACCAGAAAAACTCATCACAGCCATCAGCATTATCGTCTGCTACTAATGCTGTCATTTCGACTGTCTGTTGCTGCGTAACTCCATGAACTTTATAAACTTGATTTGGAGTTGTTTGGACCTTTTGATATACAACGGCCTTTTCCTTGAGGACTTTAGTCTTGTCTTTGGACAAACGAGCGAACTCAACAGAATTTTCAGAAATAATATTTTTGTTGGTTTCGGGTTCGCTCTTGACAAATTCGGAACAATCTACCACATCTTCGACAGATATTTCACTCATATCATCATCCTCATTGAATTCAGAAGTGTTTTCAATATCAATTTTATTTTCTGAACTCAACTTGGCATTCAAAGAGTCAAATTTCTGTACGGCTTCGGTTTTGATTTTTAATTTGTCATTTTCATCCAACAAATTTTTGAGCATGTCCTTATGGTCTTTTGACTTTATGAAGGACACTATTTTGTCAAGACCAATTTTGTAAGCGGGAGAAATATCATTAGAAGAAACAACGTTTTCACACTTATATGCATCGGCATCGATTTCATCCTCCTTTAACTCAAGGAAGGGTAAAATCATACGATGTATCTTCTTCCCTATTTCACAATCAAGATGCAATTGAGTAATGTTGGAATATAATCATTTAACAATTAAACAAAAAACATTTCGTTATTTTAAAAGCTTTAAATTATCTCTTTGCAAATAAATTGTTTCATCCCTAGACCTAATCAACTCCTTCTCCTTCTGCTCGATCCACATACGCCTCTCCTCACTCTTCGATGATACCCTACTGATTTGATCAGTTAGGTTAGAGTTTGTGACGCGAGTTTGAGTTAAACTACCACTTATACTAGAAAATTTAGATTTTAATCCATTTAGTTCTTTTTCATAGTTTGTGATGGGAATTTGTCAGGAAACAAGAATAGATTGTACCTTCTTGATCAACTCATCGCATTCGTTGATCTGCTCATTGACAGGTTTCGCTGCAAAACACTTGTCTTCTTGCTCCTTTGCTTCATCCAATCCCCCATCAGTGATATAGCCTCTCATTTGTGACACCCCAGAAGTCACCATTAGACACTTTCATGCAACGTCCTCTTCTTTCACCAACAAAGCCCTGCTATGAGTGGGCTTCCTCACTTCTTCATCTTCTGAATCAGTGGACCAAACTTCAACACCTCCAAAATCATTGCCAACAATATTTACCTGTACAATAAGAGCATTCATAGTGTTATTAGATCCAACTTTCTTCTTCTTGATTTCTTCCAATCGTCGTGTGTGGTTCGCTTCCTCGTCCTCATCTTCATTCTTTTCTGACATCTTTCTCAACGTACAATCTTTGGCGAAGTGATTTTTGCCTCCGCAGTAGTGACAATTAATGCCCGAGTCACCTCCAAGTTTGACTTCCTTCTTGTTGGATATAGTGTCTAAGTCCATAACTATATTTGGTATGTACTTGACCCGACCCGGCATGGTCCATTTGGGTTGCACTTCACCCGAACAATTTGTGGATAATCGTTTGAGAATAGTATAAGTTATGATTTATTAATATATTATAAGTCCTAATATATTAATATAAAATCATATTATTTAATTAGTATTGATCTATAATTAATCAAGAATTAATTTAGAGATCAAAAGTATGACTAATTAAATATGGGCTCTTGTATTTATATAGTATGGGCTAATACTTATTTGGAATGGGCTAAACTTGCATGGAAAGTCCATGGATACTCCATGGAGCTTTAACCCATGGATCTCATGGAAATGAAAAGACATGGGTATTAGGGTTTACATGGATGTAACCCTAATCCACCACACTATATAAAGGAGGCTTTGGTTCTTGAAATCACACGAGTTGTGGTGAGTAAAGTAAGAGGGCCGATTTCAAGAAGGTGATTACTATTCTCTCAAAGTTCCAAGTTTGTGGTGATTTGTGATTTCCATTTGAGGCATCCACACTATTGGTGCTAGGCTTTAAAACTCCAAGCAATCAACTACAACTACAAGGTAAGTAATTCTACTAGCTTTATTTGATTCAAGTTCCCCATGCCATGCTAGATAGGATAAGAACCTTGGAAAAATAATTATTTGCATGTATCATAGTCAAACATAGATCCAAGGTTTCTAGGGTTGCATGTACACCATAGGAGTGTTAGAATGCTCAAAACCCATCACTTCTATGGTTCTTCGGTCTGAGAAACACTCTTCGGTTCCTCCTTTGCTTTCTCGGCACTGTAGCTACCTTGACAGTTTCGGTTCTTATTTGTTGGGAACCTTCTTTTGATGAACTTCTTGGGATTTGACACCATCAAAGCATACTCTTCATTTGTGAGATCATATTTAGAAAGATCCAAATCTTCTTCTTCTTCAGCAGCATTCTTTCCTTTGGAGATTAGGGCCAAGGAACCCATGCCTGAAACCACATTCGTTTCTTTAGTCACGGCACTCTCATGTGACTTTAATATTCCAACCAGTTTTGCTAGAGAATAAGCCTTGAATTGTTCATGTGCCTTCACAGTAGACACCACAGCCATCCATTCGGATCTAAGGCCATTCATGAATGTCACCTTCTATTCAATGACTTTCCTTTCAATCCCATGCTTTATCATCTTACTAAGGAGATGATTGAAGCGATCGAACGCTTGAATAAGCTTCTCTTCGGGCATCTGCTTGAAGTCACCAAATTCTGAGAGCAACAATGTTTGGATTGAATGCTCAAGATCTTCATCCGTAGAATACAATTCCTTCAATCTGTTCCATATTTCTTTTGCCGTTGTGCATGAGCTTACTAACCAAAATGTGTCCGATTGTAAAGCAAACCTAATCATTCTTAAAGCTTTGATGTTGCACTGAAACTTTTCCTTCTCATCTTGGGGAATGTCTTTCACATCACCAACAAGTTGATTGTACTCCTTTTGAGTTTTAACAATTCTTGAAGTGCTTGAGTGAGCGAATGGACCTACAGTAATCGCCTCCCAGATCAAGTATCCATTGTCTTCTGAGCCAATCACGTAGTCTTCAAATTGATGCGTCCAGACCTCATAATCCTGAGTGTACAATATAGGAATCCTTGTCGTCGATCCTATGCTGTTGGAGATATTGATTGGATTTGACTGAGAATCATCCATGGACATGACGATGTTTGTTCAAAAACCTGCTTAAGATCAGACTTGTAAATAACGTTAGGGTAAGATCGAATATTTAAAGAGCTACGTCAATAGCAAATGACGGCTCTAACAATATCAATCAAAGCGGAAAACCCTAAGATCTTCTTCAACATAAGAGATGTGTATGAATTACACAGTCTCCTGCTCTGATACCAATTGATGAGTTGAAAAACTCTTAGATCGATTAGATCTTCAACAGGCTAAACAATAAAAGTAAACAAACACAGTAAACACGATATAGAATCAAGTAATGCTTAATGATTCAAATGTAGTCACGCCTCAGTAGAGCTCGATGAAGAACTTCCACTTTAGAGGCGAGTTAAGGTTTGTAGTACAATCATAAGAATAATAAAAGCACTAACAACAAAGGATACATGAATGCACCTTAAATACTAAACCCTAATAAACACGGTTGGACAGGCCCAAACTGGATAACAAAACTGGGCTAAGAACCGAGCCCAAGGACGCAACACTACTAGACCCAACAATTACATATGCTATGATATTCACTTGTTCTGATTTTTCCAAATACCTTGCGTATTAAGAAGGAAAAAGGACTAGAACATCGTGTGACTAAAGTTTTCAAACAACTGTAAAGGACACTCTAAGGTTTACTGAAGATTGGTTGCTTTTGGACAGTTAGAAGTATAGTATTAATTTGGACGGACCATATGTACATAATTCTGAATGGAGGTGACTCTTATTCGGAACTGATAATCATATGGGAATATGGAAATGTTTCCATAATGGGAGTTGATTATTAGAATCTACTTGTGAGTTAGGAACTTTAATGCAAGGAAGATGTTTAAGGAGTGTATCTTGAATTTGAGACTTCGTTACCATGGAATTGTTTTGAGTAATAAAGTTTCAATGGAATTTTTTTTAATATAGTAGGCAAATTCTTTGTGAATTTGAAGCCTTAACATTGCAAAAGATAATTGCATGAAAGGTAGAACTCTAATATATTTAGTAGTAACAAGAAGTTGAAATTGTGAAATTAGCATCACTGGAATAGTGCCCAATTGATCTGTTCACACAGGAAGAACCATAGAGAGACATAATATGGATGTTTATAACATGTCATGATTGATTTTAAATTCAAGTGTTTAGTTGATTACTCAAAACATTATACAATGAATAAATTCTAATTAATATGGTGATTAAATAATAAGAGTTTTATTTATATTCATTTGTTTGAGACCATATGTAGTTAGGTTATTATTGTGTTTCACTTCGCATGTTTTACTTCCCGAATAATTGGATTATTCAAACATCCATAGTCGTTCGTACTTTTGGAAGTAAGTAGCGAATTAAGACTGTCGTCAACTGGATTGTAGATTGTCTGGAGAGTTTTAGACATAGCAATGGTTTTGCTACAATATTCATGAGTACTTGGAAATGGGGATTTTGAGTATTGGATAAAACCACACTCAGAGAATTACTTCATGGATTTTATCATGAGTAATTTTGAGACGATAATATCTTATATTCTTAAAACGGAGATATATGAGTTGTTGTTTATAAGTCAGTTGTCCATTGATAATACATAAACGCATCAGTAACTTGATGATATAAAACGTATTGTTGTGTGTGATTTGATGAGTGAATAGTGCAAGCATATGAGTCGAAGTTAATTTGTTCCTTTTCCCCTAACGGGAAAAGCGATATTTGTGGGCTCCTCGATGATTTGATGTCGACATCTAAAGCGCTTGGCCAAGCCTGGACTGAATTGATTTGTTCAATTGGTAGTCTGATTTCATTCGTCATAAGTCGGAAATCGGGAAATAAAACGTGGACAATGAGATTGATTATAATCCATGTCTCATGTCCATACGATATCTTGTAGAACGGATGAGTATTTGATCACTTATCTTAGGACAAGTAACTGACTGTGTCAGAGTTCGACAGCGGCTTTGAGAGCTACAATTTGCTAATCAATTTTGAAGTTATACTGGCAACTATAGTTATTAGACTTATCCAAGTGGGAGACTACTGGATTAGGTGTCTAAGCCCATAACTATAATTGTTCTATACTTGAATTGATAATAGCACAGTCCTTTTGGTTTGCCCTCAAAACTAGCAACTAGACAGGATGACTTTTGAAGAGAGGGGTTGAATTTATTATTTGAATAATAAATTAAGATAATTGATTTACTAATGTATTATGAAAATAATATATTAATTAGAAATCATATTATTTAATTAATAGTTAATCAGAAGTTAATTGGAATTAATATTGGGATTAATTATATTAATTAAAAGTACAGGGGTTGTTTGGAAATTTATTGATAGTTGGGGAATTGGGCTCTAGAACCTCCTTAGAAGAGGTTGGACGAAAATATCTAGGAAGGCCCTAGAATTTTCGTCCAAGGGCTCTTGGATGGGGATTCTTGGGCTGTTTAGTCCCTAAGTTAAGGGAATTAGGGTTTCCTCCTAAAATCCTAACTTTGGCTCTAAGCTACCTCACTATATAAAGGGCATTACCCCTTCACATTTTCGACCAGTTGATTCCTCAGAGGAATAGCAGAAAATCTCAAGCATCCACCTCCTCTCTCTTCTCTCATCCTCTTGCTAGTGTTGGGTGTGAACCACTAGAGGCGTGACACTTGTGACGCTTGCTCTCAAGGTTTAAGAAGACTTGGAGTTTCATTGTTATTGCTACATAACAATTGAGGTATCTATTCTAACCCTAGTTATATGATTTTCAAAAATATTATAGATCTCGTAGGGTTTTCCATTTTATGTTTAATAGTTGAATGTTCAATTAGAGAAAACATAGATCCAAGAATTTAGGGTTGCATGCACACATAGGAATTGTTTGTTATGCCCAAAACTCATCATTTTATAACATGGCATGATTGATTTTATCTAATTCAAGTGGTTAGTTGATTACCCGAAACATTATACGAAGAATAAATTTGTAATTGTTATAGTGATTAAATAATAGGAACTTATTTATGATCAATTGGTATGGTACCATAGTCAATTAAGTTATTATTGTGTTTCAATTTGCATGTATTACTTTCTTGAGTAATTTTAATATTATTCAAAATTCCACAATCATTCATACTTTTGGAAGTAAGTAATAAATTAAAACTGACATGAATTGATTACAGATTGTCGATTGAGATTAATACATTGCAATTGGAATTGCTACAATATTCATGAGTACTTTGAAAATAGAGAATTTAAGTATTGTATAAACCTACGCTTAGAAATTACTTCATTAATTTTAATCACAAGTAATTCTAAGACGATAATATCTTCTATTATTAAACCAGAGATGTATAGTTCATAGTTTACAAATCAGTTGTCCATTGGTTTGTTCAAACACATCTCGTAACTGGATGTTATAAAGGATTATTCCATATGTGATTTGATATGTAAATTGTATGACTATATAGTCAATGTAATCCGTTCCATTTTCCCGAATAAGGAAAAGCGATATATGTGGGTCCCTCGGTGATTTGAGTAGATCTATGAAAACCAGGCGCCTGGTCCGGACTAAATTGATGCGTTCGAATTTGTAGTCTAAATTGAACACAAATGGGGAAATCGGGAAACAAATAAATAAACATGAGGCTGATCATTTAATCCATGACTCAATTACTATGATATCTTGTAGAACGAAGGAATAGCTGATCACTTATATTAGGGCAACAATTTGATTTAAATCAGAGTCTGACAGTGGCTTTGGAAAGCACTCTTTGATGTTTACTTCAAGATGTATACTTGCAATTGTAGTTATAAACTTATCCAAGCGGGAGACTGTTGGATTAAGGTGTCTAAGCCAGTAACTAAATTGGTATATTCTTGTAATTAGAAGCAAAAAAAATTTTGTGTTGCCCTCATAACTAGAACTTGATTAGAATGACATTTATAAATAGAGGATGATTATTAGATTATTATATGGTTAATAATATAATTGGAAATTATGAGGAAATGATTTGTTAGTATATTATATGATTAATGTATTAATTGGAAATAGATAATTGATTTATTAATTTATTATATAATTAATAAATTAATATGAGATAAATAGTTAAACAATTGATTTGTTATTTTATAAGGTTAATAAATTAATAAGAAATCAATAAGAATGAATTAATTATTAATCATAATTAATCTTGAATTAATTTGAGATTAATTAAAATTAATTAAAGGTGCAAGGGGTGAATGGCAATTGTTCAATAGTTGAACAAAAGAAGCAACTATAGAACCATCCAAGGGGTGGATGGGTTTGGAGCCTCCTTGGGGTTTCCAAAAGCCTCTTGGATGCATATAAGGAAATGATTTCGACTAGGATTAAATCTATTCAAATCTTGCTTTGTAACACCCATAAAAACAAGCCAAATTTAAACTTTTAAAAACATTTCAAACCATTAGTCATTACAAAACTTGTTTTCAAAATGTATAATATCCGAGTATCCCAGAAACATAAACATAAATATGAGGAGTTGTATGATCACGCCTTTGCCTTCCCGCGATCACCTGATGTACCTGAAACAATAAACTGAAACTGTAAGTCTGAGGCTTTGTGAGTTCCCCAAAATACCGATACACTGCACATAACAAATATACAAATAACACATGTACTGGGTCCACAGCTTTACATACTGGATTACCCCTGGGCCCACAGTGTGAGTCTAGATTGCCTTCCGGACCCACAGCTCACATCTGGATTGCCATCGAGCCCACAATACAAGTCTGGTATGCCCCACTTGGCCCTTAGCTCGTATCTGCAATGCTCCCGAGCCCACAGTACGAGTCTGGCATGCCCCACCTGGCCCTCAACTCGTATCTGGAATGCTTCCGGGTTTGTTGGTTACTACATGGAGCACCATCACCTCAACCCACCCCACATAATATGTCGACATATAACACAACTAATGCGCATACAAGTAATCACATAATAATACAGGTAGTCCTACAGATCTACCTAACTGGCATAGCAACTAGCATGCAACACTAACTCATACTCAACAAACTATTAACTGTTAGGATATCATATCCAATGCGTCGGCCTTGGTGCCTTAGACCCCTTAGTATAGTGAGGTAACTCACCTCGCAAGTAGTTCTGAAGTACCGAAAATCTCTAATTGTTGTCTCACCGGAAATCCCGAACTATTACATAATAAATACCACGTCAATACACCACATAACAGTCTTCACTAAGGTCCATACAATCCATCATGTCCATTCTCTTTATTGGGCCAAAGCCCAATGCCAAGTCCATAACTTTGAAAGTGCTTATGCAAAGCCCATTATTGGCCCTTTTTGCCAAATTAGGCCCAACTCCCTAATTGGGCCTAAGTCCAAGATCCATTATCCAAAGCTTGGCCCAAAACATCACATTTATCAAGTCCAGCAAAGGCCCAAATCCAACTAGTCTATAAACAGCCCAAAACCCGAAGCCCAAATGTCAAAAGCCCAACAGAGGACGTACGCGGGTCGTACTCCTCTGGTACGCGGGTCGTACTCCTCTGGTACGCTGGGCGTACTCGTTCTGATGTTGACCACCATCGGGGTGGTTGACCCAATACGATGGGCGTACGTAGCGTTTTGCCAAAATCCTAATAAGTGCTTAATGGCTTAAGCACTTAAACCCAAACTTCAGATCCAGAGACCAAATGTGTCTAGGTCTCATAAAGTCACGAACTTTATCACTTTGGACGTCCAGAAAGCTCTTAATACTTGGTCTTAATCCATTAAGAGCTTCCTACTCCATGCATGGGACATGTTAAGCCATTGGGACCTCATTTTTATCACTCAAAACTCCTTCAAGAGTCTAGAAGGACAGCTCATTTCGTCCAAATCACATCATGCACCATCTTGGGACTTTTTGGGACAAGAAATGGTTCTTCAAAGCAAAATGGTAAGATTTATACATATATGCATAAAGTTTGAAGCTTTTTACCTTCTGGAGCTTCTAGGGCACAAACCAACTTCAGATCTACAAGCTTGATCTTCTTCTCCAACTCCTTGATGCAACACCTTCTTCTTAAAACACTCAAGAAACACTCAATAAGCTCACACACTCAAGAAAATGGCTATGGTTTGGGGAAAATGACTCTAAGCAGTAGAGGCTGAGGTAAGGGAGGGTTTGGTGCTCATAATGTTGCTTATATAGTCCCCAAACCCTAAATATTAGGGTTTCATCCTGATATAAGTACGCCCAGCGTACACAAGTGTACGCCCAGCGTACTAAGGCGGACCATAGTACGCTTAGCATACTCTTATGTACGCTCAGCGTACTCCTTCTTGACCCAAGTTTGCAACCTTGGCCCTTATACTTATCTTGGCTCTACACTTCCAACCCTAAGGACTATAAATGACAAATCTTGGGATGTTACATGCTTGGTCTATGAGTCACCTAAACTATAAATAGGACCCCTTATGACCTTAATTTCGTTGATGCACTTCCCATAAGTCGTAGGAACACATTTTTCCTCTCCTCCTCTCTACTCAATTGTCTTCTAGTTCTAGGGTTTGGGTGTGAGCCATTACAGGCATCATACTTTTGGTGCTAGCTTTCCAAGCTCTTCAAAGGAAGGATTGAAGTGATTTGTTTACTACAACAAATCAAAGGTATGTAACCCCAATTCTTGTGTTTTTTACTATACTAGTTTTTCAGTTAGGGTTCATGTTAGTTTTTGTTCATACCAGTGTTCTAAAAGGCGCGCCATGGCATGAGGCACGACTTCACCGTTACGAAAAGCCTCATAACGTTGCTGTTAGGCGTGGCGCGTGGCAAGGCGTGATATGGTGTGCCATGGCACGTGTTTTTTCGTTTGAGACATGTTTTTTTCGCTTTATATGCATTTTCTAATCGCACATACAAGTATTGTGTTTTTTGTTAACTTTTTGGTATTAGTTGTTGATATAGCACTTCTAAAAACTAGTTATATTTGATATAAATCAATATTTATGCGGCAATATAATTATAATATATACAAAATCGCCGCCTTACATCACGCCTTTAAAAACATCATGGCTCGTTAAGCTTGAGGCTTGGCCTTGCCGCCATGTCACACCTCACGCCTTTTAGAACCTTTGTTCATACTATGTTACATTCAAAGTGTATGACATAGATCCTTTAGTTTGCAAGTGCCCTTAATTGTTAAGTGAAATTCCGCAAGCACATAGTTCTTGTAACCTATAAAACCTATTAAACCCATTCTTATTGGCCTATACAGCGGTGGAATCAGGCAGGGACCAAAAGCAGCAACCTCAACAAACTGTTGGACTGATTCTGCCTAATCAAAACTATTACTGGTCAAAAGGTTAGTCAAGAATTAATATATATATATATATATATATATATATATATATATATATATATATATATATTACATATTCTTATTATTAAATAAGTTATGAGTGTATTGTCTAGTTGTATAAAATATAACTATATTATTATTATTAGTAAATTTATAAAAAATTATTTATCTATAAATAAAATTAAATTATGTTGTTATCTGCTAAGCTATCCGTATACTCACAATACCAATATTTTTTCACATAACTATAAAATACTCATTATTCTACATACTTATATACTTATTAAATTTTAATTATTTAATAATAAACATTTTTTAATTAATTAAATATTAAGAAAGAGATAGAGGTAGAAATCAGTGCTTTAAAAACCATTTGAACCTGCCACTTGGGCCGGAAATCGGGGACAAATGTTGTTCAACAACGATCGATTTTATGCTAAGTTCTAGACCAGATTGAGCTGGACAAATTCTTCAAAAACTAGGCTGAAACGGTGTGATAGAACCTGTAAAAAAACCATTTGAATCGGTATGATGGATTTGAATAGTTGGATTTCACTTAGCCCATTAAAAAAAACAGACAACCTTCAAAGAAAATTGAATAGCTCGATCGATCAGGTTATATGAAATATATACAATTCGAAGGGCGATGCACACCACCACCAAATATAGACCAAAAAATTTAATTGGTTGAATCGAAAGTCGAACCGATTTAACCGAGAATCGATCATTTAACCGTTTCAACTAAAAACCCAATCTCTATAACATTGAGAGAAATACATGGTTGGGCAAAAAAAAACATGACCTTATATTATCCAGACCACATTCACTACTTGGTATGGTCCGACATTAAGACTAGATTAATGTTCAAACCACCATTAGTCCATTAGATTGTCATTTCATCATAACACCATTATATATATATATATATATATATATATATATATATATATATATATATATATATATATATATATATATATATATATTAGCCCATTAAAAAAAACAGACAACCTTCAAAGAAAATTGAATAGCTCGATCGATCAGGTTATATGAAATATACACAATTCGAAGGGCGATGCACACCACCACCAAATATAGACCAAAAAATTTAATTGGTTGAACCGAAAGTCGAACCGATTTAACCGAGAATCGATCATATATATATATATATATATATATATATATATATATATATATATGGCTAAGTTATAATGTGGATGAACAACTATTGTGCGGACGTGTGGACAGTGCTATTTTATGAGAATTACTAAAGAATAAGTTGTTTAGTAATATGAATACGTTCAACCTCACACAATTATTGTCATTTCCATTCCTTCTCACTAATTCTTATTCATTTTTGTTCTCGCGCATTGTTTTTCATTCATTTTTATTCCTACAGAATATGACTAAATAAACATCCTAACAACATTCTGACAGAATGTGAATAATCATTAAAAAAAATCTATAATAACATTATAGACGATTTAATTGGTGAGAATGCGTGATAATCACAATAGTTATGTAAAATTGAATGTATTCATATTATCAAACAACATATTTTCTTATTATAACAGAATAACATTGTCCACACGTCCGCACAATAGATATCAATCCACATTTGAACCTAACTCTCTCTCTCTCTCTCTCTCTCTCTATATATATATATATATATATATATATATATATATATATATATATATATATATATATATATATATATATATAATCAATTTCAACAGCGAACTCAAATTATGAGAACGAACTAACAAACTCGATAACAACCCTAAAATTGAATTTATCTTCCGATTACATTGGATTGATTCAACAAGGTCCCCTATTTCTTACATTAGTGCCAAAATCGACGATCCGACTACCACCTCTCGATTGATTTGGAAATTTGTAGCTTCATCCTCCAAATTTGTAGCTGTTAGCACCATCTCCCACCTCGTTGCTCCGATTAACAGTTCCTTCTCTCGTTCTGTCTCTTCTCGCATTCTTCGTAAGTCACCTCTCTCAATCAATTGATAGATAATCCGAGTACTCAACATCAACTAATGAAACAGTAGAGTTTCAAAGGTTCAATCACGTTTCTGTAAAACAAATACGAAAAAAAACAGTGCATCAATCAAATGCATAAGATTTTTTTAAATAGTTTACTTGAAAAAAAAACAAATAATAGAGCTTGTTATATGTAATTCTTGTTGGGATGGATTCTTAATCAGAATTTGTTATATGTATTTATAGTTATAATACGAGATTAATATAGCACCATAGTTCAGTTGGAACGCTAAGCTTATCGTCGATGTCGTTGTTTCACTCTACATATGCATTGGATTGATGCATATGTTTTTTCACATGGTTCTTGTTATGATTCTTTTTTGTTTGAATGATGCAATCAATTTTTTGAATCACAGACAATTGTTAGTGATTCTTGTTTTTTGAATGCATATGTGATTCTTGTTATTTGAATTATATAATTATTTTTTTGTTGGTCAATTGTCAAAAGAATTGTTGGTATTTGTTGCGTTGTCATGGGTTTTTAACATAAGGTAAAAGGCTGCGTTGATTTGTTACAAAGTATATAAGTAATTTTTAATAATACAACATTTTGAAGAATTTTTAATCAATGATTAAACATACATAAATTCCTCATATGACCTTGAAACTAGGTTGTTTTTTTTCAAGATTGTGGTACTCCATGTAGGATTCATTTTAAGCTGAAAAAACATCTTAATATGTTAACAGGTGAAGAACAATTACTCTATCCGCAAGTGTGACATATGAAGAACAATTACTCTATTCAACGATTTTAACTTTTTGATAAACTGTATTATTATTATTATTATTATTATTATTATTATTATTATTATTATTATTATTTAAACGTCTTGCCCGAATTTTTGGGCGTTACAATTACCTTCCATTTAGGATGATTATGTCCCAGAATCATGTAGCAGAAAACAACTCTGAATAGCGATTTCTAAATCTCCTTTTGATCCCTAAGTAAAGAGTTTCCTCAGTACTTGTTTTCACACAATACTATCTTAACTGATCCCATCGTGTTATATACGAAATAATGTTATTAGGTTCCTTTATGACAACTTAACAGCATGTCGACCTAATTCCGTAACATTAACTTTATTGATTTAAAGTCTCATTTAAGCGACCTTGTTAGGTCGAATTTCTCACACAATCATTTTTCCTTATCTAAAAATGACAAAGTTCACAAACTTAACTGTTTCGTGCCCCTTTTGGTTTTCGACTTTGTCGGACTACAACAGTTTTCACATTATCACCAACATAATTATTTTTAAGAAGATCATAGAATGTTCTCATATCAAAATCTTTACTTATTCCTAATAACGAGTATATGAAAACATTCTTTATAGACCAATTCATTACATATGTGATGCCTAGGAAGGTATACGTTTATCGTTTAGTCAAATTAGACCCATAACATATCTTGATTCTACACAATCTCGGGAAACTTGATGATAAGATCTAAGGTAAGATCGTTCCATTTACCCATAGGCATATGTAAAGGTCTCAATTTCCCTCATGATATTTGATGTCGTTTTCTCACTTTCTAACCAAAACATCCATTCTATTATCTACATAACAACAAATGAAGCTAATAATTCTTCTCCTAGGTTTTTGTGCTACAACTCTCCTAGATCTTGATTTCGAATCCAAACTCGAGTTGCTTTTCATACTTTTTCCTTAAGGGTTGGTTCTCTCCCACTTGGGTCCGAACTCTTATATGTTGCTACTCATAACCGAACAAAAGTTCAAGTTGGCTCTGTCTTTGTGAATTGTGGCCTTCTTCCTTCTTGGAAGAAACTCATGATTGTCATATTAATGACTATAGTATCACTGCTTGTGTCTATAATTAGTGATTATTCTCGCATAACACGACCACAGTCTGATCAAGATCACCACATGCACAAAGTCATCAACTAATGCACACGTATGCAAAATGGCCTAAGAGGAATTTACTAATGTTATGGAAATTTACTAGTATCAACGATGGTTTCTAAACTCAATATCATTCCTACCTCTTCTATGAGACCATTATTCTTTTTGCGTCCTAATTTATCCTTTTGTAATCATCATTTCGATCATCTCTAAAGCATTTGGGTAAAATGCACAGAAGACACTTTCATGCGCCTCATGTACTAGCTATAATGACTACAGCTCTCGTGGCTTCCTGAACGAAAATTAATAGGTTTGAAACTTTCTGCTGATGGTGGTGCTTGAACCTACACTTGTTCTTGCGTCCACCGATGGGCCTTCAGTCCTAACTCTTAAAACAAACTTGACTTTCATTAGAGACTACTGTTCCTTTCTAAATTGGGTTGTAAATTCGTCCCAATATATGGTCTTTACTTCAGCTACAACTATATACAGAATGGTCATACTCTAATGACCTTCCATTGCACAAGGAAACGAATACAAAGCAAACTACACTCTTACCTCTCCGAGACAGACATTAACATGGAATACACCTTCCATATTGTGTTAACAATCGAATATTTCCTCCTTTGAACATGGGAGGACGACGTACAACTACATCTTAGTAGGTAGAATCTCTAGCTACCGGTTTCTTAGCTCTAACGAAGGTTGCAATACTTCTGTCGATCGCTTTGATCATCTCCTTCTTCAATCTCCCGACTAAATTTGGTCACTACACAGGACATGGTTCTCTAAACCAATTACCTCACTTCGCAGATTTATATTAGTTGGACTCGATCCTTTATGGCCACTTGGTTCTGAACCAAAACTACTTTCCTAGTAATTACCATATAAAATGGATAATAATGAAAACATACTAAACAAACTCAATTACTAGTGCCTTAGTAACCTAGCGACTCTTCCTGATCCAAGTACGAATCTTGTGCTTCTGGTAGTACAAGCCTATACTACCTTTCACACATATTCACACTCGGCCTAAGAATGGCCTCGCGGTTCCCAAGTCACTACACATGATAACCACAAAGCAATTTAATATATAAGTTCGTGTCCAAATGGGAACTTACAACAATTTTACGTAGACTCCACTATGATTTTCGCCTCTCTTTTAAGCACTCTAACAACAACCATGTGTTTTACCAAACACGTACTAAAATTACCTAGAATCCTCTTCAAGCATTCTTTTCGTGTATATGCTGGATCTAGCATATCCTAGCACTTTTCCTAGGTCACTAAGAACTCTACTTCTGAACTCTTCATATAAATACCTTCTAGTATAGTGCCCACTCTGTAGGGCATAATACATCAAATTTACACTGGTGGTATGGATACAAACACTCTTCAACTATTTGTACCACCTTTTAAAACATGAAAATTACCATTCATATAATTGTATCTCTTCACTTCATCATCTTCTACTTTAAAGGAGTCAATCCTAAAATTCTGCCTCTTAGTTGCATATTTGTCACGTCTACTTCATAGGAATTAATCATCGGAAGTTTGCATTGCAACTGCACCTGAGCATGTTCCACTAGCTCCAACTTGGTTCTCTCTCATTCTTGATATAAGTAATATCTTCTTGTGTAATACTTATAGATGTATCACCACGTTAGCTAAATGTTTTAACTTTTCTTCAACAATTATATTCATTAGCACTGCACAAACCATTGACTAATTTCGCCATCCTAGTCTTGTATGTTCAAATTGGCTTAACACTATGGAATTCTTGTAAGTATGTGATAGAAGTCAATTATTAATCAATATTATTAAATACTAAGTCTAAGCATCTTGTATATGATACAAATCATCTCTTAACATACCACTCAAACTACATACTACATCAAAAAGAGAGACAATGTCTTGGCCTAATGAGTCTGAAAACTTTGTCGGCCTTTCCTTTCATCTTTTCGAATTCTATGAATTCTGCTTAGCAACTTTTATAGCTTCAACTTCGATAATGTTGAAGTTTATTTTTGTCAACATCTTCGGTACTTATAAATAAAAAAGCAATCATTGCTTCAATCTGGTCGGCGGCGGAATCGCCAGGTGGTAGGACGACTTCATGGATCACGCCAAAGTTCTATCATCCCGCCAATTAAAAATGTAGTTTACTTGTACAGTACTCCTCCAAAGTTACTATTATTTTACTAAACATACTCTAAAGGTATGATACCATTCTATAGGTATTAATACACTATTTACGAAGTTAACGCTGTTAACTAATGTAATTCTCCTTATATCCTCAAAAAGTTACTTGCGAGTTCTAATATAGTAATTAAACGTTTAGAATTATGTACACATAGAAATTTATCCTCCAAACCAAGGTTGGCATTAGACCTTTAATCTATTCAAATGATAGCAATCTATGTAGGCAACCTAAGATATGCTACAATACATATCACTTAGCACATATTAACATATAAGGAATATTTCCTAAAGTATGATAGTGCACTTAATAGCAAGTAAGGTTTACAACCTAAGGCATGCTATAAAATAACTTTATTAGCACCTAATATTAATTAAGGCATATAACCTAAAATATTCTAGCGATTGTGTCTATATAATATTAATTTAGTATACAACCTAAATATACTAGACACACCTCAAACTATCATCACTTAATCACTAAGTTTAAGTCTAGAAATAATCACTATTCCTAGTTCGCTTAAACTAATGCTTTAACAGAAACTGTAACATCATGTATTTTTTAGAACCAAAAAAACTTATCTTTACGCTATAAAAATCATGATATCTTTGTTTACCAAAAATCTCAGTACAATAAAACATTTTGCGGAAACTATCATGCTTTATTAAATATCTCTATTAAAGACATTTCAAAATACAAAAACCATATAGATGTCATAATCAATACACAACATATGTTATATTGTAAAGACCTAATGGTCCTGAACACTACTATAGTTTGTCTCTTAATCACTCGACATCTTAATCATGTTCCAGCGGCTTTAAATCTATTACATATGATGCATATAATTGGAGTGGGTAAGGTTGTGAAACCTGGTGAGACACATAGGGTTTTCAATCCCACAATATCATTATGATAATAATTTATACTTATCAAACCTACAAAAACCAATTGTTTCCAAAAAATATAGATATATACCATAATCTAGATATCTAAAAAAAACATTACACCTACATACCCATCCCAACTTATTCTCACACATCCTAGTTCACAATTATCAGGAAGATTCAACTCACCCGATGAATCGTTTAGAGCAATTTTTTAACTACACAACCAGGGGCTTCCTTGTCCAGTGTAAGTCATAAAGGCAATTTAATCCATCATAGTATTTGATGAATATGGTATCCTATTTCATCTATGCTTATGGGTTATAAGTCCATACTAGCTATGTAATTCAGAAGACCATCTAGAATAACCAAGTGTTGTCATCTTACTCAGGAAGATGACCAGACATACCGTTTCATTTGGATGCTTGGACCCATCATATTTGGCTATCCAAAGGAATACGATATTGTAATTGGGTACTTAATACGTTGATCGACACCTGATAGTGTCACTGAATCGAGTTCTACTCTCCGGTCCTATCATACGCACCTTTAATATAGTACTGCCCAATATCCAAACTTAATTGAATTAAGCATCTCTTTTAAGTCCTAGTGTATAACTAAACAAGATTATAATGTTTATAATCAACACAATTTCCAGTCTATGTAATATTTTTACGTTATAGGGTATAACTAAGCATTCTTTCGGTTTAACTCGAACTAAACATCATTTATAAGTCTTATTTCATTACTAGGTAGGACTATAATACTTATAATCAATTTCCAAACACTTTTCCTGTTTATACCATATTATCGTAATACTGTATACAACTATACTTTTATCCAACTTAACTGTAACTAATCATCCTTTATACGTCTTAGTTTAAACTTAGACAAGATTAAAATCCATGAAATCAACTTTTAATACTAACTTTGTTTAGACAACATTATCATAATTTAGTGTATATATTTAACACAGATTATCAGGTATTTTAATATACAATAATCTCTTAAGTTATAATACTTATTTTTAATATTATCATGTAATAGTATCATATAAACACCTTAGCACATAAATAACCATATCTAGTTCACACAATATATATTGTCAAATATACATTTAACAAAAATTCCAGATAATAAACATTCAATTCACATATAAACTTTCAAAAAATATTTAATAATTTTTATTAACAACTTTTATTAAATCATGTTCATGAAAGTAACTATGCACTCACATGATTTAAGTGGAAGGCTCGCAAGAATGTCATAATGTTGTTATTAGATTTATCAATAATCCCGAAAGAATACTGACATATAGTTAATAAGGAACAACCAGGTAAAATCGTATCGAATGTAGGATTTGTTTGGTATATAGAGATACACTGTTTGGAAAATCCACTTTAAACACATCACAGATCTAGCCTAGATATCACTTCCGTAAGTAGATCGATTAGTATAACTACTAGTATTAGTGGTAACTCTTATTTATAAGTTCATAATAACATTTACGAACATAAATATAAGTTGTACTTAAAGTATGGTAAGCATAACTCAACTTACATGTTGTTTACCGAAAAACTCGGAAAATCGCTAGCAAAACTTCGACTCTGAAAACTTCTTTTCATCGGGATCTCTCTAACTTCGCAAAACCTCGTTACATTACTCTAGTAACTAAGAAAAATCAAACATGAAAGAAGGGAAAATTCTAGAGAGAATTTAGAGAAACGTTGAGCAAGAATGAACCAAATTCGAACAAGGTAATTATAGGCTGATGAACACAGGGCGTGTCGCGCCTTCTATAGAGCGTACCGCCCCCCAAGAGTAGGCGCCAAGTTTCTCTCGTATCTTTTGCATTCAAGCTTCGTTTTCAACATTCTTTATATCCCCACTTTCTTGTTGACGAGTAGTACAACTTTTATTTAGACTCGGTCGACTAATTCACATTCTATTTTAAATCTACAATTATGTACAAATTTCATCGCGCCTCAGGCTTAGGGATCAAATTTTACTCCTATCTTTCGCGTACAAGATCCGTTCTTGACGTTCTCTATATCGAGGGATTCCTATTTTCATAGACATCAACTTTCATTTAGACAGTTTTGTCAAATGAGTGATCGGTCTTTATTTTGTACTCTGTGAGACACATACTATTGTACTGTGTCGTTACGAAAAATTATAACATCCTCATATGAAGTCAGATGTAGGCATTCTTTTTATGCACGATCTCATTTTTACTTGGATTCGAATCTCCTTTACATTACTTTGGCTAAAAAGCAACCTATCCCCGTTTTACTTTTTATAACACACATTGTCGTATCGGGTTGAACGCGAAACTTAGAGAAATCATAATATGCTCATACGAATTCAAATTTAAGTGTTCTTTATATCCACGGGCTCGTGATCACGATTACCACAAATTTCGTTAAGATTATTTTTCCTAAATAATCTTTTATTTTAATTTTATTTTAGCGCTTCACGATAATTTTTATATTAACATTTTCTACAAATATTATATACTCCTAATATTTGTCCAGATAACGTGTATACGGTAAGTTTTTATTAGCTCGTAACACGTATAAAGAACAATTACTCGATTCAATAATTTTAATTGTTCGATAAAATATATAATTATTATTATTATACCTTAAACGTCTAACCCGAATTGGAAGGCGTTGCATATACAGCCCTAAACAAGGGTTGTTAGGTTTTTTGGTTTTTGTTTCAACATTTTATAAATTTTTTTACTCAACTTTGAACATACATAACTTCCTCATATAACCTCGGAACAAGGTAAATTTTTTTCTATATTGTAGTGATATGTGTGTGCTTGTAACATCCCGAAATTTCAGAAGTTCAATGAAGGGCCAAAAGTGTAAATAAAAGAAGGGACTCGACGAGTAGGTCTGCTTACTCGCCGAGTCGGAGCGAGATTCTGTCGCGTTTTAAGTGGCCAACTCGCCGAGTCGGCGGCTTGGACTCGACGAGTTGGTGCTGTAGAGAGAAAACCCTAATCCCGGGGGTTGTGCCCTATATAAAGAACATTATAACCCAACCTTAGCCTCTTTACTACCCTTTTGAGATCCATAAACCCTAAAATCGAGTGAGCCTCCATTAATAGAGAGAATAGAGCTTTGGAGGAGGAAATCTTGGAAAGGGGCTTGAAGATCAAGAGGCTTGCTGCAAAGGAGTGGTGTAGATCCGGGATCTACTTCAGTTGGAGCTTATATTGGAGGTAATAATCTGTTGCTTGGGCTCTTTTGCATCTAGATATTTTATCATTTGAGATTTGGGGCATTTTTGGTATGATTGAGAGCTATTTCGAGTTAGAGGATTTGATCTGAGGTTGCTACCTCAGATCTAGGCTTGTGATGGTCCAAAATGTCATAAAGCTCCTGTCTAAGAGTTGTTGGTGAAGCCCCCTAGTCCTTAACCCTAGCCCTAGAGTGTTTTGGGCTTATATCTCCTTGGTTTCACGTAAAGTTTGCCACTTTATGTGAGGGTTAGACTGTAGAAGAGTGGATCTATGGATTAGAGCCCCTGCATGGTTCGAAAAGCCACTGTATGGATTGAGAACTAGAGAGACTCGGCGAGTCACATGGGTGTACTCCACGAGTTGTATGAACATGTGCATGGACTCGGCGAGTTGGAAGAACAACTCGGCGAGTCTGTTGAAGATTACCTTGGACTCGGCGAGTCTGTTCTTGGACTCGGCGAGTCTGGTCGCAGAACCCCAATCTCTTCTGGTTAAACCTCGAAGCAGTGAGTCGGGAGGTGACTCGGTGAGTTGAGCGGGATGGGACTCGGAGATCGTTGGACTCGACGAGTCTTGGGGTGACTCGGCGAGTTGAGTCGTGTTCTAAGAGTTTTCAGAGTATAAGGACTCGACGAGTCAACGGGTTGACTCAGCAAGTAGAGTCAGTCATGAAGTTTGACTTTGGCATGGACTTTGACTTTGACCTTCATGGGTGTTATGGTAATTGGTTATTTATGTCAATGGTCCATTGATGGTAATAGGTGTTGGGGTTTGGAGCAGTGCTTCGGGAGTGTGCTTTCGTGGTTCGGTTCTTCAGGTGAGTTATCCTCACTGTACTCAAGGGTCTAAGGCACCAAGGCCGGCCCTTTGAATTGTTGTTTAGAGCTTGTTATGCTTATGTGATGATATGCTTGCTAGTATCCTGGTAGATAGGATAATGATATGATGTTATGCTCTGTTAGCTTAGTATCCTGGAGGATAAGGTAGTTAAGTGATGGTAAGTTTTGTTGAATCAGCACCCTGGTAGTTGGGTAGTGGTTATATTTATAGACCAGTAGTTGGTCTTGCCTTATGTACGCTGGTAGGAGGTTACCTGTGGGATATGTATGTTGAGCAGTAGCAGAAGGTATTCCATCCCGGTAGGATGATAGGTCCCTTGTATGTTGGTTCTGTAGAGTGTTATGTGGTTGCCTGTTATGTGTGCATGTTTGCTAGTGTAGGGGCATTCCAACCCGATGGTTGTGGGCCATAAGTATTCCATCCAGGTGGGATGATTGGACTCGTAGTAGGTTGGCATTCCAACCCGATGGTTGAGGGCCTGGGGTATTCCATCCTGAGGGATGATTGGACCCATAGTATTAGTTATTGTATGTATAGGAAGTGGGGCATTCCAACCCAATGGTTGTGGGCCAGGAGTATTCCATCCCGGTAGGATGATTGGACTCATAGTATGTTGGCATTCCAACCTGATGGTTGAGGGGCCTGGGGTATTCCATCTTGCGAGATTATTGGACCCATAGTAGTTATTGTTGTACGTATAGGTGTATGGGCATTCCAACCCGATGGTTGTGGGCCGAAAGTATTCCATCCCGACAGGATGATTGGGCTCGTAGTATGTAGGCATTCCAACCCGATGGTTGAGGGCCAGGGGTATTCCAACCGGAAGGTTGATTGGACCCATAGTATGTTGTTCTTTGTTGTATGAGTATGTTTATGTGTGTATGGGTACTTTGGGGGGAACTCACTAAGCTTTCGTGCTTATAGTTGTGGTTTATTGTTTCAGGTACTTCAGGAGATCGTGGCAAGGCGAAGGCGTGATCGTACCGCTCCTCATGTTTAATGATTTATGTGATATGGTTCTGGGGGATACTCTGATGTGTAAACTATTTTGAAAACAAGATGTATGAACTTAATGGTTTTTGAATGAAATAAAATGTTTTAAATTGGTTGAAATTTTTGGTCGTTACAAGTTGGTATCAGAGCCAGGTTTGAGTGAATTGGAGGAACATTCGTGTGAATCCAGTCTCAAATCAAGGAGAGATTTTCAAAAATAGTTTTCAAATGGTTTTCAAAATAAGTAAGGGAGGACGGAGAGGGTACGATCAGCCGGAGCCAGTAAGTTACCCCAAAATACCATACAAGTTATTTGTTTATGTGATATGTTAGAACAGCATGTTAGTACTAGGCTAGGGATCTTCAGGAATTGCATGATAGAATTGCCTGATTTGTGATGCCTGCTAGCCTAGGGTTTTCTTGATATGAGATATTCGGTATTCCTCTAGGGGTGAGGATTGAGTGCTTGCTATGTATGTTTGTGCTTAGGGCATTGTGGTGATACTTGAGACAAATATGGGTAGGTGTGGAAGGTAGTATGGGCCCGTACTACTGAAAGCACAGGACCCATACGCGTGTCAAGGAAGTCACAACCCCTAGGTTGTTGGTTAGAGGTTAGTTCGCGGCGGTTGTGCGAGGTATCCGAGGTTCTTGTGGTTTATTGCAGTATGGCGGATGCGAGACGTTTCGAGTCAGGATCCGGTTCGGGATCGGGAGAGGGTGGTCAGGATGGATCAGCACCACCCGAGGTTATTGGTCAGATGAGGACGGATGAGTTGGATGCTAGGATTCGGGAGATCCTGCATGAGGAGGTTGTTGCTATGTTCCGGGCCGAGTTACCGGAACTGTTTGGGTCGATCAAGACCGCCGTGATTGAGTATTTTGATGAGCGCTATGCAGCTCTGGCAGAGACAGCGGCCGCGGCAGCCGCAACGGCTGTGGCAGCGGCAGGGGGAGGAACCAGTCGGGGCTTTCAGTATCAGGATTTCGATAATACGAAGCCCCTTACTTTTGATGGAGTTCAGGATCCGATTGTAGCTATGAGATGGTTGTCAGATGTGGAGGGATGTTTCTTCACATGTGCATGCCCTGCTGATCAGAAGGTGAGGTGTGCTATGAACCTGTTGAGGCTTGGGGCGAAGGAGTGGTGGAGGTTGACCACGGGATCGTATTCTGATGCGCAGAGAGCTGCGGTCACTTGGGACCAGTTCCGAGACATGTTCAGTACTCGTTATGTTCCGCGGGTGGAGCGGGAGAGATTAGCTCAAGAGTTTTTGGAGCTGAAGCAGGATTCTGAGTCGGTGACGGAGATCACCAAGATGTTCACGGAGAGGGCGATGTTTTGCCCTAAGTTTGCTTCGGAGCAGGCTCAGATGACCCGATATCTGAGCATGCTCAAGACGAACATCAGGCAGTTCGTATCCACGCAGAGGTGTAGTACCTTGTTGGAGTTGCAGGAGGCCGCTAGGCGGCGCGAGTTAGAGATTGATCTCTAGTTAAGAGAGCAGAGGCAGGCCCCGGTGCAGTCGCAGCCTGCACCAAAGCGGATGAGGCCCGCTGATTATCGACAGGGAGATCAGAGGAGTCGCACTTGCGGGAAGTGCGGCAAGGTGCACGAGGGAAGTTGTCGTTCTTCTTCGGGGTGCCACAAGCATGGCAAGGAGGGCCACATAGCCAGAGATTGCAGGCAGTCGACTCCAGCTGCAGGAGTCCGACTTTGTTATTATTGTGATCAGGTGGGCCATATGAAGGCCCAGTGTCCTCTACTGGCTGCCAGGTCAGTGCAGGCCCCAGCGCCAGCCACTTTGAGACTCACTGACGGGAGTCAGGGTCGAGCAGAGCCTCCGAAGGCTCCAGGGCGTGCTTATCAGCTTGTGACCGAGGAGATCAGGTCAGCGCCAGAGGTATCAGCCGGTATGTTTTTCTGCTTTATCTCGTTTATGTTATGATTATGTGTTGTTGCTTCTTGCATGAGATATAAAGTGTTGTATGTGTTAGAGAAGAGTTAGTATTGAGAGTTTTTAGAGAGATAGTATCCGGTGTGGAATTCGTGAGAAAGGAAGGTCATGATTCGGGGAATTGGAAACTTTCAGCAGGAACTTAGGTTCCTTGAAGTTCGGTGTATTAGTGGGGTTCGATTGAGCAGCATGTCAGCCTCGCCGCCTGTGTATAATAGCTAGTGCTCTAAGTGGGGGAGAATTGGAAATTCTCGGATGAGTTGTTGGGTGTAGAGTGTTACCTGTCGCGGTTTGAATGTTGATCATTGGAGTGGTGCAATGAGGCGGTTCAGTTGTAGTAAGGGCTTGGCATGTATCATGGATCTTTGAGCAAGTAGGGAGGATGCTGCTATGTGATAGCGGGTGGTGGGGTTGTCCCCGAATGGTGGAAATGCTGAGGAAATGCGGCAGGCTATGTATAGATTGCTGGTTATGCGATCAGTCTCTAGGTATGTATGCATGTTATGAGATAGCGGTGTGCGCCGCTAAGGGGTGATGTATAGTGAGGTGCTGTCGTTGTGACAATGATTGGATGATATGTAGACATGATTTCAGTCTGCTTGGAAGAGGAGAAGGATAGTAATTCCATATTGGAGATTTGGACAGAGGAAAGTGAGATGGCAGGTTGACAGACTCGGGAGTAGTCTGGACCGGTGATGAGGATTGTATAAGGATATTGCAGTCGGAGGGCGAGGACCTAGAGATCGTGATAAGGAGGTGTGAGTGGGTTACACTCAGTTGTGTTGAACCGAAGGGTTCGAGGGTGACGCAAGGACAAGGTCCTTGGGTCCCGAGCATAGTTGTAGGTTTGGGTCATGTATGTGGAGGTATTCCAATCTAGGGTATTCCATCATGAGGATGACCGGACCCTATAATTGATTGGACCTGGTGTGTTTGGTATTCCAACCCGAGGGTTGATTGGGCCAAACATACATGAGGATGCGTGGGTATACCATCCTGGCGATGACTGGACCCGTTATAGGCGTGCCTGGTATTCCAGCCCGAGGCTGATTAGGCCAGGTACGAGTGGTTACGCGATATGGTTGGTTGATGGGTTATGGGAGTTGAAGGATACAGTATCCTGTCAGCGCGTAAGGGATAGAATCAGAAAGGGGAACAGGGTTCGTTCCAGGTTGCAAGTTATCAGGGTTACCGCCAATATTGGGCGAAGGAAGATGGATTAGTGTCTTAGCAGAGCTCAGTGGGTGTTTGTAGAATCTAGCGTTTGCAGGGCGCGGAAGTGTGCCCCTGATATGAAGGGTTAGTATTATCGGGTGATTCGCGATTGATAGGTGGTGCTTTTGAGTTGAAAGGTGAATGGTCGGCTTGGAGTAGTGGCAAGGATGCCACGCAAGAATAAGCCATTTTAAGAGAGATGCAGAAGTAGGGTTTGTAAGAACCTCAGTTGATTGAGAAATCGGAGTCTGCAGTGCAAGGGGTTTGTTCTGAAGCGTATGCTGCAGTAGGCTTCGAGGACGAAGCCTAATTTAAGTGGGGGAGAGTTGTAACATCCCGAAATTTCAGAAGTTCAATGAAGGGCCAAAAGTGTAAATAAAAAAAGGGACTCGACGAGTAGGTCTGCTTACTCGCCGAGTCGGAGCGGGATTTTGTCGCGTTTTAAGTGGCCAACTCGCCGAGTCGGTGGCTTGGACTCGACGAGTTGACGCTGTAGAGAGAAAACCCTAATCCCGGGGGTTGTGCCCTATATAAAGAACATTATAACCCACCCTTAGCCTCTTTACTACCCTTTTGAGATCCAGAAACCCTAAAATCGAGTGAGCCTCCATTAATAGAGAGAATAGAGCTTTGGAGGAGGAAATCTTGGAAAGGGGCTTGAAGATCAAGAGGCTTGCTACAAAGGAGTGGTGTAGATCCGGGATCTACTTCAGTTGGAGCTTATATTGGAGGTAATAATTTGTTGCTTGGGCTCTTTTGCATCTAGATCTTTTATCATTTAAGATTTGGGGCATTTTTGGTATGATTGAGAGCTATTTCGAGTTAGAGGCTTTGATCTGAGGTTGCTACCTCAGATCTAGGCTTGTGATGGTCCAAAATGTCATAAAGCTCCTGTCTAAGAGTTGTTGGTGAAGCCCCCTAGTCCTTAACCCTAGCCCTAGAGTGTTTTGGGCTTATATCTCCTTGGTTTCACGTAAAGTTTGCCACTTTATGTGAGGGTTAGACTGTAGAAGAGTGGATCTATCGATTAGAGCCCCTGCATGGTTCGAAAAGCCACTGTATGAACATGTGCATGGACTCGGCGAGTTGGAAGAACAACTCGGCGAGTCTGTTGAAGATTACCTTGGACTCGGCGAGTCTGTTCTTGGACTCGGCGAGTCTGGTCGCAGAACCCCAATCTCTTCTGGTTAAACCTCGAAGCAGTGAGTCGGGAGGTGACTCGGTGAGTTGAGCGGGATGGGACTCGGAGATCGTTGGACTCGACGAGTCTTGGGGTGACTCGGCGAGTTGAGTCGTGTTCTAAGAGTTTTCAGAGTATAAGGACTCGACGAGTCAACGGGTTGACTCGGCGAGTAAAGTCAGTCATGAAGTTTGACTTTGGCCTGGACTTTGACTTTGACCTAGTATGTTGGTTCTGTAGAGTGTTATGTGGTTGCATGTTATGTGTGCATGTTTGCTAGTGTAGGGGCATTCCAACCCGATGGTTGTGGGCCAGGAGTATTCCATCCAGGTGGGATGATTGGACTCGTAGTAGGTTGGCATTCCAACCCGATGGTTGAGGGCATGGGGTATTCCATCCCGAGGGATGATTGGACCCATAGTAGTAGTTATTGTATGTATAGGAAGTGGGGCATTCCAACCCGATGGTTGTGGGCCAGGAGTATTCCATCCCGGTAGGATGATTGGACTCATAGTATGTTGGCATTCCAACCCGATGGTTGAGGGGCCTGGGGTATTCCATCTTGCGAGATGATTGGACCCATAGTAGTTATTGTTGTACGTATAGGTGTATGGGCATTCCAACCCGATGGTTGTGGGCCGAGAGTATTCCATCCCGGCAGGATCATTGGGCTCGTAGTATGTAGGCATTCCAACCCGATGGTTGAGGGCCAGGGGTATTCCAACCGGAAGGTTGATTGGACCCATAGTATGTTGTTCTTTGTTGTATGCGTATGTTTATGTGTGTATGGGTACTTTGGGGGGGAACTCACTAAGCTTTCGGGCTTACAGTTGTGGTTTATTGTTTCAGGTACTTCAGGAGATCGTGGCAAGGCGAAGGCGTGATCGTACCGCTCCTCATGTTTTATGATTTATGTGATATGGTTTTGGGGGATACTCTGATGTCTAAACTATTTTGAAAACAAGATGTATGAACTTAATGGTTTTTGAATGAAATAAAATGTTTTAAATTGGTTGAAATTTTTGGTCGTTACAGTGCTTCATTTTAGGCTAAAAAAATCTTAATTTGTTAAGAATTTGCCGACTTATACAGCTCGAAATAGGGGTTGTTCGGTTTTTTGGTTTTGTGTCAACATTTTATAATTTTTTTACTCAACTTTGAACATACATAACTTCCTCATATGACCTCAGAACAAAGTCATTTTTTTCTTGATTGTAGTACTATGAGCGGGCTTCATTTTAAGCTCAAAAAACTATTGGGTTTTATTCATAAATTAGTTTCTAAAACGGTAAAAATGGCAACGGAAGCTTTAAAATTAAATAATCTTAAGACCCATTTTAACCCACCAAGGATCATTTTGCAATCAAGTAATGATTAAAACGAACATAGAAAGGAAAATATTGAAACCTTTGTGGTCTTCTATTCTCATGGGAGTTGAAAGCTGAAGAAGTGATTCATTAAGAGAAGTTATGTACAAGTGTCCACCAAGAAAGGATATACCACAACTAGATGCTAATATTCACTTGTATATATGTTGTTCTTAAGCTGTAAGAATTCATACGAAATGAAACTTAAAGAGAAGCAACATATGAAGGCTTAAATCTTGCACCAAATTGCAAGACAAAGAGGAGAGGGGAGGAATTATGCGCTCTTTGTTTTGGCAGCCTCCATAGAGAGGAATGAGTAAAGAAAAGATCAACATAATTCATTAGCAAACCCTTCTTTATACACCACCAGTTGTGTACAGAAGTCAAGGCAAGTAAGTGAAAAAGTATGGTCTTCATTTGATAAGAAAGGGATGTAAGAAACTAACACCACAAGCAAAGGTAACCCCCCATAGGGTACATGTTAGGGTGTAAAGTTCTCCTTGCATGTGATGTAGGCTTACCCTCTTAGATTGTATAATGGGTTGAGCTTTTCCTATAAATAGGAAGTGATTAGCTCCCATTTATGTAAGAACCCATATGAGAGATTAATCTAGTGAGAGAAAGATTGCATGTACCTCTTTGTAATTACTTGCTAGACTAATGAGAGCTAAAACCGACATTATTGACATTGTGTGTTCTTGAATATTTTTTTGATTCACTTTATCATTACATTTCTGCATTCGTCATAATAATCGGGTCACTACAATTGGTATCATAGCAGGATTCACTCAATCAATTGAAGTTTTCTTGTATTTTTCATTTTTTTAATCGCTCTTTTCGATTCAAAATTTTCCGAAAATTGAATTAGGAAATTGGTGTCAATCGATTTGACTGAATTGATTTTGCATGTTTTGTGTTAGATCAATTGATTTCTAATTAATCTCTTATTGATTTCTTTCTTAGATTTCTATTTGATTCAAAAATCTCTTTCTTCAAAATCCATACAACAATGGCGAATTTCAGTGTGAACACGATGACTAATTTCTCTCACTTGCACGGATCATCAACAATGATTCCGATGTTGATTCCAGAGTATTATGAGCAATGGGCTGGCAGGATGGAGAATTGTCTAAATGGTATTGATGAAGATCTGGTGAGATCCATAAAAAGTGGACAGTTTAATCAGGAGATGTTAGTCATTGTTGGTACATCTGCAACTTCTGAGGACATGATCACAAGAGGAAACAGGATGAAGGGAAACGATAAGAAATGTATGCGTGAATTACGTGGTGATCTTCCACCAGTAGTTTGCAATTATGTTCGATGGTGTGAAACTGCAACGCAAATTTGGGATACTCTGAAGAAGAAATATCAAGGTAATGAGAAGAAAAGAAGAGTTCAGTCAAACAATGCTTGCTAGAGTTGGGAGAATTTAAGTAGAAGGAAACAAAATCAATCGAATTATACTATGATCGATTGAATGAATTGATCTTCAAGTGTTCTCTCTATGGAGTGACATGTTCATCACTAGAGTTCAGTCTCACCTTTATCATGGGTTTAAGAAAGGAATGGAGAAATATAAGTTTGATGATCAAGACACAAGAAAGTTTTGATGGTTACTCTCTTGCAAATGTATACAATATCTTGAAAGCACATGAACGTGAGATTAATGATATTGCTGAAGAAAGTAAATCAAGTCTGGGTGGACCATTGGAATTGGTGTCAAAAGTTGTTACAAAGGAATCTGAATCCGAAGAAGAAGATAAGGATAGAGAAGAAGGATTCTTATTCGACTCCGATGATGAAACAGTTACATATTTCTCAAACAATAAGGTCAATAAATTCATTAAGAAGCCATTCAATGGAAAGTTCAAGAATAATTATGAGGGAAATGGTGTATCATCGACTGGGAAATCTGTGAAGGAAGCAATAAAGGTAGAAAAGAAAGAGGTGGAGAGTTCGAATGAGAATAAGAAGAAATTTAAGTCGAAGGGTGATTTTGGCTATAATTGTAACTACTTCAATGGTTACAATCACTTAGCGAAAGATTGTATGCTAAGAAAGAAAGAAGAGAAGAAGGAGAGAGTTAAGGACGGGGCTTAGTACGTTGAGAAGCTTGAGGAAATTCGCTCTCGAACAAATAATGTTTCACTGATTTCTAGAGGAGATGATGAAGAAGAGGGCACATATCAAATATGATCTTCTAGATCAGATGATGAGGAAATGTGCCATCCCACACATGGTTCATTGTATGCGAAACTAAAGGAGATTGAAGATAAGAGTGAGGATGATGATGAAGAAAGAATTGTAGCGAGATGCTTTGTGTCAAAGGACGAGATCAAATCACCAATGGTTGCATAGGTATGTAATCTTCTAACCTAATTTAAATTTCTTTATCTTCTTTTAATGATTGTTTATCTGACTTTGATAATACGTGTTCTTATCTTAATGACATGTTAATATGTATGAGTAGTGAAGCAGAAAAGTACAAAACCCTCTATTATGAAGCTAAGAATAAACTAGAAGAAAAGAAGGGTTTAGTAGAATCTCTAGACTTAAGGATTAATAATCTTTTGATAGATAGAGATACTATTCGAATGGACAATATTATGCTTGTAAAACAACGAAACATTTATTGTAATACTGCAAAAAGGTTCTTGAAGGTTTCACAACTATTTCAAGAAATTGATCCATGATGACATTTTTGATTTGGTGAATCATTAATCAAACTTCATGTTGTAAGTTTTCTTTCTTTGAGAGAGTTTTTGTTTCTAGAAATCGATTTAATTCTTTGATCTTGATTCAAATTCAATTTTCCCTCTCTAGAATTCATGTCAATTTTATCTTTCTCTCTCTAGAATTTTGATCAATTTTTCTTTCTCTCTCTCGAAGTTCATTCAAATTCACTTTCTTTCTCTAGAGATTTCTTTCAAATTCACTTTCTCTAGAAATATCAAACTTCTTGTGATCTTTTTGTTAATTGATCAAATATGGTGTCTTTGGATTATGATTCTTGGATCGTGATGATTGAAGATGTCAAGTACAAAGTCAATGAAGAACAATATTATGGATTATTGTTGAAAGGTGGATTGATTACATGGAACACTTTAATTTCTTATGGGAACAAGAAAGATGATTATGGAAAATTGATCTTCCAACCTCTTTGTAAAATCAAAATTCCGATTGAAATAACGATGAATATGTTAGTTTGGGATCGAAATAAAAAAAGATGGAAGAGAAAAAGAATTGTTCAGAAAGCAATATGTTTCTCTGATTGAAGATCCAAGTGATCTTCATGCTCTTGAATTTGTTAAAGATGTTCCAAAAGTTCATAAAGATGTTCTTGAAGAAGTTCATCATGTTCATGATGTTCTTAAGGTTCATGACAAGAAGATTCAAGAAGTTGTGAAAGTTTTTTGTTCAATTGGAGTTCAAACTGAGGATCGTTTGTGTTCTTGTGATTCATTTGGAGAAATGGTGCCTTATAGAAAGCCTTCAATCCAAGATGTTCAAATGTATCAAACTCTAAAGGATATAATTCAAAATTTCAAAGTTGAAGTTGTCAGGAATAATGTTGTTTTTGGATTCAAAAATACTAGATCTAAGAAGTGGAAAAAGAAGAGGAAGAAGAAGAAAAGTAAAACCAAGAAAATTTGGTTACCCAAGAAAAATTCATCAAATGTTGGTTTGATGTCGAAATCTATGAAGAAAATTTGGGTTCCTAAGCAAAAATCATCAAATGTTGCTATGGTATCGAATTCCAAAGCCAAAATTGTTGAAGATTCTCAAATTCAACATGATGATGAAGTTAGATCTTGGAGAAAAGAGAAGAAGCTTCATGGGTGGTACAGTGTGCAATTTGGAAATTTCTTAGTTCCAACCAAAGAACCTAGATGTTCATATGATTCTCAAGGATTTGATGTTGGATCTTCCATGATCAATTCGCGTATTGCAAATGGAAAAAGAATTTTCAAGGAGGCTTCTCAAATTCTCAAAAGGATTCCGAAAAATTATTGTTGATATCGATACCTCGTTTATTGAAGAACTGATGATGTAATGAAGATGATGACGAAAAATTAGCCCAAAATCTCGATCTACTACTATTCATTCTAATAAATCGGGTAATCAGATATTTGAGCCCAATCATCGAATTGTTCACTACAATACAAGTTTCATTTCAATTCGTTCTTGCATCGTAGTTCACTTCATCTGATTCGAAGATGAAAAAATCGGTGATTTGCTTAGATACATAATAATATGAGAATCGACTTGAAAGTAGAAATCGATGTTCCACTTATCTAATTGAAGTGAAAGTCGATACAGAAGTTGATAATTTCTCTTGATGATAACGAAGAGTCAACAGAAAAAAGTCAAAATCAGATTTTTGATTTTGTTTCAGTAAATTCGACTCAAAATTGGTTGAAGTAATTGATTTTGTTTGTAATGAATGGGGTCGATATTGTTTTTAGGATTGATTATCGATTCTAGAATTTCGATTGAGAAGGAAGGGATCGAAAGTGAAGTTTACTATGTTCGTATCAAGTGGGTTTTCGCATCTGGAATTTTCAATCGATTTGATTTATGATTGATTAACGAATGGTTAATTGGGTTTACAGATCGAAAAAATTGATTTGGAGTTCAAGGATCGAAAGTTGGGATTTCACCAGGGAATCGAATATAGATGATAAACAATCGAGAGTATAATCGATAATGAGAGTTTAGTTTGATAGTCGAACCAAGGTCGAAAATCCGTTGTGATAGTCGAAATTTATCTTTCCATTGATGTTTGCAAAGAGCTTGGTGTCGAAAGTGATTGTGTTATAGTCAAACCAAGTTGGGAATCGAAAGTGGATGATAAACAGTCGAAAGTGTTGGCTTGTATTCGAAAGTGTTTTGAGGTCAATAGTCGAAAGCCACTTTGCTTGGAGTCGAAAGTGAATGGATTGGAGTCGAAAGATTGGTTTCGAATCGAGAGTATTGTTGGTACTTTAGACTATGCTGCTCATTCTTTTACGTTTGGAACGAATAAGGAAGAATATGAACCTTTTTTGCATATGGTACCTCAACTTTCAGTGTTTTGATAGTTTATACCCAGTTTCGAATCAGGGGTATATTTCTGTGAAGTGAGAAGTTTTTTCGTTATTGGTCCCTGAAGTGTATGCAAAAATGCATTAATACCCACTTTCGCAAATGGGGTAAAGTTTCGCATCTGGAATGAATTTGAAGCTGATTTTTCGTAATTGGTCCCTAAAGTACTTGCAAAAATGGCTGTTTGTACCCAATTTTCTAAATTCTTGCTACTCTCACCCAAAATTCGAAATCTTCACAACATATGACGATTTTTCTCTCGGCTTTTCGTGATTGTTTTTGGTTCAATATTTTTCTCGGTTTTTGAACAATGTGTGTTCATTTTCAAGTCCGGGAAGTCAAAGATTTCAAGACATCGGCGTATTTTTTGGATTTTCTCGGATTGAAATGTTTCATTTTTGTCACACATCGAGGGGGAGTTTCGTATGGTTTATTCCTCGAGTGTTTCTCATACCGTTTTGGCGTTTTATAATCATTTGTTGATTATAAAAAGGGGGAGAAAATTGAAATGGGTATTCGAAGCTTTTTGGATATTCTTTTTCAAAGCGGATTTAAAGACCGATGTTACTTAGAGGGGGATGGTCTTGATCGCTTGGTGCTCGTTTGGATATTTAAGCCGGGACATCGAACCCTAACTTTGAGGGGGAGAATGTTAGGGTGAAAAGTTCTCATTGGATGTGATGTAGGCTTACCCTCTTAGATTGTGTAACGGTCTGAGCTTTTCCTATAAATAGGAAGTGAGTAGCTCACATTTATGTAAGAACCCATGTGAGAGATTAGTTTAGTGAGAGAAAGATTGCATGTACCTCTTTGTAATTACTTTCTAGACTAATGAGAGCAAAAACCGACATTATTTACATTGTGTGTTCTTGAATATTGTTTTGATTCACTTTATCATTACGTTTTCACATTCTTCATCATAATCGGGTCACTACTGTACCTACGGTTCTTGACTACGAAGTCAAGAACATGGAGTGACACTTCCACAATCTTATAATTAGATAGTTGGAATCAAACTAAGTGATTACTCAAAGTGCCCAATAAGTTTGTACACAACATTAATATTCATACCATATGATATTCACTGGTTTTTGTTCTCTTTCTTATTATTTCCTAGAATCAAGAACTCCCAGATATGTTAGTAAAATATTATTTCCATAAAATAATGTTATTCTAAATATATACAAGTGTTGATATTTATGAATAATCAAAATTACTCTAATAAATAATCAATTAATAGTAACTTGCTATAAGATGTGACCATATAGGATTATATATCATTAGCAGATATCATCCTATAATGAATCTTGGCCATAAAGATCTTTCAAAAACATCTTAATTTGTTAAGAATTCATCGACTTATACAACTCTAAAAATGGGTTGTTGGGTTTTTTGATTTTTGTTTCAGTATTTTATAAATTTTTTACTCAAATTTGAGCATACATAACTTCCTCATATGATCTCGGAACAAAGTCATTTTTTTCTAGATTGTAGTGTTCTGTATGGGCTTCATTTTAAGCTTGGAAAACATCTTAATCTGTTAAGAATTCACCAACTTATATTCCTATAAACATGGGTTGTTGAGTTTCTTGGTTATTATTTCAGCATTTTATAATTTTTTTACTCAAATTTAAACATACATAACTTCCTTATATGACCTCGGAACAAGGTCTTTTTTTCTAGATTTTAGTACTCTGTATTGGCTTCGTTTTAAGCTCAAAAAACATTTTTATCTGGTAAGAATTCACATACTTATACATCTCTAAACAAGGGGTTTTTGGGTTTTTCGTTTTTGTTTCCGTATTTACAAACTTTTTTACTCAACTTTGAACATACGTAATTTCCTCATATGACCTCAAAACAAAGTAATTTTTTCTAGATTGTAGTACTTTGTGTGGGCTTTATTTTAAGCTCAAAAAAGATCTTAATCTTTTAAGAATTTACCGACTTATACAACTCTAAACATGGACTGTTGGGTTTTTTGGTTTTTGTTTCAGCATTTTATATTTTCTTACTCAACTTTGAACATACATAACTTCCTCATATGACCTGGGACGAAGGTTTTTTTTCATAATCATATGCGTTTATTTGCCTTATGCATATACTTATTCTTATTCATATGCATATACGCATTCATATGGAAATGCATATACTTATTCTTATGCATATGCATATACTTTTTCATATGGATACGCCTATACTTATGAATATGCATCTACTTATTCTTATATGTTTGTCGTATTATTCATATGCTTACGTCATATACTTATTTTTGTGCACATGCATATACATATACATAAGTATAATCATATGTATTAAATTTCCTTCTGTATATATTTATTTGTATGCATATGCATATGCATATGTTTATTCATATACATATGCATATATTTATTCATATGCATATGCTTATGCTTATTTTTATTTATATAGAGGCATTAAAAATCTTTTTTTTTTAAATATGCATCTACGTATGTACATGTTTTTTAAAAAATGTTCATATACAAAAAAAAAATATGAATATGCATTAAAAGTGTACTTTTTTTTAAAATTTTTTTAAATATTAATTTCGAAATACAAAGAATAATTCGGTGATTTAAAAAAAATGTTTTAATTTATTACTTTAAATATTATATATATATATATATATATATATATATATATATATATATATATATATATATATATATATATATATATATATATATATATATATATATATATATATATATATATATACATTCAAATCAGAGAATATATTCCTTATATTTCAAAATTAATATTTTAAAAAATAATTTTTCAAGAAAATATACTTTTGACGCATATTAATATTTTTTGTGTATAATATTTTTAAAAAGCATTTCCATATATACATGTATATTATTATTATTTTTACTTTTTTTCAAATTTTTTTTAATTTTTCTTTTTACAATTCTCTTAGATATACTAATACACATGCTAATGTGAAATTTGATACATAAATTCATTTTGGATAAAAAGTTTGTTGGTTCACTCCCACAATTTCGTTTTCTATGGATCTTGCATATATATATATATATATATATATATATATATATATATATATATATATATATATATATATATATATATATATATATATATATATATATATTCCATTGAGATTCTGAAAAAAAAAATATAGATCTTGAGATTCAACCTCACTCATAAATTTCTCATTACCGCTCAAACACTCTAGGATATCGGCACGACGGGCTAATGCCTAACCATAGATGATTATACGGCGGAAAGGTATAAGCATATATGATTATGCATGTTCATACATATATGCCTAATTATAAATGATTACACATATGTTTCTGCACAAAGTGATTAATCATATGTGATTATGATGGTTGGTGACAGAAGTGATAGTGGTGGCAAAGGCGGTGGTGTACAGGTGACGGAGGTGGCAGTGGTGGGGTCGGTTGGTTGCAGAGGTAGTGGTGGTGGTGGTGGTAGGGAAGGTGGCGTAGGAAAAGGGAACGACTGCGCTTCATAATATTTCATTATTATAACCCTCTCTTCGCGTCATGTGTGTATATATATATATATATATATATATATATATATATATATATATATATATATATATATAGATATATATATATATATATTATACGTTATAAAACATATTTGGTCAAATGCTGAATTTTAAGTTGTACAAACGTTATTGTGCTATTTACAATCATTTTATGCATTACCAAATCATGAATCTTAGTTTGATCAACATCTGAAAAGTCAAATATAAGAACGACAAAGGTCAACATATATCTTATTTTGAAATTCAAAATTCCTATATCTTATCCCTTTATTTCTGCTCCATGAATCGGTTAAACCCGAATTCCTCATGTTCTTTGGCCAATAGAATCGGTCAATGAGGAGATACACTTTATTTATATAGAATTAGTGCACACCTACATGCTAATGAAAAGCTTTCTTTCTCTCCCCATGTCTTATTCTTTAGATTAAAACCTGAAATCCCTAAAAATAAAATCGATTTCATTCTTTTTGAAGCTTGATGTGTATTGCTATTAATTTTTTTTTGTTGCAGCTAACAACGAAGGAGCAGCAAAAGGTCCAAGGCATGTGTCTCTTCTCCGACTCTTCTTTCTTTATCTACCACCATTAATTCCACGTCAAACAACACCATCAGCCAAAAACAACCACCGCCACCATCGACCTTCAGCTTCCATCGACGAACACAACCACCAAACACCCCTCTCCAACTTCCGACAATCCTCACACCAACACCTCCGTGAACACCCCCCCCCCCCGCCCACCATCGACTTTCTGATTTCATATTTGATCTGGTTTTTCATCTAAGTGCGATTTTCAGGGTAAGAGCATCTATCTTGTTTATAAGTTACAATTATTTGATAATGCATGTCAATTGTTCGATGATTTGCCCAAATGAAAACTTGGATGTATATGGCATCGCAAAATGATATTTTCGCCTCCTATTGTGTGTGTGTTTATCGGATGTGTGTATTATATGTGTGTACTTGGGAGCTCATGAAAAAGAAAGAACAAAAAAGCTTTCATGATTTACGTATCTGTTTTCCACCATTCTTTCATCTATGTCACCTATTGTGAATTTGTTTCACTTGAACACTGGACCATATCTACTCACAACAATTCATATTTCTAATTTTCTATGATGTTGCAGACAATACTCCAAAAATTCCTATATTATTTTTCGGCATTTCTATGGTAGCTAACTGATGGTGTTGGTTATCGTTTATGATTAGTTTCCTTTCTTAATCAAGATAATTACATAATATGATGTTTCTTTTTGTGTGTGTAGCTTTCTTCTACCGTGGATATTTAATTTGAACTATAGTTACTACTTTCCAGGTTGTGGTTTCTGGTGTTTATTGTGCCAAGTATAGGAAGCTGCATTTAGACCATTTGTTACTGGAAAGCTTTTGTTTATGTTTATATTTGGGCTCAACTATGAAAAACCTTAAAAACAATGACTATAACGGACCAAGAAGCTGTGTTTGTTGAACTTAATGTTCCTTTCATTTGTTTAGCTACTTGAGCACCCGATTTTTACATCTTAGTTATTATTACTAAAGTAGCTGACCTGACCATTGTTGTTAAAATTCTTTTTATTGAACAAATATGATAGATATAAATAGCTAATATGAAGTTCTTTTGTCTTTAGTGAAGTAAATAGAGGTTCTGCAGATTTTATGGGATGCAAGAGCATGTTTTTTCCTTGTGAAGGTAACTTTCTCACCTTCATTACCTTGGGGTTTCAATAGAAAGATATGTCTATTTATGATTTGAATAGTTAGTTTCAGTTTAGTGAATTTATTTTCTTTAAGTACAACCATGGTGCAAAAAGTCACTTCCATCATGTACCATAAAAACAATAATTAAATATCAGTTTTATAATTTGTTACTTTAGTATAAGGACCATCATATTAGTTAGGAAAACTTATTAAAATAATATTCAAATTAGAAGTCATTGTATACTTTTAGCTTTAAAAATATTTTTGCTTGCCAATCTTTCGATAAAATGCCATATTTTAAGAGCTAATACACACTTGAGATTATATTCAAAACTAATCAGAATTTAAAGCATTAACATTTGTCGAACTTAAAATTTGAAATGACCAATTGAAGCAAAACTAATACGGGCATATCAATTCCTTGAAATGTTATATGCATAAAATAGTCATAAAAATACAGTCTTTTGTGTTTCTGTTTGTGATTTGATTCCATGTTTCAAAATTGTGGATAGTTGACAAAAAGATTTCTCCAGTTTCTATATCAATTTCTACCCTAATACCCATGTTAAAAAATCATAAAGATCACTTGTCTATTTTTAGATGTTTTGACCAAATGGGTAAGAATACGTGTTGGTGGCTTCCAGACATGGGTTTTGTTCATACGATTAAGTTCAGGAAATTTCACTCTTTTTTCAGGTAAATGGAAGTCTTCAAGTCCATACGTTCTTTTCTTCTTTAAGCCTCATTTGCTTCTTTCTTTGTATAATTTGAGGTTTTTCGGTTGCATTGTACAATCAAGTTTCCTAATGCTCTATAGAAGAAAATCAATTTGATGCTTAATGGTAGTTAAATTACAATGTACTTTTTTTTAATATCTGATGCTTAATGATAGTTTACTTTTAAGGTTGTTGCTATTATTAGACTAATGGGATGATAAGTGTGTTAATCTGAGATGGCAGGTTGTCGCAAGTACAAAGAGGTGCAAAGAGGAAGTGAATGGTGCTTTATGCAATTCAACATCTTATTTTTACTGTAAAAATGGAAGTATAATGCTATAATTGTGTATATTTTCCAAAGTACAAAGTGTTTATATAGGTTTTAGAGTACAATGACGTAACAGAAAGAAGATGAGAGTAAGATGCTATTATAAACAAATAAGTCAAAGTATATTTCTATTTCTTGCATTTAGCCATTTTAAAAGGACAAAAAAGAAGACACTGACGCTATATGATGCGCCTCTATGTGTTGGTGTCTATGTAAAAATCTGATACAGTTCTGTAGATATGGCATTTTGATCGGGGCTTGATATGTTTTTATGAAAAAAATGATTTTTTTTTGTTTTATTGTTTAAAGGTTGTATTTTTAGCATATGATTTAGATTATTAATAGAAAATGGATGTTCAAAAATAAGTATTTTTTTGGTAGAAATTTATTAAATTATCCCTTTTTAAATAAATATATATAATAAGTAATCATTCTACATAAATTTCCAAATAAACATAAATTTAAATTTTAAACAAGCATGAGAGACGTTCACATAGGTCTAGGTGGTCTATATTTTTAATTTTTTTTAAATTTCAAAATTTCAAATATTTCGCCAAAATTTTCAAATTTTATTTTTAAATTTTCAAAATATTTATTTCTTAGGATATATAAATATTTGAGTAATTTTTTTAATAAGTTACCTATATTCTAACAAAATAAGTAAATAACAATAAAAACTGTCATATTTATCAATTTTGTTAGCAGATAGGTAATATTTAATTTAATAAAAAATAATTCTAATAAAATTAATGGTCTCCGTCTAGGCATCGATTAGTCACTTGACCTCGGTCCACCGCCTAGACCAATTAAGGGTCTCCACCTAGGTGTCGATTTATTCGTTACCGGTCTGTTGTGATAACAAAACAACATAAATCATAAATATACTGAAAAAATAAAGATTTAATCGGTTTGTAAGAAAAAATGTATGTTTATATAAAAATAACAATGTACATTTATTTATTTTTTTTAAAACAAAAAAAAATCAACATACTTTTTACTTTAATCCAAAACAACAAATATAAATGGACATTTCTGAATGAGAAATAAACACATAAAGAAAACGATTCGTCGAAAAGTAACTTGTGTATCTTAAAATATAACATGTTTCCAAATGAAAATAATTTTCGAAACTAATTATTCAAAATACCAACTTTATGTGGCATTATCCACTTATCCAGAAGGATATCATCTGCCAATACAAAGGTAATAGTGAAGCCTCTAGAAATTAATTTCTAAAAAAAATATTTGCACTCATCGCTTGGCACGGGTAACGGCTAGTATATATATATATATATATATATATATATATATATATATATATATATATATATATATATATATATATATATATATATATATATATATATATATATATATATATATATATATATCAAAAGCAAGTTTCTAAAAAGGTCGTCATGACTTTGTTATAGCACGTCATGACTTCAAAGCTTGTACCGGACGTCACGCTTTAAAAAATGTCACCTTAAATCATATATGTATATAAAAATGAATAATTGTAGAAAATATATAAAATTATTAATTATATACAAAATAGCTGCCTTAACTCACGTCCTACAAACGATATGAGTTGCCAAGGCTCGTAAAAACTTGATGGTTGATATTGTCGTCCAGCCATGTCTAACGTTATTAAAAATCATAGATCAAAAAATTTATAATTCATCCAAAATAATATTGTAATAAATATGTGATACATTGATTAAAAATAGCATACTTGACGTCACTTGTTTAAAAGAATGGGGATAGCCGGATAGGGTCTCAAAGTCATAACGAGCGATTCTAGTACATAAAACAAACTCATAATGAAGATGGGGTCTCAAAGTCATAAGAGGAACTACGATGTTTTTCTTTTTAATTTATTTAGGTTTATTGATTCTCAACGATAGTAAAGCACAATGCAAGTCAAACATAGGTAAAAGGGTTTAATTAAAAAAAAAAGAATTGCATCAAAATTTGAAATGATTTGAACAACTTGTCAAAATTCGTTATAATTTTTATTCATTAATTAAGCTTTTTAGGACATAGTATTCCGTGTGTGTGTATATATATATATATATATATATATATATATATATATATATATATATATATATATATATATATATATATAAAAGTTCAATAGAGAACCATAATTATTGGTTCTTCAAGAAACAAAATTTTTTTTTTCAATTTGTAGAACTTATTATTTATTGAAAAAAAAATCTAAAAATATCTAAATTCATATATTAACATTGTGAATGTGAAAAATATTTTTCGGATTCACCGTGTGAATCCGGATTCACATTGTGAATTTTCAAAGATTCACATTGTAAATTTGACGTAAAAAAAAATTTCGAATTTGATATCATTGGAAAAATGATAAAAAGTTATGAATTTCTGTATTTTTAGTTTTTTTTTTGATAAAAAATAAGTTCTAAAAACTAAAAAAAAGATTGGTTCCTTGGTTAATTATGGTTCTCTATTGAACCTCACCCTATATATATATATATATATATATATATATATATATATATATATATATATATATATATATATATGATTTGTCTTAATAAATAAGTCATGTCTTTGTCTTTGTTTTAATTATTTTGAATGTCTTTATATGTCTTTATATGTATTTATCTTAATATCTAAATTATGCAAATAGTATTATATACCGACCTTTTTGTATTAATTTATTAAATTGGAAATATAAAAATAATTAATACGAAGCAATACACAGGGTCATACCACTCGTAATGTAATAATTATGTGTTAATATCATAACTAATGTTTTAATATTTATATACACTAGTTCTGTTTCTAATTATTTTGTGATGTAGAAATACTTTAATTAATTTCATACTATAACAAAATTAATTAGAAGATATAATTTATGTAATTTTATCGTGAGATGATTTACGAGACCTTTACTAAGATTTTACAAGAATTCTTTCTTTTCTCCTACAAGAATATATTTTCGAGTATTTCAGCTCTTTTATAAATATTAAAATCGATCAAGCATCCAAGCATCAATTTTACTATTTTTTCTATGATTTTAAGCAACAAAAACACAACTTAAAAGCACCCGTAACAAACTTGTATAAAAAAAAATCAAATAATATAATTAGATAACTTGTTGAGCTTAATATTTTGTCGCCTAATGGTTGAGGTATCATCGAGTCTAATGCCAACTCAATAGTTTCGAGGATCTTAAATGGAAAGGATTCTATTTCTTTTTTGTCTTGTCCATTTCCTCTTTACAAGTGCAAGATTTTTTATTTTTAAATGATTACAGCGATATATAGGAAGATCGCATATGATAATGTGATGATATTGATTATTTTTATATTATTTTATTTATAAATAATAATCTCTATCGTATTTAAGACGTCTTATATTTTCAATTGAAAGCAGTGAATATCGATAACATTTTGACTTTTGAGTAATATTTTGATTATTTTCAATAGTTGGTTTACACAAGTGTCATTGTAAATCCTTACAAGTTATAATGAACAGTAACTTTATTAAGGTTTATTATAGGCATGTAGTATTTCTGAAATAAAAATTTTACAAGGCCAAATGCCAAGGATTTAATATTTTAATGTGTTTGTGGTTTGTGTATATCAATATTCTATACGTACTCTCCAATTGTTTTGTATACCCCTATGTGAGTGTAATAATGTTTGTGTTATCCTCATGATATGACGATTTATATAAGTGAGGGAATATATATATATATATATATATATATATATATATATATATATATATATATATATAGCTAGGTTAATTTGTTTAAACTAAGTATTGTGTTATCGTATGCATTAATGTGGGCCAATCAAAATTAAATAATTAAATAAATAAATAAGGGTAATTTAGTAATTTGTTTAGTTACTTCCAAAATTAATCCCTATAATCATGGTATTGACCTAATCTCTCCAATTTAAATCATGGACTACAAAACCGACTATCACCGGCGTTTTCTTTCTTTTCTTTCTGGCCCGATCAGCAGCCACACGAATGGGGAAGGCAAAGAAGATCGCTGATCTCCAAGGGGGTGTTTTAGGTGGTTTAATCGACTGAATCGGATGGAGAGGAGGGTGAAGCGAGGGCAGCAAGGGTTGATTAGCAAATCTCCGCTTACGCTCTGCTGATTCTAACAGCGAGGGGTGAGACCAGAAGAGGGTCCGACGACAGGTGGGGATTCAATTGAATTTTGGGAATTAGGGTTTTCAGAAATTTGGATTGACAGAAATATGAAGCCAGAAATTTCAGAAGCAGCCGCTATACAAAATATGACGAGGGTTCCTGGCAAGAGAGGTAGGAATGAGATTCCGCATGAGATAATTGAGGTTAGCCAGCGAAGGGGAAGCCAACGAAGCTGCACAAGAGGAAACATCAGATTGGATCTTTATACTTTGATATGATATCTAAAGAGATGGAATTGGCAGAAAGGCGCTCAAAAGGCTTTCTCACAAAAGCAGAAACACAAGCCAAGTATGGATGGTAATAAACTCATAATTTTTTTGTAAGTTGTATGTTAATGTTGTGTCAATTTTTCTTCTACAAATGAAAAGAGTTGCAAAGATTTTTGCTTTGTTTTCTCAAGAGCTGGTCAATGTTTCTGAAATGGAATCATGAATTCCAATTCTGTTGGAATGGAATCATGAATTCCAATTCTGTTGGAATCTAAACCACAATTTGGTTTTGTTTTGACAGAAGTTGATGCTTGAAGAACGGACCGCAAATTTGAAAGTGATTCTAAGCATTCTCAGAGAATATTATTCTTACATGATTTGATTCATGACAGTTATTTTCGTTAAATGTATAATTTCATGGATGATCAAGGAAAGAGCTATTCTTCTGATAGAATAATCTACAATAGAATGATATGAGTATATGTAATAATATATTCTGCTAGAATATTAAGGTCGAATAATATACATAATTTTATTTGTTATTAGTGAGTATTTCATTGTCATAGACTATTATATAAAGTTTTTACTTTTTTAAGAATGTAATGAAAAATTTGAAGTTGTATCCAAAAATGTGTTTATTAGTCGGTGTTGGCATTCGCATAGAATATCATTCTAATAGAAACATGTATCTTGAAATTTGTAGAGAATCTGATTCTAACAGAATAAAATCGGGTTTAATTATAAAAATTACATTATAATTAAAATTAAAGTAATTATAAAAATTAGAATTTTAAAATTAAGAGAGTTAATTATCCCTAAAAATATGGAATTTTCCTTTTTTAAATTTATCTCAATTGTCTAAAATACCCTTAGAATGAAATTAGATGGTATTTTTCAATTATCTTTAATTTAATAATATATATTAATCACTTTCTTAAATTAAGTAAAATGATTGACCCACATTTATGCATACAATAACACAATAATTAGTGTAAATAGAATAACCTAAGCCTATATATATATATATATATATATATATATATATATATATATATATATATAATAGCACCCTTGTGTATAATATCAAATGGATTTAACTTTGAAGTTCTTTTAGTACCTTTCCTTTATAAATTTTACGTGGGTCAGTTCTGACTCTCCCGACCTGACGTCAACATCTTACTTCATGGCCTACTCACTAGCTTTCTTTCTTTTTTTTTTTAGAAAATAACATGAATTCAGAAGGTACATTAAACTTTATTTTGTTGTGAGTTTCATTCCAGATATACATATATCATTTTACCCTTATCTTATTTTTTTTATGATTTGTTTGATTTAAAATAAATGTTTTTATTGTTTGTTTAAAAAGTCAGGTCCCAACAATCCCTACCCCATCCTCCCCCATGTTTCTTGGTCAAAGAATTGGCAACCGCCGATTACCCCCAGTACTCCGGTTCACCTCTGGCAACCTCCCTGGCATCCCTGGTCGTTGTGGTGATAATTTGCGTACTTGATCTATAATATTTCTTTAAATTCGGAAGGTACATTAAACTTTATTTTGTTCTGTGTTTTGTCCCTGACAGATAAAAATACCATTTTACCCTTATATTTTTTTTTTATTTAAAATAAATGCTTTTATTGTTTATTTAAAAATCAGGTCCCACCAATCCCTACCCCACCCTCCCCCATGTTTCTTGGTCAAAGAACCGGCAACCGCCGCCACCAGCATTCCAGTTCACTTACAGCAACCTCCCTGGCATCCCCGCTCACTTCTGCCAACAACCACTAAAAAAATCAAAATCATTCTCGTAATTAAACCTAGAAAACAAAATCATACATTGATAAACCTTAAGATCAAAACCATTCTCAGAATCAAACTAGAAAATTAAAATCATACATTGTAGGTATATTATGAAATCATACATTCATAAACCTCAAGATCAAAATCAGTACAAACTTTAGCATCAAAGCTGAAATGATAACTTGATAAACCTCAATATTAAGTCGTTAACACAATCGACAAATCTCGGTAAATTAGGGTATTTAACCCATGATGACGAGATTAACATTTAAAAAATCATCGGGTTCATAATAGCACCATATCACAAATCTCGTAACACATACTCGGGTCTAACAACCCTCTACGAAATATCACATAAATGTAATTATTTAATAACGGGATAGAAGATACATCGGCTTATCCCATAACTCTACCCTCGTATTCTCGTACACCAGTATAACTCTTCGGTTAAAAACCTCTAGGAACACCTCTCGAGACTTTCTCCCGATTGCGTGTTCCAAAACTCTCAAAATGACACAAATGAAATCTATTTATAAATCTGGTCGGCGCGCTGCCGCAAGAGTGATGTCACGTTGTGGTGACAAGGGAGTGTTCATGTCGTGACATGTGTCCACCGCTCACCACGTTTCGCTCTCTAACTGACATGTGTCCTCGTGACTCACTTAATCTCTGCATCTCGTTAGGGACTAAGCCGCGCGCGAAGAGCCACTACCGTCGTTTTTGACTTCGTTGACTTTCTCGAAATAGCAATGTACTTTTATCTCAACTTTGAAAGACAATAACTTTTTCATACGAACTTTGATTTTGATGAACTTTATATCTATGAAATCATCTCAGACTAAACTACCATTTTCTTTCACAAATCCTTGGCTAAACATTACTTATTTTCCGATAAAATGCAACAAGTATAAGAACATATGTATTACGTCATCAAGTATCATCATTTCACTACTTGAGTTCACCGTTAATCATATTTATACCAAATACATACTGAAACACACAACATGAGATTTGTGGGTCATTACATGTCTCATAATAGTACATGTCATGAAAACAGGTATCACACATCACTTGATCGATTATAAAGGAGATGTAAATCTACGATACATTTTAGCCTACTATCTTGGAATTGATGTTGGAGGACCACCACATAGTGAAGTGATTATCGGAGGACATTTATTACTAGGCTTGCAATTTCTTATGAAATCTTGTCCATCAAATTCATTAAAGGAATGAAAGGAATAATGCCAACAATTATGGGTATGGATTTTCTAAAAACCATTGGTGCATTTGAAGAAATAGAAGGCATATTGAAGTTGAAAAATATTAAGATGGAAAGTAAAAATGAAAAGGATGCTAGCAAACAAAAGATGAAGAGAAAAGAAGTACATTAAAGTGAGACTGAGATAAAAGAAGCAAAGATAGAAGAGGATAGGGAAAAAAACAAATATTACACCTAAAAGTAATGAAGAGATTATCAAAAGGATAATGAAAGAAATGGAGACCATGACTGATAAAATAAGATGAAATAGGAAAGATGATGAATTAGGAAGTAGAAGAAATTTGAAATTAAAATATAGAGATGAAAGATCTCTACCTAGGTCGGATAGTGAGGATGACACTAATGATAAGGAAAAAAAGTGATAATGAGGAGGAAGAAAGTAAAAAAATGGCTAGTGACTATGAGCTAGAAGAGTATGAGAGTGACGACGTAAAAGACAAATATGACCATTGGAGTTCGGAGAAATTCGAAGAGGAGATATCTGATGGGGAACCATCAGAATGTCTTGTAGAAGACCCAATGGAAATTTATGAGATAATTGATGATGAGCACTAGAAAATTAGGAGGCATGGATAATGTTTAGGAGTTTTTATTTATCTTTTCTTTCTAAGTTATTTTAGCGTGTTTAATTTTGAAGTTTAAATGAGAACCAACTTTCCTTGTACCGCTTTCCTCTAGTTTTTTTTTTTTTTTTTTTTTTATGATTATAGGATGAACTTTATATGTTAAATCAAACATCTATGAGAGGGAAAAGAAGTCAATTTGGTTAAATGCAATAAGGAAAAGGCAAAAAGATTAAGAGATGGGTCACCTCATTAAAAGAAGAAGAATTAAAGTTAAAGACAATGACAGTCAAGTGCTTGATCAGCACCAGACTATCCAAAGAAGATTTATTTTGAAGAAAATAGTAGGCATTGTATAAAAGTCGGGCCAAGATCACCTTAATCTCGCCGAGAAATTCAGTCATAACGACAATGGAAGTACTTTGACGCAAAATTGCATCGCGTCTGACAGAATTAAGTTGTGATTCACTACTGTTGATGGAACACATGACTTTCAAGAACAAATTATCGATTCCAAGTGTCGAATACAACTCAATCTGTTCTTTAAGAAGAAAAATGCCTATCCAAGTGTAAAATCTGGTCCAAGTAGAATCATCTTTCTTGTATTTATTTTAAAAGGAGTAGCCACAACGTGGTGGAGCATCACCACGACATGGCGTATCAGTTTGGATCATGGGATTTTAATGACCCACCACGGCGTGGGCTTGAGGCACCACAACATGGCAGGTGCTTTTAGTAAAAACCCTAATTTTCGGGTCTTGGACCCTATTTAAGGAACATTAAGGCTAGGGTTTCAGCCTCCATTTTCCTTCCAGCCTCAGAAACCCTAACCCTAGCCTCCATTGAAGTTGTGAGCTCATTCTTGGTGCATTTTGGTGATTTTAGAAGGAGAATGAGGCTTTTGGTGAGGTGGTTTCATGGAAAGCATCATTTCTTCAGCTAAGCTCATCTCTTGGACCTTGGTGAGTGCCCAAGACTCAACCTTTTCTTGCCATGTTGCTAGATCTCTAGTTTTTGTCCCCATTTTCCATAATTTTGATGGACTTATGTGATGGGATCTCATAAAGTTTGCAACTTTATGAATCTCAAAGTCAAAGTGAGCAAGTAATTTCTTGGATCTGGATTATAATCAAGTTTTGATGTCATGCATGGGACTTTAGTCGTTAAACCCTATTTTTGCCCTAAAGTGGAAAATGGATGTTTTGGACATGCAAGACCATAAAGCCACTGTGACATCCCCAAAATCACGGCCAGAAAAGACCGGTTTCATTTATGATTTTAAAATAATTTCAGAGTAAATCCATTGATTTAAAAGAGTTGCGGAAATTTGTCCCCAAAACAAAACATGATAAAATAAAGTTTATCAAAGCATTTCTTAAAGAAATGTATTTTCATTATATATCAAAACTCGGGATGTCATGTTCCGATACAGACCAAAAGCATAAACAATACAATATAGACCTTACAACGGTTACATATAACTACTGGTCTATAATCCAAAAATATATTGACAATGTCATCCAACTTATGCTCTCGCGCCACTACCTGTAATACAAAGAAACTGAGTGGGTCAGGCTTGGGAGCCTGGTGAGCATATAGGGTTTTCAACCCACAATAAATAAATATATTTAGTTCATCAACCAACAATGACCCGATTACCCATTCCCGTTATCCTCACTTTATGTCCCTAAAACAACAACTATTACAAGGGACCTAATCTAGGATTTTCATCGGGACGGACATTACTGCAAATGGGTTTCCTTAACAATAGATGTCCTAAAGGCAACCATGAGGGGGATGGAGTACAACAAATGAACACCCAAGTTCATTAACACCTACAGGTAATAAGCCTGCTAGCGTTCCACTGGACTGTCTAGAAAAGTCCGTGGTCGTCATCTAAACTCCACTAGATGACTGAATCAGCAACAACAACGAGGCCTCTCATCATTTTATTTCATCAGACAACAACTGTCTACCCATGTTCTACCCAACATATTAGTAGATAAAGTATATACATTTACATACAGCTTAAAACCTGTACAAAACATCTGTTCAACAACTGGTTCAAATATACAAATAATATATAAACACCTAGCACATATTTTATAAAGAATACTTCAAATCTATGTGTTAGAAGAAAACGAATATACACTCACTTGATCAGAAGATGATCGGACATCACTACGGCTCTAAAAGTAGTATTCTTCGGTGAAACCGGGAGATCTTCACACACCGGGCTTCTCGCGGGTAGAGTTTCGGCTCGAAAACTTTACTTCTCGGGATTTTCGGGACTTCGGGACTCGCTTCGGGTCTCGGGATGATACCGGGGCTTCGGGGGTATAATTTGCACGTACATCGAGGCAATAAGGAGTGAGAGAGAAGAAATGAGCAACAAATCTCGGAGGCCTTGCATTCTATTTATAGGGTTGGAGTCAGCCACGAACGCAGGGCGTTCCCCAAAGGAACGCAGGGCGTTCCCCGAACGCAGGTCGTTCCCTTCGAACGCGGTGCGTAGGAGCGGGGTTCCGATCCTATCCCTTATCCGTTGAGTCAGCATCGACGTGGCCAATCCGGAGCCAAGCACTGAACGCGGTGCGTTCCCCAATTTAACGCGGGGCGTTCCCACTTTAGGATGCGTGCCTTGAATTTCAGAAATTCATAACTTTCGCATACGATCTCCGTTTTTGACGTTCTTTATATCCACACGTAGGTGAGATTATGCTCTACAACTTTCGTTTAGAGTCCGTCGGCTAATTTTGAATTTATTTTTATTATATTATTTTTAGTAGGCCGGGACAGGAAACTCCGTTATAAATCTATAACTTCTTCATCCGACGTCCGTTTTCGTCTGTCTTTTTACCGTTGCACTACTATTAACGAGATCTTCGATTCTCATTTAGATTGTTTCGGCTAGAAATTACTCGATCTCATATTCGAACTTCGGGTTGCATACTGCTAAGCTGAAACTTAGAAAAATCATAACTTCCTCATACGAAGTCAGATTTAGATGTTCTTTTTAAGCACGCTCTTGGTTTAACGTATTCTACGTCTTTCGTTTAGATCACTAAGGCTAAATATCGCTCTATCTTAAATTCATATTTTACGTCATTCAGCGTCGTGCCGGTTCTGTCGCGAAACTTCGACAGGTCATAACTTCTTCGTTATAACTCGGATTTCGGCATTCTTTATATATTCGGAAACCTTGTCACGACTACTTCGTCTTCATGTATCGATATCGGTTCTATCTAATATTTCATTTTTACGCTTATTTTTATTCTTAATTCAATTAAGCCACGCAATTAAGCATAAAACACATAATACTCAAATAATACCTTCTTATTATTTCAAAACGAGTTACAAAGGTTAACCTAGACTATTACATCAATATTAATGCCTAGCCTAGAAACGAGCGCGTTACAATTCTCTCCACCTTAGGATGATTCCGTCCCCGGAATCACACATCAACAAACAAATGCGGATAGCGACTCATCATGTCACACTCCGTCTCCCAGGTGAGATTTGGCCCATTCGTATGTTTCCATCGGACAAGCACTAATTCGACCATCTTGCGTCGCAACTTCTTAGTCTTTCGGTCAACGATTGCCTCTGGTTCTTCAATTAACCTTTTGTTCTCATCAATTCTTAACTCAGAAATTGGAATTATATCGGGAAATTCTCCCGTGAACTTCCTCAAATAACACACATGGAAAGTGTTATGAATTCCATTCAGTTCTTTGGGTAATTCCAGCTTGTAAGCTTGGTTCCCAATCCTCTGAAGAACTTTAAACGGTCCAATAAACCTGGGACTTAACTTTCCCCTTTTGCCAAACCTTATAAGTCCCTTCCATGGCGAGACTTTAAGTAAAACCGAATCTCCAACTTCAAAAGTCATCGGTCTTTGCTTTTTGTCAGCATAGCTCTTTTGACGATCCTGAGCTGCTAACATTATCTCCCTGATTATTTTCAATTTTTCAGCAGTCTGATGGACTATCTCCGGTCCCATAAACTGCTTCTCTCCAGCCTCAAGCCAACAAGACGGCGTACGACACTTCTGTCCGTACAAAGCTTGATAAGGTGCCATCTTGATGCTCGAATGGAAACTATTATTGTAGGAAAATTCTGCCAAAGGTAAATGCTCATCCCAGTTACCTTGGAATTCCAGGGCACATGCTCTCAGCATATCTTCAAGCGTTTGTATCGTCCTTCCGCTCTGACCATCAGTCTGTGGATGGTAAGCTGTACTTAAACACAACTTGGTACCCAATTCCTCTTGTAGACTTCTCCAAAATCGCGAGGTGAAACGACTGTCACGATCTGACACAATCGTTAACGGAACATCGTGAAGCCTCACAATTTCCTTCATGTAAGAATTCGCAAGCTTATCCTTAGACCATTTCTCATTGGCTGCTATGAAATGCGCACTCTTAGTGAATCGATCAACGACCACCCAAATCATGTCGTGACCATTCTTTGTTCTGGGCAGTTTAGTGACAAAATCCATAGCAATGTCTTCCCATTTACCCATCGGCACAGGTAAAGGTTCTAAACTCCCGTATGGTTTCTGATGTTGTGCCTTCACTCTTGCACATGTCACACACTCAGCCACATACTTTGCAATATCGAGCTTCATCGTCGGCCACCAGTAATAGGGTTTTAGGTCCCTATACATTTTAGTGCTACCAGGATGAATCGAGTACATGGTTTTGTGAGCTTCTTCCATCAGAAGATCTCTTATTCCTCCTGACTTAAGTACCCAAATACGATCTTGGAATACCTTCAGTCCATGACCGTTTGTACCGAACACCAACGGTTTGCCCGAACGTTCCTCCTTCCGGTCATTCTTTTTAGAAGCTTCCTCTTGAGCTTTCTTTATACTTTCCACAATGGTCGAAACAACTTCTATTCTCAACGCTCTTGGCCTTTTTCTCTCAAGATTGACTTTCCGACTGAGAGCATCAGCGACAACATTTGCTTTACCGGGATGGTAAAGTATCTCACAGTCGTAGTCCTTAAGTAATTCTAGCCAGCGTCGTTTCCTCATATTCAATTCTTTCTGATTAAAGAGATATTGGAGACTCTTATGATCAGTGAAAAGTTTGCAGTTCGAGCCATAGAGGTAATGCATCCATATCTTTAGAGCGAAAACTACCGCTGCCAGCTCCAAATCATGAGTGGGGTAGTTCTTTTCATGTTCTTTCAGCTGCCGAGAAGCATATGCTATCACCTTTTCTCTTTGGGTCAAAACACAACCCAACCCAACACCAGACGCATCGCTATAGACAGCGAAGTCTTCAACTCCATCAGGTAGAGAAAGAATTGGTGCTTCATATAGCTTCTTCTTTAGCAACTCGAATGCTTCTTTGTGCTTATCACTCCAAGCATAAATATCTCCTTTATGAGTCAAAGCTGTTAATGGAGTAGCGATCGAAGAAAAGCCTTGGATAAACCTTCGGTAATATCCGGCTAATCCTAAAAAGCTTTGGATCTCCGTGGGACTTTTTGGTTGTTCCCACTTCATCACAGCTTCAATCTTTGCTGGATCAACCATTATTCCTTCTTGGTTGACCACGTGACCCAAGAATCGGACTTCTCGAATCGAAAAATCACATTTGGAGAACTTCGCATACAACTTCTCCTTCTTCAAGACTTCTAACACTTCTCGCAAGTGTCTGTCATGCTCCTCTTGGCTTTTCGAGTAAACCAGAAACTGTCGTCTATGAACACTATCACTGATTTATCAAGGAACGGATTACAAACCCTGTTCATTAAATCCATGAATGTTGCGGGAGCATTGGTTAGTCCAAACGACATAACCAAAAACTCGTAGTGTCCATATCGTGTTCTGAATGCAGTCTTCTCGATATCATGCTCTCTTACTTTCAGCTGATGATATCCTGACCTTAGGTCGATCTTTGAAAAATAACTTGAACCTTGTAGTTGATCGAACAGGTCATCAATCCTCGGCAATGGATATCTATTCTTTATCGTTGCCTTATTCAGCTCTCTGTAGTCAATGCACATTCTCATACTCCCGTCTTTCTTTTTCACGAATAACACCGGAGCTCCCCAGGGTGATGAACTAGGTCTAATGAAACCTTTGTCTAATAACTCCTGAAGTTGCATCATTAGCTCCTTCATCTCCGTCGGTGCTAGTTGGTAAGGTGCTTTTGCTATTGGCGTGGTTCCTGGTAACAAGTCAATACGGAATTGTACTTGTCGATCAGGCGGTAATCCGGGAAGATCTTCTGGAAATACTTCCGGATAATCACACACGACAGGAATGCTCTGCATTTCCTTTTTCTCCTTCTTAGCATCGATCACGAATGCCAAATATGATGTACATCCTTTGGCCAAACACCTTCTGGCTTTCATTAGAGAAATGATTCCAGAATTTACTCTGCGTTTGTCCCCATACACCATAAATGACTCTTTCCCTGGCGGGTTTACTTTTACAATCTTCTTCTTGCACAGTATTTCGGCATCATTGGCGCTAAGCCAATCCATTCCCAACACGATGTCGAAACCGTAAAGTTTGATAGGCAATAATTCCTCGTGGAACTTATTCCCATTCAGGTCGATTAAGATGTTTTTTATACGATGGCTAACAGGTATAAACTTGCCACTAGCAACTTCGACTAATAAAGCATTATCTAATCTATCAACAGGCAAAGCTAGTTTTCTACCAAATTCATGCGATATAAAGGAGTAGTTGGCTCCTGAATCAAATAAAATTTTGGAAGGCAATTCGTTTACGAGAAAGGTACCTGAAGCGACATAAGCTTCTTCTTTAGCAGCTTCGAGTGTCATCTGGAAGGCTCTCGCCTTCGGCTTTGGTGGAATGTTGGGCTTTGCTGCCTCCCTCTTTTTAGGACAGTCTTTCAAAATGTGCCCCTCTTCGTTACATCCAAAGCACACTCTTTTGTTGGACGGACACTCATTGGCATAATGCCCCGTCTTTCCACACTTGTAGCAGGTCACATCCTCGCTACATTTCCCAGAATGCTTTTTCTTGCACTTTTCACACCATTTCGATTCGCCTCCAAACTTCTTCGAATTAGGCTTCGAAGATTTGTTCTTCTTGCTGGAACCTGAAGTTCCCTCAAACTTTCTCTTATCACCAACTTCAACTTTGCTGGCGGTTCTTCCCTTGATCATGTCCTCAACAGACTTGGCAGCCCAGATGGCTGCCTCTAGAGTAGGTGCCTGACGTATTGGCACTGCGTACTCCCACGGAAGTTCCTTTGCGTACCGGTCAACTTTTGTCAGCTCATCTGGAACGATGCGCAAATCAAACTCCATTTTGTCTGTAAAGGCGTTAGTGTATTCATCAACTGACATGCTGCCTTTTGTCAATGTCAGAAACTTGTTCTCCAACTCCAGTAGATTTTGGGCCGAGCAGAACTTGCGCTTGAACTGCACCAAGAACTCTGTCCAAGTCAGTTGCAGTGGCTCATTAGGGCTTAGGGTCTTCCCCAGAGTGTTCCACCATCAAACAGCTCCACCCCTGAACTGACGTACTGCGAAAGTGGTCTGCAACTTGCCTCTGCAACCACACGTCATGAAGGCTAGCTCCATTTCTGAGATCCAATCCATGACTCCGATCGGATCCTCCTTTCCAGTGAAGGTCGATGGTTTGCAAGTCAGAAAATCTTTTTACTTGCATTCAATGCCATCATTCCCTCCATCGTGGTTATTCTGCCTAACAATTGGTGGGTTGGCTTGACCAATAGTCCCACTGAAGTTACCTCCTTCCCACGGCCCTCCATTCACTTCGGGCTCTTCAACTTGAATTGAAAGTTCTTCACGATTTTGTTGAAGCAGACGTCTAGTTTCTTCCATCTGACGATCCAACATCATCTGAATCATCAATTGTACACCAGCCATTGTCACCGGCTCAGGTGCAGCAGCTACAACATGTATTTGCTCGATTACAGGTGGTTAATTCCTGTTTTCGTTCGCGTTTCCAACTCCGCTTCTTGTTCTTGCCATTCTTGATCTATACACCGAATAAGGTGAATTTAGATCCTCAATTACGATAGAAATCAAATCATCCTTATCACTCCGAAACGATTACATGCTAGTTCTAATACCGTAATCATACGCTTAGAATCCTAAACACATAAGGTTTCCAGATCTGGTTGGCAACAAACCATAGATCCGAACAAATAATATTATATATGGAAAATATATAACATTTAGCACATAAAAACATTTTAGGCAACTTTCCTAAAATAAACTAGTGCTCGTGTCTAAAGTATAACAGACACTATCTCAAAATCTTCACTTAGCATTCTAAGTTTAAGTCTAGAAATCCTACAAATTCCTAGTTCGCTTAAACTAATGCTCTGATACCAACTGTGACATCCCCAAAATCACGGCCAGAAAAGACCGGTTTCATTTATGCTTTTAAAATAATTTCAGAGTAAATCCATTGATTTAAAAGAGTTGCGGAAATTTGTCCCCAAAACAAAACATGATAAAATAAAGTTTATCAAAGCATTTCTTAAAGAAATGTATTTTCATTATATATCAAAACTCGGGATGTCATGTTCCGATACATACCAAAAGCATAAACAATACAATATAGACCTTACAACGGTTACATATAACTACTGGTCTATAATCCAAAAATATCTTGACAATGTCATCCAACTTATGCTCTCGCGCCACTACCTGTAATACAAAGAAACTGAGTGGGTCAGGCTTGGGAGCCTGGTGAGCATATAGGGTTTTCAACCCACAATAAATAAATATATTTAGTTCATCAACCAACAATGACCCGATTACCCATTCCCGTTATCCTCACTTTATGTCCCTAAAACAACAACTATTACAAGGGACCTAATCTAGGATTTTCATCGGGACGGACATTACTGCAAATGGGTTTCCTTAACAATAGATGTCCTAAAGGCAACCATGAGGGGAATGGAGTACAACAAATGAACAACCAAGTTCATTAACACCTACAGGTAATGAGCCTGCTAGCGTTCCACTGGACTGTCTAGAAAGGTCTGTGGTCGTCATCTAAACTCCGCTAGATGACTGAATCAGCAACAACAACGAGGCCTCTCATCATTTTATTTCATCACACAACAACTGTCTACCCATGTTCTACCCAACATATTAGTAGATAAAGTATATACATTTACATACAGCTTACAACCTGTACAAAACATCCGTTCAACAACTAGTTCAAATATACAAATAATATATAAACACCTAGCACATATTTTATAAAGAATACTTCATATCTATGTGTTAGAAGAAGACGAATGTACACTCACTTGATCAGAAGATGATCGGTCAGCACTACGGCTCTAAAAGTAGTATTCTTCGGTGAAACCGGGAGATCTTCACACACCGGGCTTCTCGCGGGTAGAGTTTCGGCTCGAAAACTTTACTTCTCGGGATTTTCGGGGCTTCGGGACTCGCTTCGGGTCTCGGGATGATACCGGGGTTTCAGGGGTATAATTTGCATGCAAATCGAGGCAATACGGAGTGAGAGAGAAGAAATGAGCAACAAATCCCAGAGGCCTTGCATTCTATTTATAGGGTTGGAGTCAGCCGCGAATGCAGGGCGTTCCCCGAACGCAGGTCGTTCCCTTCGAACGTGGTGCGTAGGAGCGGGGTTCCGATCCTATCCCTTATCCATTGAGTCAGCATCGACGTGGCCAATCCGGAGCCAAGCACTGAACGCGGTGCGTTCCTCAATTGAAAGCGGTGCGTTCCCACTTTGGGATGCGTGCCTCGAACTTCAAAAATTCATAACTTTCGCATACGATCTCCGTTTTTGATGTTATTTATATCCACGCGTAGGTGAGATTATGCTCTACAACTTTCATTTAGAGTCCGTTGGCTAATTTTGACTTTATATTTATTATATTATTTTTAGTAGGCCGGGACAGGAAAACTCCGTTATAAATCCATAACTTCTTCATCCGACGTCCGTTTTCGTCTGTCTTTTTACCATTGCACTACTATTGATGAGATCTTCGATTCTCGTTTAGATTGTTTCGGCTAGAAATCACTCGATCTCATATTCAAACTTCGGGCTGCACACTACTAAGTTGAAACTTAGAAAAATCATAACTTCCTCATACGAAGTCAGATTTAGACGTTCTTTTTATGCACGCTCTTGGTTTAACGTATTCTATGTCTTTCGTTTAGATCACTAAGGCTAAATATCACTCTATCTTAAATTCATATTTTACGTCATTCAGCATCGTGCCGGCTCTGTCGCGAAACTTCGACAGGTCATAACTTCTTCGCTATAACTCGGATTTCGGCATTCTTTATATATTCGGAAACCTTGTCACGACCACTTCGTCTTCATGTATCGATATCGGTTCTATCTAATATTTCATTTTTACACTTATTTTTATTCTTAATTCAATTAAGCCACACAATTAAGAATAAAACACATAATACTCAAATAATACCTTCTTATTATTTCAAAACGAGTTACAAAGGTTAACCTAGACTATTACATAAATATTAATGCCTAGCCTAGAAACACGGGCGTTACAGCCACGATTTTTAAGGTCACTTTGGAGTCTGAAACCATTCTAGGAACTTTAAAGGTGCAACTCTAAGGAATTGGTGCTTAATGAGAATCTTGATGCATTAATTCACCATTAGTGGTTGGGTTTGGGAGTTTGGCTTAAGGAAGAGTTTGAGGGATAAAGTTGGAAACTTTACCCATCAAGACCATGGGAAGGAACAGATCTGAGCCTTAGAGTTTTTGTAGTAGAAGGAAAAAGGACTTAATGGTTTAATTTATCCAGACGCATCACCACGACGTGGTTAAGGTCGCCACACCATGGTGACTTGGTCCAGACCCGTCTTTTTTGGCGGTTTGCGACCACAACGTGGTGGCTAGTTGTGTAGCACCTGATTCCTGGTACGTATTTAAATTCATGAAATGTTGCAATTTACTCTGGGACTCGGCGAGTTGGAGGCCCAACTCGTCGAGTAGACTCGACTTTTGATCGGAGGTTTAAGTGACCTACTCGACGAGTCGGAAGACCGACTCGACGAGTAGGAGCTGTTTGGACAAAACCCTAATATTTAAGGTTTGCACCCTATTTAAAAAACTTAACTCGTCCTAAACCAGCCTCCATCGTCCCTCTCATTTCCAGAAACCCTAGATTGAAACCCTAAACCCTTGTTTGAGTGCTCTTAAGCCATTTTTGTGCATTTTTGGTGGTGGTGAAGCTTGAGAAGAAGAAAGGAGCTTAGGAGTTCAAGTTGAAGCTAGAAGATCCAGAGATTGTGTTCCATTTCCAGCTTATTTAAGGTAAAAAGCTTCAATCTTGACTTTCCATGTGTTTAATCAACTTAGGGCTTGGATTTTGGTATCTTTAGGGCATTTCTAAGCCATTTTCAGGTTGAGGGTGTAATGTGGGGTTATGGCTTCAGATCTTGGACTTTGGAGGGTTCTCATGGCATAAAGGTGCCAACTTTATGGCCATGAGGGCCCCATGCATCTTGTAGATCTCATTTTTGGTCCTTTTGAGTTTAAAGGCCCATGCATGGACGTAAAGTTCGTGACTTTACGTGTTATATCGACCCTAAGAGGTCAGATATACCATTTGGATGAAATGAGCTCAACAGAAATTGAGTTTATGGAACATGGACTTAGTGGACTCGGCGAGTTGTTCTTGGAACTCGGCGAGTCGGGTAATGGTTCCCCGACCTTTGCTGTCTTTGAGGAACCTGGTTGAGTTTAGACAGGACTCAACAAAGATGGACGTGATTATTGTGACAACCCGATATTCCAAGTCAATGTAATGTTCTAAAAGTCAAGCATTGTAACCTATTGTTGATGTAATAAAATAGCGTCAATAATGAAGTGTTCTAAAGTCTCAATTGGGATACTAAAATGTTAGATATTGTGTCAAGGTTTTCAGAAATATAAAGAACACTCAAATCCGAGTTATAACGAAGAAGTTATGACCAATTGAAAATCCGCGACGCAACCAGTAAAACACTGTTAAGCGTAAAAAGTAAATTTTAATAAAATACTTTTTAGCCTTAAGTATCTAAAAGAAAGTCGTAGATAATAACAAACCGTGAGCGTACATAAAAAGAACGCCCAAATCTGACTTCGTATGAGGAAGTTATGATTTTTCTAAGTTTCGGATATAGTAGTAGACAGCTAAAAACTCGAAATAGAGACCGAGCGATTTTTAGTCGATGCAACCTAAACGAGAATGGAAGATCTCAACAATAGTAGTACAACGGTAAAAACACAGACGAAAACGGACAGTGGATGAAGAAGTTATGAATTTTTAACGGATTTATCCTGTCCCGGCCTATTAAATATATAATATTAAAAATTTAAGTCAAAATTAGCCGACAGAGTCTAAACGAAAGTTCTAGAGTATATTCTCACCTACGCGTGGATATAAAGAACGTCAAAAACGAAGATCGTATGCGAAACTTATGCATTTTTGAAATTTTGGGCACACACTTCGAGGCTTATCCGAAGGGTTACGCCCAACGTACTTCGGAGTATGCCCAGCGTACCCAATGCAAGGCCTCGGATCGGCCACGTCGCCCCTATGCCTCTACTATCGTCCCATCTGAAGACCGGCGACCGGAGACGTCATCGCTGACGTACGCCCTGCGTACGAGGGTACGCCCAGCGTACGAGGTACGCCCCGCGTACTTCGGAGTACGCCCAGCGTACGAAGCCTGGCAGTCCTCCTATAAATAGCATGCGAGACTTCCGACTTTTACTTGCTCATTCCTTAATTTCTCTCCTTAATTTCATACTTCTACTATCCCGAGACTACCCCGATGCCCCGGTTCCGTATCCAAGTCCCGACGAAGGTCCGAAGCTCCGAGATTCCTGAAAAATTCACCACTTTCCGGTCGAAGTGCCGCCCGAGAAAATCTTGTTTTCTTCAAATCACCACACTTCCCAGGTGAGTTCATACCCCTACATTTTCACGTCTTTTTCATGTTTTAAGGGGGAAAATACAAGTGAAGCACGAGAAAAACTTATGTTAAAATGTGCATCGTTATATGTGGTTTCAAATACTTTACCTACATTTTGTCTATAAATGTTAAACAACATTAATACCAACGTTACACTTTACATGCAAAGTTGGTATTACATCGAGTTTTTATCACCAAATGGAACACGCTTTTGAAAAACTATAATGGGTATAGTTTACGAGTTATTCATAACATCTTTACATAAACACTGAAAAAAGGAAACACCTTCGTTTACAAGAAATGTGGACTTTTCATTTCGTAAATCTATTGATACAAAGTTTTGTGAGACATTCGGCTTCACCGTACTCTCAAGTACGCATTTCAAGTCCTGTATTATAAACCATAATCTCTTGTAGGGAGAGCGTGATACTTGTGTATAGATCTATACGGGATTGACAATCTCGCACCTAAACTGTTAGCTACAGTTAGACCGGCAGGTCTGGGGTGACAAACGTCATAACACTGCAACGCCTGAAGAACGTTGTTACAGGCAGTCTGGGTCAATAGCATGGTTATAAAACTCACATGGAGTATCGAAATATTTTTGATTTACGAGACTCTTAAATGCATTCAGTAATCACATTATATATGTATAAATCCACTTTCACCATTTTAGCATGAAAGATACTATTGCATTCCAGCCTTTGGAACTTTTTCAACTACCACACATACATAGAAAATATTGGATTTTCTGGAAAACACGTTCAGTTATTTTTACCGAAAGACATACAAATTTCAGTACAAAAACGCTTATGAACTCACCAACTTAATTGTTGACACTTTTTCAAAACTACTTGTACTTCTCAGGGAATCAGTAATACAGGTAACCGTCAGCTTTTGGAGAAGGAACGCTAAGGCGTCTGTTACCAAAACATTTTAAATCATCATATTTGTAATATCCTTTTGAAACATGTATTACATGCAACAATGTAACTTTTTATTATCTTTATGATGGTTGGGTTTACTTTCTTTACAAATATTCAACTGTTATGATACTACGTGAAGTCATCCGCCCCCGAATGTTTCCGCCATTCTGGTTTGGGGGTGTGACAATTATGGACATGGAAGTCATAGGACTCAGCGGGTGTATGAACAGACTCGGCGAGTCCAAGGCAATCTCCCAACTTATGAAGACGGACTCGGCGAGTTCAATGGGAACTCGGCGAGTCATAGACTGAACATCTTCTTATGGATGAAGATGAACTCGGCGAGTCGAGTCAACCAGATGGTGACTTGGACCAAAAGTTGGCTTTGACCATGGATTTGACTTTGACATTGACTGGGATTGAGTGACCCTTGTAAGGGTTACGAGTACGAGTTGATAACTTAGAAGAGTTGTCGTGTAGGGATTGAGGAGTCGGGGAGAGTTGAATTCCACACCGAGATCAGTGCATACACTACGCGACAGTGAGGTGAGTTACCTTCCAGTAGCGGTGGGTCTAAGGCCACAATGTCGGCCCACTAGTAGGAGATGTATGCTAGGTAATTGTCTTTGTGATATTCATCTAGGCTTGCTGCTACCTGTTATGTTTATGTGCTAGCATGATATGATGTTATATGATAGTGGTAGTAGTAAGGGGAGATAGTCCCCAAGTTACCGGCCGATAGGGCCGAAGGGGTAGTTTAGTACCCAGCTATGCTAGACAGATTATGATTATGTGATAGTATGTGATAGACCGGTCGAGAGGACCGAATGGGTAGGCCAGCACCCAGATATGCTAGGCAAGGTCACCGGTCGAGAGGACCGAATGGGTAGGCCAGCACCCAGATATGCTAGGCAAGCTCACCGGTTGAGAGGAATGAAGGGGTAGGTCGGGCACCCAGATATGCCTGGCGGTATGTATGTCCTGTGTTGTATGGTATGTGGTATGATGGGGGAACTCACTAAGCTTTGTGCTTACACTTTTAGTTTTGGTTTCAGGTACCTCTTAATCCAAGGGGAAGGAGTCGGCGTAGTAGCAGCGCATCACACACACATGAGTTCCGCATTGAGTTTTCTGGGATTGTACTCTGATTTTTATTACTATTGATGATATGGTTTTCAGACACGATGTTACAGTTTTATAAATTGATATGATATTGGCAATGTTTTTGGTAAACTAATTTATGAGTTACTTAATCAAAATGAAATTTTTGGCTTTGAAAATTGGGGTGTTACAAGTTGGTATCAGAGCCTTAGTTTGAGGGATTCGGGTACACTCTCGGGTGTGTCTGAACTCAAACTGAGGACTTGGTATGAAAATTTTCAAAAAGGAAAATCATTTTTATGAAAAGAAGTTTGAAAAGAGAAAAGAACTTTGAAAAAGCACAAGATGTGTGATGCGCGCAACCGGCCGAGCTCAAGTAAGTTTTCCCCAAGATACCCATACATGTTATGTTATGATATGATATGATTATGAGAACTGCATGCTAGATTAGGGATAAGGATCTAGGAAGATGCCTGATATGCCTGCTATATGTGTTTATTGAGCTAATACTGATTAGTCAGTTATATGATAACTTGGATAGAGTATGATTGGATTGGGTTACTCAATGCCTGAATGTTGTTGCTTTGTGCTTCGGGAGTCCTAGTTATCTTTAGCTAACTAGTAAACGAATACGTTAAGTTACATATTGCAAGGACGAAATAATTTAATAAGGTTAGGTCTATCCCTACTGCGCAGCTCTTGTTTGAGTCCAACCGTTGTAGGGTAGGACCTTTCATTCGAAGAATTATCTGGTCTTAGTAATATGTAATGGTATTCGCAAGCTATTTAGGTAAAGGTAGCAGGGGTTCCTTATGCAGCTGATGGCGGAGAGTAGACCGGAGAGTTACCCTAGGGTAAGCCTAGGATGAGATTAGCAAAGAGTGCAACACTAGTAGAAGGGACTTGGTGAAGTCGAAGCAATCCTTGAGGAAAGTACGGATAGATGTGGAAGGTAGTATGGGCCCGTACTACTGAAAGAAGAGGATCCGTACTTGAATCAGGGAGGGCCGAGATAGAACCAAGAAACTTGTAGAGTGTATGAGACCTCCCGAGGTTTATGTATGATTCTGACGATTATGTGTTATGTTTCAGAATGGTGATGATCACACGTCATGGAGGGGGAGGTTCAGGATCAGGATCCGGTTCGGGATCAGGTGTCGAGCCAGTTGATGAGGGACTACGAGATTTCATTGCTTCTGAGATCACTAGAGGCATCCTTGAGTCGACCCCAATGATTTTCGGGTCGATCAAGGAAGGGATTATTGAGCTGATGGAGGATCGCCTCAGGGCATTCAGGAGCGATATGGCATTCAGTCAGTCAGGATCACGCACATTGTCCTTCAAGGACTTCAGGGGCAGTGGTGCGCCAGATTTCCATGGGGCTAAGGACCCCATCGCAGCCCGGAGATGGATTGCAGACATTGAGTCTGCACAGTTGATGAGCTTCTGCCCTGAGGGGTCGAAGGTGCGGTATACCGTAGGTTGTTTGAGAGACCGGGCCAGGGTTTGGTGGGAGTCGATTGGTGAATCGTTGGGAGCCTCGGAGATTGAGGTGATGACTTGGTCAGACTTTGTGACCAGGTCCAGGTCTGAGTTTGCGCCAGCTATAGAGCTTCAGCAGCTGGCCAGGGAGTTTCTTGATATGAGGCAGATGACGGAGTCAGTGGCGGAGATTACCGCCAAGTTCCGGGAGAGGGCATTGTTGGTGCCCCAGTATGCGGGAGACGAAGAGATGCGGAAAACCCGCTATCATGATATGTTGAGGGCAGACATCCGAGAGCACGTCAGCTACTTGGCATCCCGACCCTGGATTCCATGATTGCCAGGGTGAGGGAGAGGGAAATTGACTTAGAGCACATCAGGAAGAGGAAGACGGAGGAAGGGCATGTGACTGGGGCTTCGGGGAAGAAGCCCAAGGGATCCGACTCTAGTTCGAAGGACCAGCAGGGCCGGGGCCGCTGCGGAAAGTGCGGCAAGACTCATGAGGGGGTTTGTCGGTTGGGATCATCGAGCTGCTACAAGTGCGGCAAGTCGGGACACTTCAGCAGGGATTGTAGCGCCCCTGCGCCCACTTTCTAGACATCAGAGTTGCTGTGTTTCCACTGCAACCAGCGAGGCCATAAAAAGGCCAATTGCCCTCAGTTGACAGCAGCAGCGCCGGTGAAGGCGCCAGCTCCAGCGACCCTGCGGATCACTGATGGTCGGCAGGGCAAGACAGAGGCTCCAGTGGTCAGGAGTTGGGCCTTCTGGTTGACTACCGAGGAGGCACGCGCCGCATCCGATGTGGTGACGGGTATGATTTCTTCTCCCTAGCTTTTATTTTATATTGCTTATGATATTGATGTGCCATGTGATATGTCTTGTTTAGGATCGTTCCATGTGAACGGTATCCCAGTTCAGGTGTTGTTTGATTCGGGTGCTACCCGATCATTTCTCTCTCTTGCGCTTAGCAAGAGGTTCCCTAAGTCTTCGGGCATGTTGGATTTCCCTCTAGAGGTTGAGATTGCCGATGACCGATCAGTGCGAGCGTCAGCGGTTTTTAGAGATTGTGTTCTGAGGCTATTCGAGGAGCACTACCTGTTAGACTTGGTTCCCATTCCGTTGCGTGGGAACAAGGTGATTATAGGCATGGATTGGTTGAGCCCCAATGGAGCAGTGATCGACTGCGCGCAACAGTTGGTTCAGATCAGGACCCCGAGTGGGGGAGAGTTGGTGATTCAGGGCGAGAGGCCGCAGCGTGGACCAGCGCTATGTTCGGCAGCAAGGGCTAGGCGCTACCTTCAATAGGGCTGCGTTGGGTATGTCGCCTATGTTATGGATACCCAGGAGGCGGGCAAGGCATCGGTGGGTGATGTACCCGTGGTGCGAGATTATGCTGATGTATTCCGGGAGGAGCTGCCTGGGATACCTCCGGAGCGACAGGTGGAGTTCAGGATCGACCTAGTCCCTGGTGCGGCTCCGATAGCCAAGGCACCATATCGGTTGGCTCATCCCGAAATGCAGGAGTTGTCTATGCAGTTGCAGGAGCTGTTAGACAAGGGATTTATCAGGCCGAGCAGTTCGCCTTGGGGAGCCCCGATCCTGTTTGTCAAGAAGAAGGACAGGTCACATCGCATGTGCATAGATTACCGAGAGCTGAACAGGGTAACGGTGAAGAACCGTTACCCACTCCCGAGGATAGATGACTTGTTCGACCAGCTTCAGGCAGCATCTTGGTTTTCCAAGATAGACTTGCGGTCAGGCTACCATCAGATGAGGGTCAGGGACGAGGATATACAGAAGACTGCTTTCCGGACTCGCTATGGCCACTACGAGTTCGTGGTGATGCCCTTCGGGCTCACCAATGCTCCTGCCGCATTCATGGACCTCATGAACCGCGTGTGCAGACCGATACTGGATCGGTCTGTGATAGTTTTCATTGATGACATCTTGGTTTACTCCAAGACGCAGGAGCAGCATGAGGAGCACCTGCGAGAGGTTTTGGACACCCTGAGGAGGGAGAGCTTGTATGCCAAGTTCTCCAAGTGTGAGTTCTGGTTGCGCGAGGTGCAGTTTCTAGGGCACCTTGTCAACCAGAACGGGATATTGGTTGACCTGGCCAAAGTGGAGGCTGTGATGAGATGGGAGGTTCCGAAGTCTCCATCTGGGATTCGGAGTTTCCTCGGATTGGCGGGTTATTACCGGAGATTCATTCAGGACTTCTCCAAGATAGTCGTACCTCTGACCCGACTGACGAAGAAAGTCGTTGTTTTTTCGTTGGGGGCCTGAGAAGCAGGCAACGTTTGAGACATTGAGACGGAGACTATGCGAGGTGCCGATCCTCGCCCTGCCAGAGGGCGTGGAGGATTTTGTAGTATACTGTGATGCGTCAATTTCAGGTTTGGGCGCGGTACTGATGCAGCGAGGGCATGTCATTGCCTACGCCTCGAGGCAGCTGAAGCCTCACGAGGCGAACTACTCGACACATGATTTGGAGTTGGGGGCGGTCGTCTTTGCCCTCAAGATTTGGCGACAATACCTCTATGGGGTCCGTTGTACCATCTGATGGGTTTTGAGCACTACAACATTCTTATGGTGTACATGCAAAGCCTAAAGCTTTGGATCCAATTTATCTAATGAACATGCAATAATCATCCAAAGCCATAAACCCTCGATCTAGCATGTAATAATCAAATAACATATGAATTAGGTTTTAGATCTTACCTTGATTGTTATGTAGCAATAACAATCTCAATTCCTTCTTGTAGTTGGATTCTGAAAGCTTATTGTCACAAGTGTCACACCTCTAATGGAGTCACAAACACCATGAGCAATAAGGATGAAGAATGAGGAGAGAGAGGACACCAAAAACGTCTAGAAACCCTAAGGAATCAGTTCCACACGTTTTTGGTGCTCTAGGGGTCATTATATGTGAGGCTATTAGGGTTTTGAACTAGGAAACCCTAATCTGACTGCTTAGGCCCTAAGCAGCCCATGGACTCCCTTTAGAACACCCTTTGGACGAATTCCTTATGGGCTACCCATATAATTCGTCCAACCTATGTTCCAAGGTGATCCATAGCCCAAATGCAATTATCTTATAATTACAATTCCAGTCCCCTAAGTTTAATTAATGTCTTTTAGCCACAAAATTAATTATTATTAATTCTTGACTAATATTAATTAAATAATATGATTTCTCTTTTAATATATATTTCATATAATATATTAATAATTCATAATTAATCTCTTTCTCCACAAATCATCCTATCAAGTTGCTTTGGTGAAGGCAACCCAAAAGGACCATGCTCGCAATCGGGTCAAGTACATAACAAAATAGTTATGGGCTTAGACACTAATCCAACAGTCTCCCACTTGGATAAGTCTAATAACTATTCTGCGTATGACTTCAGATCCTGATCAGCAATCGTAGCTTTCAAAGGCCGCTGTCAACTCTGATCTTATCAGATACGCGTCCTTTAGATAAGGGATCATATATTCCTCCATTCTAGATATCGTATAGACGTGAGACATGGATTGAAATCATTCTCCCAGTCTATGTGTTGTTTCCCGATTTCCGATTTATGCCGACTGACTAATTGAACAAATCAAATCAGTCCTGGCCCGTCCGAGCACTTTATGTTTGTCATCACTAAATCATCGAGGGGCCCACAGATATCGCTTTTATCCCACATTGGGTAAAAGGAACAGATAAAATTTGACTCAATGCTCCCTTGTACTCACTCACCGAATTACACACAACAATACGTTTTGTAACACCAAGTTACTGGTGCGTTTACATATTATCAATGTATAACCGACTCGCAAGATACAACTCACACATCTCGGTTTCAAAAATATAAGATATTATCGTCTCACCAATCACTCGTGATAAAATCCATGAAGCAATCCAAGTGAGCGTGGGTTTAATCCAATGCTCAAATCATATTCATAAGCACTCATGAACATTGTAGCAAACCTTTGCTATGTCTAATACACTTTAGACAATCTACAAACCAATTCATGACAATCTTCTTTCATACCTACTTCCAAAGTATGAGCGACTATGGAACGTTCGAATAATCTTATTATTCAGGAAGTCAAAACATGCAAATTGAAACACAAGAATAATACTAATCTTATATGGCCCCAAACTTTTGAGTATAAATAAAACACTTTTATTTAATCACCATATTGATTACTCATTATTTGTTGTTTCGGGTGATCAACTTCTTACTTGAATTATAACGACAATTGTCTCATGCTCTTAGCATGCACACTATGTTTACTTATGGTCCTTACTTTGTGAAATAATATAATTGAATAACATTTTCAATCACACTCATTTCACAATTCCCAATCCTTACCACAAGTGTAAGAATACCAAATTCTTGCCACTTATAGAATATGTTAGTTCTAACACTTTATGCAACGGTCCTTTTTGTAATGTCACGGCACAAAAGTCACCAAGACTCGGCCAATGAGATTACAAAATGCTCTATTGGAGATTGTTACAAGAAAATTCCATAGATGTGAAGTCTCACATTCAAAGTACATTCCTTTGAACAACCTTCTTGCATAAAAGTTTCTAATCTAGACATAAACTCTTAACGTCCAACTCCCAATATGGAAAAATTTCCATATTTTCCATATGACAACTCATTTTAAATAGAATCTTATCTATTCATAATAATGTCAATATGGTCCATTTATGACTATACTTCTAACTGTCCACAAGTGACTGATCTTTGGCGAACCTTAGATTATCCTTGACAGTTGTTTAACTAATTCAGTCAAATCTGATTCTAGTCCACAAGTGTCTGAATATTACAACGACATGATACTTTACCAGTCTTTTGCTATAATATTTCTATTTCTATTTGCCATTTTCTCACAATTCGAACTATGAAGAGGGATGTCGTAATCATATTCGAGTGTGAGAACGCAACAAATATTTCCATATATAGAATTCTCTTACGTTGAATCCTTTCAACATAACATTCATATATCTTTTTGACTAAATTTGATTAAAATTTCTCGATCTAAACCTTTAGATTTGAAACGAAGTATAATATTCTCTCCCTTAATTATAGCAAAACAACTTTTCAACCTATGCAACTTTGCAAAGTGAAACTTTTGTTTTCTATAATTAATATTGCTAACTTGCAATAATAATCATGCTCCCACTAACATGATGATTATAGCCATACCAGCATAACATTTATGCTCCCACTAGCTTTGACACATATTTAGAAAACAGTTGGACTTTCTAGAAATCAATACTTGTTGACTTCCAAAGTTCATATTTCTAATACGATATGCTTCGATAAGCCTTTATCTAAGCTTCTCAAATTCAAACACCTTTCCTTTAGATATCTCACATGTGTGTCTAAACTATTTCATAACTTATATTACTAAGTCCTAAATGTTCAGACTAACTGCCAAATCTCACAATTCGAACTATGAAGAGGGATGTCGTAATCATAATCGAATTTGAGAATGCAATTTACATAATCCCCATCTTCTTAAAATCTCTCTTAGTGAAAGCGTTTCCTCACAATCATTTTCATGAAGGAGAGAAACCTTATGACACTTAGATTTTATGGTGCATGTGTTCTTATCCATGCAAATTTGTCATAAGCATAATCGTAAGATAATGTTTGTGACAAATTCAACCTCTTATGGACAGAACTTGTTCATTCTTAATTTCTTGCCATCAAGGGTCCCACCATTGCTTCCAAGTTATTTAGCAACTCACCTATGCCAGTCAATGTACTTTCATTGATTAAGGTGTTTGCCCTTATGTATTCAATTGAGAACTCGTAGAACTCATATGCATAATCACTCAATTGGATTGGCACAAAAATAAAATTTTGTCAACACGTTAGGTTACAATCCTCAAGTCGTGTGCTAGTGTTTAATAGGTTTACTTCTTGATTTGTTCTTGAAACTTTTCAAGATCTTTAGAATCCTACTGACCTCTTAACATATAAGATTCTCTTGTCAAGAAACATTTCTTGACAAACAAATACTCAAGAGTTAGTGAGTGTCTTTATCAAGACAAACCTACACACAATTTTGTATTATTTGTTCTTTGTCTTATCCAAGACATCACAACTTACCAATTTCAAATGTGCAAGAGCAAGAAAACATTTTCATACTTCACATTTGATGAGTGTGTTAAATTTCTTAAGATGATGTCACTCAAATCACAATTTTGGAGTATGACTCTAAAACTTGATTTTGGAACGAAGTACGATTCATCGTATTTACTTAACCCATTTTGACAATTCCCGACTCTTCTTCTTAGCCATACTGGTGCAGTAAGATGTCATTAGAGGATGAATTGTAATATGGTTCTTAAGACGGTCATAAAACATGATACAAAAGTACTCTCCCTTCTTCTTATATTAGAGAAAAATTTTATCTTTCTTGCCTAATTTATTTTTCTTATTCCATCTGCAATTTATTGAAATCTTTCAATGATTCAGAATCATACTTAATCTTTTATGTATAATCATGTTTACTAATCTTTTAGCAAATCATGACGAACATTTTATCGTTCTTTGTGGTGGACTTGACTAGTGCACAACATTGTGTACCAGATCTCATTATCCTTCACTTGACTCACATTCTTATGTGAATAAGGAATTAGTCTCAATTTTCCAAATACGAAGGTTCTCATTCGTCACACAATACCAGTTGCATGATTCCAAGTTTCTGTCCAATTGAACTTGGGTGATGAGAATCTTTCCTCATTTGGTAAATTTCTGTCATTACCATAAATAACATAACTAAGAATCAAATCCATTCACAAATTTGCTAATAATAGAACCATTCAAACACCAATTTTCATAAAATCCATCGCAAGGAAACATTAATAAGATAAATCAAAATTTATTTTATTGCGGAAAAATATTGTCCTTACAATGCGATTACAAATGAAAACTATGTAAATATTACTTAGCAATCTATCCTAACTCTAAAGTAGTAGCTTAAATATCTGATCCTTGAATCATGCGATCGAAATCCATTTCTTCGCGATCAGACTCAGCTTGCTCCTTCCTTTAAGCTTTCTTTCCTTTCTTCGATCCTTCAAAACATCGAAATGTAATCTTATCACATCATGTATTAAGAATCTCCAAATAGGAACTTAATAGAGTTAGATAGTGGATTTTACCTGAAGCAGAGTCATACATCTTGACTCTCCCATCTCTTAGATCTCTCAGGTAGTCAGGGCAACTTCGTAACCAATGCCCCTTCTTTTGGCAGTAGAAACACATGGATTCTTATGGAATGGTACACGGGACTATCTCAGACTCAGCCTTTCTCTTGCGTAGAGAAAACTTTTCTGGACTTCCAATGTTGCCATTGCCCATAGAAGGTTGGGATATTGATTTACCAGACAAATTTGCTGACCAGTGCGCCAAATCATTTATGATTCAGCAGCAATAAGCAAATAAGTCAAATCAATAAGGGTCATGTCGTGGTCCATCATATAGTACTCTCTGACGAACTTACCATATGATTCGGGAAGTGACTGAAGAACCAAGTCAACAGCCAACTTCCTTTAAAACATCGACACCTAACAATCCTTAACTTGTCCATGTGTGACTTCATCTTTAAGACGTGTGCACACACAGACTTTCCATCTATGTGTCTTATTGCCAATAGGGCTTGAGTGACCTTGAACTTTTCAAGTCTTCGAACACGTGGGTCAGGGAGAATTATTGGAGGAGGTGGAGGAAATGAAGCATGATTTCCATTTCCACAATACAATCGTGGAACATCATCTTCACGTGGAAAACTTTTTCCAACGGATTTAGGAAGACCATAGTTGTCAGACTTTGACATCTATAAAACGGGAGAAAATTAAAGTTAGTTGATTGAGTCCTTAATAAAACACCCACGTGAGATATTAAGGCTATGACCCAACACAATATCCTACAAATTGGAAGAGGGATGCCGTAATCCAACTCGCAGAACATTTGAAGGTAGGTAAATGACGATTTACCAATTTCCACCATGAAAACGAAAAGAAGGTTAAGTTTTAAATGAATTGAAACTCCTAGATCCTTTGAGATTCATTGAACTTTTCAATGTCATGTTTAATCTTGATTATGCCCTTCATTTGTGACTGGGATGCCGAGGATCACAAATAAGGTGTGAATAACCATGCGAATGTACGTGGTGCCCTCAATGTTACAGTCACCTAATCGACGTGCCGGTTAACCACACACGCTCCATCGATCTATGACAAACATCGAGTCACCCTTCGCTACCAATGCCAAACCCAACTTAGTATGCCGGTTAACCACACACGCTCCACTAATTGTCTCGACAAGGGTACAAAGTGTAATTCCATGGAATTGCATCGATTTCACTTTTTCCTAAACGGCCATTTTATAGGACATAACCTTATACCCCCCTTATAGATCGACTTCGTGAATGAGGCCTACTAACGGTAAGACTAGCAGTTTAAGTTATACATATATAATATTAGACTTTTAATGTTATATATAGTATAGGGTGTATTTTACACTTTTAAAATACTATATGGGTTAATTTAATAAATTATACCTTTTAATTTAATTAAACATAAATCATGTCATTATGAATTTATTAACTATCTTTTAATTAAATTAATAAAACCATAAGGGTGTAATTTGAACTTTTCAAAACTAGGGTTTTAGAATTTAAATATTTCCAAATTAACCTTTTAATCAAAATTTAAATTCCAAAACTTGAGGTCAAATTTTGAAACCTTTCAAAAATATTAGGGTTTAACAATTTAAATTTCAAAATCAAAACTTTTAAAGTTCAAATTTAAACTATAAAACCTAAGGGGTGAAAATTGAAACTTTTCCAAACTTTATCAAGAACATTCTAGATCAACAATTCAAATAAGGCAATTAACAATTAATTTGTGGTTATCTAATTTTGACCTAGTCCAATTATTTGCAATATAATTCACCAAATAACTTAAATAATTAAACATTATCTTATAAGGCAACAATTATTTGATTAAATGACAATTATCAACTATTTTGGCAAGGATATTCACCCAAAATCAATAAAAATCGGATTTTACTAATTAAAAACGTTTATGGTAAGTATTCCAAGCCAAAACAGCAAGAAAATCGCGAAAATATGCTACCAGACCATTTGACTCGTCGAGTTTGGCCTGGACTCGTCGAGTTCAGTCGACTCGGCGAGTTCACCATATGACTCGGCGAGTTTGCCAGTCAGAACCCAAAAAAATTCGATTTTCAAGCAATAAACGATCAAATATGCATCAATTCATCAACAAACAACGCTAGTCTCTGATACCACTGATGGGTTTTGAGCACTACAACATTCTTATGGTGTACATGCAAACCCTAAAGCTTTGGATCTAGTTTATCTAATGAACATGCAATAATCATCCAAAACCATAAACCCTAGATCTAGCATGTAATAATCAAATAACATATGAATTAGGGTTTAGATCTTACCTTGATTGTTATGTAGCAATAACAATCTCAATTCCTTCTTGTAATTGAATTCTGAAAGCTTAATGTCACAAGTGTCACACCTCTAATGGAGTCACAAACACCATGAGCAATAAGGATGAAGAAGGAGGAGAGAGAGAGGACACCAAAAACGTCTAGAAACCCTAAGGAATCAGTTCCACACGTTTTTGGTGCTCTAGGGGTCATTATATATGTGAGGCTATTAGGGTTTTAAACTAGGAAACCCTAATCTGACTGCTTAGGCCCTAAGTAGCCCATGGACTCCCTTTAGAACACCCCTTGGACGAATTCCTTATGGGCTACCCATATAATTCGTCCAACCTATGTTCCAAGGTGATCCATAGCCCAAATGCAATTATCTTATAATTACAATTCCAGTCCCCTAAGTTTAATTAATGTCTTTTAGCCACAAAATTAATTATTATTAATTCTTGACTAATATTAATTAAACAATATGATTTCTCTTTTAATATATAATTCATATAATATATTAATAAATCATAATTAATCTCTTTCTCCACAAATCATCCTATCAAGTTGATTTGGTGAAGGCAACCCAAAAGGAACATGCTCGCAATCGGGTCAAGTACATACCAAAATAGTTATGGGCTTAGACACTAATCCAACACCATCTACACGGACCACAAGAGTTTTAGGTACCTCATGGATCATCTGAATCTGAACATGAGGCAGCGTCGGTGGTTAGATGTGATGAAGGATTACGATTGTGAGATCCTTTACCACCCGGGGAAAGCCAATGTCGTGGCCGAAGCGCTTAGCCGCAAGGCGGCGCCGATCAGGGACATCTGCATGAGGATGACCGTGGTGACTCCACTTTTGGAGCAGATCCGAGAAGCCCAGCTGGAGGCCATGAAGGAGGAACATCGGAAGAGCGAGTGTATTGTGGGTCAGGTTTCCTCCTTCGATTACGAAAACCGAGGGTTATTGACACTACATCGTAGGGTATGGGTTCCCTATCATGGGGGTGTGCGCCAGGTTCTGATGGAGGAGGCGCACAAATCACGATTCTCGATTCATCCCGGGGTGACGAAGATGTACAGGGATCTTCAACCCGATTACTTGTGGCCCTGCATGAAGCGGGACGTCGCCTGGTACGTAGATCGGTGGTTGACCTGCAGGAAGGTCAAGGCCGAGCACCAGAGGCCACACGGAAAGATGCAGCCGCTAGACATCCCCATCTGGAAATGGGAATATATTACTATGGATTTCATCACCAAGCTTCCCAGGACTGCACGGGGAGTGGATTCGATTTGGGTCATCGTGGATCGGTTGACCAAGAGTGCCCACTTCATACCGATCCAGGAGAGCATCTCGGCCGAGAAGTTGCCGATATCTACATCCGGGAGGCAGTAGCTCGACACGGAGTGCCAGTCTCCGTGATTTCAGACAGAGATGTAAGGTTCACTTCCAGATTTTGGAAGAAATTTCATGATGAGTTGGGTACTCGTCTGCACTTTAGCACCTCTTTTCACCCGTAGACGGATGGTCAGAGCGAGAGGACCATCCAAACTTTGGAGTATATGATGCGGGCATGCGTTCTAGACTTCGGTGGTAGCTGGGATACCTATCTTCCATTAGCTGAGTTCTCCTACAACAACAACTATCACGCGAGTATCGATCGTCCTCCCTTCGAGATGTTGTACGGGAGGAAGTGCAGGACCCCGATATGTTGGGGTGAAGTCGGACAGAGGGTTATGGGGAGCACCTAAGTGGTGCTTAAGATGACAGAAAGGATTCAGCAGGTTAGGAGTAGGCTTCAGACTGCGCAGAGTCGGCAGAAACGTTACGCCGACAAGCGCCGATCGGACCTGGAGTTCCAGGTCGGGGATATGGTCCTCCTAAAGGTGTCGCCATGGAAAGGCGTCATTTGATTCAGGAAGCGGGGAAAGTTGGGCCCCAGGTATATTGGACCTTTCAGGGTTGTCGCCCGGGTGGGCAAGGTGGCGTATAGGTTGGACCTGCCAGCCGAACGCAGTCAAATTCACAGTACGTTTCACGTCTCCCAGTTACGGAAGTGCCTGGCGGACGACTCGACAGTGGTGCCCTTCGAGGATATTCAGGTGGATGACAGCCTGAATTACATCGAGCGGCCAGTGGCGATCCTCGACAGGAAGTCGAAGGACCTGAGGAAGAAGAGGGTGGAGCTGGTGAAGGTGCAATGGTAGCACCGCAAGGAGTCGGAATGGACTTGTGAGCCGGAGGAAGAGATGAGGGAGCACTACCCCAAGCTTTTTCCAGATTCGGCAGCAGACTTCGAGGACGAAGTCTAAAATAAGTGGGGGAGATTTGTAGCACCCGATTCCTGGTACGTATTTAAATTCAAGAAATGTTGCAAATTACTCTGGGACTCAGCGAGTTAGAGGCCCAACTCGTCGAGTAGACTCGACTTTTGATCGGGGGTTTAAGTGACCTACTCGACGAGTAGGAAGACCGACTCGACGAGTAGGAGCTGTTTGGACAAAACCCTAATATTTAGGGTTTGCACCCTATTTAAACAACTTAACTCGTCCCAAACCATCCTCCATCGTCCCTCTCATTTCCAGAAACCCAATATTGAAACCCTAAACCCTTGTTTGAGTGCTCTTAAGCCATTTTTGTGCATTTTTGGTGGTGGTCAAGCTTGAGAAGAAGAAAGGAGCTTGGGAGTTTAAGTTGAAGCTAGAAGATCCAGAGATTGTGTTCCATTTCCAGCTTATTTAAGGTAAAAAGCTTCAATCTTGACTTTCCTTGTGCTTAATCAACTTAGGGCTTGGATTTTGGTATATTTAGGGCATTTCTAAGCCATTTTCGGGTTGAGGGGTGTAATGTGGGGTTATGGCTTCATATATTGGACTTTGGAGGGTTCTCATGGCGTAAAGGTGCCAACTTTATGGCCATGAGACCCCCATGCATCTTGTAGATCTCATTTTTGGTCCTTTTGAGCTTAAAGGCCCATGCATGGACGTAAAGTTCGTGACTTTACATGTTATATCGACCATAAGAGGTCAGATCTACCATTTGGATGAAATGAGCTCAACAGAAATCGAGTTTATGGAACATGGACATAGTGGACTGGGCGAGTTGTTCTTGGGACTCGGCGAGTCGGGTAATGGTTCCCCGACCTTTGCTGTCATTGAGGAACCTGGTTGAGTTTAGACAAGACGCAACAAAGATGGACGTGACTATGGACCTGGAAGTTATAGGACTCGGCGGGTGTATGAACAGACTCGACGAGTCCAAGGCAATCTCCCAACTTATGAAGACGGACTCGGCGAGTTCAATGGGAACTCGGCGAGTCATAGACTGAACATATTCTTATGGATGAAGATGACCTCGGCGAGTTCAAGAACAAACTCGGCGAGTCGGTTGAAGATTGTCCGATGTAGTGTTGAAGGCGAACTCGTCGAGCTCTTGCTAGACTCGACGAGTAGGGACGGGATTATGGCATGTTGTGGTTATGGGGACTCGACGAGTTGGCAGGCCAACTCGGCGAGTCGAGTCAACTAGATGGTGACTTGGACCAAAAGTTGACTATGACCATGGATTTGACTTTGACATTGACTGGGGTTGAGTGACCCTTGTAAGGGTTACGAGTACGAGTTGATAACTTAGAAGAGTTGTCGTGTAGGGATTGAGGAGTCAGGGAGAGTCGATTTCTACACCTAGATCAGTGCAGACACTACGCGACAGTGAGGTGAGTTACCTTCCAGTAGCGGTGGGTCTACGGCCACAATGCCGGCCCACTAGTAGGAGATGTATGTTAGGTGATTGTCTTTGTGATATTCATCTAGGTTTGCTGCTACCTGTTATGTTTATGTGCTAGCCTGATATGATGTTATGTGATAGTGGTAGTAGTAAGGGGAGATAGTCCGTAAGTTACCGGCTGATAGGGCCGAAGGGGTAGTTTAGTACCCAGCTATGCTAGACAGATTATGATTATGTGATAGTATGTGATAGACCAGTCGAGGGGACCGAAGGGGTAGGCCAGCACCCATATATGCTAGGCAAGTTCACCAGTCGAGAGGACCGAAGGGGTAGGCCAGCACCCAGATATGCTAGGCAAGGTCACCGGTCGAGAGGACCGAAGGGGTAGGTCGGCACCCAGATATGCCTGGCGGTATGTATGTCCTGTGTTGTATGGTATGTGGTATGATGGGGGAACTCACTAAGCTTTGTGCTTACAGTTTTAGTTTTGGTTTCAGGTACCTCTTCATCCAAGGGGAAGGAACCGGCGGTATAGCAGCGCATCACAGACACATGAGTTCCGCATTGAGTTTTCTGGGATTATACTCTGATTTTTATTACTATTGATGATATGGTTTTGAGACACAATGTTATAGTTTTATAAATTGATATGATATTGGCAATGTTTTTGGTAAACTAATTTATGAGTTACTTATTTAAAATGAAATTTTTGGCTTTGAAAATTGGGGTGTTACAAGTTGGGTTAACTTTTGATTTTTGATTTTGACCTGGATTTTGACCAAAGTTTGACCTAGGGGTATTTTGGGTATTTTGATTTATATTCTTAGTTTTGGTCACTGTATTTATAAAGGTGACCGGTTGAGTCGATTCCGGAGCAGCATGTTGTTTCAGTTTCTCATATGTCTGTAAGGTGAGTCTGCTCACTGTATCCATGGGTCGAAGGAACCAATGTCGGCACATTATTGTGTTATCTAGGGTGATAGTTGTTATGTGGCTTATATGAGTTTGTATGATGGATTGTGATAAACCCCAGGGTGGGGCCCACTATTGTATGTTTGAAAGATACCTCAGGGCGAGGCCTCAGGGCGTGGCCCATGTTTGTTGATCGAGTTGAAATACACCCCAGGGCGGGGCCCATATGTGTATATCGGGTTGGTTTATACCCTAGGGTTAATCCCAGCTGTATGTTTTGGTATGTGGTACTTTGGGGAACTCACTAAGCTTTGTGCTTATAGTTTATGTTTATGGTTTCAGGTACTCCTGGTTCGAGAGAGAAGGGCCCGGCGTAATGGCACAACATCCTCCCCTCATGATTTCCGCATTTTGAATAATTGTACTCTGATGTTTTTAATATTACATTGATGGTAGTTTTTAGAGCAATTAATGAATGAAATTGACATTCTTTGAATGAAAAACGTTATCACTATTTTTGGGCTGTTATAAGTTGGTATCAGAGCCTTGGTTTGAGGGATTCGGGCACACTTTCAGGTGTGTCAGAACTCAAACTGAGGAAATGATAATCTTTTTCAAAAGAAAAATGAAATTGAATTTCTAAAAAGATTTTTACTAAGTAAAGATGGGTGCGATGTGTGCAATCAGCCGAGCTCAAGTAAGTGGTTCCCAAATTACCCATACTTATGTGTTATGATCAGTATGCTTGATATGTGAAATGCATGCTAGAGTAGGGTTAGGGATACTTTCAGGAATCATATGATAGAATTGTCTGATTTGTGTGATGCCTTATAGCCTAGGGGAATTTGATGCTATGTATTACCTTGAATTGATGTCGGCTCAGTTAATTGGTAAGTGTATGCTTCTAAAGTTGTATACGACTAGGATCATGTAGCCCTAGAATGATTGATTTGGCCTCATTTCCTGTTCCTTGTTTGGTTGTGGACTTAAGTCGGAATCATCATTTGACAGTCTATGTGATTCCATTTCTGTATAACTTGCATGCATAAGGCAACTAATGGTGTTGATTGAAGTTCTCGGTACTGCAAGCGGTGGGAGTTGTGGATTCCTAGGAAAGTCTAGGATATGTATGAATTTTAGCATAGGAATGGTGTATAGTTCTAGTGTGGTGACTTTGAGTAATCAGGATGACTCTTGAGGAGGGTACAGATAGGTGTGAAAGGTAGTATTGGGCCCATGTTATTGGAAGCACAAGATCTATACCTGATACGAAAGCAGACCTGTAGACTCTAAGGAGACCTCTGTAGGGAGATTCCCCCTCGAATCTTATGATGATTGTTTATATGTTTATGTTCGAGCATGGTGATGATTACTCGAGGAGGTTCTGACTCAGGAAAAGAACTGAATGATGAAAGGCTACGCAAGTTCATTATGTAGTGGTGTTGATTATGATGGCATGTGCGGAATTAAGAATGATTTAGTGAATCATCAAGTAAAATCAAGAACATGAACACAAGATCTAAATAATTCTTTTAAGCTCTCATTAGTTTCATAGAAAGAGTACAAAATAGGTTTTGCAAATACTCTCTCTAAACTAATCTCTCAAAATGTTCATTAGATAAAATGAGTGTCACTCACTTCCTTATAAAGGAAAGACAACTCATTATGCACAATCAAAGGAGTAAGCCCTCATTACATCCAAGAGTGACTTTGCACCCTTACATTCTCCCCCTCAAAGTTAGGATTGGATGTCCGGCTTCAATCTCCAACGAGCATGCGCGATCAAGACCAAACTCCCCCTCGAAGTAAACACCGGTCTTCAAATCCGCAAATGAAAGATCCGCTTCAAATACCTATCAATCTCCCCCTTTTATAATAAAAAAATGATTATAAAACCCATTAAGGGTGAGAAGCGCTCAAGGAATGAACTTTACAAAACTCCCCCTTGATGTGTGCCAAAAATGAAACACCAAAAATCTTGCACGGAAAAACAATCACGAAAAAGCCACAAAAAATTTCCAATTTATGAAAATTTTTGACTTTTTGAGTGAAAGTTGCAAGATTTTTCAAAAAACCGGGTAGAAATTGTCACTTCCTGAAACTTGCAGGGACCCATTGCACCAAAACCAGCCTAATATGCAAAATTCTCCCCCATTTGCGAAACTGGGTAGAAAATGTTAATTCGCACAAACTGCAGGGACCAGAACTGTAAAATCTTCATTTTCACAAAAAGTTAGCCCAATTTCGAAGTTGGGTACTTGTTGCTAAACTGTCGAAATTTCAGGGGTTGTTTTCGAAAATTCTTCATTTTTCTTCAAAACTAACGAAACTTTGACCATATGCAAAACTATCGAAACACCAGGGACCATTTTCGAAACTTCATGTTTTCTTCTTACCTAAATCTAACGAAAATACAGATACCATATTAACGAAAGATTTTTCCTTCCCCTTCGTTAGTTTTAATCCCAAATCCACAGCCCATTTTCTCTCTCCTCTTCGTTCAATCAGATCACCCTTCGTACGAATTCACAGCACCAAAATTTTCTCTCTCCTCTTCGTTAGATTCAATTAGAGCACCGATCTAACGAAAAATTTTTCACACTGATTAACGAAATTTTTGCATCTTCTTCACTTCGTTAGTTCAGTGAGGCAAATCAACCATTCGAACCTTAATACTCTGACTCCAAACTCTTCGTTAGTTGAGTTCTTCCAAAATCATCTATATCAACATTTCGTTCAATTGTCGACTTTCCAAATACAAACAACTCAGTCATCAAAAACTTCAAGGCTTCGTCTGTTTGATTGAAACCAAAATCCTCGTCGATTTAACGAAGCATCAAAATCTTCATTTTTGATTCAAGCCTTGATATCATAATCCAAAACTTTCGAAAACATCATAACTCCAAAATCCACATCACTTTTCGATTTCAGTTCTTCATTATCAAGAACCCTCGATTTCATTCAACAAACCCACATCGACTTTAAAAACCATCGATTCCAAATACAATCGATTCCATGCCTTCGAAATCAACCAAAATCGACTTTGATATATAGACTCCAACATCTTTCAATTCCAGCTCTTCATTAGCGAAAATCAGTCTCAAATACCCCTTCGTTTTCTGTCCATCCACAGTCAAATACCATAATAGTCAAAATCGATACCCTCAAAACGATACATCAGTTGACTATGAATTCGACTCCAACTACACCACCGATGAACTCTTTGATTTCGACTGTAACCACAAACTCCAATTCGTTTCCAGTTCATCAAAATCCCAATTTTGACTTTCCTTAGTTTGACCCTGATAAACTGTAATCGATGAACACCAACTTGATTTCCAATATCGATTCGGAATCCATTCACAGTACTCAATCAAACCAATCAAAAGAAGAACATCGGTCGAACTTGAAACAACTCAAATCGACTAACAACTCAAATCGCTTTCAACTCTTAATGCTTGAAACGAACGATTCAACACTAATCGAACTTTCACATTCGATTGTTCAACCCCATAGACTTTGACTCCAAACAATCAACACCAGTCGAAATGGATTTCGACTATCAATTTCGATTGAGCAAACGTGCATTCGATTATCAGATGACTCCAATCAAACACACTCATTCGTTTCAATCAACACCAAGTAAGACCAGTCAAAATCGAATTCAACTCCAATTAAGCACAAATTCCAATCGAAATTGAACTCAAAATCAATAATCGCCTTTGAAATCGAGTTTGACTCGAAGTTCGCTTTCCTTTTTGATTTCGATTCATCAGTCCCGTAGAAATTTTGACTTTTATGTTTTCGTTGATCACGATGAACACTAAATCGAGATCTGTCTGTCGGTGAATATGGACCGATGAATAATAATGGATCAATTTTATTGAATTGGACTCCATCAAAGATATTGGATTAAAAACAAATCAATGATATGGTCTTAAACTGATTTGTGAATAGTTGATTTTGAAATATAGATCGTAAAAAGACATTTGGGCTGAATCAAGCATGATGAACACATTGGATGAACAGTAATTTCGAGAAAAAAAAATTAGAAATGGGATTTTGATTTTTGGAATTTTGATCTTAACAAAAATAATTGGATCAATCGATGAGGTTTGAAACGGATTTGATCCAATGAGATAAATCGATCAAAATTGAAAAACGCAAAATATGAATCGAAATCATGGACGTTTTGGAATCCATTTGAGAATTTGAGTTACCTTCTTGACGAATCGAGATCCATTTTCAACGAACGAATCAAATTTAGAAGATCTTGGTTCTTTTGTTGGAACGAGAAAATCTCCAATTTGAACATTGTACCACCCATTATGCTTGATGTAAAACTCGTTCTTCGTGTTCTTCGTGTTCTTCAACGATCCAAGAACATCTTCAAAAGAGCCACCAACACTTTTGGGTTTTCACTTCAAATTCAATGCAACCTTTGGAGATTGTTTCTTTGGAACCCAAATTTGCTTCACGGATTTAGGATTCACAACAACATTCGACGATTTTTGTGAATAAACGCTTGTTCTTTCGTTTAATCTTATTCTTCTTTTTCTTTCTCATCTTTTTGCATCTTGAAGACTTGATTTCATGAACAAACCCACTTTCCACAACTTCTTGAGTTTGAATCAAATCTTTTGGAGTTTGATACTTGTGAATTTCTTGGATCACCGGCTTCCGATAAGGAATCATTCCTTCAAACGAATCACAAGAACACAAAATATCATCGGTTTGAACTCCAATCGAGCAAAAAACCTTTTCATCATGAGAATCAACTTGAACTCCTTTTTCTTGAACATCAAGAACATCAAGAACATGATGATCATCAAGAACATCTTCAACAAACATAAGATCTTGAAGATCACTTGGGTTTTCAACAAGACAAATGTATCTTTTGTTATACAAATCTCTTTCTTCTCCTTTTTTTCGGTTATCGCTTGCAACTAACTTCATAATGAAAAGATCATACAAACATTCAATCTTCAAAAGTGGTTGAAATATCAATCTTCCATGATCATCCTTCAAACCTCCATAAGAAATCAAAGTTTCTTGCGAAATCAACCCACTTAACACCAATCCATAGAATTGATATTCGTTGACTTCGTATTTCAAATCCTTAACAATCACAACCCAAGAATCATACTCCAAACGCATCATGATCACAAAAACTTGAAGATTTCTAGAGAGAGAAAGTGATTTTGAATGGGTTTTGTAGATAGAGAAAGTAAAAATCACTTGAATTCTAGTGAAGAAAATCGAATTATTAATAGAATCAAAGATGAATTCGATTTCTAGAATTCCAAAACTCTCTAAATCATGAAGATCAAAGATCAAAAAATGAATCACCAAATCAAGAAAGCCACCATGGATCAATTCTTGATCCAATCAATAACACCCGCTCTGATACCAATTGTAGTGGTGTTGATTATGATGGCTTTGGCGGAATTAGAAAAGATCTAGTGATTTATCATGTAAACTCAAGAACACGAACACAAGATCTAAATAATTCTTTTAAGCTCTCATTAGTTTCATATAAAGAGTACAAATGGGTTTTGCAAATACTCTCTCTAAACTAATCTCTCAAAATCTTCATTAGATAAAATGAGTGTCACTCACTTCCTTATAAAGGAAACACAACTCATTATGCACAATCAAAGGAGTAAGCCCTCATGACATGCACGAGTGACTTTGCACCCTTACACATTGCGGCTGAGGTTACTCGTGGTATCTTGGATGCTACTCCTGTGATTTTCGGTACCGTCAAGGAGGGGATTATGGAGATGATGGATGAAAGGCTCAGGTCTTTTCGACCTGAGATTGATGCGGGTCAGATAGGATCTCGAACTCCCTCATTCCGAGAGTTAAAGGCATGTGGAGCTCCTGAGTTCTTTGGGGCTAAGGACCCCATTGCTAGACGACGTTGGATCGCTGACATGGAAAACGCTCAGTGGACGAGTTTTTTCCCTGAGGGGGAAAAGGTAGGATTTACATCCTGCCTGCTGAGGGACCGAGCACGAGACTGGTGGGAAGAGGTTAGCCAAGCTGAAGGGTCAGCGGCAGTGGCAGTCATGACCTGGGAGGATTTTGTTTCGAGGTTTTAGAGGGAGTTTGCACCAGCTGGTGAGGGAGTTCCAGGATCTTCTCTAGACTACTGAGACTGTGGTAGAGATTACCGCCAAATTCAGGGAGAGGGCTTTGTTGGTTCTGCAGTATGCTGAGAATAAGGAGATAAGGAAGAAGAGATAACATGATATGTTTAGAGAGGATATCATGAAGTTTGTGAGCTTGTCGATGTGAAAGACCCTGAATGATATGATCAAGAAGGCTCGTGAGCGGGAGATTGAGTTGGAGCTTTGGATGAAGCAGAAGTCGGAGGAGGTACAGACAGCGGTGGGCCAGGCTAAGAGGCCCAAGACTTCCGATTCACGCACCAAAGGTTCGCAGGGCCGGAGCCACTGCAGCAAGTACGGAAAGTCGCACAGTGGGGCGTGTTGATTCATGGGCTCAGTATGTTTCGGTTGCGATCAATCAAGCCACATGAGTAGGGACTGCCCCAGGGGTTCTCTGATTTGTTTTCATTACAATCAGACCGTCTATAAAAGGCCGATTGTCCGAGATTGTTAGGGGGAGCAGTGGCGGTGCCTGTGCCAGCCACTTTGAGGATTACTGATGGCCGCCAAGGCAAGGCATAGGCTCCTGTGTTGAAGAGTTGAGCATTTCAACTAACCACCGATGAGGCTCGTACAGCACTACTGAGATTGTGGCGGAGATTACCGCCAAATTCAGGGAGAGGGCTTTGTTGGTTCTGCAGTACGCTGAGAATGAGGAGATGAGGAAGACGAGATAACATGATATGTTGAGAGAGGATATCATGGATTTTGTGAGTTTCTCGAGGTGAAAGACCCTAAATGATATGATCGACAAGGATCGTGAGCAGAAGATTGACTTGGAGCTTCGAACAAAGTGTAAGTCGGAGGAGGTACAGACAGCTGTGGGCAAGGCTAAGAGGCCCAAGACTTCTTATTCACGCACCAAAGGTTCGCAGGGCCGGAGCCACTGCGGAAAGTGCAGAAAGCCACACGGTGGGGTGTGTCGATTCATGGGTTCAGTATGTTTCGGTTGTGTTCAGTCGGGCCACATGAGTAGGTACTGCCCCAGAGGTGCTCTGATTTGTTTTCATTGCAATCAGACCGGCCATAAAAGGCTGATTGTTCGAGATTATCACGGGGAGCAGTGGCGGCGCCTGCGCCAGCCACTTCGAGGATTACTGATGGCCGCCAGGGCAAGGAAGAGGCTCCTGTGGTGAAGAGTAGGGCATTTCAACTAACCACCGATGAGGCTCGTACAGCACTACTGAGGCTGTGGTGGAGATTACCGCCAAATTCAGGGAGAGGGCTTTGTTGGTTCCGTAGTATGCTGAGAATGAGGAGATGAGGAAGACAAGATAACATGATATGTTGAGAGAGGATATCATGGAGTTTATGAGCTTCTCGAGGTGAAAGACCCTAAATGATATGATCGAGAAGGCTCGTGAGTGGGAGATTGAGTTGGAGCTTCAGACGAAGCGGAAGTCGGAGGAGGTACAGACAGAGGTGGGCCAGGCTAAGAGGCCCAAGACTTCCGATTCGCGCACCAAAGGTTTGCAGGGCCGGAGCCACTGCGGAAAGTACAGAAAGCCGCACGGTGGGGCATTTTGATTCATGGGTTCAGTATGTTTCGGTTGTGGTCAGTCGGGCCACACGAGTAGGGACTGCCCCAGGGGTGCTCTAATTTGTTTTCATTGCAATCAGACCGGCCATAAAAGGCCGATTATCCGAGATTGTCAGAGAGAGTAGTGGCGGCGCCTGCGGCAGCCACTTTGAGGATTAATAATGGCCTCCAGGGCAAGGCGGAGGCTCCTGTGGTGAAGGGTACAGAATTTCAGCTGACCACCGATGAGGCTCGTACATCACCGGTTATGGTTACTGGTATGTGATTTATCCTTATCGTTTATTATTTTCTTTATTTATGTTGATGATTATATGTGATCTTGAATAGGGACCTTTTTGGTCGATGGTATGACTGATCATGTTCTGTTTGATTCGGGTGCTACCCAATTCTTTGTATCTCTTGCACTTAGCAAGAAGTTTTGTGATGCTCCCAGGACTCTGGAATTTCCATTAGATATTGATATTGCGGATGACCGTATTGTGAGTGCGTCGAGGGTTCATCGTTGGCGTGTCCTGAATCTGTTTAGTGAGAGATACTCTATTGATTTGGTGTCGATTCCTTTGCGAGGATCGAAGGTTATCATCGGGATGGATTGGTTGGGCCCCAACATGGCCATGATTGATTGTGAGCATCATCTAGTGAGATTTAGAACCCCAAGTAGGTAAGAACAGGTTATTCCTGGTGTGAGAGCTCCGCATGGGTCGACTCTCTGTTCAGATGCAAGGTTTAGGAGATATCTTCAGCAAGATTATTATGGGTTCCTAGTTGATGTTGCAGACACTCGAGTTGAGGGAACGACAGAGTTCAGTGGGGTTCGATCCTTTGGGATTTTCGTGATGTATTTTCTGAGGATTTTCCAGGCGTGCCTCCCGAGAGGCAGGTTGAGTTTTGGATTAATCTGATTCCTGGCATGGCTCCAATAGTTAAGGAACCATATTGCTTGGCTCCACCAGAGATGCATGAGTTGTCTACGCAACTTCAGGAGCTGCTAGACAAGGGATTTATTCGACCGAGCACTTATCCATGGGGAGCACCGATCCTGTTCGTGAAAAAGAAGGATAGTTCACACAGGATGTACATTGACTACCAGGAGTTAAATAAGCTAACGGTGAAGAACCTTACCCACTCCCGAGGATTGACGATTTATTTGACCATCTCCAGGGTGCATCTTGGTTTTCCAAGATTGATTTGTGATCGGGGTACCATCAGATAAGGGTCAGGGATGGTGATGTGTAGAAGACAGCCTTCAGGACTCGATATGGTCATTACGAGTTTGTGGTGATGCCTTTCGGGCTCACCAATGCACCAACAACATTCATAGATCTCATGAACCGGATTTGTACGCTGATGTTGGATCGGTTAGTGATAGTATTCATAGATGATATTCTGTTCTACTCCAAGACCAAGGAACAACATGAGGAACACTTGCGAGAGGTGTTGGAGACCCTGAGGAGGGAGAGGCTTTACGCCAAATTCTTTAAATGTGAGTTGTGGTTGCGTGAGGTGCAGTTCTTGGGGCACATCGTCAACTAGAAGGGTATATTGGTCGACCCGTCCAAGATCGAGGTCGTGATGCGATGGGAGGTTCTCATGACCCCATCTGAGATTCGGAGTTTCCTAGGTCTTATGTGGTATTATCAGGGATTTATCCAGGATTTCTACAAGATTGAAGTGCCTTTGACCCACTTGACGAAGAAGAATGAGACTTTTCAGTGGGGGCCTAATCAGCAGTTGGCTTTTGAGACTCTGAGGCAGAGATTGTGCGAGGCCCCAATTCTCACGCTTCCCAAAATATTGGATGATTTTGTGGTTATGCCTCTAATTCAGGTTTGGGAGTTGTCCTTATGTAGAGGGGTCATGTGATTGCTTACGCTTCGAGGCAGTTGAAGCCTCATGAGGTGAATTATCTTACACATGATTTGGAGTTGGGAGTTGTGGTCTTTTCCTCAAGATTTGGAGGCACTATCTGTATGGGGTTAAGTGTACTATTTACACTGACCACAAGAGTTTGAGATACTTGATGGATCAGCCGAATTTGAATATGCGGCGACGGAGATGGTTGGATGTGGTTAAGGACTATGATTGTGAGATTCTGTACCACCCTGAGAAGGACAATGTGGTGGCTGATGCTCTGATCCATGAGGCGGTGGGTGCTCTTATCAAGGATATTTGTTTGACGATGGTTATTACTTCGCCTTTGTTGGATTTGATTAGAAAGGCTCGGGTGGAGGGATTTAAAAAGGAGAATTGGAAAGTCGAGCAAATCATGGGTCAGATTCCTTTATTTGTCAAAGATAGTCGGGGGTTGTTAACTCAGTGTGGTAGAGTCTGGGTTCCGACTACTGGTGGGGTGAGACAGATAGTTTTGGAGGAGACACATAAGTCAAAGTTCTCAATCCATCTGGGGGCCACAAAGATGTATCGAGATCTGAATTTGAGTTATTGGTGGCCTTGTATGAAAAGGGAGATAGCATGGTTTGTCGAGCGGTGCCTGACTTGTAGGAAAGATAAGGCCGAACATCAGAGACCCCACGACAAGATGCAGTCGTTACCCATTCCTATGTGAAAATGGGAAGAGATTACCATGGATTTCATCACAAAACTGCAAAGGATGACACGTGGAGTTGATTATGTATGGGTCATTGTGGATAGGTTGACCAAGAGTGCTCATGTCATACCGATTGCTGAGAGTATATCTGCTGAGAAGCTAGCCGACATCTATATTCGTGGGGTGGTAGTTTGGCATGGAGTTCCAGTTTCAGTGGTTTCAGATCGGGATGTTCGTTTTACTTCCAGGTTTTAGGAGGAGTTTCATGAGGAGATGGGTACTCAGTTGCATTTTAGTACATCATATCACCTCCAGACTGACGGTTAAAATGAGTGGATGGTTCAGACACTCGCAGATATGCTTCGGGCATGTGTTTTAGATTTTGGAGGAAGTTGGGATACTTATCTCCCACTGGCCGAGTTTTCATACAATAAAAGTTATCATGCTAATATTGATCGACCACCATTTGAGATGTTGCATGGGAGGAGGTTCAGGACCCTGGTTTGCTGGGGCAAGGGCGGCCATCGGTTCATGGGGAGTACCTGAGGTAGTACTCAAGACTACGGAGTTGATTCAGCAGGTGTGGGACAGGTTGTGAGTCGCACAAAGCCGTCAGAAGAATTATGCAGACTGGCGCCGTTTGGACCTCGAGTTTCAGATATGAGACTTGGTGCTTCTGAAGGTGTCACCTTGGAAAGGTGTCATCTAATTTCGGAAGCGGGACAAGTTGGGCCCCAAGTTTATTGGTCCCTTCAGGATTTCCGTCCGAGTGGGGAAGGTTGCGTACCGACTGGATTTGCCTGACGAGCTCAGTCACATCCACAACACCTTCCGTGTTTCTCAGCTTCGGAAGTGTGTGGCCGACGAGTCCGTGATTGTTCCCTTGGATGACATTCAGGTAGATAATCACATGAACTATGTGGAGAGACCAGTTACAATCTTGGATAGGAAGACGAAGGCCTTGCGCAACAAGGTGGAATCTTTAGTCAAGGTCCTAATGGCAACATCCGAAAGGTTCCGAATGGACTTGGGAGCCTGAGGCAGAAATGCGAGAATACTACCATGAGTTATTTGTAGATGGGGACTTCAAGGACGAAGTCTAATTCAAGTGGTGAAGATTTGCAACATCCTGTCCAGGTATGAATCATCTTTCTTGTATCTATTTTAAAAGGAGTGGACACGACGTGGTGGAGCATCACCACGACATGGCAGGTGCTTTTTAGTGAAAACCCTAATTTTCGGATCTTGGACCCTATTTAATGAACATAAAGGCTAGGGTTTCAGCCTCCATCTTCCTTCTAACCTCATAAACCCTAACTCTAGCCTCCATTGAAGTTGTGAGCTCATTCTTAGTGCATTTTGGTGATTTTAGAAGGAGAATGAAGCTTTTGGTGAGGTGGTTTCGTGGAAAGCATCATTTCTTCAACTAAGCTAAGCATCATTAAATGAATATTTGAAGTGCTTTAATATATTATGGTTGTTTAGTTAAATATCAATAGGTGTTAATATTGATATTATTATGTCTATGTTACTGAGTTGCATATTTTTATGATTGAGTAAGGATTATGTTTCTTGAATCACATTGTTTAATAACTTGTCAAAGCTGGAAAATTGATTCAAGTGTACTGGCAGTGGCAACTAATGGAAGGTTATATCCCTAGGTTAGACACATGAATATTGATTTAATTTTTGTGATTGTACTATTGACTTAAATTTTTTTAAAGGTTTCCACAACCAATGGGATCGATTATACCAATTAAGTGTTTCATAATACGAACTAATAGAATGTATCTAGGAAAGTTATCCCTTCTAGTAGATAATGTAGAAACATATGGTTAAGGATATGACCATTGAATTAATTAATTTAGGATTCGTAGAACATCTGATATTATCTATTTCACTTCATGATGAACATCATAACCATTAGGTGACTGAAAATCTAAACAAAAGTATCATTCTATTTATCTTATTTTTTTATTTATCGTGTAAACGAGAGTTGAAGATCTCCTAAGTAGGATTATGTCGATATAAAGACAGTTGAGAACAGATGTCATATGAAATGTAGCACAGCAGCGTGCGACACATAAATCGAAATTAAAATCGGTTGATTGTTAGGTAAAACAATCTAAACAAGAGTTGAAGATCTCGTAAGTAGGAGTCTGTCGATATAAAGACTTTCGAGAACGGAAGTCGTGTGAAAGAGTTATGATTTTTATACAGACTTAACATTCTAACTCTGTTAAAAATATAACTTTAAAAATAAATTGAGAATTAGCCTACGGAGTCTAAGTGAAAGTTGTAGTACTCTTCGATAGCTACGCGTGGATATAAAGAACGTAAAAAATGGAGCTCATATGATAAATATATGATTTTATAAAGTTTTTCGAAAAGCACCACACGCAGGTAGGCGTGGCGCGCTTCTAGAAGCAGGGAGCGTGGACCACGGGAAGCTTGACACGTGGCACAATTCTGGAGAAACGACATAGCATGAGTACGCAATGTGCTCCTTGAAAGGCGCGGAGCGCGTCCCAAAATCCGCCCATAAATAGCAGCACATGCCTCATTCTTCCTCACATAATTCTCTAAACTCTCTCTAAATCGATTCTCCTCTCGAGTTCGATTGTCCCCTAGGTTTTTGAAATGGTTAGAGGAGCCCAAATTCGTCGAAGGATCCGACAAATAGAAGCTCTCAGGTCGGAGTTCTGTCCCCATAATTTCTTGGTTTTCGCTAAAAACTCATGTAAGTTAAAGTTGCGCTTACTACGCTTTAAGTGTAACTTGAAATTATATTCATAGTTGTTGTTATGAATGTAAAACTAAGATTTATCAGTAATTCTAGGCATAATACTAATTGATCTACTTACATGAGAGGTGTCTAGAATGGTCACATTAGCTTGGTTGTTGGATTTTAGAAAGGCTACATGTCGAAATGGTCCTGCCTCCCAATTGTCCTGCCTGGTTGATCCTTATTTGATAGAACTCTCGATATTCATTGGGATTAGTGAAAGATCTAGCTTTCAATACCAGATTTAATAAGTTATAGTATTAAAATTTAATACTTGTTAGGCGCGTTACCCGCCAGTTGGATCGCCAGTAGGATCATCCAAATAGCTGTCAACTGTCTGAGTAAATGCCCAGGTGAGTTATCTCACTATACTATGTATTATAGTATGTATGCTCTATATGTTAGGATGTAGTTACTATGTAGAATGATACTAGGTAGATGAACTAGGTTTAGTTAGTTGCTTGTTATGTTAGGCATGTCGGTTGAAATAGACCTATTGGGTTGAAACATACTCCTTTCGGCTAAAATAGGCCTATCGGTTGAAATAGACCTGCGAGGTTGAAATATACCCATTAATATTATGTATGCATTGTATATGTGTTGTGGTATATGGGATTTTAGGGAACTCGCTAAGCTTCGTGCTTACCCAGTTGATTTTAAATGTGTTTCAGGTACTTCATTGATTCGTGAGAAAATGAAAGGTCTGACTGTACACGCGCGCATTTCCAACATGTTTCTGCATAATGTAATCATACTATGATATATTTTAATAAATAAAAATGAAAAATTTATGTTGAAAATTAGGACGTTACAAGTTGGTATCAAAGCCCTAAGTTGAGAGAACTTGATGAACACTCGTGTGATTACAAACTCAAACTAAGGATCTGAGTAATTAGTGAATCTTTTCATAAAAAGAATAATACAAAAAGGAAAGAATGTGATGCGTACAGTCAACCAAAGCTCATAAAGGAAAGTGATTCCCAAAATATCCATATTTGTTATGATTGTTGATATGTGAAGTGTTAGAAATGCATGCTAGTACATAGGCTAGGGATCTTTTCAAATATTGCCAGTTAGTATTTCCAGATACTTCAGATATTTTATAGCCTAGGGAATTACTTGTTATTTGCTGCTTAGAACCTATATTGATATTAATTAATTACTTGACAAGTATGTTAGGTTGCGTGCTCCTAGAATTAAATACTTTTATATTGCCTGACTTGCGCTATTACGCAACTCTCGTTTGAGTCTAATTGTGGTAGTGTTAGATCTTTTAGTCGACAAGTTGTTTGATTTTAGCGGCATGCAATTGTATTCGTCTGATCATTAGTTAATATTGGTAGAAGTTCTTCCTCAACTAATAGTAGGGTAAAGTGGAAAGGAATCTAAGAAGGGGAGTCTATAAAGTTTAATATACGCTTGATAGGAAATATATTCATAAGGTAGGGCATCGGTAAAGATGCAAAGCCCTAGTGGAGTCTAGGAAAATCTGTTGTATGTGCTCATTGGGACACATAGCGGTCATTGTGTGTAGTATTGGAAGTGACTTGGAAACTGCAATACAATTCTTGGGACAAGTATGAGTAGGTGTGAAAGGTAGTATAGGCCTATACTACTCGAAAATATGTTAAGGTATGGCATCAGTAAAGATGCAAAGCCCTAGTGGAGCCTATGAAAATCTATTGTATGTGCTCGTTGGGACACATAACGGTCATCGTGTGTAGCATTGGAAGTGACTTGGAAACTACAAGACAATTCTTAGGACAAGTATTAGTAGGTGTGAAACGTAGTAGATGTAACACCCGCATATTCGGACTAGTCAATCAAGACATATTAAGTGTTAAAAACGACTTTTTGATAGAAGGTTATTTAGGATAAATAACCTTAACCAAAGTTATACTGTATATGACAAGGATTCCATACATATAAGGAACTCTAAAATCCGACTTCGAGTGAAGAAGTTATGATCTTCCGAAGCTTCGCGTCCAATCAGTATGTCGTAAATAATGAATTAGAGATAGGTTGCTTATTAGCCTAAGAAATCTAAATGAAAGTCATAGTATTCATTAAACCGAGAACAAGAATATAGAGAACGTCCAAATCTGACTTTGTGAGAGGAAGTTATGATTTTTCAAAGTTTCAGCGTAGCAGTATACAACTTAGAAAATGAAATTGAATTCGGTCGATTATTAGGAAAAAATATCTAAACGAGAGTTGAAGATCTCGTCCATACCTATCTATCAATATAAAGACAGCCGAGAACGGATATCGTATGAGAGAGTTATGATTTTTACACGGACTTTAAAGTCTAAGCCTGTAAAAATATAACTTTAATAATAAAGTCAAAATTATCCGACATAGTCTAAATGAAAGTTGTAAATCTCATCGATAGTTGCACGTGGATATAAACCCATTGAAAACAGAGATCTTATGAAGAAGATATGAATTTTCTAAGAATTCAGAAATTTCTGCACGCACAGACAAAATGTGCGGCATACACTAACAATCCACCCAAATCGTAACATGTGGCACCATAAGAAAGCGATACATCACCCTTTCCGACCAAATGCGCGGCTTGCGTTTTAGATGCAAGGCGTGCAAATAAAAATTTTGCCATATAAATAGCCCTCCATATATGCTCCTCATATCTCACCCCTACAACCTCTATCTCTCGGTTCTCCCTCCTGTAGCCAATTTTCCTTTAGTTTTCTGGTAGCCAACGAAGCCCTGCGACCCCCTGAAGTACCAGACTAGTAGTAGCTATCTAGTAGAAGCTCCCGGGTCAGAGTTATGCCCTGATAATTCCCGGTTTTCGTTAGATTACTATGTGGGTCAAGTTACTCCTATTTATTTTAAGTGTAACTTTTAATTATAGTCATAGTCGTTATTATGAACCTATAATTAAGATTTATCAGTGATTCCAAGTCATTATATTGAATGATCTACGTACGGGAGTGATGTCTAGGCTGGATTTAGTGAGGTGTTTAAAGTGGGTTTTCCAAACAGTATGTCGTATATACCAAATAGACCCTACCTCTGATATGATCCTACCTGGTTATTCCTTACTTGATAGATCTTGATGTAGACATTGGGATTAATGAGGAATCTAGACTATTATTTAAATCTTCGCTAGGGTTATGAAACTAGGTTACGACTTAGTCTTATACATTTAGGTCCTTGAAAATGTGAAGGCAAAGTGTTGCCCTAACTTTGAGTCGCCTATTTCTGTTAGGTGAGCGCATAGTTTCTAAATGCTTATATATATATATATATATATATATATATATATATATATATATATATATATATATATATATATATATATATGTGTGTGTGTGTGTGTGTGTGTGTGTGTGTGTGTGCAACATGATATAGTTATTACTAATCAAACTATATACTTGATAATATGATTGGGTAGTAAAGGGCTGTGTGAAATAATAAATGAGAGGTTGTGATAGGGCTGTGTGAGTTAGTGGTAATGATAGGTTAATAAGAGTTGTGAGAAATAATAAGTCGTGACTTTCCGTGCCTAACCAAAGTATTATTGTACTGTTGTGCCAGTCGTGCTTGTCGAAAGTACTATTGTACTGTCGTGCATGATGTGCTTATCCAAAGTACTATTTGTACTACCGTGTTGTGTCCAAAGTATTATCATACTGTCGTGCCAAATCATTTAAGTAAATTATAAAGGACTACACTCAAAGATCCTTTAGAAAAGATATCTAACGATCATCATTCTAGGATTAGGAAGTGAGAATAATGGGAATGGGGTAACTGGGTTATTCAAATGCTAAAGATTATATAATTAAAGATTATAATATTGTGGGTTGAAAACCCTATGTGCTCATCAGGTTTCCCAACCCAACCCACTCAGTTTCTTTGTATTATAGGTAGCGATACGAAGGTACTGATAGATAATGTAACTATCTGCTGAGCGATTTAAGGGGTTTGTAGGCTGCTAAAATATTAATGTAAGGCATGTGTATGCTTATGTTCTTGTAATCAGTTATGACATCCCAGACTTTTAAAATATAAAATCATATGAAATACCTTTATTTTTATATTATATCATGTCAAGGATATTTTGGGACCAATTCCACAATAACAAATGTTTTAAATAAGCATAAACTAAAAGTTTTAAAATTTTCGTGAAAACGGGGATGTCACCATTGGTATCAAAGCATTAGTTTAAGCGAACTAGGAATTTTAGGGTTTCTAGACTTAAACTTAGAATGCTAAGCTATGCTTGTAAGGTATGTGTCTATTATATTTAGGTAGTTTACCTAAATTAACACAAGCACTGGAATATTTTAGGATGATTTCCTAAATTGTTATTAGGTGCTAAATGACTTATGTTATAGCTCGCTTTAGGGTACCTACCTACCTTGAATGGATATATGGTCTATTGTCGACCGGATCTAGAAATTTTGTGTTCAAGATTATAAAAGAATAAATAATAGAACTAATATAAATTTTTTGGGAAAGATAAGGAGGACGTATGCGTCAAAACATAACTAAAATCTTCCTTATCATAATAAACTCGCCTCTCGGTATGTGGAACACCTTCTTTGGTGTATAGAATGATATTAAGATCACGAGAAGCGGTAGATTCGTCAATAATGAAGGAGTTCCAACGCCTCAGAACGTTAGAGCAGGAGCTGCTTAGCTCCTGATAGATGAAGTTCGACTGATGATGCAAAACATGCTAGATTAGCAAAAGCGCGAACTCATGGATCTCCTAACTCAGGGGCTAGCGAATGCTAGAATCGGAGAGCTAGTGATCAATGAACTGATAGTCGTTGAACGGGTCAACAATGGACCGGTTCCATCTTGTCCAACAACGGTTCAAGAAGGGAACGATGACTCAGAAAGTCATCAAGGACCACTCCCTCCTCCGGAAGACTCATGTATCCGAAGGAATAATGAGCCTAGAGGCTACTGCAAGTATAAGGACTTCACAAATTGCAAACCGTCAACGTTTAATGGGAAAGAGGATCGAGTGGGATTCATGGACTGGATTTCAAAAATAAGCTAGCTTTCATAACATGTGGCTGCAAGGGCAAGTTGCAAACCACTTACGTCGTACATCAGTTTAGAGGCGGGGTTGTTCGTTGGTGGAATACGTTAGGAAAGATCCTAAGCCCTAACGATCCACTACAACTAACATGGGCAGAATTTTTGGTTCGCTTCAAGCGCAAGTTCTGCTCAGCCCAAAACATGCTGGAACTAGAGAACCAGCTTCTGACATTGGAGAAGGGCAACATGTCAGTTGATGAATACACAAATGCTTTCACTGACAAAATAGAGTTTGCCCCACGTGTTGTTTCGAATGAACTATCAAAAATCTATAGGTACTCCAACGGACTACCATGGGAGTATTATGTACCAGTTAAGCAGGAACCTACTTTTGAGGCAGCTATCTAGGCTACAAGGTTTGTGGAAGACATGATCAAAATCAGAACTACCGACAAGACTGAAGTTGGCGAGAAAATGAAGAGTGAAGGATTCCCTCACTCCAACAAGAAGAACAAATTATTGAAGTCTGGCCCCAATAATAGGAAGTTTGGGGAAAATGGCGAAGCAAAGTGGTGTGAAAAGTGTAAAGTGAAGCATGCTGGACAATGCGTAGAAGTTGTGACTTGCTACAAATGTGGCAAGAATGGTCACTATGCTAGCAAATGTACATCCATCCAAAAGTTATGCTTCGAGTATGGGGAAGCTAGGCATTTCAAGGATGACTGCCCAAAGAAGAAATGAGTAGCAAAACCGAATGCACCAAAGGCAAGGGCATTCCAGATGATCTTGGATGCAGAAGCAGATGATTCCTAAGCAAGACAGGAGAAGGAAGCCACTTCTCCAAAGTTCAAGACGTAAAGTAGTCTCTTATATAAATAGTAATAGGATGAGTAGCCTAATATAAGAGGCTTATGTAAGAATAAATGTTGCAATCATTTTCGAAAGTTAACAAATTTCTAGTTATGTTACATTGTCGTGTGACACTAAGAAATTATGATTTCAACATGATGGATTGGTTAAGAATAAATTCTGATATAGTGTGCCTCGTAGGTAGGACACTACAAGAGGAATAATTTATACCACGGATTGGAAATTGGAATTGTTGTGGAAGATACGCATGGAGAAACCCTACTGGAGTCTAGGAATTTTGTTGTATATGATTACTTGGACACATTCGAATGTGTTAAGTTGCTTTTGTGATTTTTAGGAATAGTAACTTGGGGACTACAAGACAGTTCTTGGGATGAGTATGAATAGGCGTGGAAGGTAGTATGGGCCCGTACTACCGGATGCACAAGACTTGTACTTGAATTAGGATGAGTCACAAGGTTACTAAGGCACTAGTAATCAAATTCATTTTGTTTGTGTCCGACGTTACCACCATTTCGGTAATGACCAAGAACATAAATGATATTCCGACCTCATTGGTCATATCAAATCGAGTCTGACTAATTTACAAAGTAAGTTCAATGTAGTGTCCGACTTTGGATTGAAGGAAAGGATAATCAAAGCGATCGATAGAAGTATCGTGGTCATCGTTAGGATTAAGTAGACTGTAGATAGAAGTGCTACATGCTATAATGTGATTATATCACATTATAACATGAAGGAAGGTACCTTTCGTGTTAGAATCTGACTCAAAGAGACCTGAGTATAGTTGTTGCATCATAAGATGAGAGGTCATTAGAACATGACCCATTGGTCTGTTACAATAAGTCAATGTAAAAGACTTATCTTAGGGTAAGTCAATTTTAGAAGGAGCAGCAGTCTCTAATGAATATAAAAAATTAGAAGAAATTGCAGCTGCAGGATTGAGTATCGTTAATAGTCAAGAAGAGTTAGAAAAGACACGAGAGTTACAGTTATTACCTGGGATGGAAAGGTAACATGCAGAGTCATTATACAAGCCCTGTTTTTTGATGATTCTGGGATGTAATCATCCTAAGGGGGAGATACTTGTAGCATCTGCAGATTTGAGCTAGTTAATCAAGACATATTAAGTGTTGAAAATGACTTTTTGATAGAAGGTTATTTAGGATAAATAACCTTAACCATAGTTATAGTGTATGTAACAAGGATTCCATAAATATAAGGAACTCTAAAATCCGACTTTGAGTGAAGAAGTTATGATCTTCCGAAGTTTCGCATTCAATTAGTATGTCGTAAATAATGAATCAGAGATAGGTTGCTTATTAGCCTAAGCTATCTAAATGAAATTCGAAGTAGTCATTAAAAAGAGAATGGGAATTTAGAGAACGTCCAAATCTGACTTCGTGAGAGTAAGTTATGATTTTTCAAAGATTCGGTGTAGCAGTATATGACTTAGAAACCGAAATTGAAATCGGTCGATTGTTAGGAAAAACAATCTAAACGAGAGTTTATGATCTTGTCCATACCTATCCTTCAATATAAAGACAGTCGAGAACGGATATCGTATGAGAGGGTTATGATTTTTACACGGACTTTAACAGTCTAAGCCTGTAAAAATATAGCTTTAAATAAAGTCAAAATTAGCCAACAGAGTCTAAATGAAAGTTGTAAATCTCGTCGATAGCTACGCGTGGATATAAAACCCATCGAAAACGTAGCTCGTGTGAAGAAGATATGAATTTTCTAAGAAATCAGAAATTTTCATGCGCAACCGCGTGCACAGAAAAGATATGTGGCGCACACTGACACTCCACCCAAATCGTGACATGTAGCACAACAAGAAAGCGACACGTCACCCCTTCTGACCAAATGTGTGGCGTGCATTTTAGATGTGAGGCGTGCAAATAAAGATTGTGCCCTATAAATAGCCTTCCATATATGCTCCTTAAATCTCACCCCTACAACCTCTATCTCTCGGCTCTCCCTCTTGTAGCCCATTTTCCCTTAGTTTTCTGGTAGTCGGTGAAGCCTTGCGACCCCCCCTGAAGTACCCGACCAGTAGTAGCAATGTAGTAGAAGCTCCCAGGTCAGAGTTATGCCCTCATAATTCCCGGTTTTCATTAGATTACTCTGTAAGTCAAGCTACGCTTATTTATTTTAAGTGTAACTTTTACTTATAGTCATAGTTGTTATTATGAACCTATACTTAAGATTTATCAGTAATTCCAAGTCGTTATACTGAATGATCTACTTACGAGAGTGATGTCTAGGTTGGATTTAGTAAGGTGTTTAAAGTGGGCTTTCCAACCAGTATACTTTGTATACCAAACGGACCCTACCTCCGATATGATCCTACCTGCTTGTTCCTTACTTGATAGATCTTGATGTAGACATTGGGATTAATGAGGAATCTAGACTATTATTTAATTAGTCACCAGGGTTATGAAACTAGTCTAAGACTTAGTGTTATACATTTAGGTCTATGAAAGTGTAAAGGTGAAGCGATGTCCTAACTTTGAGTCACCTACTTCTGTCAGGTGGGTGCATAGTTACTTATAACTTACACAAAGATGCAAGTTTTCTGAATGCTTAAATGCTATGTGCGTTGTCTTGTTGTGTTTAGTATATATGTCCAACATGATATAGTTATTACTAATTGTTAACGCTACCATATGCGGCCACGTTAAACTTAACGGAAAGCACTAACGGGGCGTTATCAAGGTGCCTGTTGGCGCCCAGAACTGACGTCACCTGGCAGTTAGTTATTGTAGGCATACTCTTCCCAATAAGAGGGTGCCACGTCTCACTGCAACATGGGACAGTCACTTTATTATGTTAGAAACACGTATAAAAGGATCTCTTCCTACCCAAGGAAGGGATCCAGCTTCTTCTCTAGACAATTTACCCTAAACTCTCTCTAAGTGAGGACTAACTTGATCGTCGGAGCGACGTCCCGTGAGAACACCCGGTCGTACTTTAACGATTCTTTTGTGTTGTGTTCACAGGAAAAGCACCAGGTCAAACCCGTCTACAAGTAACCAATCCCCTGATGAACATACCACAAATTTGGCGCCATCCGGACGTATCCTCAGAGTGATACAACCAATAGACGATGCTAGTTCTCTGCAAAAGGGGATCTAAACCCAACAGCATCCGGGACGGCAGTAGAAGATCTGTTCAAAATACTGGTGACAATAAACAACGACCGCCATTGCGAGTGTGGAACACAAGCCCCAATCCAGGTGCTAATGGCATAGGTCTCGCCGACTACGGCAGAAATAACAAGGCCCGTACTCCAGAGCAGTGTCTGGCAACTGTTGTCGGAAGCTTCGCTGCCCCAGACGGCGATACCGCATCTCGATCTGCTGCAGGAACCTCCGTATGATGGCACCGAGGTACTCACTATCTCTAAGTCCCGTAAGATAAACACAACTCACCAAGCGGAGGATGAGGTAGAGGTACTCTCAAGAATTTACTTAATATTAGTTTTTAGAGCAGTGATCCCAGACCATCGAACTGGGATCCGCGAGATCCACTCCTCATATATGGATTCATTCGTCATATGAAAATTCATCGAATATACATTGACAATGGTAGTTTCTCCGACATACTCTATTAGCATTGTTTCAAGCAACTAACAGAGGCATGGAAGGAGGGGCTAAGGCCCCCAACTGGAGGACTGCTGGTGGGGTTCACCGGTCATAGCTTGTGGCCATTGGGCACTATCCGGCTATCCCTAACGTTGGTTAATCATGACGAAAGGGACAGAATCACAAGAACAATCGAATTCTCTGTGATCCGGTTTCCAGCAGAACACAATATTCTGCTTTGACGGTCAACAATCTCCCTACTATAGTTCATGCCATCAACGATACACGGCATAGTTAAATTTAGCACACGCCAGGGATCAGTGACAATCATCGCCACAAACACTAGGGCGCAGCACTGCCATCAGATTATAGATGCTCCCGAGTTGGTACGAGAACCAAAGAAGTCGAAGGAGGGATGTTCCACCGAACAACACCAGATAAACGTGGAATACCCAGAGCAGCTCGTGCGAATTGGTGCTCACCTATCAAGCGAGACCAAGGCACGACTGGTAGCGCTCCTGAAGCAATATTCTGTTGTTTTCGCCTGGAAGCCAACAGATCTGACAGGTGTAGATCGACAGGTTATAAAGCACAGTCTCAATATCACGCCTGGAAGCAATCTTGTCATACAAAAGAAGAGGGGTCAGGCGGAAGACCGGAACAAGGCTATAAATGCAGAAGTACTCGACTTAGTAAGTGTCGGCATACTCAGGGAAGTAATGTTCCCGAAATGGATAGCAAATCCTGTTATGGTAAAGAAAGCCAATGGGTCATGGCGAATGTGCATTGATTACTCAGACCTTAATAACGCTTGTCCAAAGGATTGTTATCCTCTTCCGGAGATCAATCAGAAAGTCCAATCACTTGAAGGGTTTCAGTTCAAATGTTTCCTCGGCGCATACAAAGGTTATCATCAGGTATAGATGAAACAAGAGTACGAGGCGAAAACAGCCTTTCATACCGAGAAGGGCACTTTCTGCTACCATAAAATGTCGTTTGGACTCAAAAATGTGGGCGCTACATATCAAAGACTAATGGACAAGATATTCGCTGATCAAATCGGCAGAAATATCGAAGTCTATGTTGATGACATGGTAATCAAGAGCCGTAACGAAGAAACTCTACTCCATGATGTGGAAGAAAATTTTAAAACGCTAGCTAAAGCGCAGACGAGGTTAAACCCGGCTAAGTGTACCTTCGGTGTAGAGGAAGGTCAATTCCTTAGGTATAAGATATCCAAGGAAGAGATTCTACCCAATCTCACCAAAATCCAAGAGTTCCTCGAGTCGAAAACTCCCCACAGCCTCAAGGGTGTACAAGAGATCAAAGGTAGGCTAACGGCATTGGGAAGATTCATCGCCAAATCAGCGGAAAAGGCGCTTCCTCTGTACCAAACCCTCAAAGGGTGCTTAGATAAAAAGCAGTTCAAATGGACAGAAAAAGCAGACGAAGCATTGCAACGACAGAAAGACACCTTACACCAACTACCGGCTCTCGCTTGCCCACTACCAGGGGAGACACTACAGGTGTATTTAGCTGCTTCTGAAGAAGCTATCTCCTCCGTGTTGGCGGTGGAAAGGGAAGGCAAACAGGTCCCCATCCACTTTGTGAGTAGGGCCTTGCAAGGGCCATAGTTTAATTACCGTGCCTTATAGAAACTGGTCCTTGCCTTGGTATACGCTGCCAGGCAGCTACGGCGGTATTTTCAAGCCCACAAGGTGGATGTCTTAACCAGATATCCGATAAAGCAAGTTCTGCTAAGGCCGAAAATGTCTGGCCGCCTGGCCAAGTGGGCCATAGAATTAGGCGAACACGATATCAATTATCACCCCCGGACTAGCATCAAGGCCCAGGTCCTCGTAGACTTCCTAGTCGAAATCCCAGATACTATCATGGGAGTACCGACGACAATCTATCTCGACCCATTGGAACCTGAAGCCGACAAAGAACTTTGGAAGTTATACACCGACGGTGCGGCAAGTAAGGAAGGCTCAGGTGCAGGCCTGATCCTTCAAATCCCTAAGGGCGAAGAAATCACTTACACACTGCGATTCGATTTCTAGGTATCTAATAACGAAGTGGAATACGAAGCACTTCTAGCGGGCCTGAGTTTGGCAAAGGAGGTTGGTGCAAAGCAATTAGCAGCTCTCAGTGATTCATTACTTATCACAAACCAGATAAATTAAACATATGAAACAAAAGATCCAAGGATGCGGAAATACCAAGATGCAGTCTGCAGCTTAAGAAGCACATTCAAAAACTTTTCAATAAAACAAATTTCCCGTGGAAAGAATGTGAGGGCAGATTCTGTCAGCAAGCTAGCCTCAACTTCCTATGATCACCTAACAAAGAAAGTGTTAATCGAAGTGCTCCCAGAAAGAAGCGTTGATAACCAAAAGGTTAATACAGTCTCGACTATCCCATAATGAACCAAACCATACGTCGATTACTTGTTCCACGGCGTACTCCCGGACGATCCAGAAAAAGCAAGGAAAGTCAGGATCATGGCGTCACATTTCACAATCAGAGACAACCAACTGTATCGAAGAGGGTATTTAAGCCCATGGCTAAATTGTATCTCTAAGACAGAAGGACAGACGCTCCTGGAAGAAAGTCATTCCAGAGATGCTGCTCAACACGAAGGCGCTCGAGCGCTCACGGGCAAAATACTCCGCCTAGGAGTATATTGGTTGGACATATACAACGAGGCAGCAGCCCTAACCAAGAAATGCAAAGAATGCTAGGCATTCGCTCCTTTCCGGAATCAATCGGCCATGTTGTTGATCAGCATCACCAGCCCCTGGCCTTTCCATCAATGGGGGATTGACATAGTATGGTCATTTCCACCAGTGCCAGGGGGTGTGAAATTCTTGTTAGTTGCCGTAAATTACTTTACAAAGTGGATAGAGGCGGAACCGCTGGCCACTGTCACAGGAAAACAAATGATAAAGTTCATGGTGAAAAATATCTTGGCTCACTTTGGTACACCCAGAGTTCTCATAAGCGACAACGACACGCAATTTGAAGGGAGCCCCTTCAAGGAGTGGTGTGAAAACAAGAAAATTCACCGCCGGCTCACGTCCGTGGCGCACCCTCAGGCCAATGGACAAACTGAGATATCGAACAAAACCATAGTCAATGGTTTGAAGAAAAGGTTTCTCAGATCAAAGTCTGCCTAGGTGGATGAGCTTCCGACAGTGTTGTGGTCATATCGTACCAATGCAAGGTGAAGCACGGGAGAAACGCCATTCAGCCTAACCTATGGGACGGAAGCAGTCCTCCCATTAGAAATAGTGGCTGACTCACTGGGAACAGAGAGGTTCGAGGAAACAGCCAATGAAGAAGGGCGACACCAGGACTTGGACATGCTAGATGAAAAACGCGAGGCTGCATAGATGCGCCAAGCGTTGTACAAATCGCGCACCGAGAACTATTACAACTGCCAAGTTTGGGTCAAGAATTTCAAAGTTGAAGAATGGGTGCTAAGGAAAAACGAGTCCAGCCATGCCGATCCATTGGGAAAACTCAGTGTCACTTGGGAGGGACCGTACAAAATTGTGGAAGCCCATAAGAATGGCTCTTACATACTAGAAGCCCAGGACGGGCGTGCAATCCCAAGAACTTGAATTGCGCAGAGCCTGCCATTTCTATTCTTAAAACGAGTGTCAAAGATAAATTGAATGTTAGCAAAGGCATTGTGTATTAGTTTTGGAATGTAAATTTAACCAGCAAAAATTACTTTACCACTTCCAGTCTTATAACACTCCAACAATAAAATTAGAAAAAAGAGAAAAAAACAATTCAGATGCTCCTCATTTTCAAGCTTGAAAAATAAAATAAAGAAGGTGTGTACGTTTACCATGTGATAACAAGGATTGATCACCCAACGTCACATGAGCGAAATCGATACAAGGAGGCAGCCAGAGGGTTTATATAAAAAAGGTTCATAACCTTTCCCCCAAAACATGTTCATCACTCACATTATAGAAAACGTTCCCAAAAACAAACATGCAAAAAAGCATGTAACATAAGTGTAGAAGAGTCATAACCTTCCACTAATGACAAAAGCACAGCCAGGTGGGCCTCAAGATAACGATCTTGGCTACACCTAGGTTCTTTAAGCAGCAAGTTAGAACAGATTTCTAAAAGACTAGCATGAGCAAATCACAAAGAGTTCACACATAAAAAGACTCAGACTAGGGGTTTAAGCAAGCCCTACATAAATACTTTGTGATGTTAACATGAACCATTTACAAAGCAACCAAACAAAAGAATATATGCGATAATAGGAAACATTCACATCTATGAATTAAAAGCAAACATTATCAGATCGCCGGACTCCCGGACTTTAGAACTGCCATTAAGGGCAGCAAAGACAAAAAAAAAAGAGAAAGAGAAAATATTGTTCACAGAAGTTACATCAAAACAAACCAGGAAAATAACATTACACATGGGCAGGGGCAGTACCATCACCAGGTGGAGAGCTTGGGCCAGGACCCGACTCATCACTCTGAGCATCTTGACAAAGAACACGGAGCCCCGCCAAATCTGTGTCGCCAAGTCGGAGATAGCCAGCAAAATCTGTCTCTGTGAACGCCGCAATGGCGTCCTCCGTCTCCCGAGTCTTGGTGGCCACATCCACCTCCACCTTTGGATCAAACTCCCCGACAACCACCAGTTATCTTGAAGCTCTTTTCCCCTGCTCCACGCCTACTGCAACGCAAGCTGCCAGCACATGCACCAAGCCCTTGAGAAACTGGGGGCTTTCGATCACCATGTCTACAACCCGACTGAGCCCATCACGAAGGATCCACAAAATGTCCTTCTCAACACCCCTCTTGCAGCGCTTTCCCCAACCAGGTCTGCCTCCAGCTCTGTCGTTCGCTTTCTTAGGCCAATGTTTTCCAAGGTCAAGACCCCCATACGATCGTTCAAGCGCTTCACCTCCCCATCCAGCTTCGCTACATGTTCTTTAAGACTTGCCTTCTCGCACAGTGCAAGCTCCTACTAGGCCTCCCAGTTGTGCTTGTCGGCTTCCATCTTCGCCACCTGGGCCTTCAACTCTGCACACTCAATACTCATCTTGTCCGCATGAGACTGGATAGCCTCTATGTCGGAAATACGCTCAGCAGCTGAAACTAGGTAAGATGACACTTGGGTGGTGGCATAGCGAAGACCGTCGGCCATGTGCTCATCTGCCAAGACGGACCAGGCTTCAGTTGTGACGGGTGGAAAAGCATGCCGACGCCACTCAAGAGCAGTGTCGTGGTCGGACACGAGGTCTCTGGGGGTTAGGCTCCAAGATGGCATGTAGGCACCTGAATGAGACCGTGTAGGAGGAGGGACAGTTCTTGTTTTACCAGAAGAAGTTGGCACAAGACCCTGAGAGGGCGCATATCTAGTCTTCGCCTTAGCTCCCTCAACAGTAGGATCAGGTCCGATCATATCGGTGTTTCCTTTCTCTGTATGACCCGGCAGTTCAGTCGCCCTGTTGTGTGCCCCCTCCAGCAGTTCTGGAGGACTTTCATCGGGGGCACTGGTGGAACCCTTGGAACCCCCTAGAAAGACACTCAGATTATGTTTCTAGCAAAGAAAGGGCTCGGTGCTAGCCGTCTCAGCGCTGCTGCCGGAAGAGGCTTCCAAAAAAGAAAATCGCCTCTTGACACGACGGAGACTCCTTGTGGACCCGAAAGGGGAAATATCCTTCTGAGAAGCACTAGTAACAACAACGTCCTACAGATCCGGACCCATGTCGGCGCCAACAACACTTTTTGAACCGACGATAGCCTCGATTCCTCGACCAAAAACATGGGGTGGAAGAGTCTCTACAAGGTCGACATCACGACAATCAAGATCACCATCAAATAAACCTTTAAGAGATTTCTCTAAGGAGATAACCTCCTTCACACCTGACAACAAAACAAAGACAGCAGTGGTTAACAAAATTACCGATTTAAACGCGTTTTACCGAGTAAAAAGGGGAGGGGGGAGGCCAAGAGAAAACAGAAATAGAAACATCATACCTTCTTTCTCGACGAAAAACTTGGGCATTTTCCCACGAGCCCTCCAAGCGGCGCTCATCCCGCCAGCGGCCAAGAAGCAGTCGAGCCAATCCTCACCATTGATGATGACCTTCTCTAGGGCATCATCCAACTCTTTGTCAGCACCAAAGAGTGTTGGAGCGCGGTCCACATACGCCTTAGTCCTCGGATAGCTAAGCACCACAAGGTCGTTGTTCACCCATAAAAACTTCTCCTGCTAACTCTTCTTGGATTTTTTTATCGTGAATGAGGGTAGGGACTCCCCGCTTACGAGAAAGGATTTGAGTCCCAGACTAGGTGGAAGCATTGAAAAAATGCTTGAACATCGGGACAGTTGGCTGATGGCCTAGGGCACGGCAGAGAAGCTCAAAACCCATTATCTTATTTATGGCGATTGGGGTCAGTTGCCTCACAGAAAACCCATATTCACGGATGATCAGGTTAAAAAAGTATGTAGTGGGCAAACACAGACCCGCCTGGAACAAGGAAATCGGAATGCCGAACTTTCCCTCGGAGGACTATAGAGTGACGCATCAGGAAGAGGGATTTGAACCCCATGTTCGGGGACAAACCCAAATCGGAACTGAAAGGACTCCTATTCCTCAGTAGTAAGTTCCCTTCCAGAAGGACGAGCGATAGCCATGAAAGAATGCAAAGAAAAGGTCGAAAGGGTTCTTTGAGGCAAGAAAGCAGAAAGAGAAAAGCAGAGAGTGAGGAGGAAACGCCTATAGGAACAAGGGTTTAAATGCTACTAAAGGAGTAGCGAACCGTCTCATGATGAAATCACCGAAGAACGTCGACTTCGTCCTGACAACCGTACAAACTAGCAATAGCAGTCCACCACGTGTCTATCGGTAGACCAGAACGACTTTGCTACGTCACAAATGCAGAAGCCTACTGGTCTAAGGGACTTGTTAACGTTACCATATGCAGCCACGTTAAACTAAACGGAAAGCAATAACGGGGCATTATCAAGCCAAGGCCTTGCCGGGACCCGGCCTTGGCTCGAGTAGGCCAGCGTTGAGCTGGTAGCCCGCTTCCCCTCATGAGGAAATAATATTCCTCGTAATCTTCTCGTTCTCTGATGACCAATCAGGTCATGACAAGGAGCCTGGTGATGCCCAGAACTGACGTCACCTAGTAGTTAATTATCGTGGGCATACTCCTCCCAATAAGAGGGTGCCACGTCTCACTCCCACATGGGAGAGTCACTTCATTCCGTTAGAAACAGGTATAAAAGGATCTCTTCCTACCCAAGGAATGGATCCAGCTTCTTCTCTAGACAATTTACCCTAAAGTCTCTATAAGTGAGGACTAACTTGATCGTCAGAGCGACGTCCCGGGAGAACACCTGGTCGTCCCTTAACGATTCTTTTGTGTTGTGTTCACAGGAAAAGCATCAGGTCAAACCCGTCTACAAGCAACCAATCCCCTGATGAACATATCACAACACTAATCAAACTATATACTTAATAATATGATTAGGTAGTAAAGGATTGTGTGAAATAATAAATGAGAGATTGTGATAGGGTTGTGTGAGTTAGTGGCCATGATAGGTTAGTAATACTTTTGTGAAATAATAATTCGTGACTTTTCGTGCCTAACCAAAGTACTATTGTATTATCATGCCAGTCGTGCTTGTCCAAAGTACTATTGTATTGACATGCATGTCATGCTAATCCAAAGTACTATTTGTACTACCATGTTGTGTCCAAAGTATTATCATACTGCCGTACCAAATCATTTAGGGAAATTATAAAGGACTGTTGTCAAAGATCCTTTAGAAAAGATCTCTCTAGATCATCATTCTAGGATTAGGAAGTGAGAATAATAGGAATGGTGTAACTGGGTTATTTAAATGATGAAGATTATATAATTAAAGATTATAATATTGTAACCCTATGTGTTCACTAGGTTTCCCAACCTGACCCTTTCAGTTTCTTTGTATCACAAGTACCGATACGAAGGTACTTATAGATAATGTAATTATCTGCTGAGAGATTTAAGGATTTTGTAAGCTGCTAAAATATTGACGTAAGGCCTGTTTATGCTTATGTTCTTGTAATCAGTTATGACATCTAATGCTTTTAAAAAATTAAATCATCTTAAATGCCTTGATTTTTATATTATATCATGTCAATGATATTTTGGGACCAAATCCACAATAAAAAAATGTTTTGAATAAGCATAAACTAATTTTTTTAAAAAGGTCGTGAAAATGGGGATGTCACAGTAGAGGCCTATACTACTCGAATCACAGGACTCGTAGTTGGATTAGGAAGAGTCACAGGGTAACTAAGGCACTAGTAGTTGGGTATATAGTGTGAATAGCACTATAAATTCTTTTCGCGTTATTTCCATCATTACATGTTGTATGGTGATGTCTAAAAGAGTGGCTCTAAGTTTAGGACCAAGTGTCCATGAGAGAATAAATCCAAATAAAATAGAAATGCGTACAAGATTTGGTTCTGAGAACCATGTCTGACATAGTGCCGACTCTGTTCATTTAAGAAGGAGACGATCAAGGTGATTGGCAGAAGAATTACAAGCTGTTATTTGGGTGAAGCAGCTAGCAGCTAAAGTTTCTACCTACCATGATGTGGTTGTAGCACATTAGAAAATGAAGGAAGGTGCCTTTTATGTTAAGTGTTTGACTCGTAGAGACAAGAGTCTAGTTCATTATAAATCCTTTGCGTCATGCAATTGAAGGTTATTAGAATGCGACCATCCAGTCAGCTGTCATAACATGTTTGTGTGTCAACCTCCCATAATCAAAGGAGGAAGAATCAGATTGTTAGTACGAGAAGAATAAGATAGATGGAAAATTTCTTCCGTCTTAGTGTTTTCCTCGTGCAGGCAAAGGTTTAGTTCTTTAGGGACCTTTTGTATCAAAAGGTTATCAGAATATGTGGTGACAAGTTCTATTTATATTAACAAAATGTCAACTATATGCCACGAAGCAGAGAACCCTAAGATTGGGTCAGACAAGGCATTATTGCATGTTTCCGCATAATGTAATCATACTCTGATATATTTGAATAAATAAAAATGAAAGATTTATGTTGAAAATTTGGACGTTACAAACGCTGATGTCATCAGTATGTTTCCATTTATGATTTACGTTGTTCTCTTTTGTTTTTTTATTTTTGTGCATGTGAAATGGACATTTAGTTAACTCCACTCATGTCCTAGTTTTTTTTAATTCATGGACGATTTGTTTGTTTTGGTAGGTTTTTGTTAGTAAGGACATTAATTTTAGCCTGAGAACATATTATCCTATAGTAGGACGTTTAGGAGCTTCTTTATGTTATCTGAGAGCTATGCATGATTATAATTACATTGGATTACGATTGTTGACGTAGCTCTACTATATGTTCTTGTTTGATTGGCGTTTTAGGGAGAAGTTAATTATAAGAAGGACTATTTGACTTAGTATTATTCATAGTCACTTAAAGTACTAGTCAGTATCATTCGTTTAAGCCGATTCGGGGCTTTGATCGATCGAAGGCGGCATCAGATGCTAGTCGATTCCAAGTAGGTGAGAGTTATCGATTACGGGTGAGAGTAAGAGGAGAAATACGAACTTTTGTATGGTTGAGAAGACAAAGAGTCAATTGCATTAGGTATATGGGATTTTGATCCAATTTAAGTGATGCGCGAAGGGAGGAGAAGAAGTAGACGACCGGTAGGGGTAGAAGAATTAGCATAGGAAGCAACGTATTTTCATAGTAAAATTTGTGTTTAGAAGATTTTTTGTGACATTGATTCGGTTGTCTATGAAGGGTGCAACTTTTCATGGAGACGATGTTCAGCAAACGTTTTCAGATCTTTAGATAAGGATTAGGTGAGACTCTAGTTTTGACGATGTAAGAAGATTTGAGGATCTCAATTAAGGCATATATATTAGAGGTGGTTGGATAGGCTCAGGACTAGGATTGTGATGAGCATCCATTTGCATGTTCTGTTTGATTGGGATGTGGGGATTTGAAGCATGGACTAAAAAAATGTTTGAGTTTATTTAAGTTTTGTGACCCTATAATATAGAAGATGGTTAGTATGGTGGAGCGATCCTATGGGATGACGGAAGAATGGCTCCAGTCATGAGCCTACAAGCCTAGTAGGAGGATGGTGTCACAATAGGATCGCGAGCATGCAATAGTATGCATTTCATGGGTGGGACCCGATTGATACTAATATATAAATTACATAAGTCTAGGTTTCTTATTCGTTCCGATGTGACTAGGAAGTATAGAGACTAGCAGTAGGATTTCCAGTGGCGAGGTATGACCTGGTATATGGTAAATGGATGGTGTAAATCCATAATGTGACTATATAACCCATAGGTGGATAAAAGGCCAGAGTTGGTCTATTGCATTTGCATGAATGTCAATATGTGTATGTAAAATAGTCTTGACTTGTCAGGAAGTAAAAATCGAGCACCAAAATCCTTTTGGGAAAGTTTCTGCAATATGGATACCATTTGAGTTGGTGCGGATGGATTGATCAAGGGTACTCACTTCGTAGTGATTCATGAGTTTCCTTGTAGGAGAAACTAGTTGGCATTTATGACAAGAAAGTGACCGTCAGTCGTAGAGTGTTGGTGTCGGGGGTTACCGACCGATGAGTTTTTGGTTTGGATTGGTTTCAAAAGGATTTAGGTTATGTTTGCAGTATTTTGGGGATTTATAGATACAGGTTGTTGAGAAAGATAATTGGATTAAAAGTGGCAGCACAAGCTAGGTTACGAAATAACTCAGGAACCGCACGGTGATACTACATGTGCATTATCTAGAGTTGTTTAAGGAGGCGGATTTTGAGGACGGATCCAATTTAAGTGGGGGAGATTTGTAACTCCTATTTCCAGAAATGTCATGTGTTAACTTTAAGGAAAACAATAAAGAGGGTTTGAAGGAAAACCCTTAAACGCGAAAAGTGTTTTGGGAAGTCGCCACTATTTGTGTGAACCCTAATATCATGCCTTGGGCCATATTTAAAAAGCACTAACTTCTAGGGTTTCCCATTTAGCATCCCCCGTCCTCCAGAAAACCTTAGCTTCAAAACCCTAGCCTCCATTTCCTAATTCCCTGTGTTTTGGTGCATATAGTGCATAGCTTGAAGAAGAAGGTTTCTTTGGTGAAATGGAGCATATATCCAAGAATTCACAACCTCCTTAATCACTCTAAAACCTCTATATGGTATAAAGCTCTCACTTTTATGGTTCTTGATTATAGATCTTGCATTATTAGCTTTGTTGGTCCCCTTTTGTCATGATTTCTATGGGATTTGGTAAACTTTAGGTCGAAAGATGGGTTTGGTTGATACACATTGTGGTGTTTTGAGTGCATGATTAGCTTCCCATTTGAGCCATGCTAGAAGTTGTTAACTTTTTTGGATCATTTTAGATCTAGTTTTGGTGTTGGACTTGTTAAAGGCATAAATATCGATAAAGTAGGAAACTTGTCCATTAAGAACATCATTGGACCATTTATGAAGAGTTTGAGCTTCTGTATTAAAGAATAAAGATCTTAAATAGAAGGATTGTTAAGCTAGGAGATGTGATTTATCCAATAGATGGTGGTGACGTGTCGCACAAGTCCCAACTTCAACTATATTGCTTTCGGGTAGGAACAAATTTTCGACTGTCTATCTTATTTCTGACTATTTATAACTATGCATTCATAAGGCGACCCATCAATATTAGTTGTAGCTTCAGTTTCGTTTGTATGATGGTTGAGAGTCGGTAGTTTGTTGGATGGCTAAGATCCTATAGTTGGAATGTACGATGAGATCGTGAGAATGTGGTTGTATGCGTTGTATGCAACTATGTTAGATGGAATATGTGGTATATTGAGGAACTCACTAAGCTTTATGCTTATGTTGTTAAGGTAAATGTTTTTCAGGTTATTTAGTTATGAAAGGGATTGCGGCATGACAGTACATTCACATCGATGTTACATTGTTATTTTGAGACTTCCGTTAGTTTTTATGTTTTAACTATGGATTAACATTATGGTTTACAATTTGAAAACAAATGAATGTTTTGTTATGTATTTAAAATTTAAGTTTTAGATGTTTAATCTTATTTTACAAATGAATTTGTTTTTTGAAATTTGAGATTTTACAAACCCTATAATTGAATGCATTTAAAGAATGCGAAAATGAGCAATAAGTGTTTTTGAATAAAGAAAAAGTAAACCCAAATTAAGATCAACAGGAGATGAACCCAGGTACACAAATGTTTAGTACTTGGATCATGGTGCTACTAACCATATGACTGATCAAAGGGAAAATTTTCATGAATTAAACCAATCCATTCAAGGCTTTGTAAAGCTTGGTGATGGCCCAAAATTGTGCATATAAGGAAAAGGTTAAACTAAGTTCAAGTGAAAGAATAAGGAATATTGTGTACTGAAGGAGATTTACTACAAACCGAGTTTATATATAATATTATCATCTTAGGTAAATTGGCTGAAGGTGGCGATCAGATTCTTATGATTGGCTCATTCTTGTTGATACATGATGTACAAGGTTGACTCCTCATGAAGGTAAAGTGATCACCCAACTGTTTGTATAAAATTATTTTGGAAGATGTCAGATAAAAATGTTTACTTGGGAAGATTAACGAACCAGCTAAGTTATGGTATACACGCATGAGATATGTAAGCTTTTTTGTACTCAAACTAATGTTAGGGAAAGATATGGTCCAAGGGATGCTAAGATTATCTAATCCCATAGGTTTATGTGAAGGTTGTCTAGTTGTAACACCCCGTTTTCATTTTTCGAGATATAAATATATAAACCTTTGTTTATATAAAAAAACACTTTTTAGCCCAAGTAACCTAAAGTAAAGTTGTAGTGGATGTAAATACGAACCCATAGATATAAAGAACATCTAAATCAGAGATCGTATGAAGAAGTTCTGATTTTTCAAATTTTCGACGAATTTTAGCCTTATACGCAGTGCGTGGAGAAGGGTGTTGCATGTAGCATTAAATGTACGTGACTCCACCAACCAACGTTGTGTGCAAGAAACAACCTGACACCCTGCAAGGCGTGGTGCGTCCCTCTATAGGGGGCGATACGTCCATCGTTTTTCAGCCTATAAATAGAGGGTTTGGGTTCCCTCATTTCTTGCAACATTTCCTCTTAAATCTCTTTCCTTTTCGAGATCTCAGTCCCTCGTGATTTGATTTCTTGTTCTTGAGTGTTGTTAGAGAAACATTGAAGCATTGGAAGGAGACAAGAAGAAAAGGATTAAGCATCGAAGTTACGGTCGCCATTTTCCGAGTCATTCGCCAATCAGTATGTTACATTTTCACCTAAGTATAACTTGATTTATACTATACCCATTGTCATTGTTATGAACCCGAGTATGAGATTAATCATTAATCCAAGTTATTATATTGATTGATCTACACGAGAGCATGGCAGGAAACAAGAAGAAAAGGATTAAGCATCGAAGTTACGCTCGCTGTTTTCCGAGTCATTCGTCAATCAGTAAGTTACACTTTCCTCTAAGTATAACTTGATCTATAGTATACCCATTGTCGTTGTTATGAACCCAATTATGAGATTAGTCATTAATCCAAGTTATTATACTGATTGATCTACACGGGAGTAGTGTCTAGGATATGAATGTTGGCCATATTGTTGGATTTCAGAAAGGCTATATATCAAAATGATCTTGTCTTCCGACTGTCTTGACTGTCTAATCCTTATTTGATAGTCATTTCAGTATTAATGAACTTAGTGAAGGATCTAGATATTAGTGACTAGATTTATATGGTTATTGATCAGTTATATTATTATATGTTAATTCGTGTTTTGCTTGCCTGCTTGCTAGTAGGATCGATGTCCGTCGTTCAAGTAACTGTTTAGGTGAGTTATTTCACTATACTATGTTGTATGATAAGATATAGAAATACTATAGTATGTTGATTGTGTTGGTAGGCTGGTATATTCTTTGCATGTGGATTGTTGATTGATTGACAAAGTATGTTTGAGGAGTTAACGGTGGATCGGCACTAGAGCCGAGAGCCTAGAATACTCATTGTGGATGACTATACATGCACCAGAGTTGTTAGTCGCCGTCTTGTTGATGACTAGGATGTACTAATATTGTAGTGTGTTGATTGTATGGGTAGGCTAGCAGAGTCTATTGTATTCTATTTGTTTGATTATATGTTATGATGAAATGTTTGTTTGAGAGTTGATGGTGGATCAACAGTAGAGTCGAGAGCCTAGAATACTCATGTCTATGGTTAGACGTGCACTAGAGTTGTTAACTTCTATTGATAACTAGACATGCACTAGAGTTGTTAATCGTCGTTTGATATATTAAGTTGAGGAGTTGATGGTGGATCGGAACAAGAGCCGAGAGCCTAGATTACTCGTGCCAGGGTTTGACGTGCTCTAGAGTTGTTAACTGATGGAATGACTAGACATGAACTAGATTTGTGTAACACCTGCAGATTCTGGCTAATCAATTAAGATATAATAAGCATTAAAAATTACTTTTTGATAGAAGATTATTAAGGATAAATAATCTTAACCAAAGTTATATTATATGTGACAAGGATTCCGTACATATAAAAAACGTTGAAATCCGACTTCGTATGATTTTGTTACAGACTTCCGTTCATTTTATGTTATTACTCTCTTTTGGAAACTATATCTTTACAATGTTGAACAAATGAGTTTTTATATTACTTTTGAAAACAAGGTTTGATTTTATACTTTATATTGAAAATGAAAAATATGGTTTGAAAAATAGGACGTTACACTAGTTGGTAGAAAGACACGAAAACCTTACCCCTCACACACACACACACACACACACACGAACTTCAGGGCAGTAGGAGACTCGAGTTGGTGTATGGGGACCTTTGTGGTCCAATTTCACCACCTATGCCATCGGGGACATGTATTTTTTGTTACTAGTCTATTTATTTCAATAGAGTTGTGTGGATTTAAATGATAAAGACAGAAGTCTAAGCAGTGTGGATGTTCTAGATGTTCAAGGCATTAATAGAAACTGCAACAAATGAAAATTTGAAAGTTTTCCTAACAAATCGTAGGGGGGAGTTCTCTCAAAAAAGTTTGCCACCTACTGTGATGAGACTGGTTTAAACGACATTACACAACTCCGTACTCTCGTCAACAAAACAACGTTGTGGAAAGAAGGAACCGTACAATTGTGGAGATGGCGAGATGCACACTCAAAGTCATGCAAGTGCTTGAAACTTTATACGATGAAGCAGTTTGTAATTTCGACATATTTTAAATAGGGCGACCACGGAGACACTCAAGGCGACAACTTGTGGACCGGCAGAAGACCCAACATTGAACATTTAAGGGTGTTTGGTTGTGTGGCGCACATGTTAGTGACTGGCGGCCATCTTCAGAAACTTGATAACCGAAGCAAGGCCATGGTTCACGTAGGAATAGAAACAGGGACGAAAATCCTACAGATTGCTTGACCCAAACACGGGGGTCAATCGTGTGGGTAGAGATGTCCAATTTGAAGAAGAAAGAACATGATTATGGGGTATATTAGAAAAATTCAAAGTTACGCAAGGGATGACTTTCACAATTGAAGACTTTATGCCATTATATGAACAAAATGAAGTGGAAACAGAATCTTACCCGCCTGATTATGAGCTCATAATCATGGGAATTTCCATGGAAATGAAGGCTCGACGTAGGACATTCAATACTTTGATCATTGTCTTCAGCTTCAATGGGTGCATTTCCACATGGTGTATGTTTTATAGAAGGTTCATCATCATCTACAGTAATTGGACCTAAATGCCCAACTTACTGTTTCAGTATCGTCAACAACTTCATCATCATCCTCACCTTTAGTCTCAACAAACATATTGCACAGATTTTAATAGTTAGAAACAAATACAAAGTTCCGAAGTTTGAACTTTGTTACAATTTATGATAGATACTTCACAGTTTGTTACCATTTTTGTTCGTCTTTTGACCATTTATGACAAGTACACAACTACAACATACACAATGGATCCAGTTCTTGTTTCACCATTACATCATACACGTTAAACAATATTATCATGGATAAGAATAAATTATCTACAACGGATAATAACCATAAAATCATGTCAAATTTTTCTTGAACTTAGAAAAGGGGGGATAATTATTACATATCATGTATTTACCATTTATGATATAATAGTTTTTGATCATTACAAAAATATAGGTAACTCAATATAACTTTGATGACACGTCAGATAGCATCATCAGAAACAGAAACAGAAAGTGAATTCTGTTGTTGTTGGCGTTCAGCATGTTCTCTTTCACAGGCACTAATTCCCATAATTATATCAACCATCGTCCCTGTTGTCCCAAAAAACACAAGTGGCGCTAATGATTTCCTCTTTATTCCTACAGGTATCGCAATCAAAGCACCTGCCACAGAGAACACCCATGTCCCCAATGCGCTGCAAATATCAAAATGGAAAATGTCATTTATTTCTTTATTATCCTGTCTATTACAAAATGAAAATCTACTTTTTTTATTATTATTATTCTCCTTATTGGATGATATTGTGATAATGTGCTAGATATTTTCAATGTACAATGTTTGTAACAGGAGTTGGGTAGATTATTTTTCAAGTACAAAGGCATAAAAGGAATAATGAAAAAAAACGAAATAATGTTTCAACTTTCAATCTTCTACCAAATTATGCAACAACGTTTCACTTGCTTGCAAATTTATGTTATGATGTTTGTACAAAATACCATTTTGATGCATAAATTTGTTGCATATATGCACATATATAACCCTTTATATAAACAAGGCCTCCTGAGCAACTATGAATCTAACATGAGACACGATATAAAAATTGCAAGAGAGCAAAGACTGAAAACTTATTTAACTGGGACTATAGTTTTATGAAAGCATAGTTATAAATGATGACAGTTTTTATAATGTAAATACTTTTTCTGACAATAAGCCAAAAACATGGCATCTTTTAGTAACCATTAATCGTTTAAAACATAAATATATGGAAGGCAATTTTTCTAACATTATACAAATAGATGCATCAATTGTTTTATCATATTATAAAACAAAATGAAAACTTTGTTTGGTCAACAAATTTTTTGAAGTACGACTTGTTTCGTAACAAGTTCTTTTTTGTTTCTTTTTCAAAAAATGACTGCTTAACAAAATTATCATTACAGAAAATGGTCATATTTTAAAAGTAATAATTCTAGAAATATTTAAGAAATCAAATAAATATGTTAGACAAAGATGGGATGATGTTTATTTTATTTAAAGAATATCCATATCTATACACATATCTTTAGTAATTTTATAGGGTTTACACACTTCCATTGATTTGTTTAAGATAGCATCCTACTTTGAAAAATCAGCCTAATTATAAAAATGTCATCCAAATACAAGCAATTTTCAATGCTATAAGTAGGTAGATTTTTCAAAATAGAGTAAATTACATGAATGGTCCCTATGGTTTGGGGTAATTTGCACGTTTGGTCCCTAACATATTTTTTTAACTCAGAAGGTCCCTACAGTTTGTTTTTGTTGTGCGCTTGGTCCCTATCTTACCTAAAAAGACTATTTTGCCCTTGATTTTTTAATTTATTTAAATAAGATGGGGTAGGTAAAGTAAGGTGAGGTGGAAGTGGGGTTGGGGGTGTGTTTATTTAAATAAATTAAAAAATAAAGGGCAAAATAGTCTTTTTAGGTAAGACAAGGACCAAGCGCGCAACAAAAACAAACAATAGGGACCTTCCGGGTTAAAAAAATAAGTTAGGGACCAAACGTGCAAACTACCCCAAACCATAGGGACCATTCGTGTAATTTACTTTTCAAAATATAATGTCCAAATAAGAAAAAGAAAAACTGAAAGTAGAATGCTATAATTGTGTAGATATTTTTAAAGTTGAATGACTTGGGTATGAAAAAGGATTAAAAGTACAATTCTACAATAGAAAAAGTTAAAAAGAAGTTACTTGGAAACAGAGCAGTCCTCAATATGCTTCACGTTCTCTTGACTTGCCATTACTTAGAATCAATTTGGGGATAACAACTTCTTGTAGACCTCAAAGACTGGTTATATCTTTTAATCTGTTTCACCGATTTGTTATATTAGTTTTCAAAAAATCATGTGTCATTATATATATATATATATATATATATATATATATATATATATATATATATATACGATAAGTTTTGAAGGTAAAAATGCAGTGAACGATGAAGCAACAACAAATCAAAGTTTAGTTCATAGGAATCAAATGTATGGACCTGTTGAGGTGAAAATCCATGAAAGCATGAAGAAGATATTTACTGAATTTTGTGATATATAATGACAAAAATAGTTTAAAAACTAACATCCAACAAAAATATTCATGAATGATACTGGTGTGTATGTGTGTATATTTGTGTGTATTAGATATCAGCCCCTTATGTGTATGTTTGTTTCTTGATCCAGCACAAGAGACAACATAAGGGTAATATGGTCATTTTTCATCATTCACCACAATCAGTAAGAAAAATAATCAAACAGCATAAACTCAGTCAGATGTGGAATCAGTCATAACTTCTAATCCAGTCGGCCAGTTAACAACTATCAATAGACCCATGGTTTAGGAGCTTAGTTAGGCAAAGGCTTAAAAAAAAGGAATATTATTCTCTTGAATTCATAGTTTCAACATATGAACTTAACCCATTAAGCCTTATCATTGAGACCTAAAGGTTGGAAATTTCGCCCACCACATTCACGCATCTGCTGGAGGTCCAGTGGTGGTTAATGGTGGTCAAAATGCTCAAAAAGGAAAGCACGTTGCTTATTAGAGTAACAGCCGGACAATTACATTATGCCTTTAAACTTATCCTTACATGATCAGAAGCCCCATAACCCACAGCCACACAATATAGTGGTTTGTGGTGGTGTTGGGAGGAACACCGGCGGCATAAGACTGCCGATGGTGATGATGGGCGGTGTTTCCAAGATAACACACAAACACACACTTAAATTCCTAAAAGAAAAAGAAAAGACATGGCCTGGAATCAACTCCATTATACACACACAGCCACCTGATGGGTGGCCGGTGGTGGCGACGGGTTGTGGATACCGGGAGCAGGAGCTGCCTGTGATGGTTCCCTGTGATTCTCGGAAAAACATCAAACAAACACACAGCACACAAATACATCTCAGAGGACAGGGCTGGAAGCATAAAAAATATATGTATAACACACACCCACAACCACCTTGCGGTGGTCTGTGGTGGCAGAAAACGCACACCGGCAGTAGGAGGCTGCCGGCGGTTGTGGTGATGATTGATTTGGATGTTCTCGGCCAAGAAAGAAAGAAAAGAAGAAGACGTTGGTTTTTACCTGAATGGTTTGCAAGGACGTGATCACCACATCTCCCTCCCCCTTCAACCGTCGATCTTACTTCTTCTCCGGTATGAACCACCGGCGGCTCCTCCTTCCCTTTGATTAGAAGAAGCGGCAGCAACAATTTTTTTTTGGGTGCTAGGGTTTAAGTCTTCCCCTTGATTGAAAACGTGGTCCCCCAAACAAATCCCGATCAATATGGATGGTAAATTCAGATTTTACAGTTGGCCCTAGGGTTTGCCGAGTTGGCAGAAATACCCCCAGCAACTTACAAACCCATCCACGTTAGGTTTCTATTTTGGTCCCTTTTAGCCCGTCTTCAACATATTCTTGACTTTAGCTCATTTATCCAATTTATTTTTGTCACTACCCTTATTATTATTATTATTATTATTATTATTATTATTATATATTTTCCTTCTAACTTCAAGAAATAATGAAAATGCGTAAATTAACATGCCGAAAAACGGTATGTTATAATAGTTCAATGATTAAATAAAATACTTTATAGACCAAATCGGACCAAATACAACAATTGATTGTGTTAGAGTGTCATTTTCCATAACTGACAGGTAACTTGTAAGTTTAATGACATATTGTGCAAAAAAAAATAGTTTAGTGACCAAAATCGGGTAAATAACAATAGTTGATTGTGCTATAGTGACATTTTCTAAATTTTATACTACCATGGGAAACTTTCATGAGTTTAAAGTAAAGGATGTCGAATCAAATGGGAAAGCTTCAACAAGACAATTTAAATCTCGTCAGCTTCTTCAACATCACTATTGTGACCTTTTCCCAACATCCAATCCTGTTTTCCTTTTCTATTTCAGTGATAGAGATCCACACCCCCTGGGTTGAATTTTTCTAAGTTGCAGCCAATATATGGGGTCACCAAGTTAAATTCTATGGGTCAGGGTTCTATCAGTGATGATTTAGGTGGGCGTTGAAGGGAGATAAGGGAGGATATAAAGAAGATTTTGATTTCTTGACGGTTATGGTGGTTTATGATTTTGCCAAAGAAGTTGGAGACGGTAGAAACCTAGTCGCCAGATGAGAAAAATTAGAGAGAGGGGGGGAGGGAGAGGGGAGGAGAGAATTTAAAAATCAAGAATGCATGTGGTGGTGCTTAACAAAGAAGATGACTAATGCTAATAGTGAAACAATGTTGAGTTTTGCTTTTTCTTACAAATTTTTTAGGAGTAAAGAAACCAATATTGTATTTATGGGGTTTTAGGTGGGTGCAATTAGGGTGGTGGTAAAGAGCCAAATAAGCGTCCTGTAACGTCCCAAAATTTTGTAACATTCGAGATTTGGTATGCTTCCTTTTTAACCTTTAATGCAAAAATTTCTATCGTTTAAGTCCCTAGCTAGTATGTGGGGTGTACTCTATGAGTACGGTTAGCATACTAGCTCATCGATGGATCGCGGGTTCACCCATGTACGCGGGGCATACGTGGGAGTACGCATGGCGTAAGTAATGCAGGGGCATACCCTGATTTTTAGGGTGTGTGCCCTATTTAAACAACTTATGACACCCTTTGACCTTCTATTGAATAGCCTCCATCACTATATACCATGACATCGAAACCCTAATTGTCATTTGTGAGATTTGAGCTTAACAGTGAGTTTTGGTGGTGTTTTTGGTGAAGTAGAAGAAGAAAAACACTTGGAGGTTCCTTGGGAGTGACTTAAGCTTGTTGATACAGAGTCATCTTCATCTTAGCAAGTCATTTGAGGTAAAAAGCTCTCATCTTGATGGCTCTTTATGCTAGATCCAACTTAGGGTGTTATTTGTGCATTTTTGGGTCTTTTAAGCCATATTTGAGACTATGGTCTACTCCAGAAGCTATGGATGTTAGATCTTAGCACATTTAAGGTCTATTTCCATAAAAATGCAACCTTTATGAAATATTGTGGTCCATGCATGTGTTAGGTTCCTTGTTATGGTTCTCTTTGAGTTTCGGGTCTTATTAAGACATACATAGGAGTAAAGTTGCCAACTTTACGTGTTAAGCAACCACTTAGGACCAGATCTGAGAGTTTGGCATGATGGCTTAACTGATTAAGTGCTTAATGGGTTGAATTAGTTGTTTGCGGAGTACACGGGGTGCACCTGTAACATCCGGATTTCCAGGCATGACAATTTGAGTATTTCTTTTTGAATTATGAGGAGGGACTCGACGAGTTGACACCTAGACTCGTCGAGTAGGATCGCGATTTGCTGACTGGATTAATGAAGGGACTCGACGAGTCGATGGGTGGACTCGACGAGTCCGCGCTATGGACAGAAACCCTAAATCTTGAGGTATGTGCCCTATTTAAAGGCCTTTATGGCCTTCACTTGCGGCCACTGCACCCCTGAGAAACCCTAGAGAGCAGAGAGAAAGCTTGTAGTGCAAAAGGATGGCTAATTCATCATTCTTGGGTGTGTTTTAGCAAAGGGAAGGAAGGATTTCGAGCTGGGCTGACTTGTGGGACTCAAATCTTCCATCATTTCGTTCAGAGCTGCTGTGGGAGGTAAGGAGTCATGTCTATCTTCATTTGAGTAATAGATTTCATGAATCTAGGGTTTCATCTCTTCACTTTGGTAAGAGATCTAGTGTGTGTGATGTCCCCTTGTGACAATATTATCAGATCTGGACCTTGAAAGGTCCAGAGAGTCCCTATTCTTCAGCTTTATGCAATCCTTTATGAGTTTTGGGGCCTAGGTCATTATATTAAGGGTTATTTTGGCATTTAGAGATGATAGTGTGATGCATGGGCCTAAAGTTCGAACCTTTACGTGACTTTTGAATGCTAGAAGGTTAGATCTACTAGTTGGTGAAGCAGATCTGACCTCAGAAGGTCGTTTGAGTGTTGCCATGGAAGGAACTCGCCGAGTCCATAAGGGGACTCGACGAGTCGAGTCGGGGTTGCCCCACGATTCGTGACAGGTGTAACCCGTCGAGTGAAGGGATGACTCGACGTGCCAGGTGAGGCTAGAAGGATTCAGAGGACCCGCATGGACTCGCTGAGTACCCACGTGCACTCGACGAGTCGGGTCAAAGTTTGACCATTGACTTCAGTTGACCTTAGGGTTTGGTCAAGCTGATTCAGGAGAGTTCGGGGAGGGGTAGAATGGCCTTCTACCCAATCTTTAGAGATGAGCCTATGAGAGGGTATTGATCAAGAATGTTATTATGTTAATAGGAGGAGGCTAGGACGGGTTATCGAGCACGAGAGGTTATCCGACATCGTACGAGGTGAGTCTTCTCACTATACTGTACCTAGAGTGGTACCTATGTGTGACCGGAAGGTCTTATATGCAATGAGATGTATGTGTTGTATGCTGTTATGTGATATGTATGTGCTATGTATGTTATGAATGATAAGGACCGGAAGGTCATCATGATGTGGACCGGAAGGTCGGGATGATATGGACCGGAAGGTCAGGATGATATGGACCGGAAGGTCATTACGGGTAGGGCCGGAAGGTCTACCAGGGTTGTGGGACGGAAGTCCTCTGAGACACAGAGACCGGAAGGTCTTATAGCCTTGAGTGGCGTATGTGCGTATTGGTATTTTGGGGAACTCACTAAGCATTTATGCTTACAGTTGTTGTGTTATGTGTTTCACGTACTAGCGAGGATCGCGGGAAGGCGCCGGCATGATCCGTACACACTCATGGAGTTTATGTCTTGAGATTCTGGGATATGTCTTGTTATGATAACATTGGATACAATATGTTTTGATATTACCTTATGAATAAAAGTATGTTTTAAAAATGAAAAATTGTTTTGGAAATTTACGTTGTTACAAGTTGGTATCAGAGCCTTGGTTTGAGGGATTCGGATGCACCTTCGGGCGTATCTGAACTCAAACTGAGGATTTTAGAAAGTTTTTCATAAAAAGGAACAATTTTTCTAAATGAGTAAAAGATTTTGAGAAAAGCAGGAAGGAGTAGTGTGTACGATCAGCCAGCGCCCGAACGGTGATTTCCCAAAATACTCTTACATTATGTGCTATGAGATATGTTATGATATGCATGGTAGAGTAGGCTAGGTATTCATATTAGGACTAGAGTGGCCTGATTTGTGATGCCTTAGCCTAGGAAGATTTCTGCTGCTATGTGATGCTTGAGAGTGAGTAGGTAGCAGTGAGGAGATTATGAGAGGTCTACCGAAGGGTAGCCTATGCCAACGAGATGTAGGGTACTTGTGATCTGGGGTCCTAGGAGGAGGACTTGGGGTGAATACTGATGCGGTGTGGACGGTAGTATAGGGCCCGCACTACTGAAGACATCGGATCATCGAGCAGTCCAAGTAAGAATCCTTAGGGTACCAAGGAAACAAGTAGGTTTGGGTGATCGAGTGCGAGTATACTCGATCGAGTCTCCGGTATCTTTGTGTTGTGTTTCAGAGACATCATGGTTGGTACACCACACACCGGAGAGCAGCGGTGTTAGCGATGATGAGATTCGCCGTATGATTTATGACGAGATGGCCGCGGCGATCCGGAAGGCTAATCCGGAGGATTTTAAGTAGCGGATTGAGAAGTGATGTCATGTTTCGAGTACTATGATAAGTAGCGGATTGAGAAGTGATGTCATGGTTCGAGTACCATGATAAGTAGCAGATTGAGAAGTGATGTCATGGTTCGAGTACCATGATAAGTAGCGGATTGAGAAGTGATGTCATGGTTCGAGTACCATGATAAGTAGCGGATTGAGAAGTGATGTCATGGTTCGAGTACCATGATAAGTAGCGGATTAAGAAGTGATGTCATGGTTCGAGTACCATGATAAGTAGCGGATTGAGAAGTGATGACATGGTTCGAGTACCATGATAAGTAACAGATTGAGAAGCGACGACATGGATCGAGTACCATGAGTTGTAGCAGGTCGATAGGTGATGTCATGGTTCGAGTGCCATGATGTGAGGTGGAATGAGAAGAGGGAACATGGTTCGAGTACCAGGATTCGTAGGAGATTAAGAGGAGATAACATGGTGCAGGTACCATGATTCATAGCAGATCAAGAGGTGGCCACGCGGTTTGAGTGCCATGACATGTGGCGGTTAGTATTTCTGGTTTTTACCGGTTATTCCGTGGGGATTGTCTAGACTGAGATCAGAGGTGAATGAGTATGGGGCCAGAGGGCCTTGATGAACAAGTTTTAGTGGAGCATCCCTTGAAAGGGGAAATCGAGTGAGCTCCGAGGGATTGTGGGTGATATGCCAGTTGGAGTCACAAGACTCAGGGATGAGTAGGGATGGTGCATTATGGGGAATACGGTCTGGGCTGGGCAACCGGCCGATAGTGGAGATGTCACTTTCTGTGACCCGAGTGGTGCTATTTCCGTTTCCTGTGGGAGACGTAAGAGGTGATGAGATTTCGGTTTTCGAGTTTGGGGGTGAGCCCTGTGGGATTGCACAGATGGTGATCTCCAACCAGAGTATATGGCAGTAGGTCTGCCGCGAGGTAAAGATATAGCTTGAACAGGTCGTCAGTGGGGACTGAGATGGTCAAGGACCAGGATACACCCTAATTGAGTATAGTAGGGTATGTGTTAGCTGCAGCGTCGGACGATCAAGAGGAGTATATCAGGGCGGTGACCCTTATTGTCTTTGATGGGTATTAAGAGTGGAAAAATGGTTTCTGCCCTTATGATAAGTGACGTGATGGAACGTTGGTTGAGGAGTCGATGATGAGGAGTACGGTAGATCATTACTTCCAGACTAAGAGTCAGGGTTAATATTGGACAGTTGGGAGGTCCGGTGATGGAATGGTGTGAGATTCTGAAGGGCTAGAGGCAGTCATGGTGGGAAGTTCTGAGGATTTCATCTGAGTTTCAGGGCATTTGGAGTTGCTCGATCTCTATCGGGAGATCATCGAGCGTTGCGTAGCACCTTCCAAGAGTAGGTGCGATGACTACTGGTGGAATCAGTCGGTGTGATGGATTGCTGGTGCGCCGATTGGGGATGGTTCGAACCCTAAGTGGGGGAGAACTGGATATTTTATTGAGGGGATCAGAGATTCGATCGAGAATGGTTAGAGATCTGGGTATAGATACCGGCGGTGTGAATTCATTTGAGCCCAAGGTTGTTGGTGATTGAGACGAGGTGCAGAGCGAGATAATGCATGTGTTATGTTTGAAAAGGATGAGTGCCTCCACGGCAAGTGGCCGTTGATCGGAGACCTTGGGGTGAACGGGAATTCTTCAAGGTCATAATGGTGAATTCGAGATGGATGGCTCGTAGGGTGAGTTCGGCGGTTGAGAAATTCTGGTTCAATGATGGGGCTGTTATTCAGCTTGGAAAGGGCAGAAGTTGATTAGACAACCAATTTCAGGTTGTGGAACAGGAAGATCAGTGGATGAGACGAGACGTCGTGAGGTCCTATGTGGTGTATCGAGGTATCCGAATTTAATGCATTGGATTTCAGATAATTTGAGTCTTGAGTGGAGACGGCAAGTGGTGGGTCAAGCATCGATGGTTCCAGTGGGAGCCCTTTCGGTTAATGACAGCAAGTGAGATTGTCCAAGAATATGGATCGTAGCAGGGAAGGGTGTTTTGTTATGACGATTGCCGCCAGATATAGTGATGCATAATTTGGGTAAGTGCATACACCTATCTATGATCGATCCTCGGATTGTGAATCAGTCAGAGGTTGTTGTGATGCTACGGGAAGCCGTAGTACTCATTAGTCAGAGGTTGTTGTGATGCTACGGGAAGCCGTAGTACTCACTAGTCAGAGGTTGTTGTGATGCTACGGGAAACCGTAGTACTCACTAGTCAGAGGTTGTTGTGATGCTATGGGAAGCCGTAGTACTCACTAGTCAGAGGTTGTTGTGATGCTACGGGAAGCCGTAGTACTCACTAGTCGAAGGTTGTTGTGATGCTACGGGAAGCCGTAGTACTCACTAGTCAGAGGTTGTTGTGATGCTACGGGAAGCCGTAGTACTCACCAGTCAGTGAGAGGTTGTGGTGATACCGCGGGAAGCCGTAGTACTCACCAGTCAGTGAGAGGTTGATGTGATGCTACGGGAAGACGTAGTGCACACTAGTCAGCGAGAAGTTGTCATGATAAAGTACTCTTTGATCAGAGCATGGCGCAGAAGAGTTTCAGGCATGGGGTGGCCCTAATTTATGAGTTTTGGGAACCTGGTGGTCGGACCAGGGGCGAAGACCGGGGTCTCCTCAATGATAGGGAGTCATTATGTTCTGAGTAAGGTGTGGTCATCACAATCCGAAAGAATGGGATAAGTGAGGTACGCATGGGTTGCGGGAAATAAGTTCTGAGTTGAGTGCTTCGTTGGGGCGAGTGGTTCCAACTCTGGGTCGGACCAAACTCTCGAGTTTGAGTTTGGCTCTGGTGGTGCGTTGGATAGGCGAGATGAGATTCTGGATTCTGAGGTGGGTTCCATGTTGAGGAGTATTGTTTGTCATCTGATGTCTTAGACCTGTGTGGGTCAGTACTCGGGTACGGGAGGTACCACAAGTCTCATGGAACGATGAGTAACAGATGACAGAGGTCGGGGTTGAGTCGATCTCCAGTTGGGAAGGAAGCATTCGCTTAGGGTTAAGCGAACTTCGTTATTTGTGTGTCACATTGGGCCGATGTGGTTATAGTAAGAAGGAAACCATGGAGACGGTTGGGATAATGCAACGGATGACCCTGGAGGTTCAACTGTTGGGTCGAGATCAGACCTGGTACTCAGTGTTAAAAAGGGATACGAGGGATGCAGCTGAGGCTTATGATTTTAGATGTCTGAAGATTTCTGTGCGAGCATGATTCTCTTGTGTCGGAGAACAGGATGTTGAAAGTTTATTGTTCAGATGGATTCTGATAGTAGTTCAGTGGATGAGCCCTGGTGGGATGTAAACCCTTTCGTTCCTTGCGGCGTGATTCGGACTGATTTGGGTACGTTGGTATGAGTGATCGGTAGCCGATTGGCGGATTTTGTCTTGTGAAGCAGTGAGTTATCAGGGTTTGATGTTCAAAGAGCGAATATCATGGTGATAGCGTGAGTGGGCTGGTCTGGCGGCGGGCCAGGCCACTAGACTTTCCCGATGCTGGGAAGGTCAGAAAGGGGTATTTTAACGTTAGAGGGGCCGGTTTTGTTCCAAATTTGGAGTTCCTGGTCGGATCCAGGTATTCATGGAGAAGGATGTCGTTTTGGTGTGAGAACCTCTCAGTGGTGCTTTTCGAGTGTTTGGTTTCTATTTATGTGGTTGAGGAACGATTTCAAGGGCGAAATCTATTTCAAGTGGGGGAGAATTGTAACATCCGGATTTCCAGGCATGACAATTTGAGTATTTCTTTTTGAATTATGAGGAGGGACTCGACGAGTTGACACCTAGACTCGTCGAGTAGGATCGCGATTTGCTGACTGGATTAATGAAGGGACTCGACGAGTCGTTGGGTGGACTCGACGAGTCCGCACTGTGGACAGAAACCCTAAATCTTGGGGTATGTGCCCTATTTAAAGGCCTTTATGGCCTTCACTTGCGGCCACTGCACCCCTGAGAAACCCAAGAGAGCAGAGAGAAAGCTTGTAGTGCAAAAGGATGGCTAATTCATCATTCTTTGGTGTGTTTTAGCAAAGGGAAGGAAGGATTTTGAGCTGGGCTGACTTGTGGGACTCAAATCTTCCATCATTTCGTTCAGAGCTGCTGTGGGAGGTAAGGAGTCATGTCTATCTTCATTTGAGTAATAGATTTCATGAATCTAGGGTTTCATCTCTTCACTTTGGTAAGAGATCTAGTGTGTGTGATGTCCCCTTGTGACAATATTATCAGATCTGGACCTTGAGAGGTCCAGAGAGTCCCTATTCTTCAGCTTTATGCAATCCTTTATGAGTTTTGGGGCCTAGGTCATTATATTAAGGGTTATTTTGGCATTTAGAGATGATAGTGTGATGCATGGGCCTAAAGTTCGAACCTTTACGTGACTTTTGAATGCTAGAAGGTTAGATCTACTAGTTGGTGAAGCAGATCTGACCTCAGAAGGTCGTTTGAGTGTTGCCATGGAAGGAACTCGCCGAGTCCATAAGGGGACTCGACGAGTCGAGTCGGGGTTGCCCCACGATTCGTGACAGGTGTAACCCGTCGATTGAAGGGATGACTCGACGTGCTAGGTGAGGCTAGAAGGATTCAGAGGACCCGTATGGACTCGCCGAGTCGCCCACGTGCACTCGACGATTCAGGTCAAAGTTTGACCGTTGACTTCAGTTGACCTTAGGGTTTGGTCAAGTTGATTCAGGAGAGTTGAGGGAGGGGTAGAATGGCCTTCTACCCAATCTTTAGAGATGAGCCTATGAGAGGGTATTGATCAGGAATGTTATTATGTTAATAGGAGGAGGCTAGGACGGGTTATCGAGCACGAGAGGTTATCCGACATCGTACGAGGTGAGTCTTCTCACTATACTGTACCTAGAGTGGTACCTATGTGTGACCGAAAGGTGTTATATGCTATGAGATATATGTGTTGTATGCTGTTATGTGATATGTATGTGTTATGTATGTTATGAATGATAAGGACCGGAAGGTCATCATGATGTGGACCGGAAGGTCGGGATGATATGGACCGGAAGGTCAGGATGATATGGACCGGAAGGTCATTACGGGTAGGGCCGAAAGGTCTACCAGGGTTGTGGGACGGAAGTCCTCTGAGACACAGAGACCGGAAGGTCTTATAGCCTTGAGTGGCGTATGTGCGTATTGGTATTTTGGGGAACTCACTAAGCATTTATGCTTACAGTTGTTGTGTTATGTGTTTCAGGTACTAGCGAGGATCGCGGGAAGGCGTCGGCATGATCCGTACACACTCATGGAGTTTATGTCTTGAGATTCTGGGATATGTCTTGTTATGATAACATTGGATACAATATGTTTTGATATTACCTTATGAATAAAAGTATGTTTTAAAAATGAAAAATTGTTTTGGAAATTTACGTTGTTACAGCACCCAACTCGTACGTTGCGCCTACTGGCCCCAAAAGGAGTATACTAAGCGTAAGCTTGAACACACCCAGTGTACTCAGTTGTTTGACTTTTGGGTTAACTTTCATGGGTTTGGGCCATATTTTGGGTTTTTAGGGTTTGGGCCTTGTTGGGCCATCAGACTTCTGACTTTGGGTTATGGATAGACTATGGGCTTTCTTGGAATTAGGTCCATGATGATTTTTGGGCCAAATTAGGAAGTTGGGCCATATTGGGCCTTTTGAACAAATGGGTTGGGAATGGTTTTAGGCCAAGAAAGAAAAGGGTAAAATGGTCTTTTACCATGGTAGTTGGACAAGTAATTTAGATTCTTGATTATGTGTCGAGGTCCAATTATTAATTGGATATTGTTTGAGGGTGTTAGCGTGCGGGGATTTTCCAGATCAGCAGACTGGGATTTTATTTGAGAGATTCAGCAGCTTGTGGTGAGTTTCCTCACTGTGTTTGGTGGGTCGAAAGCACCAATGTCGGCCCATGGTTTATTATGATTAGGATGTTAGTTGTTTGCATGACTCTTGCATGTATGATATGTGTTTATATGTATACCGGGTGGGGCCTGATGTCGGGCGAGGGCTGATGATTATATTGTATGTTATTTATCTTTGTGATTTTTGCATGTGTTTATATGTTTATATGTATACCGGACGGGGCCCGATGCTAGGCGGGGCCTGATGACTGACAGATCTGTTCCGAGCAGGGCTAGATGTCGGGAAGGGCTCGATGACGGGCAGGGCCCATTATATGTTTGATATGTATGGTGTGTGCATTTTGGGGAACTCACTAAGCTTTGTGCTTACGGTTCTCAGTTTATGTTTCAGGTACTTTTGGTTCGAAGGGGAAGAGCTCGGGATGATTGCAGTACATACACCACGTTGTTTTGCATTTTATATGACTCTGATTGTACTTGGATGTTATTTGATACACTCTAATTTCACTATGGTTTTATGATATTGTTATGGATAATGGTTTTATTAATATAAAAATCAAAATTTTTGGTCTTAATTTTTGGGACATTACATGTTTGGAAATGGGAGGAGATCACCATAGATTTCATTATGATGTTGCCTCGGACTGCGCGTGGAGTGGATTCGATTTGGGTCATCGTGGATCGATTGATCAAGAACGCACATTTTAATGATTATATTCTAATTTAGGAGAGTATCTCTGCTGAGAAGTTGGCTGACATATAGATCAGGGAGGTTGTGGCACGGTATGGGGTGTCGGTTTCTATGGTTTCAGACAGGGACATCCAGTTTACTTCCAGATTTTGGAAGAGGTTCCATGAGGAGTTGGGTACTCGTCTGCATTTCAGCATGACCTTCCACCCGCAGATTGACGGCAGAGCAAGCAGGCTATCCAGACCTTAAAGGATATTCTTCAGGCGTGTGTATTGGATAACAGTGGGAGTTGGGATACGTATCTTCCGTTAGCGGAATTTTTGTATAACAACAGTTATCATGCCAACATTGATCGACCTCCTTTTGAGATGCTCTATGGGAGGAAGTGAAGGACCCCGATATGTTGGGGGGAGGTCGGTTAGCGAGTTATGGGGAGTATCGAAGTGGTACTCAAGACTACCGAGTTGATTCAGCAGGTTCGGGGCAGACTCCATACAACTCAGAGTCGGCAGAAGAGCTATGCCTACAAGCGTCGGTCAGACCTAGAGTTCCAGGTTGGGGATATGGTTCTCCTGAAAGTGTCACTTTAGAAAGGTGTCGTCCAATTCAGGAAGAGGGGAAGTTGGGCCCCAGGTACATCGGTCCTTTCAGGGTTTTGGCCCGGGTGGGCTGGGTTGCTTATCGCTTGGATCTTCCTGAGGAGCTTAGTCAAATCCATAAAACGTTTCATGTCTCATAGTCGCGGAAATGTTTAGTGGATGATTCCGCGGTGGTTCCATTGGATGATATTCAAGTGGATGATCAACTGAATTATATAGAGAGACCGGTGGCAATTCTTGAAAGAAAGACGAAAACCTTGAGGAATAAGGTTGTTGAGTTGGTGAAAGTTCAGTGGCAGCACCGCAAGGGTTCAGAATGGATGTGGGAGCCGGAGGACGAGATGATGGAGCACTACCCAGAGTTATTTGGGGCAGCGGACTTCGAGGACAAAGTCTTATTCATGTGGGGGAGAACTGTAACATTCGAGATTTGGTGTGCTTCCTTTTAACGCTAAATGTAGAAATATCTATCATTTCAGTCCCTAGCTAGTACGTGAGGCGTACTCTATGAGTACGCTTAGGGTACTAGCTCATCGGTGGACGCATGGTGTAAGTAATGCAAGGGCATACCCTAATGTTTAGGGTTTGTGCCCTATTTAAACAACTTAAGACACCCTTGGACCTTCTATTGAATAGGCTCCATCACTCTATACCCTGAGATCGAAACCCTAATTGTCATTTGTGAGATTTGAGCTTAAAAGTGAGTTTTGGTGGTGTTTTTGGTGAAGTAGAAGAAGAAAAACACTTGGAGGTTGCTTGGGAGTGGATTGAGCTTGTAGATCAGAGTCATGTTCATCTTAGCAAGTCATTTAAGGTAAAAAGCTCTCATCTTGATGGTTCTTTATGCTAGATCCAACTTAGGGTGTTATTTGTGCATTGTTAGGTCTTTTAAGCCATATTTGAGACTATGGCCTACTCCAAAAGCCATGGATGTTAGATGTTAGCACATTTAAGGTCCCTTGTCCATAAAAATGCAACCTTTCTGAGATATTGTGGTCCATGCATGTGTTAGGTTCCTTTTTATGGTTCTCTTTGAGTTTCGGGTCTTATTAAGACATGCATGGGAGTAAAGTTGCGAACTTTACGTGTTAAGTAACCACTTAGGACCAGATCTGAGAGTTTGGCATGATAGCTTAACTGATTAAGTGCTTAATGGGTTGAATTAGTTGTCTGTGGAGTACGTGGGGCGTACTCAGCTCGTACGCTACGCCTACTGGCCCCGGAAGGAGTATGCTAAGCGTAATCCTGAGTACACCCATTGTACTCAGTTTTTTGACTTTTGTGTTGACTTTCAAGGGATTGGGCCATATTTTGGGTTTTAAGTGTTTGGGCCTTGTTGGGCCATTGGACTTCTGACTTTGGGTTATGGATAGACTATGGGCTTTCTTGGAATTAGGTCCATGATAATTTTTGGGCCCAATAAGGAAGTTGGGCCATATTAGGCCTTCGGATGCCATTTAGGAATTTGGGTCTTTTGAGCAAATGGGTTGGGCCAAGAAAGAAAAAGGGTAAAATGGTGTTTTAGCCTAGATGTTGGACAACTAATTTAGATGCTTGATTATGGGTCGAGGTCCAATTATTAATTGGATATTATTTGAGGGTGTTAGCGTGCGGGGATTTTCCGGATCAGCTGACAGAGATTTTATTTGAGAGATTTAGCAGCTTGAGGTGAGTTTCCTCACTGTGTTTGGTGGGTTGAAGGCACCAATGCCGGCCCATGGTTTATTATGATTAGGATGGTAGTTGTCTGCGTGACTCTTGCATGTATGATATGTGTTTATATGTATACTTGGTGGGGCCTGATGATTATATTGTATTCTATTTATCTTTGTGATTTTCGCATGTGTTTATGTGTTTGTATGTATATCGGGCGGCGCCCGATACCAGACAGGGACTGATGGCCGATAGATCTGTTCCGAGCAGGGCTTGATGTTAGGCGAGACCCGTTATATGTTTGATATGTATGGTATGTGGTATTTTGGGGAACTCACTAAGTTTGGTGCTTACGGTTCTCAGTTTATGTTTTAGGTACTTCTGGTTCGAAGGGGAAGAGCTAGGGATGATTGCAGTGCACACACCACACTGTTCTGCATTTTATATGACTCTGATTGTACTTGGATGTTATTTGATATACTCTAATTTCACTATGGTTTTATGATATTGTTATGGATAATGGTTTTATTAATATAAAAATCAAAATTTTTGGTCTTAATTTTTGGGGTGTTACAATTTTGCAATAAATTTAAAGTTTTAAAAACAATATATATTAAAACCAAACCATAAATTTTATTATAAAAAAGTTTCATGCCCAACCCCAAGATCAACATAAGTCAAAAAGCACGTTACTAAATTATAAATTCTCAGAAATCACACGGAAGCATAATCCAATATATCATAAAATTCCCTCAAACGAAATCAAGTAGTTATGTACGGTCACACTTTGCTATCCTTGGTATGTGACGATCCTGAAACATTAGTTTTTAAGGGAAGGGTAAGCATGAAGCTTAGTGAATTTCAACACATATATAGCATAACATTACACATGCTCTACCCCTATCATATGGATAGAAATAGCATATAAGCAAATAACCACACATGCAAGTCTAAGAACATAACAGGATCAAGCATATACTAATTTGGGACACATCGACTAAAAGCTCGACCCCTTGCTCAGTACGTTGAGCTCTCCTATGTGTATTCATCGGCATGTTGAGCGAATACTGTATCCCTCGGTACGTTGAATGGATAATGTACGCATATCTCTTGGTACATTGAGCGAATACCGTACAACTACTAGACACATAGTATAGCCTAATACTACCCACATACATCCTACAAGCACACATGACCTAAGTGAATCTGTGAATCGGATGCTCGTTAGGGCTAAGGATCTGCTTTGGATTTGCATGATAGAATGATAGGAGAGATGCCTTTATATGCCTATTGTATGGGCTTGTAGAGTTTCATGCTCGTACTGATCAGTCAGTGATAGGATGGCATGTTAGATTATGCTTGTTCCGATTACTCGATGCACGAATGCTGATTGCTTTGTGCTTTTAGGAGTTTCCATTAACTTGAACTAACTTGTAAATGAATATACTAAGTTACATATTGTTGAGACTAAATAATTTTATAAGGTTAGGTTTTAACTCTATTACGCAACTCTTGTTTGAGTCCAACCGTTTTAGTGTGAGACCTTTTCATTTGAAGAATTATCTGGTATCGACGATATGTAATTGTATTCGTGAGCTAGTTAGAAAATGTTAGGGGGGTTCATTCTGCAGCTGATGGCGAGGAGTAGTGTGGTGGTTTCCCTAGGAAAACCTAGGAAGAGATTTAGTGGTTCTGGTGTTGGTGAGGGTTCAGGTTCGGGTTCTGGAGCGGGACAGTTGGATGATCAGATGCGGGAGTTCATTTCTTCTGAGATTACTCGTAACATACTTGAGCAGACTCTTGTGATCTTTGGTACGGTCAAGGAGGGCATTATGGAGATTTTGGATGAGCGCTTAAGCGCTTTTCGGTCTGAGATGGTGGCATTGATGGGAGCTCACACTTTGGCTTTCCGTGAGTTCCGGGCATGTAGAGCCTCAGAGTTATTCGAGAAGAAGGACTCGATCGCGAGCAGACGTTGGTTAGCGGATGTTGCTAATGCCTTCCACATTAGCATTTGTCCCGATGGTGCAAAGGTCAAACTTGCTTCCTGTCTTCTAAAATACAGAGCCCGAGACTGGTGGGAGGAGGTAAGACATGCCTTGGGAGGCGAGGAGATTGAATCCATGACTTTGGAGGATTTTGTGATGAGATTTTGGGTCGAGTTCGTGCATGTGATTGAGGTCCAGCAGCTGGCGCGAGAGTTTCAGGATCCTTTTCAGACTATTGAGACGGTGGTTGGGATCACCGCTACATTTTGCGAGAGGGCGTTGCTGGTTCTGCAGTATGTAACAGATGAGGAGATGAAGAAGGCGAGATACCATGAGATGTTGAGGAGTGATATCTGGCAGTTTGTGAGTCGATCCAGTTACAAGACACTGGATGATATGATAACGAGGGCCATAGAGAGAGAGAGAAAGAAAGATTGATTGATTTGTAGATGGAGAGGAAGAGGAAGTCGGATCAGGTTCAGAGTTCAGAGGGTTAGGACAAGAGGCCCACGGTTTTTGATTCGAGATCGAGAGGTCACCAGGAACAGAGCCGCTATGGCAAGTGCGGCAAGATACACCACGGGACGTGCAGGGTGGGTGGTTTTGGCTGCTTCAAGTGCGGTCGGACGGGTCATATTAGCAGGGGTTGTACTGCTACTACCACCACCACCCTGGTATCTGATTTGATTTGCTTCCCTTGCAATCAGAGGGGCCATAAGAAGGACAATTGTCCGAGTTTGGTAGCAGCATGCCCAGTGGTAGCACCCGTTCTAGCGACTCTACGGATTACTGATGGCCGCCAGGGCAAGGAGGATGCGCATGTTACGAGGAGCAAGGCTTTTCAGCTGACAGCCGAGGAGGCTCGCGCAACACCTGATGTGGTGACGGGTATGTATCTTCTCCTTATCTCTTTATTTATATTGATTTATCTGCTTTTATTTGTGTGTTTTATTTTAGGATGGTTCCTCGTGAACGGTATCTCTTCATTATTATTGTTTGATTCGGGGGCTACCCGATCTTTTATATCGCTTGCGCTTAGCAAGAGGTTTGTCGGAGCTCCGGGGGAGCTGGATTTTCTCTTAGATGTTAAGATTGCGGATGATCGATCTGTTCAGGTGTTGAGGGTTCATTGGGGTTGTGTTCTTGAGATGTTCAACGAGCAGTATCCGATTGAATTGTTCCCATACCTTTACGCGAGAACAAGGTTATTGTAGGGATGGACTGGTTAAGCCCCAATGGGGTGATGATCGATTGTGAGCAGCAGCTAGTGCGTATTCGGACCCCAAGTGGGGGAAAGTTGGTGGTTCAGGGAGATAGAGATTAGCGTGGGCCGATTCTATATTCAGCGGCTAGGGCCAGGCGCTATCTTCATCAAGGTTGTTCCGGATATGTTGTCGATGTTATGGATACCCGGGATAAGGGTAAGGCGCATGTGGATGATGTGTCGGTTGTACGGGAGTACCCGGATGTGTTCCCGAAGGACATACCTGGGGTGCCTTCGGAGAGGCAAGTGGAGTTTAGGATTGACTCGGTTCCAGGTGTGGTTCCGATAGCCAAAGCACTGTATCGGTTAGCTCCTATAGAGATGCAGGAGTTGTTTACATAGTTGCAGGAGCTATTAGACAAGGGGTTCATTCGATCGGGCAGTTCACCATGGGGAGCACCGATTCTGTTTGTGAAGAAGAAGGATGGGTCGCATCAGATGTGTATTGACTACCGGGAGCTGAATAAGTGAACGGTGAACAACCATTATCCACTCTCGAGGATTGATGATGTGTTTAACTAGGTTCATGTTGCATCTTGGTTTTCCAATTGATCTACGTTCAGTTTATCATCAAATGAGGGTCAGAGTGGAGGATGTGTAGAAGACGGCCTTCCGAACTTGTTATGGTCATTATGGGTTCGTGGTGATGCTCTTTAGGATCACCTATGCTCTAACCGCGTTCATGGACCTCATGAACCGCGCATGCAGGCCGATGTTGGATCGGTCTATGATTGTATTCATTGATGACATCCTGGTCTATTCCAATATCCAGGAGCAGCATGAGGAGCACTTGAGGGAGGTATTTGAGACTATGAGGAATGAGAAACTTTATGCGAAGTTCTCCAAGTGTGAGTTCTGGTTGTGTGAGGTGCAGTTTCTAGGGCACCTTGTTAACCAGAACGGTATTCTGGTCGATCCGGCCAAGGTCGAGGCCATGATGCGGTGGGAGGTTCTGAGGTCTCCATCTGATATTTAGAGTTTCCGTGGGTTGGCAGGTTACCATCGGAGGTTCATTAAGGATTTCTACAAGATAGCGGTTCCTTTGACTCGGTTGATGAAGAATACTGTCACTTTTCGCTAGGAGCCTGAGCATTAGGGAGCTTTTGAGAACCTTAGACAAAGATTGTGTGCGACGCTGATTTTGACCCTGCCGAAGGGTGTTGAGGATTTCGTGGTTTATTGTGATTCGTCGATCATAAGTTTGGGTGTAGTTCTGATATAGAGGGGTCGCATGATTGCGTAAAATTCGAGGCAGATGAAGCCTCATGAGGCGACTTATCCGATGCATGATTTGGAGCTGGGGGTTATGGTTTTCGCCCTCAAGATTTGGCGACATTACCTCTATGGGGTCCGTTGTACTATTTACATGGATCAAAATAGTCTGAGGTATTTGATGGATCAACCGAATCTGAACATGAGGCAACGCCGATGGTTGGATGTGGTGAAGGATTATGATTGTGAGATCCTTTACCATCCGGGGATGGCTAACGTGGTGGCTGATGCTCTCAGCCTCAAGGCGGTTGCAGCTCCGATCAGGGATATTTGTATGAGGATGAAAGTGATTACTCCACTCTTGGAGCAGATCCGAGAGGCTCTGGTTGAGGCTTTGAAGCAAGAGCACCGAAAGAGTGAGCGCATAATGGGTCAAATGGCTTCCTTCAATTATGATAACCGGGGATTATTAACTCTCCATCGTAGGGTGTGGGTTCCTTATTAGGGAGGTGCGCACCAGGTTCTGATTGAGGAGGTGCACAAATCGAGATTCTCCATTCATCCTGGGGCGACGAAGATGTATAGAGATCTTCATCCTGATTATTGGTGGCCTTATATGAAGCGGGATGTAGCTTGGTATGTGGAGAGGTGTTTGACTTGCAGGAAAGTCAAGGCCGAGCATCAGCAGCCTCACGAAAAGATGCAATCGTTAGACATTCCCGTTTGGAAATGGGAGGAGATCACCATAGATTTCATTATGAAGTTGCCTCGGACTGCACGTGGAGTGGATTCGATTTGGGTCATTGTGGATCGATTGACCAAGAGCGCACATTTGATTCTAATTTAGGAGAGTATCTCTGCGGAGAAGTTGGCCAACATATACATCAGGGATGTTGTGGCACGACATGGGGTGTCGGTTTCTATGGTTTCAGACAGGGACATCCGACTTACTTCCAGATTTTGGAAGAGGTTCCATGAGGAGTTGAGTACTCGTCTGCATTTCAGCATGACCTTCCACCCGCAGATTGACGACAGAGCGAGCAGACAATACAAACCTTAAAGGATATTCTTCAAGCGTGTGTATTGGATTACGGTGGGAGTTGGGATACGTATCTTCTGTTAGCAGAATTTTCGTATAACAACAGTCATCATGCCAGAATTGATCGAAATCCTTTTGAGATGCTCTATGGGAGGAAGTGAAGGACCCCAATATGTTTGGGGGAGGTCGGTTAGCGGGTTATGGGGAGTACCCAAGTTGTACTCAAGACTACCGAGTTGATTCAGCAGGTTCGGGGTAGACTCCATACAACTCAGAGTCGGCAGAAGAGCTATGCCTACAAGCGTCGGTCAGACCTAGAGTTCCAGGTTGGGGATATGGTTCTCCTGAAAGTGTCGCCTTAGAAAGGTGTCATCCAATTCAGGAAGAAGGGCAAGTTGGGCCCTAGGTAGATCGGTTCTTTCAAGGTTTTGGCCCGGGTGGGCTGGGTTGCTTATCGCTTGGATCTTCCTGAGGAGCTTTGTCAGATCCATAACACGTTTCATGTCTCTCAGTCGCGGAAATGTTTAGTGGATGATTCCGCGGTGGTTCCATTGGAGGATATTCGAGTGGATGATCAGCTGAATTATATCGAGAGACCGGTAGCAATTCTTGACAGAAAGACGAAAACCTTGAGGAATAAGGTTGTTGAGTTGGTGAAAGTTCAGTGGCAGCACCGCAAGGGTTCAAAATGGATGTGGGAGCCGGAGGACGAGATGAGGGAGCACTACCCAAAGTTATTTGGGGCAGCGGACTAAGAGGACAAAGTCTTATTCAAGTGGGGGAGAACAGTAACATTCGAGATTTGGTATGCTTCCTTTTAACCCTAAATGTAGAAATATCTATCATTTCAGTCCCTAGCTAGTACGCGGGGCGTACTCTATGAGTACGCTTAGCGTACTAGCTTATCGGTGGATCGCAGGTTCACCCACGTACGCGGTGCGTACATGGGAGTATGCATGGCGTAAGTAATGCACATGCATACCCTAATTTGTAGGGTTTGTTCCATATTTAAACAACTTAAGACACCCTTGGACCTTCTATTGAATATGCTCCATCACTCTATACCCTGAGATCGAAACCATAATTGTCATTTGTGAGATTTGAGCTTAAAAGTGAGTTTTGGTGGTGTTTTTGGTGAAGTAGAAGAAGAAAAACACTTGGAGGTTGCTTGGGAGTGGCTTGAGCTTGTAGATTAGAGTCATGTTCATCTTAGCAAGTCATTTAAGGTGAAAAGCTCTCATCTTGATGGTTCTTTATGCTAGATCCAACTTAGGGTGTTATTTGTGCATTGTTAGGTCTTTTAAGCCAATTTGAGACTATGGTCTACTCCAAAAGCCATGGATGTTAGATGTTAGCACATTTAAGGTCCCTTGTCCATAAAAATGCAACCTTTCTGAGATATTGTGGTCCATGCATGTGTTAGGTTCCTTTTTATGGTTCTCTTTGAGTTTCGGGTCTTATTAAGACATGTATGGGAGTAAAGTTGCCAACTTTACGTGTTAAGTAACCACTTAGGACCAGATATGAGTGTTTGGCATGATAGCTTAACTGATTAAGTGCTTAATGGGTTGAATTAGTTGTCTGTGGAGTACGTGGGGCATACCCAGCTCGTACGCTGCACCTATTGGCCCCGGAAGGAGTATGCTAAGCGTAATCCTGAGTACACCCATTGTACTGAGTTGTTTGACTTTTGGGTTGACTTTCACTGGTTTGAGCCATATTTAGGGTTTTTAGAGTTAGGGCCTTCTTGGGCCATTGGACTTCTGACTTTGGGTCATGGATAGACTATGGGCTTTCTTAGAATTAGGTCCATGATAATTTTTGGGCCCAATAAGGAAGTTGGGCCATATTAGGCCTTCGGATGCCATTTAGGAATTTGGGTCTTTTGAGCAAATGGGTTGGGCCTTGGTTTTGGGCCAAGAAAGAAACGGGTAAAATGGTCTTTTACCCTGGACGTTGGACAAGTAATTTAGATGCTTGATTATGGGTTGCTGTCCAATTATTAATTGGATATTATTTGAGGGTGCTAGCGTCTTGGGATTTTTCGGATCAGCAGAGTGAGATTTTATTTTAGAGATTCAGCAGCTTGAGGTGAGTTTCCTCACTGTGTTTGGTGGGTCGAAGGCACCAATGCCGGCCCATGGTTTATTATGATTAGGATGCTAGTTGTCTGCGTGACTCTTGCATGTATGATATGTGTTTATATGTATACCGGGTGGGGCATGATGATTATATTATATTCTATTTATCTTTATGATTTTTGCATGTGTTTATGTGTTTGTATGTATATCGGGCAGCGCCCGATACCAGGCAGGGACTGATGGTTGACAGATCTGTTCTGAGCAGGGTTTGATGTCAGGCGGGGCCCGTTATATGTTTGATATGTGTGGTATGTGGTATTTTGGGGAACTCACTAAGTTTGGTGTGCTTACGGTTCTCATTTTATGTTTCAGGTACTTCTGGTTCGAAAGGGAAGAGCTAGGGATGATTGCAGTGCACACACCACACTGTTCTGCATTTTATATGGCTCTGATTGTACTTGGATGTTATTTGATATACTCTGATTTCACTATGGTTTGATGATATTGTTATGGATAATTGTTTTATTAATATAAAAATCAAAATTTTTGGTCTTAATTTTTGGGGCGTTACAATTTTGCAATAAATTTATACTTTTAAAAACAATATATATTAAAACCAAACCATGAATTTTATTATAAAAAAGTTTCATACCCAACCCCAAGATCAACATAAGTCAAAAAGCCCGTTACTAAATTATAAATTCTCAGAAATCACACGTAAGCATAATCCAATATATCATAAAATTCCCTCAAACGAAATCAAGTCGTTATGTACGGTCACACTTTGCTATCCTTGGTATGTGACGATCCTGAAACATTAGTTTTTAAGGGAAGGGTAAGCATGAAGCTTAGTGAATTTCAACACGTATATAGCATAAAATTACACATGCTCTACCCCTATCATATGGATACAAATACCATATAATCAAATAACCACACATGCAAGTCTAAGAACATAATAGAAACAAGCATATACTAATTTGGGACACATCGACTAAAAGCTCGACCCCCTTGCTCAGTACGTTGAGTGCTTCTATGTGTATTCATCGGTATGTTGAGCGAATACCGTATCCCCCGGTACGTTGAATGGATAATGTACGCATATCTCTTGGTACATTGAGCGGATACCGTACAACTACTAGACACATAGTATAGCCTAATACTACCCACATACATCCTACAAGCACACACGGCCTAAGGGAAAGGATGTACAACATAAATACAATGTAGTAAGAAGCTTACCTCAATCCGCAAAGTGAACCTCAAGGTAAACTTTGGGAAACTAATGCAATCAGACCACCTCACAACCTTCCTATAATACCATTAAAAGTTGGTCAATTCCAACTCGAAGGTCCTTAACACAATTATATATATCCTCTGAGTTAATTTCTCAGAAATCAACCAATAACAACAGTCTATTCAAGACCACTTTGACCTACTTAAACTTATCAAAACTGATATCCCAACTAGTATTTTAGACTCTTAACTTTCCTGTGACTAGTTGCACAAGTCCATACAATTTTTCTACCATTTATTATAAATTTTACAAAACAATGTATCATAGCAGCTAAAACCAGACCAGTCGATGAAACTTGAACTTTTCACCCTAGTTAGAACCAATTCCAAGTTTAGGATACAATCATGGAGTTACTAGACTCACTTTATAAACTTTAGGCATTGACCTCGCCTAAATCCGGCCTTCCACAAATTAGTTATAGTTTTTGCAAAATATTACAAAACTGGGAATTATTACATGAAATCATAGCTTTGTATTTTGGGTTAATTTGACATCTTAACTGATTAATTCCTTAGGAAAATGATCCCATAGCTGGAAAATGAGGTCTTAACAATGATTGTGAGGTGTTGTGACAAAATAGTCATTTGGTGGTGTAAAACACAACTCAAAGTACGATGTCTAAATGAGAAAACAAAGTACAATGTCTAAAGAAAAAAGACAACTAGGGTTGAGGTTTCTCCACGATCCACAACCTTGAAAAGCTTGAAAAGGTACTATCCACTACCACTATTGCGAGGTGAACAGTGGTGGCCATGTTCAGTGACCATGGCAGCCATGGTGGTACTGAAGGAAGTTCTAGGGTAAACACGCAACAAATAATGAGAAGAAAGACAAAATTAAAACTTACTTGAATAAAAAAATCGGCACCGCCAACAACCTCTCGTTCTCACTTTCGATCACCCTTTGTCAGCCTGCTTTCTTTAACTCGTCCCTATGTCTTTCCCTTCGCCTCTCTCTCTCTCTCTCTCTCTCTCTCTCTCTCTCTCCACCACCACCACCAACCTCTCGTTCTCACTGTCGATCACCCTCCATCAGCCTCCTTTCTTTAACTCGTCCCTATGTCTTTCCCGTCGCCTCTCTCTTAATCTCTCTCTCTCTCTCTCTCTTGACTTCAATACAAACACCTATACACCAACACAAAGTTTAGGATTTTTTGCGCTTTTAGGTTTTCAATGTGAATAAGGATTAATTAGGGCCTCAAAAAGAGAAAAGAGATAATCAAAACTGTCCACCATTAGCCATTTGAGCTTTTAGCCCATATTTTATGCTTTGGCCCCTCCAACTTTCTTATAATGATGATTTCTACCCCAAAATTAAAAATTTAACATACTAATTTTAATTGAACCATTTAAGTCCCTCACTTCATAAATAGAATACCAATAATGCAATTTAATAAAAATAAAAATAACATACCAGAAATTGGGATGTTACAACTCTCCCCCGCTTGATCAGGCTTCGTCCTCAATGACGATTTCTACCCAAAAATTTAAAAGTTTAACATACGAATTTGAATTGAACCATTTAACTCCTTCACTTCATAAATAGAATACCAATAATGCAATTTAATAAAAATAAAATAACATATCAAAAATTTGGATGTTACAACTCTCCCCCGCTTGAATCAGACTTCGTCCTCAAAATCACCGCTGACAAATAACTCAGGGTTATGTGCCCGCATCTCTGCCTATGGCTCCCATGTCTACTCGGAACTGTTTCGATGTTGCCACTAAACCTTTACCAACCAAATCTCTTTGGTACATAGAGTCTTTGTCTTTCTCTCGATAATGGTGATCGGTTTCTTAACATAATTAAGCTACTCGTCGATCTGTATGTCCTCCACCGGAACCGCTGTTGTCTCATCCACCAAACACTTCTGAAACTGAGACACATAGAAAGTGTTATGGGTCAAACTCAACTCACCTGTTAGCTCTAAACGATATGCCACTTTACTTACTCGTGCAATAATCTTTTAAGGAACTATGTATAGTGGCATGATATGTGTATTTTTATACATTATATCTTAATATTTTAGCCTTTATTATTCTTATTTAGAACTAAAAGGTACTTATAATGCTTTGAATTATAATTTACAGGTATTAGTTGACGATAGAGCAGAAAAGAAAAGATTGGAGCGGAATTTGGACTTAGAAGAAAAAAGAAAGAAATCTCGCTGAAGGCTGCAATTACGTGCAGCGTAATACAACTTACGCTAAGCGTAATGCTGAAAAAAGGACAACGCCCCGCGTAAATATCATTACGCCCAGTGTAGTAAGCATGTGTCCGAAGTATGGATCGCGATGGGATTCCTTGTACGCCCAGCGTAAACCGACTTACGCCCAGCGTACGTAAGTCGGTTCCAAAAGTTATAAATATCGAATTTCGTCCAATCAGAGAGGGGATTCTGACTTCTAACCTATTTTAGTCGACAATTAACTTATGTTAAGCCGTTTTGAGGGTCTAGAAGGCGGCCGGAAGGCCGTTAAGCTGACAAGAGCGAAGATCGGAAGGATTAGAGAGTGGATTCGTGTCGGTAATCATGTGGTTTGTTAATGTGACCATGCTTAGCATTCCGCTGTGATACTATTACGTTTTACTTTCTGATTTTGGTGTCAAAACCATTTGCTTTGAGTTTATGATTAAATAAAACCTTGATTATTGGATTAATTGCTATATTGGATTGTTTGATTTATGTTTAATTTATCTTGCCAAGCTTGTTAAATGATCCTTATGTGTTAATGACAATTATTTTCTGTTAATTGTCAAGTATATTGAGTTGTATGAACATCTGCTTGATTGCTTGTCTCTTATGATTTTGATGACCATCAAGATGATATGCCTAGGAATAACGAATGTGAAACTAGGATTAACTAGGAAATAAATAAGTTAATGTATGAGCCTTGTGTGATAAACCATCAACAAGAGGTTAAATTGAATTGGTAATTTGATTAACTATTATTACAAGTCTTGCTTGATACGAACTGAACACTAGGAAGCATGTTAGTTTAATCAACTAATCACTGTTTGAATTGACTTGTTTGCTAAATGATTAGTAATAGTGAAAACGAATCTAATCATTTTATGAATCGGTGAACATGAATAAATAAATCTGTGTGTGCAATTGTCTATGATTTCAAGATGTAATTTGTCTAAACCAAAGTACCTGAAGGGATTTGTCTTCCTGTTAGTTTATCGAGATTTGCTATTTATTTTTTTGTTTGAGATTTAATTTAATAAAACTTATATTTACTGCTTTTGTGTGTTTTGTATAACCTATAATCAAACATTTTAACTTAATTCACTACCGTTCCCCTTGTGTTCGACACCCTTGCTTATCAAAGCTATACTATACTCGATCGGGTTCACTGCATGTAAGGTGTGGTTTAGATGCGATAAATTAGGACTTATAAATAAAAAACTAGTGCATAAATAATTCACATCAAGTTTTTGGCGTCGTTGCCGGGGAACGGCTTTCAATTAATTTAATTTATTTGATTATTCGTTAGTTATTTTTTTAGTTTTATTTTATTTTTATTTTTATTTTCGTTGATATCATTTCACTTGTCGGGAAGGTTTTTATTGTTATTTGCAGGAATTTGTGATCATACACATTGATTGGCTTTATCTTTTGCATGGGTTTCGAGATTGCAAGCGATTAGGGAATTCTTGACCTGCTTAGCCTACTACTTTGGTGATCTGTCCAACTCAATCCACGAGGCGTAGTATAGCAAGGCGTATTGTGGTGGTTAAGTGGAAGACCGAGCTCTTGCTATTCTTGACTAGTTAGGTCAACTCTTGTTCTACTTTAAGTTAATGGTGCAAAGAAAACAAAGGAAATAGCCTAACAGGTCCCGAAAGTTGTTTTCACAAACCATTTCTTGCATGCAAGGGATTTTATCAACAAATGTTGTTTGATTTCGACGAAGACGAGTGATTACGATATCCCATTTATTTTTATGATAACGTGTCACTTGTCGGAAGATTGTGGCTGTTGTTGCAGAAATTAAAATATTAAGATTCTCCAATTGAATTAGATGGAATAAAGAGGAAATTAAACTAGGAAAAAAGGAAAATATTGCAGTAAAATTACGCCCAACGTAAATTGAGTTACGCCAAGCGTACTCAAATGATGATCGCGACTGGGTATTTCTTGAATTTGGTATTACGCCCAGCGTACTTGTGTAATACGCTTAGCGTAAGGGCACAGAACAGGTACGCCCCGCGTACCACTTAATTACGCCCAGCGTAAGTCGGCGTCAGGTAATATCCCCATTCTTTTGACTTTTTGTTCTTCCCTCTTTCAACTTCTTTCACTCCTACGCTGTAACGGTCGTGTTCTTCACAAAGGCTTCGAATTTTCTTCTTTTCTTGTAGAAATCAAGACAAAGGTATGTTATTCGGTTACCCTAATGTTTTAATTTATGCTTAATTTCTAGAAATAGGTTAGATTGAACTTTATAGAAATCTAGGGTTTATACACTTCTTAATTTGAAGCCGATTTCACATGACTATATGTTTGATTATGGCTTAAATAGATCGATTCAGACCAATAGACTAAACCCTTGGACTTAATTTGGCCTTAATCCCGTGCAATAACCATCGATTCAAGCACAGGACGTACGCCTAGCGTTCGCTGGACACACGCCCTGTGTATAACCCCATATTTTGACTACCCCTGCGTATACTTGTTGAATACTGATATGGCTAAACCTAGGAGGTACAGGGAACAGATTCGAGTTCCTGGACGTACGCCCAGCGTACGCTGGATGTACGCCCAACGTAAGTTCTTGCCCAACACACTTCTTTTTCATCTAAATCTGTTAATGCAGTAGGTATTTTTGTTTGGTTTTGTTTGGTTCTTATTTTTGCAGACTATGGCTCGTAGAACTCAAAGAACAAACCCACCCGAGGACGTGACCGATCACCGTTTTTTGCAATTCCCACGCAACTTGAATGATGAAACCCGGGGCAAATATGTGAATAATTTGAGTTTGCTGCTTACTAAGGAGATTGACATTGCACCTTCGTTCGATTAGGGATTGGCGTCCCGAACTGGACTTGATGAGCTGATCCGAAATTTTTTGCAATACACCCACTTAGACGCAAGTGGTGTGTCTTTGTTCGTATGCCAGGGTTGGGACAGATTGTTCAAGATTCAGGACCCTGTCTATTGGGAATTTTTGCTGGAGTTTTATTCTACAGTTTCCTATGATCCTAGGAAGACACCCGATGACAGGACAGCTTTTTCCTTTCGACTTGGTGGTGTGAGTCGGGAGTGCAACGCTATTGAGCTTGCCACTAGAGTTGGGATTTATACTGCAGACGAGACGAGGAGTGTCCACTTCCCGACATTCCTTGCTGATTGTCTTACGGGACGGCCGAATGTCTACAATGAAAATACTTTTTGGGCTGAGATTACTGGGGGAGTTTACATACCATCCACTGCTCGGGGGAAGATGATTCGGTCCACCACTTACAGATTATTGCATCGTCTGATTTCTATGTCTCTCACGCATCATAAGAATAGTGAGAGAGTGCCTTCTACAGACTTGTATTTCCTATGGACACTTGTTACTCCAGGGAGACACCTGAACCTCCTGGTTGCTTTAGCTACTTACATGGGGAGGAGGGCCAGGGGGCTTCGTGGGGATAGCCCGATTTGTGGTGGCCACTTCATCACATGCTTAGCTTGATCTTATCAGTTATTGATGCGTGAGATCACTAGATCGATGGTGTTCTATGATCTGAACTCGATGAGTCTACAGTTATTGGAGTCGATGAGAGTACTCGAGTGGGGTGAGGATGGTGTCTTACGGATATGGCCAGATGACGCAGACGACGAGGAAGGGGCATTTGAGCCACAGCCACAGCGAGTTTTAGAGGCGTAGACCTGCTCCTCGAGGAGCGCAGCAGGGACCAGAGCCAGAGATCGATATACGTTACCTTGCTCAGCGCGCAGACGAGGGATTTCAACGCATAGACGAGGGATTTCAGCGCCTGGACGAGCGCTATGCGCACATGGAGAGTAGACAACAGTGGTATGGGGATGCGTTGATCGTATTCTTTGCCCATCAGGGTTATCATCACCCGGTCCATTTTCCTCCACCATACCAGTCGCGACATGATGAAGCAGGCACATCGGGGACGCAGCAACATGAAGTCAGGGATGATGAGTGACATAGTTATCCTTTTTATGTTATTTTATTTTTAGTTTGTTAGTTCTAATTAGTTTTTATTTTTATTTTGGGGTGTTTTAATTAGGATGTTTATTTATTTTTGGTTTATGTACTTTGGTTTTCCATGTTGATGCTCTTTGATTGTTTTAGATCTTTGCAGATTTTTCGCCCTTAGAAAGCTGGCAGTAAGTTCAGCAGCTAGGCCCGACTGTTGTTTATCACGAGAGAGAAAGCCGTGTGAGAGTTTGAAGTTTATAGTCAAGACCCACGATTTTTCATAAGTGTGGGGTGCGAGTCGATATTGTAAGCGTATATTATTTAGAAGAGTGGTGTTTTTACCATATTTTGATTCCTGTAGTATGGATGAGCTGTTCCCATACCATAGAGTTTTATTTCGATGCAAGTTAGAAGTATCATCCCGACTGCCACGACATGGTTGACACTTTCCTATGTCGTGGGGGAGTTTTACATCGCGAAAGGAGGCTGTCATTCTCGATACCACAATGTGGCCACCAATTACCGTGTTGTGGCTATGCTATTATTCGCAATATAGACTTTACTTCACTCGACGACACGACGTGGTCGACACTTTCCCACGTCATGGTTACTACACATTGCATTTATTTGCAATCTTTTGCAACACATTTTAGAAGTTGGCGTTCTTGATTTCATTTTTTCGGCATATTCAGAAGCAACAGTTCTAGTTTCCAGTCTTCCAACAATTTATGGAGCAACTTTTAGCAGCCCCATTCGATCTCGCCACAACTACCCCAGGGGAGTCTGTTCCTTTTTCTCCCTTATTACTATTTTTATGTTCTTTAATTAGTTCTAGCATACAATGAGGGCATTGTATGAAATAAGTGTGGGGTAGGGGGTCGAAAAAGTAATTTAAATTGAAAAATTAAAAATTACTAAATTAGGAAAATTTAAAAATTTATAAACTTGAAATAATAGTTTAATTTAGGAAAATCTAGTGATAATTTAAATTTTTGCTAATATTTTATGGGATGATCCGATGAGAACCCAAATCTTTACCTGAGCCAACACATGTTATAGTGTATTTGTGGCTTCCCATTTCCTAGTGAAAAGTCATGAGATATGAAAGGTAATCTGGTAGCTTATATGACATAATATGTTTTGCAGCCTAAACCTGAAATCTATCTAGGAAAGCTTATTTAGTCATTGCACATAGACTAATACATTAACCAATAAGGGTTGAGGTTAAGCGCCCCTGCTTAAGCATGTAGGTTTTGAGTGAAAAGAAAAAAAAGTGAGATACATGTAAAAAAAGAGAGAGAGAAAAAAAAAGAGAGAAATTACCAAAAAGTGAAAGAATTTTGGAGCTATCAAGTTGAAGATTAAAAGAGCAAAATTCCAAAGAATCAAAAATTGGAGATACCAAAAATCAAAAGGTGGTGAATTCAAAGAAATCAATATCAAATATTCAAAGAAGTAAAGAATTCAAGAGCTTTATATTGTGGTATTAAAAGTTGTAATTTCTAGATTATGTATGCTTGGGTGGCTTTACAAAAATACCTTGAGGTTAAGAAAGGTTTCTGAGGATTGATTCGGAGGGTTGCATAAATGAATGTCATATAAGCTAAGGGGGTGAATGTTCATAAGGATTGTGAGTAATTAGGAGTGGGAGGTTTCTTAGGATAAATTTAGACACAAATACATGCATTGTGGTCTTGGGATAATGGTTGGGTTTGAAATAGATTGTTTTATGCGATATTGGTAAATTAAAAGTAAGTTTGCTTGGGGGCAAGCAAATGCTAAGTGTGGGGTATTTTGATATGTGTATTTTTATACATATTTTTATACATTATATCTTAATATTTTAGCCTTTATTATTCTTATTTAGAACAAAAAGGTACTTATAATGCTTTGAATTATAATTTACAGCTATTAGTTGACGATAGAGCAGAAAAGAAAGATTGGAGCGGAATTTGGACTTAGAAGCAAAAAGAAAGAAATCTCGCTGAAGGCTGCAATTACGCGCAGCGTAATACAACTTACGCTAAGCGTAATGCTGAAATAAGGACTACGCCCCGCGTAAATATCATTACGCCCAACGTAGTAAGCTTGTGTCCGAAGTATGGATCGCGATAGGATTCCTTGTACGCCCAACGTAAATCGACTTACGCCCAGCGTACGTAAGTCGGTTCCAAAAGTTATAAATATCGAATTTCGTCCAACCAGAGAGGGGATTCTGACTTCTAACCTATTTTAGTCGACAATTAACTTCTGTTAAGCCGTTTTGAGGGTCTAGAAGGCGGCTGGAAGGCCGTTAAGCTGACAGGAGCGAAGATCGGAAGGATTAGAGAGCGGATTCGTGTCGGTAATCATGTGGTTTGTTAATGTGACCATGCTTAGCATTCCGATGTGATACTATTACGTTTTACTTTCTGATTTTGGTGTCAAAACCATTTGCTTTGAGTTTATGATTAAATAAAACCTTGATTATTGGATTAATTGCTATATTGGATTGTTTGATTTATGTTTAATTTATCTTGCCAAGCTTGTTAAAAGATCCTTATGTGTTAATGACAATTATTTTCTGTTAATTGTCAAGTATAATGAGTTGTATGAACATCTGCTTGATTGCTTGTCTCTTATGATTTTGATGACCATCAAGATTATATGCCTAGGAATAAAGAATGTGAAACTAGGATTAAGTAGGAAATAAGTAAGTTAATGTGTGAGCCTTGTGTGATAAACCATCAACAAGAGGTTAAATTGAATTGGTAATTTGATTAACTATTATTACAAGTCTTGCTTGATACGAACTGAACACTAGGAAGCATGTTAGTTTAATCAACTGATCACTGTTTGAATTGACTTGTTTGCTAAAGGATTAATAATAGTGAATGCGAATCTAATCATTTTAGGAATCGGTGAACATGAATAAATAAATCTGTGTGTGCAATTGTCTATGATTTCAAGATGTAATTTGTCTAAACCAAAGTACTTGAAGGGATTTGTCTTCCTGTTAGTTTATCGAGATTTGCTATTTATTTGTTTGTTTGAGATTTAATTTAATAAAACTTATATTTACTGCTTTTGTATGTTTTGTATAACCTATAATCAAACATTTTAACTTAATTCACTACCGTTCCCCTTGTGTTCGACACCCTTGCTTATCAAAGCTATACTATACTCGATCGGGTTTACTGTCTGTAAGGTGTGGTTTAGATGCGATAAATTAGGACTTATAAATAAAAAACTAGTGCATAAATAATTCACATCAAGTTTTTGGCGCCGTTGCCGGGGAACGGCTTTCAATTAATTTAATTTATTTGATTATTCGTTAGTTATTTTTTTAGTTTTATTTTATTTTTATTTTTATTTTCGTTGATATCCAAATACGATCGCCTTTTTTCAGCGTAGCTCTTCTGTCGGCTATGTACGGTAACCAACCGCTCTCGTACCATCTAAATTATCTCATTCGTCTTAAGCACTATGTTTGTGCTCCCTAGTACCTGATGACCAACCTCACCCCAACAAATGGGCTTCCTATAATTCCTATCACACAAGAGCTCAAATGGCGGAATTCCAATACTTGAATAATAACTTTTGTTATAGGAAACTCAACTAATAGGAGATATTTATCCCAACTTCCGCCAAAGTTGATGGAACAAGATCAAACAATATCCTTGAGCTTATGGATCATATACTTATTTTGACCATCTGTCTGTTGGTGGAAAGTTGTACAAAATCGTATTTGAGTACTCAATTCCTCCTGAAACTTCTCTTAAAACCAAGATGTAAACAGTATATCCTTGTCAAAGACAATAGAAATTGGAACCCCATGCATAAAAACAATTTCTTTCACATAAATATATGCCAACTTCTACGCCGAGGAGCTCTCCTAAATAGGTAAAAAGTGAGCACTCTTGGTCAATTGATACACAATGACCCATATCGCATCAACGCCTCACTATGTATTCAAAATCTTGGTAATCAGGTCCATTGTGATATGTTCCTACTTCCATACGGGAATCTACAAAGGTTACAGCTTATCATGCGGCCTCTAGTGCTCTCCCTGTAGATGTCGAATAGTGTTGTGAGGTGTCAAATGTTTTGGAGAGTTTCGTTAGTTTGTAATGTTATTATGAGGGCGCTTTTAGTTTCGAAACTTTGATGTAATGTCCCTTATATTTTTTGTGTGTGCTTTCATGTTTCCTATAAATAGGGAGGTGTACTAGAGATAGATAAGAACTTTTTGTGATATTGTCTAAGAACTCTCTGTACTCTTGAAATCATAAATTGAGCCAAACAGACTTTATTTAGATCTCGTGCTCATCATTCTTACTTTACTCTGATCTTGTTATTCAAACTCGATTTCATTACAACTACATTTGGTATCAGAGCATGATTCATACATAATTGTTCTGATTTTCTGAATTTTTGCAAAAGTTTTGAGTCTCGTTCTAGATTACAATTTTCCACTCTTTTGCTTCAGAAAATCATCTTAGATCTTCTGTTGTGAGTCGATTTTGCGTTCTAGTTGTTAAATCGAGTGTTCGATTAGTGAATTCTGAGTGTTTTAGCTGTTTGATCTCATTCTGATTTGAGCTTTTCTCAAAAACTTTTCGTACAACAATGGCGAACTTCAACATGAACACGATGACGTCTTACTCTCATCTCCTTGGATTATCAACGAAGATTTCCATGCTAAATCCTAAGTACTATGATCAGTGGGCTGATCGTATGGAGGATTACTTGAACGTAATTGATGAAGAACTTTGGAAGTGTATTTTCGGTGATGTTTGTCCACCTCTTGCTGTTCAGAGTATTGGAACTTCTTCCAACAATCAAAATGTCAATGAACAGACTGAAAGATTATTGAAGGATGAGAAGAAGTGTATGAGAGAACTCAGAGGTGCTCTACCTCCTGTTGTTTACAATTACGTTTGGAAGTGTATTCTCGGTGATGTTCGTCCACATCCTGCTGTTCAGAGTATTGGAACTTCTTCCAACAATCAAAATGTCAATGAAGAGACTGAAAGATTATTGAAGGATGAGAAGAAGTGTATGAGAGAACTCAGAGGTGCTCTACCTCATGTTGTTTACAATTACGTTCGGAGCTGTAAAACTACAAAAGAGATCTGGAATACTCTGAATGAAAAGTATCAAGGAAGTGAAAAGACAAAAATCAATTCAGTGAAACATTGTCTGGTCGAATTAAGAGAATTTAAACAGAAAGAAGGTGAATCTATTGAATTGTACTATGATCGTCTGAATGATCTCATATACAAGTGCAATCGATATGGGATCACCAGGTCAAAAACGGAGTTTAATCTCACATTCATTATGGGGCTTCACAAAGAGTGGCGAAATGTTAGTCTGATGGTGAAGACTCAACAAAGTTGCGATTATTTCTCTTTTAATGATCTTTACAATCTGTTGAAAACTCATGAATCTTAAGTAAATGAAATAGTTGAAGAAGCAAAGATCGGTTTGAGTGGTCCGCTTGCTTTGGTTTCGAAAGTTACTGGAAAGGAAGCTGAGAAAGAGGCTACATAGAAGGAAGATTCGGATGATGAAGGTTTGATTGTAAACTCTGATGATGATGCTGTTGCATTTTATTCTAACAATCGTGTAAAGAATTTTTTTCAAGAAGTCATTCAATGCAAAGTCGAAAATAAGTGATGTGATGGAAAGTTTTGCTGGAAAATATGGGAGTGATGAGAAGAAGGTTGAGAAAAAGGAAGTTTATGCTGGGGAAGAGAAGAAAGAGAAAAAGCTAAAAGGTGATGCTGGATTCGACTGCCATTACTGCAATGGGGCGAATCATATGGCAAATGACTGTATGTTGGGAAAGCGTGATGAGAATAAGAACAAGGTAAAATATGAAGCTTATTACGTTGAAAGGTTGGAAGAGGTTCGTGCAAAGGCAAAGGGATTGTCTCTGGTGGCCAAAGGCGTGGATGAAGGAGATGGTACATACTAGATTTGGTCATCTGGTTCTGACGACGACGAGATGCGAAAACCTACACACGGGGCTATGTTCGCGAAGTATGAGGAAGAAGAGGAAGAGAAAATAACTGGGAAGTGATTTGTTTCGACATCTTCACACAAATCACCAATGACTTCTCAGGTACGTTCTCTTTTACAATCTTTTAATATTCCCTCTAGTGCATATGATTCGATTCTCTCTGAGTTTGATGCAGCTATTACTTATGTTAATGATCTACTTATTTCTGCTAGTAATGATGCTAAGAAGTCGAACACACAACTCTTACAAACTCAGAGGATGTTCGATTTGAAGAAAATGAAAATAGAATACTTAGATATGCAAATAACAAATTTGATGTGTGATAGGGCTGGTTTAAGCACAAATGTTAAAATGTTGTTAAAACAAAGAAATATATACTGTAACTCTGCCAAACAATTATATGGTAAATTGACAGCTTTGCATCATTCTTCGGATATTAGCAAAGAACAACATAGGAAACTTTTGCTCTTTTTAGCATTCGAAAGGGAGAAAATTGACTCTATTTCCTATGATTGTGAACAAACAGTTGTTGAATTCGATAAGGTTCCAGATAATAGATATGCATATGGAATAGTGAAAACTAATGAATGTCTGAATGCTAATGAATTAGTTGATATTGTAAATGAAACCTTGACCAAAGACGAACAAATTAAGATTTTGAAAAAAATTGAGAATTTGAAAACTGACCCTCAAACTAATTTTGCTGATATCGAAGATGATTCTGATGATATTAGTGAAATTGAAGAGGAGGAAGTTATCGATTGTTCTCAATTGTCTGTCATTAATGTCACTTCAATGGCTAAAGGCAAATAAAAATGTAATGATTCTTCGGTTAAAGTTGACACTGACAAACCCTCAACTTCGAAAGTTAATGATCATGACCATGTGATTGTTGAAGAAAGTAAAACTGACAGTGACAATGACAATGATGATGTTCCGATAGAAACAACAATTCCAAGGGTCGTAGTTGATCAGGTCTTTGACAAAACTGAGAAATTCGACACTATGATGAAGGAAAAACCTTGAAACAAATACAGTTGTATATCCGAATTTCAAATGCTCAGACGAGGTTATCTTTTCTGAATCAAGTTTTTGTCACAAAAGGAAATAATGATAATGTTAAACCTGATTTTAATAAAATGGTTGAAGAAGATAGCAAGAAAGCATCAAAAGAAGGTTTTTTTTCTCAAATCAAAGTACTGTCGAAAACAATTTAACAAAGAATTCTTACACTTTTCAAAGACAAAAACCACAACGCGTTTGGGTTGAAAAATCTAAAAAATCAAAAGATGTTTCCAAAACAAGATGACATTGTTTCTCAACATGTCAAAATTAATTCTCAAGAGTTTAAGGAACAAATTGAAAAGATTTCGAAAGAAGGTGGTATTTCAAAAAGACAAGAAAGTTTTCTGGCAAACCATTGAGTCTTGAAAGAAATCAAATGTTATGCTAAATAATACATCTGAACAAAAAAAAGTCTAAATCGATTCAAACCTCTTTTCGAAAGATAGTTGAAAATAAGAAAAATCCCGCTTTAACTCGAAAAGATTTGTCTCAACAAAAACCACCAAATGATTTTTCAAAGTCTAAAACTCAAGAGTCAAAATCAGATTTCCAAACAAAAGGCCAAACATCAAATACGCAGAGGTTTTCAAATCATCAATCATCAATGAATTTCAATTCAAATCAACAAACAAGGTTTTCACAAAATCATTTTTCACGACAAAACCGATTTTTGAATAAACCAATGAATGCTCAAAATTGTTTTTCCTCTTAAACGAAACCGGTGTTTTCAACTCAAAAGTTCGATAAATTCCAATATCAAAGGAGTGTGACTTTCAAACCAACTCAACGACATTTTACCAATCCTCATACGAAACATGTTCCCAAAGTCTCGTATGTCAAAGGTAAGTTAGATGTGAAAAACATTAACCATTGGCTCCAAGGAAAAGGGAAATCATTTCAATCAGGGAAGTTTTCTCAACAACAAATCAAGGATGCTTATGAAAAGTATCTGAATGAATCCTTGAATGGAAGATCTTCATCCAAGGAATCGAATCCTTTTGTCAAACAATGGAGATCCATTCCGAAAGAAAAGGTTACTGAGAAACGAACTGAGAAGCAAAAGGCGAAAGTCAGTGAAAATTCTAAACCTGAGAATACTTACTTTTCTGTGCCTTTAACTACCGAAGTTGACGTATTTGATAGTCTCAAATCTAAAGTTCGTAATTGGATTTTAGGATCTTCTTTTCACAATGTTTTTCAGTCTAATAACCAAGGACCCAAACAACTTTGGGGACCTAAGTTCTTTCATTGATTGCAGGTTTTAAGTAACGAGCAATATGATGACAAATGGTATATTAATAGTGGTTGCTCTCGTCACATGACTGGAAAGAAGGAAAACTTGTGTGATTATCGAAGTTTAGATAATGTTGGAGTGGTGAAGTTTGGAAACAATAACAATTGTCAAATCAAAGGATATGTAAAAGTAACAAATGGGAAATTCACAGTGCACAAGGTTGCTTATGTCGAAGGTCTTCAACATAACTTGGTCAGTGTTTCGCAACTTGTTGTGGACATTGGCAATCAAGTGGTGTAATGAAGAAGGAAGCGTGATTTCGAATATCGACACAAAGGAAGTTTTTCTTAAATCAAAACGTAAAGGCAATATGTTTACTCTCGACATCAAACCAATTGTTGGGATTCCCTAGGTGTGCTTACTTTCGAAAGCTTAATCTGATGTTAGTTGGCTCTGGCATCGAAGACTTTCTCATTTGAATTTTCGAAATCTGAATAAATTGGGGGTAAATGATCTTGTTAGAGGTTTACCTGTGTTAAAATTTAATAATGATACTTTGTGTGCAACTTGCGAACAAGGAAAGCAACACAGACAAGGTCATCTGATTGTTATTGACTCAAAGATTGTTGAACCTTTGGAACTTCTTCACATTGATCTTTGTGGACCCTCAACTGTTGAAACTCTCAACAAGAAGAGATACATATTGGTCATAGTTGATGAATTTTCAAGGTTTACTTGGGTATATTTTCTAAGACTGAAATCCGAAACTGCTCAAGCAATGATCGACTTCATCAAGCAAATTGAACTAAGTTTGAAGAAAAAGGTTCGAAAGATCAAGAGTGAGAACGGCTCTGAATTTAAGAACAATGTTCTTGATTCGTTTTTAACAGATAAACGAATTTCACATAATTTCTCATCACCTTATACTCCTCAACAGAATGGTGTTGTAGAAAGGAGAAATCATTCACTTTGCGAATCTGCAAGAACAATGCTCACATATGCGAACCTTCCTCAATATGTATTGGCCGAAGCAGTTTCAACGGCATATTTTACTCAAAACCGATCTTTTATTCATCGTCGTTTTAACATCACTCCTTATGAAGTAATTAACAACCGAAAACCAAATGTTAAATTTTTTCATGTTTTTGGTTGTAGGTGCTTCATTATGAATCTCAAGGATAATCTTTCAAAATTTCAGTCAAAAGGTGATGAAGGGATATTCTTGGGATATTCACACAATTCATTTGCTTACAGGGTGTTAAACAAACGAACGAGGAAAATAGAAGAAACATTTAATCTCACTTTTGATGATTATTATGTTAAACAAGTTGAAAAGACCTTCGAACAACAACCAATATTGAATGAATCAAGTAATGAATCTAAATCTTTGAATTCGTTAGATTTTGATTATGATATGATTTTTGGTGTTCCAGATCTTTCTATTGATGCAAAAGTTAATGCTGAGGACAATCGAGTTCCTGAAGCATCGAAACATTATGATGAATCCACACTCACACAAGATAACAATGATACGCTTTCATCAACAAATTCTTCAAACATTAACGCAAGTATGCCTGTTGAAACGAATATTCAAGTGGAAGGGGTGCACTTGAATTCTTCTGCTCAAATTGAGGGGGAGCATACTTTCGAGGGGGATAGAGAAAGAATGAGTGTTGATTTCGAAGGGGAGCATTCTGATAATAATCCAATTATCGAGGGGGAGCAAGCTGGAAATAATACAAATGTTTCGAATGTTCAGGATGATGAATTTCATGACATTAATGATACTTTGTTAAATGTATGTGAAGGATCTGAAACTGAGGAAATGTTCGAAAATGCACCTTTGGACTTTGATCCTACATATTCTCCAATGGATAGATGGACGCGAACTCATCCAAAAGAACAAATTCTTGGTAATCCTCAAGATGGAGTTTTAACTAGAGCTCAACTTCGTGCGAAAAATGAGGTACTTAACGTTCACCAAGAATTTTGTATGTTCAATGTATTTATTTCGAAAATTGAGCCAAAAACAATCAAGATTGCTATGGAAGATCTTGAGTGGATTGTTTCTATGTAATCTGAGTTGGCTGAATTCGAAAGAAATAAAGTTTGGCGTCTAATTCCGAAACCAAAAGATGTGTCAGTGATAGGCTTAAAATGGATCTTTAAAAATAAAACTGATAAATAAGTGAATATTATTCGAAATAAGGCTAGGCTAGTTGTAAAAGGATATTCGCAACAAGAAGGGATTGATTATGAAGAAACCTTTGCCCCTGTCGCAAGACTCGAGGCAGTTCAAATATTTTTAGCCTATGCAGCGCAAAAGGATTTTGATGTCTACCAGATGGATGTCAAGTGTGTGTTTCTCAACGGTGAACTTGAAGAGACAGTGTACGTTGAACAACCCCCAGGTTTTATTAACGAAGAATTCCCTGATCATTGTTATATTTTAGATAAAGTTGTTTATGGGTTAAAACAAGCACCAATAGCCTGGTATGCAACTCTTACCAATTTCTTTAAATCTTCGAAATTTAAACAAGGATTTGTTGATCCCACTCTCTTTCGAAAGAAAGTTGGGAATCATCTCATGCTTGTTCAAATTTATTTCTATGATATTATTTTTGGCTCTACTGACCCTGCTTTGTCAAGAAAATTCAAAATTTTAATGAAAAACCAATTTGAGATGAGCATGATGGGGAAGATAAACAATTTTCTGGGATTAAACATTCGTCAGAGCAGAGAAGGAATATTTATCAATCAAGAGAATTATACAAGAAATATGCTTGAAAAGTTCGGAATGACGAATAGCACAAGGTTGAGAGTACCAATGGCTGTTGGAACAAGACTTAGTCCTTCGTTGGATAAACCAGCTGTTGATCTCACATTGTATCGAAGCATGATAGGTTCGTAACTTTACCTCACGACAAGTCGACCTGATATTATGTTTTCTGTGTGAAATTGTTCTAGGTACCAATCGAATCGCAGGGAACCTCATCTAACTGCAGTCAAGAATATATTTCGCTATCTCAAAGGAACAACTTGGTTAGGATTGTGGTATCCTTCGAAGACAAGCTTTTTCAGATGCTGATTTGGGTGGTTGTAATCTTGATCGTAAAAGCACAAGTGACGGATGTCAACTATTGGATGGGAAGCTCGTAAGGTGGCAATCGAAGAAGAAAACTTGTGTTTCGATTTCCACAGCAGAAGCTGAATATGTTGCTGCTGTAGCTTGCACTTCACAAATCATGTGGATTCAAAGTCAACTGCGTGATTATGCAATCAACATGAAGAAAATTTCGTTATATTGTGACTCACAAAGTGTCATTCGCATCTGCCATAACCCTATGCAACATTCGAAAACTAAACACATTGCTCTTCGTTATCATTTTATCAAAGATCATGTTGAAGATGGAAACATAAAAGTTCATTTTGTAAAGACAACTGATCAGCTTGCTGATATCTTTACAAAACCATTAGATGAAAAATCTTTCGTTGGAATTTTGAATGGCTTAGGAATGATTGATGCGAATTCTTTTCCTGGACAGATTTCGTTAGAATGATAAACCAATGTTGAGGAAAGATGTCGATTCAGCGGTTACTGTTCATTATTCAGCGGTTACTGTTCATAGTCAACGCTTCGACATGCTTCGCTTTCGACACCATGCACAATGGTTTGACAAAATCTTCGTTACTTTTGTTATTTTTCAAATTTTCGCTAATTAGGTACATTTCTTTTATTGTTTGCTATTTTCCTTCAAAAATAAAAAAAAAAAACAAAAAGATTTTAATTTTTGTTTTGCTTTTTCAAAATTCAAAAATATCAAAAAGATTTTTGTATTTTTGTTCTTTTCTTTCAAAAATCAAAAATCCAAAAATATTTTTTTGTTTTGTTAATCTTTTCTTGTGTAGCTTTTAGCGAAGATTTTTGTTGGTTCATGCTTGCTGCTTGTGGGAAAGGTATATTTTCAAAATTTTGTCCTAGTTAGGATGTCCCTAGAAGCATGCTGCAGCATGTCAACCCAAGCCTCCATGACTCGATGTGTTTTCGAAAGCCTTAATGGACTTTTCATCACAAAAATTCTTTCCCAATTAGGCTGTATTCACATTAGTCTCTAAGCTACCTTACTCTTCTCATAAGAGTTAAGAGTTTACTGCTTGGTCCAATCATAGCAGAGGTACTTTCGATACTTGAACCAAAATTTTCATCTTAAAGTTCTTTCATGATCACAAACAAAGACACATACCTAAGACATGTCTGGTTTAAACCAACCAGGTTATAGGTATGTAAACAATCTGAGTTAATGATCTGGATTCATGAAACCGTGATGAAAGTGAACCCCAAAATTTCGAACCATTAAAGGAATTGACGGGGATCTTTGTTCCAAATTTTCACGAAACTTTTGTTTTAGTACCACTTTTCGATACTCCAAATCATATTCTTTCTTTTTGTGTGGTCTTGCTAAAATGTTCGAAACCCACGACATTTTTACCCAACAAGATCCAGGAATACTTTTGTTTTGTGGGATATGATTTCAATGTGAGTATCTATCTGATTCTTCGTTACTTGCTAAATTTTTCCAAACCATACTTGTCCCTGACTACACTGGTCAAACAGGTAATTTCGGTTACAGTTTCTCACACTTATGTTTAGTTGTGATATGTAACAAAATATTAACCAACCCATGAAGCTTTATAAAAAGATGCCCTTCGATACTTATCTATAAGTATTCGATTGTAATTCACGGGAAACCACACAAGCTGTTAGTCATCTCTCTTGATGAATAACGAAGCGATCTTTACCTGGGATCTGACTGCATTTGTGTCGAAATATTTTTGACATCACAGAACCAAAATTTCTTATTTTTCTTCTAATATTTTTCTTTACACATTGCACTCATGAAATCCTTGAGGTTCTGAGTAATACCAACTCAGGTTGATGATTTTGAAAGTCTGACAAATGATTTCGCTTTTCAAACCAAAAGTGAAAGAGCCCAACCTCCATGCCGAAGGTTTCTGACGGTTCCTATCCTCTTGGTACTATCAAACAGACTGATGGATGTGACATTTTGGTTACTACGCGGTTTTCAAGGAACAGTGATCATCGCTTTTTCAGACATGACTATCTTTATGACACTAACTACGCTTTTCTTGGTGACACGTGGCTTATCATTTAATGCTAAAACCGCTTCAAATTCAAATTGGGTGTACGTATAAAAGGGAATTTGGGCGTTCAATTCCAATTTTACGCTCAATTAAAATTCTCAAAATATTTGTGCCCTTTTTCTCTCTGATATTCTTCAAGATTTCAAAACCCTAACCATGGCGGCTACGAATGTTGATTCTCATACCACTGAAGATGTTTCTTCTTAACCCATTATGAAGATTCAAAGCACAAATTATCAAGTCCAATTCGATGTTACTGCTTACCCAGAGGGCTTACAGATGTTGATTGTTGCTTTGCAAAATTCTGTATTATCCACAGTGATGTTCAGTTCATTTATTGTACCACTTTCTTGGTTGTCACTTGCTGGTTCTACGGCCACTTACAGCAAGACGATGAAGACTGTGACGTTTCAAATGACTAATGACAAGAAGTTTAGGTTATCAAAGAAACTATTTTCTCATATTTTGAATATCCCCAATGCTGGACCTTTCTACAAGGTAACAAATGCCCAAGTTATTCATATGTTCAATGAGATGGGTTATCAACCCACTCTTACAAAGATCAATGAATTTAAGAAGTCTAGCTTACCTTGTCTATGGAACTTCTTGTTTGGCATATACCTTCGTTGTTTGACGGGTAGAACTGTGGGGTTGGATAAAGCTCGATTGGAAGTATATGCTATGGTGGCAGGTATCTACTATGACTTATCGGTGGATTATGCAAATCAACTTTGGGATGAGTTTGTGAAGAGTGTAGGGAATACACATGTTGTTGATGGAATTTTGTGTGCTCGTTACTGGAGCCTAATTTTGCAGTTTGCCTATGAGAAGGAAGGTATAGTGGTTCCTCAAAACGAAGAAAAAGCTGAATTCTCAATGTATCATTATCTAAAAGTTGTTGAAGATGATATTGATGTTTTTCCTACTGTGGCTCGTATCCCTGATGCGATGCTTCAAAAAGTTGACTGAGCCAATCCTGTATTGGTCAACTATTTGAAGACTATCAATGCATCAGTTGAGACTGGTGTATTGCTAGAAAAATCAGCTGAAGGTCCTTCGAAGAATCGTAGAGGATCGAAGAAGAATGATCAGGCTAGTCCTGAACCAGTTGAGAAGTTGTCTAAGTCTCTGAATCAATCTGGTAAAGGCGAAAAATCTTCGAAGAAAATTTCTAAACCTGTTGTTGAAGAAATTGTACAACCTTCGAAGGAGGTGATACCTACTCAGACAGGTGTGTTGAAAAGGTTGAAGAAAATGGCTCATAAACCACACCATTCACCTGAACGGTCAACAAGTATTTCACCAAAACTTACTTACAAGCCTCTAGTTAATCGAAAGGGGGTTGTATTTTGAGAAACTCCAACACCAGTTTCTCCAGGTTCGAAGAAAATGCATGCTAAATACATGGCCAAATGAATTTCAAAGAAACAAAAGAAGCAGAGGAAGTTGATTTTGACTGAAGACTCAATGGATGATGAAGTTCCTGAATCTCCATTGCGAATGATCAAACGGGCAATTCTTCACCTGTGAGGGATTCTCCAATCAATTCGAATCTCGATGAGATTGGAAATACTGGTGGCAATGTGGAAACTTCTAAAGTGGACACAACCATCAATCAAGGTGAACAACCGAAGACTTCTACTCCTGAGAAGACTACTGTCACACCACTCGGAGTGTCGACAACTGAATCATTTTTTAAGGAGGTTCGCACTTCAGACATCACTGCAAACGTATCTGATACGGATGCAAATGTTAACAAGGGTGAAGGAGTATTGAATGAAGATGCCCAAGGTAATCCCTCTATTATAATCTCTTCGACTTTTGAAACATCAAGTGTCGATCCTACAGTCTCTTTACCTCCTTTTCATATTCCTACAACAACTAAAGTACCTTCATCGACACATTCACCTACTTTCAACAATGTCCTGCAACAACCCATTACTTCCTTATTTCCATCCCAATCCACCGAACCTCCCCAAACAATTAATGATGATGAAACTGATGATGGTGAATTCGTGGGTTCATTTGCTGACATAGAATTTGCTTCTGAAGAAGAGAACATTCCCGATCACATGTTGATGTCTGGGAAGTAATTTAAGATTCTGAATAGGAAGCTTAATTCATTGCTCTAATTACAAGCAGACGGAGGGGGTAAACATTCGGTGTCTGGTATAGAAGTGGATGTGATGCTGAAAGCTCAAGAGCATCGTATTCAGTATAAACTCGATCAGATGGACAGGGATATTGAGTCAAAGTTCAAAGCTCAATCTGATTCCTTTAACGGCGAACTTAAAGAATTGAAGGTGGTTGCGAAGCAAAGACATGTCCTTTTTGTTCAAGATGTTAAAAAGGTTTGAAAAGATGTCAACTTAAAAGTAGAGGAGCTTCGTGCAGATATGGCGAAAGAAGTTGCAGCCTTAGATCACAATTATTCTACTATTCACAAGAAGGTGGATATTCTTGCTGATGCGGTAATGAAAGTTGTTGAATGGTATACAACTCTAGTTCCGAAGGTTGATAAGATGGCAGAAGAAGAAGTCAAGGGTTTTGGGAATGTTGACAAGTTGTTGGGAGAATTAAAGGATCTTATGTCAAAGTCTGATTTTTCGAAGTCTTCATTACTTTCTCCTGAATTTCTCACTGAAAAATTTTGTTTGTTAGAGTCAACAATTCACAACGAATTGGCTCCACTTGCGAAGTTTGCTAATTTCATGCCAACGAATGCCCCGCCTGTTGTCACAGGGGTATAACGGGGAGAAAAGAGAAATGTTGGCAGTAATAAAGGCGAAGGAGGTTCTGGCAATACAGGTGGTGATGCAAAAGTAGTTGGAAAAGTTTTAAATACTCAAATTCCGACTTCTTTACCAAAAACATCCACTATAACAACAACAGCAACAACAACAACAACAAGGCCAAAACCAAGGGTATTGTGATTGGATCTGCTGGTGGAGATTCAAGTTCTTCGAAACCTAAGTCCACTGAAGCAGATAAAGGGAAAGGAAAAGGTGTAAGTGTTGAACATTCGAAAGAAGAAAAGAAAGCTGCTTTTGAACAAGAGATGGAGAAACAGAAGCAAATCCAAAGTATTCTTCGTCAAAGAGCAAATGATCCTCCATGTCTCAACAAAGGTGATCCTACAAAGCTTTATCATTACGAGTATATCGAAGCATTGGTTGTTTCTGGGGAGATGCATGATTTTGATAAAGTTCCGAAGAAAAGTTATGATACAGAGAACACTAACCTTAATCAGTTAGACTTCCCAATCAACAAAATGGTGTTCTTAGATGAGCAATTTGAGATTGCAGATCAATACAAAGACAAGATTGAATTCAAATGCATGAAGATTCGATTTCATGCAGTGCTTGGAAAAAGAAAGGATGAGATATGGTCCTTAGTCAAGATAGTTCGGGTTCTTAATGTATCAAAAGATGTTTTATTTGAGGGTATGTTACAGAATTATCGATATCATGCAGTCCGAGCCAATAATGTTGCATTCGACTTCTCGGTTGCAGACTTTCCTCTAATGAATCTGTATGATCTGATGATCGTTGCGAAGATAATGAAAAGTGTTGATGTTTCGAAACTGCAAGTGACAAACAAAGAAGATTTTATGATGGGGTTTGCTCATTTGAAAGTGTTTATTGATGGATACTATGGATCTTTGGCGTTAACTTATGTGGAGTTGGCTTTAGCATTGGATAAACAGGTCACTGTTCCTCAGTCCATGTTAAAAAGTAAGGCTAGCTTGAAAGATTATGAAGATGGAGAGATTTGCTTGAAACCTTTAGGAATTGTGTTTATTGGCAAAAACAAGAAGGGTAACAACACAAAAATTATGTTTCAAGTATGTGATGTTGAAAGGTATTTTACTTCTCATTACACAAATCTTATGATTCGGATGAACAGCTGTGCCAAGAACAATGAAAAGGATAAAGGTGAAATTCGAAAGGTGATCAATTGGTATGCTGAAGTTCGAAGAGTTATTCATCAAGCTGCTACAATGCTATCTTCTTAGACTCGACACTTCTCACAAAGGGGGAGAATGTAGATGTCCAATAGTGTTGTGAGGTGTAGAATGTTTTGGAGAGTTTCATTAATTTGTAATGTTATTATAAGGGCACTTTTAGTTTCGAAACTTTGATGTAATGTCCCTTATATGTTTTGTGTGTGCTTTCATGTTTCCTATAAATAGGGAGGTGTACTAGAGATAGATAAGAACTTTTCGTGATATTGTCTAAGAACTCTCTGTACTCTTGAAAGCATAAATTGAGCCAAACAGACTTTATTTAGATCTCGTGTTCATCATTCTTACTTTACTCTGATCTTTTTATTCAAACTCGATTTCATTACAACTACACACCCTTAACCTTCCGACATGTCAAGCATTTCTCTACATAATTGGCGACATTTTGCTTCATGCAGGACCGCCAATAATCCTTGTGCAAGTCTCGATACATTTTTCTCACACCGAAATGTATAGATAATTTGGACTTATAAGCCTTGTCTATCAGTACCTTGTTGTTTCCCTGGTGAAATGGACCCAAACTCGACCCAAACGTATTAACAACTCCCGATTTGTAACGTCCTAATTTTCAAGATAAACCTTTTGATTTGTAATTTAAATAAAGAAGTCATTTTCTTAAGGTAACTTCATAAAGTCATATGTTCCAAAAGTTTACATCCCAAAAATCAGGGTATGTTTATAAATGCGGAATCACAAATACGAAAATTGTCGATATATGCATAGTCATGCCTTCGCCTTCCCAAGATCACCTGAAGTACTTGAAATATTTAATCCACAACTGTAAGCCAAAGTTTAATGAGTTCCCGAAAATACCATAGACCACAATATACATACAAGCATACAAACATTGGCCATCAGTCGATGACTGGTCGGCCCCACTCGCCTGCAACATAGAGTTGGTCCGCGCCTACCCTTCAACATAATGCTGGTCTACCCGGGTATCTTAGCCTATCGCATAAAGTAGGAGAGCTTTAAACCCACCACAAGATATGTCGACATATAAAACAAACAGACAAACAAATAATCCAACAACACAAGCAACTTGTTTAAACTAGTCTACCTGTCTAACATCTCACTATAGCATACAAAAGGCTCATATTGCACTCTACACTACAACTGGCAGATCACCAAATGAATGCATAGTTGTATGTAATAAAAGATAAGATAGACGGTCTAACAAATGATCATACTCTAAAGCCACAACCAAAAAAGGAACATGCAAAAAAGCCTAGATTAAGAGTTCTCAGGATATCTTATATGACTACATACAACCCCTACAACATTCACTACGATGATCACCAATCCCAACGACACTCCAACTAACATACTACTACTGTCCTATATATTCTATCATGCAAGGATACACATTGTATAGTGAGGAAACTCGCCTAAGCTAAGCGAAAGAAGCTCAACAGCAATGTCAATGATAGCAAAGCTAACATGATCTATCTATTGCCAAATGGGGACCGATCCTTAGTCAATTAACCAATCCTACTTAAGTTTAACCAAAAGTCAAATTGGTCAAAAATCAACAGTCAACGATCAAAGTCAGCGATCAACCTTCCCAAACCATCACGTCTTGGCCAATCCCCTACCACGTCGTGGTTGTTGGATGACAAAACAGTCATGAGGCTATCGGTCCATCGTGATGTGGCAAGGAATTCTCCACGTCGTGGTTACGTCCAAGCAACTTACTCTATTTAACACTTATCCTTTAACCTCCAAACCTTAAAAGCTCATATCTATAGCTCTAGAGGGACTTAATGGACAAAGTTCCTGACTTTATCCATTACACCATCAATCCAAATCCTGAACTCAAACCCTAACTCTAGTAAGGACTCATAATGACCAAAACTTGTACATGACTCAAAGGAAACCAAGACTTAACACATTTTCCATCATATCTAGCCCAGGAATGGTTATCAATCAAGCCTATGATCTTGGAGTTGCCCAAAACCACAAGGACAGTCCTCTAAAGGACTAAAAAGGACTTTAAAGCATGAAATGAAAACTATGAATGATAAAAGTGGGAGCTTTATACCTTGAAAAGTTCCACAAGGAGCAGGAGATGCAAGAACTCAAGTCCCAAACAAATTCTTCAAGCAACAAGACCACTAATTTTCCTTCCAAGGTTACTTCCAAGCTTGAAACACCTAAATCACACATTTAAACACCAAGAACACTCACACACACTCTACGGTTTCTTTATAGGGAAAGGAGGCTAGCAATGAGAGGAAACCCTAATCATAAGGTTGCTTAAATAGGGACCAAGGCCCAAGTTTTATGGTTTTGAACCCAGCCGCCACCATGTCGTGGCCAACCCTTTACCATGATGTGGTGGGCTTAAATGACGTGGCTCATTAAATAACATGGCCACGACGTAGTGGTCCTCCAGCACCACGTTGCGGTTAGTCAAAACTTCCAAAAACTTCAAGATTTCAAATACTTAACCCGAAAAGAATAATATCCGAAAAGGGGATGTTATAATTCTCCTACACTTAAACTGGATTTCATCCTCGAAATCTGCTTTGGGATGAAATTTCAAATGCAAGGCATAATATTCCAAAAGGGTGGTCCAAACCCACATGCCAGTTCCTCAAGACTGACCACCCAAAATCTATTCATATTACTCTTGCCACAAATATCTTGAGAAACATCCATTTGAACATCCTAACCGCGAAATTATGGTTTTTACTAAGTCCATACACAGTCATACCTATGCAAATTTTATGGTTTTACAAGCCAAAAGTTCTCCTCAACCCTAAGCAACCCATTTCAGAGCACCACAGAATAAGCCAAGAATTAGAGCGACTCACCAATACTAGAACTCATCGATCTGAGATCCAATGAATACATGTAATTCCAAAAATTACCTCCTGACTTACCTATCTACCGCTCTGAAGGAACACCACTGATCCATCGATGCCTAGAGATCCTTGAGCTTAACTTGATCCTTCAACTTCTAATGACTCCCGGCTCCACCTGCTCCATCAACCACTAATGAATCTTGGGTTCACCCTGATCCGTCAATCGCTAATGACTATTTGGCTTACCTCGATCCGATAATAACTAATTACTATAGGGTTCAGCTCGATCTATCAACCACAAATGACTCTCGGGCTCTCCCCGATCCGTCAACCACTAATAAATCTCGGGCTCACCCCGATCCAACAACCACTAATGACTCTAGAGCTCTCCCCGATCTGTCAACCACAACCATAGCGAGTCAAACCGATATACGACATACACCACATTCATGAAACTTAACTATCCATATCATGCTTTTGGATTGTGACTCAAAACCCAACTCTCAATCAAATAAGAACATATGAGGATATCCTCACCACAGTCCTCCGCCTAAGACCCTAACATCCTATAACCCTAGACATGCCAAATTTCTTACGAAATTACATACGTAACCTACAACTAAGACCGCTCAGAAGGAATTACTGCAATACAAATAACGCTACCAACGCAGGACTGAAGATTGCACAATCGAGATATTGCCCTCAACTTGAGCAGTCCGACAAAATGGTCGAACGACTCGAAACTCTCCCACTGTAAAATCTCCACTCTCCCCCACTTGGAATTTACTAATCTTCACAACACAAGCGACACCTTGACGAGAGCTCCAAACCGACCCAACCGGGATAATACCAACCTTTATTATAAGAAATAAATCTATATGGAATAAATAGCCCTTCGAACCGTCCAACTCAACCCCAAAAACTTCATCAGATAAGAACATGTAGAAGGGCCAAGTCAAAAGTTATGAGTCTATGAAACCCAAATACTGCAGTCTACTAAAAACCTAAGAATGTCTAAATGAAAATACATCCACAAAACAACAATCACCGCTAAGGAATCTCAAAATAAAATCTCAACACATAAGTATAAAATAATATAGTTGGAAACATACCCACAGTTGCCATAGTCGCCGCTCCTGAATCCTATGCAACAAGATGGTAGGCTCTCCCTTCAACCCTAGGAATCTTAGCTCTCCCTTGACGTCCATCCGATATCTTCCAAGCTAAAGATGCAGGGTTCTACACTGCGCCTGCAAAAAGAAGGGGAAAGTTGGTCTTGATGTGGCCTACCCGATCGCAATAAAAGCAAACTCACATACCCTGCCTTTAGTCTCATCCAAAGTGTCCCGCATTAACACATTTATGGCATGTAAACGACTGTCATACTCCATCATGAAACTTCCCACACTTACCACACCCAAGGCCCCTTGCTCTACTAATCCTATCCCCGAGTCAGCGAACTTGAACCGCTTGGTCTCCAACTGCGACTAAACTGGGACTGACCTCTTCTCTTTCATCCGGGTGTTTATGTCAATCTATCTCTTCCTAACATTCGATTGCAGCTCAGCTAAGGGTTGGTACTGGGTGATCACCACAAACTCCCTAATATCAGTATTGAGCATACTCAAGTAACGAGTAATCTGTACCTGCTCCGAGGACACATACTTAGAGAAAAACAAATCCTTCTCGGTGAAAATCTTGGTAATCTCAGTCATTATATTTATCATCTTCTTGCATGACAAATACTCCTGAGCTAGTCGCTCCCTCTCCACAAGTGGGACATACTCTATCCAGAACATCTCTAAGAACTGCTCCCAATTCACTGTGGCTCGCTTCGCATGAGAATATGTCTGAGTCGCAAACTTCCACCAATCCTTCACTCCTTAACACAAAAGGTTTAATGCGAATCTGACCTTCAGGTTATCCAGACAAGAAAATGTATATAAACACTTCTCTACATCATAGATAAAACTCATAGTAAGGATTGGATCCTTGACCCTGTTGAACTCTGGGGGCTTCGTGTTACCGAAATCCCGATACTGCATGGATCCACCCCTCTAGGTTTTATAGCAGCAACAATGGAAACGACAATGTCAGTGGCATCAATATAGTGCTCATCAAACATTTCAATCAAAATGATCTTGAAAGACTCGAAAAGCTCTGGAAGCGTCTCCCTAACTGCTATGATCACCTAAGTGGAGATCAACCCTCGGATCCCATCATCACTCAACCACGACCTCTCATGTCCACCTGTGCTCGAATTGGAACCCCTCGTCATCACCATGCTGAAAATACATAGGAGACAAGTCATAATTAACGAAGATTATACAATCATCTACCAGCTCCTCTGTGAACCTGGTTCTTTTTATGAATCCCATACGGATCATGTGCTTCCAGTAGTACGAGCCCATAATATCTTCCATACCTATCTGCGTTCTACTTAGAGATCATCCCAAAGTTCCAAGTCACCACAGTCAAACCTAGGTAGGCGTGCTAACATACACCTATACGCTTAGAAGATCCACAAGCCAAACTTCCTAGATTCTCATCCTAGGAGTCTCCTCGACCATGCTCTCGAACTGCTAGAAATATCTACCAACACAACTGGTCACCTCGTGTATGCAATCCGAACATGATACAAGATTAAATAAACAATCAAATAAATTTGATGGGTACAAAGTTCTCTATTAGATGACTAGTGAAGGCTTGGCTTGAGAAGACCCACTTGTACATGTGGGATTGGAGCCTTGTGACATGTGAGAGAGAGAGAGAGAGAAAGAAAGACTTGTTAGCACCTCTATAAATACTGGGTTACATACCACTATTAGAGTGTGCTTGAGAGATGTAACATTGAGAGTGTTAGTGTGAGCTATTTATTTGTCTAGATCTAGCTTATAAATTTTTTGTAACACCTTTCATAATCAAATACATCTCCTAGACACCCAAATCACCATGTTCATTGTGTTCTTTATAATTCTGCATGTCAAATCAAATGGCTCATAACACTACAATTGGTATTAGAGAGGGTCTTTGAAGATCGAAGTGATTTTTGAAGAAACAGTTCTCGATTTGACAACAATCAACACATTGTGAACGATCTATGGTGAATCTCTCTTAATCTCATTCTTCCATAAAATTGATTTAGAATATCTACTTTGTCGATCACATGGCTTTCAAAATCGTTAGTCGATTCACAAATATATTCAGATTATTTGATGTGTCATTCGATTTGGTGATAATAAGCATCAAGACCATTCTCATATTTCATATTCTTGGATTTATTTCATCAATTGGTTGATTTTGTTTCATCAATTCATTCACTATTGTTTTATATTTGATTATTTCTTGTGTTCATGAGGGAAAGGAAAAATTTCAATGGAAAGTCACAATTGATGTGTAAAAATATGACTTTGGTGGTTGAGGAAGCTTGGTATAGAAACAACAGATAATATGCTTCAAAGTGATGATTTGGATACAAATTTGTTGATTTGGTGTTGGTCACAAGTCAAGGATATGAAAGTCAATGGTTCTTAATTAATTCAAACGAATGGTTCTAGAAACTTGATTTCGATGTTCTAAGGTTGTACATCGATATTTTGATGAATTTCATTCAAATCGAAAACTTTATAGTCAAAGAAGAGAGTAGTCAATAATGAAGTGCTTTGTGATGCTAAAGTGATGAGTCTATTAGAATGATCTCTATATTCGCTAATTGAAGATGGAAGTATGGGATTCTATGATATTTTATTCATCGATTCGAAGTAATAGTGAACTGAGGTTTAGTTAAATATCGATTCTATGAAGTCAAGGAAATATTTCAAAAAGTCAAAGTCGAAAATAGTTTTCTTCAGATGCATAACAATGTTCAAATTGGAGATATTTTGTGCCTATAATATCGAAGGAAATTGAAGCTTCGAGGCTGTCGGATGGGTGTTTCGATTGTTTAATGAAAAGTCAAAGCTTTTGGGTCGAAGTCAAAATCAATACAAGCAATCATAATGAATATTGGGAATGTGATCTGAACGAACAATGGCATTTGGAACTCAATTATGATCTTCGCAGTTAATCCATTTGTTTGAGAATCGAAGGTCTAAGTTGAATGATGAATTTTGATTTGAGTTTGTGGTAATGGAAGTTTTAGAGAATCGAAAATGGGTTGAGATCGATGGGATATTGAAATCGATGGGCATAACTATTTGAGAATCGAAAGATTAATCAAATGTATATTTTTAATGGTTAATTGGTTCACATACAAGACTTTGTGAGGAACAAAAGTCAAATTTCGTGTTCCTTGGTCGAAAGTTAGGATTCGACTGTAATTCCAAAATTTCAAGGAAAAAATTGGGTTTCAAGCTTTATAGTCAAAAGAATGATTGGAAAAGGCTAGGAATCGAAAGTTCAAGGCTTGGGATCGAAAGTTGGTAATTCTGGAGTCGAAAGTAAGGCTTCGACTATGGTGATGTGTGCTTTCGTTCTATCTTGCATCTGGAACAAAATGGGGAAGATGATAACCAATATTTCATAATTGGTCCCTAAAGTTTCAGTAAAATGACTCTTTTTTTCCCAGAAATCACAATCTTTTCAAATATTGAAGATTTTTTTGGGGATTTAAAAAATTGGCCAATTTTGCAAGTATTTTTCAGCTATATGAACGAGTTTGTTCATTTTCGAGTCAAAGGCAGTCCGGGAAGTGAAGAATTCGAAAATTGTCATATTTTTTGGATTTTCCAGATTTAAAGTGAAATGTTTATCGTACATGTTAAGGGGGAGGGTTGTATTGCATATTCCAAATTGAGCGCTTCTCATTCCCATTTAGGTTTTATAATCATATTTTGATTATAGAAAGGGGGAGAGATTGGTAATATGAGAATTCAAAAGTTTTGGATTTTTTAAATTAGGTGAATTTGAAGACCAATGTGACCTTGAGAATGAGAAGTTTATGAAGTGATTCAAGTAGGAAATTCTAAAGTGATTGGGTTTTCCCGGTTTCATGAAGGGTTTGGACATAATGAAGATTTTTGGGGTGTGCTTTCATGCTCAAAGTTGGGTAATTGATTCTTGGAGATTTGGATACTCTAAAATTGCCTTTTGATGCTCGGATTGTAATGTCTCACATTGTAGACCTCGGATTGGGAAATCATTAAAGACTTGAATATTTGATGCTCATTTCTACATTTGTCATGCTTGAGGTTTCATTCGAAAAGTTGCTCTTTTTGGATATTGAAGTCGAGTCATCCATTCCTAACTTTGAGGGGGGGGGGGGGGAATGTTGGGTACAAAGTTCTCCATTAGATGACTAGTGAAGGCTTGGCTTCAGAAGACCCACTTGCACATGGGGATTGGAGCCTTGTGACATGTGTATGTGTGTGAGAGAGAGAGACTTGTTAGCACCTCTATAAATAGTGGGTTGCGTACCATTATTAGAGTGTTCTTGAGAAATGTAACATTGAGAGTGTTAGTGTGAGCTATTTATTTGTCTAGATCTAGCTTATACGTTTTTGTAACACCTTTCATAATCAAATACTTCTCTTAGACACCCAAATCACCTTGTTTATTGTGTTCTTTACAATTCCACATGTCAAATCAAATTGCTCATAATACTACATAAACTTAAAGGATATTCTTATGCAGATTGAGATACTTACAAAAATAATAGATAGTCCACACTGGTGACTATTTTTTTTCATGGTGACTCCCTTATTTATTGGAAAAGTAAAAAAGTAGTCTTTAACACCTAGGTTGAGTAGAGAGGTTGTATGTCATGCCTTTCCAATATCGCTCCAGAGCTAACCTAGGCCAGTTGGCTATTCGAGAATATATCCCCCCTTGGTCTACCTATACAATCCTTTGGTATGACAATTAGAGTGCTATTCATAATGTCAAAATGATGTCTTTACTCTTTGTTAATGTATAGTTGACGTATTGTATTTTGTCAGTCCCATTTACTCTTTACCCTTCTCGTTCGATTCTTCTTATTGATGTCGATGTCAACTTATTTTCTTCTTTCTTCTCATCTGTTGAACCATGGTATATCCATTAACAAAACCTCCATTGTAACAGCCCAAAATCTCAATAAAAATTTTCATTTTTAAATAGCGAATTCCATTTCCATAAGTTATAAAATTTCAATCACAATTGTTTTCAAATCCAAAACATTAGGTACATTATTCATAAAATCAGAATGTCCCCAAACAAATCGCCAGAGAGTGCATGCCGCACCATCAAGCCGGGCCCTTGCCCTTAGATCCTGAAGTACCTGAAACAACCAACAAATTGTATGCTAATGCTTAGTGAGGTCCCTAGAGCATACCCCACATAACCCACATAATCATGTAATCCATAACAATCCCATAAGCCATGCATATAAACATATAAGGATGCCGTGGGCTCCCCCAGGGTCTTACACTTATGTGTCATGGGCTCCCCCCATGGCCTTTACTTGGAATGTCATCGGCTCCCCCACACAGTCTGCTATCCAAGTACCATGGGCTCCCCCATGGTCTTTACCTGGAATGTCATGGGCTCCCCCACATGGTCTGATATCCAAGTGCCACGGGCTCCCCCCGGGGTCTTCCATGCAAGTATCACAAAGACAACTAGCATACCATATACCACATAATCACTAGCATACCACATAATCACTAGCATACCACATAATCACATAATGGGCCAGCCATGGTGCCTTCGACCCATTGGTATGGTGAGGAGACTCGCCTCACAAAAATGTTGAACCGATACGATCAAATCCTGACTCACAACTCCGAACCCCAACTGCCTACAATCATCGTGTGACCAACTTTGTCAAAATTCCGAAATACCAAAGATACCCTTAAATTAAAACTTGGTCAACCTCGGTCAAAGTCAATGTCAAAGTCAAGGTCAACAGTACATGTTGACCCAACTCGTCGAGCGCACTTTCTGACTCGTCGAGTTCCTTCAATTCTCAGAGGATCGGGAAAACCCCTAGTCAACTCGTCGAGTTATCTTATCAACTCGTCGAGTTTAAACATTATCCAAAAGATCGGGAAAACCTCGAGCCAACTCGTCGAGTTCCCCTATGAAATCGCCGAGTTCCCTAGTCTGTCAACCCACTTAATGCATTCAGAACTTTTTCTTGAACCAAAAGGTTCCAAACTTCAGATCCCAAAGCATAGAGACATCTAGGAGGGTAAAGCTCCCAACTTTACCCCCTGAGGTCATCCAATAAGCTTTAGACCCAAACCCAAACTCCTTTGAAGAGGGTCTTAAACCAAAAAGCCTCTGAACTCTTTGCTTCAACGTTTCCTATTACAGATCTGAGGTCCTAGGGTGGTTTAACCACGTAAAGTTTCTAACTTTACGTCCATGCATGGCACTAAGGGGCTAAAACACTCCAACATGGCTTATTAAGAGATTTATGGCATGAGGGAGGGACATGACTCAATAAAAATGGCAACTTTATGTCCAAAGGGGCCATGAGGTGTCCAGATCTAAAGTCATAGCTTCAAACCATGCTCAAGTCCAAGAATGACCAAAGAATAAGCTAAAATGACACAACACCCTCTAATGGAGAGGCCTAGCAAATGAATGATCAAGAAACCAACTTTATACCTCAATATGAACGCCTCAACAGTGGAGACACTGGATCTACAGCCTCTATCTTTAGTTATGCACTTCCTCCTTCAAGCTTCTTCAAACAATCACCAAGGATACACTCTTTAAGCCCTCCCACACTCACAATGATAGGAAAAGCAAGAGCTAGGGTTTTCTCTGGAAAAAGGGGTGATGAGGGAGGCTAGCAAAGGGGTTTAAGGCTTTTAAATAGGGTACAAACCCTGAAAATTAGGGTTTTCCTTTCCAGATTCTACTCGTCGAGTTGGGGCTCCCAACTAGTCGAGTTGAGTCCTTAACGCGCGTCCAAAAGGATTCCTACACGACGAGTTGGAGCTTCCCAACTCGTCGAGTTCCAGTCCAAAACTTTAAAATATTGAAAAATAAATAATACCTGGACCAATCGTTACATCCATACCCATTGTTCTTGATCTTGAAAAGCTTAACTATGATGCAAGGAGAAAATTTTTTCAGACTCACTACACCGGATTTGGAGTGGCTGATCATCTAAAAGCTCCAACTGAAAAATATACTGCTATCACAGATGAATGGGAGAGGATCGATTCTATCGTGCAAGTATGGATTTTATGCACTATATCTGAACCTTTACTTCAGATGGTTCTCAAGAAACAAAGCTCTACTCATGAGATTTGGCAAGACCTTGAAGACTTGTTTCACATCAACAAAGATGCAAAAATCATTCAACCCGATAATGGTCTCCATATGATTACTTAAGGTGAATCTGATGTTTCTACATATTGTGACATCCCCATTTTCACGGCCAGAAAAGACCGATTTTGTTTATGCTTTATAAAAATCAGAGTACCTCTTTTAATAAAAATGTTGCGGAATTTGTTCCCAGTAAAACATGATAAATACGTTATCAAGGCATTTCCGAAGAAAAGTATTTTTATTTCTTTTAAAACATTTGGGATGTCATCGTCAATACAGAAACATAAGCATAAACAGAACTTACATTCATTTACACTAGTGATCTACATCTCTTTTAAATCTCTCGGTGTAAAGTAGCTTCATATCGACACTTGTGATAGAAATAAGCTGGAGTGGGTCAGGTTGGGAAACCTGGTGAGTACATAGGGTTTTCAACCCACAATAATATAATTATTACGTTTAAACATCAAACAATCAACCCAATTACCCATCCCCATTATCTTCTTTACTCTTAAGGATCTACCCTAAGAAACAACTATTCCTCGTTCATTCATTCCTAATGATCATCCTAAGGAATTGGAACGAAGTCCATCGTCACCGGGGGTTTAGGCACTAAGTCTGCACATTCTCCAGGGTTTATACAACAAGCACTAAGTCCGCATAGTCGCCAGGGTTTAGGCACTAAGTCTGCATAGTCGCCAGGGTTTTTACAACAGGCACTAAGTCCGCATAGTCGCTAGGGTTTTGGCACCAAGTCTGCATGATCGCCAAGGTTTAGAGTACACCGGGTGAACACATCATTCACAACACCTACAGGTTGCGAGCCTTCTAGTGTTCCACTGGACTATCTAGAATAGTCCGTGGTTGTCATCCATACTCTGCTAGATGACGGGGACATCATTTGGGAAAAAGGCTTCTCACATCGTCCACCTCTCACCCTTACCTCATGGTCTATATCACCTCTCAACTCATCATCCAACTCATATTTCATCTACCCATGTTTTACCCAACATATTCTGTAGATATAAATACATATACAGTTTAAATCATATAAAACTTGTATAAAATCGTTCATCCAACATAGATAGCAAGTATATAGATAATATGCACACATATCACGTAATTTATATAAAATACTTCATATCTATGTGTAAGATGAAAGTAACTATGCACTCACCTGATAAGGTGGTGACTCGGTACTCGGACAGCGCTTCGTTACTCTTAAAACAATTTTCCTTTGACAAAACCTAGTATCATTACCACTAGAGTTTAGTCTAATATTCACCGAGACTAATTAATAGTCTAGCTATTATTACTATTATATAAGCGTTAAACAATACTCTTATATAACTCATAATGATAGCCCAAATAATTATTTTAAGGTCCTAATAATGTTACTTTAATTAATTAGAATCTATATTAAAAATAGCGTAGGAGTAGCTCACTTACAGCGGGTTTTATAGAAAACCGGGCTTCGCTTGGAGCAGTGTTCCCAAGCCGAAAGGCTCTTCTTCTCGGAGCCGTCGGGCACTCTGGGGCTTCCGCCTCGTGCTAGGGAGTTACCCTAGGCTTTAGGGGGTTTGGGGGGTATTAGAGAGAGTATGGAGAGAGGAAAGAAAGGGTATGGTGTGAGAAATGAAGGAGGGGTGCGTCTCTATTTATAGGCTGAATTAGGGTCACTCACCTCGTGAGTTTTTAGTGTTCACCTCGTGAGCTTGCTTAGGCTCCAAGGCAAAGCCTGCTGCTGACACGTGACATCGCACACAGGGGGGAAATCAGCCGATTTTCAAAAAATCATAACTTTCGCATACGAGCTTCGTTTTCGACGTTCTTTATATCCACGCGTAGGTAAAATAAGATCTACAACTTTCATTTTGACTCCGTCGGCTAATTCTCGACCGATCTTAAATGTAACTGTACGAGGAGATTATACTGTTAAATATCCGCGTAAAATTCGTAACTTCTTCATACAGACTCCGTTTTCGTCTGTCTTTTTATCGTTGAGTTCCTATTAATGAGATCTTCAATTCTCATTTAGTTTGTGTAAGCCAAAAACCGCTCGAACTAAAATTCGAGTTTCGGGTCGTGCACTGCTAAGCCAAATCTTAGAAAATTCATAACTTCCTCATACGAAGTCAGATTTGGGCGTTCTTTTCATGCACGCTCTCGGTTTAACATATTCTACGACTTTCGTTTAGATTGTTAAGGCTAAAAGTCGCTCTATCGTAAATTCAGTATTTACGTCTCCCGGTGCCGTGCCGGTTCTGTCGCGAAACTTCGACAGGTCATAACTCCTTCGTTATAACTCGAATTTCGACGTTCTTTATATGTACGGAACCCTTGTAACATATACTATAGCTTGCTTAAGATTAATCCTTCTAAATAATCTTCCATCAAAAAGTCATTTTTGACGCTCATTGTCTCTAAATTGACTAGCTCGAATCTGCGGTCGTTACAATTATCTCCCCCTTAGGATGATTACGTCCCGGAATCATCAACAAAATAGGGCTTGTATAATGACTCCATATGTTATATCTTCATCCTAGGTAATAATCGTAACTTCTATTCTATGTTCCTTTGAATGAGTATCTAACTCTTGGACTCCTTGACTGCAGGCGGTGCTCGATCTTGCGCTTGCTCCCTATCTCATGTTAGACTCTAAATTATGACCTTCAAGTCACAATCTCGATCCTCACTGGATACGAACTTAAGATAAGTTCTTTTAGTACTACAATGGAACGATGTGTCATATTCTAATGACCTATCATCGTATGTTGCAACGCTTAGACTCAGGTCTCTTTGAGTCTTCCAGAACAGACTATAATTTCCTTCATGTTCTAATCTCATCTTATAAGGTAGCATTTCTAGCTACAAGCAACCGTCGCGATACCTCTACTGATCACTTTGATTAATTCTTCCGACTTAAGTCAGGTGCTACATCGGACTTGGTTCTCTGAACCATGTAACATACTCGTCTTAGTCGGACTCAATTCGATATGACCACTAGGGTCGGAATAACAACAATCTTCTTAGTCATTACCGAAACAATGGTAACGACATATTTGAATAAAACGAAATCAATTACTAGCTTCTGGTAACCATGTGACTTTCCCCGATCCATGCGTGAGTCCTGTGCTTCCGGTAGTATAGGCCTCTACTTCCATTCACACCTACTCATACTCGTCCCAAGTATTGTCTCGCAGTTTTCCAAGTCACCATACAAGAAAATCACATAACAACTTAACACACCAGATAACAAAACAACGGTTTTATATTATTCCTTGAAATGATTACATAGGTGTTCAAGTTCACCCTAGACTATGCCTCTAATAGGCTACACCATGCGATACTATCCTCACGACTATTGCATAACTTGATGAAGTCCTCATCCTCGATTCCTTGCGTTGTTTTCTGCTTCATCGAGAATCATGTGGAATGCCCTTGGCCTTGGTGGTGTGTTTGGCCTTGCTGCTTCATTCTTCTTTGGGCAATTCTTTGAAAGATGCCCTCCTTCTTTACATTCATAACACACCCTCTTGTTGGATGTACACTCATTGGCGTAATGCCCAAACTTTCCACACTTGAAACATGTCACCTCCTCGCCGCATTTTCCAAAGTGTTTCTTCTTGCATTTATCACACCATCTTGCTTCACCTCCTCCTCCTCCAGACTTCAGAAATTTTCTCTCCTTGTTGGACCTTGAAGATCCTTCATGCTTCCTTTTCTTGCCAACTTCAGCTCTCTCCAGACCCTTTTCTCTTATCTAGGTCTCCACATTCTTAGCAGCCCAGATGGTGGCTTTCAGAGTGGTTGCTTGCTTGACCATTGGACCAAAGTCCGCTGGTAATCCGTGGGCAAACTTGTTGCCCTTGGAGAGCTCAGTTGGAACTAGATAAGGAACGAGCTTCATCTTCTCCGTAAAACTTGCAGCATACTCGGTGACACTCATCCTCCCCTTCTTCATATTTTGGAATTCATTGTTGATCTCCAGAAGATCCTGCTCAGAGCAGTACTGCATCTTTAATTGCACTAGGAAATCTTCCCAAGATATCTTGCTTGCTTCTCCCTTGGGCATCGTGTTAGCTAGTAGCTTCCACCAGCTCAGTACTCCAGACTTTAATAGAGGGACCGCAAGGGCGGTCTTCTGTTTGTTGCTACACTCGCAACTCTCAAACATTGTCTCCATCTCGGAGATCCAGTCCATAACTTCCACCGGTGATGGGCTTCCAGAAAGACTCGGGGGTTTGGATGCCATGAAATCATTGTACTTGCATCCACGTCCGTCACTTCCTCCATCCCGATTGTTTCGTCTAACTATCGGTGGGTTGGCTTGACCAACCGTCCCACTGTAGTTCCCTCCTTCTGACTGCCCATCATTCAGCTCGGGCTGTTCAATAGGCATCGTAAGTTCCTCTCGATTTTGTTGAAGTAAACGCCTTGTTTCCTCCATTTGACGATCTAACATCATTTTGATCATCGCTTGTACCCCGACCATTGTGATTGGCTCAGGTGCGGTTACTACAACAGGTATTTGTTCAATCACTGGGGGTTGTTGATTCCTATTTCCATTCGCGTTCCCGACTCCACTTTGGGTTCTTGCCATTTCGATCTATACAGCAAATCAGACGGTCGCTGTGTAATGACGAGAATTAAGATAGGAAAGATTTTATCTATGATTGACGTATAAATCCCCTTATCTCTCTGAAAAGTTATATGCCAGTTCTAATACCGTAATTAAACGTTTAGAAACCTGAACACATAAAGTTTCCAGATCCGGTCGGCAATAGACCATAAATCCGATCATATAATGCATATCATAAATCATTTAGTACATAAAAGCATGTTAGGCATTTTTCCCTAAATAAGCTAGTGCTTGTGTCTATTCAGGTGTATTACCTAAATTTATTAGACACACTCCTCACGATCATCGCTTAGCATTCTAAGTTTAATTATTGAAATAAATCCTTTATTCCTAGTTCGCTTAAACTAATGTTTTGATACCAACTGTGACATCCCCATTTTCACGGCCAGAAAAGACCGATTTTGTTTATGCTTTATAAAAATCAGAGTACCTCTTTTAATAAAAATGTTGCGGAATTTGTTCCCAGTAAAACATGATAAATACGTTATAATGGCATTTCCGAAGAAAAGTATTTTTATTTCTTTTAAAACATTTGGGATGTCATCGTCAATACAGAAACATAAGCATAAACAGAACTTACATTCATTTACACTAGTGATCTACATCTCTTTTAAATGTCTCAGTGTAAAGTAGCTTCATATCGACACCTGTGATACAAATAAGCTGGAGTGGGTCAGGTTGGGAAACCTGGTGAGTACATAGGGTTTTCAACCCATAATAATATAATTATTATGTTTAAACATCAAACAATCAACCCAATTACCCATCCCCATTATCTTCTTTACTCTTAAGGATCTACCCTAACAATCAACTATTCCTCGTTCATTCATTCCTAAGGATCATCCTAAGGAATCGGTACGAAGTCCATCGTCACCGGGGGTTTAGGCACTAAGTCTGCATAGTCGCCAGGGTTTATACAACAGGCACTAAGTCCGCATAGTCGCCAGGGTTTAGGCACTAAGTCTGCATAGTCGCCAGGGTTTATACAACAGGCACTAAGTCCGCATAGTCGCCAGGGTTTTGGCACCAAGTCTGCATGATCGCCAAGGTTTAGGCACCAAGTCTGCATGATCGCCAGGGTTTAGAGTACACTGGGTGAACACATCGTTCACAACACCTACAGGTTGCGAGCCTGCTAGTGTTCCACTGGACTGTCTAGAATAATCCGTGGTTGTCATCCATATTCTGCTAGATGACGGGGATATCATTTGGGAAAAAGGCTTCTCACATCGTCCACCTCTCACCCTTACCTCATGGTCTATATCACCTCTCAACTCATCATCCAACTCATATTTCATCTACCCATGTTTTACCCAACATATTATGTAGATATAAATACATATACAGTTTAAATCATATAAAACTTGTATAAAATCGTTCATCCAGCATAGATAGCAAGTATACAGATAATATGCACACATATCAAGTAATTTATATAAAATAATTCATATCTATGTGTAAGATGAAAGTAACTATGCACTGACCTGATAAGGTGGTGACTCGGTACTCGGACAGCGCTTCGTTACTCTTAAAACAATTTTCCTTTGACAAAACCTAGTATCATTACCACTAGAGTTTAGTCTAATATTCACCGAGACTAATTAATAGTCTAGCTATTATTACTATTATATAAGAGTTAAACAATACTCTTATATAACTCATAATAATAGCCCAAATAATTATTTTAAGGTCCTAATAATGTTACTTTAATTAATTAGAATCTATATTAAAAATAGCGTAGGCGTAGCTCACTTACAGCGGGTTTGATAGAAAACCGGGCTTCACTTGGAGCAGCGTTCCCGAGCCGAAAGGCTCTTCTTCTCGGAGCCGTCGGGCACTTCGGGGCTTCCGCCTTGTGCTAGGGAGTTACCCTAGGCTTTAGGGGGTTTGGGGGGTATTAGAGAGAGTATGGAGAGAGGAAAGAAAGGGTATGGTGTGAGAAATGAAGGAGGGGTGCGTCTCTATTTATAGGCTGAATTGGGGTCACTCACCTCGTGAGTTTTTAGTGTTCACCTCGTGAGCTTGCTTAGGCTCCAAGGCAAAGCCTGGTGCTAACACGTGGCATCGCACATAGGGGGGAAATCAGCCGATTTTCAAAAAATCATAACTTTCGCATACGAGCTCCGTTTTCGACGTTCTTTATATCTACACATAGGTAAAAATAAGATCTACAACTTTCATTTTGACTCCATCGGCTAATTCTCGACCGATCTTAAATTTAACAATACGAGGAGATTATACTGTTAAATGTCCGCGTAAAATTCGTAACTTCTTCATACGGACTCCGTTTTCATCTGTCTTTTTATCGTTGAGTTCCTATTAATGAGAGCTTCAACTCTCATTTAGGTCGCGTAAGCCAAAAACCGCTCGAACTAAAATTCGAGTTTCGGGTCGTGCACTGCTAAGCCAAATCTTATAAAATTCATAACTTCCTCATACGAAGTCAGATTTGGGCGTTCTTTTCATGCATGTTCTCAGTTTAACGTATTCTACGACGTTCGTTTAGATCGCTAAGGCTACAAGTCGCTCTATCGTAAATTCACTATTTACGTCTCCCGGTGCCGTGCCGGTTCTGTCGCGAAACTTCGACAGGTCATAACTCCTTCGTTATAACTCGGATTTCGGCGTTCTTTATATGTACGGAAACCTTGTAACATATACTATAGCTTGCTTAACATTAATCCTTCTAAATAATCTTCCATCAAAAAGTCAGTTTTGACGCTCATTGTCTGTAAATTGACTAGCCCGAATCTGCGGGCGTTACACATATTGTACTCGTCTCAAGTCTATTGCTAACATGGTCAATAATATTGATTCTCCCGTGCTTGAAAAGAATCTCGTTATGTATATTATAAATGGGTTAAACCTAAAGTTTGAGAGTGTTGCTACTATCATATGCCGCAACAAGCCCCTTCCAAGTTTTTTGGACATTTGATCCATGCTTATGGATCAAACAACTTGACACTTCGCCTACTCCATCTACCACTCCCTCATCGCCTACTGTCTTGGTCATTGAACAACAGAACTCGTTCCCACATCAGACTTCTTGTGGAAGATTTAATCATCATGGTGGTCGGAAAGGTGGTAAGGGGAGAGGTCGCAACAACCGAGGTGGTGATTGCTGGTCAAATTCCACTGGTCAAACTCTCCAGGTTCCTCCTGGTTCTGGGTTCGGATGGTATCCATTGCAAACAAGACAAGGTTTGCTACCACGACCACCTTAACAACCTAATTCCGTCACCCAATAGCCTTCGTGGGTCGGTAATCAACTGCAGCAACAACGACAACCCAATTAGCAACCTTCAGTCCAATAACAGGCGTACAAAACCCATCAATCCAACAACACTCCTCCACTTTAGGCTTGGTTTCAGCAAAATTCTTCAGGTTCAAATCAGCCCACTACTCTTCCATAAATGTTCAATTCGATGTCTCTCAATGATCCATGAAATGATGGATGGGTAATGGACACCAGGGCCACTTCACACCTTCACTCCAATGAAGGTATACTCAATCATATTAGCGATAAGAGCATTAATTTACGTTCTATTTTAATTGGCAATGGGTCTAAAATTCTTTTCTTTAATTCTGGTCACTCATATCTTTCTAACTCCAATCCTTATCGTCCTTTTATTCTCAAAAATATCTTTATCACACCCCAAATCATTAAAAATTTTATATTTTTTTTGTAAGTTTACTCGTGATAATCGTTGTTCTATTGAATTTGATGCTTACGGATTTTCTGTGAAGGATTTTCAAACCAGGCAAATACCCCTCTTATGTGACAGCTCTGGCGACTTGTACCATGTCACATTACCTACTCAGCAAGCTTTGGTCTCTTCTAATTCCACCATTTGGCATCAACATCTTGGACACCCTGGTCAAGAAGCTTTTAATTAGTTATTTACGCAAAATTTAATTCCTTGCAAGAACATTAAAGATTCTACTTTATGTCTGTAACCACCCAAAAATAATAAAAATTTAAAATTTTCAAAAACAACCCATTTCATCCATAAAATGTTTACAAAACCATTGTTTCAAAAATATTATTCAAAATCAGAGTGTGTCGGGTCCAATATCATAAAAACTAGAAGATGTGCACGATCACGCCTTCCCTTTCCCGCTATCATCATTAGTACCTGAAACAATAAACGAAAACTTTAAGTCAAAGCTTAGTGAGTTCCCCCAAAGTACCATCACGCAACATATAACATATAAAATTTAGCATGCTGGGTCCACAACCTCCCAGTTGGATTGCCCAACATACAACATACTGGGTCCATAACCTGCCGATTGGATTACCCTAGCCTACAACCTCCCGGTTGGAATACCCTAGCCCACAACCTCCCGGTTGGATTGCCCCAGTCTGTTGACTGACAGCACAAAGCAGTAGTCTCAACCCCAACATAACATGTTGACATATACTAGATAACAAACATATTCAGAAGATAGATAATCATACAATAAGTAGTCACAAGTAGTCCTATAGGTCTACCAGTTTAATGCCTGTCAGCAGCTATCATATAATCATACAGATCTACCGCATGCTCAACATATCATCAAACATTATATAACAGGATATCGAACCAATGGGTCGACCTTGGTGTGTTCGACCCGCAAGTACAGTGAGGAAAACTCACCTCACAGTCCAAAAAAAGCTGAATAAATCTTTGCTCCGAATACGGGCTCTACCCGTCACCTATTACTCAAATCATTGCCCAACTTAAATTTAATATTAAAATACCAAAAATACCCTTTTGTTAAAATTGGTCAAATCCTAGAAAAAGTCAACAAACCAGCTGAGTCAACCCAGCCGAATATGTTGGCAGTTCCCAGCTGAATGCGGGGGCTACTCGCTCGTTGACCAGGTGTGAGGGTTTGACTGCGTACTCGCAGCGTACCACTTGGTATGCCCAGCGTACGCAGATGACACCCTTCCCAACCTATTAAGTGCTTAATACTTAAGCCCTTATGTCCATATTACAGATCCATGACCCAAATGTTGTCCTTGACCATAAAGTTTCCAAATTTATTTTCTTGCATGGACATTAAGAGCTAAATACTAAAAACCCCAACATCTTAAGCCATTAAGACAACCAAACTCAAGAATAGGGAAGAACTAAGAGTCAAGATCATATTTTTATGCTTTTAGACCTCTCAAAATGTTTGAAGGGACAACCTAAATGGATTGGAGTAGCTCATGCTCAAAACACCAAACTAATGGGACCAAAAGAGCTAAATACTTCATGGCTAAATTAGATCTAAGCATAGCTTCATCAAGTTAAGAATTTTTTACCTTCAAAGAGTGTCCAAACGTGATGTGATTTTTGATCCAAGGTGCTCCACACTTCTAGGGTGATCTCCTCTTCTTCCTTCCTCCTTCAAGATCATCAAAACACACACACCAAGCTCAAAAATGGCCTCAAAGGGACTAGGTTTTGCTAGAGGGTCGAAATGGATTTGGAGGTGGATAAAGGAAGAGACTTGGAGAGATAATGATCCTTATAAAGGGCCCAAACCCTAAAAATTAGGGCTTATGGTTCAAGCACGTATGGTCGTACGCCCAACGTACAGGAGCTTGGCCGCAGTATTACAAAATGCCATAATGGGTCATTTTGCAACATTTTTCATAAAAAAGGGCTAAATGCAATACTCTTTATTCTTAAGATTAAAATTTGGAATTAACTCAACATTAGGATGTTACAATTCCCCCCACTTGAGCTATTCTTCATCCTTGAAGTCACTTGTTGTGAATAAGTCAGGGTAATACTCCCGCATCTCAGAATCAGATTCGCACGTCCATTCGGAACCCTTTTGGTGTTTCCACTGTACCTTGACCAAAGATACCACCTTGTTGCGCAAAGCCTTTGTCTTTCGATCCAAGATCGCCATTGGTCTCTCCATATAATTCAGGCGATGATCAAACTAAATATCCTCCAAAGGAATAACCGCTAAATCATCAGTCACACACTTCCGAAGCTGCAAAACATGGAAGGTGTTATGGATCTAACTGAGCTCCTCAGGCAAATCCAATTTATACGCTACCTTGCCAACCCTGGGCCCTGGCTATCACTCGGAATGGCCCAATATATCGGGGCCCCAACTTGCCGCTTTTCCTGAAGCATATTACACTCTTCTAGGGTGATATCTTTAGCAAGACCAAATCCCCGACCTGGAAATCCAACTCGGATCGACGCTTGTCGGCATAACTCTTCTACCAACTCTAGGCAGTCTGAAGTCTCTGTAAAATCTGATGGATAAGCTCTGTCATCTGAAGGACTACCCCAATCCTTCCCATGACCCTATGAGCCACCTCTCCCCAACAAACTGGGGTACGCCTCTTCCTCCCATAGAGAAGCTCGAATGGCGGTGTACCAATGCTGGAGTGATAGCTATTGTTGTAAGAAAACTCAGCTAAGGGAAGGTAGGAGTCCCAACTCCCACTAATGTCTATGACACATGCTCTCAACATATCCTCAAGTGTCTGAATGGTCCGCTCACTCTAGCCGTCGGTCTGTAGATGATAAGCAGTGCTAAGATGCAGCCTCGTACCCAATTTCTGATGGAACTTTTCCAAAAATGAGATGTAAACCGAACATCTCGATCAGATACAATGGAAACTGGAATACCTTCCAAGCAACGATCTCGTGTACATATAAACCGCCCAATTTCTCTGCAGATGAGTGTTGGCTTAGGTGTTTAAGCCCATAACTATAATTGGTATGTACTTGAATTGATAGTAGCACAATCCTTTTGGGTTGCCTTCATACTAACAACTAGACAGGATGACCTATTGAGAAAGAGGAAGAATTTATTATTTGATTAATAATTTGTAATAAATGATTTATTAATGTATTATGGAAATAATATATTAATTAGAAATCATATTATTTAATTGAGAATTAATTTGGACTTAATTTTGGGATTAAAGGAATTAATTAAAAGTGTAGGGGCTGTTAGGCAATTTATTGATATTTGTGGAATTGGGCTCTAGAATCTTCCGAGATGGGTTGGACGAAATCTTCTAGGGAAGCCCTAGAAATTTCGTCCAAGGGCCTCTTGGATGAGAATGTTGGGCTCCTTAGGCCTTAAGATAAGGAATTAGGGTTTCCTCCTTAAAACCTAGCTTTGGCCCTAAGCTACCAACAACTATTGGTAATTTGGGGTATACTTTCTTGCTCCGGATGATCGTACACATTGTATCCTTCCTTGTTTACTTTTCAAGACAATTTTGAAAATTGTTTTAAATCTTTGCAATTCCTTAGTTTGAGTCTGGATTCACACGGATGCTTATCCAATTCTCTCAAACCAAAGCTCTGATACAAACTTGTAACCACCCAAAAATCATAAAAATTTAAATTTCTCAAAAACAACTCATTTCATCCATAAAATGTTTACAAAATAATTGTTTCAAAAGTATTATTCAAAATTAGAGTGTCCTAGGTCCAATATCATAAAAACTGGAAGATGTGCGCGATCACGCCTTCGCTTTCCCGCGATCATCAGAAGTACATGGAACAATAAACTAAAACTGTAAGCCAAAGCTTAGTGAGTTCCCCCTAAAGTACCATCATGCAACATATAAAACATACAATTTAGCATGATGGGTCCACATCCTCCCGGTTGGATTACCCTGGCCCACAACTTCTCGGTTGGATTGCCCTGTATACCACGTACTGGGTCTGCAACCTCCCGGTTGGATTACCCTAGCCCACAACCTCCCAGTTGGAATACCCTGGCCCATAACCTCCCGGTTGGATTGCCATGGTCTGTTGACTGACAGCACAAAGCAGTAGTCTCAACCCCAACATAACATGTTGACATATAATATATAAAAAACATATTCAGCAGACAGATAATCATACAACCAATAGTCCTACATGTCTATCATTCTAACACCTATCAGCAACTATCATACAATCATACAGATATACCTCATGCTCAACATATCATCAAATAGTATATAGCAGGATATCGAACCAATGGGCCAATCTTGGTGCCTTCGACCCACAAGTACAGTGAGGAAAACTCACTTCACAGTCCAAACAAAAGTTGAATAAATCTTTGCTCCGAATACCAGCTCTACCCGTCACCTATTATTCAAATCATTGCCCAAATTAAGTTTAATATCAAAATACCTAAAATACCCTTTGGTCAAAATTGGTCAAAGTCAACAAACCAACCGAGTCAACCCAACCAAGTCAGCCTAGCCGAGTACATTGGGTGTTCCCAGCTGAAAGTGAGGCATACTCGCTCGTTGACCAGGTACGAGGGTTTGACTATATATGCACAGCATACCACTTGGTTCACCCAATGTACGAAGCTGGACTCCTTCCTAACCTATTAAGTTCTTAATACTTAAGCCCTTACATCCAAATTACAGACCCATAACCCAAATGTTGTCCTTTACCATAAAGTTTCCAACTTTATGATCTTGCATGGCCATTAAGAGCTAAATACTAAAAACCCCAACATCTTAAGCCATTAAGACAACCAAACTCAAGCATAGGGAAGAACTAAGAGTCAAGATCATGTTTTTATGCTTCTAGACCTCTTAAAATGTCTGAAAGGACAACCTAAATGCATTGGATTAGCTCAAACTCAAAACACCAAACTAATGGGACCAAAAGAGTAAAAACTTCATGGCTAAATTTGATCTAAGCATAGCTTCATCAAGTTAAGAGATTTTTACCTTCAAAGAGTGTCCATAGGTGATGTGATTATGGGTCCAAGGTGCTCCACACTTCTAGGGTGATATCCTCTTTTTCCTTCCTCCTTCAAGATCACCAAAGCACACATACCAAGCTAAAAAAATGGCCTCAAAGGGACTAGGGTTTGCTAGAGGGTAAAAATGGGGCTGGAGGTGGATGAAGGGAAGAGACTTGGAGAGATAATGATGCTTATAAAGGGTCCAAACTGTAACATCCCGTTATTTTCTACTTGTAAAGTCAACCCTAGTCAACCAAAGTCAAACTTAGGTCAATTAAAGTCCTCTTTATTGTTTTGATTTCTATTAAGGTTAGAAAAATACTTTTTACATATTAAAAACCTTAGAATATTTGTGGTAGAATTTAGAAGGAAAACAATTGAAAAACCAAGAAACACCGCATCCTCTTTCCTTCTTTCTTCCCTTCGGACCGCAAACCTCGCATGGGCCGTTAACCCCGTGTGAGCCGTAAACAATTCACCGCCTTCGGGCCGTGAACCGTTTGCTGCCTTCGGGCCATGAACCGTTTGCTGTCTTCGGACCATGAACCGCCCTTCGCCGTGAACTCCTCGGGCCGCAAACTGTCCCCCTATATATACGAAACACTCATTTTTCTCTCATTCTTCACACTTCGGCCGCAAACACACTCTTCTCTCTCAAAGTTCATCAACTGAAAACTCAAGTTTTCTCTCATCTATCATCCAAAGATCCTCCTTTCACCTTTGGATCTTGTTAAACACACCTTATGTTCTTCGATTATTCAAGAACACCAAGAACACATACTTGATTGTGGGCCGTGAACTGAATAGCATCAAGAGTTCTTGGGCCGTGAACACCCCTCCTAGCCGTTAACTCCTTTCAGCCTCCATCTTAGCTTCTAACACTCCCATGTATAAGTTATACTTACAAATTAGTCCAATTTCCAATCATTCCTATGATTATATTCACTAATTGGTTGCATATATACTATACAAATTGCTATATAGGACTTGTTTTACTATGTGATTTCACTCGTGGAAGTAACATCCTAAATCAAATCTTCAATCAAATCACTCACGAAAGGTGAGTTCATACCCCTACATTTTTATGATTTTTTTTTACTATTTTAGGAGGGGGGGGGGGGGGAATTCAAGAGAAATACAATAAAATTGTGTTAATATCTCAAAAGATTTTTAAATGTTTTAGTATATTTTAAATTGTTATAATTGTTAAAATTTACATATTTATATCTGTGTAAATTGTATAATTTGGATTCAGAAGATTTAGAATATGTAATTTGACCCCATTTCTTGATCCTTGTTTGGTTGTGGGCTTGGAGTAAAGTTATTTAATCGAAGATCTAATTAATCACAATTATATAAATATTACATTTATATAAATATAAAATGGTTTTTAAACTGTTTGATACTACATGGGTACAAACAGAGAAATTCTTGAAATAACAGTATTACAGATTCTTACAGTAAAACAAACAACTAAACTATAATAGGTATAGTTTAGAGGACTCATTCATTAGTTTCAAGTTTCAAAGTACATAACAGGAAAACATACACAATACATAACGGAAAACAAACAGAGGATAACTATTAGAAAACTAATAGATTACTTTACTGAAAACAAACTTATAAACTATATTCTATACAGTTTATGAAACTTACTTACAATGTATTTATTACAAAGTAACCTTTCAATGTTCTATGTGTAATCATCAATATAGCATTTGTGAGACTACCTTCATGTACTTTTCTAAGTACCAACCAAGTCCTAAAATTATAACCAGAGTCTCCTGGAGGGAGAGCGCAACACTTGTATATAGATCTATATATGGGACTGATAATCCCACACCTGAACTGCTAGCTACAGTTAGTCAGGCATGCCTGGGGTGACAAATGTCTTACATATTACGACGCCTGAAGAACGTCGTGTTCAGACGATCCTAGGTCATCAAGTATGGTTATAATAACTCACAATTTGGTATTGAACAAATTGATTAGTGTATGAATAAGTAACACTTCACATAGTTTTATTTAATTATAAGACTATAATACAGTATTTTACAAGTATAAACACAGATTACTAATTTCAGTACAGAGAAAACATACTTTTCATGGTTTTATGAGATCTGAACTACATTTTACAAATTCATAGTAGAAAAAGTATCACACATTTTGCTTACAAGATAACATAGCAGAAAATATAGGATTTTCTCGGAAAAACATGTTTACTTTATCAATGAATAAGAAAACAGATTTCAGTTACAAACATACTTATGAACTCACCAACTTAAAATTGTTGACACCTTTTCAAAATCTACTTGTATTCTAAGGGAAACAGTAATGCATGTACAGTCACAGCTTTTAAGAAGACGGATATCTATAAACTCATGTCTTTTAAACTTGTACTTTTGAGTTCATATACATTATGTTTTGATCACATTTGTAACACTTGTAACTTTGTAAATACAATGGTTGTTGTTGTACTTTGATTACTATTATGCATTATTGTGATACTATACATGAAGTCCTCCACCCCCGAATGTTTCCGCCGTTCTGGTTTGGGGGTGTGAAACAAACCCTAAAAATTAGGGTTTATCTTTTAAGCATGTATGCCCAACATACGTGAGCTCGACCATAATATCACAAAAATACCACAATGGGTCATTTTGCAACATTTTTCATACACAAGGGCTAAAATGCAATACTCTTTATTCTTAAGGTTAAAATTTGGAATTACCTCGACATTAGGATGTTACAATGTGAGTCTTTTCAGTTAGGCAAGCATGTTAGACTTCCTTTTACATTGTTGAATTCTGTTGCGTGGATATCTCCAATTCTTGGAAACTGTTCATTCTGTTGTGTGGGCATATCCGATTCTTAGCAACTATGGTTTTAACTATTATGCTCTGTTTCTTGACCAATTTTCTCATTATTTGTGGGTCTTTCCTATTAAAGATAAATCTGATGTGTTTGAAAGTTTTGTTCAATTTAGATCTCATGTTAGAAAGCAATTTCACTCTGATATTAAATATTTTCAATGCGACAATGGGGGTGAGTATAATTGTGACACTCCAAAAATCAAAGAAATTTAAATTTTTTAAAATCAACTATGAACCATCATTGTTTACAAAAAGACTTATTGTTTCAAAAGTAACCTCATATCAAAGTGTCCTAAATAAATCAATCACGTGAAGATAGGAAGATGTGTACGATCAGGCCTTCGCTTTCCTACGATCCTCTGAAGTACCTGAAACAATAAACTAAAACTGTACGCCAAAGCTTAGTGAGTTCCCCCAAAGTACCAACACACCACATGACAATCAAACATACAAATATGAGCAGCCAGCCTAAATGAACCGCCTCGCAGGGCCTACAACCTATCTGGACCGCTCCACGGGCCGCCGGCCTAACTGGACCGCCTCGCAGGGCCTACAGCCTATCTGGTTGTCCCCGTGTGACTTAGCTTATAGTATAAAGCATGACCGCCTCAACCCAATCACAATATGTCGACATATGAAACAAATAAAAAAACACAGAACCGAAAAATACAGATAATCATACAGATCTACAAATCAATCATATACTAGCATAGTACTATCCTAGAACTAGAAAACATGATTTAGTGGGCCGGCATTGGTGCCTTCGACCCACGGGTACAGTAAGGAAAACTCACCTCTCAGTCCGAATACAGTCTAAATGAATCCCTGCTCTGACCACCGGCTCTACCCAACTCCTAATAATCAAAACATTTCCCATTCTAAATTAATAACAAATTTCCCAAAATACCCTTGGTCAAAACCGGTCAAAATCAACAAAATCAACTGAGTCAACCCACCCGAGTCAACTCAGGCCTCGTATGCGGGGCGTACTTCGGATGTACCCATGGCGTACTCATGGTCTGAAGCATCATGGCTCAAATTGTGTACGCGCAACATACCATTTGGTACACCCATCGTACACAACAGGTTCCTTCTTAATGCATTAAGTGCTTAATACTTGATCTTTTACGTCCAAATACAAATCCAAGTCCAAAATGTCGTCTTTAACCATAAAGTTTCCAACTTTATGGTCTTGAATGGCCAAAAAGTGTTCAACACTAAAAACCTAGCACATGCATGGAAGGGAAGAAATGATCAAGACCACATTTTTATGTTTCTAAACACCTCAGGATGTCTGAAAGGATAACTTAAATGGATTGGAGTAGCTCGTACTCAAAATACCCAACTAATGGGACCAAAAGGACACAAAATTCATGACTAACTTAGATATATACATAGCTTCATCAAGATAAAAGCTTTTTACCTCAAAGTGATGACAAATGGTGATGAGATGTTGGATCCAAAGAGTCCTACTCCTTCAAGATGATCTTCTCTTCTTCCTCTCTCCTTCAAGGTGACCAAAACACACACACAAAGCTTAATAGTGCTTAAAAGTGGATTAGGGTTTGCAAAAATCGTATTAAGATGTTGTAGGATGATTAGAGATGAGGTTCGAGGCCATAAAGATGCTTAAATAGGGTCCAAACCCTAAAATTTAGGGTTTGAAACGCTCACACGTATGCCCTGCGTATGCGATGTATACTCATCGTACTAGACCCTCGTATGTACACCCAACGTACACAACGTATGTCTTAACCTTAGTACAAATTCCATTATAATTTCCCGACATGTCACGTTTGACGAGACAAATTACCCTTTTGGTTCTTTCACACCCAATGTCGTTCTCAACTACTCTTTCTTAGACATTTATGATACTCCTAACATCACTGCCTCCAAACTCTTGTTCTCTCCTTTTTCAGAATCTCCTCACACATCTACTACCCATGTCTCTGGTAACACTACGCCAACCACTGATTCTCCTACATCGCCTTCTTCGTCTACTCCTGTGAGCAACTCACCTCCTTCTACTCCTGTGTCTTCTCATCCTATGGTGATTTGGGGTCGTGCGGGCATTGTCAAACCAGTTCATAAATTAAATCTCCACACTCAAGATATATCGCCTACTCCTTGTTCTTACTCTGAAGCCTTTAGTGACCCTAACTGGCTTAAAGCAATGCAATATGAATTTAATGCTCTTATTTCTAATAAGACTTGGGTGCTGGTTCCTAAACCTTCTAGTCCTAATATTATCAATTGTATTTGGCTATTTAAAAAGAAAGAGCATGCTGATGGGTCCTGAGAAATATACAAAGCTCGCGTTGTTGGTAATGGCCGCAGTCAGCGACCTGGAATAGACTATGACGATACTTTCAGAGTCCTATGGTTAAACCAACCATAATACGTACTGTTTTATCTCTTGCTGTCTCACAACATTGGCTTGTGCGCCAACTTGATGTGAAAAATGCCTTCCTTCACAGGCATTTAAAAGAAATCGTGTACATGTATCAGCCACCTGGGTTTCGTGACTCCAGATTTCCAGATCACGAATGTCTCATTTAAAGATCTTTATACGGCCTCAAACAAGCCCCGAGAGCACGGTTTCAGCGGTTTGCTCAATTTCTTTTGTAGTATGGGTTCACTAATAGTAAATGTGATAGTTCTCTGTTCGTTTATAATCATGGTAATCATACGACATATCTCCTCCTCTATGTGGATGATATCATTCTCATAGCTTCCTCTAAGGAGTTATTGCACATACGGTTGCCAAGATACTTGGTTCTGAATTTGCTATGACAGATCTTGGAGATTTACACTACTTCCGTAGTATATTAGTTAAGCGTGATTCTCAAGGGATGTTTCTATCTCAGTGAAAATATGCGCTCGAGATTCTTACCAGATCGAACATGCTAAATTGTAAACCAACCCGTACTCCTGTTGACACGTTGCCCAAGCTTGATTATTCCGGTTAGCCAGTCTCTGTCCCTACCCTGTATCGTAGTCTTGTAGGGTCCCTTCAGTCTCACTTTCACGAGACCTGATCTATCATATGTTGTGCAACAAATATGTCTTTATATGCATGATCCTCGTAAACCTCATTTTACAGCTCATAAGCGAATCCTACGATACGTTCGTAGCACCATTGACTATGGGTTATAGTTATATTCTACTCTAGACAGAGGTCTCATCGCTTATTCTGATGCCGATTAGGCTGGTTGCCCTAAAACGAGATGATCTACATCGGGCTATTGTGTATTTCTTGGACAAAATTTATTATCTTGGTCATCTAAACAATAGGATACCGTTTCTCGTTCACATGTTGAGGTTGAGTACCGGGGTGTTGCTAATGCGCTAGCTGAGATCTCATGGATTCAGAACTTATTATTGGAGCTACATCTTCCTACTACTAGTGCGACCATTGTGTATTGCGATAATGTTAGAGCAGTTTATTTGTCCAATAATCCAGTTCAACATCAAAGAACGAAATGCATTAAGATCGACATCCATTTTCTGCGGGACAAAGTTGCTTTTGGTCAAATTCGCATGTTACATGTCCCATCATCCTCTCAATACGCGGGCATTTTTACCAAAGGTCTTCCAACATGTTTATTCTTAGATTTCAGATCTAGTTTGAATGTCCATTCTCTACCTCCCATTCAAAATGCGGAGGACTGTTAATGTATAGTTGATGTATTGTATTTTGTCAGGCCCGTTTTCTATGTATTCGACCCATGTCTTGTATTTTGTTATATATTGTGATTTAATGAAAAGGGTTAATTTTTATGGAAAATAATAAAGTTATCACTCTTTACACTTCACTAATCTCCTCCCGATTTCTACCATAAATCAACCAAATGATATGTCTACTAAAGCAGATATATCGAGTAGCTTTCATCTTGTGGTGTCCAAAACTAACTTGGTTTATTTTCCCCTACTTGAGTTTAAGGGGGGGGGGGGGGGATAGTATGCTGTATTTCGTTTATAACTATATATAGTATATGAGCTATCCTTCTTTCCTTGTATATATATGTATATTTTCTATATTAAGGGGGTGTTTGGATAGGAAAAAAAGAGGGTTTTTATTGCTTATTGCTTATTTCCACCACAATAAGCTAAGTTTAAGTGTTTGGATAAAATCCTTAAAAATCAGCTTATTGTGTTAGGAATAAGCTAAATAAACTAATTTTAATAAGCATCACCCCCTTTGCTTATTGCTTACTAGGTGTAACACCCATGTATTACATAGGTTCATTTAAAAAAAAAATATGACATTCTAAGCATTTGAGAAGCTTGAATTTATAAGAAAAAATTAAAAAAATATTGAATTATTAAAATTAAAGTGTTTTTTCTCTTTTAAGTTTAAGCAAATAATTTAGATAAATAAACAAAGGAAGAGGTTTTAATTTAGAAATTTTAAAATTAAAAGGAAAGTCAATTAATGAAATTGATATACATTTATTATTACTTTTGGTGCAATTAATACATTTAATTAAATATTATATGAAATTTAATAAAAATGAAAGCAACCACAAAATGTCATGTGGAAAAGATTTAATTGAAAATAATCACAAAATGACATGTGGCGAAATCAATAAGAGTGTGACATATGACAAAAAGATTTTAATTTATTAGAGTAGATTAATAGAAATGAAAACAACCACAAAATGCCATGTGGAAAAGATTTAATTGAAAATAACCACAAAATGACATGTGGCGAAATTAATGAGTGTGACATATGACAAAAATATTTTCATTTATTAGAGTAGATTGCTTATTCCTACCACAAATAAGCTAATAAGCAATAAGCTAATAAGTTGATCCAAACACCCCCCAAGATTGCGTTAGACATTTTATCTTTCTTATTGCTTCCAAATTTTAGAGGTTTTATTTGCACTTCTGCATTGGTTTGGAACGAAGTGATAGTTACATCTAGGGGTGTAAACGAGCCGAGCCGAGCCCGAGTCTGACCAAGCTCGAGCTCGGCTCGTGAACAATTAAGTGGGCTCGCGAGCCTAATCGAGCCTAAACGAGCCTATATGTGTGTGTGTGTGTGTGTATATATATATATATATATATATATATATATATATATATATATATATATATATATATATATATATATATATATATATATATATAGAGGCTCGTTTAAGCTCGTTTAGGCTCGCGAGCCCATGAATTGAAGCTGGGCTCGAGCTCGTTTAATGAACGAGTCTCATATTTAGGCTCGAGCTCGGCTCAGGCTCGTTTAATTCGATCTCGAATCGAGCTTTTAACGAGTCGATCCCAAATAGCTCACGAGTAGCTCGACTATGCTTGGAGAGAAAGGCTCCTTAAACTAGAGTAGTAGGTCAATTGCACTTTTCCCATATCAAAGTATATATATGGATGGCTGATGAGAGATTGGGGCACCATTAAATATTGCTTATCCGCTTTCCAACTTGGAGGGGTTATGTACTGGTTAAAGAATAAGAAAATAAAAAGACACGGCATCTTGATTATGACGTTTGTAAGTAAGATAATACTTGACACTGACCAAACACCAACAGTGATTGACTGGTTGTTAAGTTGACAACTTCGCATTCACAAAGTTTGCATACTTCCATTCATTAAATTCAAAAGGGTATTTGCTAAACGTTTCTAGAAGTAATGTTAGTGGCTCAACTGTTTTATCATCTCCGTAAGTAAGTACCAGAACGATGATTTCAAATGAGTGACAATGAAATAATTAACCAGGAAAGATCCATAGAGTAAATAAAAAGAGAAAGTACAAGATTAAGATGATGATGATAATTGGTAAAAGTGACATGGTTTTAGTAGGCTTGAAGTCCACCAAAGCTTCTACTACTTGTCATTCTGTTCAAAAAGAGTGCATATGAGTTCTTTAAGCTGTATTGAGCTGTGAAAACCCGACCGATCTCTTCCCCCTTCTTCTTGCTCATCTTCACACGTTTTCCCGGTTTCTCTCCTCCATTATCATGGTCATCTGTGTCTGGCTCTTCTTCAATGGTTACCAGCTCAGTATGAATAATCACCTCCACATCCAATCGTGATTCTGTACGCAAACGCTTGCGATGTGTACATGGAATAAACCACCACAACTTTCTACTTCCTCTCTTCATTCTTGTAACTCAGAGCGAATTTTTATGTGTGAGTTTCCTTCAGGAAACAGGTATATGTATTGTTGAAGCATAGGTTTAGAAGGTCATAGACTGGTTCTAAATATACCGTAGAGTTTGTCAAATGCACGAGGAATACTCTTTCTAGAGTTTTTTTTTTAAAACAAAATTTAATTAATAAAATATTTAATAGGAAAAGTATCATCATAGATTGACTTTATTATGATCATATCCGAGAAGTAGCCAACTAGCTATGAAAGTAACCTTGTTGATGTTGGTCACAAGGTCATGGATAAGTAACTTGTCAATTCCATCATATGGACCTGGTATGAGTAGACTTGGCTAAATCAATCAATTACGCATTTACTGACTTGTATTATACTCTTGCTACGTTTTATTATCGTGTCGAGTTTCATGTTTATATTTTCTCGTTCAACCAAAACCCAAAAGAATAATTGTTCAGAAATAAAATATCAACTTGACGTTGATGGTATATATTATAAATTCAAAAGAAATTATTATTATCTAACTACTACATTAGACTACAAATAGTTTAAATGTTCTATACTTGGTAAGATGCATTGAAGTTATTTTAATTTGGCTAATGTTTATGTGTTGACAAGGCAGAATATGAAACATGAAATACTGTTGCGATAGAAACGCTCAATAACAAAGTGGTCTAACACTGATTTTAAGATTACCCTTTTAGACAAACCTTAGAAATTCCCATGAGGAATGAACCCTAGCCTGTTTATGGATTGGCATGATATATGGAAAACAAATAACTTCAAAAAGAAAACAATAAGGAGTTGTTACACATTTGCCTTGATACGTGTTTGAGGAGGTACCTAAGGCCACCTCCATGGCCAGATCCTTTTATGACAGAAATTAGTGGCAGTTTTCTTATTGTCGCTAATACCCTTGCATGGAAACACCCATGTCCTTGCTTGCCATGTTTCCTACGTTCACCCATGTTTTTGATGTCCCTTATAAGTACTTTTGCATTTTTATTTAGTTATTGTATTTATTTATTTTGTAGCAAAGTAGATTAGATTCATTTTAGTACAGTTACACCCATGTTTTCCATTTCTTAGTTTTTAGCTATTTGGGTTGTTATTTATATAGATGTAATTGCTTTGTTTTGAATTAGTTTTTAGCTATTTGGGTTGTTATTTATATAGATGTAATTGTTTTGTTTTGAATTAATGGAGACGAATTTGATGAAACTAATATCTCTTTCACCATTTATTTATTTGGGAGATTAGCCATCTCAAATTGGTCTTATCTTGGAGATTGACCATCTCGAATCGGTCTTATCAAATGGTGCTTTCATTCTCGATATCAATGCCTCAATGTCATCGTTATCCATTAGGCCATGAAGAGTCTTCCGATATCTTGGCCGACAAATTAGCTCAACTCATTGCTATAACTATCGCTAACAACAACCGCCTCGATGCCATCATCGCCAAGTTAACCGAGACCACTGCAATCCTCCCTACCACATTGATCACAAGCAAAAATATAGGGGCTATCTTACCACCTCTAACCACATAACAACCACCGCCACCATTGTTGCCAACACCACCACCGACATCGCCATCACAGCCATTGCTACTAACAACATCAATATCTCTACCGTTAACACCACCGACACTCCTACCGCCACCTCCTCCACAAAAATCGTTGCCATCAACCCTCTCTCCAAAACAAACACTTCCACCTTCGCAACCTAAATTAACATTCGAACAAGTCCGACCTCTCATGCTCCGTTTTAAATTGTTCGCCCAACATTTTTCCGCTCTTGTTACTCGTCATACTAGCTTATGTGACCTCGAGGAAGAGGTCAATTTTAAGGGCGGAGGAATTGATACGTGTTTGAGGAAGTACCTAAGGCCACCTCCATGGCCAGATCCTTTTATGACAGAACTTAGTGGCAGTTTTCTTATTGTCGCTAATACCCTTGTATGAAACCCCCCACGTCCTTGCTGCCATGTTTCCTATGTACACCCATGTTTTTGATGTCCCTTATTATTAGTACTTTTGCATTTTTATTTAGTTATTGTATTTATTTATTTTGTAGCAAAGTAGACTAGATTCATTTTAGTACGGTTACACCCATGTTTCCCATTTCCTAGTTTTTAGCTATTTCGGTTGTTTGGGGTGTTAGCTGTTATGCGTGTATTCACATGTGTGTTTGGGGTGTTAGCTGTTATGGGTGTGGTACGGGCAGCCAACCAATACTTATGATGAAGGAGTACTTAGTTTTATAGGTTTGCATTTCACTTTTTGGGGGAAAATGGTTTGGTTTTGTTGGTACATGGTTGGTTTGTATGGGTAAGTCGTTATTGTATTTTGGTTGTTTAGTGGTCTGATCTATGATTTTTTTTTGTATGTGGGTGTGAAACTTGGATGCCATTGTGTTGGCAGTTTAGTTGTAACACCCCGGTTATTAAATAAATAAAATAGATAAAATTAATATGAATAGTAGCCCTAAAATCCATAATATTTAGTGGGGTGTTGGTTTTCGGGAGCCAAATGTTATAATTTGGATTATTCGGGGGTTAAAGTGTAAATTCGAGATTTGTTTTGTAAAGATTCTTAGAAGACAGGGGGTATTTGGTAACATAAGGACTTCAGTTGAAAATAATTTGTAGAGGGAGGGGCTGTTTGGTAAAAGATTGGACTTGATTTGAAAGGGATTTCAGAAGGCAGGGTATAAATGGTAAATTATAAACATAGTTTGAAAGGATGTTTATGGGGAGGGAACATTTCTGCCATAATGGAATAAAGTTTAAAAAGTGTCGGTTATTTAACTGTTCCATAACCCTAACCCTAGGAACCATATCAACCGCCACCTTATGTCTCCCACCACCGACCTCCACCTTCCTTCTCCACCGTCGGTGCCGCCATCCATGTAACCCGCTTTTTCCGATCAACTAGCGGCCACCAAGCGAGCACCGAACTTCCTCCGTTCTTCTTCTTCTCCTTCTTCAACCGTCACCTCCCCTTCTGCCATCGGTGAAGTCGTGAACGGCCGGAGAAAGCCCACCAAGAACGAAGACGGAGCTGTGACCGACGAACACGAGTCGTGCGCGATCAGAATGCTCACGGTGAGGCTATCTTTCATCTCTTTCATTCCTATTAGTTGTATGGGGCCGTAATCGTCGTTTTGGCAGCCGCCGCCGTTGGTCGCCATTTCTGTGGCATTCCGGCGATGTCCTGCCACCTTGTAGGTGGCTGAATGCGTGTGTGTTCACTTTTAAGGGCTGCTTTAGGAGCTAATAGTGAAGTATGTGCATTATTTTGGGAAGGGAATCAAGATAACCTGCCACCACCACCACCACCGTGAGGTGGTGGCTGTCATCTCCAACCACCATATGCCGCCACAAGTTTGTTGATTGAGTGCATAACCCGATGTTGATGTGTTCCAGGCACGTATATGTGTGTTGTTGCTGAACAGAAAAACTCAAGGAAAACCACCATGGCTGCCATGGTGGCTGCCGCTGTTAGCCACCGCTGCTGCTCGCCGTCTCGTGCCATCGCCGCCACCGTACGCCACCAGGTGGGTGGCTGGATTCATGTTACAATCAGAAAGAGTGTATTGTGTGTGGTGTTGCTTGCCCGGATTTCATGAGAAAAACCACCACCACCACCTCCAACCACCGCCACAAGGGTGGCTGGGTGTGTGTGTATATGTTATTTGTGTGTGTACGTTTATTTGGATATTGCATTGTAACATTGTATTTGATTGGAATAATTAAGGAAAATGCGTCACCACCACCGTGAGGTGGTAGCCGCCACCATGAGCCACCATTGACCACCACTACCCGAGGTGGTAGTGGGTGGTGCCCAACTTAATTAATAATTAATTAACCTAAAAACTTAACTAATGGGCTAATTGGATCGCGATTGGGTTGGAAACCCTAATTAGGGTTTAGAAAACCCTAATTTTGGATTTATTGGTTTGGAATTATTGGGACCCGCGTTTTGGGCCATTGGAATTGAATTGTGAATTACACCCGATCGCACCATATGATTTATCTAGTAGAGTGATGGACTTAATGGATTAAGTCCTTAATGGGTTTAGTGAGAAACACTTAACCCTAATCGTCATTTTATGTGAAAACCCTAATTTTGCTTGGGCCTTGAGTTGGGCCTTCCTATTGGGCTTTGGTGATTGGGCTATTGATGGGCCATCCAAGAACAAGCATATGTAGTAGAATATTTGGATGTGCTTTAGGGTAAGGCTCATGTGAGGGTTTGGGCCCAATTTGGAAAATTGGGCCATAGATGGGCCATAACTGGGCCTTAAGTATCACGAGAGGTTGGACCATTGGAATGCAAAATGTTTAGACTGGAAGAAATGGTTGGGCCTTAGGGTAAGACCATGTAAAGGTTTGGGCCCAATTTGGAAAAATTGGGCCATATGTTGGTTTTTGATTCATAGTTTGACTTTTAGGCCTTGGATTGGGCCTTGAGTTTGAATCAAGCTAAAATGGGGGGTAAAGTAGCCTTTTACCCCAAACATGGACTTATGGATATATGTTGGAACCCAATTACTGATTGGGTGTTATTTTGTTGATTGACAGTTGTGGAATATGTCATCCAACAGCTAGAGTTTTGTCTGCGGGACTTCAGCAGTGTGAGGTGAGTTACCTTCCAGTAGAAGTGGGTCGAAGGCACCAATGCCGACCCACTAGTAGTTGATTATAGTTAAGATAATTGTATGTGTGATAATTGTCTGTTATGCCACTATCTGTTATGAGTTATGTGTTACTTGATGGGTTTTGAGCATTCTAACACTCATATGGTGTACATGCAACCCTAGATGCTTTGGATCTATGTTTTGTCTAATATACATGCAAACTTTCAAAATTCCAAAGCATCATCCTAACTAGCATACAATGGAGTAACTATACTACAAAGTTCTAGTTAGATGACATTCCTTTTAGTGTAGTTGAAACCTTGAAGCTTTAAGAGCCTAGCACCAATAATGTGAATGCATCAAATGGAACCACAAATCACCACCAACAATTGGAAGAACTTGAGAGGATATAATATGCACTTAAAATCGGCTAGCACTCTTACAAGAACTCTAGGTGCCGATTTCATGACCCAAAGGGCTTCTTATATAGTGTGGCTACATTAGGGTTACACCATGAAAACCCTAATGTGCATGACTTTCCACATTTGTCATGCTCCATGGGTTTTAACCTCCATGGAGTATCCATGGGTCACCACATGGGTTTAGCCCAACATAAGGAATCATGGATCATTAGCCCAATTTATAAGAATGGATGATTTACACAATCAATCCCTATATATTTAATCAGTCTCTTTTGATCACAAAATTAATTCCAAATTAATTTTTGATCAATACTAATTAAATAATATGATGTCATATTAATATATTAGAACTTATAATATATTAATAAATCATAATTATCCTCTTCTCAAAAGTCCATCCTTCAAATTGTCCAGGTGAAGTGAAACCCAAATGGACCATGCTACTCTCAGGTCAAGTACATACCAAATATTGTTATGGACTTATACACCTTATCCAACAGTCTCCCACTTGGATAAGTCTAATAACTATAGTTGTAAGTATAACTTCAGGATCCGACTAGCAATCGTGGCTCTAAAATGCCTTTGTCTAACTTAGACGTACCATTTTAGATAAGTGATCATAGAATCCTCTGTTCTCAAGATATCAGCCGGACAAACACATGGAACACAATCAATCTTATTGTCCAGCAGTTTTTTTCCCGATTTCTGATTCGTTTGACATAGAACTTAATCGAACACATCAATTTAGTTCTGACCGGGCCCGACACATAAGTCAAAACAAAAGCATCGAGGGGCCCAAGATATCGCTTTTAATCTTCCAAGGACTAAAAGGAACAGATAAACTTTGACAGTATATGCTTGTACTAACTATTCATTGAATCATACACAACAACACGTTTTATAACATCGAGTTAACGATGCATTTTCGTACTATCAATGTACGGCCAACTCATAGTCAACAACTCATATATCTAGGTTTGAAGATTATATGATATAATCGTCTCACGATCACTCGAGATAAATTCCATGAAGTGATACAAGTGAGCGTGGGTTGAATCCAATACTCATACCTTATGAGCACTCATGAATGTCATAGCAATGTCTAACCATTTCTGACAATCTACAAGCCAAATTCATGACATTCTTAATTCAATACCTACTTCCAAAGTATGATCGACTGTGGATGGTTTGAATAATACAATTATTCTGGAAGTCAAAACATGCAAAATGAAACAATAGTAAACAATTGACATGAGACAGTACCATACTAGTAAATAAAAAGCACCTTTTATTTAAGCATCAAATGTTAATTACAGTCTATATATTACAAGTTTCGAATCAACTATCTAATCATTAAAACTAATATCATCCCTCAGCCCAATGTGCCTCGCATGCTGTAAATGCTTAACCCTACTCAGTCCCTTCGTGAGGGGATCTGCCGGGTTCTCATATGATGATATCCTCTTTGCCACGAGGAGTCCTTCTTCTATCTTGTGTCTTATGAAGTGATATTTGTTGTCGATGTGTCTGGACCTGCCATGATCCCTTGGTTCCTTGGCTAATGCAACCACACTATCGCTATCACAGAAAATCTACACAGGCTCCTTTATAGCTGGTACAACTCCAAGGTCTCCGATGAAGTTCTTCAGCCATATCGCCTCCTTCGTCGCTTCGCTTGCTGCTATGTACTTTGATTCGCATGTTGAATCAACTACATTCTCCTGCTTGGAAATTTTCCAAGTCATTTCTCCTCTAGTCAGGGTAAAGACCCAGCCCGACTGAGATCGGAAATTATCCATGTCGGTCTGAAAGCTGGTGTCACTATACCCTACCACTCTCAAGTCATCACTCCCACCGAGGGTAAGGACCCAGTCCTTAGTCCTCCGCAGGTACTTGAGAATGTTTTTCACCATAGTCCAGTGAGCCTTGCCCAGATTCCGTTGATAATCGACTCATCTCAGCTATCTCAGCCTCTGTACTCGGACTATGAGTTTTGCTCAGTCTGGCATTGTGCTGGATCGGTAAGTCACCTTTCTTGGAATTATGCATGTTGAACCTCTTCAACACTTTGTCCAAGTACGTACTTTGACTAAGTCCAGTTAGTCTCTTACTCCTGTCTCTCAATATCCTTATCCCTTGGATATTGGCAGCTTCTCCAAGGTCCTTCACAGCGAAACACTTCCCAAGCCAGGATTTCACCTCCTGCAAGGTTGGGATATCATTTCCTATGAGTAGTATGTCATCCACATACAGTACCAAAAAGTTAAATATACTCCCACTAGCTCTGACATATACACAAGACTCATCCTTACTCTTCGCAAAGCCAAACTCTTTGACTTTCTCATCGAAGCAAAGATTCCATCTGCGAGATGCTTGTTTCAATCCATAAATGGATTTCTCAAGCCTACACACTCTATTAGGGTACTTAGCATTGACAAAACCCTCAGGCTGACTCATGTAAACATACCCAGCCAACTTCCCATTAAGGAAAGCGGTTTTGACATCCATTTTCCATATTTCATAGTCATGAAACGCAACAATGGCTAGCATAAACCTAATAGACTTAATCTTCGCCACTGGTGAGAAGGTCTCATCATAGTCAACTCCCGGAGTTTGAGTAAAGCCCTTCGCAACCAGTCGCGCCTTATAAGCGTGTACCTTCCCATCCATGTCGGTCTTCTTCTTGAAGATCCATTTGCACCCGACTGTCTTACGACCTGGTAAATTGTCAACCAAGTTCCAAACTTGATTGTTATACATGGACTGAATCTCGCTGTCCATCGCCTCTTTCCATTTAGCAAACTTGGGGCCTGCCATGGCTTCCTTGTAGCTGTTAGGTTCATCCAAATTTATCAGTGTGCTGTCACTGATAAATGTATCACCCTCAGATGTTATATGAACACCATATAACACAGGTGGAACACTAACTCTACTGGAACGCCTCAGAGGTATGGACTCGTCAATCGGTTCAACAGGAGTTTCCTCCTCAGGTTGACTGCTAGTGTTTGAGGTTTCTTCATCGGTTAACTCTTGAAGTTCTTCAAGTTCGATTTGCCTCCCACTGTCCCTTTGGAATATGAGTTCCCTCTCTCGGAAAACCCCTCTCCTCGCAACGAAGACAAGATTGTCACTCGGTCTGTAGAAGAGATAACCAAAGGACTTTTGCGGGTAGCCGATGAAAATACAACGCTCACTCCGAGGTTTGAGCTTGTCGTGAGTCTCGCGCCTCACGAAAGCCTCGCAACCCCAAACCTTGATGTGTGCTAACGACGGAGCCTTCCCTGTCCACATCTCGTGAGGTGTTTTGGCAACCTTTTTAGTTGGGACTCGATTAAGGATATGGGCGGTAGTCTCCAAGGTATACCCCCAGAATGAGATTGGTAACGAAGATCGACTCATCATGGAACGAACCATGTCCAACAAGGTTCAGTTGTACCTCTCAGCCACACCATTAAGCTGTGGTGTCCTAGGTGACATCAACTGTGAAACAATTCCACACTCCTTAAGATAGTCTAGGAACTCGATACTAAGATACTCACCACCTCGATCAGATCAGAACATCTTTATCTTCCTGCCCAGCTGATTCTCCACTTCTTGCTTAAACTCTTTGAATTTATCAAAGGTTTCTGACTTATGCTTGATTAAGTAGATATAGCCATATCTACTGTAATCATCAGTAAAAGTCACATAGAAGCGGTTAGCATCTGTTGTGGCGGTTCTGAAGGGCCCACACACATCGGTGTGTATGAGATCCAAAAAACCCTCACCCCTTTCACATGAACCAGTGAAGGGTGACTTAGTCATTTTTCCAAGCAAACAAGACTCGCAAGTGTCATCCGACCTTAAGTCGAATGACTCCAAAACTCCACCCTTCTGGAGTTGGCCTATGAGCTTATTGTTGACATGTCCAAGACGACAATGCCATAAGGATGCCTTATCCAAATCATTAGAAGAATCGATATGCAACACATTATTTCCTAAGTTGTCTACAACCATCAAAGTTTCATATACACCATTACAAGGTAATGCTCTAAAATAAAAAACACCATTATAATAAGCATTTATTGCACTAATTTCATTATCAAACGAAAATGTGAAACCTTGTTTGTACAAACCATGAAAGGAAATAATATTTCTCGCCATATCAGACGAGTAGAAACAATTATTCAAATCTATTTCTAACCCACTACTAAGCAATAAAGAGTAAACTCCAATCTTGGTGACAGGTGAAACCTTCCTATTCCCCATGATCAAGTTTATCTTCCCGTGCTCCACATCCTTACTTCTTTTTAGGCCCTACACATCAGAACAAATGTGAAATCCACAACCTGTGTCAAACACCCAAGAGTTAGTATGTGATGAGTGTTTAGATAGAATAGTGTAAATAGCTGCATGGGTGGGTTTGGCCTTCCCATCCTTGACATCCTGCAAGTATTTGGGGCATCTTCGCTTCCAGTGCCCTTTTTCATGGCAGTAGAAATACTCTGCTTCTTTTGGGATGGTCGAGGGAGTAGCAGAACCTTCTTTGGTTCCACTTGAAGAGGATCCATCAAGAGACTTTCCCTTGTGGCTCTTGGAAGGAGCCTTCTTCTTCATCCCCTTACCTTGCCCAATTGCCAGAACAGGGGCATTAACAGTAGGAGTGGTTACAACAGATTTACCTTTGAGACCACTTTCGGCAGTCCTTAAAAGGCCCTGAAGTTTGCTCAGAGTGACTTCCTCCTTGTTCATATGATAAGTCATGAGGAACTGATCATAACATGGAGGTAAGGAGTGTAGAATAATATATATGGCCAGCTCCTCATCAAAGTTCACATTCAATTTGAGCAGACGGTCTACAAACCTTTGCATTTTCTGCAAGTGGCCCGTGATGGGTTCACCATCCTTCATCTTTGTTGTAATCATGGAGCAGATGATTTCATACCGCTCTTGACGAGCACTCTGATGGTATCTTTCCATCAGGTCCTGGTGCATCTCAAAAGGGTAGAAGTCCTCATAGGACTTTTGGAGTTCAGGAGACATGGTGGCAAGCATGATATAAGCTACCTTGGTGGCATCTTTCTCATGTGCCCTGAAATCAACAATCTCCTGAGGAGTAGCAGCAGACTCATCAATTTCCTTAAGCTCCTTGTCGAGGACATATTACTTGTCCTCGTAGCAAGTGACCATGCTGATGTTCCTAATCCAATCATTGAAATTAGTCCCATCAAAGATGACTCTCCCACAAAGGTTCATGAGAGAGAAGGAGCCGGTAGGGTTTGAGCCCGAAGCAGTGTTGGTAGACATCTGAAAAGAAAGAAAGACAAATTTTAGATTAGATAAAGAGTCCATAATATAACACCCAAAATGTAATATTAAGGCTAGGACCCAACACAATATTTTAAAATTTGGAAAAGGGATGCCGTAATCCAACTTGCAAAATATTTGAAGGTAGGTAAATGACGATTTACCAATTTCCACCATGAAAACGAAATTTGTTAATTAAGTTTTATTGGATTTGAAACTCCCAGATCCTTTGAGATTCATTGAACAATTCAATGGCATGTTTAAATCTCGATTATGCCCTTCAGGTTTGTGACTGGGATAGCGAGGATCACAAACAAGGTGTGAATAACCATGCAAATGTACTTGGTACTCTTAATGTCAATTATCACCTTAATCAATGTGCCGGTTAACCACACACGTTCCATTGACCTTATGATAAACATTAAACTACCCTTTGCCACCCTTACTAGTCCAAGTTAATGTGCCGGTTAACCACACATGCTCCATCAACGACTTGGTAAGGTGAAAAGTGTAATTTCATGGATTAGCATCAATGTCACATTTTTCTAAAGTAACTAAGATGGGGATTTATAAAAGGTTTACTTACTTTATTACTATCATTATACTTTTAATGAGAATTATAGTCTTTGTCCTACCCATTTGGCTAACGACCCTCCACCAATCCAGGAAGCGGTGGGTGAGAGTGGACACCCGTTAAACTACCATTTTATAGGCAGTAACCTTATACCCCCCTTATAGACCAGCTTCGTGAATGAGGCCTACTAATGGTAATACCGACTTGTCTTTTATATATATATATATATATATATATATATATATATATATATATATATATATATATATATATATATATATATATATATATATATATATATATATATAAATACTAAACCTATAATATTATAATAGTATAAGGGTTGAATTTTAACTTTTAAAATTCTAAGGTTTGGAATTAAAGCTTCATTTAGTGAGACTTTACAAATTCTAAAACTTGAGGGCAAGTTTTGAAACTTGTCAAAACTCTTCAAGTCCATAACATATGAGTTTAATGACATCTTTATTAGAAAAACCTTTTATGTTCCATAACATCCATAACTTGAGGACAAGTTATGGAGTCCAGTAAAATCATTTAAAACATTATATAACTAACACAATAATCAAATAATTCATAGAAGATTCAATCAAACTCATATAAACAAGACAATTCAAATCAAAACAAATTTCATGTAACTAGCCTAACCATGTAAACTAATACAAAACATGAAACTTTTGAAAATTATCTTTTAAATTGGATTAGCATGATCATTACCACATCAAAAACAAGTTTATAAGTTCAAAAATAGTTTAGGGTAATGATACTAGTCCAATTCCAGCCTTAAAACTCGAAAATCTGCACTCTGGAGTACCAACTCGTCGAGTATATGAACTAACTCGGCGAGTTGGTCAGGATTGTGAGGGGACTCGACGAGTTCCCCAGTGGACTCGGCGAATCCACTGTCCAGATGGAAAAAAATCGATTTTTCAAGCATTTCTAAGCAAGTAGCATCAAGTATATTGGAAAACAATCCTAGGCTCTGACACCACTGATGTTTTGAGCATTCTAACACTCCTATGGTGTACATGCAACCCTAGATGCTTTGGATCTACGTTTTCTCTAATATACATGCAAACTTTCAAAATTCCAAAGCATCATCCTAACTAGCATACAATGGAGTGACTATACTACAAAATTCTAGTTAGATGACATACCTTTTAGTGTAGTTGAAACCTTGAAGCTTTAAGAGCCTAGCACCAATAATGTGAATGCCTCAAATGGAACCACAAGTCACCACCAACAATTGGAAGAACTTGAGAGGAGATAATATGCACTCAAAATCGGCTAGCACTCTTACAAGAACTCTAGGTGCCGATTTCATTTATATAGTGTGGCTACATTAGGGTTACACCATGCAAACCCTAATATGCATGACTTTCCACATTCCTCATGCTCCATGGGTTTTAACCTCCATGGAGTATCCATGGGTCACCACATGGGTTTAGCCTAACATAAGGAATCATGGATCATTAGCCCACTTTATAAGAATGAATGATTTACACAATCAATCCCTATATATTTAATCAGTCTCTTTTGATCACAAAATCAATTCCAAATTAATTCTTGATCATTAGTAATTAAATAATATGATTTCATATTAATATATTAGAGCTTATAATATATTAATAAATCATAATTATCCTCTTCTCAAAAGTCCATCCTTCAAATTGTCCCAATGAAGTGCAACCCAAATGGACCATGCTACTCTCGGGTCAAGTACATACCAAATATATTTATGGACTTAGACACCTTATCCAACATTAGTATGCTTTGATATTATGTGATAATAGTAGGAGGGGTGGATAGACCCCAGTATCGGTTGCAAGGACCGACAGGGTAGGTCGGGCACCCAGATATGCTCGATAGTATGTTATGCTATGATATTATGTGATTGTGGTAGGAGGGGTGGATAGACCCCAATATCGGTTGTAAGGACCGGCATGGTAGGTTGGGCACCCATATATGCCTGACAGTACGTTATGCTATGTTATTATGTGGTAGTGGTTGGGGTGAAATAGTCCCTGTAACCGGTTGAGATAAACCGGAGGGTAGGTCGGGCACCCAGATATGCCTGGCAGGATAGGTCAAGCACCCAGATATGCTTGACAGGGGTAGGTCGGGCACCCCAGTATGCCTGACAAGGGTAGGTTGAGCACCCAGATATGCTTAGCAGGGTAGACCGGGCACCCAGATTTGCCTGGTAGTATGTGTATTGTATGGTATGTGGTATGATGAGGGAACTCACTAAGCTTCGTGCTTACGGTTTTTAGTTTTGGTTTCAGGAACATCGTTTTCAAAGGAAAGGAGCTGGCGATCGCAGCGCATCACACTATGTTTTCCGCACATCAGATCTTTGGGATTACACTCTGATTTTGTTTTATGATAACATGTTTTGATTATTGACACTTTGGTTTTGACACTGGATGTTTTTATGGATGTTTTTATACCGTTGGTTTTATGAATTATTAAACTAAAAATGAAATTTTTGGTCTTAAATTTTGGGATGTTACAAGTTGGTTTGAGGGAGTCGGACACACTCTTGGTTGTGTCTGGATTCAAATCTGGGGTTTGAAAGATTTTTACAAGGAATTAATTTTCTAAAAATTAAAATAAAGAGTTTTGATAAAGAACAAGGAGTGTGATGTGTGCAATCAGCCGAGCTCAAGTATGTTTTCCCTAAGATACCCATACATGTTATGTTATGTTATGTTACGATATGAATTGAGAATATGTGAACTGTATGCTAGATTAGGGCTAATGATTTAGGAAGGATGCCTTATATGCCTATTATATGTGTTTGTAGACCTGCATGCTAGTACTGATCAGTCAGTGATAGGATGGCCTGTTTAGGTTATGCCTGATTGTATGAGCCTTTGAATTGCATGTATAGATTCCTGATTAGAGGATATAATGGTTTTATTGGAGTATGATGGTTAGATTTTCCATTGTCTGAATGCTGTTTGCTTTTTGCTTTGTGGGACTCTTAGTGATGTGAGTTAGCTACTAAGTGAATATGCTAAGTCACATGGGACACAGGCCGGATAATCTCAGAGTGATGAACTTGACCCTATTGTGCAACTCTTGTCTGAGTCCAACTGTTCTAGGGATGGGTCTTTTACTCGAATGATTATCTGATCTCTGTTGCATGTGGCTATATTCGTGAGGTAGCTAGTTGAAATTACTGGGAATCTTTCAATAGCTGAGAAATGGGTGGCTTCAGGAACCTAGGAAAGCCTAGGATATGTTTCAGTGGGTTAGCAGTGAGGTTTAGTGAGACTTGGGTGCATCAGTTTGAGGAAGTGACTTGGAGGATTCGGGAGGATTGCTCAGGAAAGTATGGATAGGTGTGGAAGGTAGTATTGGGCTCGTACTATTGAAAGCACATGATCAATACTCGAATCGGTAAGAGTCTTGGAGAATCTGAGAAGCTTCAGGGAGGAGTTTGTGACCCGGTTTGGGGACAGAGGATGTTCCAATTGTTGCAGCTCAGCCATTGGCAAGTGAGCTACTGAGCGTGTCAGGGTGTCAGACCCTGTAGGATATGAATTCTAAGTCCGAGGATGCGAGATCGATTTGGAGCACTTTGAGAAGAGAGGGTCGTGTCAGGTGCATATAGTAGAGGGTCCCGGGGAGAGACCGAAGACTTCTGATCATCGGGTGAAAGGCCAGCAGGGCCGGAGTCAGTGCAGCTTGTGCGGGAAAGTACACAAGGGAGTTTGACATTCCAGGGGTTTAGGCTGCTACAAGTGTAGCGGGGTTGGTCATATCAGCAGAAGGAGTCAGGCCCTGCAGTGTCAGACAGGAGAAGTCATAACTCCAGCAAGAAATGTTGCGGGTATGTAACCTTGCCTTCTTTGCGGGTGTGTTATTTGCTGCAGCTTCCAAGTAGATATCAGGAAATTGTACCACTTTGGAATTTTGATTGAGTTTGAACAAGCTAGATCTCGGGTTGGTTCTCTGCTATTGTCTGGGTTATCGAGGATTGTTATATGCCATTTTGCATGCCGAGAGATTTTTGAGGAATCTACAGATAGACGTATCTAGTGGATGGGTTCCTTGTGTACCGGTATCATTCCGGATCCTTGTCGAGATCCGTTCAGAAGTATTATTTGGAAGATCCTTGGTCAGGAATTAGTAGGATAGTTCTCAAGTGAAGTCAGAGTTCAGTGGTTCTACCATTTGTTCGGGTGTGGTCGGCATTTGCCTATGGAAGAAGTTTGGAGTTCAAGGCACTACCGTTGCTAGGAAAGGGCTGGTAGCATGAAGATAGTGGAGTCAGTTGCGAGTGTTAGATGCATGGGTATTGGGGCTGATGAGATGAAAACTCTTTAGATCGATTAGATCTTTAACATGTAAATCAATAAGAATAACAAACACTAGAACACACAATGAATCAATCGTATGTCGAATGATTAAAATATAGTCACGCCTTAGAAGAGCTCGATTAAGAACTTCCTCTGTAGAGGTGTTCTAGGGTTTACAGTACAATTAATATGATAAAGATCAAAAGCGTTAATGACAAGGATGCATGCATGCACCTTATATACTAAACCCTAGAAAGATTAACACGGTTGGACAGGCCCAAACCGAGCGTACATAATGGACCGAACTACTAAGGCCCAATGGCGCAACCCTTTAAACCCAACAATCTTCCCCTTTGCGCCAATTGAGGCGAGTGACTACTTCGTTTGAGCAGGAGCAGATGACTTCACGGTCTTGAATAGCTTCGGTATAATGGCAAGCAGAGTTTGACAAAGGTGAATATACCATCGAAGCATGTCCGTAAACAACTTCTTATCTGCATAACTGTTCTGGTCACACCGATATATAATTTCAAGAATGTGCTCTAAGCACGCGGTGGAGAACAAGTGCTTATCAGCCAGAGCGAACAAACATCTTTGACCTTCGCCCCTTGTGAACAAAATGGTGTAAAATTGTGGATCAATTTTGCCTTTAATCATCACCGTCATATCACTTGGCTTCCCGATTGGCTTTATAATGGGCTTCTTTCTGATTGCAGAAGCAACCTCCTGATCCATTTTCGCCACTTCATGAATATAGCAGACCAGCATCCGCTTGATATGATCAATAACAGGCCCATATTCTTGTTGATTGGTCAGCAAAATGTTGTTCAAAAGAATCCAATCATGGGGATTTAAGTTCGGCAGATCACCAAGGGATATCTCATGAACCGAGCCGCTTGAGCCTCGTGTGACCTTGAATTTGACATTTACAAACTTCCCTGCCGAAGTCGGTTTCAATACCTTCACAGTTGTGATCTTCTTTTTACTCCAAGTGAGGTATTGCGGTTGAGAGAAAGAAAGATAAAATTCGAGCAAGTCTCGATCAACCTTTCGATCAGGAGAGGGGATAGGAACAGTTGAATCAAAACAATGAAATACGAACGCTTTTCGAGTGATGGGCATATCGAACTGAGCATCCTTGGAATTTTCAAGACCGAAGGAAAGGACCGGTTCAAGCCAGTGTGTGCTTGGAGAGTCAATCGCCTCTTTCAGAAGTCTTTCCGTTGTCCACAGAGGAAACAAAGATTTCCTTCGTTCCGAGATGTCGTTCGCTTCTTTTATCTTCTTTTCCTTTTCAATTTCGTCATTCGCCTTGGAAAGCTTTTCATCAAGCTCTCGATCACTGAATTTGAATTTGGGATTTTCAGGTTTGGAGGTTAAAATTACCACCTCATCGTCATTATTTACCTTCTCCTTTCCTTTGTCCTATATACTGCCCGAAGCTACATTATCCTTCGGTACAGCAGTGACCCTCGGTTGTTGAATGGGTTTACTTGAAGGAGGTTTTTGAGATTGAACTTGACCAATATTATACCCCCCTTGTTTCGGAAGGACCACAGGCTCCAGAACACTCTCAATCCTGCTCAAAATGTCCAGACCAGGTCTCAATTTCTCAGGTAGGTGCCGACGAACCGTAATTGTAAGAGAGGAGTCGTGAGCTTCAAGCAAATACAAAAGAATAGAGTGCACATCACCGATGCTGCTTTTGATGATAGCCCTTTCGGTCTTGAAATCAACATTTTCTTTTTGGACCTGAGATATTTGCAGAGCTTGCGTTTTGACCTGAGTAGTTTTGAGAGCCAACTCATCCATGACCTTATTTTCTAGAGCGAGATCGCTTTGCAGTTTGTCAAGACGAGAGGAGAGAGATGATAAAAGATCATCTTGATCAGCTTTGAGAGAGGAACGCAACACATCAAATTTTTATTGCTCCCCTTGAAGTGACTTGGAAAGAGAGTCAATTGCAGAATTGACTTTGTGAGCATTGGACTCAACAACTCCCTTAAGAGAATCAAGAAAAATCTTGGCATCAGCAATCACATTGGCCACATCTGCAGACACATTTTTGCAAGATAAAGAAGAGAGCTCTACAGCGGTGGTTGCCTTTTGGATGCACTCATCATGCTTTTTAATAGCAGTTTCAATCAAAGCTTTGACAGCCGCATCAGAGTAAGCAGAGGTTGAGGAAGTAGACGATGAAGCGAGCAACCTGTCAAGCTTCTCGTTGAGATCCTTTAGGTGTCACTTGGTGATAGGAGTGTCTTCATCAGCATCGCTGAGAATCCGATATGGGCTATAGTAAATAGAGTCAAACTCCATTTCGGCTCCGCTAAGAACTGTATCAGACTCGGTTGAGGAAGGTGGGGATAAAGGTTTTGAAGTAACCGAGATTTGTAGACCTTCAGTAGTCGCCCCCGTATTAGATACGTTGACAACAACCGGAGGTTCGGTTGTAGTGGTTGTAGTAGTTGCTTGTGTGACGATAGGAGGTGGAATTGGAGCAGTGGAAGTTGTTGCTGAAATGGAAGTAGGTTGAGAAGTAACCGGGGCAATTGATATAGGTACTGAAGTAGGAGATGGAGAAGGAGGTGAATTTCCTCTTGGTGAGCTTTCAAGATTAACGGGTTTGGCTTCAGTTGACTTCGGTTGATCTTGATCTGAAAGAACATAATCCGAATCAGTGGAAGAGACAGCCTTCTGTTTCTTGGCCATCTTCTTAATCTTTCGCTTTTTGTGGGCAGGAGAAGATTCTTTATCTTGTTTTCACTTTTGAGGCCTGGCCACTTGGGATGATTGACCTTCAACTTCCTTCTTCTTTTGTTCTTGTTTCTTTCCCTTCTTTGCTGGTTTGTCAACAACCTCCAAGGCACGTTGCATTTCTGGAGTGAGTTCTCTTGGCCCTGAAGGTGTCGGTTTCCTGTAATCAGCCATAACATTGCTTTCGCTTGAGACACACCTGTACATTGATTTAGGAATTGAACCGATGAACATGAACTTCGTGGGATCGGAGACAATGATTTTTGTTGTGTAGAAAGTGCCAATTGAAGACATCAAAGCATCTGCCATGATTGGAATCTGAAAATGTTCAATGGCTCTTCGAGTAACCAGCGTCCAGAAGCGTCCACATGAAATTTCAGAGTGTTTGGTTGATGAATTGAGGCTCTGCACCAGTTGAGACCAAATAAGGGAGCCATAATTTAGATTGATTCCGTGATAGTGACCATAAAGAATGGTCATGAAGCCTTTGTTGGCACCATCAGACCCAGCAACCCTTTCGGCTAATCCCTTGAAGATGAGGGTGAAAAGACCATTCCATTGAGGTGGTAAGCAAGATACATAAGTGTACCCCATGTCATAGAACATAGTGAATAACTGGGTAGTGGTGATGAAATCAGGAGAGATGACAGAGGCGTCTGAAGCAAGCTTTAGCAGAGAACAAAAGCGAGCATTTGAGACAGAGGTCTTGTGATTAAAGATGTCAAAGAAGATCCGTTCCTTGCGTTTATCGTAAGTAGCAGATGAATAGACCTGTGAGAGCAGTGACATGGGAACACATTCAAACTGCGTGAGAGCAATCACCAGCGGGGAATACTTGAGTCATTCGACCACATGAAGCGTGTATGAATCATAGACGAATGGATTCAGTTCGATGATAAGATTCTGATTGGGTTTGATGTCCAGAAGAGATGAGGAAGCGGTTTGCTCTTGAACGGATGATGATTTTGCCATTGTTATAGAGAGGAAGAAGAAGACCAGGTGAAAATCGCCTGTTGTATTCATGAGAGAGTTTGGAAGTAGTAAGGAGGTAGAGAAGGTGTGAGAGACCCTTTTATACCGTTTCCATGAGAGAGAAAGAATCTGTTGTGATGATGATACGATCCCCTGAAACGACGCCTGAAAAAGCGCGATTTGACAGCTTGGTTTCCCCAGATATACGTCACCAGGCGTGGGTTTAGGAACCTTTTCAAATTCACGCGCCTTTCCATCCTTATCTCCTTTTCAAATTCTGAACCGTTTCAAATTCATGCTGACTCACCCTTTTCCTTTTAAATGAATCGACTCCACCATAAAGAACCGAAGTTATATGTCTGAGAATAGCTTATTAGCAACCGATTCAAGAGTTTGGAAATATCGTAAAGATTTTCGTGTGAGATAGTGTAAAAGATAAAGAAATAAAACAAATTATATGCGGGATATAAGTGATGTCAAATATGACATGAAGCAGTGGATCCCGGGCACGAATCTCTTCCTTCAAAGTCAAGAGAGACTTCAAAGTGCTTGTGTGGTTCCCCATTAAAATACGATCAAATACTTGTTAAGAAGCATTGAAAGGCATCTTTTAATTATAAGGCTATTGATGGTGGTTGAGCTTCAATCCATGCTTTGGTTCTTGACATAAGACCGAAAGTGGACGAAGTACTTGTGAGACCGATGTAGCCTATTAAACAAGTAGGTTTGTTCAGTTTGCAGTGACTTGTTGATAAAGTTTTCAGAAACCCCAAAAAAAATTTAAATGGATCCCATGGGCAGAAAAGCCTTGGTGATAGACGTTTTCATATGGACCTCTCAAAAAAAAATTTAAGGGACATTCCACAAAAGTGACTTCACATTCATGGGTGAAAGTTAGAACTTTTGATTGTTCACCGTCAATTCATATTTGGTACTGAATTTTGGGTTTCACTTAGGTCGTGGTGAAACGAAACTAAGATCATTAACACAGACGTTGTGTAACCATAAACCTCAGTGGTAAACGCTGAGAGTCTCAAGGGTTACGATCATCAAATGAAAATAGATGGAGAAAAGTGTGGAGATGGTTAAAGAACCGAAGGTACCTCTGCTATATAGTAAGGATCGAGCAGACAACTCTTAACTCAATGTGAGACGAGTAAGGTCGCTCATGACATAATTGATTTTATCATCCTGATTGGGAAGATTTGAGTTGTGTATATCAAATCAGTAAGGCTACACTTGAAGTCTTTAAGGCTTTGGTCGACATACATCAGCATGCTTCTAGGGACACTTAGCTAGTACTAAGATAAAGAAATGTAGACCTGTCCCAGCTCCATCATTTGAATGATCGATGATACCTTTCAGTGATATTTTTGGAAATTTTGACTTTAATGAAAAGCAACATAAACAAAATAAAAAAATATTTTTGGATTTTATAAATTTTCTGAAAAGGAAATAAAAACAAAAAGGAAAATAATTTTGATTTTTATAAATTTTCTGAAAAAGAATTAAAAACAGAAAGGAAAATATTTTTGATTTTTATGAATTTTCTGAAAAATAAATAAAAACAGAAAGGAAAATAATTTTGATTTTTATAAATTTTCTGAAAAAGAATTAAAAACGGAAAGGAAAATATTTTTGATTTTTATGAATGGAGATGAAGAACATAAAATAAATTACTGGAAAAGGTAGTGTACAAAAGATACAACCGAAACTCCACCATGAGATATGAGGCGAAATGAACTGAGCCTTCGGTTCATTTCGGTTCCCGAAAAATCCGGACCCGAAATAGACCGAGCGTTCGCTCTATTTCGCTTTCCAACTTTTGATGAGGCGAAAGCGATTTCGGTACTGATTCAACTTCCATCATTCCTAAGCCTTGTAAAATTTTGTTAAAGCTTGCTTCCGGTAAGGCTTTTGTAAAGATGTCAGCTAGTTGATCAGTGGTTCGAACAAAATGGATTTCGACATTACCATCCTCCACGTGATCCTTGATGAAATGATAACTCAGTGTAATATGTTTCGTTTTTGAGTGTTGCACTGGATTGTGACCTATCCTTATTGCGCTTTCAGAGTCACAATACAAAGGGATTTTCTTCATGTTCAGGCCATAGTCTCTAAGTTGACTTTGTATCCATATGACCTGTGAGGTACAAGACGCTGCAGTTATGTATTCGGCTTCGGCTGTGGAAAGAGACACACATGTTTGCTTCTTCAATTGCCAGCTAACGAGTTTGCCATCAAGAAACTGACACCCGCCAGTTGTGCTCTTTCGCTCCAGTCCAAATCCACCTAGATCGGCATTAGAGAATGCTTGTACGAAGAATCCTGATTTCGTCGGGTACCATAAACCGAGAGATGAGGTTTGCTTCAGATATCGAAAAATATTCTTCACAGCCATCATGTGAGGTTCGCGTAGATTAGCTTGAAACCTGGCACAATAACAGACAGAAAACATTATGTCTGGTCGACTAGCTGTTAGATACATTAAAGACCCTATCATTTGGCGATAGAGGGTCATGTCAGCAGCCGATTTTTGTAGAGATGGTGTTAACTTCGTGCCAAACGCCATAGGAACCTTCACTTTTGACTCTCCCATCATTCCAAACATGGCTAGTAAGGTCTTGGTGTAAGCCTCTTGATTAAAAAAAATGCCTTCGGGTCCCTGTCTAATATTCAAGCCAAGGAAAAAGTTAATTGGACCCATTGAACTCATCTCAAACTTAGTCTCCATCAACTTCCTAAATTCAGCTGTCAAGCCAGGATTCGTGGAACCGAAGATGATATCATCGACATAAATTTGGACGATCATAAGGTGGTCACCTTCTTTCTTACGAAAGAAGGTTAGGTCAACCGAACCTTGTTTAAACTTAGACATTTTTAGAAATCGAGTAAGTGTTTCATACCATGCCCTAGGAGCTTGCTTCAGACCATAAACCGCCTTGTCCAGAATGTAGCAGTGATTTGGATACTTTTCGTTCACGAAACCAGGTGGTTGCTCTACGTACACCGTCTCTTCTAATTCTCCATTTAAGAATGCACACTTGACATCCATTTGGTATACTTCAAAGTTCTTATGAGCAGCATAGGCCAGAAAGATTCGTACTGATTCTTATCTTGCTACTGGAGCGAAGGTCTCCTCGTAGTCTATTCCTTCTTCCTGACAATATCCCTTCACTACCAGCCTTGCTTTGTTATGAATCACATTCCCTTCTTTGTCCATCTTGTTTCTGAAAACCCACTTCAATCCAACCACAGATGCATCCTCTGGTGTAGGAATCAGTCTCCATACTTTGTATCGCTCAAATTCATTGAGTTCGTCTTGCATTGCCTGTAACCAATCAGAGTGATCGAGTGTAGTTTTAATAGTCATTGGTTCAACTTTGGAGACAAACGAATTAAACATGCAAAATTCCACTTGAGAGAATAATGCACTTTGTTTCGCTTTCAGTTGAGAACGTGTGAGAACTCTTTCTGATGATTCACCAATGATTTGGGTTTTTGGATGATCTTTTGTCCATTTGGTGAGGGGAGGGTAATTTGGATCATAGGAGGGATCCAGTTCAACATTTACTTCTTCTTCGAATTCGGACTATGTATCATCATCTTCATCATTTGTATTGACATGCTCTCCCTCGAATGATGAAACAGTTTCGGCTTCAGGCTCAGAATTCTCCCCCTCGATTGGACGTTCATTGGGTACGGTGGTTGATGGATTCTCCCCCTGGATAGTAGAATGGGAAGATTCACTTGGATTTTGAGATTTTGCAGATTCTTGAAATCCACTTGAACTTGAAGGTTCGCTTTCCATGATTTTAGCAGCTTCGTCGATTACCTTCTTCAGATTATCTACATCGTTGTCAGCCGCTTTTGCTTCAGAGAGAATAACAGTCTCTGGTTCATCAAAGAGCTTCACATATTCTTCAAATAAGTTGGAAATGGGAATCGAGACTTGACCAGTTTGAGGAAAGATTTCATCCATTGGTTCTTTGCTTGATGTGAGTTTCTTCACGTAGTTATCATCAAACGACACGTAATATGTTTCTTCGATTTTCTTTGAGCGTTTATTCAGAACCCTGTATGCTTTTGAAGTAAGCGAATACCCAAGAAAAATTCCTTCGTCTGCCTTCACATCAAACTTGTTTCGGTTCTCTTTAGAATTGAAGATAAAGCATCTTGAACCGAACACGTGGAAAAACTTGACGTTAGGCTTGCGGTTGTTTAGAATTTCATAAGGAGTTATTGTGAATCGCTTGTTGAGTAAAGACCGGTTCTGGGTGTAGCAAGCAGCGGCAATAGCATCAGCCCAGAAATTAAGGGGCAATGAAGCGAAGCTGAGCATGGTTCGGGCTGCTTTACACAATGAGTGGTTTCACCTTTCAACGACCCCATTTTGTTGTGGAGTATAGGGAGCAGAGAAATTGTGAGACACTCCCTTTTCAACAAGAAATTCTTCAAACACTTGGTTTTTGAATTCCAACCCATTGTCGCTGCGAATGTTTCTAACCACCTTTCGCAGTTGAAGCTCTACTCGCTTTATGAAGACTTTGAGCTTGGGCGTTGCTTCTGATTTATGTTTAAGAAAGAAAACCCAGGTGAACTGAGAAAAATCAGCAACTATGACAAGTATATATTTGTTACCACCGATGCTTTCAATAGCCGAAGGTCTACACAGATCAATATGTAGGAGCTCAAGCGGTTCGATGATCTTTGTGTTAACACGAGTTGGATGACTTTTCCTGCTTTGCTTTCCCATTTCACATGCAACACAAAAATGTTCCTTGTCAAACTTGAGAAGTGGAAGTCCTCGCACATGATCACCAAGAACTAGCTTGTGGATGTCTTTGAAGTTGAGGTGCGAGAGCCTTCGGTGCCATAGCCAACTTTCGTTAGAATGTGCTTTCGTTAGTAGGCATACATATGGCTTCCCTCGTATTGGGTTAAGGTTCAATGGATACATTTCGCCTTTTCTTTGAGATTTCAGCAGAACATTCTTGGTCTTCTTTTCTATTATTTCTGACCCTTCATCATCAACAAAACCTTCAGTTCTGTTCCCACCACCAGTTGCGAAACACTAATGAGATTGTGTTGTAAGCCTTCTACATATGCCACCTTTCTGATCGAGAAATCTCCATTTGTGATCATTCCATAGCCCTTTATTGTGCCAAAAGAATTGTTTCCATACTTGACACATCCACCATCCTTCAGAGCCCGAAACTCCCGTAGCTCTTCCCTTCTCCCTGTCATGTGACGTGAGCAGCCACTGTCAATATACCATAAATCATCGAACTGCTCGTCACGGATAACCTGCAAAAATTAAGCAGATTTAGGAACCCAAAGTTTATTGGGTCCTTGTGAGCCTTTTACAGAACAGGGAATAGTAAGAGAAGAATCAACTAAAAAAGTTTGTTTTATTAAGGTGGTTTCATCTTTTCTTTTAATTGTGAAAACTTTGATTTTGTTAGCTTTTGTTTCTTTAACTTCAGACTTTGGAACTGTGTTCTTATTGTTCACAAAGTTTTGGTTCTGTTTCCTAGAGTTAGCAGACGTTTTCTTTGTCTTCATTTCATCTTCCGAGACTAGCTTCCCTTTTCCCTTTATATCCACTTTTGGATTTTGCTTTGAATGAGAGGGATGAGTTTTAGGAGCGAAACCTAGCTTTGGGTTCTTTCTGTCTGAAGATGGAGAACCGAAACCATTCTTTTGGTTTCGTTTGCTTCCATTTTGGGAGCCGAAACTACTCTTTCGGTTCGCTTGACTACAGGAATGGCATTGACTACAAGGAGTAGAGTTACGCTTTGATTTTGCTTCTTCTGTAAGGAGTGAAGATTTGTCTGAGTGAACATAATTAGGGTTTTGGGACTTCCAAATCTGCTTCCTTTCAGAGAGATTCTTATTATATCTCCTATTACGTTGATGTTTCTGCTCTAACCATTGCTTTGGAGTTTTATGGATATTAACCTTGGGATTCGGTCTTTCATCACGAGTTTCGCTCTTTAGTGAGGAGGTTTCGCTTGTCGCCTTGACTGGTTCTCTTGGAATCTTTTTGGTACCACTTGTGCTTGGCACATCAAAATGTGTAGGCTTGTTGAGTGGTTCTGCCACATATGTGCCTTTGACCCTCCATGATGTTTTCTTAGACAGACCAATCGTTTCATCAGCATTGTCGATTGGAGCTGACCAGAAATGCTCCTCACAGCCTTCAGCATTGTCCTCGTTTACTATTGTTGTCAGCTCGACTGTTTGCTGCTGTGTGACTCCTGTAACTGCATAAACCTGATTTGGTGTGGTTTGAACCTTTTGATATACCACGACCGTTTCTTTCAGAATTCTGGACTTATTCTGGGATAAACGAGCGAACTCAACGGAATTTTTCAGAAATGAGATTTTTGATAGGTTCGGGTTCGCTTTTGAGAAATTCAGAAGAGTCCACCTCATCCTCTACGGATATTTCACTCATATCATTATCCTCATTAAATTCAGAAGTATTTTCAACATCAATTTTGTTTTCCGAACTTAACTTGGCATTCAACAAGTCAAACTTCTGCATGGTTTCAGTTTTAATTTTTAATTTGTCATTTTCGTCCAAAAGGTTCTTAAGCATGTACTTATGGTCTTTGGACTTGTTGAAGGACTCGATTTTATCAAGACCAATTCTGTATGCTGGAGAAATTTCATCAGAAGATACAACGGCTTCACAGTTATATACATCAGAATCAATTTCATCCTCCTTAAATTCAAGGAAGGGCAGAATCATTCTATGAATATTCTTGCCTATTTCACAATTCAGATGCAATTGGGTAATATTCGAATATAAACATTTAGCAATTAAACAAAAAACATTTCTTTGTTTTAGAAGCTTTAAATTATCCCTTTGCAAATAAATTGTTTCATCCTTAATCCTAACTAACCCGATCTCCTTTTGCACAATCCAGATCCGTCTCTCATCACTCTTCGAAGACACCCTGCTGAGTTGATCAGTTAGGTTAGAGTTTGTTAAGCGATTCTGTATTAAACTACCACTTAAACTAGAAAATTTAGATTTTAATTCGTTCAGTTCTTTTTCATAGTTTGTGACAGGGATTTTTAATGATTCGGGAATTGATTGTACCTTTTTGATCAACTGGTCACATTCGTTGATCTGCTCGCCAACATGTTTGGTAGCGAAGAATCTATCTTCTCACTCCCTTGCTTCATCACAACTCCCATCAGTAGTATAGCCTTTCATCTGTGACACTCCGGTGGTCACCATCAAGCACTTCCCTGCACCTTCAGTTTTAGCTTCTTTCGCCACGAAAGCCCTGCCATGTGTGGGCTTACGAACTTCTTCGTCCTCAGAGTCTGTAGACCAGACTTCCACACCACCAAACTCATCGTCCACGAGATTTTCCTGCACAATTAAAGCATTCATAGTGTTGTTAGCAGCAACTTTTTTCTTCGTTATTTCTTCTAGCTTTTGCAGGTAGTACGCTTCATCATCTTCATTCTCGTTCTTTTCTGACATCTTTCTCAAGACACAATCTTTGGCAAAGTGATTTTTTCCTTTGCAGAAGTGACAATTAAATCTAGAGTCACCAACAAGCTTACTATCCTTCTTCGGTTCTTCATGCTGAGGAGAGTTCTTCGGTTACTCCTTTGCTTTATCCGAACTGTAGCTTCCTTGCCAGTTTCGGTTCTTGGAGATAGGAAACTTTCTACGCACGAACTTCTTTGGACTAGAGACCATCAAAGCATATTCTTCATTGGTTAGATCAAATTCTGACAGATCTAAATGTTCTTCTTCTTCAGCCACGTTCTTTCCTTTTGATATGAGAGCTAAAGATCCAATGCTTGAAACCACATTCGTTTCTTTGGTCACTGCACTTTCGTGTGATTTTAGAATCCCCACTAGCTTCGGCAAAGAGTAAGCTTTGAATTTTTCATGAGCTTTTACTGTAGACACCACCGCCATCCATTCGGTTCTTAGGCCATTCATGAATGTGAACTTTTGCTCAATTACCTTCCTTTCTATGCCATGCTTTATCATTTTGCTGAAAAGATGATTGAAACGATCAAAGGCTTGAATGAGCTTCTCTTCTGGTTTTTTCTTGAAGTCTCCAAACTTAGAAAGCAGCAAAGTTTGGATAGAATGCTCAAGATCCTCATCGGTGGAATATAACTCCTTCAATCTAACCCATATCTCTTTTGCCGTCGTGCATGAACTGACCAACCGAAATGTGTCAGATTATAGGGTGAATCTGATCATTCTTAGTGCTTTAATGTTGCTCACAAGCTTTTCCTTTTCGTCTTGAGGAACATCCTTTACATCAACCACGAGTTGGTTGTACTCCTTTTGCATCTTGATTGTTCTGTTTGTGCCAGAGTGAACAAATGTACCTATAGTAATCGCTTCCCAGATTAAGTATCCATTATCTTCTGAACCAATCACATAGTCTTCAAAGTGATGCGTCCAAACTTCATAATCTTGAATATATAGGATAGGAATCCTGGTGGTTGATCCGATACTGTTGGAGATGTTGATTGGGTTCGTTTGTGAATCGTCAAGAGACATGATGATTTTGTTTTGAAACCTGTTCAAGATCAGACTAGTAAACAAAGTTAGGGTATGATCGAAGTCTAAGAACTACGTCAATGAAGAATGACGGTTCTAGCAGAAAACGATAATAACGGAAAACCCTAAAACCTTCTTCAACAGAAGAGATGCGTATGGATTACACAGTCTCCTGCTCTGATACCAATTGATGAGATGAAAACTCTTTAGATCGATTAGATCTTTAACAGGTAAATCAATAAGAATAACAAACACTAGAACACATAATGAATCAATCGTATGTCGAATGATTAAAATATAGTCACACCTCAGAAGAGCTCGATTAAGAACTTCCTCTCTAGAGGTGTGCTAGGGTTTACAGTACAATTAATATGATAATGATCAAAAGCGTTAGTGACAAGGATGCATGCATGCACCTTATATACTAAACCCTAGAAAGATTAACACGGTTGGACAGGCCCAAACCGAGAGTACATAATGGACCGAACTACTAAGGCCCAATGACGCAACCCTTTAAACCCAACAGGGGGATTGGATGTTCAAGATGATTGTATTTTCTCATGGGTTGTGTTCGGTAGAGTTCAGTGGTGCTGCAAGAGTGGAAGTGGGAACGAGGATTCGTTAGCCATGGGGAAGATTAAGGCCTCCAGTTGTCAGCATGGGAGGTGGACTGAGGTGTCAGACTGGTCCAGATTTCAAGAGTACTCTTCAAGATTTCATAGGATGGGCGATCTTAAGGTTTGAATGGTAATTGATCGTTAGCATTGGTAAGCACAAGTTGTCGACATTGGACTATTAGGAAGTAAGAAGGATTGTGAATCCTTCAATTCTCACGTGCCGGGAAGACTTAGTAGAATTTAAGTGAGAGAGAATTGATCATGTATCCAGGAGCAGAAATAGGTGTGAAACTAGGATGAGTTTTACATCCCCGATAGGGAGAAAGGCGGTCGAGTGGCCGTCTAGATTGAGGATTGTGAGTTGGGAGTTCGGAACACGTTCCAACATTTGATGCACGCCTTTCCTTGGCATTGGATAGCAGGTTTCGGGGACCAGGTTAGAGCTCCAGTTATTACTCGAGTTCAGTTGAATGTTAGGTCGAGCGCGTGTTCGATACAGTATGGAAAGTACTGTAAGACTTCGGGAGTAGCCATAACATTCATTAGTGGTCAGGTAGTGTGGGAAGTGTTGTAAGCCTGTGAGTGTAGCCATAGTATTCACGAGGTTGGCAGATAGTGCTAGAGTGTTGTAAGTCTGCGGGTCTAGCCGTAGCATTCACGAGGTTGGCAGATAGTTTTAGAGTGTTGTAAGTCTGTGGGTGTAGCCGTAGCATTTACAAGGTTGACAGATAGTGCTAGAGTGTTGTAAGTCTGCGGTTGTAGCCGTAGCATTCACAAGGTTGGCAGATAGTGCTAGAGTGTTGTGAGACTGCGAGTGTAGTCGTAACATTCACCACCAGTTCAGGTGCAGCAGTGAGGATATGAAAATCCACAGATTAGGTTACGGAATTACCCAGATGGGTAGATTTGGTTGAGCCAGCGATACGAATGTAGGAACGCCACTATAGTTATGAGATCAAGGAAGCAATTGCTTAAAGTCGTTTGTGATATAAGTCTACCATTGGTCATGTACCAATCACTTTTGGCCTTGGATTTGGTGACGTCAGTACTCGACGTATGGACCCCAATCAGTTAGATCAGAAGGTCGCTAGAGCCACAGTGGCATGACAACTAGTGGCAACTATCGACAGAGAAGGATTTCGTTCGGAAATCGTGTGAGGCGACTATGTGGGAGTCCTTTGGCTCCGCAACCGGGCCAGAACCCAGTATTTTTCATGGTTGGCGAACGAATTGAGACCAGGGAGGTCTCGGTAGATTTTGGAAAGCAACAATGTGGTAACATACTGCTTTAGGCAGTTCAGTGTTTCGGGCAGTTTTTGGGTCTCGGGCAATATTAGTGTTTCAGGTTTGCAGGTACCGATGAAGAAACTGATTGATTAGGAAGTGATAAGTCACTCACAACAGGATTATCTGAGCCTTGGCCAAGTATAAGTGATCTGCAGGGATAAGTAGATTTGTGACGCTGTTTTTCAATGGGAACCTTAAGTTATCAGAAGTTGAGTAGTTAGTTGAGAGACAAGTGGACTGGATTCAACGATAATGATTCAGTATGGGTGGTTTGTCAGGGAGTCAGACCATCTCGAGACTGCAGATTTAGGTAGAGTAAATTTGATGGTTGCAAGGAATTAATTCATCTGTGGATTTTAGGTCCTTGCAAAGGCTGGTCACGGTTACCCTGGGAAGGCTAGGGTGTGCCCAGGATTGTGGCCATGTTACTTGAGTGGTTGGCGTGTAAGGGATGGCAAGGAATGATTTCGATGACAAAATCTAATTGAAGTGGGGGAGAGTTGTAACACCCCGATTATTAAATAAATAAAATAGATAAAATTAATATGAATAGTAGCCCTAAAATCCATAATATTTAGTGGGGTGTTGGTTTTAGGGAGCCAAATGTTATAATCTGGATTATTCGGGGGTTAAAGTGTAAATACGAGATTTGTTTTGGAAAGATTCTTAGAAGACAGGGGGTATTTGGTAACAAAAGGACTTCAGTTGAAAATAATTTGTAGAGGGAGGGGCTGTTTGGTAAAATATTGGACTTGATTTGAAAGTAATTTCAGAAGGCAGGGTATAAATAGTAAATTATAGACTTGGTTTGAAAAGATGTTTATGGGGAGGGACCATTTCTGCCATTATGGAATAAATTTTAAAAAGTGTCGGGTATTTAACTGTTCCATAACCCTAACCCTAGGAACCATATCAACCGCCACCTTATGTCTCCCACCACCGTCCACCACCCTCCTTCTCCACCGCCGCCGCCGCCATCCATGTAACCCGTTTTTCCGATTAGCTAGCGGCCGCCAAACGAGCACCGGAATTCCTCCGTTCTTATTCTTCTCCTTCTTCAACCGTCACCTCCCCTGCTGCCGTCGGTGAAGTCGTGAACGTCCGGAGAAACCCCACCAAGAACGAAGACGGAGTTGTGACCGGCGAAACATGAGTCGTGCGCGATCGGAATGCTCACAGTGAGGCTATCTTTCATCTCTTTCATTCCATTTAGTTGTATGGGGCTGTAATTGCCGTTTTGGCCGCCGCTGCCGTTGGTCGCCATTTATGTGGCATTTCGACGATGTCCTGCCACCTTGTAGGTCGCTGAATACATGTGTGTTCGCCTTTAAGGGCTGCTTTAGGAGCTAATAGTGAAGTATGTGCGTTATTTTGGGCAGGGAATCAAGATAACCCGCCACCACCACCACCATGAGGTGGTGGCTGTCATCTCCAACCACCATATGCCTACACAAGTTTGTTGATTGAGTGCATAACCCGGTGTTTCTGTGTTCCAGTCGTGTGCATGTGTGTTATTGCTGAACAAAAAAACTCAAGGAAAACCACCATTGCTACCATGGTGGCTACCGCCGTTTGCCGCCGCTGCTGCCCGTCGTCTCGTGCCATCGCCGCCGTCGTACCCCACTAGGTTGGTGGTTGGATTCATGTTGCGATCAGAAAGAGTGTATTGTGTGTGGTGTTTCTTGGCCGAATTTCATGAGAAAAACCACCACCACCACCGTGGGGTGGTGGTTGCCACCTCCAACCACCGCCTGCCGCCACAAGCGTGGCTGGGTGTGTGTGTATGTGTTAATTGTGTATGTGCGTTTATTTGGATATTGTGTTGTAACATTGTATTTGATCGGAATAATTAAGGAAAATCCGTCCCCACCACCATGAGTTGCCATTGACCACCACTACACGAGGTGCTAGTGGGTGGTGCCCAACTTAATTAACAATTAATTAACCTAAAAAATTAACTAATGGGCTAATTGGATCTCGATTGAGTTGGAAACCCTAATTAGGGTTTAGAAAACCCTAATTTTGGTTTTATTGGTTTGGACTTATCGGGACCCGCGTTTTGGGCCATTAGAATTGAATTGTGAATTACACCCGATCACACCATATGATTTATCTAGTAGAGAGATGGACTTAATGGATTAATTCCTTAATGGGTTAAGTGAGAAACACTTAACCCTAATCGTCATTTTATGTAAAAAACCTAATTTTTCTTGGGCCTTCCTATTGGGCTTTGGTGATTGGGCTATTGATGGGCCATCCAAGAACAAGCATATGGACTAGAATATTTGGATGGGCTTTAGGGTAAGGCCCATGTGAGGGTTTGGGCCCAATTTGGAAAATTGGGCCATAGATGGGCCATAATGATCATGAGAGGTTGGACCATTGGAATGCCAAATGTTTGGACTGGAATAAATGGTTGGGCCTTAGGGTAAGACCATGTTAAGGTTTGGGCCCAATTTGGAAAAATGGGCCATATGTTGGGTTTTGATTCATAGTTTGACTTTTAGGCCTTGGATTGGGCCTTGAGCTTGAATCAAGCTAAGAGGAGGGTAAAGTAGCCTTTTAGCCCAAGCATGGACTTTTGGATATATGTTGGAACCCAATTACTGATTGGGTGTTATTTTGATGATTGATAGTTCTGGAATCTATCATCCAACAACTAGAGTTTTGTCTGCGGGACTTCAACAGTGCGAGGTGAGTTACCTTCCAGTAGAAGTGGGTCGAAGGCACCAATGCTGACCCACTAGTAGTTGATTATAGTTAAGATAATTGTCTGTGTGATAATTGTCTGGTATGCCATTATCTGTTATGAGTTATGTGTTAGTATGCTATTATATTATGTGATAGTAGTAGGAGGGGTGGATAGACCCCAATATCTGTTGTAAGGACCGACCGGGTAGGTCGGGCACCCAAATATGCCTAACAGTATGTTATGCTATGATATTATGTGATAGTGCTTGGAGGGGTGGATAGACCCCAATATCGGTTGTAAGGACCGTCAGGGTAGGTTGGGCACCTAGATGGGGGAACTCACTAAGATTCGTGCTTACGGTTTTCCGTTTTGGTTTCAGGTACTTCGTTTTCAAAGGAAAGGAGCCGACGATCGCAACGCATCACACTATGTTTTCTGCACATGAGATCTTTGGGATTACACTCTGATATTGGTTTTGACATGGGATGTTTTTATACTGTTTGTTTTATGAATTATTAAACTAAAAATGAAATTTTTGGTCTTAAATTTTGGGATGTTACATTAGTGTAAGTTAGAAACTAAATCGTGTATGATGTAATGTAACCTCGAAACCCAGATCAATGAAATTGTTTTAACTTTATCTATGTACTATTTCCTTATTGTATTAGATGTCAAGGCAACATGTAGGACGCAAATTTGATAGTTATTCATTTGTAGTTGTATTTGAAGGAAAAGTTTCTTTGTTTGATATGTAGTGTTGGGACCAAATTGTCAAATGTTGTGAAATTCTAAATATGGAAAAAGAAAGGGACAACAGTCTCCTCAACCCCCACGACTGCACAACACAATCAAATAACCTAATTTGCACATGGATAGAAACTTCCAAAAAGGGAATAAAAGCAAAAGGCACGTTTGAATTGAATACCAATGTTTGTAATATGTATATTTACCAAAGCTGCTAAATATTGTGTGACATCTGGATATACGTCCAATAATATAAAAGGGACAAAAATAATTTTAAGTCAATATAAAATTAGTTAATATTTAACCAGATATGGGACAACTTTGGTACATTAAAGGGTAATTCTAGAAATATTTTTTACCACCATTCCAACTAAATAGTTGAAAGACAACCATGAAAGGATATTGCATTCATTGTTTAAAAACAAACCATAAGTAAAAATTACATTCCCCTACCCATGAAAACCTTTTACCAAATTACATAAATACCACTGCCTACAAAAAGTACACATGTACTAATCCAATTCCATAGCCTTTGCTGCACTACAACCTTCACCTTCAATTCTTTTTGCGAGCTTCATTTTAAGGATTCTTTCAGACTTCTTCCTCTTCCTTGGTTGCTCTACTTTACCAACCTGCACTTCATCTTCATTAACGTTGACATCTTGATTAGCTTCATCACCCATAATAACATCTTCCCCACCCCTTTCCATATTCAATAACTCATGTGTTTCTCACAAATATTCTTTTCTCAACATTAGTTTTAGGTGGCCTTTCAACTTGAGGACAAGTGGTATTGTTGTGTCCTCTCTGTTTGCATAAACCACAACATACAAGTTTTCCTGCTTTTGATACAGTGTGTCTTCTAGTCCTTTCAAAAGAATCTATTCTTCTCTTCATGGTTGGTCTTCATGGCATCCTTCTTTTTATTGGGGGCAAAGGAGGGTTGTGTTCTGTAGGAGGACACATGTTGCTTCCATTCATTCCATGTATGGGTTGTTTATAAGAATTATGGTAGAAGGCTGCCTTGTACATTGGTTCTATATATGGTGCATCATGCTTGGAGTTTAAGAATGATAATGTTGCAACTGAATGCATACACCCATACCCATTTAATTGCCACAACCTGCATATGCATTCCTTCTTCGACACATCAACAACATAAGACTGGTCCATGTTTCTTGTTTCAAACTTCATCACCCCACAAGAAATAACTTTCCAAGACCTAAAGTCATGAAAAACAAATCATTACATATGCCAAATATTTAATTATTCATTTAGTTGTATATTTACATACATTTGCTTAATTTATAACAGATTCAACTTGTCTTTGATGTTTGGACATACATTGTAACGATTCCATCCTTGTCCCTTAACTTGCATGCTCACCATCCTTTGCATGACATAAATACTAATATTCTAACATACTGATAATGAGTTTCTTTCCAGCATCCATTATAACACTATTAATGTAACGTCCCATTTTAACCCATTTTCACATAAAAAAAATTCATTTTTAATTAAGGTAAAACTGCTTGTTCTTAGAATACAAGTTAATAAAACCATTTGTTTCAAGGTACATTGTTTAAAATAAAAGTATTATAGTGAACGAAGAATCTTCATTGCTGCTGATCAATGAGTACAGTCACGCCTTCGCCTTCCCACAATAACCGATGATACCTGAAAACAGTAATAGTTGGTTATGCATGAAGCTTAGTGGGTTCCTCCAAAATACCACACACCACAAAACATATATACAACATGCATATTGGGTTTGTTAGCACGTTGCCTCAACCCAACCGCTTCTCAGGTTGGTTGGCCTGCTGTCTCAACCCAACCGCTCCTCTCAAGCCACCGTGCCTACGAGTTACAGCCGGCTCGCACCTAGTATCTTGGCCTACCGCACACAGTAGGACCACCTCAACTTCACCCGCTATAATATGTCGACATATAGACAATCAAGGAATCAAGTAGGCACATAAATACAGGAAACTACCAAACATACAGCTCAGTACCGCCTACTAGACCCCTCATATCACACTCCTTCGCTATCTGCTAATCTCCATGGAATGCATACTCATAAGTAAATAAAGGTGAGATAGTTATCCGAATAGATGATCCTACTCTAGAGCCATAATCAAACAAGTAACATGCAAGAAATCCTAGATCAAGAGTTCTCGGGCTAACCTACATGGATACATACGACCCATAGGGCATTCCACTAGACGATAACCAGCCTATTGGTACTCTAACTAGCATACCACCACTGTTGCATCCTAACACATAAGGATAAAATATATCTAACAGCTCACTACAGCGCAACAACATCCTACACACAAGGATACATAACCAAATCTAGTGGGCTGGACTTGGTGCCTTTGACCCACGGTATAGTGAGGAAAACTCACCTGAATCGAAGAACCCATAAACAATGCGACACGCTCCCCTTTCTGCACTGCTTGCTCCAACGAAACTTCTAGCACCAAAACATGGTAGAATCTTAATCAACAACCCAAATCCTTCAATTTTGACTCAAAGTCAAACTTGTCAAAAAGTCAATGGTCGATGGTCAAAAAATGTCAGCGGTCAACATGTCAACTGATCCTCACGACGTGACAATCTATTGGTTACGTCGTGACCAACTAAAGGATAAAACAGTTGCGAATATTTGATCCTCACGACGTGATACGCATCTTCTCATGTCGTGAGAATTGAATAGAAGGAAACTTAATAAGTTAAGCCTTCAATCCATTAATCCATGAACCCATCTCCTCCAAAATGCTTCCTTACACCTTAAAAGCCATAAAAATCGATGCCTTAAGGTATTGCATGTCCAATGCAAGACTTGACCTCAAATTAGGTTATTTATGAAGAAAAGGAGTTCAAACTTCAACGATGAGCTAAAACATTAGCCAAACTTCAGATCTACTACATATAATCACCAAGGGACTCTAAGGACCCATAAAGTTGCCAACTTTATGGAATCCCATCACCCTAGCTAACCCAAAAATTGATAATAATGCATAAAACTCTACATCTAGCATCAAGAAACCATAAAGCACGAAGCTTGAATACTCACAATGGTCCAGAGAAGTTGATAGAGCATGGTATTGGGGCTTGCAAGCTACTCCAATACTCCAAAGATGATTCATTCACCTTCAAATCTCCAATACACCACCAAATGCTCAAGGACTCAAGGGTGGGGATAGGGTTTCTTTTGAAATGAAGGGAGGCTGAAGAAGATACCCTAGGTTATGAGATAAGTTCCTTAAATATGGAGAGAACCCTAAAAATATGTGGGCTTGGGATGCAACCAGCCTCACGACGTGAGCATCATAATGTCACATTGTGACTCTTATTTCCACCTGTTACATTGTGACCTCCTCATGGTCACGTTATGGCACCCTATCTTTCCTAAAAGTGGATACCTTTGATTCCTTGAGGCCCTAAACCAATCCGTCTTGGAAACTGGGTGTTACAATTAAAGCTTTATGAGTATCCATTCTTTGTAGATTCACAAGAGGCATGATCAACTTTGAAGCAATCCCAAGACCATGTGGTAATATACCTCTCCATAAGATGAACAAAGGAATCATGATTTATTTCTTGAATCTTGTTGATGGCTGCATTGAAATGTTCTTCAATAGTTGCTTTACTGCCCCGCCAGAAAATGTTCTCAAATTGTGCTCCAGGAAATTTCTTTCTAATGTTGGCATATATATGCCTTGCATACTGCCTATGTTCTGTTACTGGTAAGACCTCCTTTACTACCTCAACCAATCCATACATGTATATAATCATATAATAAAGTTAACTTGACAGACCATGTATTTTAATACACTAAGAAAATGTACCATACCTTGTGTTGATAAGATATTAGCACAAGCCCAATTATGTGGCATGTAGTTGCTATTTAATCAAGTAATGAAACGAGATCAGAAACAAAATGAATTAAGAACACACAGAGTAAATATAATATAGTTTCAGCTATATTACGCTTTCAAGATACAAAGAGTATTCAGACAGAAGAGTAGCAAAAGTTCTATCTATCTTATGTATCCTTCCCTATTTATAGGAAAAATAGAAAGCACACAAAAAAATACAAAGGGCTAAAACGTTACAGCTTTGAAATAACTATGCCTTTGTAATAACATTACATAAATATCAAACACAAAATAACCTTCAAAACCTTACAACACACTTCGACACTTACAATCTCCCCCTTTGTTAGTAGTGTCGAAATCAGGTTATCAAAACTTGAGCAGCCATATGCAGTGTTCTTCTTATCTCCGCATACCAATTCATTACTTTCTTCAACTCTGCTTTATCCCCATCATTATTCTTCTTACAACTATTGATACACACAATTAAGTTTGTATATTGAGCAGTTGTATATCTTTCAACATCACATGACTGGAATAAAAACTTCATTGACTTTCCCTTTATGCTTTTCCCATTGAAAACGATCCCCAATGGCTTCAAACATATCTCCCCATCTACATATTTCTTTAGATCAACTTGACTCTTCAACACAGACTGAGGAACATTAATTTATTTTCCCATTAAAAAAGCTAATTCCACATCTGTCAATGCTAGACAATCATAGTAATTGTCTATGAAAAGTTTGATATGAACTAACCCCAAATGTAACACATCTTTACTTGTTCCTTGAAGTTTCGAAGCATCCATGTTTTTGAGAATATTCACAACTTGAATAAGGTCATTCAAATTCATTAATGGAAAATCAGCAATTGAGAAGTCGAAAGTAACATTGTTTTCCCTCACAACGTGGTATCGAAAATTTTGCAACATATTCTCGAATAGCACATCCTTTGTTATGCCCAACACTCGAACAATCTTAGCAAGTGACCAAACCTCATCCTGTTCCTTTCCCAGCACATCATGGAATCTCAGCTTCATATGAATAAAATCATCTTTATCCTTGATATGATCAACAATTTTATACTGAGCTGTAGGAAACATCATCTCATTGACAGGAAAATCAAGCTGATTCATGTCAGAATTCTCTATGGGATAACTCTTTCTCGGTTTCTTTTCAAACTCATACATTTCATTGTAAGCCACTCTATCTTCGATATTCTCATAACTGTAGCTTCTTTGGATCACCTTTGTTCAAAGTAGGAGGATCATCTTTACGAAGCCTCGAGATACTTTCAATTTGACACTGCTTTTCCATTTGTGCTTCGATTTCAGCTTTTCTTTCTTCATTTGATTTTTCTACAGCAACCTCTTTTCCTTTCCCTTTATCAGTTTCAGTTTGCTTGGGTTTTGAAGAACTCCCTTCACCTGTAGACCCAATTACAATGCCTTTAACAATCGGCCTTGTAGTTGTTGCAGTTGCCATCACCGGTTCAACAATCTAAATTGTTGGTTTTAGATTTTGAGTTGTTAAGATTTTTCCAGCAACCTTCAATTCTCCATCACTTTTCCCAGAACCACCTTCTCCTTTACCAACAATCTTCCTTTCTCCCCATTGCACCCCTGTGACAATAGGTGGGGCATTCGTTGGTAAGAGATTGATCAACTTAGATAATGGGGCCAACTCGTTTTGAATGGTAGTTTCGAATGAACGAAACTTCTGAGTTAACAACTCAGGAGTTAAGAGAGATGAAGACCCAGACTTCAAAACCAATTCTTTCAATTCACTGAGCATGACATCAAGCTTCCCAAAACTTTTAATATCACCGATTGCTTTTTCGTCAAACTTGGGAATAACAGATTGATACCATTCCACCACTTTTGTTACAGCCCTTGCAACAATATCCACTTACGAAAGTAGAGAAGAATAATTGGTATTCAACTCATTAATCTCCTTTGCCATATCAACCTTTAATTCCTCAAGCTTTCGATTCACAATTTCTATAACAGTCTTGACATCCTGAACGAAGAGAATATGTCGTTCCTTCGCAACCATTTTCAGCTCCTTGATCTCACTATTGAAAGTGTCAGATTGAGCTTTGACTCGGAGCTCATTGTTTTTATCCATTACATCCAGCTTGTGTTGAAGTCGAAGCTCCTGAGCTTTTAGCATGACATCGACTTCAATTCCAGATACAAAGTGTTTGCTTCCTGCATCTGCTTGTGACTGCAATAAAGAATTAAGCTTCCTGTTGAGAATTTTGAATTGTTTGCCCGACATAAGCATATGATATGGGATTTCTTCTTCTTCAGGATCAAATTCTAGGTCAGCGAATGAACCTTCAAATCCCCCATCATCAGTTTCATCATCATTGATCGTGTTGGGTGGTTCAGTTGATTGAGACGGCAAGAGAGAAGTGATAGGTTGTGTCATGACTTGATCAAAAGTTGGTGAATGAGTAGATGTAGAAACAGCTGTGAAAAATGATGGTGGTAGAGAAGTAGTTGTAGATATGGTAGAGGTTTCGAAAATACCTTGAGAAGTTGAAAAGGGGTTTTCTTTATTCGAATCTCCTTCACTCATGACGGCATTTGCATCCGTATCAGATACGTGTGCAGGGATGTCTGAGGTTCGAACCTCCTCATTAGATGACTTGGTTAACGAAACCTCGGGTGGTTTGATTGAAGTCTGCATAGGAGTTGATATTTTTGTTGAGTCACCAAGAAAAGTAGATGTGTCCACTGTTGTAGTTTTCACAGAGCTACTTGAAATTCCTATCTCCTCGAAATTCGATTTGACAGGAGATTTATTCTTAGATGAACCTTTACCCATTGGCGATTCAGGAACAACTTCGTCGTCCATGGAGTCTTCCTGAAGTATCAGCTTTCTCTTCTTTTGTTTCTTGGAAATATGTTTAGCAATATCCTCAGCTCTTCGCTTCTTAGAGGATGGAGAAACAGGTACATGTATTTCACGAATGACAACACCTTTCCGAGTGACATGAGGCTTTCGAACCATTGAAGGTGAAAAGCTAAATGACCTTTCATGAGATTTTCTTGACCGATGAGCTATCCTTTTAAGGCGCTTTAACACACCATATTTCGAAGGAACTATCTCCTTTGAAGGCTCAACATTTTCAGTCTCGATAGGCTTTTCCAATTTCTTCAAAACTTTGACTCCCTCTCCAGACTTTTTCTTTGGTGACTTAGTTATTTTCTCATCTTGAATAGGTTTCGAAGGACTAGTTTCAACAAATCTCTTAGGCTTTCGTGATTTGTTTGAAGATCCTTCATCAGAACTTGGTAGTAACACTCTAGTCTCGATAGAAGGATTAATGGTCTGTAAATATGCCATTAACACAGAATTCGACGGATCAACCTTTTAAAGCATTGCATCCGGAATTCGACCAACTGATGGAAATTCATCCACATTGTCTTCAATAGCCTTTGGGTAGTGATACTTTACAAACTCAACTTTTTCTTCATCAGCAGGCACCTGAATACCTTCCTTCTCATAAGCATAACGAAGAATCAGGCACCAATACCTAGCACAAGAAACCCCATCCACAACGTTGGTATTCTCAACACTCTTCAACAACTCCTTCCACATCTGAGTTGCATAATCCACCGATAGGTCATAATATATGCCAGCAACCATAGCATACACCTCCAGTCTTCCTTTATCCAAATCGACACTTAGACCAGTCAAACATCAAAGATAAATCCCAAAGAGAAAATTCCAGATACAAGGAAGGCTTGATTTCTTGAACTCGCTTATCTTGGAAAAAGTGGGTTGATAACCCATTTCATTAAACATGTGAATCACTTGTTAATTAGTGACCTAATAGAAAGGTGGAGAATTAGGAATATCGAGAATCTGAGCAAAAATCTTCTCGGTCAAACAGAATTTCTTTTCATTTACCAGATTGAATGTAACTGTATGTGTAACACCCATAAAATTCGAGCCAATTTAAAACTTTTTAAATCATTTGAAACCATTCAATTATTAAAATTTGTTTTCAAAATAGTTTATACATCAGAGTTCCCAGAAATCATAATCATCAATCGAGGAAGTGTACGGTCACGCCTTCGCCTCCCCGCGGCCATCCGATGAACCTGAAACAATAAACTGAAACTGTAAGCCTAAAAGCTTAGTGAGTTACCCCCAAAATACCAACCTCATATAACCATAATCATATCATATCAACAAATACTGAACCCTCAGCTTGACTGGACTGCCTTGCAAGGCCTACAGTCTACTTGGATCTATCTCGAGCCTTCGGTATGACTTGACCGTCATGCAGGTGTTCATGACCATTAATCATATCATATCAACTAACACTCCTAAGGTGTTCATGCAACCCTAGAAACTGTGGATCTATGTTTGTCTAAAATACATGCAAAATAATTTACCAAGGTTCATAACCTATCTAGCATACATGGGGTACTTTTAAACATAAAAGATACTAGAAGACTTACATACCTTTGTTAGTGAGTTGATTCCTTGGGAGTTTAAGAGCCAAGCACCAATAATGTGAATGCCTCAAATGGAAATCACAAATCACCACAAACTTGGAAAACTTATGAGAGAGCACTCTAATACTCTAGAAATCGGCCACACCTTATGCACACACACACAGTGTCTTTTCAAGCACCATAAGCCTCTTTATATAGTGTAGATGATTAGGGTTATGAACCATGCAAACCCTAATAACCCATGTCTTTTCCTATTCCAAGGATCCATGGGTTAAAAGCTCCATGGATCATCCATGGACTCCCATTCAAGCTTAGCCCATTTCCTTACGAGTGTTAGCCCACACTATATAAGTACAATAGCCCATTATTTAATTAGTCACCTTATGATCACTAAATTAATTCATAATTAATTTAAGATCAATACTAATTAAATAATACAATTTCATATTAATATATTATAACTTATAATATATTAGTAGGCCGCAAATATACTCTTCTCATAATGTTATCCATATAAATAGTTCGGGTGAAGTGCAACCCAAATGGACCATGCCGGGTCGGGTCAGGAACCAACCGGCAATCGTAGCTCTCGAAAACTCTGTTGAAATATGAAGCGCCATTTCAGATAAGTGATCACATAATCCTCTGCTCTCATGATATCAGCCGGACAAATACATGGAACAATGTCTTACTTATTGTCCAGCAGTTTGTTTCCCGATTTCCGATTTGTTTGACAAAGAACTTAATCGAACACATCAATTTAGTTCTGACCGGGCCCGGTACATAGGTCAAAACAAAATCATCGAGGGGCCCATATATCGCTTCTATTTCTAGAAGGAACAAATAAACTTCAACTCATATGCTTGTTCTACTACTTATTGAATTGCACACAAAGGCACGTTTTATAACATCAAGTTACTGATGCGTTTACGTGCAATCAATGCACAACCAACTCATAGGTAACAACTCATATCTCTAGGTTTGAAGACTTATATGATATTACCGTCTCACGATCACTAGAGATAAATTCCATGAAGTGATACAAGTGAGCGTGGGTTTATTCCAATACTCATAACTTATGAGTACTCATTAATGTTGTAGCAACCATTGCTATGGCTAAACACCTTTAGTCATCTACAATCCTAATTCATGACAGTCTTGATTCATACCTACTTCCGACATATGACCGACTGTGGAGAGTTTGAATAAACTTATTATTCTGGAAGTCAAAACATGCAAAGCTGAAACAATAGTAAATAATTGACAATGATAGCAACACCTTACTCATAAATAAATCACAACTTTTATTCATCATCAAACGTCGATTACATTTTACAAGTTTCAGTAATAACTATCTAATTTGTAAAACTAATATCGTCCCTCAGCCCGATGCGTCTCGCATGCTGCAAATGCTCCACCCTCGTCAGTCCCTTCGTATGGGGATCCGCAAGGTTCTCATCTGACGATACCCTCTTTGCCACGAGGAGTCCCTCCTCTATCTTGTGTCTTATGAAGTGATATTTTATGTCAATGTGTCGGGATCTGACATGATCTCTTGGTTCCTTGGCTAAGGCAACTGCACTATTGCTGTCACAGAAAATATCCATAGGCTCCTTAATAGCTGGTACAACTCCAAGGTCTCCGATGAAGTTCCTCAGCCATATCGCCTCCTTTGCCGCTTCACTCGCTGCTATGTACTCTGAATCACAAGTCGAATCAGCTACAGTCTCCTGTTTGGAACTCTTCCAAGTGATTGCCCCTCCATTTAAGGTAAAGACCCAGCTCGACTGAGAGCGGAAGTTATCCCTATCAGTCTGAAAGCTAGCATCACTATACCCTACTACTCTCAAGTCATCACTCCCACCAAGGGTAAGGATCCAATCCTTAGTCCTCCGCAAGTACTTAAGAATATTCTTTACCGCAGTCCAATGAGCCTTGCCACGGCTCCCCTGATATCTGCTGACCATGCTCAAAGCGAAGGCCACATCAGGACGGGTACCAGTCATAGCATACATGATCGAACCAACAGTAGAAGCATAAGATAATCGACTCATCTTAGCTATCTCATCTTCTGTACTCGGGCTTTGAGCCTTGCTCAGTTTGGCATTGCTTTGGATCGGTAATTCTCCTTTCTTGGAATTCTGCATGTTGAACCTTTTCAACACCTTATCCAAGTAGATACTCTGACTAAGTCCAATTAGTCTTTTACTCCTTTCTCTGAATATCCTTATCCCTAGGATATAGGCAGCTTCTCCAAGGTCCTTCATAGCAAAGCACTTCCCAAGCCAGGACTTAACCTCCTGCAAGGTTGGGATGTCATTTCCTATGAGTAGTATGTCATCCACATACAGTACCAAAAAGCTAACTATACTCCCACTAGCTCTGAAATACACGCATGACTCATCTTCACTTCTTGAGAAACCAAACTCTTTGACCTTCTCATCGAAACAAAGATTCCAACTTCGAGATGCTTGTTTCAATCCATAAATGGATTTCTCAAGCTTGCACACTCTATTGGGGTACTCTGCACTGACAAAACCTTCTGGCTGATTCATGTAAACATCCTCAGCCAACTTTCCGTTAAGGAAAGCGGTTTTGACATCCATTTGCCATATTTGATAATCATGAAATGCAGCAATGGCTAGCATAACCCTAATAGACTTAATCTTTGCTACTGGTGAAAAGGTTTCATCATAATCAAAACCCTGAGTTTGAGTAAAACCCTTCGCAACCAGTCGAGCCTTATAAGTGTGCACCTTCCCATCCATGTCGGTCTTCTTCTTGAAGATCCATTTGCACCCGACTGTCTTACGGCCTGGTACATTGTTAACCAAGTTCCAAACTTGATTGTCATACATGGACTGTATCTCGCTGTCCATAGCCTCCTTCCATTTAGCAGACTCTGGGCTTGCCATGGCTTCCTTAGCACTGTTAGGTTCATCCAGATTTACCAGTGTACTGTCACTGATAAATGTATCACCTTCCGTAGTAATATGAAATCCATAATAAAACACAGGTGTGTTCCTAACCCTTGTGGAACGCCTCGGAAGTATAGACTCGTCAGCTGGATCAACAGGAATTTCCTCCTCAAGTTGATTGCTAGTGTCTGAGGTTCCTTCACCAATTGAGTCTTGAATTTCTTCAAGGTCAATTTGCCTCCCACTGTCTCCTTGGTTTATAAATTCTCTCTCTCGAAAGACCCCTCTCTTAGCCACAAAGACCACATTCTCACTGGGTCTGTAGAAGAGGTAACCAAAGGATTTTTGTGGGTAGCCGATGAAAATACACCTTTCACTTCGAGGTTCGAGCTTGTCATGAGTCTCGCGCCTCACGAAAACCTCGCAACCCCAAATCTTGATATGGTCCAAATTGGGAACTTTCCCAGTCCACATTTCATGAGGTGTTTTGGCAACGTTCTTTGTAGGGACTAGATTAAGGATGTGGGCGGCAGTCTCTAAGGCATACCCCCAAAAAGAGATTGGTAGCGAAGCTCGACTCATCATAGAGCGAACCATGTCCAACAAAGTTCGATTACGCCTCTCAGCTACACCATTCAGCTGTGGTGTCCTGGGAGGTGTCAATTGTGAGACAATCCCACACTCCTTAAGATAGTCGAGGAACTCAGTACTAAGATACTCACCACCTCGATCAGATCGAAGCATCTTAATGTTCCTGCCCAATTTATTTTCTACTTCCTGTTTAAACTCTTTAAACCTTTCAAAAGTTTCTGACTTATGTTTGATTAAGTAGACATAACCATATCTACTAAAATCATCAATAAAAGTCACATAATAGCGATTAGCATCCCTTGTGGCGGTTTTGAATGGTCCACATACATCAGTATGTATAAGGTCCAACAAACCCTCACCCCTTGCACAAGTACCAGTGAAGGGTGATTTTGTCATTTTTCCAAGTAGACAAGACTCACAACTATCATCCGACTTGAGGTCGAACGACTCCAAGACTCCATCCTTTTGGAGCTGGCCTATGCGTTTCTTGCTTACATGTCCAAGATGACAATGCCACAAAGATGCTTTATCCAAGCTAGTAGAAGAATCAATACATAATACATTATTTCCTAAATTATCTACAACCGATACAGCTTCATACACACCATCACAAGGTAATGCTTTAAAATAAAGAACATTATTAAAGAAAGCATTAATACCACCAACTTCATTATCAAAAGAAAAGGTAAAACCTTGTTTGTACAAAGCATGAAAGGAAATAATATTCCTCGCCATTTCAGACGAGTACACACATTTATTCAAATCTAACTTTAACCCACTATCTAGCAACAAAATATAAACTCCAATATTGGCAACAGGTGCAACCTTCTTGTTCCCCATGATTAAGTTTATCTTTCCGTGCTCCACATCCTCACTTCTTCTTAGGCCCTGCAAGTCACAACAGATGTGAATACCACAACCTGTATCAAGAACCCAAGAATTAGAATATGGTGAGTTATTAGACAATATAGTGTAAATACCTGCATGGGATGGTTTCACTTTCCCATCCTTGACATCCTGCAAGTACTTTGGGCAGTTTCGCTTCCAGTGCCCCTTATTTTGGCAGTAGAAGCATTCAGCATCCTTAGGGATGGCAGAAGGAGTGATAGAACCACCTTTGGTTCCAGATGAGGAACCTTCAAGGGTAATGTTTCTAGTCCATTTCCAGCAGCAAAACTCGAAAATCTGCATTCTGAGGCTTCTACTCGTCGAGTGCACGAACCTACTCGACGAGTAGGATGAATTTACTCATGGACTCGGCGAGTTCATGCTGTAGAATGCAGAAAACTTGAGTTTTTCAACAAGTTTGCAACAAGTATCAAACAAACAAGCCTAGTCTCTGATACCACTGTTGGGTTTTGAGCAAACTAACACTCCTAAGGTGTTCATGCAACCCTAGAAACCTTGGATCTATGTTTGTCTAAAATAGATGCAAAATAATTTACCAAGGTTCATAACCTATCTAGCATACATGGGGTACTTTTAAACATAAAAGATACTAGAAGACTTACATACCTTTGTTAGTGAGTTGATTCCTTGGGAGTTTGAGAGCCAAGCACCAATAATGTGAATGCCTCAAATGGAAATCACAAATCACCACAAACTTGGAAAACTTATGAGAGAGCACTCTAATACTCTAGAAATCGGCCACACCTTATGCACACACACACAGTGTCTTTTCAAGCACCATAAGCCTCTTTATATAGTTTAGATGATTAGGGTTATGAACCATGCAAACCCTAATAACCCATGTCTTTTCCTATTCCAAGGATCCATGGGTTAAAAGCTCCATGGATCATCCATGGACTCCCATTCAAGCTTAGCCCATTTCCTTATGAGTGTTAGCCCACACTATATAAGTATAATAGCCCATTATTTAATTAGTCACCTTATGATCACTAAATTAATTCATAATTAATTTAAGATCAATACTAATTAAATAATACAATTTCATATTAATATATTATAACTTATAATATATTAGTAGGCCGCAAATATACTCTTCTCATAATGTTATCCATATAAATAGTTCGGGTGAAGTGCAACCCAAATGGACCATGCCGGGTCGGGTCAAGTATATACCAAATAAGTTATGGACTTAGACACCTTATCCAATATCACTAACATAGGATCATCCTATATACCAGGATACCAATCTAACAGATCATAATAGCATAGCAACATCCTAACCAAGATAACGACCTAACCGGTCACTAACATAACATCATCCTATATACCAGGATACCGACCTAAACCGGGTCACTAACATAATACCGTCCTAACTACCAGGACGCAGATCTAACAAACCAATAAGTATATCATGCGAATACCCGGATACAAATCCGATAAAGGGTCGGCCTTGGCGCAGTAGACCCTGTTGATATAGTGAGGATAACTCACCTTGCAATGCTGGACTGAACCATGAAATCACGCTCCCAAAACACTTCCCTAAGTTCCAACACCTATAAACGACAATGATCCAATTCATAAATACCCGCTTCCCAATTATTCTCAAAACTCAAAACGGTCAACCCTTGGTCAAAGTCAAAGTTAACTATCAAGGTCAACAGTCCATGTTGACTTCAACTCGTCGAGTACCCTCAGCTACTCGCCGAGTTCCTTGCATAACTTGCCAACTCGCCGAGTCACCATGCCACTCGCCGAGCCCAAGGCAATCTTCATCGGACTCGCCGAGTCCCTTCAGTCCTTCATCCATACAGATGCTTTTTAAGCCATGCTAAGACTCCATACTGCAGATCCAACTTCCCAAGGCATGCTTATCACGTAAAGTTGCAAACTTTACGTGCATGCAAGGCTATAATGACTCATAATGCCAAATCCAAGCTTGAAATGGGGTTTTACACTTAAGGAGGGGTTCATACTTGCCAAAGCTGATAGTTTTATGGACTTACAAATCAAAGAGAGTTCAGATCTGAAGTTACAACTTCATATCTGAGCTCATACCCAAGAATAGCTTCATAACCAAGCTAAGAAGCCCTAAACTTCATCCAAAGGGATCTAGAAAGGAATGAGGCCAAGATCATGAATTGATACCTCAAATGAAGCTAGCTGAGATAGACTTCAGACCCACAAATGTTCTTGCCTCCAACTTCTTGATCTTCAAGCTTCTTGCATCAAGGTCTTATTTCCAAGCTTGAAATTTACACTAATATGGAGCACACACACGAATTAGGGTTTCTGGACTCTCAAGAGGCTGCAAAGGGACTAAGGGAGGCTAATGATCCCTTAAATAGGGTGCCAAACCCCGGAAATTAGGGTTTCACCCTCCAACTCCAACTCGTCGAGTCACTCTTCCGACTCGGTGTGTTGGTCACTTATAGACGTGGCCCAAACCCGCTGCTACTCGACGAGTCAGGCAACCAACTCGTCGAGTAGATCTTGAATTCACGAGAATTGATAACCATAAATTGGTATTCGAGAATCGGGGTGTTATAATTCTCCCCCACTTGAACTAGAATTCGTCCTCGAAGTCTGCTGCGGTGAACATCCTCGGATAGTGCTCCCGCATCTCTGCCTCCGGGTCCCACGTCCACTCGGACCCTCTTTGGTGTTCCCAATGTACCCTTACCAGAGGTACCTCCTTGTCCCATAGAACCTACACCCCTCTCTCCAGAATGGCCACAAGCCTCTCCACATAATCCAGGCGCCCACCGACCTGAATGTCATCCAACGATACTACCGCCTCCTGATCCATGACGCACTTTCGCAAGTGCGAATCGTGAAAGGTGATGTGAATCCGAATAGAACCTCTTCGTAAGGTCTATCCTTCATGCCACTTGCCAACTTGACAAAATCCTGATGATCCAAAGTATTACAAACCCAACTTTCCCCTTCCTGAAGCGAACCCTTTTTGCTGACATGATAATGCATCCTTCAGCTCTCAGAATATCATACATAATCAATCCACTAATGAATACAACACTCATGCCTGGCCCAATCAGCCTCAGGCTGGAATACCAGGCGAGCCTACGACGGCTCCAATCATCCCTAGGATGGAATAGCCTCGTATCCCTCACATGTTTGGCCCAATTAACCCTCGGGATGGAATACCAAACATATCAAATCAAGTCAATCATAGGGTCCGGTCATCCTCAGATTCGTCACAACCGAGTGCAACTCCCCCGAATCTTCAACAATACACCCAATCCGAACGCGCTCCTACAACAGACATAGCCAACATAATCTCTATGCCCACAGCCTATGACTGGAATGCCCTTACGTGGTCCTCAGCATAAGTCTGGATTGCCTCTAAGCCCACAACATGAGTCTGATATGCCCTCCCCGACCATCAGCTCATGACTGGAATGCTCCCGATGACCGATCGACACTACTGTCGTCACTTTAGTTGCCCAACACTCCGACCCTGCAGATATCCACTTTCCTCTACCACTCGAAGGGCCTAATCGACGCTCCTCTCATCAACGAACAACATAACGATACAAAACTACTACCACACATGAATCCCAAGTCATAAACCCACTTCAACTCTTCCTGCTGCCACATGACGTTTCTCAAGCGAAGTCGAAGCCTCCTTGGTCCCAACTTGCCTGCCCACAACCCGAACATCGGACACCTCATCGATTACTGAAGCAAAACACACACACAAACCGCAGTCCCACGCGTCTTCCCGAAAAGAAACCGACTGGCTGGACTTGCTTCCACGCCCTGCCAACATAATGAACGTTACATGACCCACGCCAGCCTCACATCCTACCTGGTCTTTAGTGACCCATCTCCTCCTTACTTCAGACACGCTATGGCTCTATCACAGATGAAACCAACCCAAGACGCATCACAATAACTCAAACCATCATCAACATACCTACAACTACCGGCCAACCAGTACATCACTCAAATCTAACCCATATCACCCCCTTCGGGTTAGAATACCAACATGTCTAATCAATTCAACTATATAGTTGAAGTTCTCAGGGTTTGTTGGCCTACCACCTCAACCCTACCGCTCCCTTCGAGCCTCCGTGCCTGTGACTTACAGTCGGCCCGCACCGGGCATCTTGGCCTACTACATAGAGCAGGACAGCCTCAACCCTATCCAAATGCCATAGACGATCATGAGAAAGATCTAACCCGGTTCCCAGAACCTGAATGACAGGATATTCTAATCCCAAACCTTCCCAAAACTGACAAATACTCATTCGGATCCACTCTCAGTCCCCAACTGGAGTATTACCCGATCCCAGAAGATGAAACCTCGGAGACACTCCGAATTGATGAGATCACAAAGATCCTTTGAACTCCCTTCATCCTCTAATAACGACTTCCAATCCACCAAAATACACCGGAGTCCTCAGCCTACTCCAACAGAATGTTCAATACTTGGAACAAACCTATTGATTGCTATAGCGTAGCAGTCTACTAAATACCCGAACATAGATCTACAAACATATACAGAGTCTTCAGCATGACTGGACCGCCTTACCAGGCCTTCAGCCTATCTGGACCACTCTTAGAACCTTCAGCATGTCTGGACCGCCTCTCCGGGCCTTCAGCCTGTCTGGACCGTTCTTCGAGCCTTCGGTCTGACTGGTACGCCCCACCGGCCTTCAGTCTATCCGAACCGCCCTTAATTGTTGAGAATTTCCCTGGCCCACCCCTCCAGATGCTCTCTCCCATGCATCCTGTTCTAACCCACTTGGGGCTTCGAACCCCCTGATCTACTCCGGGGACTACAACCCCGACCTAACTCTAGGCCACAAGCCGATCGTCCACACTCTCGGAAACCGTGGTCTGTTCCCTGACCCGCGTATCTACCACATGCGCTAAATAATCCGCATACTCGTGCTGAATGTACTGCCGAGCCCTGGCAGCTAACCAGGCCCTTGATCTATCGATGCAAACCTTCCGAGTTGAGCACACACTCGACCGAACACCCGTATTGAACTCAGTTCATGACTAGAAGACACGTTTCTCATACTGGGGAGTTTTACCGAGCCCCTAACTAATACGACCCTCAAACCAAACAACCACTTGGCCTCCATTCTCCATGTCGGGTTGTGTAACTTATCCTGTTTTAAAACCTCTCCTGCTTTGCATCCCGAGGTAACTATCCCCCACTTAGATTCGACTAAGCCCTCATAATAAATGAAAATTGGAGGATTCCCAATCCTTCTCACTTCCCAACAATCAACCCGTGACAACCAACTCTTTCCCGCTAGTGCTCCATTACTAGCCAATCCCAATTGATCACACACTCCTAAGAACTTGATGAACACTTCCTGAATCCCAGGGAACCCGGAAAATCCCTAATGCTCGAATACTCCCACATTCAATATTGAAGTCCAAAAGCAGATGCCTCAACTGATATACCAACAACAAGCTACCTCCCTTGGCGCCTTCACCTGCCAATCACTAACGGTTACTAAAACTGCTGAATCCTGACAACGTTGATTAACCATCCTGTGGGACCCTGTCCGCAGACATCCCACATAATAACCTTCTTTCCAATGTGCCCCAAGCGAATCTCTCGCTCTCGGCTCTAGAAATCATATCTTTCAGAGTCTCGCGCCCTGACTCACTCACCAGCTCAATCATCCACAGCTGAACTGCAGTAGCTGAAATAACCTTTTCCCTAAACTGGGCCACAACTACTCCAAGACATAGTCTACAATCCCAAAAGTGCGATAGATCGCACAATCCATCCTTACCGCCCGATACAAGAGATCGAAGGCGAACTGGACCTCACCAAATACTTATGCAACATCGACCCACCCGTGCTCACCAGCGCTGAACTACTGTCGCCAATCCCGACGACTAACTGACCCCGAGGTGGAAATACAACCTGATCCTAGGGTCACAAGCCTGCACATTCCTTTGAGCTCGCAAAGCTGAAAAGGGCACGATCCTTGCCCTAAAACGACATTCCTATCCATCAATTAACCAATCTGCTTCCAGCTGCAAAACTCCAGCTGATCATAGTCATCACTCCCTTCCAGAGTCCTCGCGACTCGCATTCTGGCCTCGAGCAAATCCCCCCGAAGCCTCAATTCCATAAACACCTGTGCTAGCCACTCCCGCTCAGCCCGCAGCATGTAATGAGTACAGAACATCTCTCGGATGACAAATAACCGCAGCCCTCGGCTCATCAGAATAAGATCCTACAACAAGTTCCGGTACTGGAAAGCTCGACCAGCTCCTCCCCCTGCCGTCGTTACAGCTGTTGTAGCTGCTGCGGCAGCCGTATCAGCAAGGCTACATAGCACTCATCGAAATACTCAAACATGGCGGTCTCTTAATAGACCCGAACATCTCTGGTAACTGTCCCCAGACGAGCTCGATCACCTCCTCCCGGATGATTTCACTGACACGGTCCTCTGACAATGCTGGCCTATCCTGGCTGCCAGCTCCCGATCCTAACCTGGATCCGATCTCAAGACGTCTCTTAACCACCATTCTGGTAAGACACCAGAAAGATCTCTGATAATCCATATAATGACAGGGGACCAACTCCCAACCCAACCCTAGGAGTTGTGACTTCCTTGCTACGCGAATGGGTCATGTGCTTTCAGTAGTACGGGCCCATACTACCTTCCACACCTACCCATACTTGTCTCAAGTATCACCACAACACCCTACTATTACATATAGCGAGCGCTCAATCCTCACCCCTAGAGGAATGCTAAATCTCTCATAACTGGCCTCACGACCTCTCACGACCCATCCATCCATGAAACTTCCACCAACCCCTACAGCACTAGTGTATGCTAGCCATACATAACGCTGGACCCTATAGACTTTCGAATATCCAATCCTACCCTAAGCCCTAATCAATGAGAACAGAACATAAGGCCAGATCAAACATTCTCAGGCTATAAGATCTTAATTATATACAGCTGTGATGCATACACAAGACAACTACAGTAATGATGTCAATTTCACATAAAGGAAACCCTAGGCTAGAAGGCATCATGTAATCAGGCAATTCTATAATGCAATTCCTGAAGATCCCTAGCCTAGTACTAGCATGCTGTTCTAACATATCACAATATCAAATAACTGTATGGTATTTTGGGGTCTACTTACTGGCTCCGGCTGATCGTACACTTTACATCCTCCTTTACTTATTTTGAAAACCATTTTAAAAATCATTTTAAAATCCTTTCCTTGAGTTGAGATTGGATTCACACGAATGTTCCTCCAATTCACTCAAACCAAGGCTCTGATACCAACTTGTAACACCCATAAAATTCGAGCCAATTTAAAGCTTTTTAAATCATTTGAAACCATTCAATTATTACAATTTGTTTTCAAAATAGTTTATACATCAGAGTTACCAGAAATCATAATCAACAATTGAGGAAGTGTACGGTCACGCCTTCACCTCCCCCGACCATCTCCTGAACCTGAAACAATAAACTCAAACTGTAAGCCCGAAAGCTTAGTGAGTTACCCCAAAAATACCAACCTCATAGAACCACAATCATATCATATCAACAAATATAGAACAACATGCATACTGAACCCTCAGCTTGACTGGACCGCCTTGCAAGGCCTACAGTCTACCTGGATCTATCTCGAGCCTTCGGTATGACTGGACCGTCATGCAGGTACACAGTCTATCCGGACCGCTCGTCGGGTATGTTGGCCTCAACCGCACGAAGCAGGACCCTGCCTCAACCCACCCATCAACAATAACCATGTGCACATAAATAACATATACTAGCATATATATATATATATATATATATATATATATATATATATATATATATATATATATATATATATATATATATAACAGTCATACCGATCTAATAGATCATCAATCATAACAACATTCTATAACCAGGATACCGACCTAACCAGGTCACTAACATAGGATCATCCTATATACCAGGATACCAATCTAACAGATCATAATAGCATAGCAACATCCTAACCAGGATACCGACGTAACCGGTCACTAACATAACATCATCCTATATACCAGGATACCGACCTAAACCAGGTCACTAACATAATACCGTCCTAACTACCAGGACGCAGATCTAACAAACCAATAAGTATATCATGCGAATACCCGGATACAAATCCGATAAAGGGTCGGCCTTGGTGCCGTAGACCCTGTTGATATAGTGAGGATAAGTCACCTTGCAATGCCGGACTGAACCATGAAATCACGCTCCCGAAACACTTCCCTAAGTTCCAACACCTATAAACATCAATGATCCAATTCATAAATACCCGCTTACCAATTATTCTCAAAAGTCAAAACGGCCAACCCTTGGTCAAAGTCAAAGTCAACTATCAAGGTCAACAGTCCATGTTGACCTCAACTCGTCGAGTACCCTCAGCTACTCGCCGAGTTCCTTGCATAACTTGCCAACTCGCCGAGTCACCATGCCACTCGCCGAGCCCAAGGCAATCTTCATCGGACTCGCCGAGTTGTTCATCCAACCCGTCGAGTTCAAGACCATCTTCATATGACTCGCCGAGTCTACCATGCGACTCGCCGAGTCCCTTCAGTCCTTCATCCATACAGATGCTTTTTAAGCCATGCTAAGACTCCATACTGCAGATCCAACTTCCCAAGGCATGCTTATCACGTAAAGTTGCAAACTTTACGTGCATGCAAGGCTATAATGACTCATAATGCCAAATCCAAGCTTGAAATGGGGTTTTACACTTAAGGAGGGGTTCATACTTGCCAAAGCTGATAGCTTTATGGACTTACAAATCAAAGAGAGTTCAGATCTGAAGTTACAAGTTCAGATCTGAGCTCATACCAAAGAATAGCTTCATAACCAAGCCAAGAAGCCCTAAACTTCATCCAAAGGGATCTAGAAAGGAATGAGGCCAAGATCATGAATTGATACCTCAAATGAAGCTAGCTGTGATAGACTTCAGACCCACAAACGTTCTTGCCTCCAACTTCTTGATCTTCAAGCTTCTTGCATCAAGGTCTTCTTTCCAAGCTTGAAATTTACACTAATATGGAGCACACACACGAATTAGGGTTTCTGGACTCTTAAGAGGCTGCAGAGGGACTAAGGGAGGCTAATGATCCCTTAAGTAGGGTGCCAAACCCCGGAAATTAGGGTTTGACCCCCCAGCTCTAACTCCTCGAGTCACTCTTCCGACTCGGTGAGTTGGTCAATTAAACACGTGGCCCAAACTCGCTGCTAGTCGACGAGTCAGGCAACCAACTCGTCGAGTAGATCTGGAATTCACGATAATTTATAACCATAAATTGGTATTCGAGAATCGGGGCGTTACAGTATGCATTGTCTTGTTGTATGTTGTAGTAGAACTAGCAATTAAGAGCCAAGACATCAGAAGTTCAAAAGAACTCAACATCGCAGTTGAAAAAACTGAGTGTTTCGGAGCAACAATCAACATCTTGAATTTCTCTGGGTAAACATAAATATCACCATCAACTTGGTAATTCGTACTTTGGATCTTCATGATGGGCTCAAAAGATATGTCTTCAGTGGTGTTAGATTGATGAGCAGCCATTGCTAGGGTTTGCTTGAAATCTTGAAGAAAAGAGGAAAAAGAGGGCACAAATTATCTGTGTGTATGTTTGGAAAGCATAAAGTTGGAATGAATACCCAATTTCCTTTTACATGTATCCTTAATTTGAATCTCAAACGGTTGCTATTAATTAACGTGACACGTGGCCCTTGAAAATCGTACAATTAGCCATCAAATACACCATGTCAGATAAAGTGATGAGCACAGTTTCCTAGAAACGCGCACAATTACCAAACCATCACATCAAAAGTCTCTTCGTGAGTACCCAGTAGATAAGGACAAAAACCTTCGAAATTGGAGGTTGGGCTCTTTCGCTTTTGGGTTTGAAAACGAAGTCATGTGCCAGACTTTCGAAATCATCCGCCTGAGTTGGTATTACTCAGAACCTCAAGGATTTCGTGAGTTCAGTGTTCCAAGAAAAAGGATAAGAAGCAAAATAAGAAAATTTTGGATCTGTGATGTCGGCAATATAATTTCGACATAAAAGTAGATAAATCCTGGGCAAAGATTGCTTCGCTAATTATCAAGAGAGATGATCAATAGCTTGTGTGGTTTTCCGTGAATTACAATCGATTACTTGTAAAGAAGTATCGAAGGGATTCTTTTAGCATGGGTTCGAAGGAGGCTTAAAGATTTCGTTACAAAGCACAACTAAACATAAGTGTGACAATTTGTAAACGAAACTACCTGTTTGACCAGTGTAGTCAGTGACAAGTTAGCTTTGAAAAATCTATCAAGTAACGAAGGTTAAGAATAATACTCAGACTGAAATCATATTCTTGAAACCAAGATTAGTCGTAAATCTTGTTGGTTAACAAATGTCATGGGTTTCGAACATTTGATCAAGATTACTACAAAGAAAAGAATATGCTTTTGAGTATTGAAAACAGGTACTGAAACAAATGTTTCGTCAATTCTGGAACACAGTTCCCCGTTAATTCCTTAATTTGGTTCGACACTTAGGGTTTCACTTTCATCACAGTCTCATGATGTTAGATCATAAACACAGAGTTTTGACATGTCCAGATCCTGATTGGTTTATACCAGAAATCCCTTGGACATATGTCTTTGTGTGTGAATGTGTAAGAATTTTTAGGATGAAAAAGAGTGGTTTAAGAAACGAATGTACCTCTGCTATGATTGGACCAAGCAGTAAACTCTTAACTCATATGAGAAGAGTAAAGTAGCTCATGAATGAATGAGAAGATAGCCTAATTGGGAAGAAATTCTTAGAATGAGAGAACCATTAAGGCTTCGAAGCTCATAGCATTATCGAGGCTTGGGTCAACATGCAGCAGTATGCTTCTAGGGACATCTTAACTAGTACATAGTTTTCGAAAATATACCTACCCTCAAAGCAGCAAGCATGTACCAACAAGACTTTTCATTTTTGGTGATGTTAAGTAAAATCTTCACTACATCTACACAACAAATGTAAAAACACACAAGAAAAAGAAAATATTTTTGGATTTTTGTTTTATAAAATGAAAATAACAAAAATAAGAAAATATTTTTGATATTTTTTTGAATTTTTCAAACGAAAAAAAAATATATATATTTTTGGTGTTTTTGATTTTTCGACATAAAAGTAACGATTTTTTTAGTATCAAACTAATGAAAATTTGTGATTAAGCGGATTGTACATGATGTCGAAAGCGAAGCGTGTAGAAGCGTTGAACGTGAACAGTAACCTCTGAACGATGAACTGAACCTCTGAATGAACACTTAACACCTCTGAATCGACACCTTTGTAACTTTTTCCCTTGTCATTCTTTTGAAATAAATCCAGGAATAGAATTAGCTTTTATCAACCCCAGTCCATTTAGAATTCTTACAAACAATTTTTCATCCAATGGCTTTGTAAAAATCTCAACAAGCTGATCAGTTGTTTTTACAAAGTGGACTTCAATATTTCCATCTTCCACGTGATCCTTAATGAAATGATAACGAAGTGCAATATGCTTTGTTTTCGAATGTTGCACTGGATTGTGACAAATGCGTATAGCACTTTGTGAGTCACAATACAATGGAATCTTTTTCATATTTATAGCATAATCATCTAATTGACATTGAATCCAAATTATTTGTGAAGTGCAAGCTACAGCAGCAACATATTCTGCCTCTGCTGTGGAAATCGAAACACATGTTTGTTTCTTCGATTGCCAGCTTACTAGCTTCCCATCTAAGAGTTGACATCCACCACTTGTACTTTTTCGATCAAGACTACAACCACCCAGATCATCATCAGAAAATGCTTGTATGAAAAAGCCAGTTTTCGAAGGATACCACAATCCTAACAAAATTGTTCCATTGAGATATCAAAAAATATTCTTCACTGCTGTTAAGTGTGGTTCTCTAGGATTCGATTGATATCTGGCATAATTACAAACAAAAAACATAATATCAGGTCGACTTGCCGTGAGGTAAAGTAACGAACCTATCATGCTTCTGTACAAAGTAATATCAACAGCAGGTTTATCTAAATAAGGAGTGAGCCTTGTTCCAACCGCCATTGGTACTCGTAACTTTGTGCTATTCGTCATCCCAAATTTTTCAAGCAGATTCTTTGTGTATTTTTCTTGATTGATGAAAATTCCTTCTTTGCTTTGATTAATATTCAATCCCAGAAAATTGTTTATATTTTCCTATCATGCTCATCTCAAATTGGCTTTTCATCAGATTTTCGAATTCACTAGACAAAGCAGGGTCAGTAGAGCCAAAAATAATATCATCGACATAAATTTGAACAAGCATAAGATGATTCCCAAACCTCTTTCTAAATAAAGTGGGATCAACTGACCCTTGTTTAAATTTCGATTGTTTTAAGAAATTCGTAAGTGTTGCATACCCGGCTCTTGGTGCTTGTTTTAACCCATAAACAACTTTATCTAATAAATAACAACGATCAAGATATTGAGAATTGATAAAACCTGGTTGTTATTCAACATAAACCGTTTCTTCGAGAACTCCATTAAGAAATGCACACTTCACATCCATTTGATAAACATCAAAATCCTTGTGTGCTGCATAGGCTAAAAAGATTCGAACAGCCTCGAGTCTTGCGACGGGGGCAAAGGTTCCCTCATACTCGATACCTTCTTGTTGCGAATAACCTTTAACTACAAGCCTAGCCTTATTTCGAATAATATTTCCTTCTTTATCGATTTTATTTTTGAAAATCCATTTTAATCCAATCAAAGATACATCATTTGGTTTTGGAACTAAACGCCAAACTTTATTTCGTTCAAACTTAGCCAACTCAGATTGCATTGAAACAATCCACTCAGGATCTTCCATAGCAATCTTGACTGTTTTTGGTTTAATCTTCGAAATAAAGACATTGCACATGCAAAATTCTTGATGAGTATTGAGTACCTCATTTTTAGCACGAAGTTGAGCTCTTGTAAGAACTCCATCTTGAGGATCACCAAGAACTTGTTCCTTTGGATGATATCTTGTCCTTTTTTCTAATGGTGGATATGCTGGATCAAAATCTAATGGCGCATCTTCGAATATATCATCATTCTCTGAACCTGCAACAGAAATATTATCATTTAGATCATGAAGAGTTTCATTTTGATTATTATTTGACATATTAAGATCCCCCTCGACAATTTCATTTTTTAGGTTGCCCCCTCTCAACATTATCATTCATTCTCCTATTCTCCCCCTCGAAAGAATGCTCCCCCTCAACATGAGAATTCGAATGCAAGTTCTCCCCTTCCACTTGATCATTTTGCATACTTTCACTATTTCTAGGAGAATAAGATGTCAAGTTTAAATCAGGAGCATCCTGAGTAAGTGTCGAAAATTCAGAATGCTTTGATGATTCAGAAAGTTGATTATCTTCAACATTTACTTCAGCATCAACAACCTTATATGGAATACCAAAAATCAAATCATAATAAAAATCAGACGAATTAACATTTTCAGATTGATCTTTTGATTCATTAATAATTGGTTTTTGTTCAAAACACTTTTCAACTTGTTTGATATAATAATCATCAAAACTTAGATTAAATGTTTCTTTAATTTTCCGAGTTCGTCTGTTCAATACTCGATATGCAACCGAATTATGTGAATAACCCAAGAAAATTCCTTCGTCAGCTTTGGACTGAAATTTCGAAAGATTATCCTTGAGATTCATGATAAAACACTTGCAATCAAAAACATGAAAGAATTTGTTAGGTTTTCGGTTATTGATAATTTCATAAGGAGTAATTTTGAATCTTCGAAGAATAAATGATCTATTTTGTGTAAAACATGCAGTAGAGACTGCTTCAGCCCAAAGATATTGAGGAAGATTCGCATATGTGAACATCGTTCTTGCTGCTTCACAAAGAGAACGGTTTCTCCTTTCAACAACACCATTCTGCTGAGGTGTGTAGGGTGAAGAAAAATTATGCGAAATTCCTTTTTCAATTAAAAATAAATCAAAAACATTGTTCTTATATTCTGAGCCATTGTCACTCTTGATTTTTCGAACTTTCTTCTTCAAACTTGTTTCAATTTTCTTCATAAAATCAATCATTACTTGAGCAACTTCAGATTTTAACCTGAGAAAATAAACCCTAGTAAATCGAGAAAAATCATAAACAATGACTAAAATGTACCGTTTCTTGTTGATAGTTTCAACAATCGATGGTCCACAAAGATCAATATGAAGAAGTTCCAATGGTTCAACAATTTTCGAATCAATGACAACTGGATGTCCTTGGAGTTGTTTCCATTGTTCACATGCTGCACACAATGTATCATTATCAAATTTTAATACAGGTAATCCTCGAACAAGTTCGTTTACCACCAACTAACATCTGATGAAGCTTTCGAAAGTAAGCACACCGAGGGAATTCCAACTATTGGTTTGATGTCGAGAGTGAACATATCTCCATGTCGTTTGGATTTAAGTAAAACTTCTTTTGTATTGACATTCGAAATTATACTTCCTTCTTCATTAAACACCGCTTGATTGCCGGTGCCCACAACAAGTTGCGAAACACTTATCAAGTTATGTTGAAGACCTTCGACATAAGCGAAATGATTAACAGTGAATTTTCCATTTGTCACCTTACCATATCCTTTAACTTGACACTTTTGATTGTTTCCAAACTTAACAACTCCTGCATTCTCCAAACTTCGAAAATCACACAAATTTTCTTTCCTTTCAGACATGTGACGAGAACAACCACTATCGATATACCATTTTTCATCATATTGCTCGTCACATAAAACATGTAATCGGTGAAAGAATTTAGGTACCCAAGGTTGTTTGGGTCCTTTATGATTAGTTTGAAACACATTATGAAATGAAGATCCTAAAATCCTATTACGAACTTTAGATTTGACACTATCAGTTAAGTCCACTTTATTTGGTAAAGGCTCAGAAATATAACATTTCGAAAGTTTAGGACTTTCACTGACTTTCACCTTTTTCTTCTCAGATTGTCTTTGTAGCCTTTTCTTTCGAAATAGGACACCATGCCTTGACTGAAGATGTCGAATCTTTTGATGATGAACTAACATTCGACATTTCGTTCAAATATTTCTCATAAGCACTTTAGATTTGTTGTTGAAAGAATTTTCCTGATTGATAAGATTTCCTTTTTCCTTCAAGCCAGTGATCTTTGTTTTTCACATTTGATTGACCCTTGATATACGAAACTTTGAAAGCTTGTTTCGCTGGAGGATTAGGAAAATTTGTTTTTTGAGGTGTGAATTTGACATTTCTTTTTGAATGAAATTGATCAAACTTTTTATTTTCAACCTTTGACTCAAAACGTTGTTGTGTACAACTTCGATGTTGAAAGGATGATGAGTTGTTCTTTGATAGAAACGATTTTGAAAAACCGTTATTGAAAAACTTTGTTTGATTAGAAAAATGAAACTTCTTCAAAGATTGCGAATTTGAAAACTTCTTTTCATGAGATGTTTGAGTATGATTTTGTGACAAAAACTTTGTTTCTTGATTTTTGGTTTTCGAAAAATCATGTTGTGAAGTTGATTGAGACAAATGCTTTTTGGATAGAGTGGGATTTTTCTTAGTAATTGAACTTGAAATTGCTTTTCAACTTCTTTCAGAATTTTTGATTTTTCTACCCATGTTCGTTGTGGATTTTGTCTTTGAAAAGTATATGAATTCTTTGTTAGATTATTTTCGACAGTACTTTGATTAGAGAAAAAACCTTCATTCGATGTTTGCTTATTATCTTCTTCTACCAATTTGTTAAACTCAGGTTTGGATACACAACCGTATTTGTTTCGAGATAATGAGCACCTTTTTCTTTCAACACTTTGTCGAAAGTTTCTGTTTCACCATACACCTGATCAACAACAACTCTTGGAATTTCATTTACTTTCGAAACATCATTTGTTGTGGTTGTTTCTTTTGAAATTTCATCATCATCCTTCTCATCATCACTACTGTTAGTTTGACTATCTTTGACACTTACATGATCGAAATCACAAACTTTCAAAGTTGAAGCTTGATCAGTGTCAGTCTTATCCAACAAATCATTATATTTTTCTTTGCCTTTAGTCAAAGATGTGGCATTAATGACAGGAAACTGAGAACAATCGATAGATTCTTCTTCCTCAATTTCACTAATTTCGCTAATATTATCAGAATTATCTTTGATATCAGCAAAATTAGAGTAAGAATCAGATTTCGAATTCTCAGTTCTTTTCAAAATCTTTATTTGTTCATTCTTGGTTAAGGTTTCATTCACAATGTCAACTAATTCATTAGCATTCAAATATTCATCTATCTTCACAATTCCATAAGCAAACCTATTATCAGGAATATTATCAAACTCAGCTACAGTCTTTTCACAATCATAGGACACACAATCAATCTTTTCTCTTTCAAAAGCTAAGAATGGTAATAACTTCCTATGGTGCTCTTTGCTTATATCAGAAGAGAGATGTAAAGCAGTCAACTTTGCATATAGTCTCTTAGCTGAATTACAATAAATGGTTGGTTGAGCTAACAACATTCGAACATCATTATTCAAATTGTCCCTATCACACATGAGATAAGTTACTTGTAATTCTAGATATTCTACTTTTATTTTCTTCGAATCCAGCTGCTTCTGTGTCTCTAGTAATTGTGTACTAGATTTCTTAGCCTCATTGCTAGCATAGATAACCAAATTATCAAAATAAGCAACAGTATCATCAAAAGCAGTTAATTCAGAATCGTAAGCATTCAAAGGAATATTAAAAGATTGAAGTATAGAACGTACCTTCGTGGTCATTGGTGATTTGTCTCCCCATTTCGTCATAAAACAACGACCAGTTACGTTCTCGTCATCCTCTTCCTCAAACTTTGTATACATTGCACCATGCGTAGGATTACGCATTTCTTTATCGTCTGAACCTGACGACCAAATTTGATATGTCCCATCTCCATCCCCTTCTCCTCTTGCCACCAATGACAGACCTTTCGCTTTTGCTCTTACCTCTTCTAGACGTTCGACATAATAAGCTTCATCTTTGATCTTTTTTTTTCTTTTCCTCTTTCTTTCGAAGCATGCAATCACTTGCCATGTGATTTGCGCCATGACAATAGTGACAGTCTACACCAGAATCACCTTTGAGCTTCTTTTCAACTTTTGATTCTTCAGACTTTGATTCTTTCTTTTCGAACTTCTTCTCATCATTCACTTTTCCAGCAAAACTCACTTTTGCCTCACCAGCCCTAACTTTGGAACTAAATGGCTTTTTATAAAATTTCTTCACTTTGTTGTTTGAGTAAAAAGCTATGGCTTCGTCATCTGAATTAACTATCAAGCCTTCATTATCAGAACTCTCTTTTTCAGTAGCTTCTTTCTTAGATACTTTCGAGACTAAGGCAAGTGGTCCTCCCAGGCTTATCTTCGATTCTTCAGCCATTTCAATAACTTCTGGCTCATGAGTTTTCAGCAAATTGTAAAGATCATTCAGAGTTGATGTATCGAAGCTTTGTTGAGTCTTCACCATTAGACTCACATTTCGCCATTCCTTTCGTTGTATCATAACAAAAGTGAGATTAAACTCCATGGTTGACCTGCTTATTCCATTCCGATTGCATTTGTAGATTAGTTCATTCAAGCGATCGTAGTAGAGTTCAATAGATTCCCCTTCTTTTTGTTTGAACTCTTTCAATTCCACCAGACATTGCTTCACATAGTTGATCTTTGTCTTTTCACTCCCTTAAAACTTCTCCTTGAGAGTATTCCAGATCTCTTTTGCAGATTTACAACTACGAACGTAGTTATAAACAACCGGAGGAAAAGCACCACGAAGTTCTCTCATACACCTCTTCTCATTCTTCTTCAGTCTTGAAGATTTATCAGTAACACTTTGAGTTGAATCAGATGAACCAATATTTTGAACATTTGTTGGAGGAAGAACATTTCCAGTAATACAATCCCAAAGCTCCACATCGAGTCCATTCAAGTAATCTTCCATGCGATCAGCCCACTGATCATAATACTTTGGAATAAGCATAGGAATCTTTGTTGAAGATCCTAGAAGATGAGAAAAAGACGTCATTGTGTTCATATTGAAATTCGCCATTGATGTACGGTCGAAGTTTCAGACAAACTTCAGAAATTTGAGAATTTATGGATGAGATTATCAGAAAAAGCAAGCAGAACACTCGATTAAACAAACTAGTTGCAGAATCAAAACAGAACTGAAGATCACAGATGATTTTCAATATCAAAAGTGCGGAAACTTTTTAATCCAAGACGAGACTTAAAATACGATTGATACAAGATGAAAATCAGATCATTGCAGTATGATTCCTGCTCTGATACCAATTGTAGTTGCTATTTAATCGAGTAATGAAACGAGATCAGAAACGAAATGAATTAAGAACACACAGAGTAAATATAATGTGGTTTCAGCTCTATTATGCTTTTAAGATAAAAAGAGTATTCAGACAGAAGAGTAGCAAAAGTTCTATCTATCTTATGTATCCTTCCCTATTTATAGGAAAAATAGAAAGCACACAAAAAATACAAAGGGCTAAAACATTACGGCTTCGAAATAACTATGCTTTTGTAATAACATTACATCAATATCGAACACAAAATAACCTTCGACACCTTACAACACACTTCGACACTTACAGACATATAAAGTGAAAGTATTCTAAAAGATTCTTAATAAACCACTTACAATTGTCTTTGTTCTCTACATTTATAATTGCCTAAGCAACAAGGAAACTTCCATTGTTAGCATCCCTACCCACATCACAAAGTAAATTACCATGGAAATAACTTTTTAGAAAACAACCATGAACGTTATTATGCTTTACACCCTAACCTTTAACCCCCTTTCACTCCATGAAAACATATGTAAATCCTATTGAAGTAATTTTTATCATCAGGAACTGAATCAACAAAAATTTTTATAGTTGAACCTGGATTTGATCATTTTATCTCCTCACCATATGAACATTACTTGGCATAATTGTTTGAAATTGTACCTTCAACTAGAGTGAAAGAATATTCATGGCTCTCCTAAACTGACTCATACTCACTTTAATGCCAAATGTGTTTTTCACCTCCTCTCTAAAAAGCCTATCACTTATATTCTGATTATTTACAAATTCTTGAGTGAAATGACTTCCTATCCATCTATAAGTGACAATTGAGCCAAATTTGAAATTCCTAGCACAATTATGGTCACTTATAAGGGACTTGATCTGGAAAGATTGATCATCACGCATCCATGACCCCCAAAGCCTAAAAGTATAGTTTACATCAAAACATTTAACTAACAACCTTCTACTATTATTTTTCATAAAACATAGTTGATAACCATTTTCAACTGCATAATTACATAACATATGTTTGATTTGTTTAGGATTATCAAAACTTATACCTAACACAGGTTACTGCTCCTTCCAGGGTTGGTCGTCTTTGAAAATATTTGGGAAATCAGTAGCAACATCATCCTCTTCAGCTTCACTGTCACCCATGTCAAAATCAATGGGTTCAACTAAGCCTACATTCTCACTCATCACAATCCAGGTCATGATCTTTTTTGACAAAATGAGGCTTGGCATTATCATCGCTATACCCCATCTCATTTGTTTCAAGATCAGCCTATATAGCATCAACTATTCTTCCTGGATATTATCAACTACTTCCTCTCGTTCTTTATTCAGCCACTCATGCATGTTAGTAGTACAAAAATCGTCTACATGCATTGGGAGTTCAACACTACATTCATATGCAATGGATATAAAGTTGGCATAATCAAGTTCCTTCCTAATTATCCTCAAACTATCACACCCCCAGCCTGAGGCGAAATCGCCGGAGTGAGTGACGTCATGAATGGCTCACAGACAAAGAATATATTGAAAAGTATACATATAATATAACATTACAAATTTTAATACCATAAAATATGTCTTAAATCATTACACACATCATAGTATATCTTCAAATATAAAAGAAGTTGCCTTAACATGTAGGCAACATCAAAAGTACAAAATAAAGATTCCATAACATTTGTGAGTGAAACTTCAGCTCTTTTAGGTTCCTGAGAATACATGTAGTGAATGATACGTCAACAAAAATTGTTGGTGAGTTCCACAGGTTTTGACTCGAAGTACTTTCATAACAACAAGTATAATTTGAGTATATAAGTATTTACTTAACTCATAGTTAGGACATACACTTGTAGTTCTACAAGTGAGTAAGTGTTTACTTATTAAGTATTGTAACATTAAGATTTTGTGGTATGTTCTTTTTAACCCCTTTATGTGAATTCTTTTCATTTTAGTCTCTAGCTGAGTACGTTGGGCGTACCCTATGAGTATGTTGGGCGTATTGGCTCGATTGATGGTCGCGGAGGTGCCCACGTACGGTGGGCGTACGTGGGAGTACGCTAAGCAGGGGAAAACCCTAATTTTTAGGGTTTGTGCCCTATTTAAACAACTTGTGTTGCCTTGGTTGTATCCTTTGGTCAGCCTCCACTCCTCTAAAGCCTAATAACGAAACCTTAATTTCCGTTTGTGAAATTTGAGCTTGGAAGTGAGTTTTGGTGGTGTTTTTGGTGATTTGAAGGAAGTAGAACATTTGGAGGTTGCTTTGGTGTGGCTTGAGCTTGTAGGTCCAAAATCATCATCAACTTTGCAAGCCATTTGAGGTATAAAGCCCTCAACTTGATGATTTCTTATGCTAGATCCAATTTAGGGCTTCATTTATGCATTTTTTGGTCCTTTAAGCCATATTTGAGAGTATGAACTACTCCAGAAGCCATGGATGGTAGATATTAGCACCTTTGAGGTCCCTTGTCCATAAAAATGCAATCTTTATGAGTTATATTGGATCATGCATGTGTTAGGGTCCTTAATATGGTTCCCTTTGAGTTTTGGGTCCCATTAAGTCATGCATGGGAGCAACGTTGCCAACTTTACGTGTTAAGACATCATTAGGGACCAAATCTGAGAGTTTGATGTGTTGGCTGAATCAATTAAGCACTTAATGGTGAAGTTTGGTCAACTGCGTCGTACGTTGGGCGTACCCAGCTAGTACAATGCATGTACTAGCCACCGAGGTAGAACATAGGGCATAAGCCTGAGTACACCGAGCGTACTCAACAACCTTGACTTTCGGTTGACTTCCTCGATTTGGGCCACTATTGGACTTTTACAGTTTTTTGGCCTTATTGGGCCATTAGATTTCTGACTTTGGGCCATTGTTAAGCTATGTGCCATTTTGGATTTAGGCCCGTGATGGGTTTTGGGCCCATTTAAGAAGTTGGGCCATATTGGGCCTTGGGTGCCTTTTAGGATTTTGGGGTTTTGGAGAAAATGGGTCGGGCCTTGGTTTTGGGCTAAGTAAGAAGAGCGTAAAATGGTCTTTTACCCTAGATGTTGGTGTAACATCACAAAAATTTCAACAAATTTAAAGTTTTCAAAACAACCCATTTATTAACAAAAGTGTTTACAAAAACATTGTCTGCAAAACATGATTTAAAATCAGAGTCCCCCAAGATTCGATCCGCTGTAAAACTGAGGATGTGTATGGTCACGCCTTCGCCTTGCCACAGATCATCTAACAAACTGTAAGCACAAAACTTAGTGAGTTACCTCAAAATACCACCGCACATACAAATAACACCATATTATGGGTCCAATCAACCATCGGGTTGGAATACCCCATGCCCTCAACCACCAGGTTAGAATGCCAATATACTATATGTCCAATCAGCCATCGGGTTGGAATACCCCATGCCCTCAACTATCAGGTTGGAATGCCAATATACTATGGGTCCAATCAACCATTGGGTTGGAATACCCCAAGCCCTCAACCATCAGGTTAGAATGCCAACATACTATGGGTCCAATCATCCTCGGGATGGAATACCCCAGGCCATTTGATTGATGCACAAAGCAGTCCAATCTCACCAAATGTCATACAATCATATCGGGTCCAATCAACCATCAGGTTGGAATACCCTAGGCGCAATCAACCATTAGGTTGGAATGCCCCCGATTTGTTGGCTCACCCACATAGCAGTAAAACCTCAACCATCAAGCAATATATAACCAGTCAACAGACAATCGGGAAGATCTACATATCACTAAGCATATCAACATCATATTTACCAGGATACCGATCTAACAGATCATAATAGCATAACAACATCATATCTACCAGGATACCGATCTAATAGATCATAACAGCATAGAAACATCCTATCTGCCAGGATACCGATCTAACAAATAATAACAGCATAAATAACATGCATAACATGATATTTATCCAATGGGTCGGCATTGGTGCCTTCGACACGCAAGTACAGTGAGGACAACTCACCTCGCACTGCCGAATCATACAGACGATCCATGACTGCTGGATGAGAGATTCCCGAACCACCAACATCTAGACAACACCCCGCCAACAACTGATCCCACGAATAATCTCTGACTTCATATCCGTTAAAATCCACGTGCTATCAGATAGCAAGATGACAAACCATCAACATCTAGCCCCTGACTCACACTATGAGTCCAAATTAGGGTAAAAGACCTTTTTACCCTTCCTCAAGCTTGGCCCAAAGCCAAGGCCCAAAACTAGATGACCAAAGGCCCAAAATCCAAAACAAACATCTAAGGCCCAAATATGGCCCAATTTTCCAAATTGCGCCCAATTCCTTTCATGATCCTTTACCCAACGAAGCCCAACAAAACAAAATCCCAAACTATAAAATCTAGGTGGCCCAACATGGCCCAATACAATCTGAGCCCAACACCGAAGCCCAAAACAAAGAGGCCCAAAACTGTCGCGTATGCGGGGCGTACTCCGGAGGTACACTCAACATACATGAGGCTGCGTAGAATCCATCATCGGGGTGGCAGGTTGGGTAAGTGGAGCATACACCTCCCAACATGGAGCGTACCCTCGCAAGACTTAATTTCTTCATAAGTGCTTAAAGGCTTTAGCACTTGAGCTCATACTTCAGATCCAAGGTCCAGAGGCATACTAGGGTCATAAAGTTCCCAACTTTATGACTTTCCACGTCCAAAAAGTCCTTAATGCAAGGTCTTAATCCATTAACACCTTCTACAAGAAGTATGGAGCCAAACTAGCTAAAGAGACCTCATTTTTATGGCTTAGAACCCCTCTTAGGGTCTGAAAGGACAACCCAAAACGACAAAAACCATACATGCATAACAATGGGACTTTTGGGACAAAAAGAACATCAAAAAGCTACCAAAATGAGATCCAAGCAAACAAAGCATAAAGGTAGCAACTTTTTACCTTCTGAAGCTTCCCAAGAATGTGATGATCCAAGATCCACAAGCTTGCTTCAACTACTAATCTCCTTGATGCAACTCCTTCTTCATTAAGCAGACAAAGAACACACTTTTAGCTCAAGACACTCTCTTATGGGGTTGGGTTTGCCAAAAACGACTCAAGGGCTTGGAGGCTGAAAATATGAGGCTAAATGATCCATAAAGTTGCTTAAATACCCTACAAACCATAAAAATTAGGGTTTCCCCCGAACATAAGTACGCCCATCGTACATATGTGTACGCCCAGCGTACTAGGGCGCGCCCTAGTACGCTTAGTGTACTCACATGTACGCTCAACGTACAACCCTTGCTCCTAAATATTACCATTTTGCCACTAGGGCTACATCCTCACAATCCAAGGACCAAAAATTACTTAATTTAAACCAAGAGTGGAATTTGAAATTACCTGAAAACCGGGGTGTTACAACTCTCCCCCACAGAAATTCGATTTCGTTCTCGACAGCCAACAAAATTTCCCACTCGAAGAAAACGAATCCACAATCCCATTCAAAAACCCAAACTACTTTATCTGAAACCTGAAGTCTCGAACTGGTCTGATTTCCTTAAAGACCGCCCAAACTGAACCAATGCTAAATCCATGACATTTATCCATCAAACTATCAATTCAACCCCTGATGATAACCATTCCATGAACACAAAGAGATACAAGATATATATTTTCTTAACCGCCGGACCAATACAATGCTGCTAGAATCCTGAGCTCTTGAGCTGATGCCTTTGACATATAGATTACTTAATCCACATCATTCTAAGCATAAACCTTGTACGGATACACTCGCGATTCCCAACGTGGGTTTCCACCAAAAGCCCACTCGAAAATGGCACTCATATTCTTCTCGAAGACCCTTCCCTACAACTGACGAGCATCCATTCATGAATCTATCCCTAGTCCCTGACTGAAGACACTACCCAAACCACACAGAATGGATCCTCAAAACATACCGATCGCGAACTTTACCCAAAACCAAACCATATGACGCACCAAACCTTAATAACCCTTGACTCTTTGCAATGCCATAACCAACCACTGCTTCGACTAGCAAAGATGACCAACCCAAAAAAATTTGTGTTGCATCCAATCCCTTATCGGCTCAGGTGTACCCCCGCCTGGGCATCCTCTCAAGACATTCATAAAGAACTTTATGACTTGCAAATTACCAACCCATTCCCAACTTGAACACCACAACCCTAGCAACAACTTGCGAACAATCGAATAATATAATGCATACATCCCACAAAGACTTTCTGATTCCTAACTGATACTTCCTACAACCCTTTCTGCTCCCCTTATTCAAACCATATGATTATTGACTTGTCCGACTCCCAACAACGCATCAACACCGAAAGCACTACGAGCAGAAGAAATGAACTATCATGATCACTAGGCCCACAACCTATGACTGGAATGCTCCCGATATCACACCGACCTTGTCGTCATCGCATCATTCGCCCAACACTCCGGGCCTGAAGATATCCACCTCATTCCATTGCCTTGAAGGGGACTAATCGACTCCCTCACAACGCCAACTGAGCATCAGAAAGTTGCTACCAAAGCAAAACCTTAGAAAAACATGGTCACACGCGACCCGTGAATAGGATAACGGTTGCACTCTTGGCCCAATTCGAAGGCTACAGCCCAAAAGAACCATACACATAACTCGAACCAAGATTCCAATGCTACCTTGCCCAACCCACATGAAAAACCTGTTGGGTTTTGAGCATTCTAACACTCCTATGGTGTACATGCAACCCTATAAACCTTGGATCTATGTTTTCTCTATTATACATGCAAATATTAACTATTCCAAGGTTTCATCCTAACTAGCATATTATGAAGCACCTATACTACAAAGTTCTAGTTAGATGACATACCTTTTGATGTAGCTTGATGTCTTCAAGCTTTAAGAGCTTAGCCCCAATAGTGTGGAAGCCTCAAATGGAATCACAAATCACCAAAACACCTTGGAAGAACTTGAGAGAATATGTATGCACACTAAAATCGGCCCACTCTTATTTTCACACACTTGTGCCAATTTTGTGAGCCAAGGACCCCTTTATATATTATGGAGGATTAGGGTTACATCCATGTAAACCCTAATACCCATGACCTTTCATTTACATAGGATCCATGGGTTAAAAGCTCCATCGACCATCCATGAAAGCTTAGCCCAACCTAAATGAACTTGGCCCATTCAATATATATAAGAGTCCATATTTAATTAGTTCTTTTTGATCACTTAATTAATTCTAAATTAATTCTTGATCAATACTAATTAAATAATATGATTCCATATTAATATATTAAAACTTATAATATATTAATATAAATCATAAATATACTATTCTCAAAAGACTATCCATATAAATTGTGCCGGTGAAGTGCAACCCAAATGGACCATGCCGGGTCGGGTCAAGTACATACCAAATATAGTTATGGACTTAGACATTAATCCAACAGTCTCCCACTTGGATAAGTCTAAAACTATTATTGAGTATGACTTCAAAACCTAACTGGCAATCGTAGATCTTAAAGCCGCTGTCGAACTCTGACCTTGTCAATGACTTGTCCATTAGATAAGGGATCATATATTCCTCCATTCTAGATATCATATGGACTGAGACATGGATTATAATCATTCTCTCTGTCCATTTGTTGTTTCCCGATTTTCGATTTATGATGACTGACTGATTGAACAAATCAAAAGTCCTGGCTTGGCCAAGCACTCACATGTGTCATCGCTAAATCATCGAGGGGCCCACAGATATCGTTTTTATCCCGAAGGTAAAAGGAATGGATAAACTTCGACTCATATGGCTTGTTCTACTACTTGTTGAATCATACACAAAGGCACGTTTTATAACATCGAGTTACCAAATGCATTTTCGTGCAATCAATGTATAACCAACTTATAGTAACAACTCATATCTTTAGGTTTGAAGAATATAAGATATTATCGTCTCATGATCACTCGTGATAAAATCCATGAAGTGATTCAAATGAGCGCGGGTTGAATCCAATACTCAGAACTTATGAGTACTCATGAGTGTTGTAGCACCACTTTGTCCACCAACTTGGACCTCTACAAACCAACCCATGACAGTCTTGATTCATATCTACTTCCAACATATGACCGACTGTGGATGGTTTGAATAACTTAATCATTCAGGAAGAGCGACTTAGTTATTCTGGAAGTCAAAACATGCAAAGTGAAACACAAGAATAAATGAATCAAATATGGTATCAAACCCTATGAATATAAATAAACACTTTTATTTATCACCATACTGATTACTCATTATTCATTGTTTCGGTTTTATCAACTTTATACTTGAATTAAAAACACTAGTTGTCCCATGCAACAAGCATGTACACTATGTTTTTCTTAAACAATAGCTTTGCCATACACCAAGTATGCACTCTATGTTTGTCTATGATCCTTACTTTGTGAAATAAACCAATTGAACATAATTTCAATGATTCTAATTTCACACTCCCAAATCCTTATCGAAAAATGTGAGAATTTCAAATTCCTATCATTTATCGAAATCTGTTTAGATTTTAAACTTATATGCACTGACCCTCCTGTAATGAATATGTACAAAGTCACAAAGACTTGTCAACAGTCATTATAAGGTATTCCAATGGAGATCAACTCCATGGAAACTAAGTCTCATATTCAAAGTACATTGCTTTGGACATGCTTATTGCATTAAGTTTTCTAATCTTACACAGATAACTTCCACCTATGGAGACAACTCCATATTCTCATTTTGACTATCACTTCTGAATAAGAGATGCCTCTTTTCAGAATATGTCAATATGGTCCTTCCAAAATTAGCACTATACTTCCAACTGTCCCTGAGCAACCAATCTTTGGTAAACCTCAGATTGTCCTCGACAATTGCTTAATCATTTTAGTCATATCCAATTCTAGACCTTTTCCCTTCTTAATGCCTCTGGGCATTTGGAAAAATTTAGAAATGACAAATATTATAGCACATGAAATCGATCCTGTACCCAAAGCAAATGGTACACGATTCATGATGTCTCACATAAAGACATGATTCTAGACCAGTCTTTTGCTACAATATTTTTATTTGCCATGTTTTCAAAATTTGACTATGAAGAGGGATGCCGTAATCATAATCGAATTTTGAGAACGCAATATATAGAATTTCCTTAATTTGAACCAATCCAACATGAAATTCATATATATATATATATATATATATATATATATATATATATATATATATATATATATATATATATATATATATATATTCTTGACTAAAGATGATTAAGGTCTCAATCTAAGCCTTTAGAACTGAAAATGACAAATATTATAGCACATGCAATCGATCCTGTACCCAAAGCAAATGGTACACGATTCATGATGTCTCACATAAAGACATGATTCTAGACCAGTCTTTTGCTACAATATTTTTATTTGCCATGTTTTCAAAATTTGACTATGAAGAGGGATGCCGTAATCATAATCGAATTTTGAGAACGCAATATATAGAATTTCCTTAAGTTGAACCAATCCAACATGAAATTCATATATATATTCTTAACTAAAGATGATTAAGGTCTCAATCTAAGCCTTTAGAACTGAAATGAAGTATATCCTCTCCCTTAATTATAGCAAAACAACTTTTTCAATCCCTGCAGCCTCACGAATTGAAACTTTTGTTTTCTATAATTAACATTGCTAACTTGCAACACTAACAATAATTATCATGCTCCCACTAACATGATGATTATTAGCATAACACTTATGCTCCCACTAGCTTTGACATGTACTCAGAAATCAGCTGAACTTCTAGAAATCAATACTTTATTGACTTCCTTACCAAAGTTCAGATTTCTGATACGAGATGCTTTGATAAAACTTTATCAAAATCATACACCTTTCCTTAGATAGCATGCATGTGTGTCTAAACAATTTCAGAACTATGAAAAGGGATGCCGTAATCATAGTCTCAATTGTTTAGACCTTTTGCCATCTGCTTCAAATCTACTTGGTGGAAGTGTTTCCTCACCATCATTTTCATGAATCGGAGAGAAACCTTATGACCCTTAGATTTTATGGTGTATGTGTTCTTATCCATGTGAATCGTCAAAACCATAATCACAAGACAAGGATAATGACAAATCCAAACTCATATGGACTGAACTTATGCAATCTTAACTTCTTGCCACCTGGCAGTACAGGGTCTGCCATTGCTTCCAAGTTGTTATGCAACCAATTGAGAACTTTCAGAACTCCTATGCAAAGCCAACTTTAACTGGAATGGGAACATAATATGTCAACACGATAGGTTATAAACCTCAAGTCGTGTGCTAGTGAAGAACCTCAGGTTTTATTCTTGATTAGTTCTTGAAATTCTTTTTAAGATCTTTAAGACTCCCACTATCCTCTTGACATATAAGACTATCTTGCAAAATATTCAAGAGATAGTGCGGATTCTTTATCAAGACAAACACTTCACACAATTGGCCTTAGTTGGTCTTTGTTTTATCCAAAACATCACAACTTACCAATTTCAAATGTACAAGAGTAGGACACTTTTACTCTTACATTTGACAAGTGTTTTAAACCTTTCTTTAAGATATGTCACTCAAGTTACAATCTTGGAGTATGACTCTAAGAATTGTTTTGGAACGAAGTATGACTCATCTTCCTGATCTAACCATTTCAACAATTCATGACTCCTCTTCTTAGTCATAAGAATGCACTAAGATGACCTTTAGAGGACTAATTGTGATATTATTTCTAAATCATTAAGATGATCACAAACATGATACTAAAGTACTCTCCCATCTTTTCATATTTGAGAAACTTTTATCTTTCTGCCTAATTTCATTCTTCCCATTCGTTCTGCCATACATTGAGACTTTTCCAATGTTTCAGAATTATACTTAAACTTGTAAGTATAACCATATTTACTAAACTTTAGTTAATCAAATAGTCTTAACAAGCTTTGTGGTGGACATGACCAGTGCACAAGAATGTGTACTCGATCCCTTTAGTCCTTCACTTGACTCACACATCCATGTGAACAAGTAATTAGTTTTGATTTTCCAATGCTTGAAAGTTCTCATTCATCATACTATTCAACTTGCATGATTCCAAGTTTCGGTCCAATTGAAACTTGGGTGATGAGGAACTTTCCTGATTTGATAAATGTAGACACTACCACAAATGAAAGAATCAAATCCATTTTCCAATATTGCTGTCAGTGGAATCATATAAGCAACAATTTTCCACAAATGCCATTGTAAGGATACTTCAAATAAATAAAATTAAACAATTTTTTTTTATTTTAAAACTTTGCGGAAAAACTTATCCTTACAATCCACATGGAAAATTGTTGTTATCTATTCCTTAGCAATATATCATAACTTCTTAAGCAACTGCTCAAAATTCTGATGCGATCGAAATCCACCTTCGCGATCAGAATCAGCATATACTTCCTTTAAGATTTCTCTCTATTCTTTGATTCTTAAAACATCAACATGTGACCCAGTCACATCATGTAATGAGGATCTCAGAATAGAACTTAACAGAGTTAGATAATGGGCTCTACCTGATGTAGAGTCAAACTTATTGACTTTAACATCCTTAGGTAAATTTGGCAGCTTTGCAATCAACGCCCCTTCCTTTGGCAAAATAAACATATGGACCCTTTGGTAATGGGACTATCTCAGACTTAGCCTTTCTATTTACCATTTGGTCAACCGGGTTGACTATGGCCAATCCCTTTCCATTGGGAAGAGAATGCTTTTTCTGGATTTCCAGTGTCACCATTGTCACTGTCCATAAAGTTTTTGGGAATTTGATCTTCTAATCAAATTTGCTTTACTATCGTTCCAAATCATTGCTGATTCAGCAGCACCAAGCAAATAGATATGATCATTAAGGTTCATGTCATAGTCTGTTTCATAGTAGTCCCAAAGGAACTCATTATGTGACTTAGAAAGTGATTGAACATCCAACTTTCTCAAGACTTTGACACCCAACTCTCCCGACTTGTCAATATGTGACTTCATCTCTAAGATGTGATCACACATAGACCTTGCTTGCCATTAGGGCTTGAGTGACCTTGAACTTGTGGGTTAGGGAGAATAATTGGAGGAGGTGGAGGAAGAGAAGTATGACTTCCATGAGCCAAACTCAGGAAGTCATATTCATTAGGAAAGCTTGGTTTGGGAAGATCATTGTTGTCTAAACCAGACATCAACAATGGGAGAAATTCACGTAAAGTTGATTTAAGTCCTTAATATAACACCCAATATGATATATTAAGGCTAGGACCCAACAAACTATTTTATAACTTGGAAGAGGGATTCCGTAATCCAAGCTATAAAATATTTGAAGGTAGGTGAATGACGATTCACCAATTTCCACCAAGATAAACGAAATGTATTATTAGGTTTTAATTGGTTTTGAAACTCCTAGATTCTTTTGAGATTCATTGAACTTTTCAATGGCATGTTTCAATCTCGAGTGTGCCCTTCAGGTTTTGTGACTGGGATGCCGAGGATCATAAAACAAGGTGTGAAGTAACCATGCAAATATACTTGGTACCCTTAATATTTAACCCTCAATCGATGTGCCGGTTAACCACACACGCTCCAACGATACTATGATAAACATTAAGTTACCCTTTGCCTACCTTGTTAAGTCCAGGTTAGTGTGCCGGTTAACCACACACGCTCCACTAACAGCTTAAACAAAGTGCAAAGTGTAATTTCATCGATTAGCACCTTATTCACATTTTCCTAAGTAACTAAGATTGGGAATTTATAAGTGTTTAGTTACTTAGTATTTATCATTATACTTATAATGAAGGGAGAATTATAGTCCTTGTCCTACCTGTTCGGCTAACGACCCTCCACCGGTCAAGGAAGCAGCGAGTGAGAGTGGACACCCATTAAACTGTCATTTTATAGGCAGTAACCTTATACTCGCCTTATAGACCGGCTTCGTGAATGAGACCTACTAATGGTAAGACGACTTGCTCTTATACATATAATATATTAAACTTTTAATATTATAATAGTATAAGGGTGTATTTTAGACATTTAAAATACTTGGTGGTTTAATCTATTAATTAAACTAGACTTTTAATTTAATTAAACTCAAACCATATATTTATGGATTAATAATATTCTTTTAATTAAACGTTTTAATTAACTATTAATAAAGTCCATAAGAGTTAATTTGAACTATTCAACAAAACATCATAATTCCAATTATTAAACTCAAAATTAAAACCATTTAATTAATTGTTTAAGTTATGAACCCAAGAGTTTTAGAATTCAATTCTATTTTTTTTTCAAAAAAAACTTTTTCTCAAATTCCAAAACTTGAGGGCAAGTTTTGTAATTCTTGAAAACCTTTGGATTCCATAACTTATGGAATTAATGGTGTTTTATGATGAAACTTTCCATGTTCCATAACTTAAGAACAAGTTATGGAATTCTTTAAAACATTAACACCAAATTTTGTCACTCCATAAAAACTTTGAATCAATTTTTTTTTTTTAAAAAAAACTTTCATATCCATAACTTATGGAAGTTTCAAAAACCCTTAAGATCACAACTTTAAAAAAAACTTTTGAGGTCCAAAATTTTATGACAAAATATGTAACTCCTTCAAACATTTAGATCAAACTTATAAAACTAATAAAATAATCATATCATTTTATCTTTTACTAAATTTGACCTAATTCAACTCATATAACAAATGATTTAAATTTTACAAATAATTCGTTTTTCACAAAACAAGTAATTATCTTAAAATTTGACAAACGTCATGTTTTTTTTCCTTTTTTTTCAACTTGAAAATAAAACATTTGCATCAATATAACAGAAAACAACCCATGGCTCTGATACCACTGTTGGGTTTTGAGCATTCTAACACTCCTATGGTGTACATGCAACCCTATAAACCTTGGATCTATGTTTTCTCTATTATACATGCAAATATTAACTATTCCAAGGTTTCATCCTAACTAGCATATTATGAAACACCTATACTACAAAGTTCTAGTTAGATGACATACCTTTTGATGTAGCTTGATGTCTTCAAGCTTTAAGAGCTTAGCCCTAATAGTGTGGAAGCCTCAAATGGAATCACAAATCACCAAAACACCTTGGAAGAACTTGAGAGAATATGTATGCACACTAAAATCGGCCCACTCTTATTTTCACACACTTGTGCCAATTTTGTGAGCCAAGGACCCCTTTATATATTATGGAGGATTAGGGTTACATCCATGTAAACCCTAATACCCATGACCTTTCATTTACATAGGATCCATGGGTTAAAAGCTCCATGGACCATCCATGAAAGCTTAGCCCAACCTAAATGAACTTGGCCCATTCCATATATATCAGAGTCCATATTTAATTAGTTCTTTTTTATCACTTAATTAATTCTAAATTAATTCTTGATCAATACTAATTAAATAATATGATTTCATATTAATATATTAGAACTTATAATATATTAATATAAATCATAAATTTACTATTCTCAAAAGACTATCCATATAAATTGTGCCGGTGAAGTGCAACCCAAATGGACCATGCCGGGTCGGGTCAAGTACATACCAAATATAGTTATGGACTTATACATTAATCCAAAAAAACCACCATGCACATCCTTAGGGAACACATAATCTTATCCCAAAGAGGGAAGAATTACCAAAAATAATCGAAATAACACGTCAATCAATAGCAGAAAACATCCTCGCGATCAGTCGAAACAAGATCCCATACTTTGTTGAGACTAAACGGATTCCACCACTACACAACTAGTTTGATAAGACTTCCACGGTGATCCCGAAGGTTACCAAAACCTGAGTCTGCTATGAGCCAAGTTTCCACTCCACCATTGATGGTAAACATATCCGAAGACCAAAGTAACATAGAGCATACTGCACTTGATGATAGATTGGCCCGACCACTGAATCTCGGCGGACACAACTAAACTTTCGAGTAAACCCCCGCTGAATAATGAATTAAACAACCAATGGCATGCGACTCATTGACACTGAATCCAGAGAACCAAAAACCACCCGGAACTGAACATACCCATTTCTGAAAATAATTCACCGCTCAATGTTTGGCCAATTAATCTGAACCGCAATCAAAATAGCAAACTGACAATCCCTCAAGGACTAATGCTACACCTGAGAATACCAGTTCTCCCCCACTTAGAGCTTAACCCACCATCCACTGGTGCTCAAACCAAATCATAACTTAATCGGCTCAACCAGATACGACCATATCTAACCCTGGAATGAACAACACACACAGAATGATCCTCCAGATACGGATCAAAAAAATTTCAAGAAAATCCTGAATTTCAGCTGAAGACCTCTGAAATCCCCAATCAGAACTATTTAACAAAAAAGGGGGGTTTCACACAAAAGCGTAAGCAACTACCGACTTATGATCCAAACATATACTACTTTCCTACAACCTCAATAATAATCCGACACCTGGCCTTCTTATATCCAAAGAATACTGACCCTTGATCACATCACCAAGTACCCATACTACATTAACCACCTACGCACACAGGCTCTAAAATACTGTCTCCAACCACCATGACCAACAGACCCTAATCTGATTTGCATCCTAACCCAGGAAGTCACAAGCCTGATCACTCCTTCTTCGAACTCGGAAAAACTGAAAGGGCATAACCCTTGCCACAGATAACACATTCCAATCCATCAATCAACCATCCCACTTCCAGCTGCAAAACCCAATCCGATCATAATCATCGTCCCCTTCTTGAGTCCCACAACTCTAGCACCCGACCTCAAGCAAAACCTCCGAGGCCTCAAACCAAAGCTCACTAGGTCTGCACAAACAACCCAAATCAATAATTCCATTGGGGGCTCAGAACACTTACTAGGTTCATCCGCATTCCTAAGCAACCACAACCAAAAGATCGACATGAACATAAACACTGCCACGAATCATGGTATCTAACCATGCTAACTTCCCTGACCAACCCTTAGAATCCCCGAAACTTTCCTTGATTCGAGTATGAATCTTGTGCTTCCAGTAGTATGATCCCAATACTACCTTCCACACCTATCCATACTTTCCTCAAGAATTATTTCGGGTATTCTAAGTCCTAGTCATAAAATACTCTTGAAACCTGCTCCTCGGCGAAACAACCGCACTAAATACTCCCTATGATATCCTAGGACTCACCCACACCCCTCTGCCATCAGCTGTTGAAGAACCGCTACCAACGCTAGCTAATCTTTTCACGAATACAATTACATGCAACCAAGCTTAAATAATCCTTCGACTAAAGGAGTCAGCCCTACAACGGTTGGACTCAAACGAGAGCTGCACAATAGGTCTGAGTTTTTCATTCTAAGATTATTTAACCTTCATAGCATGTAATTTATTGTATTCATTTGATGGTTAACTCTCATCAACATAGGTCCCATAAAGAACCAAGCAAGCAACATTCGAGCAGAGAAGTCGACTGGAACTAAAATGCAACAAAATCAGGCAGATCCTCATACGAAATCATCCATCTTCAACTCCCCGCACCACAGGTGCACCTTCGCCATGCTCTCACTCTCCCCAGAGTGACCAATCATACCTCGCGCTGACCCGCTATACACTGCACCCACTCATAAAACTTCCACCAACCCTGCAACACTAACGTATGCTATCCAAAGATAACAATGGATCCTATAGACAATCGAATACCTGATCCTACCCTAAGCCCTTCATCAAACAGGAACATGAAATAAGGCCAAACCAAATATTCTCAGGATATAGAATCTTGCTTATATACAACTATGATGCATACACTAAGAAACTACAGTAATGATCTCAATTTCATAAAAGGAAGAACCGTAGGCTAACAGGCATCATATAATCAGGCAATTCTATCATGAAATTACTGAAGATCCCTAGCATATCACTAGCATGTTGTTCTAACACATCACAATATCAAAGAACAGTATGGTAATTTGGGGTCAACTTACTGGCTCCGACTGATCGTACACATCACATCCTCTTTTGGTTATTTTGAAAGCGACTTTGAAAGTTTTTTTAAAACCCTTACTTTGAAAAATCATTTTTAAAACCATTTTCCTTATTTTGATACTGGATTCACATGAGTGTTCCTCCAATACACTTAAACCAAGGCTCTGATACCAACTTGTAACATCATAAAAATTTCAACAAATTTAAACTTTTCAAAACAACCCATTTATTAACAAAAGTTTTTACAAAAACATTGTCTCTAAAACATGATTTAAAATCAGAGTACCCCAAGATCCAATCCGTTGTAAACCCGAGGATGTGTACGGTCACGCCATCGCCATGCGACGAATCATCTGAAGAACCTGAAACCATAAAAAAACTGTAAGTACAAATCTTAGTGAGTTCCCCCAAAATACCACCGCACAAACAGATAACACATACAAATAACAACATACTATGGGTCCAATCAACCATCAGGTTGGAATACCCCATGCCCTCAACCACCGGGTTGGAATGCCAATATACTATGGCCTAACAATGACCCAATTTTCCAAATTGGGCCCAATTCCTTTCGTGATCCTTTACTCAAGGAAGCCTAACAAAACAAAAGCCCAAACTATAAAATCCAGCTGGCCCAACATGGCCCAAGACAATGTGAGCCCAAAACCGAAGCCCAAAACGAAGAGGCCCAAAACTATCGCGTATGCGGGGAGTACTACGGAGGTACGCTCAACTTACATGACGCTGCACATAATCCATCATCGGGGTGGCAGGTTAGGTAAGCGGGGCGTACACCTCCCTACACGGGGCGTACCCTCGTAAGACTCAATTTCTTCATAAGTGCTTAATATCTTTAGCACTTGAGTTCATACTTCAGATCCAAGGTCCAAAGGCATACCAGGGTCATAAAGTTCCCAACTTTATGAGTTTCCACCTCCAAAAAGTCCTTAATGCAAGGTCTTAATCCATTAAGAACTTCTACAAGAAGTATGGAGCCAAACTAGCTAAAGGGAGCTCATTTTTATAGCTTAGAACCCCTCTTAGGGTCTGAAAGGACAGCCCAAAACGACCAAAACCATACATGCATAAGAATGGGACTTTTGGGACAAAAAGAAAATCATAAAGCTACCAAAATGAGATCCAAGCAAACAAAGAATAAAGGTAACAACTTTTTACCTTCTGGAGCTTCCCAAGAAGGTGATGATCCAAGATCCACAAGATTGCCTCAACTACTAATCTCCTTGATGCAACTTCTTCTTCGTTAAGCACACAAAGAACACACTTTTAGCTCAATAGACTCTCTTATGGGGTTATGGTTTGCCAAAAACGACTGAAGGGTTGGAGGCTGAAAAGATGAGTCTAAGTGATCCATAAAGGTGCTTAAATATCCGACAAACCCTAAAAATTAGGGTTTCCCCCGGACATAAGTACGCTCAGTGTATATATGTGTACGCCCAGTATACTAGGGTGCGTCCTAGTACGCTTAGCGTACTCACACGTATGCTCAACGTACAACCCGTGCTCCCAAAATTACCATTTTGCCACTAGGGCTTCTTAGGGCTACATCCTCACAATCCAAGGACCAAAAATAACTTACTTTAAACTTAGAGATGAATTTGAAATTACCTAAAATCTAGGGTATTACAGTTGGCCAAGTAATCTAGATTCTTGATCTTGGGTTAAGACTCAATTATTAATTGGGTATTATTGATGTTGTTAGTGCGGGGATGTTGTTAGTGCAGCTTGAGGTGAGTTTCCTCACTGTTCTTGATGGGTCGAAGGAACCAATGTCGGCCCATGATTTGTTATGGATAGTCTGATAACTATATGTGTGACTCTTGCATGACTAACTTATTACTTATAGATTGTACTTTGGGATTTTCTATGTGCCTATAACCGACACTACATGACCAAACAAGCCTTCGTCTAGAACTAAAAGGGGGGGTGCTATAAGATTAACAACGATGCTTCATGATCGTCGAGAATAACAAAAAGGATAGTTGTCGCCTTAGATGACCTTTCGGACAATGGGTTGTAGCTAGCAACCACATGCGGGAGTGTCAACCCATATAGATCTATACAAAATGTCTTCTCTCGCATAAATAATAACAATTATAGTAACAGAGCGATTCACTAAGAATTTACCCTTAGTCATTGAAGAAACAACTCATATATTTAATCCTGAGCTTACAAATATAAAAGTTTGCATTTTACTCCTCAACGATAATTATAATGTTTATTGGACTATTATTCATTTGTCGAGTCTGACTTTAAAAAAATATAATTTCAAGTCTTAAACCTCATATTAATAAGTTTATTAGATTTAATATTTATTTATGGACTAAAACTTTATTAATGATTTTCTAATAAAAATCAAACAACATAACTGTTGTAATTTGACTAAGACCAGGTTTTATTGTAAAACCAACAATTCGAACAATATTAATAAATGTACAAGTTTACAAAGCGTTAAAATACATTATTTACAATAAAACAACTTTATGATGACTTTTTGAAATGAAACCTATAAATGTATAAATAACACTTATATTTTCGATATCAAAATCTAAAATATAGGTGATTAAATATTTTTGTTCGACATGTAACTGTTAAGTAGGATCTACGGTTGTTTTTGGATATTAAAATATATATGTCCATATTTCAATAGAATCTGGTACTTTTGAAATATATATATATATATATATATATACCATCTTATAAAGCATACATCTTCAATGTCTTAAATACAAATTTTTATGGCTTATGTACAATAAAATTAAGCATATCTTTAAAAAATGTCTTAAAAGACAAGTTATGGAGCTTGATGTACAAATTTCTATGCATGGTCAGGTACGTATATGCATAAATTCATAAATAAGAGAAAGTCACATGGATTGGTGACATGGCACATTAAATGGATTGCCAACATGTTTAATCAGGACCATTCATTTGATATTTGATCTGATGGCTGGTAAGTGGCAAGGGATAACCCAAAACATAAACATACTCCAAAACGATAATCACTCTTCTCAGCCGCTCTCTCTCACACGACCCCTTTCCCTCTTCTATCTGCAACCCGTTTCCTACATCCGACAAATCGTGCGCCGTCACCACCACAACTAACCGTGTCCCCCTTATCGGTCTGATTTTCCTGTTAACGCCACCACCACTCTCCATCATTTATCGTTATTCGCTACCATCGGCTTCTCCATTGTACACCGTCTAACCTGTCGAAGCTATTGTCGGAAATCCACTCTTGATGAATTTATATGTCGATTTTTGTTAGTGTTAGATCGATTCAGTGTGACATTAATCGAAATCATTGGCCTCCTTTGATTGTTGCAAATATGTAAAAGTTGATTTGATTTTGTATATGCAACTGAAGACAAAAAGATAAACCAGTAATAATCATTCCATTGTTTGTTGTTTGCTTGTGATTTCTCGTAGTATTTTTGTTTTGTTTTGATTCTTGTAATTTGTGTCATTCATTTTACTTGTGTGTGTAATACTATGTATAATTGTCTGATTTTCTTTTGTAGGATGAGAAGGAAGTTACAAGGCTATACAAAAAGCTGTTATGAAAGAGTTAATGTGAGCTTGAAGAGCTTTTTTTGATACGAAGATGGGCATACAGATGCTAATGATACGTTTTTCTGATAAAATTGAGTAGTGAAGAGACCCCAATAGTAACCGATGTTTATAATAAAACTATATAATTGAGTTCACATAATAGTGTGCATAAGTTTTTGTTTTATTTAGATTTTTTGTTTGATTAAACCTCTGTATGTATGTATAACTTGTATATATGTATAAACCTCTGTATGCATAATAAGTGGTGCGTGTTTGTATAAATTTTTGTGTTTATGTACAAAGCTGTATAAATGGGTAAATCGATGTAGGTATATATCAAGTTTTCTTTATTTCTTAGATGTACAAAGTACAACTAACATTTCTTTTTAAGCTACATGAACTTGAGCATTTACATGGACGTCGATATTTTATAAGTATGAGTTTTTTTATTGGTTTCAATATCTAATTCTTTTGAATAGACATTTTTTCAAAACTATCACTCTTATACTTTAATTATGCATGATACTAATATGTATGTTTCTAGAAAAGAGACGAGATTATATAACATTTATCTAATAAAAAGAAAACATTAATATTACTAAAATAACTACTACTTACAATAATACTGCTTACCTAAAAAATAAATTAACTTATTTTTGAATTGGTTTATTAATCAGAGTATTAACAACTTTTAGCTTCGAATATAATAGAAAAATATTGTTTTTCAAGTTTTCATGTCATTATCTAAAGAACACATATTTTCATAATAATTGATAATTAGAAATTTAATTCACTATATAATAGTAACTTTCAAAATTATATCAAACAAATGGACTGCGCATAAACGTTTTAGAAAAAAACACTTATTCAATATATAGTCGATTTTTTTTTTAAATTTAAGTCCTTTTATAAATAACTTGATCAAATATAAATTATTAATAATAATGATATATAATTTATCAAAATAGTTAAAAAAAAGGTAAAAAATAGAAGTGGTATGACTAAAATAAATAAGATACGAAAAAAACAGTAAGAGGTGGGGTGGGATGAATGCATAGTACACCTAATATTTTTTTTTATTTGATAGCATATCATGTCTTCATATATTAAACATTTTATATATATAAATAGTATTAAATATATTCTCCTTAATTATATTATAATAATGATAGATATAATACAAATAATTTTCGATAATAGAAAAAGAAGAATAAATTTTTTACTGTTTTCAAGAAAATAGACGTTGATTTACTTTACTTTTTTTTATCACCATATATGTTCGTTTTAAAAAATGCATAATATACTATATTTGTGTATATTATGATTACTATAAACAAATAAGTATATTTTAAAATCTAAAAGAACAACACAATTTTATTTTTTAATTTCAAACAACAACGTAATTTCCTATATAACCCAAAATATCCAAAAATAATTATTTAAAACAAAAGATAACATGCTTTTGATTTCAACCCAATATTAACTTCTTTTTTATCCATAAGGGGGGAGGGAGTCATTCCCTCCCAACTCAACTGTCACATCAATTTTTGTCTCTTCTATTTCTTCATCTTTTCTAACCCACAACACACAGAAATCCTATCTTTCTCAACCCACTCAATTAAAAAAACTACAAAACAACTAAGATACAAGTTTTAAAACACATGGTACAAAAAAAAATAAGAGAGAGAAAGTAGAGAGATAATGAAGTGAGTTAGTGAAACCAATTAAATAACCCGTTGAAGCGGAAGTGGTACCGGCGGTAACTCTATTGCTAATTAAGATTTAACATTGATTGTTTTGTATTTTTTTTAATTGAATGAGTTGAGTGGGTAAAAAAAGATAGGGTTTCCGTGTGTTGTGGGTTGGAAAAGATGAAGAAAAATGAAAGAGAAAAAGTGATGTGACAGTGGGTTCAGTGGGTTGGGAGGGAATGACTCCCTCCTCCCTAATAGCATCGTACTTTTATTTTTATTTCGAAACAACTTACCGACAGAAAACAAATCGCTGAAATAAACTATTTTTCGTCGTCGCATCCGCCAAAAAGAACTATCTAATACAAAACAATCTGACAAAATGTTGAAATGAACTATTTGACATGAAAATGAAACTAATCGCCGCATAAAAACTATCTGCGGAAATGAATTATTTGGCGTCGCCGCATCGTGCGGGTACCCTACTAGTATATATATATATATATATATATATATATATATATATATATATATATATATATATATATATATGTATATATATATATATATATATATATATATATATATATATATATATATAGAGAGAGAGAGAGAGAGAGAGAGTGTCACACCCCCAAACCAAGGATGGCGGAAACGTCCGGGGGTGGAGGACTTCATGTATAGTATCATAACAGCAATTGTAATAGTAATTCAAGCAAACACAACCAACATATATATAATTAAAAAAAATTACATCATTGTATGAATTACATGTTTACGAATCAATTACAATATGTTGATAAAATATGAAATAGTAGACGCCTTAGCGTCCCATCCTCAAAAACTTGATTACCTGTTTAATGATTTCCTGAGAATACAAGTTGTTTGAAAAAGTGTCAACACAAAGGTTGGTGAGTTCATAAGCTTTTCGTTTGTAAAAGTAGTATTTGTGTTAGAAAAATCCAATATTTTCCTTAATGTGTAAATGTAGTCTTAAAACCCAAAGACCGAAATGTACAAGTAATTTATCATATTTATAGTAAAACAATGCAAGTTTAAATCGACATAAACTCGTTAAATTTTAATGAAGTCCCCGTAAATTCCAATGTTTGTTAATACTTTATGTGAGTTTATTATAACCATACTATGACCAAGGTTGCCTAAAACGACGTTCTTCAGGCGTCGGAAATGTTATGACATTTGTCACCCCAGACCTATCGGTCTAACTGTTGCATGCAGTTTAGGTGTGGGTTTGTCAAACCCAATATAGATCTATACACAAGTATCACGCTCTCCCTTAAGGAGACTCTGGTTACAATACAGGACTTAATGGTAATTTGAAGTAAATGTCTCACAAAGTCATTAACGGAATTACGTGTTATGAAAACTTGGTACCGTATGGTCGTACCTTGCTTAATGAAAATATCCTTTGTATAAATGTACCCTTTTTAAATGTATGTGTTATGTAATGTATCATAAACTATACCTATTATAGTTTATCAACCAAGGGTAGTACGTGGTAATGTATGCAAACTATATTCAAAATAGTTTATTTTATGTTTGAATGTATCGATTGTACTTTGATTATAATTACTTGTTATTCTTTATATTTTATATGACCAAATCCAGTTGTAAACTGATGTGTGTCTAAATATTAAGATAAAATGTCATATATTGCAGTAACATATAGTCACATAAAGATATACACCTTGCTCAACATGTTACAAGGTGAAATGAAATTAACAGCAACTTTTCGTTAAAAACAGTTTCTGTTACCGTTCTTAGAAAATTTATAGAAAAATCATCACAGCTCTAAATCCAAATCCGCAAATTTTGAGAGTTTGGAATATGAGTCTAGTTTGTTCGTAAATTTTATCATGATTTTTAGTGATCTCTAACAGAGGTGAAAATGTTCATAATCACAGACTGGTCCGGGTTTGCCTCTGAAATGACAGGCAGTTTTGTAAAAATCACCATTAATTGTAGAAAAATCATTTGGAGATGTGCAAGTAGTCATTTTAAAGCTAAGAGTTTGAACTACTTGCACCTGAAACAGCTTTGAAAACTAAAATATTTAAGTTGACCAAAACAGTCCGTGATTAACGTCCATCTTTTCTGATGCAATCTGTTAGAAAAAGTTTAATTGTGTTCTTGATGATTTTACTTGTATTCCCTCCTTAAAACTTAAGAAAAACATGTAAATGTATGGGTATGAACTCACCTTATGTGGTTTCAGTAGATGAAAGTGAGAGAAAGGAAGTGTTCAACTCAAGAACACTAAGAAGATGTCTTGATGATTCGAAAATCTAACACCGAATAAGATGGAACTTGTGTAAGATATCAATAATTTGAGTAGAATGGAGTTTAATAATTATGTGAATGATGAAGATACTTACTAATTGAAGAAAGAAATCCCTGGAGAAAGCCTTGAAGTTCTTGAAGTTAAGAGAAAAGATGAGAGAATTTTGGAGAGTGTTCTTGGTTGCTAAGTGTAGAATGAAAGAGTTTTTATGGAGAATGAGGAGAGAGGATCAATCAACCAGCTCTTAGAACGTGGGAAGAGCTGGAGATTGGCTGTAAAGGTCCAATAAGGAGACAAGGGGTAGTGGGAAAGAGTGGCTGATCATAGAGTGAGGTGGTAGTGGGTTGCTTTTGCCATAAATTAAGGAAAAGCAAATATTCCCTCAATAATTAGATCAATCACCAATTCTTTTAATATATTTTATAAAAACCCTGGAGATTTATATATTTTGGGGCCTTAGTTTATAAAATAAAGTTTTGAGTGAAAATCCCACGTTAAAATAATGAAAAACGGAGTTAAAACGAAGTCGTAGTCGAAAAACCGGTAAAAAGGGCCTGTCTGCGAGGCTTCGCTTCGGACCTTCGGACTTCGGACACGGCTTCGGACTTCGGACACGACTTCGGACACGGCTTCGGACGGACGGGACTTCGGACACTGGTCCTTCGGACCTCGGACCTCGGACTTCGGACCTCCGACCTCGGACACAGCTTCGGACCAGAAGCTTTGGTTTCGGATCCTTAAAGCTATTTTACTCGTTTTTATCCTGTTTCAAGCGATTTTGGACCCGGTTAAGGGTCGAGATGACCCAAATGATTACAAAAAGTTAAAGTAACTTTTGAGAGAGATTTGGGAGAGATTTCAATTAGAAAGAGATAGAGTGAAAACGATTTAGAGAGGTTTCGTTTGTGATTAATTTGAGTGTCCGGCTTCACAACGCAAGGTTCGTAAACCCCATTAAACCGTGTTTTAGTGTCGTACACAATCCCGATGATTGTGCAATAGTGTTTTATCGCTTTGGTTCGTTGTTTAGCACTGTTAAGGCTAAGGAAAATCAAACACATGAACTTTCCAAATGATGATTTCTCATTAAAATAGCGAATTGTATAGTGATTACATAACGTAAACCCTAGCATACAAGGGTTATTGGAGTTGACCGGTTTGACTTGTTGACTTTGAATTTACCGAAATTTGACGGTTGTCACATCATCCCCCCGTTAGAAGGAATTTCGTCCCGAAATTTTCATTTTGACTGGGATTTCAAGAGTTTGGAAAGAGATGTGGATACTTTTGTTTCATCTGATCCTCGCGTTCCCAGGTGAATTCGGGTCCTCGTTTAGCGTTCCAACGTACCTTCACGATGGGAATACGACTTTGTTTCGTTCGTTTGATTTCCCGATCCATGATTTCGACTGGTTCCTCCACGAAGTGGAGATTTTCGTTAACTTTGATTTCGTCGAGTGGTATTACGAGTGTCTCATCAGACAAACACTTCTTTAGGTTAGACACGTGAAACGTGGGATGTACTTTGTCAAGTTCCTGAGGTAATCGAAGCTTGTATGCTACTGGCCCAATCCTAGCAAGGATTTCAAATGGCCCGATGTACCTTGGATTTAGTTTCCCGCGTTTGCCGAATCGTATCATTCCTTTCCAAGGGGAAACTTTTAGTAGTACTCGATCACCCACCTGGAATTCCAAGGGTTTGCGTCGTTTGTCTGCGTAACTCTTTTGCCGATCGCGAGACGCTTTCAGTCTCTCTCGAATTTGAACGATCTTTTCTGTGGTTTCCCTTATGATTTCAGGGCCAGTGAGGGTGCTATTAGAGACTTGCCCTCTAGCTAGCTGTGTATCCCCCACCTCAGCCCAACACAGGGGTGATCTGCATTTGCGACCGTAAAGAGCTTCGAATGGAGCGACTTTGATGCTAGTATGATAGCTGTTATTGTAGGAGAATTCAATAAGCGGTAGATGGGTATCCCATGCTTTACCGAAGTCTATCACACAAGCTCTTAACATGTCTTCCAACGTTTGAATGGTTCGCTCGCTCTGTCCGTCGGTTTGTGGGTGGTAGGCCGTACTCATGTCAAGCCTAGTTCCCAATGATTTTTGTAGAGACTGCCAAAACCGTGAGGTAAATCTACTATCTCTATCGGAGATAATGGATATCGGCACACCATGGAGTCGTACAATCTCTCTGATGTACGTTCTAGTCAGCTTCTCCATCTTGTCGGTTTCTTTTATTGGTAGAAAGTGTGCTGATTTGGTCAATCTGTCTACAATTACCCATATTGTGTCAAGACCGCCCGATGTCTTAGGCAGCTTGGTTATGAAGTCCATTGTTATTCGTTCCCACTTCCACTCAGGTATATCCGGCTGTTGTAATAGCCCGGATGGTTTCTGGTATTCGGTTTTGACCTTAGCGCAAGTCAGGCACTTGCTCACATAGGTAGCAATCTCAGCTTTCATGTTCGGCCACCAGTATAATTTCTTGAGGTCCAGATACATCTTACCCGACCCGGGATGGATGGAGTATCGAGTCTTGTGTGCTTCATTCATGACGACATCTCGGAGTCCACCGAACTTCGGTGTCCAAATCCGGTTCATGATATAACGTGCTCCATCATCCTTGACTTCTAAGTTTTTATCCATTCCCCTTAATGTCTCTCCTGCCACCTTTTCTGGTTTCAAAGCTTCCAGTTGAGCTTCCTTGATTTGTATGGTCAGGTGGGAATGGATTGTCATTGTTAAGGATTTTACTCGGCGGCCCGAGTACTCCTTCCTGCTTAGAGCATCGGCCACTACATTGGCCTTGCCCGGATGATAACGAATTTCGCACTCGTAGTCATTCAGCAACTCCACCCATCTCCTCTGTCGCATGTTGAGCTCTTTCTGATTGAGGATATGCTGAAGACTTTTGTGATCAGTGAAGATAGTGCATTTCGTGCCGTAGAGGTAGTGTCTCCAGATCTTCAAAGCGAATACCACTGCTCCTAATTCCAGGTCGTGCGTAGTATAATTAACCTCGTGCGTCTTAAGCTGTCTTGATGCATACGCGATAACCTTCCCTCTCTGCATGAGCACACATCCGAGGCCTTGATTCGAAGCATCACAGTACACTATGAAGTCCTCGGTTCCCTCTGGGAGAGACAAGATCGGTGCGCTGCATAGGGCTTGTTTTAACGTTTGGAAAGCAGTTTCTTGTTTATTTTCCCACTTGAATATCACACCTTTCTGCGTCAAGGTGGTGAGTGGTTTCGCAATCTTGGAGAAGTTTTGTATAAATCTTCGGTAGTAGCCAGCAAGCCCAAGGAATTGTCGAATTTCGGTTGGCGTCTTGGGTGCTGACCAATTCTCGATTGCCTTGATCTTAGAGGGGTCCACATGTATGCCTTTCTCACTTACCACATGTCCAAGGAAATCCACTTCTCTAATCCAGAATTCACACTTAGAGAACTTAGCATAAAGCTTCTCCGCTCTTAGCGTCTCTAGCACTTGGCGTAGATGTAGGCGATGCTCTTCTTCGCTTCGCGAGTAGATCAAGATATCGTCGATGAATACGATTACAAACTTGTCTAGGTAGGGTCGACACACTCTATTCATTAGGTCCATGAATACCGCAGGTGCGTTTGTTAAACCGAAGGACATCACCACAAACTCGTAGTGCCCATAGCGAGTTCTGAATGCAGTTTTGGGAATATCTTCTTCTTGAACTCGTAGCTGATGGTAGCCTGACCTTAGGTCGATCTTTGAGAAGAAATTTGCTCCTTGGAGTTGGTCGAAAAGGTCGTCGATTCGGGGCAGAGGATATCGGTTTTTGATGGTGAGCTTGTTTAGTTCCCGATAGTCGATGCACATGCGAAAGGATCCGTCCTTCTTCTTTACAAAAAGGACTGGTGCTCCCCAAGGTGAGAAGCTTGGTCTGATGAACCCTTTGTTCAAAAGCTCGGTCAACTGACTGGACAACTCCTGCATTTCTGATGGTGCGAGGCGGTATGGAGCTCTGGCTACGGGGGTAGCTCCGGGTATTAAGTCAATTCTGAAATCGACTTGTCGTGCGAGTGGTACACCAGGAAGATCCTCTGGGAACACATCCGGGAAGTTACACACTTCGGGGATGTCCTTGATGTCTTTCACGTCTTGTTTCTTGTCTACTACATGGGCTAAGAAGGCGTGGTACTCCTTCCGGAGATACTTTTGGGCTTTGATGCATGAGATGATTTGTAAATTCGCACTAGGTTTGTCACCATAGATAAGAAGGGTTTCGTCATTTGGTAGATTGAGGCGAACGGCCCTTTCGTAACATAGAATGTCGGCACGGTGAGGAACTAACCAATCCATCCCGATGATTACGTCGAAACTTTTTATGGTGACTGGCATCAGGTCAATTTTAAATGTATGGTTGTCTAGAGTGAGAGTACATTCTGAGTATATATCGCTAGTGCGTTCTACTTTCCCATTTGCCATTTCTACTACATAAGTATCCTTTAGTGATTGGGGATTTGGTTCAAGTAAATGTTTATATTGGTGGCTCACGAAACTCCTCTCCGCTCCACTATCGAATAGTACGCATGCATAAGAGTTATTGAGGAGAAACGTACCGGTAACCACCGTGGGATCCTCGACTGCTTCCCCATGTCCTATTGCCAGGACTCTTCCTACTCCACCAGCATTAGGGGCTTGTGCTTTGGGGCAGTCTCTTTTGAAGTGACCTGCGTCTCCACAGTTGTAGCAGGTCCGGGTTGCCCCCGTACTGGCGACTTGGTTGATTGGTTGAGCCGGCGCTTTATAGAAACGAGCAGTGTGCCCCTTCCTGTCGCAGTTGTTACAGTGCATCTCCCTACAAGCACCATTGTGGTGAAAGTTGCACTTGTTGCACTTAGGTAGTTTTCCCGCATATGGCTTCGGTGGTGCTGGAGTGGTAGCAGTAGTGGCAGCATTAGTGGCAGCATGGACAGCAACAATTTGTTGCTTCTTAGCGGGGTCCTGTGTTGGTTGGCTCTTCTTTTCGTTCCAGAACTTCCTTTTGTTGTTTCCCCCTTTTGATTTATCAGTGGTGGTGGTTGTAGTATTATGACCGGCTCGGTGGTCAACAAGTTGTTGTGCCAGCTCCCTGGCACTGTCAAAAGTAGTTGGCCTTGAAGCCAGGACACTACTTTACACGTGGAGAGACAGTCCCCAAAGGTATCGCTCCACCTTTTTCTCCTCCGGAGTAACCATTGTTGGGCAGAGGAGAGCCAATTCATTGAATCGGGTGGTGTAGGTTTCAAGGTCAGAGCCCGTCATCCTGAGGTTCCAGAGTTCTTGTTCCAGCTTTTGAATTTCACCTCTCGGGCAGTACTCCTTCATCATCAACGTTTTTAGTTCTGCCCAGGTTATGGAGCTAGCCACTTCGAGAGTAAGTGACTTAACCCGGTAGTTCCACCAAGTAAGGGCCCGGCCGGTGAAGGTTAAGGTTGCGAACTTAACTTTGCTCGCTTCGGGGCAGGAGCACACCTGAAAGACTACTTCGGTCTTTTCAAACCATTGCATCAACGTGATGACTCCCCCGCTTCCATTGAAGTTGTCGGGTTTGCCATTTGTGAAGTCTTTGTATGAACACTCTTTTGCACGCCACGTACTGTCTCCGTGGTTAGAGTGTGTAGCTCCCGATCCCGAACCACCAGCTCCGTTGGTCCCTATCTGCGACATTGCGGCCGCTACGGCTGCTGTTACTGCAGCCTGGAACATCGCGGGATCAAACTGTGGAGGCGGCGGCGGAGGAGGTGTTGCTGTGTTGCTGGAAGGTCTTGGTCTTCTTCTTGGCGGCATGGTTCTGTCATAAGTCGTAAACCAATGTACTTTTAGTAAAAGTGTATTTATAGGGAGAGAAATCTTTTATACATAAAGTATATTATTACGTTGTTTTCCGGTATGTTTACGATACATACGATTTTATACTTTTTATTGACCCAATACATTGGGTTATGAGGTAAAATGAAAGTATAAAATATTTTTATTATAGTAACACAAAATACTCCTATAGTATTTGTAAATGTTTAGTTTTGAGTTCTTAAAGCATTTAGTTACTTTATAATATTCATCATACTTTTAATGAGAATTTATAAGTCCTTGTCTTACCCGTTCGGCTAACGACCCTCCACCGATCAAGGAAGCGGTGGGTGAGAGTGGACACCCATTAAGTTGTCATTTTATAGGCAACAACCTTATACCCCCCTTATAGACCGGCTTCGTGAATGAGGCGTACTAGCGGTAAGACGATTTTGTTAGATTTGTTGTCCATCCTGACCATCCCCCGGTATATGCAAGTCAATTCCCGGACAGATATAGTTGATCAGGCTATATCCTTCCCAGACTTGATTTACATATACCAAGGCATACCCATAATGTACAACTCCTCTTCTTTTATTTTATGTTCTTCTAGTTATGACACTATGTGAGCATGTATGCATGTATTTATACTTTTTAATAAAAAGAATCATTTATTTTCTAAAAGTATATTTATTTGAAACATGCACAAATCAGAGACTATTAGTCCCAATTGTGTTTATAGTTTGTATATCTTATGTGGTTTGATATACTTAATTCACTATAAACTGCGCTCTGATACCAATCTGTCACACCCCCAAACCAAGGATGGCGGAAACGTCCGGGGGTGGAGGACTTCATGTATAGTATCATAACAGCAATTGTAATAGTAATTCAAGCAAACACAACCAACATATATATAATTAAAAAAAATTACATCATTGTATGAATTACATGTTTACGAATCAATTACAATATGTTGATAAAATATGAAATAGTAGACGCCTTAGCGTCCCATCCTCAAAAGCACTTGATTACCTGTTTAATGATTTCCTGAGAATACAAGTTGTTTGAAAAAGTGTCAACACAAAGGTTGGTGAGTTCATAAGCTTTTCGTTTGTAAAAGTAGTATTTGTGTTAGAAAAATCCAATATTTTCCTTAATGTGTAAATGTAGTCTTAAAACCCAAAGACCGAAATGTACAAGTAATTTATCATATTTATAGTAAAACAATGCAAGTTTAAATCGACATAAACTCGTTAAATTTTAATGAAGTCCCCGTAAATTCCAATGTTTGTTAATACTTTATGTGAGTTTATTATAACCATACTATGACCAAGGTTGCCTAAAACGACGTTCTTCAGGCGTCGGAAATGTTATGACATTTGTCACCCCAGACCTATCGGTCTAACTGTTGCATGCAGTTTAGGTGTGGGTTTGTCAAATCCAATATAGATCTATACACAAGTATCACGCTCTCCCTTAAGGAGACTCTGGTTACAATACAGGACTTAATGGTAATTTGAAGTAAATGTCTCACAAAGTCATTAACAGAATTACGTGTTATGAAAACTTGGTACCGTATGGTCGTACCTTGCTTAATGAAAATATCCTTTGTATAAATGTACCCTTTTTAAATGTATGTGTTATGTAATGTATCATAAACTATACCTATTATAGTTTATCAACCAAGGGTAGTACGTGGTAATGTATGCAAACTATATTCAAAATAGTTTATTTTATGTTTGAATGTATCGATTGTACTTTGATTATAATCACTTGTTATTCTTTATATTTTATATGACCAAATCCAGTTGTAAACTGATGTTTATCTAAATATTAAGATAAAATGTCATATATTGCAGTAACATATAGTCACATAAAGATATACACCTTGCTCAACATGTTACAAGGTGAAATGAAATTAACAGCAACTTTTCGTTAAAAACAGTTTCTGTTACCGTTCTTAGAAAATTTATAGAAAAATCATCACAGCTCTAAATCCAAATCCGCAAATTTTGAGAGTTTGGAATATGAGTCTAGTTTGTTCGTAAATTTTATCATGATTTTTAGTGATCTCTAACAGAGGTGAAAATGTTCATAATCACAGACTGGTCTGGGTTTGCCTCTGAAATGACAGGCAGTTTTGTAAAAATCACCATTAATTGTAGAAAAATCATTTGGAGATGTGCAAGTAGTCATTTTAAAGCTAAGAGTTTGAACTACTTGCACCTGAAACAGCTTTGAAAACTAAAATATTTAAGTTGACCAAAACAGTCCGTGATTAACGTCCATCTTTTCTGATGCAATCTGTTAGAAAAAGTTTAATTGTGTTCTTGATGATTTTACTTGTATTCCCTCCTTAAAACTTAAGAAAAACATGTAAATGTATGGGTATGAACTCACCTTATGTGGTTTCAGTAGATGAAAGTGAGAGAAAGGAAGTGTTCAACTCAAGAACACTAAGAAGATGTCTTGATGATTCGAAAATCTAACACCGAATAAGATGGAACTTGTGTAAGATATCAATAATTTGAGTAGAATGGAGTTTAATAATTATGTGAATGATGAAGATACTTACTAATTGAAGAAAGAAATCCCTGGAGAAAGCCTTGAAGTTCTTGAAGTTAAGAGAAAAGATGAGAGAATTTTGGAGAGTGTTCTTGGTTGCTAAGTGTAGAATGAAAGAGTTTTTATGGAGAATGAGGAGAGAGGATCAATCAACCAGCTCTTAGAACGTGGGAAGAGCTGGAGATTGGCTGTAAAGGTCCAATAAGGAGACAAGGGGTAGTGGGAAAGAGTGGCTGATCATAGAGTGAGGTGGTAGTGGGTTGCTTTTGCCATAAATTAAGGAAAAGCAAATATTCCCTCAATAATTAGATCAATCACCAATTCTTTTAATATATTTTATAAAAACCCTGGAGATTTATATATTTTGGGGCCTTAGTTTATAAAATAAAGTTTTGGGTGAAAATCCCACGTTAAAATAATGAAAAACGGAGTTAAAACGAAGTCGTAGTCGAAAAACCGGTAAAAAGGGCCTGTCTGCGAGGCTTCGCTTCGGACCTTCGGACTTCGGACACGGCTTCGGACTTCGGACACGACTTCGGACACGGCTTCGGACGGACGGGACTTCGGACACTGGTCCTTCGGACCTCGGACCTCGGACTTCGGACCTCCGACCTCGGACACAGCTTCGGACCAGAAGCTTTGGTTTCGGATCCTTAAAGCTATTTTACTCGTTTTTATCCTGTTTCAAGCGATTTTGGACCCGGTTAAGGGTCGAGATGATCCAAATGATTACAAAAAGTTAAAGTAACTTTTGAGAGAGATTTAGGAGAGATTTCAATTAGAAAGAGATAGAGTGAAAACGATTTAGAGAGGTTTCGTTTGTGATTAATTTGAGTGTCCGGCTTCACAACGCAAGGTTCGTAAACCCCATTAAACCGTGTTTTAGTGTCGTACACAATCCCGATGATTGTGCAATAGTGTTTTATCGCTTTGGTTCGTTGTTTAGCACTGTTAAGGCTAAGGAAAATCAAACACATGAACTTTCCAAATGATGATTTCTCATTAAAATAGCGAATTGTATAGTGATTACATAACGTAAACCCTAGCATACAAGGGTTATTGGAGTTGACCGGTTTGACTTGTTGACTTTGAATTTACCGAAATTTGACGGTTGTCACAGAGAGATAGAGAGAGAGATGAAAGATTATTTGAGAACTCAAAGTTTCTCGAGAACTCGAGAACCAAACCAGGGCCTTTAGATCAAAATAATAAAAGGTTAGGGTCCTTTGTGGCACTTTTGTAAATACTTGTGAGAAAAAGAACACGGGGGCATGATAATTAAATGATTCAGGGGCATTTTAGTGATGAATTATCTTGAATCAGGTCAACCCCCACCATTTTCTCTCTCTCTCTCTCTCTCTCTCTCTCTCTCCCTCTCTCTCTCCCTATCTCTCTCCCATTTACTTTACCTCCTACCGTCACATCGCCTCCAAAGACACCCCCTTCACTTATGTTCTTCCTCATCGTCGTTATCTTTAGTCGCCGGAGATGACGTCTTCATCCATCACGAGTCCAGTCGTTGAACATGGAGGAGCATCACTTTGGTAAATCATATGCGTAGTAGGAAGAAAATGATTACAAGTTCACTCTCTTCTAAACTAACCTCTGTCGTGCAAATCGGCACCAAAAGCTTGATCCGTCGGCTTATCCATGGTGTCACTCGATTCTCCGACATGACTCCATCGGAATTTCGAAGCATCTTCGAATGAGATCTCGATTTCATCTCAGGTTCCACGTTGATGCAAGTGAGGCTTTGATCCTTCTGACAAATGATCTCCCAGACGATTTCGGTTGGAGAGACCATGGTGTAGTCACCGATGTGAAGATCAGGTACTCCAATTTAAACAACCAGTATCTTGATACTCTATTTCTAATTTTGATTTTTCAAATGATGAATGCTAAATTAGGGTTCGTGTGGATCATAGTGGTCGTTTAGTAGAACTGGAGCACTCAAATGTGCTAATTTCCTTGCTACAAGGAAGCTTGAAAGCCTTAGTGAACAATAACTTATTGATTGCGACCATGAGGATTGATTCGATTGTGCCTTTATGTCGATTTTTGTTATTTTATTGATAGTTATTGTATTGGTTGAAACTTGTGGGATGAGTTGTAAAAGTTTCTAAAGCTTGATTTGTAACAGTTTCAGAAGAATGTGATGATTCTTTTGCCACTTTCCAAAAGATGGACGACATACACTTGAAAATATGATATGTTTTGTTGAATGTTGTTTGTTTTTGTGTTTTTATGTTTTTTAATTGAAGCTTGACGTCAATACAAAAGACCAGGATGGTAACTTCTTCTGTTAGACTGTTACATAAGCACAGTTTGCAACACAACATATATGACTTGGTTATTGGTGTTGACCCCTCTTATTCATGTTGCAAGACAAGGGCATACCTCCACTACCAAATACCCGATTGAACATGGTGGTAATCCTGCACTATCAAGTGAATTAGGAGCTACAACTCTACATCATGTTGCTGGAATAAGTGAATTGTTTTTTAGTTCTTACTATTTTATTTACTTCATTGAGGAAGGTTTGGTTTGAATAAATGTAAGTTGATGTTTGAAGGAAATAATGAGTTGGTGGAAGCTTTGTTGGCCATTGGTGTTGAAGTAGATTCATAAAGTGATGCTGGAACACCTCTTGTTTGGGTTACTGGTCGTGAACAGCAAGTTGCTTTAAAACTTCTTCTAAAACACAAGGATAATGTAAGACTTCATTGATGGCTTCATAACAATATTTTTATACTTTTATTTATCCAACTTCTTTATTTATATGTGTATTGTTTGTGGAGTGATGGTGGAAGATTTAAATTTGATGAAAACAAGATTGTAGCATTTGTGAGTAATTTAAGTGTGGTGTCCCTTGATGAAGACCAAATTGTTGCTAATCTTTTGATTCACATTGGAGACTTCAACCAGGTCTTGATTTATTATTGTTTATTAATAAAGAATGTAGATATACTATTTTGTTGTTTTGTATGCCTTTTAAGCTCTCAGATTCATTGGATTAAATTGCAAGCCAAAATCTACCAACAGAAAGCTTTCGACAACAATGAGAGAGAACTGGGATTGGATCATCCCGATACCATGAAAAGTTATGGGGATCTTATTGTGTTCTACTATCGCCTTCAAGATACAGATTTGGCTCTCAAGTGTGTTTTATTTTCATATTTGTGTCCCCTTTACACAACTTGGTTTTCTTACTTACTACAATTTTAGGTATGTAGGGATTCACATGTGAATCACATATGAGTTACATGTGATTAGATGTAAATCACATGTGATTCATGTATGAATCAGAATCATATGTGATTCACATGTGAATCATATATGATTCACATGTAAATCACATGTGATTCACATATGAATCACATGTGAATCATATATGATTCGCATGTAAATCACATGTGATTCACATGTAATTCACATATAAATCACAAGTGAATCACATATGAATTACATGTGATTCACATGTAAATCATATATTATTCACATGTAAAACACATATGAATTACATGTGAATCATATATGATTCACATGTAAATCACATGTGGTTCATGTGTAAATCACATGTGATTCACATGTAAATCACATGTAACTCACATATAAATCACAAGTGAATCACATATGAATTACATGTGATTCACATGTAAATCACAAGTGAATCACATATGAATTACGTCTATATACACACATGCATTTTGTGTAAGTGTTCTTCGTTATTGTTTTTTTTTAATTTTTCTTGTAAATTTCACATTTGAATCTTAAAATATATAATCACATGTGAATAGCACATTATATAATCACATGTGAATCTTAGATTATATATACATTTGTATTTGTGTGAGTGTTCTTGCATTAATCATTTTTTTAAAAAATTTTCTTGTAGATTAAAAGAACTTGTGGAACATACTAAAGATGTGAAAAGTGATAAATTGAAAAAATATTGATATCTTGACACGAAGACATGAAAACGCTTTGAAATTTTTGTAGCAATTTTATTTTGTATATTTTATTTTGTATCGAATAAAATATTTATTCTATTGTGTTCATAGATTAGTAAATAAAAATATGTTTTTTTATATAATTTACTTATGAATATTATAATATAAGAAATATGCATATATGTACCTAAAACGCTGTTTTTTTTTGGTTAAAAAATTATAGTTTTTTTTTAATATACTGTTTTTTAAAAATTTACTGTTTCTTAAAAAATTGTAGTTTTTTTTAAATATTTTTTTTCAATTTTTTTGAAAATTAATGTTTTCTAAAAAAAATCTGCATTTTTATAAAAATCCAAAATTATTATTTTTTTTAAAAAACTCCAAAAATATGATTTATTATGTTAAATTTTAGACATTTTTATTAATATTTCCATTAAAACAAGAAATGAAATATAAAATGACATTGGTAAGATGACCTTCATGCCCTTAATGAGTTAACTTTGATCTAACGCTCCATCTTTAGTTCTTGGGTTCTCGGGAAACTATGAATTTTCAACAGATTTCATCCCTATATATATATATATATATATATATATATATATATATATATATATATATATATATATATATATATATAGAGAGAGAGAGAGAGAGAGCTAGGTTCAAATGTGGATTGACATCTATTGTGTCGTCGTGTGGACAATGCTATTCTGTGAGAATGACAAAGAAAATAAGTTTTTTGATAATATGAATACGTTCAATCTTACATAACTGTTGTCATTAACACGAATTCTCACTAATTAAATCGTCTGTGAGGTTATTATAGACTTTTTATTATTATTCTCATTCTGTCAGAATGTTGTCAGAATGTTTATTGAGTCGTATTCTGTCAGAATGAAAATGAGTGAAAAACGATGTTTGAGAACAAAAATGAATAAGAATTATTGAGAATGCATGAAAATGACGATATTTTTGTAAGGTTTAATGTATTCGCATTACTAAACAACTTATTCTCTTAGTAATTCTCATAGAATAGCACTGTTCACACGTCCACACAATAATTTTCCATCCACATTATAACCTAGCCCTATATATATATATATATATATATATATATACACACACACACACACACACACACCGAGAATGGTAACTTTTAACAGTATATACACACATACGAATATATATTTTTAACTCGATTTATGACTTTTAAACAATATATATGTATAAAAATACATCTAACTTAATCTACTTTATTATTACCTAACTTACATGTGTTTATGATATAAACTCATATCATATAAACTTTTAGTCAACTACAACCAGTTTATGTAAAGAAAGAGGTATTTTGTACACATATTCTCCACAAAAAGTTAAAAGATTTAAAAGGGACCGTAGAACTCATCCTCGAAGCATATGAAATGTTCATTGAAGAGATCGGGTCGTCTCGTGCGTTTCTGAATTTAGAACGAGACACCTTAGGACAAACCAATGACACATGCTCTTAGATCTGCTTAAAGGTAAAGCAAAATTTTACACAAAACTGGACGTTGGAGCTTGGCCGGAACAGTCGCCAGAGGACCACCGATCACGGAGGCGCGTGGCTGTCGGTGGTGCTTCACTCGCCAGTTTTGGCCTTCATCGGTGCTTCTTGTCGGTTGGGATCATAGGGAAAGGGTGTAGTTGGATAGGGGAGGGGGTGGAGGTGGTGTAGGACGGAGAAGAGTGGCCAAAATGGTGTTGGTTACTTTTCTATCGACCGGTTCCTTCGTCGGGCACACAAACCGAAAACGAAAAATAGATACGGTAGAGAGAGATATTTGAGAGAGAGTGATCATGAAAGTGAGCGCCATGGATGATATTTAAGAATATTTTATGCACATTCTAATTGTACTATGATGATGTCATGATGGTGACATCATCATGATATCATGCTCTTTGCTTGTTTCGATTTTCGTGCCATACAATCAGACCTTGTATCAAATTTCCAAATGTACCTTTCTATTGTCCCGAATGTACTGAGTTGAAATATGTAAATGAAAATTTGAACTTATTGACGGAACTAGGTGAAAAATATGTTCAAAGTTTCCTTTTTATAAAACTCAGGTTTAAAAGTTTTCGCGAGATCGCCTTAACTTCGGGTTAAAAATATAACTTAAGTGAAATCAAATATTAGACCTTCGTCTGAGTTCATAAAATATTTTCAAAATTTCCCAACGAGATGTGCAAGTGTCCCAAAAACCGTTTTCGTTTTCTTTTTAAGAAAAATTAGTTATATTATAATTTGTTTTCTTAAAACGGATGAATCTTTTGCATACAATCTCCGTGTTAGACGTTCTTTATGTACACAAAGTTGTGAGAATATGATCTATCCAATTTTCAGTGTCAACTTCTCACAAGTGCATTTAATGCTCAAATTTTGTTTTTAACACATTAAATAGTACTTAATTTTAAGAATATAGTTTTGTTCTATAGCATTTGACACTAATTGGACACACAGAGAGTATCCTGCATACAATTATGGGTATAATTACATTAATTGCATCTATAAACATGAAATTTTATATAATAGCTCCTATTACAAAAGGGCTTGCGGTAGTTTGACCGGTGAACTTAGACCTAAATTTTCCGTTTGTTACATTCTCCTCCGTTAATAGAATTTCGTCCCTAAATTCATCTTGTAGATGGATAGAATATTTTCAAACAACTGGTTGTACTTCTTCTTCATTTGTTCTTCGCGTTCCCAAGTGAATTATGGTTCCCTGAGAGAGTTCCATTGAACTTTCACTATTGGAATACATATATGCTTCAGGCGCTTAATTTCATGATCTATAATCTCCAATGGTTCTTCGAGGAAGTGGAGTTAAGTGCTCACCTGGATCTTGACAAGAGGCATAGAAAGAGTGTCATCATATACACACTTTTTGAGGTTCGACATGTGAAAGACATCTTGTACATTTCTTAGCTCTTGAGGCATATTGAGTCTGTATGCGACATGACCAATTCTGTCTACGTAATGTGGGTTTAGCTTTCCTCGCCTTTTGAATAGAATCATACCCTTCCAAGGGGAGACTTTCAACATAACTCTATCTCTGACCTGCAGTTCGTGTAACGCCCGTGTTTCGAGGCTAAGCATTGATGCGATGATGTAATAGTCTAGGTCAACCGTTGTAACCCATTTTAAAGTAATAAATATGAATTACGTGAATTATGTGCTTATTACTTGTTTATAATAATATAATAAATAAAGGAAAAAAATAAGAGTCAAAAATAAAATTTTAGATAAGCCCGATATCGATAGAGAAAGTTGTAGTGGTCGTGATAAGGATTCCGAACATATAAAGAACGCCGAAATTCGAGTTATAATGAAGAAGTTGTGACCTGTCGAAGTTTCGCGACAGAACCGGCACGACACTGCTTGACGTAAACAGTGAATTTACGATAGAGGACTTTTTAGACTTAGCGATCTAAATGAAAGTCGTAGTTTTGGTTAAACCGAGAGCGTGCATAAAAATAACGGCCAAATCTGACTTTGTATGAGCAAGTTATGGTTTTTCTAAGTTCCGGCTTAGTAGTATGCAGCCCGGAGTTTCAATATTAGATCGAACGATTTCTGTCCGACACAACCTAAACGAGAATTAAAGGTCTCGTTAATAGTAGCACAACGGTAAAAGGACAGCTGAAATCGGACGTCGGATGAAGGAGTTATGAATTTTTTAACGGAATTTCCTGTCCCGACCTGTTAAAAATATAACTTTAAAAATAAATTCAAAATTAGCCGACGGAGTCTAAATGAAAGTTGTAGAGTACGTCTCTACCCACATGTGGATATAAAGAACGTCAAAAACGGAGCTGGTATGCGAAAGTTATGATTTTTAGAAATCGGGAAGGAAATTTGCGAGTCTGGTCCGAAGGGGAACGCCTCGCGTAGGAGGAACGACTCGCATTCTCGTAGCACTAGGCCTCAGATGGACCATGTCGCACCAAGGAGCTTAGGACACCTGTCTCGTATGAACGCCTCGTGTCGGAAGTAAGCTCCCAGCACAACCGGAACGCCCTGTGCTCCTCGCATGAACGCGCTGCGTAGGCTTCGGTCTCGGCCTATAAAAGGGTGCGAAGGCAGCCTCCAAAATCACGCCTCTCCTCACTTCTTTCTTTCTATACTCTCTCTCTCTAGCCATCCCCAACCCCCCCAAATCCTAGGGAAATTCCCTAGCACTAGAAGGAAGCCCCGGAGCGTCCGAAGGCTCCGAGAAAAAGAGTTCTTCGGTTTGGAAACTCTGCTCCACATAGAGCCCGTTTTTCAAGCAAACCTCCCGGTTTCGTCAAAGAAGATTGTTTTAAGAAGCGAAGTGATGTCCGAATCACTCCTTATCAGGTGAGTGTATAGTCACTTTCATCTTACACATAGATATGAAGTATTTTATATAAATTACGTGTTATGTATATATATATATATATATATATATATATATATGTTGTCTGTTTACCTGAAATGTTTGCTGGATGAAAGACCTATACCTCTTTCTTTTCAGATCTGAACTTCTTCCTTCAGATCTAAACATTTTCTTCTAGATCTGAACTTTCTCCTTCAGATCTAGATTTTTCCTTCAAATCTAAACTCTTTTTTTTTTTAGATCTAATACTTTTTCCTTATATTTGAATGGTATATGTATTTTTTTCAGATCTAAACCTTTTCTTTCAGATCTGAACTTTTTCCTTCAGATCTAGACTTTCTCACTTCAGATCTGAACTTTTCAGATCTAAACCTGATATATGAATAATTTATACTTGAGATCTATGATGTATGAAAGATATAAACTTCGTTTTCATATCTGAGTTGTATATGTGTTTTATATCTAAAAATATGTTGGGTAAAACATGGGTATATGAAATTGTTGGTGTGTGATGAAATAAAATGATGAGAGGCCTCCATGTTGACATTGATACAATCATCTAACGGAGTTTGGATGACGACCAAGGACTTTTCTAGGAAGTCCAATGGAACGCTAACAGGGTCGCAACCTGTAGGTGTTTGTGAACGATGTGTTCACCGGTGTACTCCATCCCCCCATGGTTGACTTACAGACATTTATGGTTGAGGGATCCCCTTAGCAGTAGTGTCCATCCCGATGAAATTCCATAGGATAGGTCCCTTATAATAGATGCTTTAGGGACGTAAGGTGAGGATAACGGGAACAGGTAATCGGGTTTAATGATTATTTAAAATAATAAACTTATTTATTGTGGGTTGAAAACCCTATATGCTCACCAGGCTCCCCAGCCTGACCCACTCAGTTTCTTGTATTACAGGTAGTGGCAAAAGCATAGTTGGATGATCTGACGAGAGATTATGGATTTATAGACCGATATAAAATAAATAGAATGTTGTAAGGCCTATAATGTTTTTTTTATGCTTTTGGTCTGTATCAACGATGAAATCCGGAATGTAATGAAAATACATTTCTTTAAGAAATGCTTTGATAAAATTTTTATCATGTTTTGTTTTGGGAACAAATTTTGCAACACTTTTCTTTGAAAGATTACTCTGATTTTATTATAAAAGCATAAACGAAATCGGGTTTTTTCTGGCCGTAAAAATGGGGTTGTCACAGTTGTTTTCAGAGCGTTAGTTTTGAGCGAACTAGGAATTTGTAGGATTTCGAGACTTAAACTTAGAATGTTAAGCGATGATAGTGAGATGAGTGCCTTCCATATTTTAGACATGAGTACTAGTTTATTTTAGGAAACATGCCTAAAATTCTTTTATGTGGTAAATGCTTTATGCTTTCCTTATGTGCTATTATTTGTTTGGATCTATGGTCTGTTGCCGACCGGATCTGGAAACCTTATGTGTTCAGGATTCTAATCGTTCGATTACGATATTAGAACTAGCATGTAAGGTTTCGGAGTGATAAGGAGAATTTAAACGTCTATCGTGAATAAATATCTAAATTTACCTAATCTGGTGTATAGATCGAAATGGCAAGAACCCGAAGTGGAGCTGGAGACGCAAATGGAAATAGGAATCAGCGACCTCAACCCCAAGTGATTGAGCAGGTGTCGATAGTAGAAGCTTCACCTGAGCCAGTCACAATGGCTGGAGTGCAAGCCATGATTCGGGCCATGATGGATGAATAGAGGGAAGAAATGAGGAAACTGTTGCTGAATAACAGAAACGAACCTTTGATGCCTGTTGAACAACCGGAACTGAATGACGGACAATCAGAGGAAGGGAATTACAACCGCACTATCAGTCAAGTGGAACCGCCAGTGGTGAGAAGGAATGACCCGCAGATTGAAATCGACCGAGATGGACGTATGTATAAGAACTTCTTGGCTGCCAAACCACCAAGTCTTTTCGGAAACCCAAAGCCTGTGGAGATTATGGACTGGATCTCCGAAATGGAGATGGTATTTGAAAGCAGCAACTGTAGTGATAAGCAGAAAACCGTCTTTGCGGTTCGACAAATGAAGACCGGAGTCTTGAGCTAGTGGAAATTGATGGCGGATACGATGCCACGAGGAGAAGCTTTGAAGATGTCTTGGGAAGCGTTCATGGAGCAGTTGAAGATGCATGCTGCTTCGAGATAGATATGATCGATCTAAGCAATGAGTTCCAGAACTTGAAGAAGGGGAAAATGAGCATTGATGACTATGTTGGATTAGTGTCTAAGTCCATAACTATATTTGGTATGTACTTGACCCGACTCGGCATGGTCCATTTGGGTTGCATGGCATCATGCATTTGGATAGACTAAAATGAGAGAAATAACACTTAAGGTTTATTAATGTATTATAAGTTCTAATATATTAATAAGATTATTTAATTAGTATTGATCAAGAATTAATTTGGAATTAATTAAGTGATCAAAAGGAGACTAATTAAATATATGGGTTGATTGTGTAAATCATCCATACTTATATAGTGGGCTAATGCTCCATGGATTATCAAGTTGGGCTAAAACCCATAGGATGCTCCATGGATGCTCCATGATGTTTTTGTACCCATGGATCATGGAAATGAAAGGCCATGACAATTAGGGTTTACATGGTGTAACCCTAATTGTGACACACTATATAAGCATCTTATTCTTGACAAAATCGGACACTATGAATGAATGGTGAGGGCTAGCCGATTTCATGAAGTGTCTCATTTCTCTCAAGTTATTCCAAGTGTATTTGGTGTTGTGTGAACCATTTAAGGTGTCACACTTGGGGCACTAGGCTCTTAAGCTCCATGGACTCAAGCTACATCAAAAGGTATGTCTTCTAACTTGTATTATTCCATATGAATCAATGTTTTGTATGCTAGTTAGGGTAATACCTTAGAATATTCATATTTGCATGTATAATAGAGAAAACATAGATCCAAGGTATTTAGGGTTGCATGTACACTTAGGAGTGTTAGAATGCTCAAAAACCAACAATGGTATCAAAGCCTAGGCTTGTTTTTTTGTTATACTCGCTAAATTTGCTAAAAAAATCGAAATTTTTTGCTGTCTGGGCATCTGAATCGGCGAGTCCATTAGGTGACTCGACGAGTCCATGCCTTAAAAAGTGTTAAAAACGATCCAACTCGTCGAGTTAGTTCATGCACTCGACGAGTTGGACCCCCAGACAGCATATATTCGACTGTTTTGGCTGGAATTGGACTAGGAACATTACCCTAAGCTGTTTTTGGACTTGTAAACCTTAAGCTGTTTTTGGAACATTCCAAATTAAGCCCTTAGAGATTTAAAAGTTAAAATTCAACCCTTATACTTTATAGTATTATAAGTTAATAATATATATATATATATATATATATATATATATATATATATATATATATGTGTGTGTGTGTGTGTATAAGAGCAAGTCAGTCTTACCGTTAGTAGGCCTCATTCACGAAGCCGGTCTATAAGGGGGGTATAAGGTTGTTGCCTATAAAATGGCAGCTTAATGGGTGTCCACTCTCACCCACCGCTTCCTTGAATGGTGGAGGGTCGTTAGCCGAACGGGTAGGACAAGGACTATAATTCTCCCTTCATTAAAAGTATTAATGATAAATACTAAGTAACTAAACCTTTTATAAATACCCAATCTTAGTTACTTAGGAAAATGTGAATTTGGTGCTAACCCATGAAATTACACTTTGCACTTTGCTTAAGTCGTTAGTGGAGCGCATGTGGGTAACCGACACACTAACCTGGATTAAACAAGGTAGGCAAAGGGTAACTTAATGTTTATCATAGTATCGGTTGAGCGCATGTGGTTAACCGGCACATCGATTGAGGGGTAAATATTAAGGGTACCAAGTAGATTTCCATGGTTATTCACACCTTGTTTTGTGATCCTCGGCATCCCAGTCACAAAATTTGAGAGGGCATAATCGAGATTGAAACATGCCATTGAAAAGTTCAATGAATCTCAAAAGATCTAGGAGTTTCAAATCCAATTAAAACCTAATATTCCTATTTCATTTTTCATGGTGGAAACTGGTGAATCGTCATTCGCCTACCTTCAAATATTCTATAGCTTGGATTACGACATCCCTCTTCCAAGTTATAAAATATTGTGTTGGGTCCTAGCCTTAATATTTCATATTGGGTGTTATATTAAGGACTTTAAATCAACTATCTTGAATATCTCCCAAAAGATGTCTGGTTCAGACATCTATGATCTTCCCAAATCTCTTGGAACCTCACTTCCTCCACCTCCTCCAATTATTCTCCCTAACCCACAAGTTCTTGAATAGTTCAAAGTCACTCAAGCCCTATTGGCAAGAAAGGTCTATGTGTGCTCACATCTTGGAGATAAAGTCACATATTGACAAGTCGGGAGAGTTGGGTGTCAAAGTCTTAAGAAAGTTGGATGTTCAATCACTTTCTAAGTCACACAGTGAGTTCGTTTGGGACTACTATGTAACAAATTATGACATGACCCTAATGATCTTATCTATTTGCTTGGTGCAGCTGAATCAGCAATGATTTGGAGCTCTGGTAAAGCAAATTTGATTAGTAGATCAACTTCCCAGACTTCCATGGACATTGACAATGGTAACATTGAATATCCAGAAAAGCTTTCACTTCCCAATGGAAAGGGACCGGCGATAGTCAACTCGGTTGACCAAATGGTAAGGAGAAAGGCTAAGTCTGAGATAGTCCTGTGTGCCATTCCCAAAGGGTCCATATGTTTCTGTTGCCAAAGGAAGGGGAATTGGTTGCGAAGCTACCTTAACTACCTGAAAGATCTAAGAGAAGGTCTAGTCAAAAAGGTAAGTCCACTATCTAACTCTATTAAGTTTCTATTTGGAGATTCTTATTACATGATGTGACTGGGTCACATGTTGAAGTTTTAAGAATCAAAGAAAAAAGAGGAAGCTTAAAGAAGAAGTAAGCTGATTTTGATCGCGAAGATGGATTTCGATCGCATGGTTCGGTGATCAGGATTTTTGAGCTGCTGCTTAAGAGTTGTGATAGATTGCTTACGAATAGATAACAACATAGTTTTCATGTGCATTTACATTGTAAGGATAAGTTTTTCCGCAAGTTTTAAAATAAAAGAAAATTTTTGATTTTATTTATTTTAAGTATCCTTACAATGGCATTTGTGAAAAATTATTATTTATGTGATTCCATTGATAGCAATAATGGAAATATGAATTTGATTCTTTATTTTGTGGTAGTGTCTAAATTTACCAAATAAGGAAAGATTCTCATCACCCAAGTTTCAATTGGACCGAAACTTGGAATCATGCAAGTTGTACAGTATGATGAATGAGATTTTTCAACTTTGGGAAATTAAGACTAGTTCCTTGTTCACAAGTATATGTGAGTCAAGTGAAGGACTAAGGGATCGAGTACACATTCTTGTGCACTGGTCAGGTTCACCACAAAAAGATCGATAAGACTATTCGTCATGATTTACTAAAGTTTAGTAAATATGGTTATACTTACAAGTTTAAGTATAATTCTGAAACATTGGAAAAGTTTCGATGAATGGCAGAACGAATGAGAAGAATCAAATTTGGCAGAAAGATAAAAGTTTCTCAAATCTGAAAAGATGGGAGAGTACTTTAGTATCATGTTTTGTGATCATCTTAATGATTAAAGAACCATATCATAATTGGTCGTCTAAGGACATCTTAGTGCATTCTTATGGCTAAGGAGAGGAGTCATGAATTGTTGAAATGGTTAAATCAAGAAGATGAGTCATACTTCGTTCCAAAACAAGTCTTAGAGACATACTCCAAGATTATAACTTGAGTGACACATCTTAAAGAAGGTTTATAACACTTGTCAAATGTAAGAGTAAAATGTTTTCTACTCTTGTACATTTGAAATTGGTAAGTTGTGATGTTTTGGGTAAAACAAAGACCAACTAAGGCCAATTGTGTGAAGTGATTGTCTTGATAAAGAATCCGCACTATCTCTTGAATATTTGGCAAGATAGTCTTATATGTCAAGAGGACAGTGGGAGTCTTAAAGATCCTGAAAGAATTTCAAGATCTAATCAAGAATAAAAACCGGTAGTTTGACACTAGCACACGACGTGAGGTTTATAACCTATCGTGTTGACATATTTCTATTTCTGTGCCCATTCCAGTTAAAGTTGGCTTTGCATATGAGTTCTGAGAGTTCTCAATTGGTTGCATAACAACTTGGAAGCAATGGCAGGCCCTTGTGCTGCCAGGTGGCAAGAAATTAAGATTGAGTTCAGTCCATATGAGTTTGGATTTGTCATTATCCTTGTCTTGTGATTATGGTTTTGACAAATTCACATGGATAAGAACACATACACCATAAAATCTAAGTGTCATAAGGTTTCTCTCCGATTCATGAAAATGATGGTGAGGAAACACTTTCACTAAGTAGATTTTAAGTAGATAACAGTTGTGATATTTGCATTAGTCGTTAGTGGAGCGTGTGTGGTTAACAGGCACACTAACATGGACTTGTGAGGAATGGCAAAGGTCTAAACAATTGAGACTATGATTACGACATCCCTTTTCATAGTTCTGAAATTGTTTAGACACACATGCGTGCTATCTAAGGAAATGTGTATGATTTTGATAAAGTTTTATCAAAGCATCTCGTATCAGAAATCTAAACTTTGGTAAGAAAGTCAATAAAGTATTGATTTCTAGAAGTACATGTCAAAGCTGATTTCTGAGTACATGTCAAAGCTAGTGGGAGCATAAGTGTTATGCTAATAATCATCATGTTAGTGGGAACATGATAATTATGATAAGTATTGCAAGTTAGCAATGTTAATTATAGAAAAACAAAAGTTCAATTGGGAAAAGTTGTTTTGCTATAATTAAGGGAGAGGAAATTGTACTTCATTTCAAATATAAAAGCTTAGATTGAGGTTTTAATCATCTTTGGTCAAGGATATATATATGAATTTCATGTTGGAATGGCTCAACATAAGGAAATTCTATATATGGGAACATTATTTGTGTTCTAAAATTCGATTATGATTACGGCATCCCTTTTCATAATCTGAATTTTGAGAACATGGAAAATAGATATAGAAATATTGTAGCAAAAGGACTGGTCTAGTATCATGTCTTTATGTGAGACATCATGAATCGTCTCCCATATGCTTCGGATATAGGATCGATTGCATGTGCTATAATATTCATCTGTTCTAAATTTTTCCAAATGCATATGGCATTAAGAAGGAAAAAGTATTAGAACTGGATATGACTAAAGTGATTAAGCAATTGTCGAGAACAATCTAAGGTTTACCAAAGATTGGTTGCTCAGGGACAGTTGGAAGTATTGTGTTAATTTTGGAAGGACCATATTGACATATTGTGAATAGAGGCAACTCTTGTTCAGAGGTGATAGTCAAAATGAGAATATGGAAATATTCCCATAGATGGAAGTTATTCATTAAATCTGTGTAAGATTAGGAAACTTAATGCAGGAAGGATGTTCAAAGAAATGTACTTTGAATTTGAGACTTCGTTTCCATGGAATGATCTCAATTGGAATACTCTGTAATGTTTGTTGACAAGTCTTTGTGACTTTGTGCATAGTCATTACGAGAGGATCAGTGCATATAAGTTTAGAATCTAGCAGATTTAGGTAAATGGCAGGAATTTGGAATTCTTGCATTTGTAGTAAGGATTTGGGATTGTGAAATGAGAATCATTGGAATTATGTTCAATCGATCTATTTCACAAAGTAAAAGATCATAGACAAACTTAGTGTGCATACTTGGTGTATGGCATAACTAATGTCTAGACAAACATAGTGTGCATACTTGGTATATGGCATGACTAGTGTTTAGAAAACATAGTGTACATGCTTGGAGCATGGGAGAACTATTGTTTTAATTCAAGTATAAAGTTGATAGTTGAAACAGTATCCAATGAATAATGTGTAATCAATATGGTGATAAATAAAAGGTGTTTTATTTATATTCATAAGTTCTGAGACCATAATGGATTCGATTACTCTTGTGTTTTACTTTGCATGCTTTGACTTCCAGAATAACTAGGTCGTTCTTCCCGAATGGCTAAGTTATTCAAACTATCCCCAGTCGGTTATATGTCGGAAGTAGATATGAATCAAGACTGTCATGAAGCTGGATTGTAGATGTCCAAGGTATGGGACATAGCAAAGAGTTGCTACAACATTCATGAGTACTCATAAGTTCTGAGTATTGGATTCAACCCACGCTCATTTGAATCACTTCATGGATTTTATCACGAGTGATCATGAGACGATAATATCTTATATTCTTCAAACCTAGAGATATGAGTTGTTACTATGAGTTGGTTATACATTGATTGCACGAAAACGCATTGGTAACTCGATGTTATAAAACGTGCCTTTGTGTATAATTCAACAAGTAGTAGAACAAGCCATATGAGTCGAAGTTTATCCATTCCTTTTACCCTTAAAGGGATAAAAGCGATATTTGTGGGCCCCTCGATGATTTAGTGATGACACCCTGAAGTGCTTGGCCAAGCCAGGACTGGTTTGATTTGTTCAATCAGTTAGTTGTCATAAATCATAAATCAGGAAACAACAAATGGACTGAGAGAATGATTGATAGTCCATGTCTCAGTCCGTATGATATCTAGAATGGAGGAATATATGATCCCTTATCTAATGGACACGTCATTGACGTGATCAGAGTTCAGTTACAACGTCACAGTTCGACAGCGGCTTAAAGAGCTACTATTGCCAGTCGGTTTTTAAAGTCATACTCAATAATAGTTTTAGACTTATCCAAGTGGGAGACTGTTGGATTAGTGTCTAAGTCCATAACTATATTTGGTATGTACTTGACCTGACTCGGCATGGTCCATTTGGGTTGCCTGGCATCATGCATTTGGATAGACTAAAATGAGAGAAATGACACTTAAGGTTTATTAATATATTATAAGTTCTAATATATTAATAAGATTATTTAATTAGTATTGATCAAGAATTAATTTGGAATTAATTAAGTGATGAAAAGGAGACTAATTAAATATATGGGTTGATTGTGTAAATCATCCATACTTGTATAGTGGGCTAATGATCCATGGATTATCAAGTTGGGCTAAAACCCATAGGATGCTCCATGGATGCTCGATGATGTTTTTGTACCCATGGATCATGGAAATGAAAGGCCATGAAAATTAGGGTTTACATGGTGTAACCCTCATTGTGACACACTATATAAGCATCTTATTCTTGACAAAATCGGACACTATGAATGAATGGGGAGGGCTAGCCGATTTCATGAAGTATCTCATTTCTCTCAAGTTATTCCAAGTGTATTTGGTGTTGTGTGAACCATTTAAGGTGTCACACTTGGGGCACTAGACTCTTAAGCTCTATGGAATCAAGCTACATCAAAAGGTATGTCTTCTAACTTGTATTATTCCATATGAATCAATGTTTTGTATGCTAGTTAGGGTAATACCTTGGAATATTCATATTTGCATGTATAATAGAGAAAACATAGATCCAAGGTATTTAGGGTTGCATGTACACTTAGGAGTGTTAGAATGTTCAAAACCCAACAAACTATGCTACTGCGTTCACTGAGAAGATGAAGCTATTTCCTTACTTGGTGCGGACTGAACTCGCCAAGATAGAGAAATTTGCTAACGGATTGCCATCAAACTTTGGCCCAGCAGTCAAAATGGCAAGCATGTTGAAGGCAGCCGTTAGAGCAGCCAAGAATGTTGAAACCCAACTAAAAGAAAGGGGCCTAGAGAGAACTGAGGTGGGTGAGAATAGGAAGTTCGATGGATCTTCGAGATCCAAGAAGAAAAGTAAATCCTCGAAGTCTGGTTCGAGAGGAGGAGGAGGCGAAGCGAAATGGTGCGAAAAGTGCAAAAAGAAACACCATGGGAAATGTGACGGGGAGGTCACTTGTTTTAAGTGTGGAAAGTCGGGGCACTATGCCAATGAGTGCACCTTCAACAAGAAAGTTTGCTAGGGGTGTAATGAGGAAGGTCACATCTTGAGGGACTGTCCGAAGAAGAAGGAGGCAGCAAGGCCTAATGTCCCACCGAAACCAAAATCCAGAGCTTTCCAAATGACACTCGAAGCCGCGAAGGATGCAGCGGACGTCGCCTCAGGTACCTTTCTTTTAAATGGATTACCTGCCAATATATTGTTTGATTCTGGAGCAAATTACTCCTTTATATCACATAAATTTGGTGGAAGACTACCATTGCCTATAGAAAAACTTGATAATGCTGTAGTTGTAGAAGTTGCCAGTGGCAAATTCATACCTATTAGCGATTACATTAGGAATATCGTCATCGACTTGAACGGAAACGAATTCCATGAGGAGCTGCTACCTATTGAGCTGAATGGTTTCGACATCGTACTGGGAATGGATTGGCTTGGCGCCAAAGATGTTGAGATATTGTGCAAGAAGAATATAGTAAGGGTAAACCCGCCTGGAAAACAGACATTTGTGGTGTATGGGGACAAACGTAGAGTGAATTCTGGGATCATTTCCCTAATGAAAGCCAGAAAATGTTTGTCCAAAGGATGCACATCATACTTGGCATTAGTGATCGATGCTAAGAAGGAGAAAAAGGAAATGCAAAGTATACCAGTGATGTGCGATTATCCGGAAGTCTTTCCCGAGGATCTTCCTGGATTACCCCCTGATAGACAAGTAGAGTTTCGAATAGACTTCTTACCAAGAACGACACCAATAGCAAAAGCACCATACCGATTAGCACTAACGGAGATGAAAGAGCTTATGACACAACTTCAGGAGTTGTTGGACAACGGTTTCATTAGACCTAGTTCATCACCCTGGGAGTTTCGGTGTTATTCGTGAAGAGGAAATATGGAAGCATGAGGATGTGTATAGATTACAGAGAGCTGAACAAGGAAACGGTGAAGAACAAGTACCCATTGCCGAGGATTGATGACCTGTTCGATTAGCTGCAACGTTCGAGCTATTTCTCGAAGATCGATCTTAGGTCAGGATATCATCAGCTAAAGGTGCGAGAACAAGATATTGAGAAAACGGCATTTAGAACAAGATATGGACACTATGAGTTCTTAGTTATGTCGTTTGGACTAACCAATGCTCCAGCGACATTCATGGATTTGATGAACGGGGTTTGTAAACCATTCCTCGATAAATCCGTGATAGTATTCAGAGATGACATCCTGGTTTACTCAAAGAGCCAGCAGGAGAATGGCAAGCATCTGCGAGTAAGTGTTAGAAGTTCTGAAGAAGGAGAAGTTGTACGTAAAGTACCCCAAATGTGATTTTTGGATTCGAGAAGTCCAATTCTTGGGTCGTGTGGTTAACCAATAGGGGATCGTGGTTGACCCATCAAAGATTGAAGCTGTGATGAAGTGGGAGCGACCAAAGAGTCCTACAGAGATCCGAAGCTTTCTTGGATTAGCAAGATATTACCGAAGGTTTATCCAAGGCTTTTCTTCGATAGCTGCTCCATTGACAGCTTTGACCCATAAAGGACCTACTTATACTTGGAGCGAGAAGCACGAAGAAGCATTCGAGAAGCTAAAGAAAAAGTTGTGTGAAGCACCAATTCTTTCTCTGCCTGAGGGAGCTGAGGACTTCGCAGTTTATAGCGATGCATATGGAGTTGGGTTAGGTTGCGTTCTGACCCAAATGGATAAAGTGATAGCATATGCATCGAGACAATTGAAAGAACACAAAAAGAACTACTCCACTCATGATCTGGAGTTGGCAGCGGTAGTATTTGCACTAAAGATATGGAGGCATTATCTTTACGGCACGAAGTTCAAGCTTTTCGCTGATCATAAAAGTCTTGAGTATCTCTTCAATCAGAAGGAATTGAATATGAGACAACGACGCTGGCTAGAGTTGCTTAATGATTACGACTGTGTGATACTTTACCACCCTGTTAAAGCAAATGTCGTAGTTGATGCTTTAAGCCGAAAAGTAGGCCTTGAAAGGAAAAGGCCAAGGGCATTAAGGATTGAAGTTGTTGATGGGTTTTGAGCATTACATCAATCCTATGGTGCACATGCAAACCCTAAAGCTTTGGATCTAGGTTTCTCTAATTGTACATGCAAATCATCCAATGATTATAAACCCTAGATCTAGCATACAAAAACCAAAAATAACAAATAAAACAAGTTTAAATGATTACGTTGATTGTTGATTGAAAATCTTGAGCTTTTGAGAATCTTAGCACCTCAAATGTTGTTCCTTTAATAGATCACAAACACCAAGGCAAGTTGGAGAAAAATCGAATCCTAGAACTCTTAGGGTTATTGTGTAGCCGAAAATTAGTAGCCAGAAGGGTCCTTATATAGGTGGGGAATTAGGGTTTCAGTCAAACACTTATCCGGTTGCTTAGGCTCTAAGCAGCCCATAAGAATCTTCTGGAATCCCTACATTGGAAGAATTCTTAAGGCCTTATCCCAAGGATTCGTCCACCCTATCTCTAGGGTTTCCTTACCCTACTTTGCAACTATCCAATAGTTACAATATCAGTCCCATAGGTTTAATTAATATCTTTTGATCACAAAATTAATTACTTAATTAATTCTTGACCAATATTAATTAACCAATATGATTTCTCTTTTAATATATTGATCACATAATATATTAATAAACCATAATAACCTCTTTCTCTATTATTCATCCAGTCAAGTTGCTTTGGTGAAGGCAACCTAAAAGGACCATGCTACAACCGGCTCAAGTACATACCAAATATTGTTATGGACTTAGACACTAATCCAACAGTTGTCTCAACGATTGTGGAGAGCATCAATAAAGCTCAGGAAGAAACTTCAGAGAAAAATGACCGAAACGAAGAGCGCTTGGGAAAAACGTTGGTGTTTGGTACGAATAATCAAGTATTGAAGGTATTCCAAGATAGGATTTGGGTACCCAAAATAGGAGGAATAAGAGATCTTCTGATGGAAGAATCTCACAAGACCATGTACTCGAGTCATCCCGGCAACACACAAATGTATAGGGATCTGAAACCCTACTACTGGTGGACCACGATGAAGCTCGATGTTGCGAAGTATGTGGACGAGTGTGTGACATGTGCGAGAGTTAAGGCACAACATCAGAAACCGTATGGGAGTTTAGAACCTTTACCTGTACCCATGGGTCAATGGGAAGACATCACCATGGATTTTGTCACTAAACTGCCCAAAACAGAGGACGGTCACGACATGATTTGGGTGGCCGTTGATCGATTCACTAAAAGTGCACACTTCATAGCAGCCAATGAAAGATGGTCTATGGATAAGCTCTCCAATGCTTACGTGAAGGAAGTGGTAAGACTTCACGGTGTTCCTTTAACTATTGTATCAGATCGTGATAGTCGTTTCACCTCAAGGTTTTGGAGGAGTCTACAAGAGGAATTGGGTACGAAGTTGTGTTTAAGTACAACCTACCATCTGCAGACCGATGGTCAGAGCGAAAGAACGATTCAAACATTTGAAGATATGCTGAGAGCATGTACCCTAGAATTCCAAGGTAATTGGGATGAGCATTTACCTCTGGTAGAATTTTCCTACAACAATAGTTACCATTCGAGCATCAAGATGGCACCTTATCAAGCTTTGTATGGACAAAAGTATCGTATGCCGTCTTGTTGGCTTGAAGCTCGAGAAAAAGCAGTTTATGGGCCCCGAGATAGTCCATCAGACTGTTGAAAATCTGAAAGTAATTAGGGAAAGGATGTTAGTAGCTCAGGATCGTCAAAAGAGCTATGATGACAAGAAGAGACGAGCGGTGACATTCGAAGTTAGAGATTCAGTTTTGCTTAAAGTCTCACTGTGGAAGGGACTTATAAGATTTGGGAAAAGAGGAAAGTTGAGTCTAAGGTTCATTGGACCGTTCCAAGTTCTTCAAAGGATTGGGAACCAAGCTTACAAGCTAGAACTACCAGAAGAACTAGAGGGTATTCATAACACATTCCATGTGTGTTATTTGAGGAAGTTCACGGGAGAAGTTCCCGAAATAATTCCAATTTCATAGTTAAGGATGGATGAAAATAAGAGGCTGATAGAAGAGCCCGAGGCGATTGTTGACCGTAAGACGAAGAAGTTGCAACGCAAGATGGTCGACTTAGTGCTTGTGCGATGGAAACATTCGAATGAGCCAAATCTCACTTGGGAAATAGAGAGTGACATCATGAGTCGCTATCTGCATTAGTTTGCTGATGCATGATTCCGGGACGGAATCATCCTAAGGGGGAGAGAATTGTAACGCCCGTGTTTCGAGGCTAAGCATTGATGCGATGAGGTAATATTCTAGGTTAATCGTTGTAACCCATTTTAAAGTAATAAAGATGAATTACTTGAATATTATGTGAATTACGTGATTTTGTGTGCTTATTACTTGTTTATAATAATATAATAAATAAATGATAAAAATAAGTGTCAAAAATAAAAATGTTAGATAAGCCCGATATCGATAAAGAAAGTTGTAGTGGTCGTGACAAGGATTCCGGACATATAAAAAACGCCGAAATCCGAGTTATAACGAAGAAGTTGTGACCTATCGACGTTTCGCGACATAACCGGTACGACACTGCTTGACGTAAATAGTGAATTTACGATAGAGGACTTTTTAGCCTTAGCGATCTAAACGAAAGTCGTAGTGTTCGTTAAACCGAGAGAATGCATAAAAAGAACGCCCAAAATCTGACTTCGTATGAGGAAGTTATGATTTTTCTAAGTTTCGACTTAGCAGTATGCAACCCAGAGTTCGAATATTAGATTGAACGATTTCTGGCCGACACAACCTAAATGAGAATCGAAGGTCTCGTTAGTAGTAACGCAATGGTAAAAGGACAGATGAAATCAGACGTCGGATGAAGGAGTTCTGAATTTTTTAATGGACTTTCCTGTCCCGGCCTGTTAAAAATATAACTTTAAAAATAAATTCAAAATTAGCCAACGGAGTCTAAATAAAAGTTGTAGAGTACGTCTCTACCTACGCGTGGATATAAATAACGTCAAGAACGAAGCTTGTATGCGATAGTTATGATTTTTAGAAGGCAGGATGGAAATTTGCGTGTCTTGTCCGAAGGGGAACGCCTCACGTAGGAGGAACGCCCCGCGTTCTCGCAACACTAGGCCTCAGATGGACCACATCACACCAAGGAGCTTCGGACACCTGTCTCGTACGAACACCTCGCGTCAGAAGTAAGCACCAAACGCAGCCGAAACGCTCTGTGCTCCTCGCATGAACGCGTTGCGTAGGCCTTGGTCTCGACCAATAAAAGGGTGCGAAGGCACCCTCCAAAATGACACCTCTCCCCACTTCTTTCTCTCTATACTCTCTCTCTCTCTCTCTAGCCATCCCCAACCCCCCCAAAGCCTAGTGAAATTCCATAGCACTAGAGGGAAGCCCCGGAGCGTCCGAAGGCTCCAAGAAAAAGGGTTTTTCGGTTTGGAAACTCTGCCCCCGCAGAGCCCGGTTTTCAAGCAAGCCTTCCGGTTTCGTCAAAGAAGATTGTTTTAAGAAGTGAAGTGCTATCCGAATCACTCCTTATCAGGTGTACATACACTTTCATCTTACACATAGATATGAAGTATTTTATATAAATTACGTGCCATGTGTGTGTGTGTATATATATATATATATATATATATATATATATATATATATATATATATATATATATATATATATATATATATATATGTTGTCTGTTTACCTGAAATGTTTGCTGGATGAAAGACCTATACCCTTTTCTTTTTCAGATCTGAACTTCTTCCTTCAGATCTAAACATTTTCTTCCAGATCTAGATTTTTCCTTCAGATCTAAAATCTTTCTTTTTAGATCTAAGACTTTTTCCTCATATCTGAATGGTATGTGTATTTTTGTCAGATCTAAACCTTTTCTTTCATATCTAAACTTTTTCCTTAAGTTCTATACTTTCTCACTTCAGATCTGAACTTTTCAGATCTAAACCTGATATATGAATAATTTATACATGAGATCTATGATGTATGAAAAGATATAAACTTCGTTTTCATATCTGAGTTGTATATGTGTTTTATATATACAAATATGTTGGGTAAAACATGGGTAGATGAAATAGTTGGTGTGTGATGAAATAAAATGATGAGAGGCCTCGATGTTGACGTTCATCTAGTCATCTAGCGGAGTATGGATGACGACCACAGACTTTTCTAGGAAGTCCAGTGGAACGCTAGCAGACTCGCAACCTGTAGGTGTTTATAAACAATGTGTTCACCGGTGTACTCCATCCCCCCCGTGGTTGCCTTACAAACATTTATGGTTGAGGAATCCCCTTAGCAGTAGTGTCCATCCCGATGAAATTCCGTAGGTTAGTTCCCTTATAATAGATGCTTTAGGGACGTAAGGTGAGGATAACGGGAACGGGTAATCGGGTTTAATGCTTATTGAAAATAATAAACTTATTTATTGTGGGTTGAAAACCCTATATGCTCACCAGGCTCCCCAGCCTGACCCACTTAGTTTCTTTTATTACAGGTAGTGGCAAAAGCATAGTTGGATGATCTGACGAGAGATTATGGATTTATAGGCCGGTATAAAATAAATAGAATGTTGTAAGGCCTATAATGTTTTGAGGCCAATTTTGTTTTGTGGCCTATAATTTTTTGTTTATGCTTTTAATTTGTATCGACGATGACATCCCGAATCTAATCAAAATACATTTCTTTAAGAAATGCTTTGATAAATTTTTATCATATTTTTGGGAACAAATTCCACAACACTTTTCTTTAAAATATTACTCTGATTTTATTATAAAAGCATAAACGAAATCGGTCTTTTCTGGACGTAAAAATTGGGATGTCATAGTTTGAGAGGCATATGTCTCACATCATCATAACTCTTTTGCCAATCACGTGCAACCTTAAGTCAATCTTTGATTTGTATGATTTTCTCCGTCGTCTCATGAATAATTTCTATTCCCGTACGTAGGGTATCACCTGAGAGTTCCCTGGCTAATTGTATATCCTCTACTTCTGTCCAACATATTGGTGAATGACATTTTTGTCCGTATAAAGCCTCGAATGGGTGACCTTTATGATGTTGTAATAGATGTTGTTATAGGAGAGTTCTATCAGTGGTAGGTGAGTATCTCACGCGTTTCCAAAGTCCGTCTCTCAAGATCGGAGCATGCCTTCCAAGGTCTCGTTGGTTCGTTCACTTTGGCCATCGGTTTGGGGATGGTAAGTTGTGCTCATATCTAAGTGTGTTCCCAAGGATCTCTGTCAAGATTGCCAAAACCTAGAGGTAAACGTACCATCTCTATCAGAGATAATCGAAATTGGCACTCCGTGAAGTTTGAAGATTTCCTTGAGATAAGTTCTCGTCAACTTTTCCATCTTATTTATTTTCTTTATGAGTAGGAAGTGGATGGACTTTGTCAATCTGTAAACTTCTAACCACATATTGTCATAACCACTAGGTGCCTTGGGTTGTTTCGCGATGAATTCCATCACGATTTGTTTCCACTTTCGCTCAGGTATCTCTGGTTATTGAATTAATCTCGAGGGCTTCTAATGCTCTTCCTTTACTTTAGAACAAGTCATGCATTTGCCCACACACGTGGTAATCTCCTCTTTCATGTAAGGCCACCAATATAACTTTTCCAAATCTAAGTACATCTTGTTGGCGCCTGGGTGGACGGAATACCTTGTTCAGTGAGCTTCGTCCAAGACTAAGCTTGGAATGTAACCAAACTTTTATGTCCAAATTTTTTTCATGAGTTATCGAGTCCCGTTATCCCTGACCTCGAATTGTTTATCCATCCATCACAATGCTTCACTTTCAAGGTTTTCATCCTTAAGGGCCTCAAGTTGAGCTTCTCAAATCTGAGTGGTAAGGTTGGAATGGATAGTCATGGTTAAAGCTCGTACTCGACAAGGATCCGTTCTTTCCTTTTGGGTCAAGGCATCTGCTACCACATTTGCCTTGTCGGGATGATAACGAATCTCACATTCGTAATCATTCAACAACTCAATCCATCTTCTTTGTGTCATGTTTAATTCTTTTTGATCGAAGATGTGTTGGAGACTTTTCTGGTCAGTGAAGATAATATACTTTGTACCATACAAGTAATGTCTTCAAATCATCAAGGCAAAAACTACAACTCCCATATCGAGGTCATGACATACACAATTACGTTGTCCTTTGCATTAATACATACCCCAATCCTTGAATCAACGCGTCGTAGTATACGACGAAGTCCTCGATTCCTTCTGGCAGGGATAGGATTGGTGCGCTATATAACATTTGCTTCATTTTATGGAATGCAGCTTCCTGCTTTTCTTTCAAGTTGAACTTTTTTTCTTCTATGTTAATTTTGTGAGAGGTTTGGCTATATTGGAGAAGTTTTCTATGAATCTCATGTAGTATCCCGCAAAGCCTAATAATTGGCGCATTTTGGTTGGTTTTTCGGTGCCTCCGAATTCTTGATTGCTTCGATTTTCGTGGGGTCCAAATGAATCCATTTGTTACTCACAACGTGCCCCAAAAGTGTACTTCTCTAATCAATAATTCACACTTTGTGAACTTGGAGTAAAACCTTTCCTTTCTCAACAGTTCTTGGATCATTTGTAAGTGTTAGTCGTGCTCTTCCTTGGTTCATGAGTAGATCAAGATGTCATCGATAAACACAATCATGAATTTATCCAAGTATGTTTTCAAATATGGTTCATGAGATTCATGCACACTGTTGGAGCATTGGTTAATCCAAATGGCATAACTAGGAACTCATAGTGACCATACCTAGTTCTAAATGTCGTCTTTGGAACATCTTCTTCTAATAACCCGAGTTGGTGGCATCCTGATCTCATATATATTTCGGAGTAGTAGTTGGATCCTTGCAGTTGATCAAGTAATTCATTGATTCTAGGGAGTGAGTAAAGGTTCTTGATCATTAGCTTGTTCAATTCCTGGTAATCAGTGCACATCTGAAAGGATCCATCCTTCTTCTTGGAAAATAAAATATGTGCTCCCCAAGGTGGCAAACTTGGTCTGATGGAGCCAACATGTAAGGAGGTTTTTCTACTGGCGTTGCCCTAGGATTAGGTCAATTTGGAATTCGACCTGTCGGGTTGGGAGGTCCCAGGTAGGTCTTCAGGAAACACATCTAGAAAACACATACATGCGATATGTTTTTGATTTCCTTTGTCTTGCTCTTTTTATTTTCCACATGTGTGAAGAATGTGTAGCACTTTTGTTTAAATGATTATGTGATTTTGTGCAAGAGATGATCTTTATGTTTTTCCTTGATTTATCTTCGTAAATATTCAAAGTTTCTCCGTTGGGTAGGGGAAGTCTTACAACTTTCTCATAACATAGTATTTCGACATGATGTGGGGATAGCCAATCCATACCAATGATAGTGTTAAAGCTTCTGATGGTCATTGGCGTAAGGTCTATGTGGAGGATGTGGTTATTTGGAGTTAATGTGCATTTTTATAAAATTTCATTAGTGCTTTCCTGTCTGATCATTAACCATTTCTATTGTGTATGGTTCAGTTAGTTTGCTAGACTCGTGGTTTAGTAGTTGTCTAAATTTAGGGGTTATAAAGCTCCTATCAGCTCCAAAAACAAACAATATATTTGCGTACAAATTATTGAGGAGGAACATGCCAGTTACCACGGCTAGATCCTGGATATCATCCTTTTCTCCAATAACAAATGCCATGCCCGAGCATTCCAATCTTGCCTTTTCAACTTTGGGCAATTTCTTTTGAAATTCCTTAATTCTCCACACTCGAAGTATTTCCTTCCCCCACCATCACCTAATACTGATCCCGTTCCTTGATTTACCACATCAATTGTCTTGCTTTTACAATACTCGACAGTGTGCCCCTATCTATTGCATTTGTTGCAATGAAATAATTCTCATGCATGATGTCGCTTACACTTGTTGTACTGTGGGTTTTTTCTAGTATAGGTCTTCTATGGTGTTGGTGTTGCGTTTGAGTTTGTTGTTGTAGCGGTATATACCACAACTACATCTTTCATCTTCACCGTTACTTGTTTCACACTTCCCTTGTTTCTCGAATCATGCTTCCTTTTGTTGTTATCAGATCTGGTAGGTTCAACTTTTGCAGCCATGATACCTCCACAGATTTCATTTTTGGTCAAATGATAAGTTATGCGTTTGGCATTGTCATAGTTGGTCGACCTTGATGAGATAACCATTCCCTGGATTCGTGGTACCAGTCCCTAGACGTAGCGTTTGATATTTTTGTATTCTAAGTTTACCATCCTTGGGAATAGAAGAGCTAGTTCATTGAATCTAGTTGTGTATGTGTTTATTTCGAAACCTTTCTTAATCAGGTTCCACAGTTCATGTTCAATATTCTGCATCTCGTCTCTCGGACAATACTCTTCTATCAGCAATGCTTTCAGCTCCTCCCAAGAAATAGCATTTGCAGTGGCAACGCCCATAGTGCTTGTTTGGTCATTCCACCGTGTTAAGGCAACATCTAAAAACGTGCAATCTGCAAAACGATCCTTTCAGTTTGCTAGGAAAAAAACTATTTTCCAATACTGATTCCATCTTCTCAAACCACCTTGTCAAACTTATAACTCCTTCATATCCATAGAATCTTTTGGACTTAAAGTTCATAAAGTCTTTGTAAATACAAATGTTCTGAGGCCCTCCGAGATCTACATGAGAACTACTGTCGCTTCCATTACCATTTCCACCATTTCCTCCTATAGATGCTCAGTTTCAGACTTTTTCAATGTTTTCTTACACAATTGTGATGCGTTCCGACATTAATTGCTCTAATTCTGCTGAGCTCTTAGGTAGACCTGCCTTAGGTGGTGGTGATGGCGGTGGCTGCCCAGCTTGTACATGCGGAGTTTGTTCTCTATTCAATCTTGTACTTCTTCTAAGAGGCATCTTTTACTTCTTATTATAATAGTTAGAAGTGGTAAGTTAAATGAAGCATTTTTTTTGTTAACATAGAAGTGTTTTGGTTTATTTAATTGAAAACGACAAAAGTTTTCCAAGAATCTCGAAGATTTTTACGTCTAGAAAATACAACATATAACAATTTCACTGTAAACAAACAGGTCAATAATAGTAACATATTCTTCATTATATTTCACATGGTGTGGTTACATCTGTCATTACTAAAGGTGTGAGAGTTGTTGGGAACTAAAAGTCCTAAAAAAAATTTACAATAGTGTATAGGCCCAAAATTTGCAAGATCGACTATACTCTTTCCATGCAACTTTTCCCAAATCAGTAACTCAGAGCACACTGCTACAATTTATGACTTTGGTCACTTAACACCGGAAACGAACAGTTACTCATACAATATTTTAAGTAGCTGAAGGTGTTCGTCGAGTGACTATTCGAAGCAGTATTGCCACACCTTCTAATAATTAATTAGTTGAAGTGAACTAAAAGATTTTGGCGGAACGTTCAACCACTTATAAGTTGGGAGGGGTGACTATAGAAGATTGAGTTTGACACATTAGTTACTGTATACATAAAAAAAGTGAAAAATATACTGGAGTAATAAAAGTGATAAAAAAGTGTCCAAATGTCATAAATCGTCACATTAAGTAAATTTTTATGTCGCTAAATCAAAAACCGGGGTTTGTCTCACATGATTTCAGTGTAGCAAAAATTCGGTACATATGGTCTCATAACCATAAGTGTGACTATAACCATAAGTGTGACTGAAGTTGAACGTGTGTCATAGCTTGCCTACCGTTTATGGTTGTAGTCACTTGTTATTTCAAAGTGGCTGTATGGATTTCGAATATCCACACCAAATCACAAATGTGTATCGAATGATTTTTATTAGTCACATGGCGAAATATTCATGTAGCTATTATTTAGAGCAAAAGTGATGAAAAAGTGTTAATCATTAAGTTTGATAATATTCACATCGAGTGTTATTGTTCGTAAATCAAGAGACAATATATTTGTAATTTTTTATGTGTATAGTCACATGTTATTTCAAAGTGACTGTAATGATTTCGAATAGCCACACTACATCACAAATGTTTATCCAAATGATTTTTATTAGTCACGTCGCGAAATATTCATGTAGCTATTATTTAAAGCAAAAATTGGAAAAAATGGTTAATCATTAAGTTTAATATTAGTCACATTGAGTGTTATTGTTTGTAAATCATGAGACAGTATATTTGTAATTGTTTATGCTTATAAATCATAAAGTCTAGTTTGTCACACATGATGTAAATGTATCAAAATAAATATGTTATTTCTATTTAAATTCAATTGATATATTATCCTAATAATTTAACCTTATCTATATATAAGTTCCATAAAAAGCTACTGTTTGTTATTATTGTTAAATCATTTTTGGTGGAGTGATATCCTTTCTAGTCTAATATATTTCCATCATAGTAATTTGTTTTACTCTGATATAATATTAATTGGCCACTTTTTAATTGGTACGTGTCACAAGTCTATCATGTAATGACATTCTACTTTAAATCATAAATGTTGTTTGCGTAAAAACAACAATCAAATAGCCACACCATATCACAAATGGTGCATGAGGAAAAACATCAATCAAATAGCCACACTATATCACAAATGTGTATCCATATTTGAATAATATCAAAGAAAAAGGACTTAATTTGTAATTATATGTATGGGTTTCAATTTGATGCTGATTGACACTTCTTGATCTGCAAAATTAGGTCACCGACATCCGCTAATTAAACCACAAAGAACAATAAAACCCATAGTACAAAATCTCATCGACGAAAGGAAATGTGTCCTTTTTGTCGACTGTCAACTGAACTTCATATCGATATCTTAAACCGTGTATGGGCTTTTTTATATCGGGATTACTTTAGTGCGAAGTGCATGTTTGTTTTCTATTGTTGTTCCTTAAATTGATATATTATAAAATGTTTTAAATTTGTTTTCTTGTACTTTTATATATATAGTTGAAAATGATTCCAAAGTGTTTCAAATACCCACAAAGTTTTGAGACATGTTTGTCTGGAAGGGCTTTTGAATGAGGATTGTGATTTCAAAAATATTTGTGATGCATCTCGTGGATTTCTTCAATTATGTAATGATCATTCGAATTGCGATTATGTGTTCTGGATGGGAATGGTACATTTATTTCTTTTGAATATATATATATATATATATATATATATATATATATATATATATATATATATATATATATATATATTTTGGTAAGATGTTTATTGGGGTAGTTGCTGTATTTAATTACATTTTTGTTTCAGAAAGAGTTTTTCGTTTGTAATTCGCCTTCTATTGGGATGACTAGATTTAATCTTTCATACAAAAGGTCATGTTGAAGCCAATTTTGTGATGGGGATGATACTTTTGTGAGGAGATGATGAATCGTGGATGAAGGATTTCAATTGTTGAACTCTTTGTATGCTAAACATGGTAATTTGTGTATTAGGTGGACTTTGGAAAAATGTAGGTGTATGTTAACTTCATTTTAAGTATTAAACACAACTTCTTTAAAAAAAGAGGGCGTATATTTTCCAGTAGAATGTCATGGGGATAGACGTCGAAAAAGGAAAAGGAAGCAAAGAGAGAATCCAGATTCAGCTTGTTTGTATTGTTTTTGGTGTCGGGCATATCGTCGTTTTCGTGGTGGTATGGTTTTTCTGCCTGAGTGAAGATATCTTTTGTTGTTGTTGAGCAAATCTAATTATAATATGTTTTGGGTTATTTTGTTTCAGCTTAATTGGTACTTTTAATGTATGTTTATGTTTTTGAACTGTTGTAAAACATATCAATATGTGAAATGTATATTTTGTTTAGATTCCATGATTTTTGTATGTAGAATGCATATGGTAGAAGGATTATTGTCTTATTTTATTTAGTAGAATTGATATTATGCTTAGAAAAGATACATCTCAATGTGTCAAATGTATCTTTTGTTTAGATTCCATGATATTTAATTAGTAGAATCAACAGTTAAATAATTAGTATTTGAATTTTAAAACAAGTTAACATTTACCGAGCTTGGTTAATGCGTTTCTTTGAAAATGGGCATGATGCAAGTTCGAATCTGACTTTCATCATGTTTTGAAAAAAAGGTGATTTTGCCCTTATATTATATATACTATATGTAGTGAACTTTCAATGAAATGGTGTGGTCAAACGTTTGTTACTAAATGGTATTGTAAAAAGCGATGTTATGACATGGAATGTAATTATATATATGGTAATTTGCAAGGTTAATGTACTACAATAATTGGCAATGTACTATAAAGTATGGAAGACATACAAAGTTACAAATTATCAATCTATACAATTTTTGACACTTATGCATCAATAATAAGTAACCAAAAATGGATCGCTTGGATTTTCTTCTTGGATTTTTTCTTTGATACAACAGTTCCGGTGAATCACTTTGTTGATTTAATAATGGTGTTGAATATTTGTATAATGGATACTAGGTCAATGAAAGAGTGTACACGAGAACGTTCGACAACCCTTGGTCGTGATTTCGATGTTGTGGATGGATACTAGGTCAAAGTATTTGGTCGATATTATTCAATATTTGAAAACGTTATATGCAGCAACATACACGAAATGATGAACGAAATCATATACATAATTACAGGTCATAACAAACATAGAAACTTTATTATTGTTATTAACAAAATAGAAACCTAAACAAAATAAAATTGTATACAAAATACACCAATTGTCAATAAAGTAACATACACTAAATTAACATATATGACTGAATTGATAATTATAACACACCAATTAAATTTAACTAACATAATATAAAAAATATTGAAAGTCATTAATACTTAATAATTAAAACCATTTCTCTTTTTGTCTTCCAAAAAATATATATGCATCCATTTAGAAATATATATGTACAATCCAAAGAGTATTCACAACATTTACAAAATATTAATGTCCATTATCAACCAATTTCCTAACAAACCTACAAAGCTACCGTACTCTACGTACCAACGACACACCTTGCAATACCTATGTGGCTCCTCATCCTCATCTATTCCAACCACAAATGCATCTTCAATAAAATGACCTTCCTCTTCACATTGAAATATGATGTTATCCATTTTAAGTTTACGAACAACATTTACACTCCTCAATAACTCCCAGGCACTATCATCATAAACTATGTACTCTCTAGCTTCCGGACCACACCAACCAAAATACGCATCAAGTAGTTGTTTACCTACAAGTACACATTAAAAAAACTCCCAATCTGATGTATCAGTTTCCATAACTATTGCAAAGTATACAACATAACAGTAAATATTCTAATATCTAGTCTTTGACATTAATACTAAAATTAAAGATTTATGTGGACAATACATTACACAACCTATAACATGTATTAATTAACTATATAGAAAATGTAATGTACATACTATACATACCTTCTTCACACTCAGGAGGCCCTCTTGATATGCGGATAATCCCAAGCAAATAAACTGCCTCGAGATGATCATCATCTCCTGCATCACCCAACAAACTCATTCGCAAATAAAAAAATTGCCCTCATAGAAGCACTCCTCCTGTTAGCAGATAAAAACAACACCAATAACCAATGACACTAAAAATAAATTAAATCAAATTACATAAAATTACTCAAATTACACATACCACTCATTGTCTATACACAACTTCAACGTTTTTATGTGCTACACATTTATGTATAAATACATCGGTCTTAAGATCTTTTGGACCCATCCCTTCAAACATGTCGAAAGATTATTGTTTGAACACTTCACGTTCTTCCCCCGCTGCATACATCTTTTTTGAACTTCAGAAATTGAAATATACAATTAATAACTAATAAATAAAGTTATATTTCATCAAATATACACTCATGAGTTAATGTGTGACATCCCCAATAACTGTGACATCCCCAATTTCACGGTCAGAAAAGACCGATTTAATTTATTCTTTTAAATAAAATCAGAGTAATCCTTTGATTAAAAGAGTTGTGGAATTTGTTCCCAAAACAAAATATGATAAAAATTTATCAAAGCATTTCATAAAGAAATGTATTTTCATTATATAACAAAATCTCGGGATGTCATGTTCCGATACAGACCAAAAGCATAAACAATACAAAATAGACCTTACAACAGTTACATATAACTACTAGTCTATAATGCAAAAATATCTTGACAATGTCATCCAACTTATGCTCTCGTGCCACTACCTGTAATACAAAGAAAACTGAGTGGGTCAGGCTTGGGAGCCTGGTGAGCATATAGGGTTTTCAAACCACAATAAATAATTATATTTAGTTCATCAACCAACAATAACCCGATTACCCATTCCCGTTATCCTCACTTTATGTCCCTAAAACAACTATCACAAGGGGCCTAGTCTAAGGATTTTCATCGGGACGGACATTACTGCGAAGGGGTTTCCTCCACAATAAATGTCCTAAATGCAACCATGAGGGGGATAGAGTACACCGGTGAACACAACGTTCACAAACACCTACATGTTATGAGCCTGCTAGCATTCCACTGGACTGTCTAGAAAGAGTCTGTGGTCGTCATCCATACTCCGCTAGATGACTAGATCAACAACAACATCGAGGCCTCTCATCATTTTTATTTCATCACATATCACTATCTACCCATGTTCTACCCAACATATTTGTAGATAAAATATACTTGTTTATATACAGCTTAAAAACCTAGATAGCATATTCATTCAATACTCATATCACATAACAAATAATATATAATCACATAGCACGTATCTCATAGAGTATAACTCATATATGTGTATTGTAGAACGCAACTACACACTTACTCATATCATATATTTAATACATTCATCAATACTTGTATTAAAATCATGTATATGAAAGGGACTATGCACTCACTTGACAAGACGATGCTCGGACAGCACTACGGCTCTTAAAGCAGTATTCTTCGGTGAAACTGTGATCTCTTCACACACCGGGCTTCTCGCGGGCAGAGCTTCGGCTTGAAACTCTTTTCTTCTCGGGATCTTCGGAGCTTCGGGACTCGTTTCGGGTCTCGGGATGATACCGGGGCTTCGGGGGTATAACTTCCACGTAAATCGAGGTAATACGGGTGAGAGGAACGAAATTGAGCAACAAAACTCGGCTGGCCTTGCTTCCTATTTATTGGATGCTGAAAATCTGTGCTCACGTCGTGAGCCACTAATGCTCACATCGTGAGCTCGATAGGTCACTACGTTCGTCATGTCCACTTGCCCTGGAAGATGTCAATCACCTGCTCACGTCGTGACTCACTGTGCTCACGTCGTGAGCTCTGACACAAGGGTTGAAATTCGTGCCCCGAACTTCAGAAATACATATGTATCGCATACGAGCTCCGTTTTCAACGTTCTTTATATACACGCATATGTGAGATTATGCTCTACAACTCTTGTTTAGACTCCGTCGGCTAATTTTGAATTTATTTTTATTATATTATTTTTAGTAGGCCGGGACAGGAAAACTCTGTTAGAAACCCATAACTTCTTCATCTGACGTCCGTTTTCATTTGTCTTTCACCGTTGCATTACTGTCGACGAGATCTTCGATTCTCGTTTAGATTGTTTCGGCTAGAAACCACTCGATCTCATATTCGAACTTTGGGCTGCATACCGCTAAGTCGAAACTTCGAAAAATCATAACTTCCTCATACGAAGTCAGATTTAGACGTTCTTTTTATGTACGCTCTCGGTTTAATGTATAGTAAGACTTTCATTTAGATCACTAAGGCTAGATATCGCTCTATCTTAAATTCATATTTTTACGCATACAGCGTCGTGTCGGTTCTGTCGCGAAACTTCGACAGGTCATAACTTCTTCGTTATAACTCGGATTTCAGCATTCTTTATATATTCAGAAACCTCGTCACGACCACTACCACATCCTTCATAGATATCGGGTTTATATAACATTTAATTTTGACGCTTATCTCTATCCTTAATTCATTTAAGTCACACAATTAAGCATAAAACACATAATACTCAAATAATGCACTTCTATTATTTCAAAGTGAGTTACAAAGGTTAACCTAGACTATTACATCATCATTAATGCCTAGCCTAGAAACACGGGCGTTACATAATGTTTATTGAGAATTACCAAATTCTTGTAGATAGATGCCTTTTGCAGATTCTGACCCTAACATTACACTAATCCGAGTCAAAATCTATATTGGTAGATCATCCAACAAACTAAAACATCTTGTATTCAACATTCTACTTAAATAATACACATTGCATAAGTTGATATCAATTTTATTTATAAAAACACAGACGTAAATGTGAAATACAGTGTAACAGGGTAAGAAAAAACCTTACTTTGATGTACTGATCGTGTACTAAGTACCAGCTTCAATAACGTTGGGGAAAATCGATTTTGAGAGCGATGCGCTATCGAGGATGTTGGGGTTTTCTTTGATAGTCGGTAGTTTGATCTTCGGGAAGATTACAAATGTTCAGAAGGGCATGAAGAATTGAAACGACATGATGGCATCGAAAAACATCATGGAGACTAAAAGAGGTATATTGCAAAATGACCCAATTGCCTTTGAAATAATTTCAAATATGTTATTACTAAGGGTTGTTTTTTCAAAACACATTATTAAAAAAATAACCTTTTTGAGTAAACAACCATTGCAATTATCTATGTCGTATCAAGAACCCATTAATTAATGAAATAATGACCTAATTGCCCTTGTAAACACAATGATTAATGTTGGATTACAAAGGGGATTTTTTTATCAAAACAAATCACCTCAAACTATATTTGGATTTATATTCATCTTTATCAATTTCATGTTTGCTTTTTAAATTGTTAATCAATATATGGTTGTAATATGAATAATAATAAAGAATTATACAAGATTTTCATAAAAATGTTAGAACACAATAGAATAAAAAACTGAAATAGATTTTAACAACTTCAAAGTAACTAGTCTAATGTTAGAAGAACATATATAGAATAAAAACAACTAGTTTTATATTAAAAAATAATAAGTAGATAACAAAGTCTAAATATTAAAATGACAAAGTATTAAAATAAAAATTAAGATATAATTTATTTACTAAGCTCATCACATTTCTTATTTATCATTTTAATCATGTAATCGACGATATATCAGAAACGAAATGTTCATTATATATGCATAGTTCAAATTACCAAAAACAAGTCAAATTATATTGTTTATTATTTAGTTTATATATGTATATTGTTTTTAAATTAACTAAAGTAAAAATTGTTTCATTTAGTTTGACTAAATTTCCATGACGGATTTAAAGTTTTTAATCCATTAAGAAAAGGTTTGTTTTTATGCACATGACCCATGACCCATATGTCATCCATTGGTCTTAACATGTCTATATAAGCCACTACCATCAATTACACATGACCCGTGTATGTCATCTATTGGTCGTAACATGACACTATAATCCAATGAACATAACCCATGACCCATATGTCATCCATTGGTCTTAACATGACAATATAAGCCACTACCACCAATTACACATAACCCAAGACCCTTATATGTCATCTATTGGTCATAACATGACACTATAACCCAATGAACATGACCCATGACCCATATGTCATGCATTGGTCTTAACATGACACTATAAGCCACTACCACCCAATACACTTGACCCATGACCCATATATGTCATCTATTGGTCGTAACATGACACTATAATCAAATGCACATGACCCATGAACCATATGTCATGCATTGGTCTTAACATGACACTATAAGCCACTACCACCCAATGCACATGACCCATAACCCATATATTGTTGGATTAGGTGTCTAAGGGTATGTACTTGACCTGAAAGTAGCATGTTCCATTTGGGTTGTAATTCACTGGAACAATTTGATAGGTTGGATATTTGAGAAAGAGGTTATTTGTGATTTATTAATATATTATAAGTATAATATATTAACTAAGAAATCAAATTATTTAATTAGTATTGATTAAGAATTAATTTGGAATTAATTTAGTGATCAAAAGAGACTGACTAAATTTACGGGGACTGATTAGGTAAATCAGTAATACTTATAGTTTGGACCTATGATCCATGTTGATTAGGGTTGGACTAAACCTTTATGAGAGTCGATGAAGGTTTAGCCCAAACGGACTATGAAATGTGAAGAGTCATGGTGAATTAAGGTTTGCATGGATGAAACCCTAGGCTATAAATGTAACCCCTAACTCCCTAAAATCGGTTCATGCATTCTAAAGAAGAATACTAGCCGATTTGTGCTTCCTAGCGTCTCTCACAAGCCTCCTTTTGTTCTTGGTGTGTTGTGAAACATTTGACGCATCACACTTGGGGTGCTAAGCTCTTAAAGGTCAAATCATAACAAGCTACAACAAGAGGTAATCTTCTAACTAGTTTTTATGATTCATATATCAACTTGTATGCTAGTATAGGCTTCATGCTTTGGAAAAACAATATTGCATGTATAATTATAGAAAACTTAGATCCAAAGAATTAGGGTTGTATGTGCACCATAGGGATGTTATAGTACATAAAACCCATCAGTGGTATCAGAGCCATGGGTGTTTTCTATTATATTGATGCAATTGTTTGATTTTCAAAGCTGAAAAAATGACATTTCTAGCCACTGCCTGATGGACTCGACGAGTCCTAAGAGGGACTCCACGAGTTGGATGAGTTTGGCTATGAACTCGACGAGTCCATTGCTTGGCTCGACGAGTTGGGTCATCTGTTGGCAGAATTTTCGAGTTTTTGGCCTGTTTTGGATTAGAATCATTTCCACAAATTGTTTTGGTTCATAAAATTTGATTTTACTAATATGGTGATTGACAATTTTTAAGATAATTACTTGATTTTGTGAAAAAAACTAATTATTTGTAGAATTAGAAATTGTCATGTTGCATGAACTAAATTAGGTCAAATTGGTAAATGATATATTATTTGATAATTGTATTAGTTTAAATTTGTTCGAAATGTTTCTTGAAGAGTTTCATAACTTGTCCTCAAGTTATGGGATATGAAAAGTCTCATTCATGAAAACATTAAACCCATAAGTTATGAAATTCCAAAGGTCTTGAAGAGATTTATAACTTGCCCTCAAGTTATGGAATTTGAAAAGTCTCATTCATGAAACAATAAATCCATATGTTATGGAAATCAAAAGTTTTGAAGAGTTACAAAACTTGCCTTCAAGTTTTGGAACTTGAAGAGTCTCATTTATGAAACTTTAATTCCAAACCCAAGTATTTTAAAAGTTTAAAATTCAACTCTTATACTATTATAATATTAAAAGATTAATACTTATATATATATATATATATATATATATATATATATATATATATATATATATATATATATATATATATATATATATATATATATATATAAGACAAGTTAGTCTTACCATTAGTAGGCCTCATTCACGAAGCTGGTCTATAAGAGGTGTTTAAGGAAGCGGCCTATAATATGACCGACATTGGGTATCCACTCTTACATACCGTACCCTTGACTAGTGGAGGGTTGTTAGCCGAATGGGTAGGATAGGAAATTAATCCTCATTAATAAGTATAATGATATTATAAAGTAACTAAACTTTTATAAATTCTCAATCTTAGGTACTTTAGGAAAAATATGAAAATGGTGCTATTCCATGAAATTGAACTTTGGACCTTGCTAAGTCGTTAGTGGAGCGTGTGTGGTTAACCGACACACTAATTTGGGACTAACAAGGGTGGAAAAGGGTAGCTTGATGTTTATCATAGATCAATGGAGCGTGTGTGATTAACCAGCACATTGATTAGGTGATATGTAACATCAAGAGTACCAAGCACATTTGCATGGTAATTCACACCTTGTTTGTGATCCTCGGTATCCCAGTCACAATCTTGAAGGGCATAATCGAGATTTAAACATGCCATTGAAAAGTTCAATGAATCTCAAAATATTCTAGGAATTTCAACTCATTTAAAACTTAATAATCGATTTCATTTTTCACGGTTGAAATTGGTAAATCGTCATTTACCTACCTTCAAATATTTTGCAATTGGATTAATAGCCTTAATATTTCATTTGGGTGTTATATTAAGGATCCTCATCTAATATAAACTTTGTCTTTCTTTTCAGATGTCTACTTCAAACATTGCATCAAACCCAAACTCTTCCAGCTCTTTCTCCCTCATGAACCTATGTGGGAGGGTCATCTTTGATGGATCGAACTTCAATGACTGGATTCGAAACATTCGAATGGCCATTCGGTACGAGGACAAATAATAAGTTCTTGATAAAGAGCTAAAGGAGATTGATGAAAATACTGCTACTCCCGAACATATTGCTGAGTATAAGACTCATAAGAGGGACGCGACAAAAGTGTCGTGTATCATGATTGCTACCATGGCTGCTGAACTTCAGAAGTCCTATGAGGACTTTTGGCCATACGAAATGCACCAAGATTTGATGGAAAGGTACCATCAAAGTGCTCGGCAGGAAAGATATGAGATCATTGCCTCCATGATCACAACCAAAATGAAGGATGGAGAGTCCATCACGACCCACTTGCAAAAGATGCAAACGTTTGTGGACTGCTTGTTGAAGCTAAATGTCAACTTCGATGAAGAGTTGGCCATTGAAATTATCCTACACTCATTGCCTTCTTGTTATGATCAGTTTCATATGACTTATCATATGAACAAGGAGGAGGTCACTCTAAGCAAGCTTCAAGGCCTTCTGAGAACTTCTGAAAGTAGTTTAAGAGGCAAGTCTATTGTACCCACTCCTACAATTGTTGCCCATGTCTTGGCAATTGGACATGGGAAGGGAAAGAAGAGGAAGGTTCCTTCTAAGAGCCACAAGGGAAATTCCCATGATTGATCCTCTTCCAGTGGGACCAAAGGTGGTGCTGCTAAATCCTCTTCCAATCCAAAGGAAGCAGAATGCTTCCATTGTCATGAAAAGGGGCACTGGAAACGAAGCTGCCCCAAATACTTTCAAGATATAAAGGATGGGAAGATCAAGCCCACCTTTATAGGTCTTTATACTATTCTGTCTAATAACTCATCACATGCTAATTCTTGGGTCCTTGATATAGGATGTGGTTTTCACATTTGTTCTGAGTTGCAGGATCTAAAAAGAATTATGGATGTGAAGCATGGGAAGATGAACTTGATCATGGGGAATAAGAAAAAGTCGTTTGTCACCAAGATTGGAGTTTATTCTTTATTTCTTAGTAGTGGGTTAAATTTAGAATTGAATAATTGTTGCTACTCATCTAATATGGCGATAAATATTATTTCTTTTCATGGTTTGTATGAACAAGGTTTTACTTTTTCATTTAATAATGAGATTGGTAGTATTAATGCTTATTATAACGGTAAATTTTATTTTGAAGCATTGTCTTGTAATGGTATATATGAAACTGTGATGGTTTTAGATAACGTAGGAAATAATGTGTTACATATCGATTCGTCCAATGGTTTGGATAAAGCATGCTTATGGCATTGTCGTCTTGGACATGTCAACAAGAAGCGCATAGCCCAACTCCAAAAGGATGGAGTGTTGGAGTCATTTGACTTAAAGTCGGATGACACGTGTGAATCTTGTTTACTTGGAAAGATGACCAAGTCACCCTTCACTGGTCCGTGTGCAAGGGGTGAGGGTTTGTTGGATCTCATACACACCGATGTGTGTGGACCCTTCAGATCTGCCACAAGGGATGCTAACCGCTTCTATGTGATTTTTACTGATGATTACAACAGATATGGCTATATCTATTTAATCAAGCATAAGTCAGAAACCTTTGAAAAGTTCAAGGAGTTTAAAAAAGAAGTGAAGAATCAGCTGGGTAGAAAGATAAAGATGCTCCGATCCGATCGAGGTGGAGAGTATCTTAGTATCGAGTTCCACGACTATCTTAATGAATGTGGAATTGTTTAACAATTGACGCCACCTAGGACACTTCAGCTTAATGGTGTGGCTGAGCGGCGCAATCGAACCTTGATGGACATGGTTCATTCCATGATGAGTCGAGCTTCGTTACCTATCTCATTCTGGGGGTATGCCTTAGAGACTGCCGCCCATATCCTTAATCTAGTCCCAGCTAAAAAGGTTGCCAAAACACCTCACGAAATGTGGACAGGGATGGTTCCCTCATTAGCACATATCAAGGTTTGGGGTTGCGAGGCTTTCGTAAGACGAGAGACTCACAACAAACTTGAACCTCGTAGTGAGCGTTGTATTTCCATTGGCTATCCATAGAAGTCTTTTGAATATCTCTTCTATTGACCGAGTGACAATGTTGTCTTTGTTGCAAGGAGAGGGGTTTTCCGTGAAAGAGAACTCATATGCCAAGAGGACAGTGGTGAAGGAACCTCAAACACTAGCGCTCAATGCGAGGATGAAACTCTTGTTGAACCGATTGACGAGTCCTTTCCTCTGAGGTGTTCCAGTAGAGTTAGAATGGCACCTGAGTTTTATGGTTTCCATATAACTACTGAAGGTGACATATTTATCAGTGATAGTACGCTGGTAAACTTAGATGAACTTAAAAACTACAAGGAAGCCATGGCAGGCCCCGAGTCTGCGAAATAGAAGGAGACTATGGACAGCGAGATACAGTCAATGTATGACAATCATGTTTGGAACTTGGTTGACAATGTACCGGGTTGTAAGATAGTCGGGTGCAAATGGATCTTCAAGAAGAAGACCGACATGGATGGGAAAGTACATACATATAAGGCGCAATTGGTTGCGAAGGGCTTTATTCAAACTCCTGGAGTTGATTACGATGAGACCTTCTCACTAGTAGCGACGATTAAATCTATAAGGGTTATGCTAGCCATAGCTTCATTTCATGATTATGAAATATGGAAAATGGATGTCAAAACCTCTTTCCTTAATGGCAAGTTGGCTAAAGATGTTTATATGAGTCAGCCAGAGGGTTTTGTCAATGCAAAGTACACTAATAGAGTGTGTAAGCTTGAGAAATCGATTTATGGATTGAAACAAACATCTCGTAGATGGAATCTGTTTTTCGATGAGAAAGTGAAAGAGTTTGGATTTTCGAGAAGCAACGATGAGTCCTGTGTATATGTCAAAGCTAGTGTCAGTATAGTTAGCTTTCTCGTATTGTATGTGGACGACATACTGCTCATAGGAAACGACATTCCAACCTTGCAGGAGGTTAAGTCCTGGCTTGGGAAGTGTTTCGCTATAAAGGACCTCGGAGAAGCTGCTTATATTCTAGGGATAAGGATATTGAGAAACAGGAGTAAAAGACTAATATGACTTAGTCAAAGAACCTACTTGGACAAGGTGTTGAAACGTTTCAACATGGAGGATTCCAAGAAAGGTGAGTTACCTATCCATAGCAATACCAAATTGAGCAAGGCTCAGAGTCCGAGTATAGACGAAAAGATAGCAGATATTAGTCAAGTACCATATGCTTCGACAGTTGGGTCGATCATGTATGCTATGACATGTACTCGCCCTGATGTGGCCTTTGCTTTGAGAATAGTCAGCAGATATCAAGGGAATCCTAGTAGAGCTCACTGTACTGCAGTAAAGAACATTCTTAAGTACATGAAGAAGACTAAGGACTGGGTCCTTACCCTCGGTGGGAGTGATGACTTGAGAGTGACAGGGTATAGTGACGCTAGTTTTTAAACCGACAAAGATAATTTCCGCTCTCAGTCGGGCTTGGTATTTACCCTGAATGGAGGAGCAGTAACATGGAAAAGTTCCAAACAGGAAATTTTAGCTGATTCAACGTGCGAATCAGAGTATATAGCAGCAAGCGAAGCGGCAAAGGAGACCATATGGCTGAAGAACTTCATTGAGTTGTACCGGCTGTAAAGGAGCCTACGGATATTTTCTGTGACAACGAGAGTGCAGTTGCCTTAACCAAGGAACTGAGGGATCATGGCAGATCCAGGCACATCGAGAGAAAATATCACTTTATACAACATCAAGTATAAGAAGGACTCCTCATAGTAAAGAGGATATCGTCAGAGGAGAACCCGCCGGTTCCCCTTATAAAGGGACTGAGTAGGGATAAGCACTTGCAGCATGCAAGGAGTATTGGGCTAAAGGACAATATTAGTTTTAGTGATTAGATCGTTGCTTAGAAATTTGTAATAGATAAAATGTAATTGGCATTTGATGACTGAATAAAAGGACTTTTATTCATGAGTAAAGTTACTATCTTGTGTCAATTGTTTACTATTGTTTCAATTTGCATGTTTTGACTTCCAGAATAATAAGATTATTCAAACCATCCATAGTCTGTCATACTTTGGAAGTAAGCTATGAGATTAGATTGTTATGAATTGGATTGTAGATTTTCTAAAGAGTTTATACATAACAAGAGTTTGGTACAACATTCATGAGTGCTCCTGGAATAAGATTTGAGTATTAGATTAAACCCACGCTCACATGAATCACTTCATGGAATCTATCACGAGTGATTGTGAGACGATAATATCGTATAATCTTCAAACCAAGATATATGAGTTGTTGATTATGAGTTGGTTGTACACTATTAATCCGAAACCGCATCAGTAACTTGATGTTATAAAACGTGCTATTGTGTATGATTTAACAAGTAATTAGTACAAGCATATAAGTCGAAGTTTATCTGTTCCTTTTATCCTAAGAGGAATAAAAGCGATATCTTGGGCCCCTCGATGATTTTGTTTTGACTTATGTGTCGGGCCTGGTCAAGACTCAATTGATGTGTTCAATTAAGTTCTACGTCAAACAAATCAGAAATCAGGAAACAAACTGTTGGCCAATAAGTATGACTATGCTCCATGTATTTTTCCTCATGATATCTTGAAGAACAGATGTTTATATAATCCCTTATCTAAATGGTGCGTCAGAATTCGACAGCGGCATTAGAGAGCTACGATTACTAATCGGATTTTGAAGTTGCATTTGCAATTATAGTTAGTAGACTTATCCAAGTGGGAGACTGTTGGATTAGGTGTCTAAGCTCATAACTCTAATTGGTATGTACTTGACCCGAAAGTAGCATGGTCCATTTGGGTTGCAATTCACTGGAACAATTTGATAGGTTGGATATTTGAGAAGAGGTTATTTGTGATTTATTAATATATTATAAGTATAATATATTAATTTAGAAATCACATTATTTAATTAGTATTGATCAAAAATTAATTTGAAACTGATTTAGTGATCAAAAGAGATAGACTAAATTTACGGGGACTGTTTAGGTAAATCAGTAATAGTTATAGTTTGGACCTATGATCCATGTTGGCTAGGGTTGGACTAAACCTTTATGAGAGTCCATGAAGGTTTAGCCCAAAAGGCCTATGAAATGTGAAGAATCATGGTGAATTAGGGTTTGCATGGATGAAACCCTAGGCTATAAAAGTAACCCCTAACTCCCTAAAATTGGTTCATGCATTCTAGAGAAGAATACTAGCCGATTTGTGCTTCATAGCCTCTCTCTCACAAGCCTCCTTTTGTTCTTGGTGTGTTGTGAAAAATTTGATGCATCACACTTGGTGTGCTAAGCTCTTAAAGGTCAAATATAAACAAGCTACAACAAGAGGTAATATTCTAACTAGTTTTTATGTATCATATATCAAGTTGTATGCTAGTTTAGGCTTCATGCTTTGGAAAAACAATATTGCATGTATAATTAGAGAAAAATTAGATCCAAAGCATGAGGGTAGTATGTGCACCATAGGGATGTTAGAGTACATAAAACCCATCATATATGCCATCTATTGGTTGTAACATCACAATATAACCCGATGCACATGACCCATGACCCATATGTCATATATTGGTCGTAACATGAAAATATAACCGAATAAACATGACCAATGTATCATATGTCATCCATGGGTCTTACCATGACACTATAAGAAACTACCACACGAACAACGACCCATGTGTCATTTATGGGTCTTACCATGACACAGTTAGCAACTACCACCCAATGCACATGACCAATGACCTATATGTCATCCATTGGTCTTACCATGACACTATAAACAACTACCACCCAATGGACATAACCAATGACCTATATGTCATCCATGGGTCTTACCATTACACTAATGACCAATATGTCATCCATGGGTCTTACCATGACACTATAAGCAACTACCACATGGTCTCATGATCCATACGTCATTAATGGATCTTAACATGACCCATGACCCATACGTCATCAATGGGTCTTAACATGACCCATGACCCATACGTCATCAATGGGTCTTATCGTCATTAATAAATTGGTAGTGATTACTTTCATTTGTATTGAATAAGACACACAAATTTGCTTGCTCCCATAGTTCCAAAGAGACTTCACTTGGCTTGACGGCCGATAATGCCTCCCCATACACATGAATGGGAGTTTACGATTTAGGGTTTAGGGTTTAGGCTTTCACATTTTTTTTACATATTTTTATATTATTTATAGCTTTACAAAATGTAAATATTTCATAAATTTTATTATATTTTTTTAAATGTACATCTATTAATTATATATTTTTATATTACAATGTTAATATTTTAAAAAACGATAATTGTTAATTATGCCTTGGAGCCAAAATGTGGATGAAAATTTTGAATTCCACACTAATTGACGATTGAATTTCCTAATTTTACGATCCTCTAACTATTGTATCATCAGTCGGTGATCAAAATTTCAACTTTCTTCACTTTATACGCCAAAAAATTCAAGAACAATCTCCAAATTAGCAGGCACCAACCAAAGTTTAAAGTTTTTTCAATGAAAATTTTGAATTCAGCACACCGTACCGATCGTGAACCTACTTATTATTTCTTCTGAAACGAGATTTCACCAAAAGCTTTTTACACCATTACTAGATATTCGATCCTTTCCTAAAACCCTAAACAAAGAGTATTATTTCGTTTTACTAATATATCTTGTCAATAATCATGGAACCTTTGCCCGATAATGCAGACATTACAAAATATGAGGATCTAGACTATAACTCAGCATAGGAAGTTGAAGATGAGGTTGGAATCGACAACATAGTGGCGAAAAATGTAGTTAAGAGAGGCATAACTAGGCTAAATAAGTTTTACAATGAGCATGGTAAGGGAGTAAAGATCCCTCTCACAATCGATGACATGGGTAGGATATCAGGGAAAATCTAAGTAGTCTTTGCTAGTTTTTTGGGATACCTGGAAGAAAGTGAAGTTACCAGCAAGAGACGACCTACAGAGTGAAATCACGGTACTGAACACATTATTTAACATTGTCCTTAATTATGCATATATGCATTTAAATTATGTCCAACTATTAACAACATTGTGTTACATTTTGCAATGATATTTTGATCTTGACAACACATTTAGAAATTCAATAATGCATTGTCTTGGTCAACTTCTAAAGAATTACAGAATAAAACTTCAAGAAAGATATATAATGCACGACAAAGAAACACCTAAAACACCTAAGCCAACGAATGAAGTCCCTGCAAAGTATAGAACAATTATTGAGGACTCACATTGGTCTGCTTTTGTAACACATACAAACTTTGAGGCATACAAGGTTTAAGTCATTTCTATAGATTTGATTATTTTCAGTCCATATATATTTCATAATATTGTGTTGGCATGTAAAAGTTGTATTTTTGATTTTCCATTGTGGTTAGGAGAAGTCATAAGCAACAAAAAAAGCTCGTGTGAAGTCTGGTTATAGCCATACGATGGGAAGAGGTGGATACATACATGTAAAAGAGAAGATGGAAATAAAAATGGTTCTTTTTTGTTAATAGCAACATAATTTTGTTTATGTTGGTTTAACTTTATTAATTATCTATTTAATGATTATAAGATCGAAGCCAAATGTAAGTCCCCAATCTGCTTGTGTATCAATCAGATCTATTTGATGGTGCGGAATCCCAATCAAACGGATGATGCCAGATCAAAATAGAAGAGAAGGAGAAGAAGAATAACTTGAATCTTGAATGTATTAAAAATATGAATGATGCTCCTTACACAAGATTCTCTCACACACACTATTCTTCTCTCTAGTTTTCTCTCTCTAGAATAAGCTCTCCTTCTCTCTATCCTCACTCTCCCACGCCTCTAGCCCTTACACATGCACTCCTCACCATATATATAGTAGACAAGGGCAGTACACGGTTTTACGGTCCTAGACATAAAAATACATTTTCCTAGAAAAGCAAAGTATAAACCATAATTTTGACCGAACAATCTCCCCCTTGGTTTATAGATTTCTTTTCTAATTAAGCCAACAAACTATCCGTAAAAAGTAGCTGGCTTTTCTTTTCAATCTTCATCGGGAGCTTGGCTTCAGCATTAAACTCGAATTTCTTCACAGCTTCAAGATAACCATGATGAATCTTCAATAAATGACTATATCTTGAGCACTTGGGCTTTTCTTCAGAATTTGACGTTGAATGCTCGTCGGGTGAGGAGGCTTGATGTACTGATTCTTGAAAGATAGCGCTTTCAGCTTGAGAATCTTCAAAGAGAAAAATAAAGAGAACTAATCTTCTGGATCACTTCAGCAGGAACATAGATAGCAGCAAATTGATTGAGGAGGCTTCAATGCAATCTGTCACATAATCTTCATCTACAACTTCACCTTGCTTATGGGGTTGAAAGATTGAATGTTGAAAGAATAATCTTCATTTCTTGCTCCTTCGAATGAGAATTCTTCAATGCTCACGGATGAAGTCTTGGCTCAGAAATTTTCGTCACAGACTCCATGAGTTTCATCTACACCTAAATTCACTTTTCAAGACAAAACAAAAACTAAAAGAAAACTTAGCACATAATATTTTTGGATTTTTCATATTTTCTCCAAAAATAAAACAGAAACAAAAATATTTTTGGATTTTTGATTTTTCTGAACAAGAAGTAAAACAGAATATAACACTATTTTTGGATTTTTTGAATTTTCTGATTTTTGTTTGATTTTTGATTTGATTTTTTTTATTTTTTTTTAATTCTCCCCCTAAATTTGTGCATAGAGGAAAACTATGAAAAAATTTAACAAAAACAAAAAATATTTGGGATCAAAGTTGTGAGACAGTCTTAACTTTTGTTTATCAGTACCTTCACCTTCATGAATAGATCTAGTCAATTGCCGGTATTGTGGTCCACTTAAACACGAAGGATATCGACAAACTTTTCTAAATAAACCATTTAGCTGACGACGACCACGGGTATTGTTGTCCACTTAAATTAAGCAGTGAGATCTACAGACAACCTCTAAATGGTTCAGTTTTAGTTGCACTAGAACGTATTCCCCACTTCCCGATATACCCTGGTTATCATGAACTTCCAAAGAACTCCTTACTTTAGGTGAGTAAACAATTATTAAGGAGGAAGTGAGATTTAGAGATAGATGCATATGTTGTGTCCCAGGTCGGATCTTTTTCAATCATACAGAGGGGACAACAGATGGCTAACAAAGATAGAGGGTTAAAGAGATAGTAGGGTGCATATGATGTGTCCCAGGTCGGATCTTCCAATCACGCAGAGGGGACATCATATGGCTAACAGATAGAAATAATTTCATAGATAAGGAGGTGTGTAGAAATAGAGTTGAATATGATGCATTCCAGGTCGGATCACTTCCAATCACGCAGAGGAAGAAACATATGACTGACAGATAGAAAGCAAGAAAATAATTTCCTACATACCTACTTTATCAGAACCCCCCGGTCGCCCTATCAGAACCAGAATTAAGGACATAAGTCCGTACATCAAGGAAAAGTTAAGCCACAGTTCTAGATGCGTATTAATTTAGTGTATCCCGTAGGTTCCCATGTTTATCTCACTGCTCAATCTACCCGAGCGTCGTATGGTCAGTCCAAACAATCCTATCTAAATCCACACTGTCAAATCCTTCGTGCCTACCAGCACATTGGACACAGAGTCTAAACAGTTCAGATTTTGTCCCTTACACATGTTTTAGACTGCCCGTTATCACTTTCTTGATATCACTTCCGAAAACAACCTACTAAAGAAAGACATATAAGGAAATTAAAGAAAAATGTCTTTGAAATGAAACATTGAAAGATAAACTCAGGAGTATAGAGAAGAAAAATCAAACCGTAAGTCACCGATTGAATTTGCATCCAGAAGGTTTGAGAACAGCACGCATAATCTCAGAACAGATCCGAAAATTCTTCATGTCATTAAGCACTAACCCCATGTGTGATCCTTTCCTTTCTTCCCTTCCCGCAAAGGACACATACTCTCAAACAAAGTTCGGAGTGTTGTACAGTTGAGAGATGCCTCCTATCATGTGCTTGGAACAACCACTATCAACAAATTGAAGTCTGATGATATGCCTCCATAGCTGCTCTGACACATAGAGGGATCAGTTGGTCTTTGGAACCCAGTCCATTTTGAAACTGGGTTGACCTTTGTCATCAACGCAAGATACTCTCTCCCATGACATATCCTTCTTATCACAAAAAGAAGATGTAGAAATATTAGAGCCATTAGGTGATTTGGGAGATTTAACCTTTGGTACCCATCTGTAGTTGGGTTTAACCCATTTCTTTTTTGGTCCGATGGGTGCCTTGTCTCTTGCTTTTGAACTTGAAGCTCGCCATTGAGATGACTTTGATTTTGGCTTCACGGGAGCATCTCTTGGATTTGGCTTCTTGGCTGGCATTCCCTTCTTGTCCTTGGGATTTTATTTTTTGCCTTTTATGCATTCCAGTCGCCATTGTCTGAACGTGACCTTGAGGAGTTTCTTTTGAAGTATCTCCCTCTTGGCGAGTTCTGCCAGCCTTGTGCGCAGTAGGGAACATATGTGTGATTTGGACAGTTTCGGGAAATATGTCCAGGTGTTCCACAGTGAAAACATGTCTTTTTCTTCACTGGGAAGTTGTTTCTTCCTGCCCCTGGTGGCGTAGCTTTGCCTTGTCTCTTGCTTTTCCCACACGCACAGCTCCAGCAGGCATTCTGTTTAACTTGTGTTGGTGGCCTGTATTTCTCAACAGCAGGCTTGTTAGGAGTAACAGAATTAGAAGCAACAGAGTTCGAAGCAATAGATTCAGAGTTCAAGGAGTCATTGGATTGTTCAATAGTTTTCTCCTTGTTCTCATCCTCTACTGCTTTACCTGCACAGGAAGTAGAATCATTAGTATCTTTCATCTCAACACCCTCAGTTGCCTGTTCAGCAGCTGGTTTACCATATACCATATATGGTTCTCTGTCAATCTCTTCTTTTGTTAAAGGATTAACATAATACAAATGATTAAATGGAGGAGGGACACTCTCATATCATAGACCTACTTGTTTCTGGTCTTTCCATTTCATTTGTTTTTCAATAATAGTTGCAACCCTCTCACTAGACACATCGAATTTTTTGAAATTAAAATCGGCATTTTGAAAACGAGTTTTCAATGTGTCAAGTTCTGCAGTTACAGCAACAAGTTTGCTTTTAATGTGATCATAGTTTACACACTTGTTGCTGTAATCTTCTTGCAACTTCCTGAAATCTCTAGTTTTGGACTCTAATTTTTCTTTTAATGGTTTTTGTTCTTTCCTAATAGTATACCTCTCATATTTTAGATCCTCATTTTCTCTTTTAATCAACTCGATTTGTTCACGTAAAAACTTGACAATCTTAATACAAGATTGAGAACAAGAAACTTCATTGACCGGGATGTTTGAGGAACTTATTTTTATAAAATTATGCCCTTTGACTAAAAACTCAAAAGTCAACCTTAAAAGATCAAATTTAAAAAATCAAACTTAAAAGTCAAACCGAAAAACTAAATTTGTAAATTTGAAAGTTAAACGAGAAAGTCAAAGTTTAAAGTCAAAGTCAAAATTTAAGGTCAAAAGTAAAAAATTAAAATCTAAATTTTTTGGTTGAAAATGTAATTTAAAAATAAAAGGAAATTGATTATTGGGTTAAAAGTGACAAAATTGCGAAATTGGATTCAAGAAAGGAGTCCTTTTGAATTAAATTTGGGAGCAGAAAACCATCTAGCAAGATAGATCAAGTGGTAAGGCACGTTCGTTGATTGGAAAGAAACCCAAGTTCGATTCCTGGCACCTCCAAAAATCTTTTTTTTTAAGTAAGAATGTTGAACGTTGATGCTGCTGGCCAGAAACGCTGTTGGCCGGAAATACGGGCCGTGAACGCGGGCAGTACACAGGTCTAGCCGTACACCGAACCGTACACTGAGGCCGTAAACTCTAGCCGTACACGTGCGAGGCTGGCCGCAAACTCTGAGGCCATAAACCGAAGATCGTAGCCGTACACGTGTGAGGCTGGCCGTAAACTTCGACTGTAAACTCCGGCCAAAAACCCTGACCGCAAACTGATTACGGCCGTAAACGCTTCGGAAACCCTAGCCGCTGGCCGTACACGCCGCCACCCCCTCGCTGGTTACGACCAAAAACAACATTTTTTCGACTTTGTAGCTCCAAAACTCGATCAAAAACCCCTTTTTTATCAAAAACACGAAGAACAAACCCCCCTTATTTTGCCAAGATCTATCCAAAAACGCAGAAATCCTTCAAAAATAAGATCAAATAAGCTCCAGATCTGCAAAAACTGATTGATACAATCCAAGCTCTGATACAAATTGTAAGTCCCTAATCTGCTTGTGTATCAATCAGATCCGTTTGATGGTGCGGAATCCCAATCAAACGGATGATGCCAGATCAAAATACAAGAGAAGGAGAAGAAGAATAACTTGAATCTTGAATGTATTGAAGATATGAATGATGCTCCTTACACAAGATTCTCTCACACACACTATTCTTCTCTCTAGTTTTCTCTCTCTAGAATAAGCTCTCATTCTCTCTAGCCCCACTCTCCCACGCCTCTAGCCCTTACACATGCACTCCTCACCATATATATATAGTAGAAAAGGGTCGTACACGGGTTTACGGTCCTAGACATAAAAATACATTTTCCTAGAAAAGCAAAGTATAAACCATAATTTTGACTCAACAATTTTGTTGGGTCAATTAGAAAAGAAAGCTATAAACCAAGGGGGAGATTGTTGGGTCAAAATTATGGTTTATACGTTTCTTTTCTAGGAAAATGTATTTTTATGTCTAGGACCGTAAACCAATGTACGACCCTTGTCTACTATATATATGGTGAGCAGTGCATGTGTAAGGGCTAGAGGCGTGGGAGAGTGAGGCTAGAGAGAAGGAGAGCTTTTTCTAGAGAGAGAAAACTAGAGAGAAGAATAGTGTGTGTGAGAGAATCTTGTGTAAGGAGCATCATTCATATCTTCAATACATTCAAGATTCAAGTTATTCTTCTTCTCCTTCTCTTCTATTTTGATCTGGCATCATCCGTTTGATTGGGATTCCGCACCATCAAACGGATCTGATTGATACACAAGCAGATTGGGGACTTACACCAAAGTAATTGAACCAGATGAAGAACCCTCCTGTTGTATGATGTGGTTGAAGGGAATGCTAAATAAAGATGGAAATTTTGAAAATGGTGAGCTTAGAGATAAACTAGTAAGTTTGACTGTAAATTTTATTTTGATTTCAATGATATTTAATTTATATGTAATTACTTTAATATTTCCCTACTTTGTGCAGAAAACAATTGACGACCAAATCAAAGACGGGACCTTACAGGTTGACCATGGCACTGATGCCATGACAGTTGTGTTTAGAAAGGACAAAAGAGGTTATGCAAGAGGAGTGGCTAGTCGAGTGACATAAAACATGTATTTCGATCTTCCTCGAACCGAATCATCAAACACAAGAGTTAGATTACTTGAACGTTAACTTGAAATTGAGAGATGTGAGCGTGAAAACGAGAGACATGAATGTGAAGAGAAAGACAGACGTGAGTGTGAAGCAAAATGTAAAGAAATCAAGGACTTGAATTCTAAGATGACACAAACACATGGAATGGTTTCTCTTTTGGTGAGTCAATTAGCTACCCAAGGGGTGAACTTAGATCCAAATGGACATGTAACATCATTGATAAGTATTAAAACATTTCAATTACATGCTTTTAATTAATTATTTCTTCTTGTCATAAGTAGTTTAAATATATACGTAATTTGTTTCATGTGTTTTATATATACATAGGAAATTCAAAAGACTGTGATGGGTATCAATACGCTGGAACAACAACAAAACACGTCTCCAAGTTCAGAGTCCCAATCGCAAAAAAATGTGTTTCCAATAGTAACGCCAAAAGTATCTATATCCATCAACATGTTCATATATTATTTACTTTGATTCTTTTTTGATGCATATATGCCAATATTAGTTATTTGATAGGAAATGAGGTGTAAACTATGGCACAACAATAGAACACAAATGATTGCTCTTGGTAAAGTATACATCACAGATAAAAACCAAATGCTTATCACAAACCACTCCCAAAAACCTGCTATAAAGTGTAAATTTAAGAATCGTTAGTAGATGCAACATACATAGCAGACATAGGAAATAACGGTTTAAAAACCGTTAAGGATGCAGTAGGTTGTTTTGTGACATGGCCAAAGGATCAAGTCGTTTTAATTGATCAAGAAAATGTACACATATGTATATGTTTTATCAACCTACATCTATATTATAATCCATCATGATTTATTTAATGTTTGATACGTTGGTCTTTCATTTCTTATAGGTAAAACCACCGTCTACCATACCAATGGATGGTGAGAAAACAACTACACCTAATTTACCAGCTAAGCGAAATTTTTTCAATTCTGCTTCGGTGCTAAAACAAGTCATGCCCAACAAGATTCAAAAAAATTTACAGTTGTGATTATTAAATGTTATATAGATCTTTTTTATATGTTACTTTAAGATTTTATTTAATTTGTACGAAATTACAATTTTACTTTTGAATTAATTAATTACGTAAATTATTCCAATTTTGTTGGGTTTGTGTTTTTCCTTTTGATTTTTTTTATATAAATAAACAAATAAATAAATAAACTTTTATATATATATATATATATATATATATATATATATATATATATATATATATATATATATATATATATATATATAATCCTATTTATCACACAAATAATGGATTTTTTAGAGTGACTACATATACCAAACACCACACAATCGTTGTGTCACAAAATATACAAAACGCTACACATTTAATTAACTTTAAAAACCATAGACTCACTCTTTTTAAAACCTTAGGCCACTCATTGTGTAATTGTAAGTGACGAAATCCCCAAAAAACCAATGTTTGTGTCATAAATATAAAAAAAGCTATAGAAACATCATATTTATGTGGCCATTAGATGGAATATATATATATATATATATATATATATATATATATATATATATATATATATAATCATTATTGTCACACAAATAATGGATTTTTTAAGTGACTAAATATATCAAACGCCACACAATCGTTGTGTCACCAAATATACAAAAGGCTACACAAACATTTAATTGCACCATGGCCTCATATTCAGTGGGTGGGGGGGGGGATAGAGAACGTGATCTCGACATCCTTCCTATCCTATCTCCGCTCGTGATCCTGCAATTGAAAATCTGGTCCTCCACAATGTCTGCGAGCCACATGGGGTTGTTTTGGAACCTCCTCAGAGTAGTAGATGTCTTTTGGCGAGCCTTTTGGATGTGTCCCATGATAGGGATGGACTTGCCTGTAGCCTGTATGATCTGCCTTCTTCATGGCATATACTGGTATGAGCTAAGCGGTGATGGTCGAGGTGGTGTGACTATCTCCTTTTCCTCCATGTGCCCACTCTCTTTAGATGGCTCAGCCTCCTCCTCAAGTTCTTCCTTCTCATAGGGATGGCTCTCCGTGGGAACCGGTGCTCCGTAACTTGATCATATCAGGGTGTACCTCGTCGGATACTCTGGATAGTACGGATCACCAGACAACATGGAAATAGGTACCTCTGGTTCCTCCAACATCATCTACTCAGGCACATCATCCATCTATATAAAACATGATTGATTTGTTAGTACATGATTTTAAGTTCATAATTTTTAAACATTCTTATTGTGCCCATGTTTTCTATGATCTTAGTTGTGATTTGGTTCTTAAAATCCTCAAGAGTCTTAGTCTATCAAGTAATACACTTAAATTAGGTAGTGTATACGACCGATCGATAATAAAACTTAGGTGTGAAAACTAGGTTTAGTTGGGGCACGACCTATGTACTATAAAACTTAGTTGAGTATTTGATCTAAAATATTGAGTTTTATGTTTATTATGATATTAAGTAACTATTCTTATCAATAGACTGAGTTCATATATAAGATTATATATCTTGTGTTTATTGTACATTATAATATTAATAATACTTTATTATTGGTAGGTTTAATAAATTAAACCCAAACAGAGTGTTCGTCCTAAGCTATAGTCGTAGATCCTAAAGGAAATACTAGTTCACTATAACTAAGGGTATGATACCAATCTATCACACCCCAACTGGCGACGGAAATGCCGGGGTGAGTGACATCATGAATGGATCACAAAAAAAGCATATATTGAACATTATACAAATAATATAATATTAGAAATTCTAATACCATAAAATATGCCTTACATCATTATGCACCATATCTTCAAAGATAAAAGTAGTTGCCTTAACATGTAGGCAACATCAAAAGTACAAAATAAATGATCCATAACATCTGTGAGTCAAATTTCAACTCTTTTAGGTTTCTGAGAATACAAGTATTGAAAGATATGTCAACAGAAATTGTTAGTGATTTCAGAGGTTTTGACTCGAAGTACTTTTATAACCAAAAGTATAATTTGAGTATATAAGTATTTACTTATCTTATAAACAGGACATACACTTGTAACTCTACAAGTGAGTGAGTGTTTACTTGTTAAGTACACTATAAAAATATAATGATTAACATTTTTGTCGAGTACGACTTATTTAAAAATATAATTTCAAGTCTTAAACTTCATATTAATAAATTTATTAGACTTAATATTTATTTATCGATTAAATCTTTATTAAAGTTTTCTTATAAAAATCGGGCATCATAACTGTTGTAATTTGACTAAGACCAGGTTTTACCCATTTGTAAAACCAACAATTCCAACAATATTAATAAATTTACAAGTTCACAAAGCATTAAAATGCATTATTTACAATAAAACAACTATATGATGAATTTTTAAAAATTATATATTTACAATGTCTGAAACTTGTAAATGTATAAATAATACTTATATTTTTGTTATAAAAACATAAAATATAGGTAAATAAATATTTTTGTTCGACATGTAACTGTTTAGTCATATCTACGTCGTGTGTATATATATATATATATATATATATATATATATATATATATATATATATATATATATATATATTTTGTTAGATGTCTTTTTATGCATATTTTGTTTCAGTTTTTAGTAGTGTTTTGCATCATATTTTATGCATTTGTGGCTACATTACTTTAACTAATGTTCATCTCATGTATTTCGTCATACTTCCCGTACTGCTCACCTTTTTATATCGTTTTCAAGTATTCAAAGTGGATCGGTGATTTGGAAGCAGCTTGGATGCATGTTTGGAGATTCATAGTGCTAAAATACCTATGGGAGATGGAAGTTGGGTCAGATTTGCTGAAGCTGAAGAGTTTGCTTCTGAAACGCGCGTTTTTGAGTTTACACGATCATGTTTTTCACCATGTGATTGTGCTTTTGATTATGTTTCATTACCGCAACTTTTCCAAGCAACAAATTTGGTTTCAGCACAAACATGATCATGCTTTTCCAAAAAAAACGATCGTGCTTTTAAGGTTTTTATTCATAAATAGCAACATACTTCTTTAAACGGAGAATTCAGGTCTTTAGAGAAGAAAACACTATTAAAATGATCATGTTTTTCACATTTTCACTTTTTTGTTGTCGGCTCATATATAAATATTGCCTCTCTGATCAGTTTGAACCCTAGACGTTCCCAGACGACGAAAACCCCTTTTTAAATGATTTTTGAGGCATGTTCTCTCCGTTTTCATCAATTTCTGAAGATCTGAGGGCTATGGATCATCCTAATCGTTCAGTTTAGTAAGAATTAGTAGTTTACTCATTCTTTTCTTTAGTTTTGATCGGATGTTAGCCATGTCTGACTAAACCCTAGATTTCAGTTATGCATAGATCAATACTTTTCAAGTAATCAATCGTTAGACTTGGTTCTTAATTTGTGATTCTATCTATTTATTTCAGTTTTGTGCTTAATGAATGTTTGATTTTAGTTCTTTTTAGCCTAATCACATAATTTAGGATTAAATCACTCTATTTAATCAGTTAATGGTAATAAGTAATAAGTATCAGATTGGTACCGTGTTGGGATTTAATTTTGATATAAACTCAAATTTGATATTTGTTACGCTTCCGAGCTTGTGAGAAGTATTGAATATTGTTGGAGATTTTACACAAATTTTAAGGATGCTTTTCTGATTTTAGTTAAGAGCTTGTTTAATTGAATTAGTAAAAAGTTAGGAGTAACTGGATAGCTTGTTTTGGTTATTTAACTAGGTAAAAGAAAACTTACTAGAGCTTGTTAGTACTTTTCAGTACTAGCTTAGAATGAACACTTTTTGAATAATCAGGTTTATGTTGATTGCATGATTAGGAAAGTTTCAGTAGAACTTAATTCGTTTTTATTACTGAATTTCATTTAGTTATTTTCACTGCTATTTAGTTTTTACTTATTAATAAAAAAATCCCCCTTTTACATTTTATGTTTTATAACTAGTATGTGCGTTACGCAAAGAGGCATTGACCATTAGGTTGTGTTACTGTGGATTCGACCCTGCTTCTTTGTGCTTTCCTTTAATGCATTCAAGCAGTGATAAATTTTATTTGCTTAAGATGCCCGCGACAACATTTTAACAAATTGGTTTCGTTGCCACGGACACGGTGCTGCTAGTAGTTTGTATGCCCTGAACTTTTTGTACATGTACACCTCTAGTCTCCGATCCACAAACTGAGAAAATCGTGAGGAAGCTGAAGAACAAGACAAAACTTCAGAAGCAACAAGCGGGATCCTGAAATCCATCATCCTCTTTACCGCCAGAAATCACCACACCACAAGGCAGTCCCTTGTGGAACAAACCTGAACCCTCTTTTCATTATTCCCAAATGCAACTCCATCATCGCCTTCTGACATACCATTTTAAAAAATATTCCCAACTACACTCTAAAAAATCAGAATCACCTAAACCCTTTGACCCCAAATCCCCAAAATCATGCATGAGTGATGGAGAGGGCAAAGTGAAAACACTCAGACAAAGGTCCACACAAGAGGTTACTCAACAACCTCTTTGCATTACTTTTCTAGAAGCCCAAAATTTTAAACTTAAATCTAGGCTAATACACATCCTTCCCAACTTTATAGTCTTAGAAAACGAAGACCCACATAAATTCCTCAAGGAATTTCAAGTGGTTTGTTCCGGAATGAAGTCGCATGCTAGCACTAAAGATCAGATAAAGGTAAGGGCATTCCCTTTTTCAGTGAAATACTCGGAAAAAGAATGGTTGTATGATCTTCCATTAGGCTCGATAACCACATGGAAGCGAAGTTGTTTTTATAGAAATATTTTCCAAAAGTGTGTGTATCAAACCTTTGTAGAGAGATCATTGGTATCAAACAAGTAGTTCTACACACATAATGGGAGCGATTTAAAAAGTTGTTGGTTTTGTGCCCACTACACATGATAAGCGATTATCAGTTGTACAACTGCTTCACAGAAGGCCTATCACTTATGGAGAGATATATGATAGATGCTTCACGTGGAGGGTCGTTAGGAGATATGACGCCAACAGAGATCCGAGCGCTAATCGAAAAACTGGCAATGGAATCGAAGCATTCTGCAACTGAAGAAGAATGGTATCCAGATCAACCACGAGGGGTAAAGGAAATTAATTCACCTCATCTTGAAGCCCAGATTTATGAACTGGAAAAAACAGTCATGTTGTTGACAAAAGAGAAGGGAATCGTGTCTATAAAAAAAAAAGTGTGGTATCTGCTTATAAACCGTACATCTAACTTATATGTGTCTAGTAATTCAAGAGGATGTTGCTCCAGTAAAAGCTTTCGGAGGTTACGGGCAGAAAAAACTTAATCATAAGAATAATTAGATATGGAACGGTAATTTTCAGCAAAGACAACAATTTCAACACCCTCCTAGTTTTCAGCATAATCAGTTTCAGCAGCAGTTCATTTTCCAAAATCAACAACTCGTTTTTTAGAATCTACACTAACCAAAATTTTTGTAGCAACATAATTCGCAGCAGTAGTCTGGTAGCTCCAACATGGCCTTAGAAGACATAGTAAAGAGCCTAGCAACCGGTACTCGCATGTTCCAGAATGAAACTAGAGCAAGCATAAAAAATCTGGAGCAACAAATGTCTCAACTTGCCACTTCTGTGACTCGACTAGAGTCTCAAGGAAAACTACCACGGCAAACTGAAAAACAATCCAAAGCATAAAGTGAATGCAATTTTCTTGAGAAATGGTAAAAATTATGGGGACTAGAGTGAATCTGAAACGTGTGAGTGAAATGTCTCAACTTGAGAAGTGGTAAAAACAATTTTTCTATTGACAAAAGAGAAACGAATCGTGTTTATGAAAAAAATAGTGTGGTATCTGCTTAAAAACCAAACATCCAACTTATATGTGTCTAGTACTTCAAGGGGATGTTGCTCCAGTAAAAGCTTTCGGAGGTTACCGGTAGAAAATTTTTAATCAGTAGAATAATTAGGGTTGGAACATTAATTTTCAACAAAGACGACAATTTCAGCACCCTCCTAGTTTTCAGTCGAATTAGAATCAGCAGCCCAGTTTTTAGAATCTACACCAGCAAAATTTTTGCAGCAACATAATTCGTAGCAGTAGTCTGGTAGCTCCAACATGGCCTTGGAAGACATAGTAAAGAGCCTAGCCACCAGTACTCACACGTTCCAGAATGAAACTAGAGCAAGCATAAAAAATCTGTAGCAAAATATGTCTCAACTTGCCACTTTTGTGAATCGACTGGAGTCTCAAGGAAAATTACCAGGGCAAACTGAAAAACAATCCAAAGCACAATGTGAGTGCAATTTTCTTGGGAAGTGGTTAAATTATGAGGACCAGAGCGAATATGAAAAAGAAAAGAAGAAAGTATAGTTGAAGACCAGATTGGGGAAAAGATTTTGGGTAAGAAAGAAGCTGAAAATATGGAAGAAAAAGAAATTCCCAAGCAAACCAAGCCAATCTCACGATTTCCTTCGCGACTAAAGAGCATGAAACCGAGCGAGAGGACGAGGAAATCATGGATTACTTTCGTAAGTTGGAGGTAAATATTCATTTACTAGATATTATTAAACAAATTCCTTGTTATGCCATGTTTTTAAAAGAATTATGTTTTTTAAAGGAAAACTGAAAACTAATGAAACAATAAAAGTTGGTGAAAATATTTATGTTATTTTGCAAAAAGGCTCACCCCCAAAGTGCAAGGATTCGGGAATTTTCTCGATTCCTTGTAAATTGGGAAGCCTAAATTTTTCAAAAGTCATGCTTGATTTAGTTGCTTAAGTCAATGTCCTTCCCTTTTCTGTTTTTGAAAAATTAAAATTAGGATCTTTTCAAAAGACTAGGACTATCATTCAGTTGGCTTATCACTCCACCGTACACCCAAAAGGTGTATCAGAGGATGTTATTGTCTAAGGGAATGAACTTATTTTTCCCGCTGATTTTTACATATTGGACATGGGCATTGTGGATATATCAGATAAAAACTCAACCATTTTAGGAACACCATTTATGAAAACTGCTAAAACTAAAACTGATGTTTTTGCTGGTACACTTTCAATGAAATTTGATGTTAATGTGGTAAATTTCAAAATAAATGAAGAAGAAATTCCAACTGATAATTCTTTTGTTAATTTTCTGGTTACCAGCAGTCCTTTACCTGAGAACTGCTATGAGTTTTCTAATGATTTTGTGCAAGAAATATTTTTAGATACAAAATTATCTGATGATACATCAAAGGAAATGAAACAAAACAAGCTTGGGGAGGTGAAAGAAAATTTGATTTCTACTGAAGGGGTTGAAAAGAATTTGACAGAAAAAGCTAAGGTTAGGGAAGAGAAGGAGACGATGAATGCTAAAAAGAAGTTAAAAAGAAAAAATATTGGGGATGAGGAAGAGAAGGAGAATATTTATGGAAAGAAGACCAGAAAAAGAAAGAGAATCAAGAAGCTGAAAACCGTATCTGATAAAAATCTAAAAAATTTCAGTCTTATGTGTACGAACCAGATCTGAAATCTTTTCCATGTCTGAACATATATGGAGAAAGAAAGAAAAGAGTTGAGCTGAAGAGGAGTCCCAACCACACCAGTTGATAATCTGGTTGGTCAAAGTCGAGCCAACTACTTTAAAAAAGTGCAACTTTCTGAGAGGCAACCCGATGAGTAGTGTAACATCCATAAAATTCAAAAAAATTTAAAACATCAAAAAAACCATTACTTATTAAAAAATGTTTTCAAAATAGTTTCATATCAGAGAATCCCAAAAATCAAAATCATAAAATATGAGGAGGTTCACGATCAAGCCTTCACCTTCCTGCGATCGTCCGAAGTACCTGAAACAAAATCCAAAACTGTAATCCCGAAGCTTAGAGAGTTTCCCCCAAAATACCATAGCCATACAAACCAGAACAATATCATAACAAACAGCATGCATATAGAGTCTTCAGCATGACTGGACCGCCTCACCGGGCCTTCAGTCTATCTGGCCCACTCTTCGAACTTTCAGCATGTCTGGACTGCCTCAACGGGCCTTTAGCCTGTCTGGACCGTTCTTCGGGCCTTCGACCTTACTGGTACGCCCCGATGGGCCTTCAGTCTATCTAGGTCGCCCTGGGTCTGTTGGCCTAGAGACAAAGCATGACCGCCTCAACCCACCCACAACCACACAATCAACACATAGATATCAAACGCTACTTAGCATGTGCAAACAGTCATACAGATTTAACAGATCACTAATCATAGCATCATCCTATATATCAGGATACATATCTAACAGATCACTAAACATAGCACCATCCTATATACCGGGATACATATCTAACAGATCACTAAACATAGCATCATGCGATAACCAGGATAACAATCCAAAAGGGTCGGCCTTGGTGCCTTCGACCCTGTTAGCACAGTGAGGAAAACTCACCTCACAAGTAGTGCTGAACCGATAAAATCGAATCTCAACTCACATCTCCGAACTCAACTGCCTGTAACCACCATATGACTAATTCCATTAAAATCCCAAATTACCAAATTACCCTCAGAAGTCAAACTTGGTTAACCATGGTCAAAGTCACAGTCAACAGTCAAGGTCAACAGTCCATGTTTACCCAACTCGTCGAGTGCATCTACTGACTCGTTGAGCTCCTTCATATCTCAGAAAAATCATGAAAAGCTCGAGACAACTCGCCGAGTTACCAGAGAAACTCGTCGAGTTCTTTAGTGTTCATAAAGCAGGGAGAACGCTAGCCAACTCGCCGAGTTATCTCACCAACTCACCGACTTCACTCAATATCTAGAAAGCGGGAAAACACGACCCAACTCGTCGAGTTGTCAGGGCAACTCGTCGAGTTTTCCTGTCTTAATATATTCAGCCCCTTCCAGTTGAATCTAAAGCCCCAAACTATAGATTTGGTCCCCTAGGGTTGAGATATCACGAAACGTTGCTAACTTTACGTCCATGCATGACATCAAACAGCTAGAACACTCCATTAAAGCTTTATTTGGGTACTTAGTGCATGAAGGAGATCTAGATCTAGTTAAATCTTGGAGCTTTAGGCCCAAGGAGGCCACAAAGCTCCCAGATTTGAAGCAATAACCTCATGCAATGACCAATCCAAGGAATGGTCCCAAAATAGGCCAAAAATGCCCTGAACTTCCATAGCAGGAGATCTAAGAAATAAGAGGTCAAGGTATAGACTTTATACCTCCAAATGATTGCAACAACACTGAAAATCTCGGATCTAAAGCTTCTCCCTTCAACTATGCACCACCAACTTCAAACTCCTTCAAGGAAAACACCAAAGAACACTCTTTAAGCTCTCACACACTCAAAATGGGGAAAAAGGCATGATTAGGGTTTTCTATGGACTTAGGGACGATGAGGGAGGCTAACAATGGTCATAAGGTCTTTAAATAGGGTGCAAAATCTTGAAAATTAGGGTTTTCATGTTCAGCCTTCAACTCGTTGAGTTGGGGCCTTCCAACTCGTCGAGTTGGGGCCTTCCAACTCGTCGAGTAGGTCTTGAAAAGTACATATAAAGCTTAAAATTCATTGCTGAAATTTGGGACGTTACAAATCTCTCCAACTTAAATTTGATTTCGTCCTCGAAATCATCCCTTACCATCCATGGAATACCTCCACGACTTGAACTCACAATGACCTTCCCAAGACGATCAAACTTAGCAGGAAGTTTCCACCTCGGAGAAACCCAAACCATAATTCCACGTAGCGACCAATCCCACTTCACCTGGAATATGAAGCCTGGAATCTCGAAACCGGTTTGACTCCCTGATAGACCGCTCATGCTGAACCATTGCTAATTACGTTCCACTTATCCCTTAAACTGACTATCCAACTTCCGATAACTTAAGGTTCCCACCAGAAAATGGAATCACAGATCACATGTTGTTGTGACAATTCAATGCCTCCTTTAACTCCCGACCAACATGCATATCACGGTTAGCTCATAAGCACAAACACTCGTGCCTGGCCCGATCAGCCTCGGGCTGGAATGCCATCGTGCTGGGTCAACTCAACCGTTGGGTTGAAATTCTCGGGGTTTGTTGGCATGCTGCCTCAACCCTACCGCTCCTCATGGGCCTTTGTGCCTACGACTTTTAGTAGGCCCGCACCGGGTATCTTGGCCTTCCGCAACAAGCGGGACCGCCTCAACCAAACCAAACACAATATGTCATCAACTAGACAATCAGGATCAAGTATGCACATAATACCGACCAACAACAATCATACCGCTCCCTGTCGCCTACTAATTTCTCATAGTATACAATCCTGCAAGCGATTACCACGAAGCAACATGCTAAATACCATGAGAAAGATCTAACCCGATTCTAAACTCACGACCCGAGATCCAAGGATCTACCATTACATTTCACCCAAAATCTTCTGATTCATTGCAACCTCTCACTAAACCTGGATGCAAAGATTTTCTCCCTGCCGCCGAGACTACCAGTCTCACACCTGATCCAGCCACCAGGTTCCCAGAACCTGGAAGACAGGGCTATTCTAACCCAACCAAACTTTAGATTGCCAAACCATGATGATTTTACACCTTCCGCCTGGAACTCGCGACTCGCACCATCAACCAAAAGATCCTCCACTTATTTCGCAGACTTCTAGAATACAGACCTTGCACGAATACACTCACGATCCCCAACTCGAGTTTCCACCAGGAACCTACTCGGAAATGGCGCCTCGAAATATCTTCTTGTAGATCCTCCCCTAAAACTGATGAGCATCCAGTTATAAATCTACCCCCAGCCCCTAACAGGAGACACTACTAGAAACATGCAAAAATGATCCTCCAAATATATCGACCGCACACTTCACCCATAACCCAACCATATGATGTAGTAATACCTCAATAATCCTTGACTCTCTATTATGCCATTACCAATCACTGCTTCGATCAACCAAAATGTTTTGCATTACGCCCATTCCTATCGGCTCATGTGTACCCCACCTGAACAACTACTCGGGACATCATAAAGAGTTCTTATGACTTGCGACCTTATAAGCACTTTCCAATTTTGAAATCAAAACCCCAACAGCAGTTTGCGTACAACCAGAAAGATAATGCAGGTATCCCACAGAGGCTTCCTGATACCTGACTGATACTCCCCACCACCCTTACTGCTCCCTTTATCTAACCAACTGATTTGTGGGTCTTCCAATCCCTACCAACGCGTCAATATTGAGAGTATCATAAATAGAAGAATGAATAATCCTGTCCATTATGCCCACAACCTATGTTTGGAATGCTCTCGACCTTATACCGACCTTGTCGGCATTACCTTGCTTGTCGAACACCCTAGGCCTAAAGATACTCACCTCCTTCCATTGCCTTGAAGGGACCTAACCAATGTTACACACAACGTCGAACAAGCACAATAATGCTGAAACCCTGTCACGCACGATTCACTTATAGAACAAGCTGCTACCCAAGCAAAGCCTTATGAAACCATGGTCGCACATGACCCGTGAATAGGATGATAGTTGAACTCTAGATCCAATTCACAGACTATAACCCCGACCTAACCATGCACGTAAGTCGAACCAAACCCCAATGCTACCTCGAACACCAATAGATACACACGAAGAATCACCACCATGCACATACTTAGGGTACCCCTAACCTCATGTTTGATCGCCACAAAACCCCATACATGATCGAGACTGAACAGATTATACTAATACAAAAATAGTTCGAGAAGACTTCCAAGGTTATCCCGAAGGTCGTCAAAGACTCGCGTCTGATACAATCAGAATTCCACTTCACCATCGAGGGTAAACATACCCCCAAGGACTGAAGGAAACATAAATACACTGCATAGGGGAATTGGTGTCACATTCCTAGCTTCTTAACTGCCGTCTCTTGAACCCTTCAGAGAATTCCCGCTGAAGACGAACTCAACAACCAATGGCCTTGAACCATCCCAACACCTCAACCAGGGAACCATAAGTCCACCTGGAGTTGATCATTCCCGATTCCGGAGAGGTTCACCGATTAACGCCTGCCCAACCACTCTGGAATCTGTAATTCGAACAGCAACATGCAAAACCTTCAATGGCTGACGCTCAACCTGAGAATCCCCAATTCTCCCCCACTTAGAACACTAACCACCACCCATTGGTGCTGAAGCCCAAACATAACTTAACCGTCTTAACCATGTATTACCATACTTAACCATGGAATGAATAACCTATCCTAAATAATCCTCCAGGTACGGAACAAATGAATTTGAAGAGAAATCTGAATTCCAGCTGAAGAACTCTGAATTTCCAAATTATAACTACTTACAAAGCATAAGCAACTACCTGATTTCGATCCAAACATACCTCTCTTGCTTGCAGCCTAATTACAACCTAATACCTAGCTTCCCACTTCCCAATGATGTGGGCCCCTTGCTCGCATTGCTAAGGTACTCGTGCCGCATCAATCTGATTGTGTACCCCGACGCTGACATACTATCACTAGCCACTGCGACCAACTCCTTAAGTCATTTATGCAGGTGACTTAAACCATAACCCTTCCCTGAACTGGTGAATCTTTAATCTAACTTCTCATCCTCAAATGAATCTCTGAACTCTAGTTATCTATAATCCCTCGTGGTAATAAAAATTTCCCTGACACTTCCAACGCCCTAACTGTTGGATTAGTGTCTAAGTCCATAACTATATTTGGTATGTACTTGACCCGATTGGCATGGTCCATTTGGGTTGCATGGCATCATGCATTTGGATAGACTAAAATCAGAGAAATAACACTTAAGGTTTATTAATATATATTATAAGTTCTAATATATTAATAAGATTATTTAATTAGTATTGATCAAGAATTAATTTGGAATTAATTAAGTGATCAAAAGGAGACTAATTAAATATATGGGTTGATTATGTAAATCATCCATACTTTTATAGTGAGCTAATGCTCCATGGATTATCAAGTTGGGCTAAAACCCATAGGATGCTCCATGGTGTTTTTGTACGCATCGATCATGGAAATGAAAGGCCATGACAATTAGGGTTTACATGGTGTAACCCTAATTGTGACACACTATATAAGCATCTTATTCTTCCCAAAAATCGGCCACTATGTGTGTATGGTGAGGGCTAGCCGATTTCATGAAGTGTCCATTTCTCTCTAAGTTATTCCAAGTGCATTTGACGTTGTGTGAACCATTTGAGGTGTCACACTTGAAGCACTAGGCTCTTAAGCTCCATGGAATCAAGCTAAATCAAAAGGTATGTCTTCTAACTTATATTATTCCATATGAATCAATGTTTTGTATGCTAGTTAGGATAATACCCTGGAATATTCATATTTGCATGTATAATAGAGAAAAAATAGATCCAAGGTATTTAGGGTTGCATGTACACTTAGGAGTGTTAGAATGCTCAAAACCCAACACTAACGACCCATGTGGAATGACATACAAGGATTCACAGTACATACATTAGGAAAAACGGAGAACTAACCCGAAGACACTACTTACCTATACCCAACAAGAGTCCAAAGCAAAACAAATACCGATCAAGGACAATAATACCATAAAATTATTACAGAATGGGGGTTCCATTTACATACCAGAGACTTCTTGTGGCTCGACCTTGACCTCCTGAGGAACGATGTTCGTTGGAACCCAAATTCCCTTTGCCCCCAAAGTAGGACAGTTGGACCTGAAATGACCTGGATGATGACAGTGAAAGCATATATGATCCTTCTTACAATCCCGTTGCACATGCCCTCTTTCTCCACACTTGAAACACCTGAACTTGTGACAAGAAAATCTGTGAGTGCCCCCACACTTTCCACACACCTCATGATTCTCCTGACTTCCAGTTCCCCGGTCAGCAGCCTCAGATTCCTCGTCCTCTGCTGAAAGATCCCTACTCGTCTTTCCTAGTGGTGTCTCTACAACTAACACTCCTCCAATAGCCATCTCAATAGCAGTTCTCTCACAGTCTGTAAGGTTGCAGCTTACTCCTCAAGCTTGGTGATTACCCTGGCAGTGACCCGATCCAATACACCGGGCAATTCTTCTTGCTAAATCTGTGAAACTTCCACGGAAATCATTTATCGCATCTGATCGGCGGACAACACCGGCTTATCCTGGCCACCAGCTCCCAAACCTGATTTAGATCTCGCCTCAAATCGTCTCGCCATCACCATACTAAACATAAACTAGGGAGGTATAAGATGAAACACATATCATACCAGGGGAGCCAACTACCAACAAAGCCCTAGGGGTTGTGACTTCCTTGTTACACGTACGGGTCCTATGCTTTCAATAGTACGGGCCCATACTACCTTCCATACCTACTTGTATTTGTCTCAGGGATCATCACAACGCCCTCACAATACTCATAAACATAGGCGAGCACTCAATCCTCACTCCTAGAGGAAGGCTAAATAACTCATACTGGCTTACTGGCTCCCACATAAACAATCCTACCACCAACTGCCACGCGACCCTCCATTGGTGCCAGTTAACTATTGCATTAATACAATCACATGCCACACAGCTTAAACAATCTTAGACTAAAAGATTTAATCCTACAACGGTTGGACTCAGACAAGAGTTGCGCAGCAGGACCAAATCCCTTACTCTAAGACCATTTAACCCATGTAGCATGTGACTTGGCGTATTCACTCAATAGTTAGTTCACACACGAAAGAGTCATACAACAATCAATGATGTACTCTACACAAGATAACGCATCAAAGATCAGGAAATTCTATCATATGATTCCTGAGGATCCCTATCTTATCACTAGCATACTGTTCTAACGTATCACAATATCAAATAATACATGGTATTTTGGGGTCTACTTACTGGCTCCGACTGATCGTACACATCGTATCCTCCTTTAGTATTTTGAAAACCATTTGAAAATCATTTTGAAAATCTTTTCCTTAGTTTGAGACTGGATTCACACGAGTGTTTCTCCAATTCACTCAAACCAAGGCTCTTATACCAACTTGTAACATCCATAAAATTCAAAAAAAATTTAAAACTTTTTCAAACATACAAAAACCATTATTTATTACAAAATGTTCTCAAAATAGTTTCATATCAGAGAATCCCAGAAATCAAAATCATAAAATATGAGGAGGTGCACAATCAAGCCTTTGCCTTCCCGCGATCATCCGAAGTACCTGAAACAAAATCCAAAACTGTAAGCCCGAAGCTTAGTGAGTTCCCCCAAAATACCAACGCCATACAAACCAGAACAATATCATAACAAACAACATTCGTATAGAGTCTTCAGCTTGAATGGACCGCCTCAGCAGGCCTTCAGTCTATCTGGCCCACTCTCAGAACCTTCAACATGTCTGGACCGCCTGAATGGGCCTTCAACCTGTCTGGACTGTTCTCCGGGCCTTGGGCTTTACTGGTACTCCCCGATGGGCCTTCAATCTTACCGGGCCGCCCTGGGTCTGTTGGCGTAGAACACAAAGCAGGACCACCTCAACCCACCCGCAACCACACAATCAACACATAGATTTTCGGATTAGGTGTCTACTCCCACAACTATAATTGGTATGTAATTGACCCAATAGTAGCTTGGTCCATTTTGGGTTGCATTCACCAGAGCAATTTGATAGGATGGATATTTGAGAAAAAGTTTATTTGTGATTTGTTAATATATTATAAGAATAATATATTAATTGAGAAATCATATTATTTAATTGGTATTGATCAAGAATTAATTTGGAATTAATTTAGTGATCAAAAGAGGCTAATTAAATTAACGGGGACTGATTAAGTAAATCAGCAATACATATAGTTTGGGCCAATGATCCAAGATTGATTAGTAATGGACTATGTTTATGTGAGAGTCCATGAAGTGTTAGTCCATAAGGCTTATCATATGGATTATTGGATTAAAGGCCCAAAGGGAATGAATTAGGGTTTAAAAGTTGAAACCCTAGGAGTTCTACACTATAATACTAACCCCTTAGCTCCAAAATCATGCCTCTAAGAGTTCTAAGAGAACAATAGCCGATTTTGGTGTGCCTCCTAGCCTCTCTCTCACTATCCTCCATTTGTTCATGGTGTTTTGTGAACCATTTGAGGCATCACACTTGAGGTGCTAAGCTCTTCAATGGCCAAAACTCTACAAGCTACAACAAAGAGGTATATGGCTAACTTGTTTTTATGTTTCAAATATCAAGTAGTATGCTAGTTATAGCTTTCATGCTTTGGATGAATTTTGTTGCATGTATCACTAGAGAAAACTTAGATCCAAAGCATTAGGGTTGTATGTGCACCATAGGAGTGTTATAGTACATAAAACCCAGCAGTGGTATCAGAGCCATGGGTGTTTTCTATTATATTGATGCATTGGTTGATTGTTCAAAGCAAAAGAAAATTGTTTTTTGGAATCTGATAGATGACCACGGCGTGGTCAAAGTTACCACGACGTGGTGGACCATATGTGTGAAGATTTTCAAGTTTCTGGCCATTTTTGGATTATGATCATTACCACAATCTGTTTTGGACTGTTAAAATTCGTTTTTTCTTATAAGGTAATGATTATCCTCATCCAATTAAAAGATAAATTATCAAATTATAAAATAATTACTAGATTATATGATAAGCTAATTATTTGTATTATTTCATTTATCTTGCTACATGAATTGTAATTAGGTCAAATTGGTAAAAGATAATATGATTATTTTATTGGTTAAAATTTGATCTAAATGTTTTTGAAGAGTTACAAAACTTGCCATCAAGTTTTGGAACTCAAAAAGTTTTTTTTAAGGAGTTACAAAACTTGTCATCAAGTTTGGAATTCAAAAGGTTTTCAAGAGTTACAAAAACTTGCCCTCAAGTTTTGGAAATTTAAAAGTCTCATTTATGAAACATTGAATTCTAAAAACCTAGTAATTTGAAAATGTGAAACTCTTGGGTTCATAACTTCAAATATTAATTAAATACTTTTAATTTTGAATTTTGTATTTAGAACCTTGATGTTTCCTTTGAATAATTCACATTGCGCTCCTATGGACTTTATTAAATTGATTAAATGTTTAATTAAAAGAGAAAGTTAATAAATCTATAATCATATGGTGTAACATCCGGACTTTCAGATGCATTAATGTGTGTTTATCCTTGAGATTTATGGAGTGACTCGACGAGTTGTGAGTCCAACTCGCCGAGTAGGGTCGGGTTGGTCACGTGGAATTAATGAGTGGACTCGACGAGTCAGAGAGTTGACTCGCCGAGTAGGTGCTGGGCAGAGGAAACCTAATTTCCCAGGGTTGGGTCCTATATAAGGGAACTTATAGCCACATTTGCGGCTCACCTTCACTGAGAGTAAAACCCTAACTTCCTTTTGAGCTACTCTTAGGGTCTTTTGGTAGATTTCTTTTGAAGAGGAAGGAAGGATTCATCAAGGAACAAGAAGGGGCCAGTGGATCAGTGTTATTTCGTCCAAGAACTTCTAGAGAAGGTAAAAAGTTCCCACCTTTCTCCTTGTGGTGATTAGATCTCATGTTTTGATGAATAGGGTTTTCGATCACCTTTTTGTTGAAATATGAGTACATAGAGTCCCTTTATAGGCCTAGACTTCAGATCTGGACCTTGTGAGGTCCAGAGGGTCCAAAGGATCAAGCTTTATTCCGTCACTTAAAGAGTTATTGTGTTTGGTGCCCTTGTTGGAGCATGTATTGGCATTATGAGTCTTATATGCCATGTTTGAACGTAAAGCTTGTAGCTTTACGTGACAATCGACCCTTAGGGTGGTAGATCTAGTGTTTGGAGTGATAGATCTGCCTTAAATCTTCTGAATGAGGAATCTGGTAGAAGGGACTCGCCGAGTCCATGGCCTAACTCGACGAGTCGGTGAGGGTTTGTCCCAATGGGTTTGATTGTGCGATAACTCGGCGAGTTAGGAGTCAACTCGACGAGTTGAGCTGGACTTTCTTGAGACTTCTGAGGAAACGAGGGGACTCGTAGAGTCGCAAGAGTGCACTCGACGAGTCGGGTCAAACATGGATTGTTGACTCGAGTTTGACTTTTGTTGACTTTAGGGTTTGGTCAACATGAGTAATGGAGACCATGGAGGGGTAAAATGGTCTTTTAACCAATTCAAGAGTTAGAGATGTGTACGGCAGTGGCTAGTTCGAGATTCGGGTGCGAGGTTATTTGCTTGCTGCTCACAAGGTGAGTCTTCTCACTATAATTTACCTTGAGTGGTATTTATGTGTGACCAGAGGGTCTTATGTGCTTACTTGAGTTATGCATTTTGTCTGTGTGATATATATGCTATGTTATGTGTTACCGAGACCGGACCGGAGGGTCCAACGAGCTGTGAGACCGGAGGGTCCTCAATGAGACCGGGCCAGAAGGTCCAACGAGCTGTGTGACCAGAGGGTCCTCACTGAGACCGTGCCAGTGGGTCCAACCAGCCGTGGGACTGGAGAGTCCCACTGAGACACATAGACCGGAGGGTCTTACAGAGTTATAGCCTCGAGTGGCTAATGTGTTGTATGTGGTATTTTGGGGAACTCACTAAGCTTCGTGCTTACCGTGTTATGTGTTGTGTGTTTCAGGTTTTTCTCATGATCCCGGGAAGGCACCGGCTTGATTGTACACACCAGTGAAAGAGTTATGTTTTTGAGGATCTTGGATTTTAACCAAACAATTATAGAGTTGCGAATTGTAAATTAAATAAATGAGATTTTTGTGAAATGTGTTATGAGAATTATGTGATTTTAAATCAAAATTTTGTTTTGAAAATTTACGGTGTTACAAGTTGGTATCAAATCCTTGGTTTGAGGGATTCGGATACACCTTCGGGTATGTCTGGACTCAAACTGGGGATTTGAGAAAAAAATTTCAAAAGAAATGATTTGTCTAAAACGAGCAAGAGTTTCTAAGAGATAACGAGAAGGAGCAGTGTGTACAGTCAGCCAGAGCCCGAACGGTGATTTCCCCAAGTACTCTTACTTATTTGTGTTATGAGTTATTATTGAGATATTAGAGATGCATGCTAGGGGATAGGCTAGGTATTTCATATTTTAGGGCTAGAGTGGCCTGATTTGTGATGCCTTAGCCTAGGAGTTTTGCTATCTTTGATGTGTTTTGAGGATGTGCGGAGTAAGAGTATCCAGTAGGAATATTTCAGAGATAGAGCTTCGAGTAGAGGAGTAATCTAGGAGATATACCTAGATAAGCATTGGAGGAGCCTACTGAGAGAGTAGTTAGATGCCCGCGTGGGGTAGAGTTGCTTGAGTTCGATGACACCTGTTGAGTGTGAGTAGAACAAATAGAGTTGTAACCCAGAGTGGTTTTACGTGCTGGTGGAGAATATCCGATGCCCGAATGCTGCTTGCTTCGTGCTTTGTGGAACCCTCGATGATCGGAGTCAGCTACTAAGTGAATATGACGATATTCAGGAGGTAGATGGTTGGCATCATAAGTGGTTCTTCAGCAGCTGATGGCGGAGAAGTGAGAGAACCTAGGAAGAACCTAGGGAGTGACCTTAGTCAGATGAGTACGCTGATAGAGTAGAGTATTTCGCTGGGGAGCGAACACGCGTGATAGGATTGGTGATCGAGAAGGTTGAGCAGCTACGTACGAAATCTGAGATGATCCGTGTGGAAAGTATGGGTAGATGTGGCAGGTAGTATGGGCCCGTACTACTGAAAGCAGAGGACCCATACTCGAAACAGGGAGAATTCCGGATTTTCTAAGTAGCATATTGGGAAGAGATAACATGGGTTGAGTACCATGATTCGTAGCAGATAGTGCTTATGCCTTTTTCCAGTTATCCCGTTGTGATTGATTAGACTGAGATCAGATGTGATGGTGTATGGGGCCAGAGGGCCATGTTGAACGAGTTCAAGGGAGCATACCTTGAGAGGGAAATCGAGTTAGTTTCCGAGAGATTTTTGGTGAGATGCCAGTTGGAGTCGCAAGACTCAGGGATGAGTAGAGATGGTGCTTTATGGAGGATTACAGTTTGAGTTGAGCAATCGGCCGATAGTGGAGATGTCACTTTCTGTGACCAGAGTTGTGCTATTTCTATTTCCTGTGAGAAATAGAAGAAATATTGAGACTTTCAGTTTCTGAGCTTGGGGGTCAACCTTGTGGGGTAGCATTGGTCGCGATCTTTCACTGGAGTATATGGGCAGTATGTATACCATAAGGTAATATTATAGTATGAGAGGGTCATCAGTGATGACTGAGATGGTCAAGGACAATGATATACCCTATTTGAGTATAGTAGGGCATGTGTTAGCAGCAGCGTCGGGTGGTCAAGAGGAGTATATTGGGGCGGTGGCTCTCATTGTCTAGGATGGATATCGAGTATGGGAGTAAGGTTTTTGCTCTCATGATAATTCTCATGATGGAACGTTGGTTGGGGAGTCGAAGATGAGGAGTGTGAGAATTCATTATTCTCAGACCGAGAGTAATGACTACTACGGGACAGTTAAGATGTCCGGAAGTGTGTCAGTATGAGATGTTGGATGACACGATGGGAAGATTTCAAGGATTTTATCTGAGATTCGGGATGTTTGGAGTTGCTTGGTCTCTATTGGAAAGATCATCGATTGTATGTGGTACTTTCCAAGAGTAAGTGTGATGTACCTGGTGAAAACGTATGTGGAATAGATTGTTGGTGTACCAAAATGGTGATGGTTCGAGCCATGAGTGGGGGAGAAACTGGGTATTTTATTGGAAGAATCAGGGATTTGTTCAAAGGCGGTTAGTGGACTGGATATAGGGACATGCGGTTCCGATGCATGAAACCAGAGTTGGGGGTTGAGGCGGGGTGCAGAGCGAGATAATACATGTTGTACGTGTTCAGGAAAGGATGAGAGTCTCCACGGCAGGTGGCTGTTGGTCGGAGATCTTGTGATGGCTAGGAATTCCTCGGGGTTGTAATAGTAAATTCAAGGTGGGAGGCTCGTAAGGATAGTTTCGGTGGTTGAGAATTTCTGGTTCAATGTATGGGTTGTTATATGCACTTTGGGAAGGGTAGGAGATGATTGGGCAGCCAACTTCCGGGTCGGTATGTGTCTTCTTGCATGGGTTTTGAGCAATAGAGGAGGGAGTTTTGGATGGCTGTCAACGTGTTCTGAGTCATTGACGATACCTCCGTGTTTCAATTGAGAGTTGGGATACTCCGAAGTTACGAGTTGTGTGAGAGGAGGATCAGTTGTGAGATTCTGAAAGGATGTGTGGCTATATTTGAGTATGACGCCGTAAGTAGGAGATCAGTGGCTGAGGCAAGACATCGTGAGGCTCTGTGATGGTGTACCGAGGTATCCGAGTATAATGCCATGAATTTCGGATTATTTTGAGACTTGAGTTATGAGATGGAAAGTGGTGCATCACGTATCTACGGTTCTAGTGGGAGCCCTTCGATTATTTTAAGAATGTGGATTGCAGCAAGGAAAAGTGTTTTGTTATGACGGTTGTCATCAGGAATAGTGATGCATAATTTGGGTAAGTGTGTGCACCTATCTATGTTGGTCCGTGGAGCATGAATTAGCGAACGCAGTGTGGTGTCGACGTGAGGATGAGATTGTGTGGTGATACTGCAGGGAGCCGTAGTATTCACCAGTCAGCGAGAGGGTGTTGTGAAACTGCGGGGAGCCGTAGTATTCACCAGTCAACGAGAGGGTGTTGTGATACTGCGGGGAGCCGTAGTATTCACCAGTCAGCGAGAGGGTGTGGTGATACTGCGGGGAGCTGTAATATTCACCAAGCAGCGAGCAAGAAGCGTTGTGAATCTACGGGGAGCCGTAGTATTCATTAGTCAGGGCATGACTCAGGGGAGTTCCTAGGCTTGAGTAGCCTCATCATTCGAGTCTGTAGGATCCTGGTGGTCGAACTAGGGGCGAGACTGGGGTCTCCATATTTGTCGGGAATCGTTGTATTCTGAGTTGAGTTGTGGTTATCGCAACCGAAGGGAATTGGAGAAGTGGTGTACGCGTGGGTTGCGGGTCATGGGTCATGAGTTAAGTGCTTTATGGGGACGAGTGGTTCCAGTTCTGTGTCGGACCAGACACTTGAGTCTGAGTTTGGCTTGGGTGGTGAATTGAGCAGGCGAATGAGATTCCGGATTCAGAGATGGGTTTCATTTTGAGGAGTATTGGGTGTCATATGATGTGTTAGACCTGAGTGAGTCAGTTCGTTTGTATGGGGAGGACCGCGAGGCGCATGTAACTAATGAGTAGTAGACAACATAGGTAGAGGGTGAGACGATTTTAGTTGGGATTGTGGTATCTGTTTGGGGTAAACCGAACTTCGTGACTTGTGTGTCACAATGGGCCGAGATAGTTGTTGTGAAAAGGAAGTTAGTGAGAAGTTTTGGGTCATGCAATGGGTAACCTTTGGAGGTTCAACTGTGGGGTCGGGAGTTGACCTGGTACTCTGTGTTGAAAGGGAGATTGGAGAGGAAGCTGGGGCTTATGATTTTAGATGTCAGAGGACACTTCTGAGCGAGCATGATTACTTTTATGTCTGAGGACAGAGTGTTGAGAGCTCATTTTTCAGTTGGGTTCTGATAGCAGTACAGTGGATGAGTCCCTGGTGAGATGTGAATACTTTCGTTCCCTGGAGTATGATATGGATCGCTTAGTATGTTTGGTATGAGTGATCGGTGGCAAATTTTTCGGCTTTGACTTGTTTCTAGCAGTCGCAATGAGAGAATCAGAGGGGCAATGAGTTTCCAAGGTCTGTGTTGGGTCAAAATTATGGTTTATACTTTACTATTCTAGGAAAATGTATTTTTATGTCTAGGACCGTAAATAGCTTGGTGTTTACGGCTGTATATGTGTTTACGACTGCAAACCCATTTACGGCCCATGTCATGTATATATAGGGTAAAGAGTACAATATAGAACGAGGCTAGAGAGAAGGAGAGCATATTGTAGAGAGAGAAACTAGAGAGAAGAATAGTGTGTGTGAGAGAATCTTGTGTAAGGAGCATCATTCATATCTTCAATACATTCAAGATTCAAGTTATTCTTCTTCTCCTTCTCTTCTATTGATCTGGCATCATCCGTTTGATTGGGATTCCGCACCATCAAATGGATCTGATTGATACACAAGCAGTTTGGGGACTTACAATTGGTATCAGAGCTTGGATTGTATCAATCAATTTTATCAGATCTGGAGCTTATTTGATCTTATTTTTGAAGGATTTCTGCGTTTTTGGATAGATCTTGGCAAAATAAGGGGGGTTTGTTCTTCGCGTTTTTCATAAAAACGAGTTCTGGATCGAGTTTTGGAGCAAAAAGTGTGAAAAACGTTGTTTTTCTTCGCATCTGAAGCAGGGTTTACGGCCGGAGTTTACGGCCGGAGTATACGGTCGGAGTTTACGGCCGGAGTTTACGGTCGCCGGAGTTTACGGCCGGAGTTTACGGTCGCCGGAGTTTACGGCCGGAGTATACGGTCGCCGGAGTTTACGGCCGAAGTTTGCTGTCGGTGGTTTACGGCTCGGAGTATACGGTTTGGTGGACGGCTTGGTGGTATACGGCTCGGTAGACGGCTTGGTGGATTGCGGCTCGGTGGACGGCTAGGGAATTCAGCTCAGCAGCATCAAGCTCTTACCTGCACGCGCATCTGAAAAAAAGGAGGAAACGCATTAAGGGTGCCGGGGATCGAAGCCTGGTCTCCTGCATCTTTAACTCAACGCCCTACCAAGTGATCTACCTTGCCACACGCTACTTTCCTTTCGATTTTAATTCATAAAGCGTCCCTGTTGGTTCCAACTTTCACATTTTTAACACTTTTAACCCCAAAATCAATTTCCTTTTAATTTTAAACTCCATTTTCAACCCAAAAATTTTAGCTTTTAATTTTTGACTTTTAATTTTGACTTTTTACTTAAAATTTTGACTTTGACTTTTAAAGTTTGACCTTTGACTTTAAACTTTGACTTTCTCGTTTAACCTTCAAAATTTCAAATTTAGCTTTTCGGTTTGACTTTTAAGTTTGATTTTTTAAATTTGACTTTGAAGGTTGACTTTTGAGTTTTTAGTCAAATGACATATTTTTAAAACAATGAGTTCTTCAAACACCAAAGTCAATGAAATTTCTTGTTCTCAAACAGGCATTGATAATGTTAAAAATCTTCTTGAGCATATAGAATTATTACGTAGAGAGAACGAGGACTTGAAATATGAAAGGTATCAACTTAGGAAAGGACAGAAACCCCTGAAGGGTGAATTAGAAGCAAAAACCAAAGACTTTAGAAAACTTCAGGAAGAGTATAGCAATAAGAGTGCGAATTATAGATATGTGACTGAACAACTTGCTGAGGTAACTGCTGAGCTTGAAACATTGAAAAACAAATTTGAAAATGCAGATTTTACTTTTAGAAAATTTGATGTGTCAAGTGAAGTAGTTGCATCCATGACAGAACATAATTTGCAATTCAAAGAGAACCAGCAAAAGGGTTTAGGATATCATAAAGTGCCTCCTCCTTATAATCATAATTATCAGTCTAAACCATTGACTAAAGAAGAGATTTCCAGAGAGCCTTATCTCATATATGGCAAACCAGCTAGATTTGTGTCAGGAAGTATTCAGGTTGAAAATACTAATGTTTCTACTTCCTATGCAGATCCACCACTAAGTCATTGCAAGCAAGCAGCTGAAGAGAGTGTCTTTGATAATAAGATTGTTTCAAAGTCTGATGACTTAAATTTTTTCGATATATTTGATGATATCTTTGATAATTCTGCCGTGGTTGTGTCAGAAAGTGTTGAGCTGAACGATTCTAATGCTTCTATTTCTTGTGCAGGTAAAGTAACGGAAGATGACAACAAGGAGAAAACTATTGAACAAACCAATGTCTCCTTGAACTCTGAATCTGTTGCTTCGAACTCAGTTGCTTCTGATCAACCTGCTGTTGAGAAATACAGGCCACCAAAACAAGCGAAACAGAGTGCTTGCTGTAATTGTGCTTGTGGGAACAACCAGAGACAAGGCAAGGTCACGCCACCAGGGGCAGGAAGAAATAACTTCCCAGTGAAGAAAAGGACATGTTTTCACTGTGGAACACCTGGTCACATTGCCCGAAACTGTCCAAATCGCGCATACATTCCCTACTACGCACAAGGATGGCAAAATGCGCCGAGTGGGAGATTCACCAAAAGAAACCCTTCCAGGTCACAATCGCGCAATGGTGACTGGAACGTACAGAAGGCCAAGAATCAAACCCACAAGGCCAAGAATCTAACTTCCAAGAACAAGAAGGGAATGCCGACCAAAAATTCCAATCCAAGAGATGCTCCAGTGAAACCAAGATCAGTTAGATCAAAGTCATCTCGAAGATTGACTTCAAGTTCAAAAGCAAGTACTGAGCCACCCATCCGATCGAACAAGAAATGGGTTAAACCCGAATACAGATGGGTTCCAAAGGTTCAATCTCCCAAATCTTCTATCGATTCTAATATTTCGTCATCTTCTGTTTGTGATAAGCAGGATATGTCGTGGGAGAAAGTATCGTGCAAGGATGACAAAGGTCAACCCAGTTTCAAAATGGAATGGGTTCCAAAGACCAACTAATCCCGCTCTGTGTCGGAGCAGCTATGGAGGCATATCATCAGACTTTGGTTTGTTGGTAGTGGCTGTTCCAGGCACATGATAGGAGGCATTTCTCAACTGTACAACATTCAGAACATTGTTTGAGAGTATGTGTCCTTTGCGCGAAAGTAAGGAAGGACAGGATCACTCATGGGGTTAGTGCTTAACGATGTGAAGAATTTTCGGATCTGTTCTGATATTATGCGTGCTGTTCTCAGACCTTCTGGATGCAAATTCAATCGGTGACTTACGGTTTGAGTTTTCTTCTCTATACTCCTGAGTTTATCTTACACTGTTTCATTTCAAAGACATTTTTCTTTAATTTCCTTATATGTCATTCTTTAGTAGGTTGTTTTGGGAATTGATATGAAGTATAGTGCTAAAGGGCAATTTATGATGCGTGTAATGCACTAAAGCCGAATTGTCTAGACTCTGTATTCAATGTGTTGGTAGGCACAAAGGATTTAAAAGGACTAGACTCAGTTTGAAAATTGAAAGGACTTGACTAATATGAACTTAGATAGTTTCATTTGGACTAACCATACGACGCTCGGGTAGATTGAGCAGTGAGATAAACATGGGAACCTGCGAGATACACTAAAAGTTAATTATCTAGAACTGTGGCTTAATTCTTCCTTGATGTACGGACTTATGACCTTAATTCTGGTTCTGATAGGGCGATTGGGGGTTCTGATAAAGTAGGTCCGTAGGAAATTATTTTCTTGCTTTCTGTCTGTCAGTCATATGTTGCTTCCTCTGCATGATTGGAAGAGATCCGACCTGGAATGCAACATATGCAACTCTATTTCTACGCGCCTCCTTATCAATGAAATTCTTTCTATCTGTTAGTCATATGCTGTCCTCTCTGCGTGATCGGAAGATCCGACCTGGGACACAGCATATGCAACATTCTACATTTCAATCCCTCTATCTCTGTTAGTCATATGTTGTTCCCTCTGTGTGATTGGAAGACATCCGACCTGGGATACAACATATGCACTTCTATATCTGACTTCTTTCTTAATGATTGAATACTCACCTAAAGTAAGGAGTTCTTTGGAAGTTCTTGATTACCGGGGTATATCGGGAAGTGGGAAACATGTTCTAGTACATCCAAAATTGAACCATTTAATAGGTTGTCTGTAGATCTTACTGTTTAATTTAGGTGGACAACAATATCCTTGGTCGTCGTCAGCTAAATGTCCATTTAGGAATATATATCACAATGACTTGTCACTTATAATTTGTCCAATTTGTCAACATCCTTTGTGTTTAAGTGGACCACAATACCGGTGATTGAGCAGATCTAGACATGCAGGCGTGTGCTGATAAACGATATTTGATTGCTTGACAACTTTGATCCCAAATATTTTTGTTTTTGTTAAATTTGTTCATAGTTTTCCTCTATGCACAAATTTAGGGGGAGAATTAAAAAAAAATTCAAAAATCAAACAAAAATTAGAAAATTAAAATTCCAAAAATAGTGTTATTTCTGTTTTATTTCTTGTTCAAGAAATCAAAAATCCAAAAATATTTTTGTTTCTATTTTATTTCTTTGAAAATATAAAAAATTCGAAAAATATTGTGTGCTAAGTTTTCTTTTAGTTTTTGTTTTGTCTTAAAAAGTGAATTCAGGTGCAGATGAGACTCATGGAGACTGTATCGAGATTTTTGAGCTAAAGCTTCATCCGTGATTATCGAAGAATTCTCATTCGAAGGAGCAAGAAATGAAGACTATTCTTTCAACATTCATTTTTTCTACCCCAGAAGCAAGGTGAAGTTGTACTTGAAGATTATGTGACAGATTGCATTGAAGCCTCCTCAATCAATTTGCTGCTATCTTGTACCTGCTGAAGTGATCCAGAAGTTTCGTTCTCTATTCTCTCTAACGATTCTCAAGCTGAAAGCGCTATCTTTCAAGAATTAGTACATCAAGCCTCCTCACCCAATGTGCGTTCAGAGTCAAATTGTGAAGAAAAGCCCAACTGCTCAAGATGAAGTCATTCATTGAAGATTCATAAAGCTCATCTTGAAGCTGTGAAGAATTTGAAGATTAATGCTGAAGCCAAGCTCCCAATGAAGATTAACAAGAAAAGCCAGCTACCTTTTTAGGGGGAGTTTGTTGGGTTAGTTAGAAAAGAAAGCTATAAACCAAGGGGGAGATTGTTGGGTCAAAATTATGGTTTATACTTTACTTTTCTAGGAAAATGTATTTTTTTGTCTAGGACTGTAAACAGCTTGGTGTTTACGGCTGTATATGTGTTTACGGTTGTGTTTACGGTCGTGAACAGGTTTACGGCTGTAAACCCATTTACGGCCCATATCATATATATATAGCGTGAAGAGTACAATATAGAGAGAGAGGCTAGAGAGAAGGAGAGCATACTGTAGAGAGAGAAACTAGAGAGAAAAATAGTATGTGTGAGAGAATCTTGTGTAAGGAGCATCATTCATATCTTCAATACATTCAAGATTCAAGTTATTCTTCTTCTCCTTCTCTTCTATTGATATGGCATCATCCATTTGATTGGGATTCCACACCATCAAACGGATCTGATTGATACATAAGCAGTTTGGGGACTTACAGTATGTTATCCGAGGAGCAAATTAACAGGGTGATAGCTTGAGAGGGCGGCCTGGTAGTGAGACATGCCACTAGAGTTTTCAGATTCTGGAGAGCCAGAAGGGGTATCGTAGCGGAAGAAGGGTATGTCCTCTTCCGGGTTTGGGAGTTTCTGCTTGGTTTTTAGTGTCCATGGGGGAAGTTAATTGTGTGATATGAGATCCTTTCGGTGGTACTTTTCGGGTTGTTGGGTTCAATCTATGTGACGTTGAAGAAGCGGTTTCGAACGCGAAATCTAATTCAAGTGGGGGAGAACTGTAACATTCGGACTTTCAGATGCATTAATGTGTGTTTATCCTTGAGATTTATGGAGTGAATCGACGAGTTGTGAGTCCAACTCGCCGAGTAGGGTCGGGTTGGTCACGTGGAATTAATGAGTGGACTCGACGAGTCAGAGAGCTGACTCGCCGAGTAGGTGCTGGGCAGAGGAACCCTAATTTCCCGGGGTTGGGGCCTATATAAGGGAACTTATAGCCTCATTTGCGGCTCACCTTCACTGAGAGTAAAACCCTAACGTCCTTTTGAGCTAGAGAGTGTGAAAGGAGCTAATTTTGGGGTCTTTTGGTACATTTCTTTTGAAGAGGAAGGAATGATTCATCAAGGAACAAGAAGGGGGCCAGTGGATCAGTGTTATTTCGTCCAAGAACTTCTGGAGAAGGTAAAAAGTTCCCACCTTTCTCCTTGTGGTGATTAGATCTCATGTTTTGATGAATAGGGTTTTCTATCACCTATTTGTTGAAATATGAGTACATGGAGTCCCTTTCTAGGCCTATACTTCAGATCTGGACCTTGTGAGGTCCAGAGGGTCCAAAGGCTCAAGCTTTATTCAGTCACTTAAAGAGTTATTGTGTTTGGTGCCCTTGTTGGAGCATGTATTGGCATTATGAGTCTTATATTCCATGTTTGAACGTAAAGCTTGCAGATTTACGTGACAATCGACCCTTAGGATGGTAGATCTAGTGTTTGGAGTGATAGATCTACCTTAAATCGTCTGAATGAGGAATCTGATAGAAGGGACTCGCCGAGTCCATGGCCTGACTCGACGAGTCGGTGAAGGTTTGTCCTGATGGGTTTGATTGTGCGATAACTCGGCGAGCTGGGGGTTAACTCGACGAGTTGAGATGGACTTTCTTGAGACTTCTGAGGAAATGAGGGGACTCGACGAGTCGTAAGAGTGCACTCAACGAGTCAGGTCAAACATGGACTGATGACTCGAGTTTGACTTCTGTTGACTTTAGGGTTTGGTCAACATGAGTAATGGAGACCATGGAGGGGTAAAACGGTCTTTTACCCAATTCAAGAGTTAGAGAGAGAAGAATAACAGTTGGTTACTTAGAGTCGAGAATCGAGTATTAATTAGAGATGTTTACCGTTTGTGTAGGGCAGTGGCTAGTTCGAGATTCGGGTGCGAGGTTATTTGCTTGCTGCTCGCAAGGTGAGTCTTCTCACTATACTTTACCTTGAGTGGTATTTATGTGTGACCAGAGGGTCTTATGTGCTTACTTGAGTTATGCATTTTGTCTGTGTGATATATATGCTATGTTATGTGTTACCGAGACCGGACCGGAGGGTCCAACGAGCTTTGAGACCGAAGGGTCCTCACTGAGACCGGGCCAGAGGGTCCAACGAGCTGTGAGACTGGAGGGTCCTTACTGAGACCGGGCCAGAGGGTCCAACGAGTCGTGGGACTGGAGGGTCGCACTGAGACACATAGACCGGAGGGTCTTACAGAGTTATAGCCTCGAGTGGCTAATGTGTTGTATGTGGTATTTTGGGGAACTCACTAAGCTTCGTGCTTACCGTGTTATGTGTTGTGTGTTTTAGGTTTTTCTCGGGATTGTAGGAAGGCACCGGCTTGATTGTACACACCAGTGAAAGAGTTATGTTTTTGAGGATCTTGGATTTTAACCAAACAATTATGGAGTTGCGAATTGTAAATTAAATAAATGAGATTTTTGAGGATCTATAAGGGGTGTTTAAGGAAGCGGCCTGTAAAATGACCGCCATTGGGTATCCACTCTTACCTACCGCACCCTTGACCAGTGGAGGGTCGTTAGCCGAACGGGTTAGATAGGACACTTAAATCCTCATTACAAGTATAGTGAAATACAACGTAACTAAACACTTTATAAATTCCCAATCTTAGGTACTTTAGGAAAAATGTGAATTTGATGCTAACCCATGAAATTGCACATTACACCATTTTGGTCAGTTAGTGGAGCGTGTGTGGTTAACCGGCACACTAATGTGGACTAATGAAGGATGGCAATGGGTTTCCCATAAATTATCATTGATCAATGGAGCGTGTGTGGTTAACAGGCACAATGATTAGGTGATTAATGACATCAAGAGTACCAAGCTAATTTGCATGGTTATTCACACCTTGTTTGTGATCCTCGGTATCCCAGTCATAAACTTGAAGGGTATAATCGAGATTAAACATGCCATTGAAAAGTTCAATGAATCTCAAAAGAATCTAGGAATTTCAATTCATTTTAAACCTAATATTCATTTTCGTTTTTCATTGTGGAAATTGGTAAATCATCATTTACCTACCAAAAAATAGTTTGCAATTGGATTACGGAATCCCTCTTCTGAATTGTAAATTATTGTGTCGGGTCCTAGCCTTGATATTTCATTTGGGTGTTATATTAAGGACTAAATCAACTAAATTGTATTTCTCGCTTTTAGATGTCTAGTTCTGACAACTACGGTCTTCCTTATCCTTTTGGAAAAACATTCCACATGAAGATGATATTCCTCAATATCATACTTTACTTCCTCCACCTCCTCCAATTATTCTCTCTGACCCACGTGTTCATCGACTTGAAAAGTTCAAGGTCACTCAAGCCCTATTGGCAAGCAAACACCAAGATGGAAGGTCTGTATGTGCTCATGTCTTAGAGATGAAGTTGCATATTGACAGGCTGGGAATGTTGGGTGTCGTTTTCCCAAGGAAGTTGGCCGTTGACTTGGTTCTTCGGTCACTCCCTAAGTTATATAGTGAGTTTGTTAAAGAATACTATGTGACAGACCACGACGTGACCCTTATCGATCTTACTTATTTGCTTATTGTTGAAGAATCAGCAATGAGTTGGAGCACTGGTCAAGCAAATTTTTCTAGATGATCAATATCCCAAACTTCCATGGACATTAAAAATGGCCACATTGGAAATCCAAAATGCTTTCTCTTCCCAATGGAAAGGAATTGGCCAAGGTCAAACCTTTTGACCAAATGGTAAAGAGAAAGACTGAATCTGAGATAGTCCCATGTACCATTCCAAAAGAGTCTGTTTGTTTCTATTTCCAAGAGAAGGGGCATTGGATGCGATGCTGCCGTATATACCTGAAATATCGCAAGGATGGTAAAGTCAAAATGTATGACTTTACTTCAGGTAAGTTCACTATCTAATTCTATTAAGCTCCTACTTATACATTCTTAATACATGATGTGACAAGATTGATTTTTGATGTTTTGTAGGATCAAAGAAGAGAAAGGAAGCTTGAAAGAATAGTAAGTTGATTCTTATCGCGAAGAGATGGATTTCGATCGCATGGTTCGATGATCAGATTTTTTTGAGCTGCTTCTTAGGAGTTATGATAGATTGCTTAGGAATAGATAGCATCATAGTTTTCATTTGTAATTACATTGTAAAGACAATTTTTTCCACACTTTTTATAAATAAAGAAAATTTTTGATTTTATCTTATATTATGTTTCCTTGCAATGGCATTTGTGAAAATTGTTGTTTATATGTGTTTCCATTAATAGCAATATTGAAAACGGTTTGATTATTAGTTATATCAATTGTAGTAGTGTCGTAATTTTTCTAAGTAAGGAAAGATTCTCATCGCCCAAGTTTCAATTGGAAAGAAACTTGGAATCATATGATTTGAATCATGTGATGTATGAAAATCTTGGTACTTGGGAAATTGAGACTGATTCCTTGTTTACATATGTATGTAAGTCAAGTGAAAGATAGAAGGATCTAGTACACATTGATGTGCACTGATCAGATCCACCACAAAGAATGATAAAGGCTATTCGTCATGATTTACTAATGGTTTAGTAAATATGGTTCTGCTTACAATATTAAGTGTAATTCTAATACCTTGAAAAGTTTCAATGTATAGCAGAACGAATAAGAAGAATCAATTAGGCAGAAAGATAGAAGTTTCTCCAGACTGAAAGGAAAGAAGAATACTTGAGTATCGTGTTTTATGATCATCTTAATTATTATGAAACCATATCACGATTGATCCTTTAAGGACACCTTAGTACATTTGTGTGGCTAAGTAGAGGAATCAGAAATTGTTGAAATGGTTAAATAAATTAAGGTGAGTCATACTTCGTTCCAAAATCGAGTCTTAGAGTCATACTCGAAGATTGTGACTTGAGTGACATATCTTAAACAGGTTTATAACACCTCATACAACGTGGAGTAGAAATGTTTCTTGTTCTTTCATATTTGTTATTGGTAGTTGTGATGTCTTGGATAAGACAAAGACCAACTGAGACCAATTATGTGAAGTGTTTTTCTTGATAAGAACTCACACTAACTCTTGAATATTTGATTGTCAAGAAAAGTTCCTTGACGAAGAATCTTATATGTCAAGAGGTCAGTGGGAGTCTTAATGGTCCTGAATAGGTTCAGGAACTAATCAAGAATAAACCTATGGTTTATCACTAGCACACGACTTAAGGTTTATAATATCGTGTTGACATATTCTTGTTTCTGTGCCTATATTACAGTTAGTTGGACTATGCATGTGAGTTCTATGAGTTCTCATTTGAATGCATAAGGCAAAGCACCTTGATCAATGGAAAGTACATTGATTTGTATAGATGAGATGCTCAACAACATGGAAGCAATGGTAGAACCCTTGTGCTACTAGATGGCAGGAAATTAAGATTGAACTAGTTCAGTCCATATGAGTTTGGATTTGTCACAAACCTTGTCTTGCGATTATGGTTTTGACAAATTCACATGGATATGAACACATACACCATTAAATCTAAGTTGTAAAGGTTTCTCTCCGCTTCATGAAAATGATTGTGAGAAAACGCTTTCACTAAGTAGATTTCAAATAATTGGCAGTTGTGTTAATTGCGTTCTCAAATTCGAGTATGAATATGGCATCCCTCTTCATAGTTCGAATTGTAGGAAATGGCAAATAGTATGAACATTCAGAACATACTGATGTGAGTTCTGAAATAGTTTAGACACACATATGAACTGTCTAAAGAAAGGTGTGTGAGTTTGAGAAGCCTAGATAAAGTCTTATCGAAACATCTTGTATCAGAAATCTGAACTTTCGTAAGAAAGTCAATAAGTATTGATTTCTAGAAGTCCACCTGATTTATGGGTACATGTCAAAGCTAGTGGGAGCATGCTGGTAAGAATGTAATTATTATGCTAGTGGGAGCACAATTATTACGATAAGTGTTGCGAGTTAGCAATGCTAATTATAGAAAAACAAAGTTTCGATTCGTAAAGTTGTAGAGTTTGAAAAGTTGCTTTGATATAATTAAGGGAGAGGAATTCATACTTCATTTCAAATATAAAAGCTTAGATTGAGGTTTTAATAGAATTTAGTCAAGGACATATATGAATGTTATGTTGAAATGATTCAGCATAAGGAAATTCTATACATGGAAATATTATAGTAAGAGACTGGTAAAGTATCATGTCGTTATGTAAGACATCATCAATCGTGTCTCATCTAATTCGGGTATAGGATCAATTGCATATGCTATAATATTTATGTGTTCCAAATTTTCCAAAATGCTTAGGGCATTAAGATGGAAATGTGAACAGAACCAGATATGACTAAAGTTGTTTAACAATTGCTAAGAACAATCTGAGGTTCACCACAGATTGTTCGCTTGTGGGCAATTGGAAGTATAGTAATGGATGGACCATATTGACATAATTTTGAAAAGATATAACTCTATTAAGAATCGATTGTCATATGGAAAATATGGAAATGATTCCATAATGAGAGTTGGATATTAAGAATCTATGTGTAAGTTAGAAACTTTCATGCAAGAAGGATATTCAAAGGAATGTAGTCTGAATATGAGACTTTGTATCTGTGGAATTGTCCTGTAACAATCTCCAGTGGAGTAATCTGCAATATCATTGTCCAAGTCTCTGTGACTTTGGTGCGTTGACATTACAAAAGTATCATTGAATGATAGTTTATAATCTAACACATTCTAGTAGTGGCGAGAATTTCGTATTCTTAAACTTACGATAAGGATTTGGAATTGTGAAATGAGTGTCATTGGAAATGTTTACAATTGATCTATTTCACAAAGTAAGGACCATAGGTAAACATAGTGTACATGCTTGGAGCATGGGATAACTATTGTTTTAATTCAAGTATTAAGTTGATTAGTCGAAACATTATAGAATGAATAATGTGTAATCAATATGGTGATTAAATAATAAGTGTTTTATTTATAATCAAAAGTTTTGAGACCATATTAGATTGGATTATTCTTGTGTTTCAATTTGCATGTTTTGACTTCCCGGATAATAACATTATTCAAACATCCACAGTCAATCATACTTTGGAAGTAAGTAATGAGGTAAGACTGTCATGGATCTGACTGTAGATTGTCTAAGTGTTTAGACATAGCACAAGTTTGCTGCAGTGTTCATGAGTACTCCTGTAATAAGATTTGAGTATTGGATTAAACCCACACTCACGTGAATCACTTCATGGATTTTATCACGAGTGATTGTGAGACGATAATATCTTATATTCTTCAAACGGAGACATATAGTTGTTTTTTACGAGTCTGTTACACATTGATAATACGTAAACACATCAGTAACTTGATGTTATAAAACGTATTGTTGTGTGTGATTTGATGAGTAAATAGTACAAGCATACGAATCGAAGTTTATCCGTTCCTTTTACCCTAAGTGGATAAAAGTGATATCTGTGGGCCCCTCGATGATTTAGTGATGACACCCTAAGCGCTTGGCCAAGCCTGGACTGATTTGATTTTTTCAATTAGTCAGTCGTCATAAATCGAAAATCGGGAAACAACACATGAACAGAGAGAATGATTATAATCCATATCTCAGTTCATATGATATCTTGTAGAATGGAGAAATATATGATCCCTTATCTAAAGGACGCGTTATTGATCAGAGTTGACAGCGGCTTTTGAGAGCTACGATTGTTATTCAGTTTTGAAGTCGTACTTGCAATTATAGTTATTAGACTTATCCAAGTGGGAGACTATTGGATTAGGTGTCTAAGCCCATAACTACAATTGGTATATACTTGACCCGAGAGTAGCATGATCCATTTTGGGTTGCATTCACCAGAGCAATTTGATAGGATGGATATTTGAGAATGAGGTTATTTGTGATTTGTTAATATATTATAAGAATAATATATTAATTGAGAAATCATATTATTTAATTGGTATTGATCAAGAATTAATTTGGAATTAATTTAGTGATCAAAAGAGGCTAATTAAATTAACGGGGACTGATTAAGTAAATCTGGTATACATATAGTTTGGGCCAATGATCCATGATTGATTAGTGATGGACTAAGTTTATGTGAGAGTCCATGAAGTGTTAGTCCATAAGGATTATCATATGGATTATTGGATTAAAGGCCCAAGGGAATGAATTAGGGTTTACAAGTTGAAACCCTAGGAGTTCCACACTGCAAAAGTAACCCCTTAGCTCCAAAATCATGCCTCTAAGAGTTCTAAGAGAACCCTAGCCGATTTTGGTGTGCCTCCTAGCCTCTCTTTCATTATCCTCCATTTGTTCATGGTGTTTTGTGAACCATTTGAGGCATCACACTTGAGGTGCTAAGGTCTTCAAATGCCAAAACTCTACAACCTACAACAAAGAGGTGATTGACTAACTTGTTTTTATGTTGCAAATATCAAGTTGTATGCTAGTTATAGGTTTTATTCTTTGGATGAATTTTTTTGCATGTATAACTATAGAAAACTTAGATCCAAATCATTAGGGTTATATGTGCACCATAGGAGTGTTATAGTACATAAAACCCATTAGTGGTATCAGAGCCATGGGTGTTTTCTGTTATATTGATGCATTGGTTGATTGTTCAAAGCAAAAGAAAATCGGTTTTTGGAATCTGACAGATGACCACGGCGAGGTCAAAGTTACCACGACATGGTGGACCATTTGTGTGCAAATTTTCAAGTTTTTGGTCATTTTTGGATTATGATCATTACCACAAACTGTTTTGGACTGTTAAAATTCATTTTTTTCTTATAAGGTAATGATCATCCTCATCCAATGGCATGGCATCAAATGGCTAGAACACTCCATTAAAGCTTTATTAGGGTACTTAGTGCATGAAGGAGATCTAGATCTAGTTAAAGCTTGGAACTTTAGGCCCAAGGAGTCCACAAAGCTCCCAGATCTGAATCTATAACCTCATGCAATGACCAATCCAAGGAATGGTCCCAAAATGGGCCAAAAATGCTCTAAACTTCCATAGGAGGAGATCTAAGAAATAAGATGTCAAGGTATAGACTTTATACCTCCAAATGGCTGCAACAACACTGAAAATCCTGAATCTAAAGCTTCTCCCTTCAACTATGCACCACCAACTTCAAACTCCTTCAAGGAAAACACCAAAGAACACTCTTTAAGCTCTCACACACTCAAAATGGGGAAAGAGGCACAATTAGGTTTTTGTCTAGATTGAGGGGACGATGAGGGAGGCTAACAATGGGTCATAAGTTCTTTAAATAGGGTGCAAAACCCTGAAAATTAGGGCTTTCATGTTCAGCCTTCAAATCGTCGAGTTGGGGCCTTCCAACTCGTCAAGTAGGTCTTGAAAAGTACATATAAAGCTTAAAATTCATTCCTGAAAATCGGGACGTTACAAGTAATTTATATCTTTCTGGTTTCAATAAAGACTGGTCACAACTCCAAGGAAGCTTAGGGAAACCATATGATCTTTTGAGTTGCTGAAATTCAGATTTTTCGCCAACATTTTCGTCAAAATCAGAAATTTCTACAAATATATCAGGTACATTCTTTCCTAGCTACAAACTTTTGTTTTTATCTGTTTTATTGAGCCGTGCATTCCTTCTCTGAACATTGAGGACAATGCTTCATTTTAAGCATGGGAGAGGGTTAGTTAAAATTTTGAATTTTTGTTAAAAAATTTAAAAATTTTCAGTATTTGAGTTAAATTTTTAGTTTTTAAGTTAACTTTTATGCATTTTATTTTATGCATAAATATTATGAGAAATTTTTTTACAAAAATATATATTTTAAGGTTTTATTTTTATTTTTCTGCATCATTATAAAAGAAAAAAAACTCAAAAAGATTTTATTTTTAGTTATTTTAGTGTTTATTTTTTGCATAAAAATTTTAAAAAATAATAATAATAATAATAATAGAAAAAGTTACATGAGATGAGGATATCCTTTACATTCGATAACTTTATAAAGATGAAATGTGAAAGGAACTGAAAAATAACAGTCTCACTACAACCAAATATAAGAATTATCTTTTCAAAATTAAAAAGTATTTTAAATGTTTACGCGTCGAATAATTTTTACAATGGAAGTGTGGGATGGAAACTGAACAGTGTTTTAAAAATAATTTCCTTAATGTCTTAAAAAAAACCTAGATCGAATAATCATTTTCTTTCCTTGAAGTACTAAAGCCTATAGTTTCTGCACCTTTTGAGGTTAAGATGGAACTCTTGTTATATCCACACAATTAGTTATCATTTTTGAAGTATTGAAGATATGGTTGGCCACAAAGTGAAATCTGCGCCGAATCGATGTACTTGTTAGAAATGGTACATCAAGCAACTTGAAGAAATTTGTAATTCAAAGTCAAATCCAAGTCAAGTTCAAGTCGAAATCGGCAACCAAGCAAAGTTATATATGAGGAGATGATCAAGACAAAGAAGATGTGTGGTATAATGAGTTAGTTCCCTCGATAGTAGAATCATATGGTTAAGCTTGAATTTTCTATCCATACTGGAGCTTACCACGTTCACTGGACGAGTTCGGGAAAAAGGTGGGGTCGGTCAAGTTAAGTTTTTATAAACGAATTTTCATAAAATTATCTTTAAAAATACACTATTTTCACAAATTTAATTCAGCATAAAAACTATTTACTCAAAGGTTGGTTTGGCTTGCTAAATATGAGTTCTGAAACTGCAATAAAGGTATTGAGACCATTGTCTAAGTTCATGATTTCAATGGAGATTCCTCGATGTAAAGTATGTTCACGTGGAAAAAAAGAGTGAAGTGTTTTTAGTTCAATTTTTAGTTCCTGTTCTGATTCATTTTTATGTCATCTACGTCTTTCCATTTCAGTTATAATGTTTAACCGTTTTATTACATGAGGAAAAGTAAGGTTTAAGCTTGGGAGATTTGTTAGATGTCATTTTATGCATATTTTATATTGGTTTTCATTAGTGTATTGCATCATATTTTGTGCATTTGTGTCTGCATTAGTTTAATTAATGTTCAATTCATGTATTTCGTTATAATTCTCGTACTACTTGCGTTTTTATGTCTTTTTTAGGTATTTCGAGTGGAGCGGTGATTTGGAAGCAACTTGGATACATGTTTGGAACTTCATGGAGGTAAAATACGTAAGGGAACAGGAAGTTGGGTAAGATTTGCTAAAGCTGAAGAGTTCGCGTCCAAAACTCAACACGATCGTGTTTTTACCATGCGATCGTGCTTTTGATCGTGTTTCATCTTCGCAACTTTTCCAAGACAAAAATCGAGTTTCAAGACCTCGAAGCACAAACACTATCAAAATTTCCAAGATTTTCCAAGAAACACGATCGTGCTTTCGGTTTTTTTTTTAGAAATAGCAACGTACTTCATTAAACGGAGAATTCGGGACTTCAGAGAAAAAAAACACTATCAAAATGACTGTGTTTTTCCCAAAATCATGATCGTGTTTTTCACTTCTTTGCGTTTTTTGTTGCTGGCTCATATATAAATACTGCCTCTCTGTTCAGTTTGAATCTTAGACATTCCCAAATGACGAGAAACACTTTTCGGTCGATTTTTGAGGCGATTTCTCTCCGTTTCATCAATTTCTGAAGATCTGGGGGATATGGATCATCTCAATCATTCATATTAGTAAGAATTAGTAGTTTAATATTTCTTTTCTTTAGTTCTGATTGCATTTTAGCCATGTCTGGCTAAACCCTAGAATTAAGTTCTACATAGATCAATACTTTTCATGTAATCAATCATTAGACTTGGTTTTTAATTTGTGGTTCTATCTACTTATTTCAGTTTTGTGCTTAATGAATATTTGATTTAAGTTCTTTTTAGCATGTCACCTAATTTAGGATTAAATCACTCTAGTTAATCATTTAATGAAATATGTAATTGTTCTAATCATCTGATAATAACTAACAAGTATCATATTGGTCTCTTTCTAAAAAAAATATCATATTGGTTTCATGTTAGGATTTAATTACGATATAAATTGAAATTTCATATTTTTACGTTTTCGAGCTTATAAGAAATGTTGAATATTGTTGGGAATTTTACACAGATATTAAGGCTGCTTTTCTGGTTTTAAATAAGAGCTTGTTTAATTGAATTAGTAAAAATTTGGATTAACTGAAGAGTTTGTTTTGGTTAATTAACTAGGTAAAAGAAAATTTACTAGAACTTGTTAGTAGTTTTCGGTACCATCTTAGATAAAACATTTTTTGAATAATCAGGTTTATGTTGATTGCATGATCAGAAAAGTCACAACAGAACTGAACTCGTTTTTTTACTGAATTTCATTTAGTTATTTTCACTACTATTTGGTTTCTAATTATTAATTAAAAATCCGTCTTTTAAATTTTTTGTTTTATGACTGGTATGTGCCTTACACAAATAAGCATTGACCATTAGACTGTGTCCCTGTGGATTTTACCTTGCTTCCTTGTACTATCATTTAGTGCCTTCAAGCAGTGATAAATTTTAATTGCTTAAGACGCCCAAGACAACGTTTTAACATATATATATATATATATATATATATATATATATATATATATATATATATATATATATATATGACTTTTAGACAATATATATGTGTAAAAACACATGTAACTTAATCTAGTTTATTATTGCCTAACTTACACATGTTTATAACATAAACACATATTATATAAACTTTTAGTCAACAATAACAAGTTTACGTAAACCAAGAGGTGTTTTTCACATCTATTCTCCCCCAAAAGAAAATATTTAAAAAGGGTCGTAGAACTCACCCTTGAAGCGTATGAAATGTTCGTTGAAGACATTGGGTCGTTTTTTGCGTTTTCAAATTTTGAACGAGACACCTTATGGAAAAACCAAACTACAATGACACGTAGATCTGTTTAACGGGAGAATGAAAAACCAACTTTTACGCAAAGCGGGACACCAAAGCTTGGCCGAAACAATCGTCGGAGTATCGTCGGTCACGACGACACGTGGCTGCCTACAATGATTCTCTCGGTTGTTTTATCCTTTGTCGGTGCTTCTCGTCGGCAGGGTTCATCGGGAAAGGATGCAAATAGACAATGGAGGGGATAGAGGTGGTGTAGGACGGAGAAGGGTGGCGGAAACAGGGCTTGTCGCTTTTTTGGCGGCCGGTTCCTTAGTTGGTGCACACAAACAGAGAGAGAGAGAGAGAGAGAGAGAGAGAGAGAGAGAGAGAGAGAGAGAGAGAGAGAGAGAGAGAGAGAGAGAGAGAGAGAGAGTGTGTGTGTGTGTGTGTGTGTGTGTGATCATGAAAATGAGTGACATGACTGATCTTTAAGAAGATTTTATGCACATTCTAGTTGTACTATGATGATGTCATGATGGTGACATTATCATGATGTCATGCTCTTTGCTTGTCTCGAGTTTTGTACCCCACAATCCGATCTCGTATCAATTTTCCAAACACACCTTTATATTGCCTCTAGTGTGCTGAGTTCAAATATGTAAACGAAATTTCAAACTGATAGACATTACTAGGTGAAAAAGAGGTTCAAAGTTTCCTTTATATAAAACTCCGGTTTGACAGTTTTCGCGAAATTTCCTTATCTTCGGGTTAAAAATATAACTAAAGTGAAATTAAATATTAGACCGTAGTCTTAGTTCATAAATGTTTTCAGAATTTCCCAATGGGATGTGCAAGTGTCCCAATAAACCATTTCAGTTTTCTTTTTGAAAAAAAAAATCAATTCTATTATAATTTGTTTTCTAAAAACGGACGGATTTTTTTGCATACAATCTCCGTTTTCGACGTTTTTTATGTCCACGAAGTTGTGATAGTATGCTCTATCCAATTTCAGTGTCAACCTCTCACAAGTGCACTTACCGCTCAAATTTTATTTTTAACATTTTAAATAGTACTTATTTTTAAGAATATAGTTTTGTTCTATAGCCTTTGACACAAATTAGAGATTTAGAGAGTATCCCACATGCAACTCTGGATATAATTACTTTAATTGCATCCAAAACATGGAATTTTATACAATATATCCTATTACAAAAGGGTTCATAGTGGTTTGATGGGCGAACTTAGACCTAAATTTACTGTTTGCTATACAAACCTTTTGGAAAATCGATATAAAGAAGACAATAATATAGTTTCTCACATTTTCCCCATGAGAATCTTTCGATGAACCCGTAACACTCGTTCTTGTCCATACTTGTGAAATCAATGTTCACCAACCTCTGATTAGTATCATCGGTGTAGCGAATGGGGTACCTTGCAAAGATTCCTTGGAAGTTCACAATGACAACTTTGTAGATAGCCATTGTTGAAGAAAGAAAATGGAGGAAGGAAATGGATGCAATAGACGGAGTGATGATGAAGTGTTATCGGTATCTCACTAAAAATCCTAAGGAGACACAATCAACATTTACACGTAGACATTTTAAATGACATGACACATAAATTATCGGATGGCCCCTTAATTTCTTCAAAAGGGACCAATTAGACCAGACAAAAACAAGTTTGCTCCCTCATAAAGCACGAAAAAAAAACTTAAGGGATTGAATACGCAAATGTGAAATATATTATAGGGCTAATGAGTCATTTTCTCTTTGATTTTATAAACAAACCATTTCTGACAACTTCTGGAAGTGTCGTGCATAACACGTGCAACACTTGGCCTTTCGCAGTTGTTTGTATTTTGAAAGACTTCTACTTAAAAACTGATGCGCATGTGTTGCGTGACACAACACTGGACCCTTATCGTTAAACCCCTTCTCAGCTTACTTTAAGTTATATTATTCAACATAAAACTGTTTTATTTTTTTCAACAATATTTTTATTATTTTAATAATATTATGAAGGATATTATAAAAATTTCAAGTATACTTTACATAATTGCAAGACCATTTGATTAATTTCATATATTTTTTTTTGTATTACATTGTCTATAACCAAATATTAATAAATTATAAAGTTAATCAATAAAATTACGAAATCTATTAATGCTAACCGAATAAATAACCATCGTCTTGGAAAATTTAACAAAATGAACATGTTGTTTGTTAAATTAACAATTTTATTTATTGTTATTTAGCGATTCTTATGTTTAATTATTTTATATAAACGTTCTCAATCAGTTTTATTCGATGTGGTCTAGACAACTAGTGTCACTAAAGTGACTTCTATATTTTCAATAAATACATGACATATCTTATATGTTAAACAATAATTTGGTTAATAACCACCAAATTAAATATAATTTAACAGAACAAATATAATATGTTTAACAAAACAAAGATCTCACTTGTAATATATGGTTTATGACATGTATTCTCATTCACTCGTAATATATGGTTTATGACATGTATTCTCAGAATAATTATTGTAATATGAAACTATTTTACGTTTGTAAAATCAGTTTATTTAAATTCCAGTTTATTGTAGTAATTTGCAGCCGTTAAAAAACAGTTTTTTTATTACAGACTTCAGCCGTTTGATTCATCTCTTCCGCTGCAGAGGGTTGCAGATGTGGTCCACACACTTCATACGTTTTTGCTTCGAAAAAACAAACAACACCTAACTCTAGACAAAATTACATAAATGGTCCCTATGACCAAAAGTCACAAACTCGGTCATTGTTAATTTTTGTTGAAAAACATGATCTCTGTGGTTTCCAAAACTTGCGTGACCGATATTTTTTGCTAGCATTGTTAATTTTTTACATGTTAACAAAAATATCATTCACGTAAATTTTGGAAACCATAGAGACTATGTTCGTAAATTTTTTTAACAAAAACTTAGTTTGTGATATTTGATAAACCACAATGACCATTTATATAATTTTTTCATAACTCTATGTGAATCTTCACAATCATTTATCCTTCATAATCGGTCTATTCACTCGTTGCCGAGAACTATATATCTTTCAGACTTGTCCTATTTCAGACCGGTCTTTGGGTGATCTCCTTTTTTTTTTTTTTTTTTTTTAATACCGGTCTAGATCAGTTCTCCATCATTACATGTGTTTTTCGGTTTGGATTTAGGATGTTTTAGACAAATTTAATTTCAATTTTTCCTAGTTTGTCTTCTGTTTTTTTTTTCGGCCGGTTTTGGCACAAGAAAATATTTGTCAAAATCCGGAAAATTTTCATTTCTTCAATCGGATTCACTTTTCACTAGCACTTCCAAAAAAAAAAAAGCCTTAACGTTTGTATTGCTAAACATGATAAAAAATTTCCTATGAATGATTACGTGAGCTGTCAACGGGTAACAAATCAATAGATTCCTTTGGCATATTTGTATAGTTAAAAATGATCACAAATTTGGAAAAGATACAATAGAATGATGTACCAAATGGTGAATCCAACCCCATTCACAAAGCTACAACATTAATAAATTCCAACTCAAAGTGGTTGGATTTAAGTAAGTAGATGGAGAACAGTTTCAAGGATTTCCAACACAAGGATAATATGAACCACGATGGTATCAATCGGATACACAATCAAACACACACACAAGCACGCATTAAAATCTGTCATTTAGGGGTCAATCTGTTGTATAGGGGTCGTTTGATAGTTGCCGACTGATTTAGAGTTTCTGACTGAGTCTATATCTGACTGAAACCATATTATTTTATTAGTCTATATCTGACTGAAACCATATTATTTTATTATATCTCTGACTAATTATGGTGAATGATGAAAAATGACTATATTACCGTTATGTTGATATTGTTACCATAAAAGAATAAATTTATCGGTGCTAGAAAACTTATAGTTGCAAATTAAAGCGTACATTTTAGCTTTTAATAGATAAAATTATATGTTATTATGCAAATGCTTACAACTTGTCATACTCATATGTTATTATATCAAAAAAAAAAAAAATTACCAAGTAATTAAATATAATCTTGTAATCATATTGAATCAATCACATATCCTAGAGAACTCTATTGCTTAAGAGATTGTACATTGTGCTTCAATATCAGTACCACTACTAACCTTCGAATCAACTAAAAAAAAGGGTTGGAATTTATTTGTAATTCACTGGAATCAACTTTTTTACTCAAGAGTATCAACCAAAGGGTATTGTTGTCTTTTAACAACAATGAAGTGGAATCTATTACCAAAAAATTTCAAATTTTATTGTAAGCACAATTAACAAATTTATGCGGTTTTGGTTTATTTACAATTAAGAAAAGATACAAGAGAGGGGCATTATAGTAAATTTACATGTGGAGTTTATAAGCTGTTGTAAAGACAGTGAATTAACGCATAGAAGCTGCAAAAAAGGAAGAAACTTTTGTCAAATTCAAAGAACGCTAATTTCTTTTAGAGTAAATTGAATTATTTGCATGATTCATTCTAAATTACAAATCACAGAATATCCAGCTAGAAAAGGAAATGTTATGTTGAAAGATAAAAAATAAATTAAAATAAAGAAACATATCAATCATACCCATATGTGGCCATTCTCTTATTGTTGTTTTCTTGAAAATAATAATAAGTAGTGTTGGGGAAAGGGAGAAAGATAACAAAATAATCATTCCCAATTATGTGATTGATATAGAGGATTGAGAGAGATAGGTATCGTTTTCATATAATGAAGGAAGAAAATTCTTATTGTTGTCTACAAGCTTTTAGATCTCCATATCCTTCTCTTCGATCAACTTATCAGCAAGCTCATGAAAATGAGATGCATCATGTTCTTCCTATTATAAATAGATAAATTTAAACAAGATATAACTTGATATGTGAATGAAATGCAAAAACAGTGACATTTATATCCCAAATCATTGAGGTATATTTCATTCAAGCATTTTAACAAACACTTAGCATGCAAATATATAAATTGAGTATAAATCCCGAAAATAATTCAAGCTGTAAGGAAGAAGTGATGAACGAAAGAGGCAATTAGGCACGCTTAAGTGTATCTGAGTTCATAAATAAACATAGATTTACACAGAAGCCTAAATTTCAGGATATAATTTCTATCAAACAGAGCTTCAAGTCGATTGAAATTCATCTCATGTTCAGAAAAATAGCGTTGGCAACCATATGAAGATCACGTCCATGATCTTCATCCGATGATACATCATCACTGCTCACAGTGGACAAACGGCCTTGAACACGATTTACACGACAGCAATTTCTCAGAACGATCAATACAACAAAAATACTCTCCAGCTATGAATTAAAGTGAAGTCGAAGTAAATTGATGATACTTTCTATCCTTATTTTTCTAGTAGTGAAGTGAGAAACAAGAGATCTATTAAGATGTGATTTTTTTATTTTTATTTTTTAAAATTAAATGAAGGAAATAAGATTTTATTTTTTATTTTAATTTAAGTTTTGCTTTTTTGCGAGGACATGTCCCCTTTAAATTGTATTTCAAAACGTACACATTTTATAAAATGGATAAGGAAAAAATTTTAATGGGATAATAACTTAAAAGCATGGCCGGTCCCATTGTATTTTAATATCCGGGACGAGATAAGAACTTTATGTCCGTATATATATGTATTTCATGATATATATATATATATATATATATATATATATATATATATATATATATATATATATATATATATATAGACAATAAAAAATGCACCACCTTTTATAATCAAACAAGTAATACAAACAAAACCTACAAAATCTGATAATCGCCTAAAACAATCTTCCTATATTTTTTGGCAAAAACATCTTTTATTTTACAATAATAAATATCTTGTGAAAAATCACTTTCGATACTTAAAATCACTCAATGCTTCTTGCATACTCCATTATTTAAATAGATGTCCAAGAACTTTCATCTTTGTTAGCTTCATCAGGCAACATTTCTGCAAAAATTTGTAACTCGATAAATAAATATATTCCATCAATATGAGATTCTTCACCATTTGTCAACTTAGACTCAAGATTTAAATAACATTTTTCTAACAAAATATTTATTCTATGTCACTTTTAGACGATTAACCTCTTTTTGTTCTTTTTGTTTTCTATCCTGACCAATGTTTATGTTTTTTTTCAACTTTCAAGATTCCAATTGTTAAGTGATCTGGAAAAGGCATAATACAATCTAAAATAGGAACTTATTTTTCAAAACTACTATCTACTAGCAAGAATGAAATATCTCCGGCCTCCAGAAGTCCGAATACTCAAAATAATGGAGTTCAATAGAGACATAACACAAAAGTTTTAAAAAAACCACAAAAAGTCATATATTCTAAAAAGAATCAAAGCTAAATAAAAAGTTCGAACCTAAAAAATAGATTTCGAACATAAATGTGTTGCAACACCAACAAGAAACGCTCCAATTTTTGAAACAATAACAAAAATAGTCAATTAACATAAATTGGAAATTACATTGAACATGAACATAAATCATAAATTAGAACTTAGAAAGAGAATAAAGAAAAGAAATCAGAATAATAGAAATAAAACACAAATCTCGGATTCAGACTATATGTCTCCTAACCTAAAAGGCTACAATTGAACCATAGGACCAGATTAGAGAATCACAAATCAAAACTTGAAAAACACAGAAATTAGAGGATTTAGAAACCAAAAATTTGAGAAATCAGGTACGTAATCGACTGATAACTAAGAAATTGAAGGCACTTAAAGCAGAATATGGATTTAGAGAGAATCAAAAAAATCTTAAAATTAGTTGTCGCTTACTTTTTATTTATCAGATCTTATGAGAAACATATTATAAGCATCGGGGCATCGATTTCTCCAATCAATAGCATCACTGCAACGTGTTTCAAGGCGCCAATGGACGTTTCATTTTTCTATGTGCAATTGATGAACGGATTGATACCCATCGCTAGTTGATTGGCTCGATGCCATTTTCTCGCTTTCCCACGTCCGAAACAGATCATTGTATTACAGTGGGCTAACGATTTTGGGCTACAATTATATATACTATAGAATGTTGAACTGATTATATGCCCTTCAAATGTTGTTGCCCTGCGCCTATGCTTAATTCGCCCATGTATGGGGTCGGGCTGCTTAAAAGGGTAATTTTTTTCGTTATATATATATATATATATATATATATATATATATATATATATATATATATATATATATATATATATATATATATATATATATATATATATATAGTCAATGGTTTTTTTTGTCCATATCTCCCATTGAACTTGTTTAACCGTTTAAAAAACATCCTTATGACATGCAGTAGTAGATTTAGTTGGTTTCCGGACAAAGCTCCGGTCATCTTCTTCAACGTTCATGATTTTTCCAGCGAATTCAAGAACTCGGGTCTATTATCTCCTTATGTCTCTTTGTTAGATCTAAACAACTTTTGAACATAAACTCATGTGGGTGTTCGATTTTCAAACTCAAACCCATAAATCAATTCTTCATATTCATCTTCTTCTGTTCAAAGTCATGAACACACAACACAATTTCTCATTCTAAAATTGATTTTTGAATGTAGGGTTTGTTCATAGTGTTCTTGATGTTCATCAGTTGTTCATCGTGTTCTTGAGAGTTTCTTCAGATTTAAGTGTGTGTATATTACATCAGAACACGAACCCATATCAGAACACGAACCCAAATCTTCAAAAATCGAACATGAAATCGTTTCTAGGGTATTAACACAAATCATATATATTCCATATTCAAATTTATCTTTCACCTCGATTTCTGGGTTTGAAAACCCTAACTCGAGTTCATTTTCAAGCTCGTCGGACCGTTAAGAACTCGTCAGATCTTCAAGCTCGATTTTGAGAAAACCACCACATATAAGTGTGTTCATCTCCAAGGAACCCAAAACACACAAACTTGATTTCTTCTTTGTTCTTGGAAATCGATTTCTGGGTTTTAAAACCCTAACTCAACTAATGGTTGTTCTTGAGTTCGATTTTTGGTCTTTATGTATTTCTAGAAAACACACACAGAGCAGTAGGTATGGTTTCATTTGTGTGTGTTGAAGATCATCTGTGTGTTCATCTGATCTGAGATTCTTGAGTTTATGTGTTCATCAAATCTGATTTTGTGTTCATCTGATATATGAATACACAACTTACCGAAAAAAATATGTAGATGAACATCTTGTAGCAGGTGTTTGATTTTCAAACTCAAGAACCCAAAACACAAAAAATCTTATATCGGTTGAACATGTTGTAGCAAGTGGCTGGAAAAATCAGAACGTCGGAGTCTCACCGGAGAAGATGGTCGGAGTTTTGTCGAGCAGTCAAATATGCTCGATCTCTGGGTTTGAAAACCCTAACTCGAGTTCATTTTCAAGCTCGACATACCTTTAAGAACTCGTCAGATCTTCAAGCTCAATGTTGAGAAAACCACCACATGTAAGTGTGTTCATCTCCAAGGAATCCAAAACACACAAACTTTATTCCTTCTTTGTTCTTGGAAATCGATTTTTGGGTTTTAAAACTCTAACTCGACTAAGGGTTGTTGTTGAGTTCGATTTTTGGTTTTTATGTATTTCCTAGAAAACACACACAGAGCAATCGGTAAGGTTTTATTTGTGTGTGTTGAAGATCGTAAGTGTGTGTTCATCTGATCTAAGATTCTTGAGTTTATGTGTTCATCAAATCTGATTTTGTGTTCATATGATATTTGAATACACAACTTACCAAAAAAAAAAAGATGTAGATGAACATCTTGTAGCAGGTGTTCGATTTTCAAACTCAAGAACCCAAAACAAAAAAAATCTGATATTGGATGAACATGTTGTAGCAACTGGCCGGAAAAATCAAAACGTCGGAGTTTCACTGGAGAAGATGATCAGAGTTTTGTCGAGCAGTCAAATATGCCGAAAACCAGCTAAACCTGCTATTGCAGGTCATAAGGATGTTTTTTGAACGGTTCAACAAATTCAATCAGAAAATATGGACAAAAAAAGTAAGTGACTAAATATGTACAAATCGAAAAATAAATTACCCTTTTAAGTCATTATTTCCATAAATAATTTACGGACCATTCTATTTTGAGAGATAACTAGCATAAAAGTTATCTTTAAAGACGACATTATGTTATTTCTAAAAGGTTCGTCATTAAAAAAAAAAGATTTATGGTGATTGAAATGCTTGTTTGAATGAAATATATGCAATAAGAAAAACTAATTATACAAACTGTTAACCTATAAAAATTATGTTTTAACCTAAGATATTATCTATCGTTGTTCTTATCAAAATTACCATGGCTTCTATTAATTGTGATATATTGTACTCGAAGCCGCACATCACATCGTTGCTGCCTCCAACGTTCTTCTACTGTTGCTACCTCTGACGTTCTTCTACAAGAGTTTGCCTCTCATAACGTATGCAATATGATGGTAAGTGATTCGGATCACGATGGATGGCAAAGAATGAATGGGAGGAAAAGAGATACATGTGGGAGAACAGAAGATGTTCGACAAAATAAGAATGGATATAACTCTAACTATAAGAATTTGGATAATGTATCATCAACAATATATGTAACAAATTTCCATGATAAGATGGAAGTAAAGAATCTCTAGCGATTACGTGGTCGGCATGCAAAGTCACTGTCACACCCCCAAACCAAAACGACGGAAACGTTCGGGGATGGATGACGTCATATGTAGTATCACAACAATTGCGTCATAGTAATCAAAGTAAACACAACCATTACATTGAATATATATAAAAATATTTACATCTGTTTGATTCGTATTCATATACATCAAAAGTATAACAAAATATAAAGACGTGACTCTATATGCTCCGTGATGGGAATAATACGTGACAGATCGATAGATTCCAAGCAGAAAAACAATATCAATCAAGTAAAGAACACATGAATGGATCAAATGATGTCGAATGATTAATAACTCACACCTCAGAAGAGCTCGATGAAGAACTTCGACTGTAGAGGTGTGCTAGGGTTACAATGCAAAGTAATTAATGAGATTGATAACCTTAAAGCTATACATGCATGCAATATATATATGCTAACCCTAATGATTATCCACTGTTGGACAGGCCCAAACCGGGTAAACTAAATGGACTAACGACCGAGCCTAAAGACGCAACACTTAGACCCAACAATCTCCCCCTTTGCGTCAATTGAGGCGAGAGACTACTTCAGCTCAATGACTTTGATCTTCTTTACAACCTTGAACAGCCTAGGAATGATGGCAAGAAGATTTTGCCGAAACAAAATATACCATCGAAGCATATCAGTAAACAACTTATTATCGGATTCACTGTTCCGATTACACCTATGAATAATCTCCAAAATGTGCTCCAAACAGGCGGTGGAGAATAGGTGTTTGTCAATCAGAGCGAACAGGAATTTTTGACCTTCGCCCCTTGTGAACATGACAGTGTGAAACTTAGGATCAATCTTCCCCTTAACCATCGCATTCACATCGCCTGCCCTTCCTATCGCCTTCACAGTGGTTCACTTATGAATAGCAGAAGCGATCTCCTGATCCATCTTCGCGACATCATGAATATAACATACAAGCATTCGCTTGATGTGATCGATAATAGGCTGATACTCCTGTGGGTTTGTCAACAAAATGTTATTCAGAAGTATCCAATCATGAGGGTTCAGGTTCGGCAGGTCAGCAAGGGAAATCATATGAACCGAGCTATCAGAGCCTCGGGTCACTTTGAATTTGATGTTGATGAACTTCCCTGCCGAAGTGGGTTTCAACACCTTGACCGTTGTGATTTTCTGATTACTCCAGGTCAGGTATTGTGGCTGAGCAAACTCCAGATGATACTCGAGCAAATCCCGATCAACCTTCGGGTCTAGGGAAGGAATGCCAGCCGTTGACTTAAAACAGTGAAAAGTGAATGCCTTTCGGGTGATCGGCATGTCAAACTGTGAGTCCTTGGAGTTCTCAAGCCCGAACGAGGAAACCGGTTCGAGCCAATGAGTGCTCGGTGCATCAATAACCTCTCTCAGAAGTGATTCCATAGTCCATTCAGGAAACATGGACTTCTTCTGTTCTAGCAACTCGTTCGCTTTCAACTCGTTTTCATGAAGTTCCTTTTCTTTCTGAATTCTCTCCCGAATCTCTTGATCAGTGGGCTTGACTTTCAGACTTTCAGTTTTTGAGGCATTCCCGTCTGTATCATCGTCATTTTCATTTTCATCTACATCATCGTCTCCAATTTTCTTCTTTTTCTTGTCCTTCATACTGCCCGAAGCTTCATTATCCTTCGGCTCAGTAGTGACTTTCGGTTTGGGAGGTGGATGAGGTTGGCCCTTACCCTGAGTAACCTTATCCCCCCTTGTTTCGGAGGGATACCAGACGCCGAAACACCTTCAATCCTGCTCAATACATCCAAAGCAAGTCTCAGCTTTTCAGCCAAGTGGCATCGGATGAAGATAGTAAGAATGGAGTCATGGGCTTCCAGGAGGTGTAGGAGAATAGAGTGGACATCACCAACCGAACTCTTAATTATTTCGCGCTCGGTTTTTAAGTCTGCGACCTCCTGATTGGTTTTCTTGAGCTTGAGAGTCTGAATTTTAAGCTGTGAAGTGTGCTTATCCAGCTCATCCATAATTTTGTTTTCAACAGCAAGCTCAGCTTCAAGTTGAGTCAACCGATCATCAATTGAAGTATGAAGCTCTTGGTTAGCAGCCTGAATGGATTTGCGAGCTTCCTCAAGTTGTGTCTTTTCGGCTGCCAGTGAACGCGTAAGGTGATCAACCGAAGCGTTCACTGTTTCAGCATTCTTCTTGGCAGCAGCTTGAAGTGAATCTAGAAATATCTGTGCCTCAGAAATTAGTTTTTTGACATTTGCGGTCGCCTGCTTGCAATCCTTGGTGGAAGCTTCAACTGCAAGTGAAGCTTTCTGGCAGGTTGAGGTTGAGGCTTCAATTGCTTTAGCAGCGCTGGAGATGGAGATCTCATGTTCTTTGACAACAGATGAGAACAGGGCTTTGAGTGCTGCCTCTGAATACGCCCTGGCAGAAGATGAAGAGAGCAAGCGATCAAGTTTGTCATTCATTGCTTTGAGATCCTTTTTGGACACAGGAGCGTCATCATCTTCATCACTCTGTACACGATAAGGACTGAAATAAGTGGAATCAAACTCCACGTCTTCACCGCCAAGAACAGGATCAAAGTCATGGGATCTAGGTGGGGATAAAGGTGCTGAGGTAACAGGAGGATCAGAACCGAATGGACTTGCCCCCGTATCAGATACGTTGATACGAGCAGTAGGTTCAGTTGGATGAGTGGTGGTAGTAGTAATTGTAGTGAATAGTGGGGTTGGAATTGGGATAGAGGTTGCAGTTGTAGAGGAGACAGGTGGAGGACAGGGAGCGATAGTAATAGGAACCGAAAGTGGAATAGAATGAGGAGGCGAGTTTCGGTTACTATCATTAGTAGGTGAGGGTGGAGGCGAATTACCTCTAGGTGGACTATCGGATTCAGTGGCTTCGTCGTCATTTGACTCAGGATCAGGCTGGCCATCAGAAGGAACATACTCAGAGTCACTAGAGGATGGGGAAGGAGACTTCGGTCTGCGAGCTGGATTCTTGGTCTTGCGCTTCTTTGGAGCAGGAGGCTTGGCTTGCTCTGATTTGTGTCTCTTAGGAGTAGAAACTTTGGAGGAATGACCAACCTTTTCCCCTTTGTTATCAGACTTCTTCCCTCGCTTTGCAGGCTTTTCTGCAACGTCCAACGAGCTTTGCATCTCGGGAGTAAGCGGTCGTGGACTCGAAGGAGAAAGCTTTTTGTAATCCGCCATGACATGACTCGCACTGGATACACATTGGTACATGGATTCTGGAATTGACCCAATAAAGATAAACTTGGAGGGATCTGAGACAAGGATCCTCATCGTATGAAATGTAGCAATCGAAGACATGAGGGAATCCGCCATTGTGGGAACAGTAAACTTTTCCATCGCTCAACGAGTGACGATAGTCCAAAATCGTGCACAAGAAATTTCAGTGTACCTTGAAGAAGAGATTATACTCTGAACGAGTTGAGTCCATATGATCGATCCATAGTCTAAATTAATCCCATGATACAGACAATATAGAATGGTCATGAAATCCCTGCTCGTTCCGTATGAACCAGCAACTCTCTCCGATAAGCCCTTGGAGAGGAGCGTTAAGAGTCTGTTCCATTGAGGAGGAAGAGAAAACTTCTTGAACTTGGTGATTGTTGTGAGAAGCTCTGTGTACCCCATATCATAGAGCATGGAGAACAGTTGAGTGGTAGTGATGGAATCTGGGTTTACCACTGATTCAACAGCAGGAAGGTGTAGCAGTGAAGAAAACCTAGACTTTGAAATTGAGGACTTTTGATTGACGATTTCGAAGAATATACGCTCCTTGGCTTTATCATAAACGACAGAGGAGTAGACAGTAGAGAACATCGACATTGGAACACTTTCCACCTGTGTGAGAGCGACCACCAGTGGTGAATACTTGAGACATTCGACCACATGTAGCATATACGAATCATAGACAAAGGGGTTGAGTTCGATGATCAGATTCTGATTAGGTTTGATGGTCAGAAGAGTGTACTGAGCGGATTGATCAAAAACCGATGAAGATTCAACCATTGTTGCAGGTGGGAAGAAGAAGATGAACAGTGGAAAATCGTCGATGTGTTTATGAGAGAGAAAGAAGATATGGTAAAGGAGTCCAAGAGGTGCGAGAAAATCTTTTATACCATCTCTAGGAGAGAGAAAAATTCGTTGTGATGATGATTCGATCTCTGAAGCGTCACCAGAAAAAGCGGGATTTGACAGCCTGGTAACGTCATCAGGCATGATATCAGGCGTCGTTTCAAATTCACGCGCCTTTTCAACCTTATCTCCTGTTCAAATTTTGAACCGTTTTAACTTCATGCTGACTCACCCTTATTTGATTTTTATTATTAAAATAAATCATCAGCACCATAAACGAGACACATTCTTTCGCGTTATGGTAATCAACTGTCGCTTCTTTATAATAAAGGAAATCACCATATCTGTTAGAATCGAAAGCATAAATCTAAAAATTGCCATTAGTACCACAAACAAGAGTTTGGAAAATCATAAAGACCTTCGTGCAAGAGTGTGCCAATGAAAAAGAAATAAAGAAAAATATTTGTGGGATTTAAGTGATGTTTATTGAGACATGAAATTGATGATCCCGGGCACGAATCTCTTCCTTCAAAGTCAAGAGAGACTGAGAAGTGTCTGTGTGGTTTCCCGTGAAATACGATCAAATGTTTGTGAAGAAACATTGAAAGGCATTTTTTTCAATTATAGGCTTTATAGGGTAGCTTACCTTCAACGCAACCTTGATACTTGAAATAAGACCGAAAGTCATATGAAGTACTTGTGAAACCGTTGTGGTTTGTTGAACAAGTAGGTTTGAAAACATATATTCAGTGACTAGAAAATGGTAAGAAATCTCAAAAAAAAATAAACTGGATCTTATGGGAAGAAACGTCCTGGTGTTAGACAGTTTCATAAGGATCACGCAAAAAGAAAAAGAGATTTCGTGAGGTAACAAGTAATAGCTTGAACATTAGAGTGTTCACCGTCAATTCATTCAAGGTGTTGGATTTTGGGTTTCACTTAGGTCGTGGTAGACGTAACTAAGATCATCAACACAGAAATTATGTAACCATAAACCTCAGTGGTAATGTCTGAGAGTCTCAAGGGTTACGAATGTGGAGCGAAACAAGATGGAGAAAAGTGAGGTGGTTAAGGAACCGAAAGTACCTCTGCTATATTAAAAGGACAAAGTAGAAAACTCTTAACTCACTATGAGAAGAGTTAGGTAGCTCGTGACTTGCGGGATTTTAACAGCCTGATTGGGAAGAAACGATTGGTTATTATCGAATCATTAAGGCTTCACTCAGCGTCATGGAGGCTTCGGTCCACATGCAGCAACATGCTTCTAGGGACTCTTAAAACTAGTACATAGAGAAGAAGATTATACCTGCCCCATCATCATCGTGTTTCGCATCTGTGAACTTGAATTCATGTTTAGAATAGAGATATTAGACAAAAAAAACACTTAGAAATATTTTTGAAGCTTTTGGATTTTCTGAACAATAATAAAAACAGAAAAGAAAATATTTTTGGATTTTTTGATTTTCTGAAAAATAAAAACAGAAAAGAAAATATTTTTGGATTTTTGGATTTTCTGAAAAATAATAAAAACAGAAAAGATACTAAATATAAACACTCGAAAGAATAATAAAGCTTTACAAAATTATACAACTGAAACCATTCCTTAGAAAAGATGAAGCGAAATAGACCGAGCGTTCGGTTCATTTCGGTCCCCAAAAATTCAAGAGCCGAAATAGACCGAGCGTTCGGTTCATTTCGGTTCCCAAAAATTTTAAGAATCGAAATAGACCGAACGTTCGGTTCATTTCGGTTCCCAAAAATTTAAGAGCCGAAATAGACCGAGCATTCGGTTCATTTCGGTTCCTAAAAATTTAAGAGCCGAAATAGACCGAATGCTCGGTTCATTTCGGTTCCCGAAAATTCAGGACCCGAAATAGACCGAGCATATGCTCTATTTCGCTTATTCAATTTTAGTAAGTAGAAGGAGGTTTCAGTGCTGACTCAGCTTCCATCATTCCCAACCCTTGGAGTATCTTGTTAAAGCTTGCTTCTGGTAAGGCCTTGGTGAAGATGTCAGCCAGTTGATCTGAGGACCGAACGAAGTGAATTTCAACATTTCCATCTTCAACGTGGTCCTTGATGAAGTGATATCTCAGTGCGATATGCTTTGTCTTGGAGTGTTGCACTCGATTCTAACATATTCGAATTGCACTTTCAGAGTTACAGTAGAGAGGGATTTTCTTCATGCTTAAGCCATAATCTCTAAGTTGGCTTTGTATCCATATGACCTGTGATGTGCAGGATGCTGCAACAATGTACTCAGCTTCGGCTGTGGAGAGGGACACACAACTTTTGTTTCTTTGACTGCCAGCTGACAAGTTTGCCATCAAGGAACTGGCACCCGCCGGTTGTGCTTTTTCGATCCAATCCACATCCACCAAGATCAGCGTCAGAGAAAGCTTGAACAAAGAAGCCAGATTTTGCAGGATACCAAAGACTGAGAGACGAAGTTCGCTTTAAATACCGGAAGATATTTTTCACTGCAATCATGTGAGGTTCTCTTGGATTTGCTTGAAATCTGGCACAATAACAGACATAAAACATTATGTCTGGCCTACTAGTCGTTAGATACATTAGTGACCCTATCATTTGACGATAAAGAGTCATATCAACAGCCGGTTTCTCAAGAGATGGAGTCAACTTCGTGCCAAATGCCATTGGAACCTTTATTTTAGAATCTCCCATCATGCCGAACTTCGTTAACAACGTCTTTGTGTACGATTCCTGATGGATGAAGATGCCTTCTAGTCCCTGTCTTATATTCAATCCAAGGAAAAAGTTAATCGGACCCATTGCGCTCATTTCAAATTTAGTCTCCATCAACTTCCTGAATTCAGCTGTTAAGCTAGGATTCGTGGAGCCGAAGATGATGTCATCGACGTAAATTTGAACAATCATTAAGTGTTCACCTTCTTTCTTGCGAAAGAAGGTTGGGTCAACCGAACCTTGCTTGAATTTTGACATTTTGAGAAAACGAGTTAGAGTTTCATACCAGGCTCTCGGTGCTTGCTTTACTCCATAGACCGCTTTATCCAAAATGTAGCAATGATTAGGATACTTCTCGTTCACAAATCTAGGTGGTTGCTCAACGTATACCGTTTCTTCTAGTTCTCCATTTAAGAAGGCACATTTTACGTCCATTTGGAAAACTTCGAAGTTTTTATGTGCAACATATGCCAAAAAGATTCTTACAGATTCTAACCTTGCTACTGGAGCGAAGGTCTCTTCATCGATGATTTTCTTCAAGGTATCGATTTTGTTATCTGCTGCGTTCGCTTCTGAGTGAATCGCCTTCTCTGGTTTATCAAAGAGCCGCATGTACTCTTCAAATAGATTGGAAATAGGAACCGAGACTTGAACCAATTCTGGAAAGATTTCCTCCTTTAGACTTTCGATTGTTCGTATTTTCTTCACATAATTGTCGTCAAAAGTGACATAATAGGTTTCTTCAATCTTCTTCGAGCGTTTATTCAGAACCCTATATGCTTTTGAAGTAAGTGAATAACCAAGAAAGATCCCTTCATCTACCTTTACATCAAACTTGTTTCAGTTTGCTTTGGAATTGAAAATAAAGCATCTTGAACCGAATACGTGTAAAAGCTTTACATTGGGCTTACGATTATTTAAAATCTCGTATGGAGTGATGGAGAATCGCTTGTTTAGGAAGGATCGGTTCTGAGTGTAACATGCAGCAGCAATTGCATCAGCCCAAAAGTATAGTGGAAGAGAAGCGAAGCTCAGCATGGTTCGGGCCGCTTCACATAAAGAACGGTTTCGCCTTTCAATGATCCCATTCTGTTGTGGAGTATAGGGAGCAGAGAAGTTGTGAGTTACTCCCTTTTTAGCCAGAAAATCTTCAAAGTCTTTATTCTTGAACTCAAGACCATTATCGCTTCTTATGTTTCGTACCACCATTCGCAGCTGCACTTCCACTTTTTTGATGAAAACCTTCAGCTTGGGAGTCGCCTCTGATTTCTATTTAAGAAAGAAAACCCAGGTGAAGCGTGAAAAATCATCTACAATTACAAGTATAAACTTACTACCACCGAAGCTTTCGATAGCCGAAGGACCACATAGATCGATGTGCAGTAGTTCCAGAGGTTCGATGATCTTTGTATTGATTCGAGAGGGGTGAATTTTTCGACTTTGCTTGCCCATCTCGCATGCTGCGCACATGTGTTCTTTGTCAAATTTGAGAACAGGAAGTCCACGCACGTGATCACCGAGCACCTGTTTATTTATATCTTTGAAGTTCAGGTGCGATAGCCTTCGGTGCCATAACCAACTTTCATCTGAGTTCGCCTTTGACAGCAAACATATTGCTGGTTTTCCTTTTATTGGGTTCAGATTGAGAGGATACATCTCCCCTTTGCGCTTAGATTTCAACAGAACTTTCTTCGTTTGCTTTTCAATTATCTCTGAGCCCTCATCATCAAACGAGATTTTCAAACCAGTTCCCACAACTAGTTGAGAAACACTGATGAGGTTGTGCTGCAATCCTTCCAACTAGGCCACTTTTAGTATTGAGAATTCTCCATTGGTGATCATTCCATACCCTTTGATCGTGCCGTAAGATTGAGAGCAGCCACTGTCCATATACCATTCTTCATCAAACTGCTCGTCACTGATAACCTGCAAAAATTAAGCAGATTTAGGAACCCAAAGTTTCTTGGGCCCTGGTGAGACTTTTACGGAATAGGGAATTGCAACTGAAAGATCAACCATATATGTTCTTTTTATTAAAGTGGTTTCATCTTTTCGTTTGATGGTAAAAACTTTGATTTTATCTTGTTTTAACTGGTGTGTTTTATTGTTAGATGGTTTCTCAGTAGAGGTTTTCGGAAGTCGACTTGGCGCTCGGGAGGGATTCCGGGAAGATCTTCGGGGAAGACATCAGGAAAGTTGCAGACTTCGGGGATGCTCTCGAGGTCTTTAACTTACTCCCTCTCATTGAAGACATGGGCTAGGAATTCATGGCACTCCTTTCGCAAATATTTTTGGGCTTTGATGCATGAAATGATATGAAGGTTCGAGCTGAGTTTATCACCATAGACTATAAGGGCTTCGCCCGAGGGCAGATTGAGGCGAATGAATTTTTCATAACAAAGGACATCAACACGATTGGGGCTCAACCAATCCATGCCGATGATGACATCGAAGCTTTTTATGGAAACTGGCACAAGGTCGATTGGAAAGGAATGATCGTTTAGGGTAAGGGTACAGCCTATGAATACGTCGTTAGTGCTCTCTTTCTTTCCGTTAGCCATCTCGATGGTAAACGTTTCGGTTAAAGGTTGGGGTTTATGTTTAAGAAGATGCTTAAATGCATGACTAACAAAACTTCTCTCCGCACCATAATCGAAAAGAATGCATGCATAAGAGTTGTCGAGGAGGAACGTACCCGTAACAACGGTGGGATCAGCGACCGCTTCCTCCTGGCCCATGGCTAGCACTCTTCATGTATTGCCAGCAGTTGTTGCCTTGGGGCAATTTCTCTTGAATTGCCCAATCTCCCCACAGCCATAACAGGCTTGACCAACGCCTGCTCCAGGAGTCTGATTGGTTGGTTGGGCTGGTGTCTTGCAAAATCGGGATGTGTGTCCCTTCTTACCACAACTATTGCACAACATCTCGCAGCACTGCCCATGATGATGAAAGTTGCACTTGTCACACCTTGGGAGGGTGCCAGCATACCTACTGGTAGGTGCTTGCACTGTAGGGGCAGTAGTAGGAGTGGTAGCAGCATGAACTGCCACTACTTGTTGTTTCTTGGAGGGCTCCTGCGAAGACTGGCCCTTACGCTTGTTCCAAAACTTTTTCTTTCCACCACTCGCCTTTGGTGGTTCGGGAACGGCTGCCACTTCATCAAGATCAACCCCGTGATCTATAAGAGTTTGTGCCAAACACTTGGCACTGTCGAATGTGAGAGGTTTAGCAGCCAAAACATTTCCTTGAGTTGGGGGCGTCAATCCGCAAATGTACCTCTCGATCTTCTTGCTTTCCGGGGTGACCATTCCCGGGCATAGAAGAGCTAGATCGCAGAATCTAGCTGTATAAGTAGTAATCTCGGAACCCTTCATCTTTAGGTTCCAGAGCTCATGCTCCAACTTCTGCATCTCGGTGGTGGGGGCCACCTGTCACTAGGCGTGAACGTGTTTACGACCGTGATCGGGTTCACGACCGTGAACACCAGTCAGGTCGGAAATTATTGACTTTTCGAAGGAAACTCGGGTTTTCGCGCGATTTTTTGTTCCGATTAATATATAAAATTTAATTATATAAAACTTAAATGCTTTTCCAAACCATAGAAATTTAACGGAACAAATAAATTTTGAAATTTAATTAACGGAAAGCGCTAACTTTAACGGAAAAAAGTTCGGGTTGTCACATCATCCCCCCGATAGAGGGAATTTCGTCCCGTAATTCAAACATAGAATACAATCATGGGCTCGGAAATAGGTGCAAGTATTTCTGTTTAATCTGATCTTCGCGTTCCCAAGTGAATTCAGGTCCCCGCTTGGCATTCCAGCGGACCTTCACTATCGGTATGCGACTTTGTTTCGTTCTTTTGACTTCTTGATCCATGATTTCTAGTAGTTCTTCCATGAAATTAAGGTTCTCATTGATCTCGATCTCGTCAAGAGGGATACAAGGGTTTCGTCGGATAGACACTTTTTAAGGTTCGACACGTGGAAGACAGGATGAATGTTTCTAAGTTCTTGGGGTAAACGAAGTTTGTACGCTATGTGACCGATCCTGGCGAGGATCTCGAATGGTCCTATGTATCTCGGATTCAGCATTTCACGCTTTCCAAAGCGTATCATGCCCTTCCAGGGTGAGACCCTCAATAGAACACGGTCAGCAACCTGGAACTCCAAGGGTTTTTGTCTCTTATCGGTGTAGCTCTTTTGTCTATCTCTTGAAGCTTTTAGTCGTTCTCTGATTTGTACGATCTTTTCTGTGGTTTCACGGATGATTTATGGGCCTGTGAGAGTGTTATCTGGGACTTGACCTTTAGCTAACTGTGTGCCACCCACCTCAGCCCAGCACAGAGGGGATCTGCACTTACGGCCATAGAGGGCTTCAAACGGCGCATATTTGATGCTAGTGTGATAGTTGTTGTTCTAGGAGAACTCGACTAACGGAAAATGGATGTCCCACGACTTGCCAAAGTCTATAACACATGCCCTCAACATCTCTTCCAATGTTTGAATGGTCCTCTCACTCTGCCCGTCTGTCTGTGGATGGTAAGATGTGCTCATATCTAACTTAGTTCCAAGAGCCATCTGCAGTGAATGCCAAAATCTTGAGGTGAATCTGCTATCCCGATCGGAGATAATGGACACAGGCACACCATGCAGACAAACTATCTCTTGGATGTAGATTCGTGTAAGTCTCTCCATCTTGAATGTTTCTTTGATTGGCAGGAAGTGGGCAGATTTAGTTAATCGATCGACAATTACCCAGATGACATCGTACCCACTCGGAGACTTGGGCAACTTAGTGATGAAATCCATCGTAATCCTTTCCCACTTCCATTCAGGTATTTATGGCTGCTGAAGTAGACCCGAGGGCTTTTGATATTCCACCTTCACCTTGGCGCAAGTCAGGCACTTACCCACGAAGGTAGCGATCTCTCCTTTCATTTTTGGCCACCAATAGAGCTTTTTGAGATCCAGGTATATCTTATCCGAACCTGGATGAACGGAGTATCTAGTCTTGTGAGCTTTGTTCATGACAACCTCTCTGTACCCGCCGAACTTTGGGGTCTAGATTCGGCTCATGAAATAGTAAACTCCATCTCCTTTGATTTCCAAGTTCTTTTCCATTCCCCTCAAGGCTTCATTTGACATGTTCTCTGGTTTTAAGGCTTCCAGCTGAGCCTCTCTGATTTGAGCGGACAGATGGGAATGGATGGTCATTGTCAGTGCCTTCATTCTACGACCTGAATACTCTTTCCGGATGAGGGCATCCGCTACCACATTGGCCTTGCCGGGATGATAGCGTATTTCACACTCATAATCACTGAGTAGCTCTACCCATCGCCGTTGCCTCATGTTCAACTCTTTTTGATCGAAGATATGTTGTAGGATATTATGGTCAGTGAAGATAGTACACTTGGTTCCATAGAGATAATGTCTCTAAATCTTTAACGCAAAGACCACTGCTCCCAACTCCAAATCATGAGTTGTATAATTGACTTCGTGTGCTTTCAGCTGTCTCGAGGCATAGGCAATAACCTTTCCTCGCTGCATGAGCACACAACCTAGGCCCTAATTGGATGCATCGCAGTAGACCACGAAGTCCTCCGTCCCCTCAGGCAGAGACAAGATATGAGCACTGCATAGGGCCTGCTTCAATGTTTGGAAGGCAGTGGCTTGCTTTTCTCCCCAACTAAAGGGTACAACTTTCTGAGTCAGGGCGGTTAAAGGCTTAGCAATCCTGGAGAAATTCTGGATAAACCTACGATAGTAGCAAGCTAGACCCAAGAATTGACGGATTTATGTGGGCGTCTTTGGTGCTGACCAATTCTCAATCGCCTTAATTTTGGAAGGGTCCACGTGTATGCCTTCGTCTCTAACCACGTGACCGAGGAAAGTTATCTTTCTAATCCAGAATTCGCATTTAGAAAATTTTGCATAAAGTTTCTCCGCCCTTAAAGTTTCTAGCACTAGCCTCAAGTGTTGTCTATGATCTTCCTCACTCCGAGAGTAGACAAGTATATCATCTATGAACATTATCACAAACTTGTCTAGGAAGGGGCGACACACCCGATTCATTAGATCCATGAATACCGTGGGTGCGTTGGTTATACCAAAGGGCATAACTACAAACTCGTAGTGACCATAGCGAGTTCAGAATGCTGTCTTGGGAACATCACTCTCACGGACTTGCAACTAGTGGTACCCTGATCTCAGGTCTATCTTTGAGAAATAGTTGGCTCCTTGGAGTTGATCAAAGAGGTCGTCGATTTTGGGTAGAGGATAATGGTTTTTGATGGTGAGCTTGTTCAGTTCACGATAATCTATGCACATTCGAAAGGATCCATCTTTCTTTTTCAGAAACAAGACTGGGGCTCCCCAGGCTGAGGAACTTGGTCTGATGAATCCCTTGCTGAGTAGCTCATTGAGCTGGCTGGATAACTCTTGCATTTCTGCCGTCGCTAGATGGTAAGGGGATTTGGCTACGGGGGTAGCTCCTGGGATTAAGTTAATTCGGAACTCGACTTGGCGCTCGGGAGGGATTCCGGGAAGATCTTCGGGGAAGACATCAGGAAAGTTACAGACTTCGGGGATGCTCTCGAGGTCTTTAACTTACTCCCTCTCATTGAAGATATGGGCTAGGAATTCATGGCACTCCTTTCGCAAATATTTTTGGGCTTTGATGCATGAAATGATACGAAGGTTCGTGCTGAGTTTATCACCATGGACTATAAGGGCTTCGCCCGAGGGCAGATTGAGGCGAATGGATTTTTCATAACAAAGGACATCAACACGATTGGGGCTCAACCAATCCATGCCGATGATGACATCGAAGCTTTTTATGGAAACTGGCATAAGGTCGATTGGAAAGGAATGATCGTTTAGGGTAAGGGTACAGCCTATGAATACGTCGTTAGTGCTCTCTTTCTTTCCATTAGCCATCTTGATGGTAAACGTTTCGGTTAAAGGTTGGGGTTTATGTTTAAGAAGATGCTTAAATGCATGACTAACAAAACTTCTCTCCGCACCAGAATCGAAAAGAATGCATGTATAAGAGTTGTCGAGGAGGAACGTACCCGTAACAACGGTGGGATCAGCGACCGCTTCCTCCTGGCCCATGGCTAGCACTCTTCATGTATTGCCAGCAGTTGTTGCCTTGGGGCAATTTCTCTTGAATTGCCCAATCTCCCCACAGCCATAACAGGCTTGACCAACGCCTGCTCCAGGAGTCTGATTGGTTGGTTGGGCTGGTGTCTTGCAGAATCAGGATGTGTGTCCCTTCTTACCACAGCTATTGCACAACATCTCGCAACACTGCCCATGATGATGAAAGTTGCACTTGTCACACCTTGGAAGGGTGCCAGCATACCTACTAGCAGGTGCTTGAACTGTAGGGGCAGTAGTAGGGGTGGTAGCAGCATGAACTGCCACTACTTGTTGTTTCTTGGAGGGCTCCTGCGAAGACTGGCCCTTACGCTTGTTCCAAAACTTTTTCTTCCCACCACTCGCCTTTGGTGGTTCGGGAACGGCTGCCACTTCATCAAGATCAACCCCGTGATCTATAAGAGTTTGTGCCAAACACTTGGCACTGTCGAATGTGAGAGGTTTAGCAGCCAAAACATTTCCTTGAGTTGGGGGCGTCAATCCCCAAATGTACCTCTCGATCTTCTTGCTTTCCGGGGTGACCATTCGCGGGCATAGAAGAGCTAGATCGCAGAATCTAGCTGTACAAGTAGTAATGTCGGAACCCTTCATCTTTAGGTTCTAGAGCTCATGCTCCAACTTCTGCATCTCACCCCTTGGGCAGTACTCAGCAAGCATTAGCTCTTTTAAACTCTCCGAACCCATGACATTGGCTACTCGCAGAGTCATGGATTTGACCAGACTATTCCACTAAGTCAATGCTCTATCGGTGAAGGTGCAAGCAGCAAACTTCACCTTGCTTGCCTCAGAACAAGCACAAATCTCGAAAATTGATTTGATCTTCTCGAACCAACGGGTTAGGGCAATGACTCCTCCATTGCCGTCGAAGGATTTGGGCTTCGCATTCATGAAATCTTTATAGGAACACTCTTTCTGGTGTGCCTGACCACCATCAAGATTTTGGGGATGGGTACCACTTCCTGATGCGCTAGAGCCACCAAGATTCATCTGCGACATTGCAGCAGCCACATCGGCTGTAACTGCTGCTTGGAACATGACAGGATTGAACTGAGGAGGTGGTAGCGGCGGAGGATCGTAGTTCTTCTTATTGGGTCTCTTTCTGGAAGGCATCTTTTCTCTAAAAGATACAAGGGAAAAATGATGATAAACCTTCTATACTGATCATGAGTCGGATACTTTCGAACAAGATATATCTTAATCCTACAACGATAATAGAGACCTACAATAAAGGTTTACTAACATAAACAAGGAATTGCAGGTCTTTCATTTATGAGGATTAGTACTACTTGTGTAGTGTTATAGAACCATAAAATACTCCTATAGTATTTTAACTATGTGCTTCATTAGTATAAGATTTGGTGAGTTTTAGACTTGTCGCAACACCACAGTCACTCCCAAACCCATGTTGGTCATATCTCGGACAAATATAGCTGATCAGGTTATATTGGCCCCAAATATGACTACATTACTATTCCGGTTTAACCGTAGTGTCCAACTCGCCCTAAATACTTTTATGTAGTTCTTACTGTGTTATGACTTCTTGTACATATGTATACTTGTATACTTCTTGTAAAATACTTACATTTTAAAGTATACTTTTATTTTCAGAGCACTTCGTCCCCTTTAGTGTTTATAGTTGTATACCATGTAAGGTTCGGAATACTTAGTTCACTGTAAACAATAGCTCTGATACCAATCTGTCACACCCCCAAACTAAAACGGCGGAAACGTTCTGGGGTGTATGACGTCATATGTAGTATCACAACAATTGCATCATAGTAATCAAAGTAAACACAACCATTACATTGAATATATATAAAAATATTTACATCTGTTTAATTTGTATTCATATACATCAAAAGTATCACAAAATATAAAGACGTGACTCTATATGCTCCGTCTTCTCAAAAGTCTGCTGAGATAACTGTCTACTGATTTCCTGAGAATACAAGCGATTTTGAAAAGAGCGTATCAGCATAAGAGCTGGTGAGTTCATAAGCATGTTTTTGTGATGAAAACCTGTTAATGAATCAGTGAAAATGTTTATATGTTTCAAAGAAAATCCAATATTTTCTTATGTATGAGTTTGTTACAATGAATCATAAGTATGAAAACCCTGGCTATCTCCAGTATGTATAGAATGTTCCGTTGGAAAACCCTAATTACTACCAGTATGTATAGTGGTTTCATTAATTAAAATAACGCCATGTATTTTATCCCCTGGAATCCTCCAGAATAATGTATAGTAGTTCTATTATTTAAAATAAAACTAATGAAGAATGAAATCCCGTAAACGGTAAGTTAGTTTATACTATTGTGAGTTGTATAACCATGCTTGATATGACTGATGACCTTTACGACGTTCTTCAGGAGTCGGACGATATGATATTTGTCACCCCATGCATGCCTGCCTAACTGTAGCTATCAGTTTAGGTGTGAGATTGTCAGTCCCGAATAGATCTACTCAGAAATCTCACGCTCTCCCTCCAGGAGACTCTGATTATACTAAAAGATAGGATTTAACCTGTACCTCGAAAGGTACAAATGAAGAGTTGTCTCACAATCCTGTATTAACTAGTTTACATATAGTTTTTGTATTGTTCTTTTGTAATTAAATCAGTTTGTATACTTTATAGAGTGATAGTTATACTTAAATAACTATTTGGTAATGAATCCTTGTTACCCGAGTGATATAAATGGATATCATAAACTAAATATGTCATAGTTTATATGTTTAACAATGTATAAGCTCTGAATTTGGAAAACTGAATATCGAAAACCCCAAACTATACCTATTATAGTTTGCATGAATATTATGAATTTGGTTCATGAATTGATCTGAAACTATGCAATTTAGCAGTAAGTTGAAAACGTCCCTTATGCTCATAATAATACAAAAGGGATAAAATATCTAAATATTTTATGATATGTGAAAAATGTATGGATGTATCAATTGAATTAGTTTTAATCGTGTTGGAATCATTTTGTATAAAATTCACAAAAATCATTTGTGTTTGGCTTGTAATCTCCCCTGAAAATATTAAAAACAGTAAAATCATAGGGGTATGAACTCACGATTGGTTGCGTGAAATGTCGGACAACGAAACTGGGAGTGACGACCTTCGGGTTGATGTACGCGACACTTAACGGAATCCTAATATCAATTAAATACATATATGCATGTTATTAGCGAAACCATTATTTATAGTGTTGGAAAAACACTTGCTTTTGGTTTAGGAATGTTACCGGGACTCGATTGAATTGGAGAAAGCGGGTTTTCAGCCAAGTTCACTACTCAGGGAGGGTTTGTGGCCGTGAAGGAGATTACGGCCGTGAACAGCCCCTTGAAGGGTTTACGGTCGTGAACGGTGTTCTGAAAGGAATTCTGAATGTTTGAAGGGTTCACAGCCGCGAACGGATTGTAGTCCTTGAAGGTTTGAAGATTTGAAGGGTTCTCGGTCGTGAACTCAAGAACAGCTATGCTTGATTCGATGAAAAATGCGTTTTAGATGCTTCACAATAACGCCCAAAGGTGATTCTTGATGATTTTTGGAAGAATAGAGGGTAAATGAGGGTAGGGGTCACGTATATATAGGGAGTTTTCATGGTCGGTGGTAGGTGCCACCTGTCACCAGCCGTGAACGGGTTTACGGCCGTAATCGGGTTCACGGTCGTGAACACCAGTCAGGCCGGAAACTATTGACTTTTCGAAGGAAACTCGGGTTTTCACGCGATTTTTGGTTCTGATTCATATATAAAATTTAATTATATAAAACTTAAATGATTTTCCAAACCATAGAAATTTAACGGAACAAATAAAATTTGAAATTTAATTAACGGAAAGCGCTAACTTTAATAGAAAAATATTCGGGTTGTCACAGTTACAAACATTTACATTGTTACAAAGATGTCGAAACTAGGTATTTGTTTTGCTTTTGCCAAGTTTCTTAAAACTCAGAATCAGAAACAACTAATTGTTAATCCTAATAAGATTTGGATAGTCAATTTTTGTCACACCCCAAACCAGAACGGCAGAAACGTTCGGGGGCAGAGGACGTCATATTTAGTATCATAACAATGCACAATAGTAAAACAAGCAACAACATCATCCATTGCATTAATAATATAGTTAATACAAGTGTGTTCTTAATGTATATGTAAGACACAAAAAATATATATAGAAAAATAAAAGACGAGTCTTGAACACGCTCCGTCTTCTCAAAACCTGGTCCAGTGTACCTGTCTACTTGTGATCTGAGAATACAAGTTATTTTGAAACAGTAGATCAGCATTAAAGCTGGTGAGTTCATAAGTATTTTATTGGCAAACGTTTGTATAAGTTTGAAGAAAATGTTTGTAAGTGTTTGATGTAAAGTTTGTAAATGTTTGATGTAAAGTTTGTAAATGTTTGATGTAAAGTTTGTAAATGTTTGATTTAAAGTTTGCATACTTCCTAGAAAATCCTATCTTTTCTACTAAAATGGAGAGTAGTCTTCTACCAAGACCCGACTGTTCTGTATGTTTGTTCTTTTGTAAACGTGAGTGTTTTCCCAAATATATGACTATTATTACCAGAAAATACTTTACATTACCATTTATGTTTAATTAAGGTTAAAATGTGATCTGGTTATAACCATACTGATTGACAAGTGTTTAACACGACGACCTGCTGGCGTCTAAACTGATGTGACATTTGTCACCCCTTGGCCTTGCCGGCCAAACTGTAGCAAACAGTCGGGATGCGGGCTTGTCAGTCCCGTATAGATCTATACACACAATGTCTGCTCTCCCTCCAGGAGACTTTGATTACAAAACGCGACATAACAAGTATATTGCTAAGCCGTGAAGTAGATTCACATTAATGTTATCTTGTTCTTGTAAAAGGATGTATGTTCCTTTCTTTTTCTTGTTATTGTATGTTCCTTTCTGTTCTTGTTATCGTATGTTCCTTTCTGTTCTTGTTATTGTATGTTCCTTTCTATTCTTGTTATTGTATGTACCTTTCTGTTCTTGTTATTGTATGTTTGAACTGACTCATGTATGAACTGACTTTTGTAAGTTTCATTGTTGTAGAAATAGTAAGTATTGTTCTCCTAACCTATACCTATTATAGTTTACTAGTAAGCTCTGTAATTGAATGACTGTTCATGTTTGTACACCTTTGCTACCCAACGGCGTTGAACTGAATGAAGAAATTTTATATCTATACACATATACATAATATATAACTAAGATTCAAACGACACTTGGACAAACAACCGGTGCCCTAAGTCCACAACCAAACAAGGAACAAGAAATAAAGCGAGTTATCAGTCCTAAGCCCTTTCAATCATATTTATATAACTATATCTATATAGACATGATTTTTGACAATATTTAAGTTTAAAAGAGTTTGATAAAGAATTTAGCATATAAAAGGGTTTTAACCATTTGAATGGTTATAGATGACTTGATGTCAGTTTATAAAAGGTTTTTGAAATAGTTTGTTTGATAACGCAGTTTTGAAGAATAAGAAATCTACTTGATTTATAGTTATTAGTCACATGTGATTGATATAATAACTATTATGTTTTCTACTTGTATCCCCCCCCCCTATAAACGCATTTAAAATCATTTAAAAGATAAGTTAGGGGTATGAACTCACCTGATTGTGAGTGATCTGGAACGTAAGATAGATATAGGATGCTTGAGTTCACAATTGAAGTTCTGAAGCACAGTTGGATCCTATAAGGCATATATTCACATATATGTGTACTCAATTAGTGGTTAAAACTCCTAACTAGTATAGGAAACTACCTAAGATTGTAGGAAACACCCTAAATGAAGTGTTAGGCTTACAAATGGAAGCTTGGAAGGGGTCTCACGGCCACCCAAGGATGGGTTTGCGGCCCTATAGAGTTCACAGCCTCATGAGGTTCTCGGCCTTGTGAGGTGTTCACGGCCTCATGAGGTGTTCACGGTCCAATGAACCTATGAAGGGTTCACAGCCCTCATGAAGGGTTCATGGCCGTGATCCCTTCAAGTTCATGAAGGTGGTGATGAATCATGAAGAATCAAGGCTAGGATCTACTAATCTTTCAAGTATAACAAGTTTAAGGTTGAAACACTTACGTTTTTTTGGAGCTTTGGAGGGTTCACGGTTGAAGCTTCTTGAGAGAGGATTGGGGTGTTCACAGTTGGGAGGAGGAGAAGTGAGGAGAAAAAGGGGTCAATCTTATTTATATAGGAGGTGGTTCACGGTCGTGAACCTAGTTTGCGGCCGTGAACACCTTGGGAGTGGTTTTCTGGTTCGAATTAATCCTCCCGATCTCAAGCTAACTCATCCTAGCATCCATTCATACATTACACTAGGTTCAGAAACTCTCAAACAGACCCTAAACAGACCCTTAACAGGGCTAAAAGGTAGCTAAAAGGTAGCCGAAACAAGTCTGACTTTTGATTGAATTGAATGGCTTTACAAGATAGAAATTTCGGGTTGTCACAATTTTCATGTGTTTGCAACAATGGCAAGGTTTGATAGAAGAAATATGGAGAAGAAGGATGAGTAGCAAGGTAGTAACATAACGTAAAATAAAAAACCAACAGTAAGAGTGAATTATAATAGAACAGGTTCTCAAAACAAATCTTATGTGTAGCACCGGTTTTCATGACTTGAAAACATGTCTTATTACAAGAATGGTAATGTACTTTGCAGGGAACGCGACGCGTAGGTTATCAGTACACAACACATGTGGTTAAAGTCAAAGAAAAGACAATGAAAGTCAATATGGTCATGACACGCTTGTGTTTTATCCGTGTGGTATTGAGTTGTCCAGTCATTTGATGTGTCTAATGGTGGGACAAGACACGTGGCGAAAGAGAGTAACATGTAAAAGAAACAAATTAAAAGTATAAACGTGATGCGTCGTCGTGGTCTGTCTATGGACACGAATAAGGATTGTTAGGTAAATCAGACAAGAATTATCAAGAATCAGAACAGATCTGATGCCACTTGCCAATATCTGATGATCCTTGTTAGGAAGTAATGTGGAGAGCAAACGAAAAACAAAGTACACAAAGACCAAATATTTATGTGGTTCGATCAAGGTGACCTACGTCCACGAACAGGATGGGAGTATTCTTATTTACAAACTTCTCAAACATATATTACAAGTAAAACCAATAGAGATTCGACCTACTCACTAAGGATACAAAAGACGTAAGATCTTTTAAACAAATGACTAGCATACACCCTTATTTATAGACTAGGGATCATACCTAAAACGTTAATGTTCCAAGCCCATTAATTTGTATGTCTATGAAAGGTGTCAACCAATATCCATCCACCATGCAACCTGTAACCCAAAAATACCGAGTGAAAATTTGATTTTAAATAAGTTAAAGCCATTCATTCATTATCCCAAAAGACGATCAGAATAAAAGTATTCTCAAAACATCAGAGTAAAATCATAAACAATCAATGCAGAATGAATCTTCAACCAATGCAGTGCGATCAAGTCGGGCCCTTCCCTTTGAATCCAAATGTACATGAAAACATTTTAAACATAAACCGTAAGCACAAAGCTTAGTGAGTTCCCTAAAATACCATATACCATAAAAATCAGTGGGCCCAACGTTGGGGTATATTCCAACCCAAACATACAATAGTTGACCCAACCCAGGGGTATATTTCAACCCAACATACAATAATGGGCCCAACCCTGGGGTACATTTCAAACCAACATACAATAGTAGGCCCAACCCTGGGGTATATTTCAACCCAAACATACCATAATGGGCACAGCCCTGGGGCCCAACCTTCGGGTGTATTTCAACCCAATCATACATGCAAGAGTCACAAAGACAACTAACATTCTACATAACACGATCCAGTGGGAAGGCATTGGTTCCTTCGAACCACAAGTATAGTGAGAAGACTCACCTGAACTACTCAAAAAAAGCTCAACAGCTACCTCAGCAACATAACAGCCAATTCAAGCTACATAAAGCCAAACCGAGACCAGTACTTAACCAAATTGTAACACCCCATTTTTACTACTTCTGTAGATTGTAATAATAATTAGTTATTATGAAATACAAAATGGAAATAGATTACTTTTGAGACAAAATAATCATCACCAATATGTAGAAAAATCAATACAATTTCCGTATATGTATGGAACGCGTAAATCTGATTTCATAGGAAGAAGTTATGCTTATACGAAGTTTCGTAGTTAAACCGACTCGGCTCAGCGTATTGTAAAAAGTGAACTTTAGAGAGGTTTATCATTAGTCTAGGAAGTCTAAATGAAAGTCCTAGTAGTCGTAAAACCGAGAGTGTGTATATAGAGAACGTCCAAATCACACATCAATTGAGAAAGTTATGATTTTTAGCAGTTCCAGCATATCAGTGTGCAACACTGAAACTGAATTTGAGATCGGTCGATTATTTGGAAAGACAATCTAACTGAGAATTGAAGATCTCGTTAATAGGAGTCCATCGATATAAAGACAGTCGAGAATGGATGTCGGACAAAAGAGTTAGGATTTTTATATGGGCTTTAACAGTCTAAGCTTGTTAAAAATATAGCTTTAAAAATAAATTCAAAATTAGTCGACGAAGTCTAAATGAAAGTTGTAGATCTCGTCGATAGCTATGCATGGATATAAAACCCATCAAAACAGAGCTCGTATGCAGAAGATATGAATATTCTAAGAAAAAAAGAATTTCCCATGCGCAGCAGTGCGCACCAAACACTTGCAAGGCGCGCCCTGACACTCCAGCAGATTTGCAACACGTGTCACCAACCAGAAGCTTCCACGTCACCCCTTCGACCGGATGCACGAAATGCGCCGACATAGTGCGCGGCGCGCCTCGATTTTCAGCCTATATATTCCTTCGTTTTCAGCTCATTTTCTCACAACTTTCCACACATTCTCTCTGGAACACTTTCCAACTTTTAGCTCTTAACTCCCTAGTTCCTGACTACTTTAGCGAGGCCCTGTGGAATTGAAGTAACGGCGATTAGAAGCTCTCAGCTGAGAGTTCTGCCCGTATAATCTCGAATTCACTAGAAACTCTCTATAAGTTAGGCTACACTTACTATGCTTTAAGTGTAACTTGTACTTATATTCATAGTCGTTGTTATGAATATGTAAATAAAGATTTATCAGTAATCCGAGTAATAATACTGATTAATCTACTTACAGGAGATATGTCTATATAGGCCACGTTGGCTTGGCTGTTGGATTTCTGAAAAGCTATATGTTGAAATGATCTTGCCTCCCAACTGTCCTGCTTGGATGATCCTTATTTGATAGAGATATCGATATTCATTGGGATTAGTGATGGGTCTAGCCTAAGTTACCAGATTTCCCTAGGGCCTAATAAACTCTAGTATTATAGGTTGATACGTGTTAGACGCGTACTCGCTAATTGGATTACCCGGATAGTCGTTAATCATCTGAGAAATTGTCAAGGTGAGTTCTTCTCAGTATATTGTATACTCCATTATGTATCCTTCGTATGTTAGGATATAATTACCCTGTAGTATGCACTTAGGAAATTAGGCTAGGATAGTTAGTTTCCTGTTATGTGGACTGTTGCTATGTGTTGATATGTATATGGAGTTGAGGGCGGACCAGCTTCATGTTGAAGGCCAATAGACTCGGGCATACTAGCTTTATGTTAACGGCCAAGGGGAAGAGGACCAGCCATGTGTTGAAGGCTATACAGGGCGGACCAGCTATAGGTTGAAGGCCAAGGTGCAGACCAGCTATAAGCTGAAGGCCAATATGTGTATGTATTGTATATATGTTGTGGTATGTGGTATTTTGAGGGAATTCACTAAACGTCGACTTACAATTGTTGAATAACTGCTTTTCAGGTTGTTCTTCGGATCGAGGAAAGGCTCCCACATGACTGTACTTGCATCGAAGAGAATAAATGGTATTTAAGACTTCCACTAAGACTTACTTATACAATTAAATATGTAATATAACATGTGCAAGACTTATAATTTGGATAAATAAAAATAAAAATTTTGCTTGTGAAAATCGGGAACCCATCAGTCTAAACTTCGGAAACCATACCCCAAGACTGATGACCATCCATTCTTCGTACCTACCCCCAGTTCCCTGACCAGGAACACCACCAAAGCATGCAAAAATAATACTTAAAACATCTCGAATTTCACCCAATCCCAAATCCAGAAATTATGCCCAATAACCTTAAATACACACTTGACTTCCTGACAAGTCATCACCAAACCGCTGCTCCAACGAGTATAATGATGTTCAATCCAAGAATCTCATGTTGCATCCAAATCCATCATCAGCTCAGGTGTATATCCACCTAACAAATCACTCAAGACATTTACAACGAACTTCATGACTCGAGATTTCAAAACTGATACGCAACATTGGTAACCAAACTCCTAATAAACATCCTGCAAGCAAACGGTGTTCCTAATGCAAACATTCATCAAGAGACTTCTGATGCACAATTAATACTCCCAACAAAATTTCATTGTCCATATGATCCAAACTAGCTAGTCACTGAGTCTCCTGACTCCCAACAATGCACTAACACCTAAACATGCCAATAAGACTAACGATCCGAGACCTAATAGTCTCAATCAAATGACTATGGGGTCCCACCCATATGAATCATACAACCACTGGTTCACGATACATCATGACACCTTCTAACCACTATAACGATAAGCTCATGGTATTGCGTCAATCTTTTCGTCATTCCATCACTGGCCTGAAAACTCACGACCAACACCACAGGGGTCTAAAGATACTCAACCATCAACCCACCGACTTGCAAGAACCCAATCAACATCCCTCTCAACACTAACTAAACACAAAATGAGGCATACTTCTCTATAACTCACAATTCCTTTCACAGAATAGGCTGCTACCAACGCAAAATAAGACGAAAACATGGTCACACACAACAAGAGAATGAGATAGGTTGTTGTAATCTTGTTCCAATTCAAAGGCTATAACCCAAATAAGAACCATGCCAATGATTCGAACCAAGTGTTCCTTTTTATCGTGTTCAGTCCACATACACCCCTCATAACAATATCTAATGAACTTACCACAATACACACCCTCAGGAGAACCCATAACCAACCTTGGATCTATTGCATTCCTTTTTCCTCACAACCTTATCCAAAGGGTGAAGTACCAGTAGATCTAACAAAATGACGAACTTCAACCATTAACAGAAAAATCCTCATGAATGACTGAAACAATATCCCACACCTTGATTGAAACTGAACAGATTCCACCAATACGTAACTAGCTCGATAAAACTTCCAAGGTTATCCAGAAATGCTGCGAAAACCCTGGTCGGATCAATCCAAATACCAACCCTGCGGACATGACATGCTAAAATTGGATTCTGCCTAGATCCAAAGCCACACCTGAAAAACTAAACAACACCGCTTCGACGTCCGAACTCCCAATAACCAAGGACAGCTGCCAAACTCGAGCCTACAATGAACAATACTACCATAACCAACAAGTGAGGGTACCCATACCCAGAAAACAAAATGTATAATGTACAAATTTTGACAATAGGTTGACACATCCATTGAACTTCAATTGATAAAGCTCGAAACTTTCGAAGAACCTCAACTATTGACGAGGAACCAAATGACCAACGATCGAGAATTCATTGGAAACTAATCTAGTGACCCAATACACTACTGAAGAAAACGTATGTGGAACTAAACATACCAAACTTTGAAGCCAATTTACTGATCAATAACTGCACAATCTAGACTATAGATAGCAATCTATACAACGAGCTGACAAATCCCTTAGGAACCGATACTCAACCTGAGCGACGCAAACCCCTCTTGATCTATTCATCGGCATTCCCAAAAGGAACCACCGGATACAATGAGCTCCTTGTCCAACAACTTCTTTTCGCGAAGACAACTCATGCATTCCTGAACACATACATCTGATGTTTACTTGCTTTGCACCCCGTCCTAACCAAATCTTGAACCAAAGTCTTGCATACCCGAACCACTGATCCTTATGACCCATTCTTCCGAAACCATAAATTCGAACAGATCAATGATCCTCCAAGCAGAATACCCAGTTCTCCTCCACATAGGGTTCGAACTACCACCAACTGATATTACAAATAGACCAAATCTGAAACCGAATTAAGCAGATACATAACATCCCTGACCCTTGGAATGTATAACACAATGCAAGATGATCTTCCAGATAAAGACTAAGCAAAATCAAATAGATTTTGAATCTCAAATGGAGACCTTGGAAGCTTCCTAGTCATAACCAACTCTAACATCAAGAATCCCATGGAGATACATAAGCAATAATTTTGACAGTCCATTCATAGACCGATTCTCTATCTATAAACAAATGGACTACCACACACCTCGTCTACAAATCCCCAACCATCAATTCATCATGAGAATCATTCATAAATACAAGAGGCATCATTCTCATAGTCGGGATACATCAGAGACAATAAAAGTTGTCATTACTGATTCACTTTCCTGATCACCTGAAACAATCAACCAACACCTGACCTGACTATATTAAAAAAAACATACCCTTGATCTCATCTCAAGGCAACCCTACCAAAAGAATCCTCTTGTACATTCCTATACTTCTATACTTGTCGCCAAAAACCACAATTATCTAGCCCCATGTTGGGTATACATACCAACTCTGAAAATTAGATGTCTAATCTCTCTTTCCTGTGAACACGGAAAGCTGGAAGAACATAACCCCCAGTCGTAGATAGTGACATCTCAATCCATCTGCCAATCACCCAGCCTCCAGCTGCAATCCTCGATCCGATCATCACAATCGCTTCCTTCTTGAGTCATGCGACTCAACTGCTACTACCTTGAGCAAGGCCCTCAAGACCTCAAAATCAACTAACTCACCTAGGTATGCACAATTCAAACCCAAACCGACATGGGCATTAAGGCCCAAAAAATCACCCAACCCATCCTCAACCTGAACAACCATAACCGATAAACCGAATAAAATGGAAACACATTGCAATGAATCAGGGTGCCAAACCATACAATCTACCCTCAATCAGCTCCTTAGCATCCCTAAAATTTTCCTAGATTTGAGTACAAATCCTATGCTTTCAATAGTACGTGCCAATACTACCTTCCACACCTATCTGTACTTCCTCTGGAATTGTTTAAAGTGTAAGGGTGTAATATGTAATTCTATAATTTATTCAAGAATTTTCCTTAGCGCCAAAAATATCTTCGTGTGTAGCAGGGTGCTGGTTTGGAACCTGTTATTTTCTCTTTATCTTTGCATAATCGTAAGTTCGCATAATAGCTCCGTTTTTTACGTTCTTTATATCCATAACTTCGTAATTACGAGAACTACAAATTTCCTTTAGATCTCAATAGCTAAATTGAAATCTATTTTCACTTTATATTTACAACAAAGACATACATGTTGTATCTTTGAAAAAGCATAACCCTTCATACGAACTCCATCTTCGACGTTTTTTATATCCACATGTTCGTATTTATATCTAGTAATACTTTCATATAGATTACTTTGGATAAAAAGTAATATTATTCCACTCTGAATTTCATAAACAAATGTTTACATTAAATTACACTATAAAGTGAAAACGGGGCGTTACATGAAGTGCGTGATAATAAAGATTTATTAGTGAAGACGAAATGATCATAATTAACCATTATTGCATAGAAGTTGAACAATAGATACGTCTAGATTTCCATATAATGTAATTATCCGCTATTTATGGGGAAACTAACTCACGGCGCCCATATAATGCAATGAGTCGTTTTGAATGGCGATTGTAACCTCCTTCATTAATTATAATTGTATAAATTAACATGCTTTTAAAACTGACATTGTTCTTTAATATGATAGTTACTATATAAACATGATTATTTTCTTCATGTAAACTCAAACTTTGTGTTGTACATAATGTCTACCTGTTGGTCTATATAAGAAATTATGCTTTTCATACATAAATATATAGCATATGATATGGAACGAAAAAAAGTATAGTAATATCCTTAGAAGAAACAATGAAAGTTACTGATGAACACATGTATATTTGGAGAAACTTCATTTGTGTCCGGTCTCTTCAAGCACGTCCATGGCAGACGTCTTAATATACAAGTCAATGACGCTTCATATGAAGCTTATTCAGGTAAAAATTAATATGTTTGAAGAGTTCGTGAAATACTGAAAAGAATATATAAATGTTTTTGGGTCTTTTGCAATATTTTTTTAATATTATTGTGTTTCAACATTGGGAAATATAAAATTTATATAAGGGTGTTGCTATACATACCCTCCTCACTCACATAAATTGTCACATCATTGGGAGGGGGGTGCACATACACTATTACACTCACATAGGGGGTACACAAAGCAATTGGGGGGGGGTGTACGTATAGAATTTCCCTTTATATAAATGCATTCAAAAGAGTATTTCCACCGAACATATTATATTACTACCAAATATATTTTTTGTTTTTATATTTACATGAGCTTCTCAAGTAAAGATATATTACAACTAGATCTACACTAAAGCACCTTAAATACCTTCTCTAAAGCATTATTATTGTGCATTTTTTTTGTCGAATTGCATCTATGACGTTTATATGTTTTTCATACTTTCACGATCCTTGTTTAAAGCATGATGAATTTCTCTGTTAAGTTCAGTTCTGTTACACACAGTTGGCCATTTATGGATATGTTAGTGTTAACTGGATTTGTGGCAGTGTAATTTTAGGGGTAAATGATAATGTATGTTAGGTCATAAATTGTGGTTTATACTTTGCTTTTCATAAGCTGTTAGATTTCTCGGTCTAGAACCGAAAACACCATGTCTTGGTGTTGTTTGGACCAAAATCACATGTGATTTTGGTTAGGCTTTATATTGTTTTGTTTAGGTTTTGGGCTTGGGCTTGGTTATTACGCCTAGGTATATATAGTGTTATTTAGGATTGAAAATGAGTTACAAGTAAGTAAGGGACGTTCTAGGGGCTGCCATATGCCAAGGACGTGATTTTAGAGAGAACAGTGTGTAATCAACATCTTATGTACCCAAGTATTGAATGATAACAGTGTGCATTGAAGATTAATTATATTGTTCTTATTCATCTTATTTCTTGATTCATCCACTTGATTGGGATTCCGCACCATCAAGTGAATATGATTGATACATCAAAGTGTTTGTGGGGACTTACAAGTGGTATCAGTGCTTGGTTCGGTATCAATCGGGTCATTGCAAATGGTTTTTCTTGGAGTTTCTATGTGTTTTTTATTTATATTTTTTTGAATTTTTGGCCATTGTTCTTCGTGTTCTTCATATTTTTGATGTTTTGATCAAGTTTGATTTTAAAAATTAAAATTTTCGTGTTTTTGGCAAGTTTTGGGTGATTTTTGGCCAAATTTTGGGAAATCTCAGCGAGATCCTCGGTCTCGGTTAAACCCTAGGCGGCCAGCAGCGTTTTCAGACTCAGCACCGAAATCTCGGATGCGGCTTCGCAGGTTCTTGGTGTACAAGAGAGGTTCTCGGTCCGAAGTTCTCGTTCTCGGTCTCGCGTATTCGGCCTCGTTCTCGGTCACACGTATTCGGTCTGACCCTCTTTGGTTCAGACATTCTTCGGTTCGGATCCTCAGCTTCTCGGTTTCTTTTCTCGGTTTCGGATCTTCAGGCTCGCAATCTCGGCTATAATTTCGGAATTTCACTATTTTGGCTTATATTTGGTCAAATTGCCATATTTTCGATCCAATAATTTTGTTTTCGGTCCTTAGGCCTCATATTTGATCAAAAAGACCGTATTTGGTCAAATACTCTCGTTTTTTGTCAAATACTCTCGGTTTTGGTCTAGAAATTTTTGTTTTCGGTTTAGAAAATTTTGTTTTCAGTCAAGGTTATTCTCTTTGGACAAAGAATTTTGACTTTCACCTTTGACTTTTAAATTTGACTTTTGACCTTCTAGTTTGAACTTTGACTTTCAACTTTGACTTTCTCGTTTAACGTTCCAGCTTTCAAGTTTGACTTTCAAGTTGGACTTTTAAGTTTGACTTTTGAAGTTTGACTTTAAAGTTTGACTTTTCAACTTTGACTTTTAAGTTTGACTTTTTAAGTTTGACTTTCGAGGTTTCAAGTCAAAGGGGATTTTTCTTGACTTCATAATCAGTTCTATTTTTGATAAATTATTTTTTTGTGAATAATGAGTTCATCAATCACAAAAGAGGTCAATGAAACTTCCTGTTCTCAAGCCTGTAGTGATACAATTAAACTTCTTCGTGATCAAATTGATATATTATGTAGAGACAATGAGGACCTTAGGTATGAAGGATACACTCTCAGGAAGGGCCAAAAACCTTTAAAAATCAATTAGAGGCCAAAATCAAGGACTATAGAAAACTTCAAGAAGAATACAACACAAAGTGTGAACGTTATGATTATGCTCAAATAAAGATTGTCAGTCTAACTGCCGAACTTGATGCATTAAAAGCTAAATATAAAGATACTGAATTTAACTTTGAGAAATTTGACGTGTCAAGTGAGGTAGTTGTGTTCATGATAGAAAAACAATTAAGATTTAAAGATAATCAGAATAAGGGTCTAGGGTATCACAGTGTTCCACCACCCTTCAATGACAACTATAACCCGCCCCTTGAAATCAATGAGGTATACCTGCTCAGTTTGGTCCGCCACCTATACCAGTTTCAGTTATGACTGAACAATCTGGCCAACTGAGAATATTGAGGTGAATGATACTAATGTTTCTACCTCATGTGCAGAGCAGGTCAAAGTGCATGATGGGCATGAGCAGAACACAAATAATTCTTTTTTTGCTGAAAATGATTCAAAAACTTATGATAAGGTGAGTGATACTAATGCTTCTACTTCATGTGCAGATAAAGAAGTAGTGCAAGATGAGAGTAAGCAGAACAAAATTAATTATGAGTCTGCTAAAAGTGTTTCAAAAGCATGTGATGATGACACTCCCGCTGTTGAAAAATCCAAGCCACAAAAGTCTATCAAGCAGTCTGACAAATGTTCTTATGCTTGTGCTTGTGGAAGTTCTTCGAAACAAACTTCTATTGGACAAGGACCAAGTCACAACCTTATCTATATGAAAAGACAGACTTGCTTTAACTATAGGACTCCCTGTCATATTGCCAGAAATTGCCCACATCGTTTGTATGTTCCTTATTACAGACAAGGTTGGCAGAACGCACAAAGAGAAAGATCCTCCAAAAGAAACTCTTCGAGGTCACAATCGCTCAATGGTGACTGGAATGCGAAAAATGCCAAGAAATAATCTCCCAAGGTCAAGAAGGGAATGTCGGACAAGATGCCAAATTCAATAGATTGTCGTGTTCGACAAAGATCGGTTAGGTCAAAGTCATCCCGGTTATCGGTTTCAAGTTCTAAAGCAAGTGATGAGACATCCATCCGATCAAATAAAAAATGGGTTAAACCCAACTACAGATGGGTACCAAAGGTTCACACTCCCAAATCATCTAATGATTCTAACATTTCTTCATCTTCTGTGTCTGATAAACATGATATGTCATGGGAGAGAGTACCTTGTGTAGATGATAATGGTCAACCCAGCTTCAAAATGGACTGGGTTCCAAAAGCTAACTAATCCCACACTCTGTGTCGGAGAAGCTATGGAGGAATATCATCAGAATTCGGTTTGTTCATAGTGGGTGTTCCAGGCACATGATAAGAGACATCTCTAACCTACATTACATTCAGAACTTTAATTGAGAGCATGTATCCTTTGCGGGAAGGAAGAAAGAAAGGATCACAAATGGGGATCGTGTTTATTGGCGTGTTGAATATCTTAAATTCGTTCTGAAGTTGAAACAAAGCTAAGGCTGAACATGTTGCTGCATCTGCGTACTGTTCTCAGATCATTTGGGTGCAACTTCAATTGCTGAATTACGGTTTGACTTTTCTTCTCGATACTTCTAAGTTTTTCATAAAATGATTCGTTTTTGAAGACAATTTTTTTTAAAATTTGCGCATTTATTTTGTTTCATTTCTTCCCCATGCTCAAATTAAGGGGGACAAATCAAAATACAAAAAAAATTAAAAAAAGAATCAAAAATACAAAAATATGTTTTCTTGTGTAAGTATTTTTGGGAAGTGATATACGATTTAGTGATACTGGGCAAGTTAAATTGCTTGACAACTTTTGATCCCAAAAGTTTTTGTTTTGTACATTTTGTATTTTATTTCTGTTTTTGTTAAATTTGATCATATTTTCTTATATGCACAAATTTAGGGGAGAATTAAAAAAAATACAAAAATCATAAAATTCAAAAATACAAAAATATTTTATTTCTGTTTTATTTGTTTTTCAGAAAAATCAAAAATCCAAAAATATTTTATTTTGAGTATATTTTTATAGTTATTTTTATTTCTTAGTTATTTCTTCTGTGTGCTAAGTTTAGTTTTATTTTGTTTTTATCTCAATTTTTTTTTTGTCTTGAAATGTGAATTCTTAAGAAGAAGAGACTCAAGGAGATTGTATCGGAATATTCTGAGCAAGGAGAAGAAACTTGAAAAGGGGAAAGGAATTGACGGAAGTTTCAAATGTGAATGATAGATTCTTTCATATTGAGACATATACCAGTCTTGATAGGAGTCTTCGCATCAAATGTTAATGATCAAAAGTCATTTTCACCATGAATGATGTGAAACACCCAACCATTCTTCATCCATATCTAAATTTTATCCATTAAATCACTTCCACGTACCGGTACCCCTTGAGGTTCGAGTATAAAACAACTCGGCTGACGGTTACCAAAAATTATAGATATTTTCACCAATGAAATTGACGGATAATGGCTCATACCTGGTGTGCCACTGTACAAAATGTCAGTTAGGCAGTTTCTTTGTAAGAACTGCCGTATTTAAGGAATTGGAAGTCTGAAACTGTACAAATTGTCAAATTGGTCTTGTCAGCTTTCTTTACCTAAGAACTGTCATGACACCATGGCGATTCACCCAACAGGGAAATAGATATCGTTGAACGTCTCGCCAAGGGCCAAGTTAATTTGTTTAACTTGAAAAACTTTATTGAGATCTTTGATCTAGGATATACAGGGGCTAACATCAAAAGTAGCCACGAGTAGTTCTCCGATACTAAACAAATCCCAGTGGGTTCCTCCGTGTTCATACAGATACTGCGAGAAGTCTCCATCTGAGCCAAGGTTGGGTCCCTGAACAACTGTGGTGAGAAGGGTCTTTATGATTCTGTGATCCACAAGGACTTTTTAGTAATTTGTTACTTTTCAAGGCGCAACGGTGATCATTAAAGAGCATTCATTTGAAGGAATAAGAAGTGAAGATTGTAACATCGTGAAAATTCAAACCAAATTTTTTTTTTAATTCATAAAAACATATATCATATTGTTCAACACCAATTATTCATTTAACAAAGTTTTCAAAATCATCTCATAAAATCCAGGATCCATAGTAGCTCTTCTCAAAACATAGTATGTGTGTGCAATCATGCCGGTGCCTTCCCGCGGTCCTCCAAAGTACCTGAAACACATATCATATAAACGGTAAGCACGCATGCTTAATGAGTTCCCCAAAATACTACATACAACACATAAGCCACCCGAGGATATAGCTCTTCGAGACCTTCCAGTCAATGTGTCTCAGGGGCCTTCCGGTCCCACAAACTGAGTATACCTTCCGATCCTACTCTGTCGACCTTCCGGTCCATACCATATTGACCTTCCGGTCCATACCCTGTTGACCTTCCGGTCCATACACTGTTCACCTTCTGGTCCATATCATGATGACCTTCCGGTCCATACCATACTACTCATAACATATCATAACACATACATATTACCATGATGACCTTCCGGTCCATACCATACTACTCATATCATATCATAACACATACATATCACATCGAAACATATGTCACATACTCCTCATAGCACATAAGACCTTCCGGTCACACATAATTACCACTCTAGGTAAGGTATAGTGAGAGGACTCACCTCGAATGATGTCTAGTAAACTTTCGTGCTCGATATCCCCGTTGGATTAATGTCTAAGTCCATAACTATATTTGGTATGTACTTGACCCGACCCGGCATGGTCCATTTTGGTTGCACTTCACCGGCACAATTTATATGGATAGTCTTTTGAGAATAGTATATTTATGATTTATATTAATATATTATAAGTTCTAATATATTAATATGGAATCATATTATTTAATTAGTATTGATCAAGAATTAATTTAGAATTAATTAAGTGATCAAAAAGAACTAATTAAATATGGACTCTTATATATATGGAATGGGCCAAGTTCATTTAGGTTGGGCTAAGCTTTCATGGATGGTCCATGGAGCTTTTAACCCATGGATCCTATGTAAATGAAAGGTCATGGGTATTAGGGTTTACATGGATGTAACCCTATTCCTCCATAATATATAAAGGGGTCCTTGGCTCACAAAATTGGCACAAGTGTGTGAAAATAAGAGTGGGCCGATTTTAGTGTGCATACATATTCTCTCAAGTTCTTCCAAGGTGTTTTGGTGATTTGTGATTCCATTTGAGGCTTCCACACTATTGGGGCTAAGCTCTTAAAGCTTGAAGACATCAAGCTACATCAAAAGGTATATCATCTAACTAGAACTTTGTAGTATAGGTGCTTGATAATATGCTAGTTAGGATGAAACCTTGGAATAATTAATATTTGCATGTATAATAGAGAAAACATAGATCCAAGGTTTATAGGGTTGCATGTACACCATAGGAGGGTTAGAATGCTCAAAACCCAACAGTGGTATCAGAGCCATGGGTTGTTTTCTGTTATATTGATGCAAATGTTTTATTTTCAAGTTGAAAAAAAAGGAAAAAAAAAACATGACGTTTGTCAAATTTTAAGATAATTACTTGTTTTGTGCAAAAACGAATTATTTGTAAAATTTGAATCATTTGTTATATGAGTTGAATTAGGTCAAATTTAGTAAAAGATAAAATGATATGATTATTTTATTAGTTTTAAAAGTTTGATCTAAATGTTTTCAGGAGTTACATATTTTGTCATAAAATTTTGGAGCTCAAAAGTTTTTTTTAAAGTTGTGATCTTAAGGGTTTTTGAAACTTCCATAAGTTATGGAAATGAAAGTTTTTAAAAAAAAAATTTGATTCAAAGTTTTTATGGAGTTACAAAATTTGGTGTTAATGTTTTAAAGAATTCCATAACTTGTTCTTAAGTTATGGAACATGGAAAGTTTCATCATAAAACACCATTAATTCCATAAGTTATGGAATCCAAAGGTTTTCAAGAATTACAAAACTTGCCCTCAAGTTTTGGAATTTGATAAAAGTTTTTTATGAAAAAAAGAATTGAATTCTAAAACTCTTGGGTTAATAACTTAAACAATTAATTAAATGGTTTTAATTTTGAGTTTAATAATTGGAATTATGATGTTTTGTTGAATAGTTCAAATTAACTCGTATGGACTTTATTAATAGTTAATTAAAAGAGTATTATTAAATCCATAAATATATGGTTTGAGTTTAATTAAATTAAAAGTCTAGTTTAATTAATAGATTAAACCACCAAGTATTTTAAATGTCTAAAATACACCCTTATACTATTAGAATATTAAAAGTTTAATATATTATATGTATAAGAGCAAGTCGTCTTACCATTAGTTGGCCTCATTCACGAAGCTGGTCTATAAGGGAGGTATAAGGTTACTGCCTATAAAATGGCAGTTTAATGGGTGTCCACTCTCACTCACCGCTTCCTTGGCCGGTGGAGGGTCGTTACTCAAACAGTTAGGACAAGGACTATAATTCTCCCTTCATTATAAGTATAATGATAAATACTAAGTAACTAAACACTTATAAATTCCCAATCTTAGTTACTTAGGAAAATGTGAATAAGGTGCTAATCCATGAAATTACACTTTGCACTTTGTTTAAACCGTTAGTGGAGCGTGTGTGGTTAACCGGCACACTAACCTGGATTTAACAAAGTAGGCAAAGGGTAACTTAATATTTATCATAGTATCGGTGGAGCTCGTGTGGTTAACCGGCACATCGATTGAGGGGTAAATATTAAGGGTACCAAGTATATTTGCATGGTTACTTCACACCTTGTTTTGTGATCCTCGGCATCCCAGTCACAAAACCTGAAGGGCACACTCGAGATTGAAACATGCCATTGAAAAGTTCAACGAATCTCAAAAGATCTAGGAGTTTCAAATCCAAGTAAAAAACCTAATTAAATTATTTCGTTTTTCATGGTGGAAATTTGTAAATCATCATTTACCTACCTTCAACTATTTTATAACTCGGATTACGGCATCCCTCTTCCAATTATAAATAGGTTGTTGGATCCTAGCCTTAATATTTCATATTGGGTGTTATATTAAGGACTTTAAATCAACTATCTTGAATATCTCCCAAAAGATGTCGAGTTCAGACATCTATGATCTTCCCAAATCTCTTGGAACCTTACTTCCTCCACCTCCTCCAATTATTCTCCCTAACCCACAAGTTCAAGGTCACTCAAGCCCTAATGGCAAGCAAGGTCTATGTGTGATCACATCTTAGAGATGAAGTCACATATTGACAAGCCGGGAGAGTTGGGTTTCAAAGTCTTGAGAAAGTTGGATGTTCAATCACTTTCTAAGTCACATAGTGAGTTCCTTTGGGACTACTATGATACAGACTATGACATGAACCTTAATGATCATATCTATTTGCTTGGTGCTGCTGAATCAACAATGATTTGGAACGATAGTGAAGCAAATTTGATTAGAAGATCAACTTCCCAAAAACTTTATGGACAGTGACAATGGTGACACTGGAAATCCAGAAAAAGCATTCTCTTCCCAATGGAAAGGGATTGGCCATAGTCAACCCGGTTGACCAAATGGTAAAGAGAAAGGCTAAGTCTGAGATAGTCCCATTACCAAAGGGTCCATATGTTTATTTTGCCAAAGGAAGGGGCGTTGATTGCAAAGCTGCCAAATTTACCTAAGGATGTTAAAGTCAATAAGTTTGACTCTACATCAGGTAGAGCCCATTATCTAACTCTGTTAAGTTCTATTCTGAGATCCTCATTACATGATGTGACTGGGTCACATGTTGATGTTTTAAGAATCAAAGAATAGAGAGAAATCTTAAAGGAAGTATATGCTAATTCTGATCGCGAAGGTGGATTTCGATTGCATCAGAATTTTGAGCAGTTGCTTAAGAAGTTATGATATATTGCTAAGGAATAGATAACAACAATTTTCCATGTGGATTATAAGGATAAGTTTTTCTGCAAAGTTTTAAAATAAAAGAAAATTGTTTAATTTTGTTTATTTGAAGTATCCTTACAATGGCATTTGTGGAAAATTGTTGCTTATATGATTCCACTGACAACAATATTGGAAAATGGATTTGATTCTTTCATTTGTGGTAGTGTCTAAATTTACCAAATCAGGAAAGTTCCTCATCACCCAAGTTTCAATTGGACCGAAACTTGGAATCATGCAAGTTGAATAGTATGATGAATGAGAACTTTCAAGCATTGGAAAATTAAGACTAATTACTTGTTCACATGGATGTGTGAGTCAAGTGAAGGACTAAAGGGATCGAGTACACATTCTTGTGCACTGGTCATGTCCACCACAAAGCTCGTTAAGACTATTTGATTTACTAAAGTTTAGTAAATATGGGTATACTTACAAGTTTAAGTATAATTCTGAAACATTGGAAAAGTCTCAATGTATGGCAGAACGAATGGGAAGAATCAAATTAGGCAGAAAGATAAAAGTTTCTCAAATCTGAAAAGATGGGAGAGTACTTTAGTATCATGTTTGTGATCATCTTAATGATTTAGAAATCATATCACAATTAGTCCTCTAAAGGTCATCTTAGTGCATTCTTATGACTAAGAAGAGGAGTCATAAATTGTTGAAATGGTTAGATCAGGAAGATGAGTCATACTTCGTTCCAAAACAATTCTTAGAGTCATACTCCAAGATTGTAACTTGAGTGACATATCTTAAAGAAAGGTTTAAAACACTTGTCAAATGTAAGAGTAAAAGTGTCCTACTCTTGTACATTTGAAATTGGTAAGTTGTGATGTTTTGGATAAAACAAAGACCAACTAAGGCCAATTGTGTGAAGTGTTTTTCTTGATAAAGAATCCGCACTATCTCTTGAATATTTGGCAAGATAGTCTTATATGTCAAGAGGATAGTGGGAGTCTTAAAGATCCTAAAAAGAATTTCAAGAACTAATCAAGAATAAAACCTGAGGTTCTTCACTAGCACACGACTTGAGGTTTATAACCTATCGTGTTGACATATTCTGTGCCCATTCCAGTTAAAGTTGGCGTTGCATAGGAGTTCTGAAAGTTCTCAATTGGTTGCATAACAACTTGGAAGCAATGGCAGGCCCTGTACTGCCAGGTGGCAAGAAGTTAAGATTGCATAAGTTCAGTCCATATGAGTTTGGATTTGTCATTATCCTTGTCTTGTGACTATGGTTTTGACGATTCACATGGATAAGAGCACATACACCATAAAATCTAAGGGTCATAAGGTTTCTCTCCGATTCATGAAAATGATGGTGAGGAAACACTTCCACCAAGTAGATTTGAAGCAGATGGCAAAAGGTCTAAACAATTGAGACTATGATTACGACATCCCTTTTCAAAGTTCTGAAATTGTTTAGACACACATGCATGCTATCTAAGGAAAGGTGTATGATTTTGATAAAGTTTTATCAAAGCATCTCGTATCAGAAATCTAAACTTTGGTAAGAAAGTCAATAAAGTATTGATTTCTAGAAGTCCAGCTGATTTCTGAGTACATGTCAAAGCTAGTGGGAGCATAAGTGTTATGCTAATAATCATCATGTAAGTGGGAGCATGATAATTATTGTTAGTGTTGCAAGTTAGCAATGTTAATTATAGAAAACAAAAGTTTCAATTCGTGAGGCTGCAGGGATTGAAAAAGTTGTTTTGCTATAATTAAGGGAGAGGATATACTTCATTTCAGTTCTAAAGGCTTAGATTGAGACCTTAATCATCTTTAGTCAAGAATATATATATGAATTTCATGTTGGATTCGTTTAACTTAAGGAAATTCTATATATTGCGTTCTTAAAATTCGATTATGATTACGGCATCCCTCTTCATAGTCAAATTTTGAAAACATGGCAAATAAAAATATTGTAGCAAAAGACTGGTCTAGAATCATGTCTTTATGTGAAATATCATGAATCGTGTACCATTTGCTTTGGGTACAGGATCGATTGCATGTGCTATAATATTTGTCATTTCTAAATTTTTCCAAATGCCCAGAGGCATTAAGAAGGGAAAAGGTCTAGAATTGGATATGACTAAAATGATTAAGCAATTGTCGAGGACAATCTGAGGTTTACCAAAGATTGGTTGCTCAGGGACAGTTGGAAGTATAGTGCTAATTTTGGAAGGACCATATTGACATATTCTGAAAAGAGGCATCTCTTATTCAGAAGTGATAGTCAAAATGAGAATATGGAGTTGTCTCCATAGGTGGAAGTTATCTGTGTAAGATTAGAAAACTTAATGCAAGAAGCATGTCCAAAGCAATGTACTTTGAATATGAGACTTAGTTTCCATGGAGTTGATCTCCATTGGAATACCTTATAATGACTGTTGACAAGTCTTTGTGACTTTGTACATATTCATTACAGGAGGGTCAGTGCATATAAGTTTAAAATCTAAACAGATTTCGATAAATGATAGGAATTTGAAATTCTCACATTTTTCGATAAGGATTTGGGAGTGTGAAATTAGAATCATTGAAATTATGTTCAATTGGTTTATTTCACAATGTAAGGATCATAGACAAACATAGAGTGCATACTTGGTGTATGGCAAAGCTATTGTTTAAGAAAAACATAGTGTACATGCTTGGAGCATGGGACAACTAGTGTTTTTAATTCAAGTATAAAGTTGATAAAACCGAAACAATGAATAATGAGTAATCAGTATGGTGATAAATAAAAGTGTTTATTTATATTCATAGGGTTTGATACCATATTTGATTCATTTATTCTTGTGTTTCACTTTGCATGTTTTGACTTCCAGAATAACTAAGTCGCTCTTCCTGAATGATTAAGTTATTCAAACCATCCACAGTCGGTCATATGTTGGAAGTAGATATGAATAAAGACTGTCATGGGTTGGTTTGTAGAGATCCAAGTTGGTGGACAAAGTGGTGCTACAACACTCATGAGTGCCCATAAGTTCTGAGTATCAGATTCAACCCACGCTCATTTGAATCACTTCATGGATTTTATCACGAGTGATCATGAGACGATACTATCTTATATTCTTAAAACCTAGAGATATGAGTTGTTACTATGAGTTGGTTATACATTGATTGCACGAAAACGCATTGGTAACTCGATGTTATAAAACGTGCCTTTGTGTATGATTCAACAAGTAGTAGAACAAGCCATATGAGTCGAAGTTTATCCATTCCTTTTACCTTCGGGATAAAAGCGATATATGTGGGCCCCTCGATGATTTAGCGATGACACATGTGAGTGCTTGGCCAAGCCAGGATTGATTTGATTTGTTCAATCAGTCAGTCATCATAAATCGAAAATCGGGAAACAACAAATGGACATAGAGAATGATTATAATCCATGTCTCATTCCATATGATATCTAGAATGGAGGAATATATGATCCCTTATCTAATGGACAAGTCATTGACAAGGTCAGAGTTCGACAGCGGCTTTAAGAGCTACGATTGCCAGTTAGGTTTTGAAGTCATACTCAATAATAATTTTAGACTTATCCAAGTAGGAGACTGTTTGATTAATGTCTAAGTCCATAACTATATTTGGTATGTACTTGACCCTACCCGGCAAGGTCCCTTTGGGTTGCACTTCACCGGCACAATTTATATGGATAGTCTTTTGAGAATAGTATATTTAGGATTTATATTAATATATTATAAGTTCTAATATATTAATATGGAATCATATTATTTAATTAGTATTGATCAAGAATTAATTTATAATTAATTAAGTGATCAAAAAGAACTAATTAAATATGGACTCTTATATATATGGAATGGGCCAAGTTCATTTAGGTTGGGCTAAGATTTCATGGATGGTCCATGGAGCTTTTAACCCATGGATCCTATGTAAATGAAAGGTCATGGGTATTAGGGTTTACATGGATGTAACCCTAATCCTCCATAATATATAAAGGGGTCCTTGGCTCACAAAATTGGCACAAGTGTGTGAAAATAAGAGTGGGCCGATTTTAGTGTGCATACATATTCTCTCAAGTTCTTCCAAGGTGTTTTGGTGATTTGTGATTCCATTTGAGGCTTCCACACTATTGGGGCTAAGCTCTTAAAGCTTGAAGACATCAAGCTACATCAAAAGGTATGTCATCTAACTAGAACTTTGTAGTATAGGTGCTTGATAATATGCTAGTTAGGATGAAACCTTGGAATAATTAATATTTGCATGTATAATAGAGAAAACATAGATCTAAGGTTTATAGGGTTGCATGTACACCATAGGAGTGTTAGAATGCTCAAAACCCAACAATCCCCGATCTAGCCTCCGCCTAATCACATAAAGTAATTTATCTCTAATTAACAACGATTCTCATAGGCTAGACTAATCCCTTCCTATAATCTCCCATAAGGGAAAAAGACCATTTTACGCCTCCAATGGTCCAATTATCCGAATGCTGACCAAACCTAAAAGTCAACGAAAGTCAACTCCAGTCAACGGTCCAACTCTGACCAGACTCGCCGAGTGCACTCGTGCGAGTCATCGAGTCCCATCGATTCTCAGTGAACTCCGGAAGACCCAGCTCGTCGAGTTAACCCCTAACTCGTCGAGCTATCGCATGATTCAACTCATCGGGACAAATCCTAAGCTACTCGCCGAGTCGGCTCATCAACTCGGCGAGTCTATTAAGACTCAGCTTGCATTCAGACGATTTTAAGGCGGAATACTTCCTCAAACTCCAGATCCATACTCTAAGGGCTCATTTACCACGTAAAGTCATAAACTTTTCGTCCATGCATGGCATTGTGGGCATGAAATGCCAAGAACATGATCTAAATGGGGTTTTCACTCATAAATACCATCAAGGCTGAATAAAGCAGGAACCTTTGGGTGCTAGAGACCTCCTAAGGTCCAGATCTGGAGTTCAAGCCTCCTCATGAACGCCAAATCCTCAAAGTCCCAAAATGAAAGGAAAAGAAGCCCTAATCTTCAAAATGAGAGATCTACTCAAATAAAAGGGAAAGGTTCGAACTTGATACCTCTAATATAAGCTCTTGGACTTATAAGCAGTAGATCTATCAGCCTCTTCTCAATCCTAGCTTGGAATCTTCTTTCCTTCACCAAAATGCACTCACAAATCTCAAGTAAGGCTCAAGACTCTCTCACAAGCTCAAGGGGCGATTAGGGTTTCTTCTCAGTGAGGTGTGGCCGCAAATGAGGCTATAAGTGCCTTTAAATAGGTCCCAAACCCAAGGATCTAGGGTTTCCACTTTCAGCGCCTACTCGGCGAGTCTACTCTTGGACTCGTCGAGTAGTTCATTAAACTCACGTGGCCACCCCGCTTCTACTCGACGAGTTATAGCACCAACTCGTCGAGTAGATCAATATTAAAATAACATACCTGGAAATCCGGATGTTACAATTCTCCCCCACTAGGATCAGACTTTGCCCTCGAAGTCTTACTCTGCAAACAACCCTGGATGCTGCTCCCAAGTCAGCTCGGACCCTCTCCGATATTGCCACTGGACCTGAACTAGAGGCACCTCCTTGTTCCTTAGAACCTTGATCTTCCGATCCAAGATCGCGATCGGCCTCTCAATGTAATTCAGGCTCACATCCACCTGAATATCCTCTAGCGGAACTACTGTCGTCTCATCGGCTATACACTTCCTCAACTGGGATACGTGGAAGGTATCATGAATCTGGCTCAACTCCGCAGGTAGCTCTAAACGGTATGCTACCTTACCCACTCTCGCGGTCACCCTGAACGGACCAATGTATCGGGGCCCCAGCTTGCCCCTATTCCTAAATCGGATCACTCCTTTCCAAGGAGATACCTTCAGGAGTACGAAATCTCCAACCTGGAACTCGAGCTCGGATCGTCGTCTATCCCCATAGCTCTTCTGGCGGCTCTGGGCTGTCAGCAACCTCTGTCTGACCTACTGTATCTGCTTAGTCGTCTTAAGCACTATCTCAGTGCTACCCATCACTCGCTGCCCAACCTCTCCCCAACAGATGGGAGTCCGACACCTCCTCCCATATAAAAGCTTAAAGGGAGGCATACCAATACTCGAATGGTGGCTGTTGTTGTAGGAAAACTCAGCCAAAGATAGGTATGTATCCCAACTTCCACCGAAGTCCATAACACATGCTCGAAGCATGTCCTCGGGCGTCTGTATCGTCCGCTCACTCTGTCCATCCGTCTGTGGGTGGTAAGCAGTACTGAAGTGCAATCTCGTACCCAATTCCTCATGGAACTTCTTCCAGAACCTGGAAGTGAAACGTACATCTCGGTCTGACACAATCGAGATCGGCACTCCATGTCACGACACCACCTCTCTCACATACATCTCTGCCAGTCTCTCTACAGAAGAGCTCTCACTGATTGCAAGGAAGTGGGCACTCTTCGTCAGCCGGTCCACAATCACCCAAATTGCGTCAACACCCCTCGCGGTTTCTCGGCAATTTGGTGATAAAATCCATAGAAATCCGTTCCCACTTCCACTGGGGAACCTCTAATGGCTGCAACTTGCCATGCGGACGCTGGTGCTCGGCCTTAACCCGACAACAGGTCAAGCACCTCTCTACTACCCATGCAACATCCCTCTTCATACAGGGCCACCAATAATCTCTCTTCAGGTCCAAATACATCTTAGTGACCCCGGGATGGATCGAGAATCTCGATCTATGCGCCTCCTCCATCAGAGTGCTACGTGCCCCACCCGTATACGACACCCAAATCCGACCACGAAAGCTCATAAGTCCTCGGCTATCCGTCACAAATTCGGATACCTGTCCAATCACCCGCTCCCTCTTGCGGTTCTCTGGTCTCACAGCCTCTGCCTGAGCCTCTCGAATGGTATCCAATACCGGAGTCATCACCGTCATCCTCATACATATATCTCGAATCGGGGCACTCTCCGACCTACGGCTTAGAGCATCGGCTACCACGTTAGCCTTGCCCGGGTGGTACAGGATCTCATAGTCGTAATCTTTTACCACATCCAACCATCTCCTCTGGCGCATATTCAGGTTGGGCTGATCCATCATATACTTCAAACTCTTGTGGTCCGTGTATATGGTACACTGAACCCCATACAAATAATGGCGCCATATTTTGAGGGCGAACACCACTGCCCCCAACTGCAAGTCGTGGGTGGGATACCTCGTCTCGTGAGGCTTCAACTGCCTCGATACGCATGCTATCACGTGCTCTCTCTGCATAAGCACCGCACCCAACCCTGATATAGACGCATCACAGTAAACCACAAAATCCTCCATTCCCTCCGGAAGGGTTAACACCGGGGCTTCGCATAATCTCTGGCGAAGTGTCTCAAACGAGGTCTGCTGCTCCAGACCCCAAGTAAAAGCGACGCCTTTCCAGGTCAATCTGATGAGGGGAACGAAAATCTTGGAGAAATCCCTGATAAATCTCCGATAGTAGCCGACCAACCCCAGAAAACTCCTGATCTCGGTGGGGGATCTCGGCACCTCCCAACTCATCACAGCCTCAATCTTGGCCTGATCGACCATAATCCCATTCTGATTAACGAGGTGCCCGAAGAACTGGACCTCTCGTAACCAGAAATCACACTTGGAGAATTTGGCATAAAGCCTCGCCGATCTCAACACTCCAAGGATCTCCCTCAGATGCTCCTCATGCTGCTCTCCGGATATCGAATACACTAGAATGTCATCGATGAACACAATCACTGATCGATCTAACTTCGGCCTGCATACTCGGTTCATGAGATCCATGAACGCCGCTGGTGCATTGGTGAGCCCAAAAGGCATCACCACGAACTTGTAATGCCCATAACGAGTCCTAAACGCCGTCTTCTGGATATCCTCATCACACACCCTCATCTGGTGATATCCAGATCTCAAGTCTATCTTGGAAAACCAAGACGCACCCTGCAACTGATCAAACAGATCGTCGATCCTCGGGAAAAACATTCGGAAACTCACACACTATCGGAACATCACCGATAGAACTCGGCCTCTCTGCGTCATCTCGCGTGTCCATCACATATGCTACAAACCCTCTACAACCCTGCTGTAGGCTACGTCTCGCTCTGGCAGCCGAGCAAAATGTCGATCCACATCGGGTACCCTCGCCATACACTGTCAGCACTCCCCCACTAGGGTCTCGTATCGTCACCAACTGACGCTCGCAGTCTATAACAGCTCTGAATCGGCTCAACCAATCCATACCCACAATGACACAAACATCCCCCATCGCAATTGGGACCAGATCTATCGGGAACTCAACACCGAAGATCTCGAGTACACATCCTCGAATAACATCAGTAGGCAGAACCGCGCGCTCGTATGCTATGGAAACTCGCAGAGGCCGACTCAACGCCTCTCGTCAGATACTGATGTGCTGGCTAAACGCTAATGACATGAAAGACCGACTCGCACCCGAGTCAAATAACACCAAAGTAGGTACAGAACTCACAAGAAAAGTACCAGCCACAACATCAGGTGCTGCACGGACCTCCTCCGCTGTCATCTGAAAGGCTCTCCCGCATGCCTTCGGTGCCTCGGCCTTCGCTGGCCGACCCTCACTAGCTCGTGCAGCAGCAGGGGGCAGATCCCTGTGCTGATCCCTGTAACAGCTGCGGCCACTCAGCCCTCCGGTGGCTAGTCTGGTTGCAATGAAAGCAAACCATGAATTCCTTGGGGAAATCCTCGACTATATGCCCCTCCTTGCCACATTTGTAGCAAGCACCTGCTCGACAAACTCCATCATGTCCCTTGCCGCACTTCCCACAAGTGCGGCCCTTCTGACCTCCAGATCTCGTATTGGCGAGCTTTGCCCGCTTGGCTGCCGGCTGAGACTGTACCGGCCGCCTAACCCTCCTCTGAGTCTCGGCCTCCTCCCTAGCCTAAGTCTCCAGCTCAATCTCCCTCTTCCGAGCATTTTCCTAGAGCTCGGCAATTGTTTGGTATGTCGAGTTCGCCACGAACTCCCGAATGTCTCTCCTCAGTATGCTCAGATATCGGCTCATACGTGCCTGCTCAATGGACACGTGCTCAGGGCAGAACAACGCCCTCTCATGAATCATCCGCGTGATCACAGTCACGGACTCCGTCCCCTACTAAGGGACAAGAACTCCTAGGCCAAACGTTCCCTCTCCACCGGGGGAACATACTCGTCTCTGAACATAGTGGTGAACCTCTCCCAGGTCACCGCGGTAAGCTCTGCAGGAGTAAAATCTGCCGTCACAAACTTCCACCAGTCCTTCGCTCCCAAGCGAAGCTGGTTCAGCGCAAACTGTACTCTCAAATGTTCCGGACAGGAACAAGTGTAGAAACATCCCTCAACGTTAGAGATCCACCTCATCGCGACTATCGGATCATGTGTCCCATCAAACTTTGGTGGCTTCGTGTTGCTGAACTCTCGGTACAGCAACGAGTCACCCTCCTGTGGCCTAGCAGCGGCAACGGTTGCGGTGGCCGCAACAACAACAGCATCGGTAAGAGCAGCATACCGCTCGTCAAACGTCTCAATCAGCGTGGTCTTGATAGACCTAAACATCTCGAGTATACTTGCACTCGATCACTCAGCCCTACTTGTTCCTTACCATCCCAAGGATTCTTACTTGGACTGCTCATTGATCCGATGTTTCCAGTAGTACGGGCCCTATACTACCTTCCACACCACATCAGTATTCACCCCAAGTCCTCCTCCTAGGATTCCAGATCACAAGTACTCTACATCTCATCACACACAGGCCAATTTCCAGTAGACCTCTCATAAGCTCCTTTCTGCTACCTACTCACTCTCGAAGTAACTCATAGTAGCTGTAACTCCTAGGCTAAGGCATCACAAATCAGGCCACTCTAGTCCTAGATATGAATACCTAGCCTACTCTCTAGCATGCATAACATATCACATAATATCTCATAACATATAACGTAAGGGTATTTTGGGAAATCACCGTTCGGGTGCTGGCTGATTGTACACACTGCTCCTTTCCGCTTTCCCGAAAATCTTTTACTTATCTTAGAAAATCGTTTCTTTTTGAAAACTTTTCTCAAATCCTCAGTTTGAGTTCAGATATACCCGAAGGTGTATCCGAATCCCTCAAACCAAGGCTATGATACCAACTTGTAACATCGTGAAAATTCAAACCAAATTTTTTTTTAATTCATAAAAACATATATCATATTGTTTAACACCAATTATTCATTTAACAAAGTTTTCAAAATCATCTCATAAAATCCAGGATCCACAGTAGATCTTCTCAAAACATAGTGTGTGTGTGTGTGTACAATCATGCTGGTGCCTTCATGCGGTCCTCTGAAGTACCTGAAACACATATCACATAAACGGTAAGCACGCATGCTTAGTGAGTTCCCCAAAATACTACATACAGCACATAAGCCACCCGAGGCTATAGCTCTACGAGACCTTCCGGTCAATGTGTCTCAAGGGCCGTCCGGTCCCACAAACTGAGTATACCTTCCGGTCCTACTCTGTCGACCTTCCGATCCATACCATATTGACCTTCCGGTCCATACCCTGTTGACCTTCCGGTCCATACACTGTTCACCTTCCGGTCCATATCATGATGACCTTCCGGTCCATACCATACTACTCATAACATATCATAACACATACATATTACCATGATGACCTTCCGGTCCATACCATACTACTCATATCATATCATAACACATACATATCACATCGAAACATATGTCACATACTCCTCATAGCACATAAGACCTTCCGATCATACATAACTACCACTCTAGGTAAGGTATAGTGAGAAGACTCACCTCGTATGATGTCTAGTAAACTTTCGTGCTCGATATCCACGATCTAGCCTCCGCCTAATCACATAAAGTAATTTATCTCTAATTAACAACGATTCTCATAGGCTAGACTAATCCCTTGCTATAATCTCCCAGAAGGGAAAAATACCATTTTACCCCTCCAATGGTCCAATTATCCAAATGCTGACCAACCCTAAAAGTCAACGAAAGTCAACTCCAGTCAATGGTCCAACTCTGACTAGACTCGCCGAGTGAACTCATGCTACTCGTCGAGTCCCATCGATTCTCAGTGAACTCAGGAAGACCCAGCTCGTCGAGTTAACCCCTAACTCGGCGAGCTATCGCATGATTCAATTTATCGGGACAAACCCTAAGCTACTCGCCGAGTCGGGTCATCAACTCGGCGAGTCTATTAAGACTCAGCTTGCATTCAGACGATTTTAAGGCGTAATACTTCCTCAAACTCCAGATCCATACTCTAAGGGCTCATTTACCACGTAAAGTCATAAACTTTTCGTCCATGCATGGCATTGTGGGCATGAAATGCCAAGAACATGATCTAAATGGGGTTTTCACTCATAAATACCATCAATGCTGAATAAAGCAGGAACCTTTGGGTGCTAGAGACCTCCTAAGGTCCAGATCTGGAGTTCAAGCCTCCTCATGAACCCCAAATCCTCAAAGTCCCAAAATGAAAGGAAAAGAAGCCCTAATCTTCAAAATGAGAGATCTACTCAAATAAAAGGGAAAGGTTCAAACTTGATACCTCTAATAGAAGCTCTTGGACTTATAAGCAGTAGATCTATCAGCCTCTTCTCAATCCTAGCTTGGAATCTTCCTTTCCTTCACCAAAATGCACTCACAAATCTGAAGTAAGGCTCAAGACTCTCTCACAAGCTCAAGGGGCGATTAGGGTTTCTTCTCAGTGAGGTGTGCCGCAAATGAGGCTATAAGTGCCTTTAAATAGGTCCCAAACCCAGGGATCTAGGGTTTCCACTTACAGCGCCTACTCGGCGAGTCTACTCTTGGACTCGTCGAGTAGTTCATTAAACTCACGTGGCCACCCCACTTCTACTCGACGAGTTATAGCACCAACTCATCGAGTAGATCAATGATCCTCAAAAATAAATAATTAAAATAACATACCTGGAAATGCGGATGTTACAAAGAACATCTTTCAACCCCAAAAGCAAGGTGAAGCTGTATTTGAAGATTATGTAACAAGTTGCATTGAAGCCTCCTCAATCAATTTGCTGCTATCTATGTACCTGCTGAAGTGATCCAGAAGAATTGGTCTCTCTGTTATTATCTCTGAAGTTTCTCAAAGCTAGAAGTGCTGATTTTAGAAGAACCTTTACAAGAAGTTGTACACTCAATGTGCGTTCAAAGTCAGGTTTTTAGAAGGAAGTCCAACTAATCAAGATGAAGTCATTCATGCAAAAATTCATATGTTCATCTTGAAGTTGTGAAGAAATCAAAGATTAAAGCTGAAAGCCAAAGATCAAGGAAGACTGAAAAGAAAAGAAAGCAATAAACCAAGGGGGAGATTGTGAGGACTAAAATATTATTTATTGTAAGTGAAAAGAAAGCTATAAACCAAGGGGGAGATCGTTAGGTCATAAATTGTGGTTTATACTTTGCTTTTCTTAAGCTATTAGAGTTCTCGGATTAGAACCGAAAACATCATGTTTTGGTGTTGTTTGGACGAAAATCACATGTGATTTTGGTTAGGCTTTATATTGTTTTGTTTAGGTTTTGGGCTTGGGCTTGGTTATTAGGCCTAGGTATATATATATATATATATATATATATATATATATATATATATATATATATTGTTATTTAGGCTTAAAAATGAGTTAGAAAGAAGTAAGTAAAGGACTTGATTTTAGAGAGAACCAAGAGAGAACAGTGTGTAATCAACATCTTATGTATCCGACTATTGAATGATAATAGTGTGCATTGAAGATTAATTATATTGTTCTTATTCATCTTATTTCTTGATTCATTCACTTGATTGGGATTCCGCACCATCAAGTGAATCCGATTGATACATCAAAGCGGTTTTTGGGACTTACAAGTGGTATCGGAGCTTTGTTCGGTATCAATTGGGTAATTGCAAACGGTTTTTCTTGGAGTTTCTAGGTCTTTTTGATTTATATTTTTATGAATTTTTGGCCATTGTTCTTCGTGTTCTTCATATTTTCGAAGTTTTGATCGAGTTTGATTTTAAAAATTAAAATTTTCGTGTTTTAGGCAAGTTTTGGAAAGTTTGATTTTAAAAATTAAAATTTGGCAAGTTTTTGCCAAATTTGATGCGGCTTCGCAGGTTCTCGGTGTACAAGCAAGGTTCTCGGTCCGAAGTTCTCATTCTCGGTCTCACGTATTCGGCCTCGTTCACGGTCACGCGTACTCGGTCTGACCCTCTTTGGTTCGGAAATTCTTCGGTTCGTATCCTCAGCTTCTCGGTTTCTTTTCTCGGGTTCGAATCTTTAGGCTCGCAATCTCGGCTACAATTTCAGAATTTTACTATTTTGGCTTAGTTTTGGTCAAATTGCCATATTTTCGATCCAATAATTTCGTTTTCGGTCCTTTGACCTCATATTTGATCAAAAAGACTCGTATTTGGTCAAATACACTCGTTTTTCATCAAATACTCTCGGTTTTGGTCTAGAAATTTTTGTTTTCGGTTTAGAAACTTTTGTTTTCGGTCAAGGTTATTCTTTTTGGACAAAGAATTTTGACTTTCAGCTTTGACTTTTAAATTTGACTTTTGACCTTCAAGTTTGAACTTTGACTTTCAACTTTGACTTTCTCGTTTAACTTTCAAGCTTTTAAGTTTGACTTTCAAGTTTGACTTTTCAATTTTGACTTTTAAATTTGACTTTTCAAGTTTGACTTTTCAGTATTGACTTTTAAGTTTGACTTTTTAAGTTTGATTTTCGAGGTTTCAAGTCAAAGGGGATTTTTCTTGACTTCATAATCAGTTCTATTTTTGATAAATTATTTTTTTGTGAATAATGAGTTCATCAATCACAAAAGAGGTCGATGAAACTTCCTGTTCTCAAGCCTGTAGTGATACAATTAAACTTCTTAGTGATCAAATTGATATATTATGTAGAGACAATGAGGACCATAGGTATGAAGGATACACTCTCAGGAAGGGTCAAAAACCTTTAAAAAATCAATTAGAGGCCAAAACCAAGGACTTTAGAAAACTTCAAGAAGAATACAACACAACGTGTGAACGTTATGATTATGCTCAAATAAAGATTGCCAGTCTAACTTCCGAACTTGATGCATTAAAAGCTAAATATAAAGATGTTGAATTTAACTTTGAGAAATTTGACGTGTCAAGTGAGGTAGTTGTGTCCATGATAGAAAAACAATTAAGATTTAAAGATAATCAGAATAAGGGTCTAGGGTATCACAATGTTCCACCACCCTTCAATGACAACTATACCCCGTCCCTTGAAATCAATGAGGTAGAGATACCTACTCAGTTTGGTCCGCCACCTGTACCAGTTTCAGTTAAGACTGAACAATCTGGCCCAACTGAGAATATTGAGGTGAATGATACTAATGTTTCTACCTCATGTGTAGAGCAGGTCAAAGTGCATGATGGGCATGAGCAGAACACAAATAATTATTGTTCTGCTGAAAATGATTCAAAAACTTGTGATAAGGTGAGTGATACTAATGCTTCTACTTCATGTGCCGATAAAGAAGTATTGCAAGATGAGAGTAAGCAGAACAAAATCAATTATGAGTCTGCTAAAAGTGTTTCAAAAGCTTGTGATGATGACACTCCCACTGTTGAAAAATTCAAGCCACAAAATTCTGTCAAGCAGTTTAACAAATGTTCTGGTGCTTGTGCTTGTGGAAGTTCTTCGAAACAAACTTCTATTGGACAATGACCAAGTCACAACCTTATCTATATGAAAAGACAAACTTGCTATAACTGTGGGACTCCCGGTCACATTGCCAGAAATTGCCCACATCGTTTGTATGTTCCTTATTACAGACAAGGTTGGCAGAACACACCAAGAGAAAGATCCTCCAAAAGAAACTCTTCGAGGTCACAATCGCTCAATGGTGACTGGAACGCGAAAAATACCAAGAATCAATCTCCCAAGGTCAAGAAGGGAATGTCGGACAAGATGCCAAATTCAAGAGATTGTCGTGTTCGACAAAGATCGGTTAGGTCAAAGTCATCCCGGCTATCGGTTTCAAGTTCTAAAGCAAGTGCTGAGGCATCCACCCGATCAAATAAAAAATGGGTTAAACCCAACTACAGATGGGTACCAAAGGTTTACACTCCCAAATCATCTAATGATTCTAACATTTATTCATCTTCTGTGTCTGATAAACAGGATATGTCATAGGAGAGAGTACCTTGTGTAGATGATAATGGTCAACCCAAATTCAAAATGGACTGGGTTCCAAAAGCTAACTAATCCCACACTCTGTGTCGGAGCAGCTATGGAGGAATATCACCAGACTTCGGTTTGTTGATAGCGGGTGTTCCAGGCACATGATAGGAGACCAATCTCTCAACTACATTACATTCAGAACTTTAATTTAGAGCATGTATCCTTTGCGAGAAGGAAGAATGAAAGGATCACAAATAGAGATCATGTTTATTGGCGTGTTGAATATCTTAACTTCGTTCCGGAGTTGAAACACAACTAAGGCTGAACATGTTGCTGCATCTACGTACTGTTCTCAGATCATTTGGATGCAACTTCAATTGCTGAATTACGGTTTGACTTTTCTTCTCGATACTTCTAAGTTTTTCATAAAATGATTCGTTTTTGAAGACAATTATTTTTAAAATTTGCGCATTTATTTTGTTTCCTTTCTTCCCCATGCTCAAATTAAGGGGGACAAATCAAAATATAAAAAAATTCAAAAAAAATTCAAAAATACAAAAATATGTTTTCTTTCGTAAGTATTTTTGGGAAGTGATATGAGATTTAGTGATACAGGGCAAGTTAAATTGCTTGACAACTTTTGATCCCAAAAGTTTATGTTTTGTACATTTTGTATTTTATTTCTGTTTTTGTTAAATTTGATCATATTTTCTTATATGCACAAATTTAGGGGAGAATTAAAAAAAAATACAAAAATCATAAAATTCAAAAATACAAAAATATTTTATTTGTTTTTCAGAAAAATCAAAAATCCAAAAATATTTTATTTTGAGTATATTTTTATAGTTATTTTTATTTCTTAGTTATTTCTTCTGTGTGCTAATTTTAGTTTTATTTTGTTTTTATCTCAATATTTTTTTGTCTTGAAATGTGAAATCTTAAGAAGAAGAGACTCAAGGAGATTGTATCGGAATATTCTGAGCAAGGAGAAGAAACTTGAAAAGGGGAAAGGAATTGACGGAAGTTTCAAATGCGAATGATAGATTCTTTCATATTGAGACATATACCAGTCTTGATAGGAGTCTTCGCATCAAATGTTAATGATCAAAAGTCATTTTCACCATGAATGATGTGAAACACCCAACCATTCTTCACCCATATCTAAATTTTATCCATTAAATCACTTCCACGTACCGGTACCCCTTGAGGTTCGAGTATAAAACAACTCGGCTGACGGTTACCAAAAATTATAGATATTTTCACCAATGAAATTGACAGATAATGGCTCATACCTGGTGTGCCACTGTACAAAATGTCAGTTAGGCAGTTTCTTTGTAAGAACTCTCGTATTTAAGGAATTGGAAGTCTAAAACTATACAAATTGTCAAATTGGTCTTGTCAGCTTTCTTTACCTAAGAACTGTCACGACACTAGGGCGAGTCACCCAACAGGGAAATAGATATCGCTGAACGTCTCGCCAAGGGCCAAGTTAATTTGTTTAACTTGAAAAACTGTATTGAGATCTTTGATCTAGGATATACAGGGGCTAACATCAAAAGTAGCCACGAGTAGTTCTCCGATACTAAACAAATCACAGTGCGTTCCTCCGTGTTCACACAGATACTGCGAGAAGTCTCCATCTGAGCCAAGGCTGGGTCCTTGAACAACTGTGGTGAGAAGGGTCTTTATGATTCTGTGATCCACATGGACTTTTTAGTCATTTGTTACTTTTCAAGGCGCAACGGTGATCATTAAAGAACATTCATTCGAAGGAACAAGAAGTGAAGATCATCTTTCAACACCAAATCTTTCAACCCCAAAAGCAAGGTGAAGCTTTATTTGAAGATTATGTAACAAGTTGCATTGAAGCCTCCTCAATCAATTTGCTGCTATCTATGTACCTGCTGAAGTGATCCAGAAGAATTGGTCTCTCTATTATTATCTCTGATGTTTCTCAAAGCTGGAAGTGCTGATTTTACAAGAACCTTTACAAGAAGCCTTACACCCAATGTGCGTTCAAAGTTAGATTTTTTGAAGGAAGTCCAACTACTCAAGATGAAGTCATTCATGCAGAAATTCATATGTTCAGCTTGAAGTTGTGAAGAAATCGAAGATTAAAGGTGAAATCCAATGATCAAGGAAGACCGAAAAGAAAAGAAAGCAATAAACCAATGGGAAGATTGTTAGGACTAAATTATGGTTTATTGTAAGTGAAAAGAAAGCTATAAACCAAGGGGGAGATTGTTAGGTCATAAATTGTGGTTTATACTTTGCTTTTCATAAGCTAGTAGAGTTCTCGGTCTAGAACCGAAAACACCATGTTTTGGTGTTGTTTGGACCAAAATCACATGTGATTTTGGTTAGGCTTTATATTGTTTTGTTTATGTTTTGGTCTTGGGCTTGGTTATTAGGCCTAGGTATATATAGTGTTATTTAGGCTTGAAAATGAGTTAGAATTAAGTAAAGGACGCAATTTTAGAGAGAACCAAGAGAGAACAGTGTGTAATCAACATCTTATGTACCCGACTATTGAATGATAATAGTGTGCATTGAAGATTAATTATATTGTTCTTATTCATCTTATTTGTTGATTCATTCACTTGATTGGGATTCCGCACCATCAAGTGAATCCGATTGATACATCAAAGCGTTTTTGGGGACTTACAGTGTACTCTAATTAATTTTATATAAGAAATGATACACGGTATCCACATCCATAATATTCAGTTTGGATGATTCGTTTTGGTGGCTACACCACTTTAATTGAATTCAATTAATAGTAATATTAACTACAATTTATGCAAAGTATTTACTTAAGATCGGTGTTGCAAAACTCTGCCAAGACGACCGAGTACTCGGACTCGGACATGTCCCGAGGCATCTAGTTAAGAATCGGCCAAAAATAATCGAAATCGGCCAAAATCGGTCAAATCGGCTCCAATTCTGTAAAACTCGGAGAACATCGGTTCAACTAGGACAACTCGGAAAAACTTGAAAAAACTCGAAAAAAAACTCAGAAAAACTCGGAAATATTTAATTTTTTAAAAAAAATCTATAACTGTTATTAATATTCATCTATTTTGTTATAAATTTTAATAAACTTGTGATATTTGTTATATATAATTTATCCAATCCGAATACTCGGTATTCACTAATCGGTCGTCCTGGAAATGCTTAATAAGTTTTGCAACCGATGTGACCTCGTCTCCAGGCGATGCTCTTCATTGATTCTGATTACTCCGGTGAACCTGAAAGGTTCGTAAGTCGTTCTCCGGGAGGGAGTCCCGGGAAATCGCTTCGACGGTCAAGTCATTGGATAGTTGGATGATTTTTGGGATTAATTGGGAGAGAGCGACTTACCTTTCTGGGAACTAGAGGAGTCCTTTTATACTGAGGCCTCCTGTCAGTCCGTACGAGACAAGGGCGTCATACCTGACAGGATTAGGCATGCTGATTGGCTAATTGTGCTCCTCGTTCTGTCAGAGCTAACGATTGGTTCAGGTGGTAATGCGTTGAGCATCCCCCTTGTCGTCTGGAGCTGTTATGCTTTGTCGCAGAGTAGAAGTCGCCCCTGGTAGGGCCGGGCCTTCTCTGCGGGCGCGAGTTTCCGTCGGGCTTGCTCTATTAGGAAGGGGTCTGCTTTGGGGAGTTCTTTGGCGCGTCTGAACGCGACTCCTGACCTGTGCTAGGATCATGTCATAAAGTCCCCTAGTCTAGTAGTCGTAGTGTTGCTAGGCTTGCTATGATGTTATGTACTTAACTACTTTGTACACACGTCGAGTTCTGATTCAATCGATGCTTCGATTTTTCCGGCGACGTGACCGCCTATTATGACAGCCAGTTACATCATTGCGTCACGGATTTTGAATATCCCACATTTCCTTATTCTTTATAAGGTTGAAGATCCTCCTTATCGGCTGAATTTTTTCCTCTTTCCTTTCCTTCTTCTTCCATCAAGGTTTTCTCTGTTTTCCCCACTGTTCGGATGGCTGCTCAACCTGGTGTTATTACTTCTAACGTCGGATTTAAGCTTCTTAGTGATGCTTATGGCTTTTCTTTAAATGATGGTGTAGAGTTTCTGGCAACTGACTTGATGGTTCTCTCCCCTACTGCCGGTAAGTTTGGCATCTACCTGAAGACTTTTGACGCTGTTTTGCGCCTTCCTCTCACTGATTTCCAATAGGAGCTTCTTTAGTAAAATGACTATAGTATTCAAATGATTACCCCAAACACTATCAACAAAATGGTAGCGTTCTAGATGATCTGTCGGGCCAATGGTGTGCTTCCTGATTCCTTTGTCTTCAAGTTTTTTTTCCGATTTAGTGCTACCGGTGACAAGTATACGTTCTACACTCAACGCGGTGGTCACGTCTTGGTTTCTAATGGAAAAAGCCCCCAAGAAATGGCAGGACAAGTGGTTTTAGGTTAACCAAGATTGAGTTAGACTTGGGCACTACTGAGCAAATAACTTCTCAAATGTTATTCCAAAACAATTTCCCCATAATCAGGCCATTTTTGATCTTCTGAAGACCATCCAGGTTGTGCCTGAGGAGTACTCATAGGTCTTGCTTCTTGGCGTCGGGATGAGTCCTTCTTGGAGATGTCGGGGGAAAATGTCTATCTTTTACACTGTTGTTGATAGTAAGTGACTTTGCTCTTATTCTTCTTCTACTCCCCTCCCCCCCCCCTTCCATTTTTTTTTATAAAAAGGGGGGAAGTTGGATCTGGGCTTAGTTGCCGCTTTGCTCATGAGCTTTTCTTTGGCAGGTGTTTAGTCCCTTTTGTCGATGGACGACATCTTACGGAAGCGGTATCGTGGGAAATTGGAGCATTGTGAAACTGATCTTTTTGAAACTCTCCCTCCATCGTGTCGTGCTGGTCGGCTCGTCGTGAATCCCACTCCAGTTATGTTGGCCTTGGAAAGTTCTTCTGTGACCATTGGGGAGCAAGGACGACATTATCTCGTCCAGTATCGTCGTCCCATCTCCGATCATCAATCCTAATCATGTTGAGATGGTGGAGGATAGCAAGGAAGACATTATCTCGGATTTCCGGCGGGCCATGGACAAGAGGAAGTCCGTCTTGGCGATGGGGGAGGCCTCCTCTAATGTTTTCGACATCGGGAGGCACGTTCAGTCAAGGCAAAATTTTATTCGTCTACTCCAGAGGCGATTATAGTGATCCCTGATGATGACACGCAACAGTCTGAGGGGTATCAGAGGGCGTCTAAGTAGCCCATTGTTCCGGTTCAAGTTGCTTCATAATCTATTCCTAGCCTTTCTTCTCCCCGGGGCCCTGGTGGGGCTCTACTTCATCCAACTCCTTCGACGGGGGGGGGGGGGGGGGGGGGGGTGGTTCTCCAGTCCCAAATGACCTTGGCTCTGGTCTTTTTGTTCCTTTTTGAAATATGGAGAATGATTCTCGGTTGTCTGTACACACTAATCCCATGGAGTTCGCCCGCCACGCCTTTCCACCTGCTGCCATTACTGATATGGATATGATGGATAACCCTGCATTGGTCCACAATATGTCATATGATGCTACCCAGGCGATGTTCTACTTGGTCAGCGGCTCCTGTCGTGTCCAGCTTCTGCATGAGATGGAGGTTATCCATGTTTGTTTTACTGTTCGAGAGGCTGCGTTTAAGCACCAGATATTTGAGCTTGAGAAGGATGCTCGTGGTATCGATCAGAAGTACGCTTTGTTGTCAATAAAAAGAAGGTTGATGCTGAAAAGATCCGATCCGCACTGGAAGCTAAGGTGGATTCCCTGATACAGGCCAACAAGGGATTAATGATTCAAAACGAGAGCCTTGAATAGGACGTCAGTGACCGTGACAAAGTCATCGAGGAAATTCGAGCTGAAGCAGAGACCTTATACTGTGACCGAGATTGGCACTTTAGGTGGGAGTCATGCGTATTATGGACAAACTGATCGAACACCCGAAGTTTACCAGCAGAATCAGCCAAATCTGGCATGCTGCCTTTGTTGCTGGTGAAGAGTCTGTTTCTGCTGGGTTGAAAGCAAAAATAGATTTTGCGGCTCATGATCCTAATGGTAGTGATTCTTGGTCCAGCCACACTACCAGCCTTAATGATGCGTTGCTTGCTTTTGCCACGATGGACCATGCTGCTCTCCTGGGCTTGGTTCATCTTGATATGGCTGGGATACGACAACTTTGTGTTTTGGATGATACAGGTGAAATTTCGGATGACATTCTGATTGGGGTGGCTGGAGGAGATGGTTCAGGCGCTGATGGTGGTGATGATGCAGAGGCTGGTGGTTGTGGTGCGGGCGCTAACGGTGGTGATGATGATGCGTAGGTTGGTGGTGGTGGTGTGGGCGCTAGCGGTGGTGGTGGTTCGTGTACTAGCGGTACTGGTGATGGTTTCGTTTGTGGCCCTGGTTGTAATGATTATTCTATCTTTACTCTCTTATTTGTGGCTCTTATTGTAATGATGGTACCGTGTGCTGCCCTTCGGGGTGTGAAAAAGTTTGTGGAGCTCGTTGTTTTACTCTCTCATTTACTGTTTGTTTATGTTTGTCTTTTATATGACTTTTGGTGGCCTAAAGTGTTGGTGGCCCTTTGTGGCTCTGGTTGTAATGATTGTTCTATCTTTTTGACAATGTAGGATATTTCTGCATGTGTTTACTCTTTGTAATGTGTTGCATTCTGTTTGTAGTTTAGTTATGAGACTTTTTTGTTGTCGCATATTGCCTTTTGAGTGCAGAGCAATTGTTTAAGGTTCATGTATAGCATGAAGCAATTACTTTGAACCATATAGATATACTAAGTCTCCACAGTGAGATAGTATGCACTAAGTAGTTAATCGTGAAATGATTGTTTTGAGCCCAACAAATACTCTGAGTGTTTAACGTAAAACAGGTGTTCTGAGCCCAACAAATACACTAAGTATTTAATAAAATGGTTGTTCTAAGCCCAAGAAATACACTAATTATTTAATAAAAGGGTTGTTTAGAGCCCAAGAAATACACTAAGTATTTAATAAAATGGTGGTTCTGAGCCCAACAAATACACTAAGTATTTAACATGCAAGTAATACACTAAGTACTTTAAATCTTGCAAGAAGGTGCGCTAAGCCTTGAGTATTAGTTGTCGTTCCGAGTGATCAGTCAGGGCAACGAGTTCCTTCCTAGAAGTGAAATTTCTTTAAGTTCCTAGCATTCCATGTTCTGGGGATTTGACTCCCTTCCATCATCACAAGTGCATAGGACCTGTTGCGGTGTGATTCGATTACCTTGTACGGTCCTTCCCACGCGGAGCCTAGTTTTCCCCGTGGATGAGCGTGGCTTGCCTCATTCCTTCTTAGGACGTAATATCCTATCTTAAAGTATTTTTCTCTAACTCGTTGGTTGTAGTATCTTTCTACGGAACTTTTGTAGGCTGCCTGTCAAATGTTCGATTGCTCATGCCTTTCTTCGATGAGTTCTAGGCTTAGCCTCATGTCTTTATCGTTATTTGCTTCTTCGAAATAGGTCGTGTGAGGCTAGTCGATTGCTAGCTCTACTAATAGCATTGCTTATGTACCGTAAGTTAGACTGAAAGTTGTTTCCTTTGTGCTCATTCTTGGTGTGGTTCTATACGACCAAAGTACTCCTAGTAATTCTTTGACCCAATTACCTTTGGCCTTTCGTAGGCGTTTTTTGATTCCGTTCACCAACGTTCTGTTGGACACTTCAGTTTGGCCGTTAGCCTAGGGGTGTGCCACTGATGTGAATCGTTGTTCGATCCCTTTCTCAGCGCACCAGCTTCAGAATGAGTTTTCTGTGAATTGTAACCCGTTACCACTGATCAGTACCTTAGGCATTTTGAACCCAGTCATGACGTTTTTCCATAGGAATTTGATCATTTTCCTTCTGGATATGCATGCTAGTGGCTCGGCCTTTATCCATTTGGTAAAGTAGTCAACTGCAACTACTAGGAACTTCACTTTTCCAGGGTCGTCCGAGAATGGTCCGACAATGTCGATTCCCCACTAGTAGAAAGGCCATGGACTAGTGATGCTCGTCAAAGGTGCTCGGGGAGCCCCTTGGATTAGAGAGTAAGTTTGGCATTCTACACATGTTTGCATCACCGTCGTCGCGTCTTGGTGTATGCTTGGCCAGTAAATGCCCATCCGGAGTATCTTCCCCGTGAGAGCCCTTACTCCTTCATATACGCCAGGTGGGCCAACATGTGCCTCCCGAAGTGCTTCCTTGCCTTCAGCTTCATCTATGCACTTTAACCATGGTGCCATGAACCCTTTTTGATATAGCACTCCTTCTATGATGGTGTATAGTGGCGCTTTACGTACTTCTCCATTCGCTTGTCCTTTGCTTCAAACTCCCCATTTATCTGATTAGCTGCCAGCCTCGAATTTGTCAGGGTTTTCACTACATCTGCACCCATTTGTCTTGCTAATCGTCGGTCGGATACCAAGGCTTCATACTCAGTCTCATTGTTAGGGGTATGGAAGTCAAAGCGGAGGGCATATGTGATTTCTTCCCCACCCGGGCTTGTTAGGATCAGGCTTGTCGTCGATCCCTTTTTAATAGATGCCCCGTCAGTGTATATGGTCCATTCTTTGCTACCCTTTTGTCGTCATGAATCCGATAACTCTTTTTCGCAGGTGGCTGTTTTTACTTCTCCTGGGATTTCAAGGAGGAAATCTGTCAACACTTTCCCTTTGATGTTGGTACGTGGGCGATAACTGATGTCGTGTTCCCCAAACTCGATTGCCCACTTTGCAAGGCGTCTGGACATTTCTGGCTTGAGTAATATCTGTTTGATTGGGCAATTTCTCAATACCTCTATCCGGTGCGTTTGGAAGTATCATCTCAAGCGTCGTGCCGCGTAGATGAGTGCGAGCAAAAATCTTTCCAGGATAGGGTAGTTGGTCTCTGGCCCTTGTAGAGCTCGACTAACAAAATAGATCGGTGTCTGCTTTCCTTCCCTTTCCACTACCAGTACCGAGGAGATGGCCTCATTCGACACTGAGAGGTATACTTGTAGTGTTTCACTCGGGATGGGGCTGGCCAGTGTGGGTAGTTTATGTAGAGCCTCCTTGATCTGCTGGAGCGTTGTTTTTGCTGCTGGTGCCCATTGTAAATTGCTTTTCTCAATGCATCCTATGAGAGTGTGGAAGAGTGGCATGGCTTTTTCTGCTGACTTGGGGATAAAATGGCTCAAAGCGGTTAGTTTACCAATCAGCCCTTGAGCATCTCTCAAGGTGTATGGGGATGGTACGTGCATCAGCTCGTCAACTTTGACCGAACTAGGTTGGATTCCTTCTTTCGTGACATAGTACCCCAGGAATTGCCTTTCTTCAACTCCAAAGGTGCATTTCCCTGGGTTCAAATTCATCTTGACCTTTTCCAGTGTTCTGAGTGTTTCTTCTATGTCTTCCAGTAGTCTTCTCTCATCTGGTATTTTTATGACCATGTCGTCGACGTATACCTCGATGTTTCTTCCAACTTGTTTGGCGAAGATGGAGTCGACGAGACGCTGGTAGGTTGCTCATGCTTTCTTCAGGCCGGATGACATTTTGGTGTAGCAAAACGCGCCATGGTCCGTATAAAAAGTGGTCTTTTCTTCATCCTCCTTGTTCATCAAGATCTGGTGATATACTTTATATGCGTCTAGAAAACACTTTAGTCTGAATCCTTTTAAGGATTCTACCTTTTGATTGATTTCTGGTAGGGGGTAGCAATCCTTGGGGCAACCTTTGTTTAAATTACAATAGTTGATGCACATACGCCATGTGCCATCATGTTTTCTTACCATGACGGGATTTGCGATCCAGGTAGGGAAGACTGCCTGTCGGAGTATTCCTGCCTTGGTCAACTTGGCGACCTCAACATTGATTGCCCTGTTCATGTCTCCCCCTTGAACTCGCTTCTTTTGTTTGACCTCCTTTGCTCCTCGTTTGATCATGAGTTTGTGTTCTATGACTTCTCTGTCTACTCCCACCATATCGGTGGGGGTCCAGGTAAATATGTGTTTGTATTTCTTAAGGAGGTTGATTAGCGCTCGTCTTGTCGACGGAGGAAGGTTGCCCCCTATGCTGACCGGCTTATCCGGGTACTCTCTGTTGATGATCTCACTTCCGTTGATTGGCTCTGCCCGTGATATTTAATTTCCTATGTGATCTCTTTTGGTTGCATGATCTCATAGCATCGCAATTCTTTTAGCGTTGTTTCCAAGATCATCCCCGGTCCTTCTGTTGTGCTGAATTTTACTACTCCATGCATTGTTGATGGGATTGCTCCAGATTTGAGTAGGGTCATTCACCCTAGGACGATGTTGTGCTCCGCTAGATGCCAGATTACAACGAAATATATGAGGGTTGTCTTCTTCTTTGTCTTGTCATAGCTGGTCAGCGTGAACGGCAGGTGGATCGTGCCTAGGGGCAACATGTTGTGTCCTGTGAAGCCCGTCAATTGTCCCGTTGCAGGTTTGAGGTTCTCCTTCCACCTATCTAGAAGGAGACAGAAACAATGTTCTTAGATAATATATGTTGAACTTCCAGTGTCTATGTACACCCGGTGGATAGTGACGTCTCTGATGAATCCCTGAATTATGAGCGGGTCATCTCCTCGCCAGCCTATAGGTCGTAGGTCTTTTGCTGAGAACGTTAAACCTTGAATAGATTTTGCGAGTTTTTCTACCCCACTGCATTCTTCTTGCCTCCCTCTTTTGGATCTGATCATCAGGATCTCTTGGGGTTGGTTACGCTCTTTTGCCGCGTCCTTAGCATTTTCGGCATTGAACTTGGCGCGGAGGCTCCGCGCTACTTCTATCAAGTTCCTCTTTAGTTGTTTCTCCTCCATCTCGCTTTTTAGTACTGAACAATTGATAGTGTCGTGTGTTCTACTCTTATGGTATGCGCAGTACCGTCCTTTTGCTCCTCTTGCTGGTTGTCTGTCAGAGACTGCATAGACGTCTGGCCATCTGCCTCTCCTATCATCTCTTTGAAATGGCATAAAACGTCCTTGTGGGCGTTTCCCGTGCCTAAAGTGCATGCTGCTGCCAAGAGTTTCCTGGTGGTGTAACGGTGGGCTGTGGTGCTTTGTGGTTGAGGCAGTCATGGCGTTGAAGTGCGCTTATTTGATTGCTTCTCCCTCTTGTTGTCTTAGGTAGCGCTCCACCGTTTCTTTTAGTTCAGCTCGCCTTTGAGGTTTCTTCCCCATAAGCTCCTGGGACAGTGGTCCCGGGAGGAGACCCTATGTGAAGGCTCCTACTATTAATCCTTTGTCGTGTCCTGGGACATCTAATGTACCATTAGTGAACCTGGTGAAGTACTCCCACGCTGTCTCTCCTTCCTTCTGCTTGCAACCAATGATCGAGTGTGAATCTCCTTTGTACTTACGTAGTTGCATGAAATTCGTCAGGAAAAGATATTTTAGGTGGCCGAAATTGTAAATGCTCCCAGGGCGCAACGTTTTGAACCACGTTCATGCGTTTCTGTCTAAGGTTGTCGGGAAATACGTACACCAGAATCGCTCGTCCAACATTAATGAAGTCATTGTCCATTCGTATGTGTCGATGTGACTATCTGGATCTGTGGTTCCATTGTAGGTCTTAAGTTGTGGTAGCTTTGTTGTATTTAGGATTTCATAGTCTAGAAGTTGCATAGCTAACGGAGATGTCACACTTCTCGACAAACAATCTTGGTTTGGGATCTAGAAGGCGCCCTGGGAATTAAACTGCTGAGCGGTGAGGTACGACTGTACCATCATGTTGTTGTATGCTGAGAAGTGCCTTGGTGTTGGGCCATAGAAGCTTTGTTGTTGGAATGGGAAAATCGGTGGTTGGGTTGTTAGGAGTTGCAGTTTTGGTGCGAAAAGGTGGTTTGATGTGAACGGAGAGTGTTGTTGGATTGTCGTGTTGAATGGTATGCTTGTCACGAATGGGGGTGTTTAGAAAGTCGCCGTTTGTTCTCTTGTCATCTGGTTTAGCGGCGGTGCATGTGAAAAAGCAGGCATCCAGCTAGCGTTATCCACCGTTAGTGGTGTCATGTTACTTGAGACCGTTGTCAGTTGTTGGCTTTGTGTGGAGGCATTTTGCGTCAACGCGGTGGCGGACGGTGTCTACCCTTCAGTGACCGGCCTCCATAATCCGCTCATCGGAGCGGTGGTTGTTGTCGAGCCACCTTGTCGTGATGCTTCACCGACAACCGTTGTTGGCCGCTGACGTGTGAAGGTGGGAGTGATGGTTTGTTCCAACAACATCATGGATCCGATGGGGCTCGTCGGAGTTCCACTAGCTCCATCAGTGTCGTTGGATGCCATCTTCAGGTGCTGTGAGGTGTGCTTTTGGTTTATTGTTCGTTACACACCGGATGGCGCCAAATGGGTGTGACCTCGTCTCCGAACGACGCTCTTCGTTGATTCTGATTACTCCGGTGAATCTGCAAGGTCACAACAGGGAGGAACCGTCAGCTGTTCTCCGGGAGGGAGTCCCGGGAATAGAGTTGTTCACTATTTGGATAAAACCGAATTATCCAATTGGACAATTTGGATTAGACTATTTGGTTCGGATATTCGGATTTGTGGATTGTTTTTCAACAAAACTGAATTACTATTTTGGATTGGTTTTGGTTTATAAAATATGAACCGAATAGTTCAAAAAAACCGAATAAAAATTTATTTTTTATTTATTTTTAATATAACTATAACTATTTATTAATTTATTAATTTATTTTTTCAAATAAGTTTAAAACGTTTCATCTAATAAAAAACATTAATATGCATTTTTTCTCAAAAGTTTTTTATCTATTAAATATTAAACTATAATATACATTCTTAGTAGTTTTTTATAAATTTTAAATCACAACTAAATAATTTGTTTTTGCTTCTTCTGTAAAAATTAGTTAATATTATAATTATGTGTCATTTTAAAATATTTTGGTTTTTGAAAACCGAATTATAAAAACCGATTCAGCCGAATAGTAAGTGGATCGGATCAGAGGATTTGAATTTAGTTTGGACTATTCGGATCCATATTTTGAAAACCAAAAGCAATTTGAATTACTTAATTGGATCGGATCGAACCGATCCATCAAAATGAACACCCCTACCCGGGAAAACGCTCCGACGGTAAAGTAAGTGGATAGACTTTGATGGTTTTTGGGATTAACTGGGAGAGTACGACTTACCTTTCTGGGCACTTGAGGAGACCTTTTTTACTGGGCCTCCTGTCAGTCCGTACGAGACAAGGCCTCATGTCAATCCGTACGAGACAAGGGTATCAGACCCGATAGGATCGGGCGCGCTGACCGGGTAATCGTGCTCCTCGTTCTGCCAGAGCTAATGATTGCTTCAGGTGGTAACGTGCTGAGCATCCCCCTTGTCGTCTGGAGTTGTTATGCTTTGTCGCGGAGTAGAAGGCGCCCCTGGCGGGGCGGGACCTTCTCCGCGGGGGCCATGCGCTTAGGGCGCCCGCAGGCGCGAGTTTCCATCGGGCTTGCTCTATTAGGCATGGCGCGTCTAAGCACGACTCTTGACCCAGGGGGCACGTCATCAACAACATTGCTTAATACATGACATTTGAGTTGCTTTACTAACCATAGTTGTTTAAATGAAGCATAATATATATATATATATATATATATATATATATATATATATAAATGTTTTCCACAAGAAAATTATCATCTTAATATGTTTATTTTTTATTTCATTGTATTTTCAATCTCAATATCGTGTGCTCATACGGACGTATCCCTAGTTTTTTAAAAAAACAAAGCAACACCAACTTAAGATGATGATTTTAATAACCTTAACTGTTGAGCAACATTTAAACAAGAGATTAACACGCAACAAATAGGTTACGTCTTTTATAATCCATTAAACTGAGAACTGATAATATTTTATATAAGACGAATATATGCTTTCCTTTGTTTTCTATTTATTAAAAGCCAACAAGATTAAATTAGTTATGGGGGGAACAATGCGACAAAGGCATCGAGGATAAGGTTTGGGCATACCCACTTCCCATTGCCCGCTGCCCGCTGCCCTTCAATAGCAAACAAAATTCTCGAAATTCATGGCGACAGGGTCAAAGCAGTCATAACTAAAAAAAAATAAAAAATGTTCCTCGTCATCCATTACCTGTTCACTTTCACCCTCAATTATCTGACACTTCAACCAACCTTCTCACGTGAACCCCATAACCTTTCTCTTTCCAAAAACATCCCCACACCCCATCTTCACATATTATAATATACATAAGTACATCTATATATATATAAATATCATATGTTTGGATCGAAAGAGGGTTCATTGTTTTTGATGTATACTAATAGAGGAAGGCCAATGACCTTCAGATGTTAGTTAAGAAAGTTATTAGTATAATTTTTGCAATAATATTACTAGATTTTAGTCGAATGAGACTATATCAACCTTCATGAAATATTAATAGGGCACTTGGTTCGTCAATAAAATCAGATAAAATCACGTTACGGATTTAATCTTAAGTAAATTTTGAAAGAAACGATAGCCTATTTTGTAGGTTAACCCTATTATATATATATATATATATATATATATATATATATATATATATATATATATATATATATATATATATATATATATATAGAGGAGAGTTCAATTGAGAAAAAAAAAATGTTGAGAATGAGGGAATCATTCTCAGCCACACATTTATTTTGTCGCAAAAAACTTAGACGTACCGACGGAAATGAATAACGGATAAATATGTGTTTTCCAACCAAACATGTTTCCTTAAACTATGTTAATCATTACCTTAATATACACAAAAACATACTCTTTTTTTGTTTTTTTTTTGATTTTTGGAAAGCCATTTTTATCGAAAAATTATTTTAAATATATCAAAATTCATAATTTTTTATTCTCTATAAATAGACATCCATATTGATATAGTTTTAAGATAAAATAAAAAATTTATTTTTTTTAGAGTTTCAGTTCTCGTTATTCATAAATGAATAAAAATCTGATCAGATTTTTATTATAGTACATTCGTTATTCACTTATGAATAAAATGTATGGCTTTTTTTTTAGTTTAAGTATCGTTCATATATGAATATGACGCGTAATAAAGTTTTCTTATTTAAAATATATTTTTTACATGATCTTTCGTCATATATTATATTTATATATGAATGAAACGTGTAGTAGTTGTCGTCATATTTTATATTCATATATGAATAAAACATTTATCATATTTTTGTTACAGTTAATTTATTATTCATATATGAATAAGTACTATAAATGATACTTAAACTGTAAAAAAAATTAATTATATATTTTTATTCATAAGTGAATAACGAATGTACTGTACCACAAATCTGATACATTTTTATTCACTTATGAATAACGATAGCTGAAAATATAATTTTTTTTTTATTTTATCTAAAAAGTATATCAATATGGATGTCTATTTGTAAAGAATAAAAAATCATGAATTTTGGTAAAGTTAGAATCATTTTTCGATAAAAATAACTTCTTAAAAATTAAAAAAACGAAAAAAAAAAATTATGTTTTTGTATATATTAAGGTAATGATTAGTATAGTTTAAGGAAACATTTTTGTTGGAAACACATGTGTATTCCTTATCCATTTATGCTGGTACAAGGGAGACTTTTGCGGCAAAAATAAATGAGTGGCTGAGAATGATTCCCTCATTCTCAACCTTTTTTATTTTCTCAATTGAACTTACATATATATATATATATATATATATATATATATATATATATATATATATATATATATATATATATATATATATATATATATGGTGAAGTTCAATAGAGAACCATAATTAACCAAGGAACCAAGGAACCAATCGTGAGCGTCGGAAATCATAACGATCAACGGGCAAGGAAATAGATGTACACTTTTACATTGGACGCACACACAACGAATTATATCAAAAAATTCACCCTTTACAAAAAACTCACCACTTTTTTTCGTTTAAAATTTATTTTAGGCTATGTTTTTTATCAAAAAAAAAAAAAACCGAATATACCGTTTTTCACGATTTTCCGTCCTCTTTCCATAGAGATCCATGATGATATATTAAAAACGAACTTTTTTTTTCGAAAAAAACCCACTTCATTTTCTTTGATTTAAAAGTTAAGGTCTATTTTTTATTAAAAAAAATTATTAAATATATCAAAATTCATATTTTTTGTACTTTTAAACATAGATTCATATTCATGTTAAAAAAAAACGATATTTCAGTTCACATTCACATTGTGAACCTGTTCAGATTCATATTGTAAACCTGTTCAGATTCACATTGTGAACATTCTCAGATTCACAGTGTGCATAATAATAACTCAGATTCACAGTGTTAATCTGAACTGATCGGAGCTTTTTCACATTGTGAATGTTAAAATTTGAAATATTTACAATTTAGATTCACAGTGTGAATCTACACTGATCGAGATTTTTTTTTTTTGTGAACATTCTCAGATTTACAGTGTGCATAATAGTAATTCAGATTCACAATGTGAATCTGAACTGTTCGAGATTGTTCATATTGTGAATGTTAAAAATTGAAATATTTACAGTTCAGATTCACAGTGTGAATCTACATTGTTCGAGGTTTTTTTTTTTTTTAATCGGTGTTAATGTTTATTAATGGAGTACAAAAAATTAATATTTTTGGTATAATTAGTTTTTTTTGATAAAAATAAACTTAAATATTGAAAAAATTAATAAAATTAAGTGGGTTTTTTTCGAAAAAAAAAAGTTCGTTTTTTATATATCATCATGGATCTCTATGGAAAGAGGACGAAAAATCGTGAACAACGGTATATTCGTTTTTTTTTTTCGATAAAAAACTTGGCCTAAAAAAAATTTTAAATGAAAAAAAGGAAGTGTGTTTTGTTATAATCCGGTATATGTGCGTCCATTATAAAATTTTACAACCCTTACTTTTGCCGTTGATCGCTTTAAATTCCAACACTTTGGATTGGTTCCTTGGTTTCTTAATTAATAATGGTTCTCTATTGAACTTTTCCCTATATATATATATATATATATATATATATATATATATATATATATATATATATATATATATATATATATATATATATATATATATATAGAGAGAGAGAGAGAGAGAGAAAGAGAGAGAGAGATATATGAGGGTTCAATTGAAAAAAAAGGTTGAGAATGAGAGAATCATTCTTAACCACACGTTTATTTTGACGTAAAACACTTAGACGTACCGTCGAAATGGATAACGGATACACATGTGTTTTTCCAGCCAAACATGTTTGCTTAAAATATGCTAATAATTACCTTAAAATAAACAAAAACTTTTTTTTTGTTTTTTTTTTTTATTTTTAGAATGCTATTTTTATCGAAATTTATTTTAAATATATCAAAATTCATAATTTTTTATTCTCTATAAATAGACATCCATATCGATATAGTTTTAAGATAAAATAAAATTTTATTTTTTTTAGAGTTTTTATTCATAAGTGAATAAAAACGCATCAGATTTTTATTACAGTACATTCGTTATTCACTTATGAATAAAACGTATGCTTAACTGTTTTACAGTTTAAGTATCGTTTATATATGAATATAACACGTTATAAAGTTTTCTTACCTAAAATATATTTTTTACAACATCTTTCGTCACATGTTATACTTATATATGAATAAAACGTGTATTAATTGTCGTCATATATTATATTCATATACAAATAAAACATTTCTAAGATTTTTATTACAGTTCATTTGTTATTCATATATAAATAAGTAGTACGTTAAAAAAATGACGTGTTTTGAAAATTTGAACTACTTATTCATATAGGAATAACAAATGAACTGTAACAAAATTATGCTAAATGTGTTCTTCGTATATAAATATAACTTGTGAGGAAAGTCAATACACGTTTTATTCATATGTGAATATAACATGTGACCGACAGTTGATGTAAGCTGTAAAGAGTTGATTATATGTTATATTTATATATGAATAATACTTAATCTGTAATATATATATATATATATATATATATATATATATATATATATATATATATATATATATATATTATTCATAAGTGAATAACGAATGTGTTGTACTAAAAATCTGATGCATTTTTATTCACTTATGAATAACGATAGATGAAAATATTAAAAAAATTATTTTATCTTAAAACTATATCAATATAGATGTCTATATGTAGAGAATAAAAAATCATGAATTTTGGTATATTTAAAATTATTTTTCGATAAAAATAGCTTCTTAAAAAACGAAAAAAAACTATATTTTTGTATATATTAAGGTAATGATTAACATAGTTTAAGGAAACATGTTTTGTTGGAAAACACATGTTTATTCTTTTCCCATTTCCGCTGGTACGACGGAGGCTTTTATGACAAAAATAAATGAGTGAATAACGAATATACTGTAATAAAAATCTGATACGTTATTATTCACTTATGAATAAAAACTTTAAAAAAATTAATTTTTTTATTTTATCTTAAAACTATATTAATATAGATGTCTATTTATAGAGAATAAAAAATTATGAATTTTAATATATTTAAAATAAATTCTCAATAAAAATAGCATTCTAAAAATAAAAAAAAATGTTTTTGTTTATTATAAGGTAACGATTAGCATATTTTAAGGAAACATGTTTGGTTGGAAAAACACATTTGTATCCGTTACCCATTCCGCCGATACGTCTAAGTGTTTTTCAGCTAAAATGTGAAGAAAGGTCTTGTCGTTTTAAGTATCATACGGCCTCATTAAAATTTAGTGGCCTTAGCAACAAGAAAAGTATGATTGTATCATAAAAGTGTGGTTAAAGGTTACCAATATTTCTTGTTGTAATGAAATATTAATTCTTTCTAGACACACATGTTTTTTTTTTTAAGTGCAACAACCACATGAAATTATATTTTGTGTTATTTTTTATTATTTAGTCACAAAAAAATTTGTTCATTGAGTCTTTTGTGACACAGATATAGGAAAAATGTGGCAACGGTATTGTTGTAATTAAGCATTATGTCGAATAATGTGGTCATAAACGATTTGTAGAAACACAAGCGTTTTTTGATTATGTCTATTGTTCATACAACGACCACACGAGTTTATTGTTAGTGTGATTATAACTATTATTTATTCACATAAACGATTGTTTATTGGACTTTTAATCATATCGATTTAAGAAAAACGTGGCAAAAGTGTTATTATAATCAAACATCATGTCGAATAGGTGTAGTTATAAACAATCTCTTGACACACATGTATTTTTATTATGACTATTGTTCGTCAACCGGCCACATGAATTTATTGTTAATGTGATATTTGTTATTATTTAGTCACAAAAATGATTGTTTATTGAGTTTTTAGTCACATCAATTTATGAAAAATATGGCAAAAGTGATGTGGTAATCAAGCATTATGATATGACTAATGTTTATGTAAGGTCACAGTTATAAATGGAAATTTATGAAATATCTATATGTCCAAGAGTCATTATAAAATGATATTTGGTAATTAAACATGATCATATAAGGTTGCATCTTATAGCACATTACTACTTATTTATTAGAGTAATTTGATTATTAATAAATATTACAAACACTTATATTTAATTGGAAAATTAATATTTTATAAAAATAATATTTTAACAACAAATTTGGAATTACTGTTTCAATAAAATAATAATAAAAGAGAACAAAAATAGTTATATTCATATTGTATGAATATATATGTCATGTATATTTATTTGGACACTTTGAGTGACCATCTAGTTAGCAGATGTAACTAGCTAGTTGGAAGATAAAGTAAAAGATGTAACTAGCCAATTGGAAGATAAAGTAAATGACACACAAGCATGATTTTTGCTACCTCCAAACCGTGAGTTTCAAATAGGAATGAGTCATGGAGTGTTGTGTTCATTTTTATTCATGTCATACTTCTTAACGCACCATACTTTAACTTTGTTGAAAGCATGGTACTTATCTGTAAGTTTATAAACTAGTGTGGAATCTTATTTTTTTGCTATCTTTTTCTTCTTCTTTTTGTTGTCGAAAGCCAAGAGCACCTCTCATCTCTCATCCTTCTTGCATTGTGTAGTGAAGATTAGAGCCCTTTAGTTGTTTTCCCTTTTAATACTTATTTGGTATATGTCTTTAAGGCTTAAGAAGAACTAATAACAAGTGAAAACTAGCATCTTGAAGCGGTTTATCCTTGCTTGGTGGATACATTATAGAGAACTTCTACTTTGGAGCTTCTTGCCTCATTTCATCAAATTCCAATCTCCCACGAGAATCAAAGTTTTCAAAGGTTGTAGTATTTTTCCTTCTATGGTTGATTTAATCTTTCCATGCTTTGCAAAATGATCATTGGAGGGTAAAAATGGTTTTAAGTTTATTAATTTTAAAATATTTTTTTACTAAACTCGTAGTTTATTATAGACTATTTTTGAATAAAACCAAACAATTTAAGCCAATTTATTTTCAGTTTTGTTTGTAACATAAAAAACAATAGACCCTCCATTATTGGCAGTTTTAGTTCTTTAGTATCAATTTCACAACCAAAAAAATTGTAATAAAAGTTGTCATCAATCATATGGATTGGAATAGTAACAACTAACAAGGAAAAGTTATGATTAAATGGCTTACAATCTTTGTTTAAGAGGTCACTGTTCAATGTATGCCTCGCTTGCACCAAAAAAAGTAACTATTTTTCAAAAGGTACAACTGATAACTTTTGAAACTACTTGATGCACAAAAGTAAATGGCATGAAGAAAGAACCACCTGTATTGCCAAAACAAACTCCGTAAAACCAAAAAAAGCCTTGTGTTTTAGAATCCACCATCACCCACACCTTAAAAACTTGAAACCAAGAAACTTGGGTAACCATGAACAAGTGATGTAACATCTAAAATTACAGGTCTAATTAATTATCAAATTATTTAGGAGTTTTAATGGCCATGACGTGGGGAAGGTGTCCCCACGACGTGAAATGGCTAAAGTGATTGCGGATCATTTTTGTGCCCCACGACGTGGCAAGTATTAGGTCGCGGTGTGGCGACCATTTGAAGGAAAAACCCTACTTTTCCATGCATTAGGCCTTATTTAAGGAAAGTGTGAACTACATTTTGAACCCTTAGCCTCCAACACCTTCCTTTCAAACCCTAATTAGATATGGCCTCCATTCTTGAGTCCTTGAGGTTCTTGTTGGGTTTTTGGCATCTTGAAGGAGAAAGAAGCTCCATTAGCAAATAGATTCAGCTTGCAAGCCTCATCATCATCCTCTATCACATTTTTGGACCATTGTAAGTGTTTAAGATCCAAGCTTTATGTTGCATGCTTCTAGATCTAGGCTCCTTGTCCCTTTTTCTTCATGGCGTGGAAGTTTGGAGGAATGGATTCTATAAAGTTGGAAACTTATTGAGTCCTTGAGGTCCTTTTGGGGGTTATATGTTCCAGATCTAGAGTTTTATGGTGTATTTGGTCTCATGCACAAGTTTAAGTTTATTTCTTCCATGTTTTGACCTAGTTTGGAAGAAACATGCATTGGACACGCATGTCCATAAAGCAACGGGTTTTATGGTGATTTGGGTGTAGGGAATCCTTCTTGAAGTTATGGACTTGTGGCTTTGGTGATTAAGTGCTTAATGGATTAGTTCATGCCTTAAGTTGTCATTTAGGACTTAGGTTTAAAGATATTGACTTATTGGGATATATTAATGGATAAAGTTGGAAACTTTATCCATTAAGACCTTAGGAAGGACTAGATCTAAGCTATGGAGCTCTTGGAGTGAAAGGAAAACAACTTAATCCATTAAGTTGTTGAGACCTAGTTTGCAAGACATGACATTTTAGCCGCCACGACATCATGACTGGGAGTGGCTTGACTATTTTGTCATTACTCTACCACGACGTGGCTAATAGGAGGCCACGATGTGGAGACTCGCTGAAGTTGACTTCGACTATTGACTTTTGACATGGTTGACTTTTGGTTAATTTTCTAATTTTAGAGTGTAGACTAAGGTGGGACCTTATGTGATTCGATAGGTGGGTTGTAGCACCTATTTCATGACATTAAGCTGGGATTTGTCTGAATCTGTGAGAAAAATGAGTCTTCTCACTATACTATGTAGGACATTAGCTGTCTTTGTGACTCTTGCATCTTATGTTGGGCAAGGCCCATTTGTATATTGGGTGGGGCCCGTTTGTATGCGGGGGAGGGGGGCATCAGTATGTTGGACGGGTCCCTATATGTGGGTGGGGTCTGTTATGATGGGCATGGCCCAATTTGTGGCCAGAACCTAATGTTATGTATGATATATGGTATTTTGACGAACTCACTAAGCTTTGTGCTTACGGTTTTGTGGTTTAAATATTTTCAAGTACTTCTAGGTTCAAATGGAAGGGCCCGAATTGACTGCACATGACCCCTGATTGCTTTTCTGTATTGATTATTATCATGTTACGCTAATGTTTGAGAGATACATTTTACTATGATTGGTTTTGAACAAATTTCTGTATGGTTTGATGTTCTGAGAATGGAAGTTGTTTATCATTATTTTTGGGACGTTATAATTTGGTATCAGAGCCTTGGTTTGAGGAATTCGGGCATACTCTCGAGTGTGTCTGAACTCAAAGTGAGGAATTTATAATCTTTCTGAAAGAAAATAGATTTTCTAAAAATATTTTTACAAAGAAAGGGTGCGATGCGTGCAATCAACCGATCTCAAGTAAGTGATTCCCAAATTACTCATACATGAATATTATGCTTAGTATACTATTATGTGAGGTGCATGCTAGATTAGGGCTATGGATACCTTCAGGAATTGCATGATAGAATTGGTTGATTTATATGAAGCCTTGTAGCCTAGGATGGATTGGATGTTATGTATTACTGGGAGTCTATATTCGAAAAGTTAATTGCAAAGTGTATGTTTAAAAATTATATACGATTAGGATCACATAGCCTTGATTGATTTAGCCTTATTTCCTGTTGGTAGAAGTTCCTAGTATTGCAGAAGCAAGTAAGATGAGGATTCCTCGGAGGGCTTAGGGAGTGTGGTAGCAATATATATATGATGTTGAGCATAGGGATTATGAGAGTTACCATAGTGGAGTGACTTCGACGATTTGGGATGATTCTTTAGGAAAGTACGGATATGCGTGGAAGGTAGCATTGGGCTCATACTACTGAAAGCACATGATCAGTACTCGAATCGAGGAAAATCACAGAGATCCTAAGGAGTTTGCAGTGTGAGATTTCCCTCTAGTATATTATGATCATTTATATGTTTGCATTTTAGTACGATGGTGAGCACTCGAGGAGGAAGTTATGGTTCTGGTTCTGGCTGTGGTGCCGAACTGATGGATGAGAAGATACGCGAGTTCATTACGTCGGAGGTCGCTCACATTATTTTAGATGCGATTCCTGTGATGCTTGTTACAATCAAGGAGGGGATCATGGAGCTAGTGGATGACCGCTTAGGGGCCTTCCGCCTTAGGATTGTAGCTGGTCAGTTAGGGCATGAAGTCTCTCTTTCTGGGAGTTCAAGGCTTGTGGAGCCCCATAGTTCTTTGGAAAGAAGGACCCTATTTCCATCAGACGATGGATCACTAATATGGAGAATGCTCAGCGGACGATTTTCTGCCCCGAGGGGTCGAAGGTGGGATTTGCATCTTTCCTTCTAAAGGGTGGAGCTCGCGACTGGTAGGAGGAGGTTGGTCACTCTTTGGGAGCTGAGGTCATGGTGGCCATGAATTGGGATGAGTTTGTGACGAGATTCAGAGCAGAGTTCGAACCTACTATTGAGGTGCAGCAGTGTCACACCCCCAAACCGAAACGGCAGAAACGTTCAGGGGTCGAGGACGTCATGTATAGTATCACAACAATTGCATCATAGTAATCAAAGTAAACACAACCATTACATTGAATAAGTAGAATATTTACATCTGTTTGATACATAGTTTGTATACAGTAAAAGTATATATATATATATCCAAAAGTATAAAAGACGAGACACTAAGCTCCGTCTTCTCAAAAGCCTGCGAGAGTACCTGACTACTGATTCCCTGAGAATACAGGCGGTTTTGAAAGAGTATCAGCATTAAAGCTGGTGAGTTCATAAGCATATTTTTGTAATGAAATCCTTTCTGAATCTATAAAATGTTTACATGTTCTCAAGAAAATCCAATATTTTCTTTAGTAAAAGCGTGATAATATCAGTTCCTTCTATGACCACTTAGTTCATACTAGCCACGTATAAAATAATATCGAACAGACAGTTGATTATGCGGATCTGCCCTAAGCCCACAACCAAACAAGGAACAGGAAATTAGGCGGAAACCACACATTCCACAGTCTATCGGATATTCTTCATACATAACCCAGATGGATAAACTAAGGAATTATAGAAGTAACTACGAATGTTTGTTACTGTATCTTGTTGTAATATATGAAAAATGTTAGTTTGTATGCTTGGTTACTACCAAATGTATTGTATGGTGTTGTTTTGTATGAAAACTCTTGTATGAAATCCATGGCTACCACCAGTAATGTAAGTAATGTATAGTGTGAAAACCCTGACTAACTCCAGTATGTATAGTATGTTCTGTATAAAAACCCTGGCTAGCACCAGTATGTATAGTAGTTTATTACTTAAAATAAAACCATGAATTGTAATCCCTAGAATCCTCTAGTTGTAGTACATAGTAGTTCTATTAATGAAAATAAAACTATTGAAGAATGAAATACCGTAAACCAAAGGTTAGTTTATACTGTTGTGAGTTTGTATAACCATACTTGATATGACCTAGTGACCCCTACGATGTTCTTCAAGTGTTGGATGTTATGACATTTGTCACCCCAGGCATGCCTGCCTAATTGTAGCTAGTAGTTCATGTGTGGGATTGTCAGTCCCGAATAGATCTATTTAAAAATCTCACGCTCTCCCTCCAGGAGACTCTGGTTATACTGTGATAGGATTTAGTCTGCACCCCGAAGGGTACAATTGAAGTGATGTCTCACAACCTTGTATTAACTAGTTTATGTGTAATGTAATGTTCTCTTGTACTTGAATCTATACGTATGTCTGATAGAGTAAAAATAATTATTTAGTAAGGTACTCTTGTGTCCGAAAAACAGTATTGTATGCCATAAACTAGTTTTACCATAGTTTATATGTTTGTTATGATGTACGGTTCTTGAATCTTGTAAAACGGTGTATTCAACTCCAAACTATACCTATTATAGTTTTGTATTATGTTTGTAAAAGTTTAGTGATTCTTCCAAAGTATATCCACGAAGTTTGAATGTATAGCATGTATGATATTGAAACCTTGGAATTTGTATATTGAAACTACCCTCATGCTCAGCATGTTACATAAGCGATTAAAATATCTAAGTATTTTTATAAAATGTAGTGATTTCTCGGTTTGTTTCGATTGCAAAGGTTTTTAAATCCGTTTGAAATTTTTTTGTATAAAAGCACAAAATTCTAGTAATTTACTTGTATTCTCCCCCGGAAAACATTAAAAGTAGTAAAATATAGGGGTATGAACTCACAGTTAGGTGCATGTAAGTGCTGGACAACGAGACTGGAATGAGGATCCTCGAGTTGTTGCACGCAAAATTAGCGGAATCCTAATAATAATTAAACACATATTTGCACTTAAATTAGCGAATCCATTAGTTTAATTGTTAGAAAAGCACTTGCTTTTGGTTAAGGAATGTTACCGAGACTCGATCGAAGTAGAAAAAGTGGGTTTACAGCCAAGATTCCGATTGGGGATGATTGCGGCCGTGAAAGGATTTCGGCATGAACTGTTCTCGGCCGTGAACGGTTTTCTACATTTGAAGGGTTTACGGTCTTTGAATGGTTTACGGCCTGTCCTTGGTATTCTTGGTGAAATATGACGATTTGAAGGGTTGACGGCCATGAACTCAAGAATGAGGAGTGTTTGATTTGATGAAAGGATGAATGTTTGATGCTCCAAAACAAGTTCTAAGGTGGATTGGGTGATAGATGAAGAGAAAACTTGAGTTTTCGGTTGATGGTTTTGGAGAGAGAAAGTAGTGTTTTCGGCTAGAATAGTAAAAATAAGGGTGAAAACAGGTATATATAGGCTGGGTTCATGGTTGGTGGTGGGGTCCACCCAACCGTGCACGGTTTATGGCCATGAACACGATTGCCGTCGTAAACACTGGGTTGCTCGAGACTTGGCTGATTTTCGAAGAAAAACTTGATTTTTCGCACGATTTTAGACCTGACACTTATATAAATTTAATTTATATAATCTAAGTTGTTTTCAATCCCTTACAAGTTTGACAAAATGAATAAAATTCGAAATTTTATTTAACGGGATTTGACTTTTGTTGACTGAAAAAGGTTCGGGTTGTCACATCATCCCCCCGATAGAGGGAATTTCGTCCTGAAATTCTAAAACGAATACAATTATGGACTAGGGAAAGAGATGTGGATACTTCTGTTTCATCTGGTCTTCGCGCTCCCAAGTGAATTCAGGTCCCCTCTTGGCATTCCAGCGAACCTTCACTATCGGGATGCGACTTTGTTTCGGCGTAGCTCTTTTGTCTATCTCTTGAAGCCTTTAGTCGTTCATGGATTTGTACAATCTTTTCTATGGTTTCTCGGATGATTTCTGGGCTAGTGAGAGAGCTATCAGGGACTTGACCTTTGGCTAGCTGCGTGTTGCCCACCTCAGCCCAGCACAGAGGAGATCTGCATTTACGACCATAGAGGGATTCGAAAGGAGCAGCCTTGATGCTAGTGTAATAGCTGTTGTTGTAAGAGAACTCGACCAATGGCCAATCGGTATCCCATGACTTACCAAAGTTGATAACGCACGCTCTGAGCATGTATTCTAGGGTTTGAATGGTTCTCTCACTCTGCCCATTGGTCTATGGATGGTAAGATGTGCTCATATCAAGCTTAGTTCCAAGAGCCTTCTCCAATGACTGCCAAAATCTCGAGGTGAATCTGCTATCTCAATCAGAGATAATGGACACATGCACACCATGCAATCAAACTATCTATTGGATGTAAATTCGGGTCAGCCTCTCCATCTTAAATGTTTCTTTGATTGGCAGGAAGTGGGCAGACTTAGTCAATCTGTCGACGATTACCCAGATAGTGTCATGGCCACTCGGGGTCTTGGGCAGTTTGGTAATGAAGAGCATAGTAATGCGTTCCCACTTCCACTCAAGTATTTATGGCTGTTAAAGTAGACATGAGGGATTTTAATATTCCACCTTCACCTTGGCGCAAGTCAGGCACTTGCCCACGAAGGTAGCAATTTCTGCTTTCATGTTTGGCCACTAATATAGCTTTTTGAGATCCAGATACATCTTATCTGAACATGGGTGAACGGAATATCGAGTTTTATGGGCTTCATTCATGACCACCTCTATGTAACCACCGAACCTTGGTGTCCAGATCTGTTCCATGAAATAACGAATTCCGTCACCCTTGATTTCGAAGTTCTTGTCCATTCCTCTCAAGGCTTCATCTGCCACATTATCCGACTTCAAGGCTTCTAGCTGAGCCTCTTTGATCTGGGTGGCCAGATGCGAATGGATTGTCATGGTTAGCGCCTTCACCTTACAACCTGAGTATTCCTTCCGGCTAAGGGCATCCGCTACTACATTGGCTTTGCCCGGATGATAGCAAATTTCGCACTCGTAATCATTGAGTAGCTCTAACCATCGCCGTTGTCTCATATTAAGCTCCTTTTGGTCAAAGATATGTTGTAGGCTTTTATGGTCGGTGAAGATAGTGCATTTGGTACCGTAAAGATAATGTCTCCAAATCTTTAATGCAAAGTGTTGGATTAGATGTCTAAGCCCATAACTATTATTGGTATGTGCTTGACCCGAGAGTAACATGGTCCATTTGGATTGCATATCATCAGGACAATTTGTTAGGATGGATTCTTGAGAGAAGGACAGAAGGTTATATATGATTTGTTAATATATTATAAGTTATAATATATTAATATGAAATCATATGTTTTAATTAGTATTGATCAAGAATTAATTTCGAATTAATTTTGTGATCAAAAGAGACTAATTAAATCTATGGGGACTAATTATGGTAATTAGTTATATTTATATGTGTTGGGCTTATGATGCATGTTGGACTAAGTTTATGTATGGATACATAAAGAGTTGGGCCACATGAACCATGGATCATAAAACCCATGGGTATGGATTTGGGTTATACCCATGACCCTTGGAATTCACCACATATAAATATGTGTTCCTTTGCCCAAAATCGCCACCTTGTGGTTACACATGTACTTGGAGTTCATGGAGGTGGTTTTGGTGCATGGAGATTCTCTCTCAAGTTCCACCTTTTTCATGATGTGTTGGGACTTCATTTTAGGCTTCCACACTATTGGGGCTAAGCTCTTAAGGCCAAATACATCAAGACTTCAAGCTACATAAAAGGTATGTTACTCTAACTAGTATCTTGTATGGTATATGTCAATTGCATGCTAGTTATGAGCTTAATACCTTGGAAACATCATTGCATGTATAATTAGTGAAAACATAGATCCAAGTTATTTAGGGTTGTATGTGCACCATAGGATGTTGTGGTATGCAAATCCCAGCAATGGTATCAGAGACATGGGTTGTTTTCAAATTATACTTGATGCTGCTTGCTGAAAAAAACTTAAAAAATCGAATTTTTTGCTGTCTGGACAGGGGACTCGAAGAGTCCATTGAGGGCCTCGACGATTCCATGTGTAAACTCATCCAACTCGTCGAGTTGGTTCTTGTACTCGGCGAGTTGGAGCCCCTGACAGCATATATTCGAGTTTTTTTGGCCTGTTTTGGATTAGAATCATTACCACAAAATGTTTTTGTCCATAAAATTTGATTTTATTGTAATGGTAATGATGATTCTCATCCAACTAAAAGATAGTTGTCATAATTTCAAGATTTGTATTAGTTTATATGTTTATGCTAATTTCTTGAAAATTGATGATATGAATTATCTTGTTCTTATGAGTTACTTTAGATTAATAGATAAATTATGTGATAATTGGTTTTCGATTCAATTGATCTAAAAGTTGTTCATAATATGAGTTTTTGTAACTTGTCCTCAAGTTATATGAAAACTCTCATTTATGAATTTTAAAACTCATAAAATTTCCGTAAGTTATGAAAATGCAGAGTCTCATTTTTTAAATGTTTTTAAAGTCTTCCATAACTTGTCCTCAAGTTATGGAACTCGAAGAGTTTTTTCATTAAACTACTTTAAACTCATAAGTTATGGAAACCAAAAGTTTTTGAATTGTTCAAAACTTGCCCTCAAGTTTTGGAATTTGTAAAATTTCCCCCCATGAATACTTTAATTCCAAATTAAACCCTTAGATTTTTAAAGTTTAAAATTCAACCCTTATACTATTATAATATTATAGGGTTAATATATATATATATATATATATATATATATATATATATATATATATATATATATATATATAAGAACAAAGTCAGTCTTACTGTTAGTAGGCCTCATTCATGAAGCCGGTCTATAAGGGGGGTATAAGGTTACTGCCTATAAAATTGCAGTTTAATGGGTGTCCACTCTCACCCACCGCTTCCTTGACTGGTGGAGGGTCGTTAGCCGAACGGGTAGGACAAGACAATAATTCTCTCTTCATTAAAAGTATAATGATAAATACTAAGTAACTAAACACTTATAAATTCCCAATCTTAGTTACTTAGGAAAATTTGAATTTGGTGCTAACCCATGAAATTGCACTTTGCACCTTGTTAAGTCGTTAGGGGAGCGTGTGTGGTTAACCGGCACACTAATCTGGGACTGACAATGTGTGGCAAAGGGTAGCTTGATGTTAATCATAAATCAATGGAGCGTGTGTGGTTAACCGGCACATTGATTAGGTGGTTGTAACATTAAGTGTACCAAGTTAATTTGCATGGTTATTCACTCCTTGTTTGTGATCCTAGGCATCCCAGTCACAAACTTGAAGGGCACAATCGATATTTAAACATGCCATTGAATAGTTCAATGAATCTCAAGGAGTTTCAATTCATTTAAAACCTAATGTTAAATTTCGTTTTTCGTGGTGGAAATTGGTAAATCGTCATTTACCTACCTTCAAATATTTTGTGGCTTGCATTACGGCATCCCTCTTCCAAGTTATAAAATATTGTGTTGGGTCCTAGCCTTAATATTTCATATTGGGTGTTATATTAAGGACTTAAATCAACTAAACTTGAATTTCTCCCTCATAGATGTCTAGTTATGACAACTATGGTCTGCCTTATCCTTTTAGATAAAACTATCCTAATGAAGATGATATCCCAAATGGAAATCAAGGTGAAGGATTAATCCCTTTGTTGTGCATTAATGGGACTGGAAATCATACTTCACTTCCACCTCCTCCAATTATACTCCCTAACCCACAAGTTCTTGAAAAGTTCAAAGTCACTCAATCCTTATTGGCAAGCAGTGTCTATATGTACTCACATCTTGGAGATGAAATCTCGTATTGACAAGCTGGGTGAGTTGGGTGTCGAAGTCTCAAGGAAGTTGAATGTTGACTGGGTTCTTCAATCACTTTCCGAGTCACATAGTGAGTTCATTAAGGACTACTATGTGACAGACCACGACATGAACCATATCAATCTTACCTATTTGCTTGTTGCTGCTGAATCAGCAATGATTTGGGGCACTGGTAAAGCAAATTTGATTGGAAGATCTACTTCCCAAACCTACATGGACTTTGAAAATGGAAACATTGTAAGTCTAGAAAAGCCTTCTCTTCCCAATGGAAAGGGATCGACCATAGTCAACCCGATTGACCAAATGGTAAAGAGAAAGGCTAAGTCTGAGATAGTCCCATGTACCATTACTAGAGAGTTCATATGTTTCTATTGCCAAAGGAAGGGGCATTGGTTGCGAAGCTGACTTATTTACCTGAAAGTTCACTAGGATGGTAAAAGTCAAAAATTTGACTATGCTTCAGGTAAAGTCCACTATCTAACTCTATTAAGTTCCTATTTGGAGATTCTTATTACATGATGTGACTAGGTCGTATTTTGATGTTTTGTAGAATCGAAAAAGGAAAGGAAGCTTAAAGGAAGAATAAGCTAATTCTGATAGTGAAGAGATGGATTTCGATCGCATGATCTGAATATCAGAATTTTGAGCTGCTGCTTAAGAGTTATGATAGATTGCTTAGGAATAGATAACAACATTGTTTTCATATGTATTTGCACTGTAAGGAAATTTTTTTCCGTAATTTTAAAATAAAGGAAAATTTTTGATTTTATTTATTTTAAGTATCATTACAATGGAATTTATGAAAAATTGCTGTTTATATGATTCCATTGATAGCAATATTGGAAAATGGATTTGATTCTTTCGTTTGTGGTAGTGTCATAATTTACCAAATAAGGAAAGATTCTCATCACCCAAGGTTCAGTTGGATAGACACTTGGAATATATGCAACTTGTGTGATGAATGAGAATTTTCGTCTTTGGGAAATTAAGACTACTTCCTTGTTCACAAGTATATGTGATTCAAGTGAAGGACTAGGGGATCGGGTACACTTGGTTGTGCACTGGTTAAGTCCACCACAAAGATCGATAAGACTATTCGTCATGATTTACTAAAGTTTAGTAAATATGGTTATGCTTACAAGTTTAAGTGTAATTCTGAAACATTAGAAAAGTTTCAATGTATGACAGGACGAATGAGTAGAATCAAATTAGGCAGAAAGATAAAAGTTTCTCCAATCTGAAAAAGACAGGAGAGCACTTGAGTATCTTGTTTTATGATTATCTTAGTGATTATGAAACCATATCACAATTGATTCTCTAAGGACATCTTAGTACATTTGTTTGACTAAGAAGAGGAATCATGAATTGTTGAAGTTGTTTAAATCAAAAGATGAATTATACTTCGTTCCAATTCAAATCTTAGAGTCACACTCCAAGATAGAGCCTTGAGTGACATAATGTTAAGAAGGTTTAAAACACTTATCAAATGTAGAGTAAAATGTTTTTTACTCTTGTACATTTGAAATTGGTGAGTTGTGATGTTTTGGATAAAACAAAGACTAACTAAGGCCAATTGTGTGAAGTGTTTGTCTTGATAAGAATCCACACTAACTCTTGAATAATTGCTTTGTCAAGGAATGGTTCTTGACAAGAGAATCTTATATGTCAAGAGGTCAGTGGGAGTCTTAATGATCTTGAAAAGGGTCTTAAGAACTAATCGAGAATAAAACCTATTGTTTATCACTAGCACACGATTTGAGGTTTATAACCTATCGTGTTGACATATTCTTATTTTTGTGCCCATTCCAGTTAAAGTTGACTATGCATGTGAGTTCTATGAGTTCTCAGTTGTTTGCATAACTACTTGGAAGCAATGGTAGGCCCTTGTGCTTCCAGGTGGCAAGAAGTTAAGATTGAACAAGTTCAGTCCATATGAGTTTGGATTTGTCACTAACCTCCTCTTGTGGTTATGTTTTTGACAAATTCACATGGATAGGAACTCATACACCATAAAATCTAAGTCCAGCTAATTTCTGGATACATTCCAAAGCTAGTGAGAGCATAAGTGTTATGTTGATAAGAATATAATTATCATGTTAGTGGGAGCATGATTATTATGTTGCAAGTTAGAAAAGTAAATTATAGAAAACAAAAGTTTTAATTTGCAAAGTTGTAGGGTTTGAAAAGTTGTTTTGCTATAATTAAGGGAGAGGAAATTATACTTCATTCCAATTCTAAAAGCTTAGATTGCTAGTCTTTAATCAAATTTAGTCATGATTACATTATGTGTATTCTAAAATTCGATTATGATTACGGCATCCCTTTTCATAATTCAAATTATGAGAACATGGCAAATAGAAGTAGAAATATTATAGCAAAAGACTGGTCTAGTATCATGTCTTTATGTGAGACATCATGAATCGTGTCCCATATGCTTTGGATATACGATCGATTACATGTGCTATAATATTCACCCGTTCTAAATTTTCCAAATGCCTAGGGCATTAAGAGGGAAAAGCACTAGAACTGGATAAGACTAAAATGATTAAGCAATTGTCGAGGACAATCTGAGGTTTACCAAAGATTGGTTGCTCATGGACAATTGGAAGTATACTGTTAATTTTGGAAGGACCTTATTGAAAAATTATGAAAAGAGACAACTCTTGTTCAGAAGTGATAGTTAAAATGGGAATATGGAAATGTTTCCGTAGGTGGAAGTTATTCTTTAATTCTGTGTAAGATTAGGAAACTTAATGCAAGAAGGATGTTCAAAGGAATGTACCTTGAATGTGAGGCTTCGTTTCCATGGAATTTCTCTCAATTGGAATACTTTGTAATGTTTGTTGCCGGGTCTTTGTGACTTTTGTGCTTAGTCATTACAAGAGGATCATTGCATATAAGTTTTGAATCTAACAGATTATAGTAAATGACAAGAATATGGTGTTCTTACATTTACGATAAGGATTTGGAATTGTGAAATGAGCATCATTGAAATGTTTTCAATTGATCTATTCCACAAAGAAAGGACCATAGGAAAACATAGTGTGCATGCTTGGAGCATGGCATAACTATTGTTTTAATTCAAGTATTAAGTTGATAAATCGAAACATTATACAATGAATAATGAGTAATCAATATGACTCAAAAGTGTCTGGGCCATATAGGATTAGTATTATTCTTGTGTTTCAATTTGCATGTTTTGACTTCCCGAATAACTAGGTTATTCTAACCGTCCACAGTTGATCATACTTTGGAAGTAGGTATTGAGGCAAGACTGTCATGAATGGGTCTGTAGTATGTCTGGATGTTTTAGACATATCTGCAGTATTCATGAGTACTCCTGGAATAATATTCGAGTATTGGATTAAACCCACACTCATTTGACTCACTTCATGGATTTTATCACGAGTGATCATGAGACGATCATATCTTATATTCTTCAAACAGAGAGATATGAGTTGCAATCTACGAGTTGGTTACACATTGATAATGTGAAAATGCACCAGTAACTTGGTGTTATAAAACGCATTGTTGTGTGTGATTTGATGAGTAGATAGAGCATATGAGTCGAAGTTTATCCGTTCCTTTTACCCTATGAAGTTTATCCGTTCCTTTTACTTCAAGCTACATAAAAGGTATGTTACCCTAACTAGTATCTTGTATGGTATATGTCAATTGCATGCTAGTTATAGGCTTAATACCTTGGAAACATCATTGCATGTATAATTAGTGAAAACATAGATCCAAGGTATTTAGGGTTGTATGTGAACCATAGGATGTTGTAGTATACAAAACCCATCACAAAGACCACTGCTCCCAACTCCAGATCGTGACTTGTATAATTGGCTTCGTGTGCTTTCAGCTGTCTCGAGGCATATGTAATGACTTTTCCTCGTTGCATGAGCACACAGCCTAGCCCCTGATTGGATTCATCGCAGTAGACCACGAAGTCCTCCGTCCCTTCTGGAAGAGACAAAAAAGGTGCACTGCATAGGGCCTGCTTCAATGTTCCAAACGCAGTGTCTTGATTTTCTCCCCAACTAAAGGTTACACCTTTCTGAGTCAGGGCAGTAAGAGGCTTAGCAATCCTGGAGAAATTCTGGATAAACCTGTGATAGTAGCCAACAAGACCCAAGAATTGACAGATTTCTGTGGGTTTCTTCGGTGCTGACCAATTCTCGATCGCTTTAATCTTGGAAGGGTCCACGTGTATGCCTTCTTCTCTAACCACGTGACCGAGGAAAGTTACTTTTCTGATCCAGAATTCGCACTTTGAGAATATTGCATATAGTTTCTCCGCCCTTAAAATTCCCAACACTTGCCTCAAATGCTGTCTGTGATCTTCCTCACTCCGAGAATAGACAAGTATATCATCTATGAATACTATCACGAACTTGTCTAGGAATGGGCGGCACACCCGATTCACCAGATCCATGAATACCATGGGTGCGTTGGTTAGACCAAAGGGCATTACTACAAACTCGTACTGAGCATACCGAGTTCAGAAAGCTGTTTTCAAAACATCACTCTCCAGGACTCGTAATTGATGGTACGTTGATCTTAGGTCTATCTTTGAGAAGTAGCTGGCTCGTTGGAGTTGACCGAAGAGGTCGTCGATTCTGGGTAAGGGGTAACGGTTATTGATAGTAAGCTTGTTCAGTTCGCGATAATCTATTCACATCCCAAAGGACCCATCCTTGTTTTTCACAAATAAAACTGGGGCTCCCCAGGGTGAGGAACTTGGTCTGATGAATCCCTTGTTGAGTAGTTCATTGAGCTGGCTGGATAACTTTTGCATTTATGCCGGCGCTAGACGGTAAGGGGATTTGGCTACGGGGGTAACTCCGGGAATTAAGTCGATTCGGAACTCGACTTGGCGCTCGGGAGGAATTCCGGGAAGATCTTCGGGGAAGACATCAGGAAAGTTGTAGACTTCGGGGATGCTCTCGAGGTCTTTAACTTCCTGCTTTTCGTTAACGACATGGGCTAGGAATGCATGACACTCCTTTCACATATATTTTTAGGCTTTGACGCACGAAATAATACGAAGGCTTGAGCTGAGTTTATCACAATAGATAATGAGGGCTTCGCCAGATGGCAGATTGAGGCGAATGGCTTTTTCATAACAAAGAATATCAGCACGATTGGGGCTCAACCAATCCATGCCGATGATGACATCGAAACTTTAGATAGAAACTGGCATGAGGTCGATTGGAAAAGAATGGTCGTTCAAGGTGAGGGTGTTGGGTTTTGAGCATTATAACACTCCTATGGTGTACATGCAACCCTAAATACCTTGGATCTATGTTTTCTCTATTATACATGCAAATATCAATTTTCCAAGGTATTACCCTAACTAGCATACAATCATATGTACTAGGATAACAAAACTAGATAGAATACATACCTCTTTGTTGTAGCTTGATTCCATGGAGCTTAATAGCCTAGTGCCCTAAGTGTGACACCTCAAATGGTTCACACAACACCATGAACATCTTGGAATAACCATGAGAGAGGATACTTGACTCATGGAAATCCGCTTGCCCTCTTGTGTATGCACTAGTGCCGATTTCACCAACCAATGGGGTCTTTATATAGTGTGCACATTAGGGTTACACCCTGTAACCCATGACTTTACCCATTCCTTATGCTCCATGGGTTTTAACCTCCATGGAGTATCCATGGGTCACCACATGGGTTAAACCCAACATAAGGAATCATGGATCATAAGCCCACATATATAAGAATGAATGATTTACACAATCAATCCCCATATATTTAATTAGTCTCTTTTGAACACTAAATTAATTCCAAATCAATTCTTGATCAATACTAATTAAATAATATGATTTCATATTAATATATTAGAGCTTATAATATATTAATATGTCACAAATATCCTCTTCTCACAAAAGGTCTATCCAAATGTCCCGATGCCATGCAACCCAAATGGACCATGCCGGGTCGGGTCAAGTATATACCAATTATAGTTATGGACTTAGACACTAATCCAACAGTCTCCCACTTGGATAAGTCTAATAACTATTATTGCAAGTACGACTTCATAACCCGACTAGCAATCGTAACTCTTAAAAGCCGTTGTCGAACTCTGAACAAATCAATGACGCGTCCATTAGATAAGTGATCATATATTCCTCCATTCTAGATATCATATGGACTGAGACATGGATTATAGTCATTCTCTCTGTCCATTTGTTGTTTCCCGATTTCCGATTTATGACGACTGACCAATTGAACAAATAAAATCAGTCCAGGCTTGGCCAAGCACTTAGGGGTGTCATCACTAAATCATCGAGGGGCCAACAGATATCGCTTTTATCCCTTTAAGGGTAAAAGGAATGGATAAACTTTGAATCATATGCTTGTACTAACTACTTGTTGAATCATACACAAAGGCACGTTTTATAGCATCGAGTTACCAATGCGTTTTCATACAATCAATGTATAACCAACTCATAGTCAACAACTCATATCTCTAGGTTTGAAGAATATACGATATTATCGTCTCATGATCACTCGTGGTAAAATCCATGAAGTGAGTCAAATGAGCGTGGGTTTAATCCAATACTCAGAACTTATGAGCACTCATGAATGTTGCAGCAACTCTTGCTATGTCCCATACCTTGGACATCTACAATCCAGCTTCATGACAGTCTTGCCTTAATACCTACTTCCAACGTATTATCGACTGTGGATGGTTTGAATAACTTAGTCATTCAGGAAGAACGACCTAGTTATTCTGGAAGTCAAAACATGCAAAGTGAAACACAAGAATAATACTAATCCTATATGGCCCCAAAACTATTTGAGAGTAAATAAAACACCTTTTATCTAAGCACCATATTGATTACTCATTATTCAATGTTTCGATTCATCAACTTAATACTTGAATTAAAACAATAGTCATGCCATGCTCCAAGCATGCACACTATGTTTGTCCAAACACTAGCTATGCCATACTCCAAGTATGCACACTATGTTTGTCTATGATCCTTACTTTGTGAAACATATCGATTGACAATATTTCAATGATGCTCATCTCACAATCCCAATCCTTACTTTGTAAATGTAAGAATACCAAATTCTTGCCATTTACCGTAATCTGTTAGATTCTAAACTTATATGCAATGGTCCCCTTGTAATGATTATGCACAAAGTCACAAAGACTTGTCAACAGACATTACATAGTATTCCAATGGAGAGCAATTCCATGGAAACAAAGTCTCACATTCAAAGTACATTCCTTTGAACACCCTTCTTGTATTAAGTTCTCTAATCTTACACAGATTCAAAGAATAACTTCCACCTATGGATACAATTCCATATTCCCATTTTGACTATCACTTCTGAACAAGAGTTGCCTCCTTTCAGAATATGTCAATATGGTCCTATCTCTATACTTCCAATTGTCCATGAGCAACCAATCTTTGGCAAACCTCAGATTGTGCTCGACAATTGCTTAATCATTTTAGTCAAATCCAGTTCTATTCCTTTTTCCCTCTTAACGCCGTAGGCATTTGGAAAATTTAGAATGGATAAATATTATATCACATGTAATCGATCCTATACCCAAAGCATATGGGACCCGATTTACGCTATAACTTTTTTTATTTCCCATGTTCTCAAAATTCGAACTATGAAGAGGGATGCCGTAATCATAATCGAATTTTGAGAATGCAACATATATAGAATTTCCTTATGTTGAACCATTCCAACATAACATTCATATATATCCTTGACTAAAGTTGATTAAAATCTCAATCTAAGCTTGTAGAATTAGAATGAAGTATAAAATCCTCTCCCTTAATTATAGCAAAACAATTTTTCAAAGCGAATTGAACCTTTTGTTTTCTATAATTAACATTGCTAACTTGCAACACTAACCATAATAATCATGCTCCCACTAGCACAATTATTATTATCTCACTAGCACAACACTTATGCTCCCACTAGCTTTGACATGTACTCAGAAATCAACTGGACTTCTAGAAATCAATACTTTATTGACTTTCTTGCCAATGTTCAGATTTCTGATACAAGATTGCTTTGATAAGACTTTATGAAAATCATACACCATTCCTTAGATAGCTCACATGTTTGTCTAGACCTATTGCCATTCTCACTAGTTAGTGTGCCGGTTAACCACACATGCTCCACTAACGACATGAGAATGCAAATATCACAATCGCTATCTACTTAAAATCTACTTAGTGAAAGTGTTTCCTCACCATCATTTTCATGAATCGGAGAGAAACCTTATGACACTTAGATTTTTTTATGGTGTATGTATTCCTATCCATGTGAATTTGTCAAAAACATAATCACAAGACAGAGTTAGTGACAAACCCAAACTGATATGGACTGAACTTGTTTAATCTTAATTTCTTGCCAGTTGGCAGCTCAGGGGCCTACCATTGCTTCCACATTGTTATGCAAACAATTGAGAACTCATAGAACTCACTAGCATAGTCAACTTTAACTGGAATAGGCACATCAATAAGAATATGTCAACACGATAGGTTACAAACCTCAAGTCGTGGGCTAATGATTAACAATACTCTTGATTAGTTTTGGAAATTTTCTCAAGATATTTTAAGACTCCCACTGACCTCTTGACATATAAGATTCTCGTGTCAAGAACCATTCCTTGACAAAACAAATATTCAAGAGTTAGTGCAGATTCTTATCAAGTTAAACACGTCATACAATTGGTCTTAGTTGGTCTTTGTTTTATCCAAAACATCACAACTAACCAGCTTCAAATGCACAAGAATAGGAAACATCTTACTCTACATTTGACAAGTGTTATAAACTTTTTAAAGATTATGTCACTCAAGTTACAATCTTAGAGTATGACTCTAAGATTTGATTTTGGAACGAAATGTGATTTATCTTTTGATTTAACCATTTCAACAATTCATTATTCGTCTCCTTAGTCAAACAAATGCACTAAGGTGTCCTTAGAGGATCAATTGTGATATGGTTTCATAATCATTAAGATAATCAGAAAACAAGATACTCAAGTACTCTCCCATCTCTTCAGATTGGAGAAACTTTTATCTTTCTGCCTTATTTGATTATTCTCATCCATTTTGCCATACATTGAAACTTTTCCAATGTTTCAGAATTACACTTAAACTTGTAAGCATAACCATATTTACTAAACTTTAGTAAATCATGACGAATAATCTTATCATTCTTTGTGGTCGACTTGACCAACGCACAACCAAGTGTACCCAATCCTTTAGTCCTTCACTTTACTCACATATACATGTGAGCAAGGACTTAGTCTTAATTTCCCAAAGATGAAAATTGTCATTCATCACACAATACAACTTGCATGATTCCAAGTTTCTATCCAACTGAAACTTAGGTGATGGGAATCTTTCCTTATTTGGTAAATTATGACACTACCACAAATGAAAGAATCAAATCCATTTTCCAATATTGCTTACCAATGGAAACATATAAACAATAATTTTTTCACAAATGCCATTGTAAGGATACTTAAAATAAACAAAATCAAAATTTTCTTTTGTTTTTAAACTTTTGCGGAAAAATCTTATCCTTGCAATGCAAATACATATGAAAAACATGTTTGTAGTGACATAAGAACATGGTTTGGCATGCGGAATTAAAGTTTGCACAATGAACATGGTGATTTGGGTGTTCAAGAGATGTATTGATTGTATATGGTGTTACACAAAAAGGATCTAGATCTAGACTATATAAATAACACACACTTACACACTCACTTTTACATCTCTCAAGCACACCTCTACAAGTGGTATGAACCCACTATTTATAGAGGTGTTTACATGTCTCTCTCTCACTCTCACTAACACATGGGTCTAAAGGCTAATGCACCACATGCAAGTGGGTCTACAAGAGTCAACCCGTTACAAAGTCATACATGAAGAACTTTGCACCCCAACATTCTCCCCCTCAAAGTTAGGAATGGATGACCCACTTCAAATCTTCCAAAATCGAGCAACTACGCGATCCGAGCCTTGAAGGTGACACATGTCGAAACGAACTTCAATCTTCAATTCTTCCATGATTCTTCAATTTGGGCTCTAGGATGTGAGACCATACAAACCAAGCATCAACGAATGATCACGAGCTTCTCAAACTCCAAATTGATCACCAAAAGTTGAGCATAAAGCACACCCCAAAAATCTTCAATAAAACAAAACCCATTTCGAATACACCACTTCCGAACTTCCAATTTCATCATTTCGTAAGCTTCAAAAACTAAGGTCACTTCGGTCGTCAAATCCGCGTAATATGAAAAATTCAAGTTCGAATTTCCATATAAATTTCTCCCCCTTTTTATAATCGAAATTTGATTATAAAACCTTCAAGGAAAGAGAACGTGCTCGATTCGGAATTTTTCGTGTCAAAACTCCCCCTTAACATGTGGCATAAACTTTGTGCTTCAATCCGGAAAATCCAAAAAATATTGAATTGTTAGCTTCGTTCACGGATCGCCTTTGACAAAATTTCTCAAAAATGGGTAGAAATTGTCAATTTCAAAATTCTGCAGTGACCCGGTGCGCCTAAAACAGCAAAATATTCGAAACTTTAATTAATTGTTGGGTGAAAAGTGTCAAACATTCGAAACTTCAATTAATTGTTGAGGTTGCCAAATATTCGAAACTTTAGGGGCTGAATTCGAAAATTCTGCTTTTTGATTAAAACATTCGAAATTTTGATCAATTCATACGAAATTTTGCAAGGCTTCGTACGAAATTATCAGGTGGCAAACATGCGAATCTTCAAGGACCATTTTCGAAAATATTTCTTTCTTTTTCCTCAACTCACACAAAATCACAATCCAAAGACACGAATTCGAAGCATTCGAAGCCTCTTAATTAACAGTAACCTCTAAATACCTCTGAATCAAATTTTCCCAGTTCGTTCTTTACCCCCAAACTAACGAAATTCACGATTCGTTCCTTCTCATATCGACGATCCAAAGTCTGCTATTATCCCAAATCTTCGTTCTTTTCATTACATGGACCCCCAAAATCGATTTCCTTAAACCTTAACTTCGCATAATCGATTCCAATATCCACTTAGACTCCGCATCGACATCGTAGCTTCCGTCATTAAGAACAAGATCCATCTAACTTCAAAATTAAATCCCAAATCGAGCCTGATTTCGACTTTCACAGCCTCTAAACAATTTGTAATAACCAATTTCAACTTTCAATTCACTGAATCAACCAATAGAAATCGAGTTTGACTTTTTCTGAAATTGACTTTTCGAAATCAAAGTGCAAGAAACACTAAATCAAAGACTCCAATACCCAATTTCAGATCAAAACAAGTTCAACCAACTGTTCTTCATCCTATTGAAGTGCTCTTGGTCAATATTCATCAAAATCAAAGATTCACTGTTCGATTTCTTAGCCAAAACTTGATCCTCATCGATTTAGAGATTGAAGACAAAAAGAATAGAATCGATTCACAAGTTTTCAAACAATCTCTAATCATCGGTTATTCAGAATCACCAAAGCAATATCGGAACTCAAGAACATTTGATAACAAGGAAAGTCAAGAACGTACAAGTTAGCTATGCACATTACGATGAACGAACACAACTTGAATAGATCACTCAGATTGAATAATTTGTTGGGCTCCTTGTGATAAAATATCGAATCATGGGCTTAGAAGATTGGACATAAACAACAACTAACATGTAATTGGGCTCAAAATTGATGAACAGTAATAGATTAATTGAATTTGGGCTCACGATAAGAGTCAGATGAATTTTGGGTGACTTCGTATATGACCAATATCAAATCCAAAAATGAATCAAAATAATTTTTGGATAAAATCGTGATTTAAACAAACAATTTCAATTGAGAATCATTTCGAACAACAAAATGTGAGATTGGATCGGACCTTGATCAACAAAAAATTATTGGATCACAACAAATGGGTTTTTCAAGAAAAAATTTGATCCAACGAGTCAAATGATCACAAATCAAAAACGCAATGCACGATTCAATGAGATTAAGAGAGATCATAGAGAGAGACTCACCAAAATTTGTTCAAATTGCGACAAAATTTGCCAAACCGAGAATCGTTCTTCAAAAATCACCTTGATCTTGAAGACCCGCTCTGATACCAAATGTAGTGACATAAGAACATGGTTTGGCATGCGGAATTAAAGTTTGCACAATGAACATGGTGATTTGGGTGTTCAAGAGACGTATTGATTGTATATGGTGTTACACAAAAAGGATCTAGATCTAGACTACATAAATAACACACACTTACACACTCACTTTTACATCTCTCAAGCACACCTCTACAAGTGGTATGAACCCACTATTTATAGAGGTGTTTACATGTCTCTCTCTCACTCTCACTAACACATGGGTCTAAAGGCTAATGCACCACATGCAAGTGGGTCTACAAGAGTCAAACCATTACAAAGTCATACATGAAGAACTTTGCACCCCAACAATGTTGTTATCTAATCCTAAGCAACATATCATAACTCTTAAGCAGCAGCTCAAAATTCTGATCATCAAACCATGCGATCGAAATCCATCTTCGCGATCAGAATCAACACACTCTTTCTTTAAGCTTCCTTTGATTCTTCAAAACATTAAAATGTAATTACATTACATCATGTATTAAGAATCTCCAAAAGAGACTTCATAGAGTTAGATAATGGATTTTAACCTGAAACAAAGTCAAACCTTTTGACTTTTATCAACCTTATGAACTTTTAGGTAAACTCGGCAGCTTCGCAACCAATGCCCCTTCTTTTGGCAAAAGAAACATATGGACCTTTTGGAAATGGTACACTTGATTGTCTCAAACTTATCCTTTCTCTTTACCATTGGTCAAATGACTTGACCATGGCCAATCCCTTTCTATTGGGAGGAGAAAGCTTTTCTGAATTTCCAATGTCACCATTGTCAATGTACGAATAGGTTTGGGAAGTAGATATTCCAATCTAATTTGATTTACCAATGCTCCAAATCATTGCTGATTTAGCAGCATCAAGCAAATAGGTAAGATCACTAAGGGTCATGTCGTGATTTGTCATCAGGGAGTGACTGAAGAACCAAGTCAACAGCCAGCTACCTCGATACTTCGACACCTGACTCTCCCGGCTTGTCAATATGTGACTTAACCTCTAAGATGTAAGCACATATAGCCTTTGCTTGCCAATAGGGATTGAATGAATTAGAACTTTTCAAGTCCTGAAATTTGTGGGATAGGTAGAATTATTGGAGGAGGTGGAGGAAGTGAAGCATGATTTCCAGTCCCATTAATGCACAACAAAGGGATTAATCTTTCACCTTGATTGCCATGTGGGATATCATCTTCAATAGGAAAGCTTGTTCCTAAAGATTTGGGAAGACCATAGTTGGCTTAACTAGACATCTATAAGGGGAGAAATTCAACTTTAGTTGATTTAAAGTACTTAATATGACACCCAATATGAAATATTAAGGCTAGGATCCAACAGCCTATTTATAACCGGAAGAGGGATGCCGTAATCCAAACTATAAAATAGTTGAAGGTAGGTAAATGACGATTTACCAATTTCCACCATGAAAATGAAATATAATTAAGTTTTAATTGGATTTGAAAGTCCTAGATCTTTTGAGATACATTGAACTTTCAATGGCATGTTTAAATCTCGATTGTGCCCTCTCAATTTTGTGACTGGGATGCCGAGGATCACAAACAAGGTGTGAATAACCATGCAAATTTACTTGGTACCCTTAACTTTATCACCTAATTGATGTGCCGGTTAACCACACGCGCTCCACCAATCTATGATAAACATTAAGTTACCCTTTGCCACACATTGTCAGTCCCATGTTAGTGTGCCGGTTAACCAGACACGCTCCACTAACGACTTAACAAAGGTGCAAAGTGCAATTTCATGGGTTAGCACCTTTTCACATTTTCCTAAGTAACTAAGATTGGGAATTTAGTGTTTAGTTACCTAGTATTTATCATTATACTTTTAATGAACGGATAATTATAGTCCTTATCCTACCCGTACGGCTAATGACCCCCCACCAGTCAAGGAAGCGGTGGGTGAGAGTGGACACTCATTAAACTGCCATTTTATAGGCAGTAACCTTATACCCCCCTTATAGACCGGCTTCGTGAATGAGGCCTCCTAACGGTAAGATTGACTTTATCTTATACATATCTATAAAATTAAAATTATAATAATAGTATACGGGTTGAATTTTAAACTTTTAAAATTCTAGGGTTTGATTTCGAATTAAAGCATTCATAAGCAAAACTTTACAAATTCCAAAACTTGAGGACAAGTATTGAAACTATTCAAAACTCTTGGATTTTCATAACTTATGAGTTTAATTAAAGTTTTAAAGACTTTAATGAAGAGACTCTTGAACATCCATAACTTGAGGACAAGTTATTAAGTTCATAAAACTATTTATGACAAAGATGAATCTTCATTTGTGTAACCTATGGCAATTCTATGAGTTTCAAGATTCATAAATATGACTTTTCATATAACTTGAGGACAAGTTACAAAAACACATTTTGTGAACTACTTTTAGATCAATTTGGATTGAAAACAACTAACACATAATTTTTCCATTAATCTAAATTAACTCAGAAAACAAGGTAACACATAAAAAATTTTGGTAATCCATAACTTGAGGACAAGTTATGGTGTCCATACAATGTCATTAAGATCAAGAATTACACTAACAAACAATTTGCACATAATTCCTGTGATCTACCAAAACTCATAAGCATGAACAATCCATATCAATAATTTTCAAGAATCATATAAACATATATAAAACTTGAAACTTGATAATAGCTTTGAAATTGGTTTACCAGAATCATTACCACATTAAAAACAGGTTTTATAAGTCCAAAACAGTTTAAGGTAATGATTCTAGACCAATTCCAGCCTTAAAAATCGAAAATATGATGTCAGGGCTTCTGTTCGTCGAGTGTATGAACCTACTCGACGAGTAGGATGAATTTCTTCATGGACTCGGCGAGTCCATCAGTGGACTCGGCGAGTCCAGTGCCCAGGAAGCAAGAATTTTTGATTTTTAAGCTATTTTAGCATGTATAACTGGAAAACAAGCCTAGGCTCTGATACCACTGTTGGGTTTTGAGCATTCTAATACTCCTGTGGTGTACATGCAACCCTAAATACCTTGGATCTATGTTTTCTCTATTATACATGCAAATATCAATTTTCCAAGGTATTACCCTAACTAGCCTACAATCATATGTACTAGGATAACAAAACTAGATAGAATACATACCTCTTTGTCGTAGCTTGATTCCAACGAGCTTAAGAGCCTAGTGACCCAAGTGTGACACCTCAAATGGTTCACACAACACCATGAACATCTTGGAATAACCATGAGAGAGGATACTTGACTCATAGAAATCGGCTTGCCCTCTTGTGTATGCACTAGTGCCGATTTCACCAACCAATGGGGTGTTTATATAGTGTGCACATTAGGGTTACACCATGTAACCCATGACTTTACCCATTCCTTATGCTCCATGGGTTTTAACCTCCATGGAGTATCCATGGGTCACCACATGGGTTAAACCCAACATAAGGAATCATGGATCATAACCCCACATATATAAGAATGAATGATTTACACAATCAATCCCCATATATTTAATTAGTCTCTTTTGAACACTAAATTAATTCCAAATTAATTCTTGATCAATACTAATTAAATAATATGATTTCATATTAATGTATTAGACCTTATAATATATTAATATGTCACAAATATCCTCTTCTCACAAAAGGTCTATCCAAATGTCCCGATGCCATGCAACCCAAATGGACCATGCCGGGTCGGGTCAAGTACATACCAATTATAGTTATGGACTTAGACACTAATCCAACAGAGGGTACAGCCTATGAATACGTCGTTAGTGCTCTCTTTCTTTCCGTTAGCCATCTCGACGGTGAATGTTTCGGTTAAAGGTTGGGATTTATGCTTGAGTAGATGTTTAAATGCATGACTAACAACACTCCTGCATAAGAGTTGTCGAGGCGGAACGTACCCGTAACTACGATGGGATCAGCGACTACCTCCTCCTGGACCAGAGCTAGAACCTTCCCTGTATTGCCTGTAGTTGTCGCCTTGGGACAATTCCTCTTGAAGTGCCTGGTTTCTCCACAACCATGGCAGGCTTGGACTACTCCCAGTCCGGGACCTTGATTGGCTGGTTGTGATGGAGTCTTGCAAAAACGAGTTGTGTGTCCCTTTTTGCCACAACTGTTGCATTGCATGTCACAGCTGAAGGGTTTTGAGAATTCTAACACTCCTAAGGTGTACATGCAACCCTAGAAACCTTGGATCTATGTTTTACTAAAATACATGCAAATTTGATTTCCATTGTCCTTAACCTATCTAGCATAGCATGGGGAACTTTTAAACATAAATGCTAGAAGAAGAACATACTTTTTGTTGTTTGGATTCCTTGAGAACTTTGTGATCCTAGCACCTCAAGTGTGATGCCTCAAATGTCTCACATAACACCACAATACTTGGAATAACCTTGAGAGAAGTTCACTAACACCTCAAAATCGGCTAGCCCTCTTTAGTTGCTTGTAGTAGTCCCAATTTTACTAGAAAATGGGTCTTTATATAGTTGTGACACAAGTAGGGTTACACCATGTAAACCCTAATTGTCATGGCTTTCCATATTCCATGATCCATGGGTTTGTAACCTCCATGGACTATCCATGGAGCACCTTATGGGTTTTAGCCCAATCCATACAAACCATGGATCATTAGCCCACTATACAAGAATAGATGATTTACACAATCAACCCCATATATTTAATTATTCTCTTTTTGATCACTTAATTAATTCCAAATTAATTCTTTGATCAATACTAACTAAATAATATTATTAATATATTAGAACTTATAATATATTAATAATCCTTAAGTGTCCTTTCTCTCATTTAGTCTATCCAAGTGTTGCAATGCCATGTAACCCAAATGGATCATGCCAACCGGGTCAAGTACATACCAGAAATAGTTATGGACTTAGACACCTTATCCAACAGTCTCCCACTTGGATAAGTCTAATAACTATAACTGCAAGTATGACTTCAGGAACCGATCAACAATCGTAGCTCTTTCAAGGTCTCGTGGAACTGAGATGATGATGATACGCCATTTAAGATAAGTGATCATATAATCCTCTGTTCTAGATATCAGCTGGACAAATACATGGAACAATGTCTTACTTATTGTCCAACAGTTTGTTTCCCGGTTTCTGATTTGTTTGACATAGAACTTAATTGAACACATCAACTTAGTTCTGACCGGGCCCGGTACATGGGTCAACACAAAATCATCGAGGGGCCCAGATATCACTTATAATCCAAGAAGGAATAGATAAATTTCGACTCATATGCTTGTTCTACTACTTGTTGAATTATACACAAAGGCACGTTTTATAACATCGAGTTACCAATGCGTTTTCGTGCAATCAATGTATAACCAACTCATAGGCAACAACTTCATATCTATAGATTTGAAGACTTATATGATATTACCGTCTCACGATCACTCGAGATAAATTCCATGAAGTGATACCAGTGAGCGTGGGTCGAATCCAATACTCAGAACTTATGAGCATTCATGAGTGTTGTAGCAACACTTTGCTATGTCCAACATCTTAGACATCTACAACCAACTACATGACAGTCTTGATTCATATCTACTTCCAACATATGACTGACTGTGGAGAATTTGAATAATATGAAATACCATAACATAATTATTCTGGAAGTCAAAACATGCAAAATGAAACGATAGTAAACGATTGACAAAAGATAGCAACACTTTACTCATAAATAAACAACAAATTTTATTCATCATCAAATGTCAATTACATTTACACATTTCAAAGCTATCTAACTACTAAAACTAATATCATCCTTCAGACCTATGCGCCTTGCATGCTGGAGATGCTTAACCCTGCCCAGTCCCTTCGTGAAGGGATCTGCCGGGTTCTCATCCGATGATACCCTCTTTGCCACGAGGAGTCCTTATTCTATTCGATGTCTGATGAAATGGTATTTTCTGTCGATGTGTCTGGATCTCCCGTGATCCCTTGGTTCCTTGGCTAAGGAAACTGCACTTTCACTATCACAGAAAATCTCTATAGGATCCTTTATATCTGGTACAACTCCAAGGTCTCCAATGAAGTTCTTTAGCCATAGAGCCTCCTTTGCTTCCTCGCTTGCCGCTATATACTCTGATTCGCAAGTTGAATCAACCACTGTCTCCTGCTTGGAAATTTTCGAAGAAATTGCTCCTCCGTTTAAGGTAAAGACCCAGCCTAACTGAGAGCGGAAATTATCCCTATCAGTCTGAAAGCTAGCATCAATATTCCCTACTACTCTCAAGTCATCACTCCCACCGAGGGTAAGGACCCAATCCTTAGTCCTCCGTAGGTACTTGAGAATGTTCTTTACCGCAGTCCAGTGAGCCTTGCCAGGGTTCCCCTGATATCTGTTGGCCATGCTCAACGCAAAGGCCACATCGGGACGAGTACAAGTCATAGCATACATGATCGAGCCAACAACAGAAGCATACGGTACTCGACTCATCTCTGCTATCTCAGCCTTTGTACTCGGGCTCTGAGTCTTACTCAGTCTGGCGTTACTCTGGATAGGTAACTCTCCTTTCTTGGAATTCTGCATGTTGAACCTATTCAACACCTTATCCAAGTAGGAACTCTGACTAAGTCCAATTAGTCTTTTACTCCTGTCTCTCAAAATCCTTATCCCTAGGATATAGGCAACTTCTCCAAGGTCCTTCATAGCGAAACACTTCCCAAGCCAGGACTTCACTTCCTACAGAGTTGGGATGTCATTTCCTATGAGTAGTATGTCATCCACATATAATACCAAAAAGCTAACTATACTCCCACTACCCTTGACATATACATAAGATTCATCTTCACTCCTCGAAAAGCCAAACTCTTTGACTTTCTCATCGAAACAAAGATTCCATCTGCGAGGTGCTTGCTTTAATCCAAAGATGGATTTCTCAAGCTTACACACTCTATTAAGGTACTCTGTACTGACAAAACCCTCTGGCTGACTCATGTAAACATCCTCAGCCAACTTCCCATTAATGAAAGCGGTTTTGACATCCATTTGCCATATTTCATAGTCATAAAATACAGCAATGGCTAACATAACCCCAATAGACTTAATCTTCGCTACTGGTGAAAAGATCTCATCATAATCAACTCCCGAAGTTTGAGAAAAGCCTTTTGCAACCAGTCGCACCTTATAAGTGTGTACATTACCATCCATGTCGGTCTTCTTCTTGAAGATCCATTTGCACCCGACTGTCTTACGACCTGGTACATTGTCAACCAAGTTCCAAACTTGATTGTCATACATGGACTATATCTTGCTGTCCATAGCCTCTCTCCATTTAGCAGCCTCAGGGCCTGCCATGGCTTCCGTGTAGCTGTGAGGTTCATCCAGACTTACCAGTGTACTATCACTGATAAGTGTATCACCTTCCGCAGTAATATGGAAACCATAGTAATGCTTAGGTGCATTCCTAACTCTCATGGAACGCCTCAGAGGTACAGACTCATCTGTCGGATCAACAGGAGTTTCCTCCTCAGGTTGATTGCTAGTGTTTGAGGTTCCTTCACCACTTGACTCTTGAATTTCTTCAAGGTCAATTTGCCTCCCACTGTTTCCTTATCTTATGAACACTCTCTCGAGAAAGACTCCTCTCCTTGCTACAAAGATCACATTATCACTGGGTCTGTAGAAGAGGTAACCAAAGGATTTCTGTGAGTAGCCGATGAAAATACACCTCTCACTTTGAGGTTCGAGCTTATCATGAGTCTCGCGCCTCACGAAAGCCTCGCAACCCCAAATCTTGATGTGGTCCAGATTGGGAACTTTACCAGTCCATATCTCGTGAGGTGTTTTGGCAACCTTTTTGGTAGGGACTAGATTAAGGATATGGGCGGCAGTCTCTAAGGCATACCCCTAAAATGAGATAGGTAGTGAAGCTCGACTCATCATGGAACGAACCATGTCCAACAAGGTCCGATTATGCCTCTCAGCCACACCATTCAACTACGGTGTCCTGGGAGGTGTCAATTGTGAGAAAATCGCACATTCCTTAAGATAGTCTAGGAACTCTGTACTAAGATACTCACCACCTCGATCGGATTGAAGCATCTTAATGTTCCTGCCCAACTGGTTCTCCACTTCCTGTTTAAAGTCCTTGAACTTTTCAAAGGTTTCTGACTTATGCTTGATTAAGTAGACATATCCATATCTACTAAAATCATCAGTAAAAGTCACATAGAAGCGGTTAGCATCTCTTGTGGCAGTTCTGAAGAGTCCACACACATCTGTATGTATGAGGTCGAACAAACCCTCACCCCAACGTCAAGTACCAGTGAAGGGTGACTTTTTCATTTTCCCGAGCAAACAAGATTCACAACTATCATCTGACTTTAGGTCAAATGACTCCAAGACTCCATCCTTTTGGAGTTGGTCTATGCGTTTCTTGCTTACATGTCCTAGACGACAATGCCATAATGATGCTTTATCCAAGCTAGTGGAAGAATCGATACACAATACATTATTTCCTAGGTTATCAACAACCGACACAGTTTCATACACACCATCACAAGGTAATGCTTTAAAATAAAGAACATTATTAAATAAAGCATTAATACCACCACATTCGTTATCAAACCAAAAGGTAAAACCTTGTTTGTACAAACCATGAAAGGTAATAATATTTCTTGCCATTTCAGGCGAGTAACAACATTTATTCAAATCTAATGTTAACCCACTACTTAGCAACAAAGAATAAACTCCAATCTTGGTGACAGGTGTAACTTTCCTATTTCCCATGATCAAGTTTATCTTCCCATGCTCCACATTCTCACTTCTTCTTAGTCCCTGCAAATCACAACAAATGTGAATACCACAACCTGTATCAAGGACCTAAGAATTAGAATAGGGTGCGTATTAGACAATGTAGTGTAAATATCTGCATGGTTGGGTTTCACTTTCCCATCCTTTACATCTTGCAATTACTTTGGGCAGTTTCGCTTCCAGTGCGACTTTTCATGGCAATAGAAGCATTCAGCCTCTTTAGGGTTAGCAGAAGGAGTGACGAAACCTTTCTTGGTTCCACTTGAAGTGGAGCCATCAAGGACTTTCCATTGGTACCCTTCGAAGGGCTCTTCTTCTTCTTTCCTTTGCCTTGCCTGATTGCCAAGACAGTGGTCGCGGTAGGTGTCGGAGTAGTAACAACAAACTTACCTTTAAGACCACTTTCTGCGGTCTTCAAAAGTCTTTGAAGCTTGCTGAGTGTGACTTCCTCCTTGTTCATGTGGTATGTCATTCGGAATTGATCATAACAAGAAGGTAAGGAGTGAAAAATGATATCAATTGCCAACTCCTCTGGGAAGTTCACATTTAGTTTCAACAAACGGTCCACATACCTTTGCATTTTCTACATGTGGCCCGTGATGGGTTCACCATCCTTCATCCGAGTTGTTATCATGGAGGAGATGATTTCATACCGCTCTTGACGAGCACTCTGATGGTAGCGGTCCATCAAGTCCTGGTGCATCTCAAAAGGGTAATAGTCCTCATAGGACTTTTGGAGCTCGGCTGTCATTGTGGCCAACATGATACATGCCAATTTGGTAGCATCTCTCTCATGTGCCTGGTATTCAGCGATCTCCTCAGGATTAGCAGACGACTCAAGTTCCTTAAGCTCCCTGTCGAGGACATATTCCTTGTCCTCATACCGAGTGACCATCCTGATGTTCCTGATCCAATCCATAGAGTTGGATCCAACAAATATGACTCCCCCACAAAGGTTCATGAGAGAGAAGGAGCCGGTAGGGTTTGATCCAAAAGCAACATTGTTGGAAGACATCTTAAAAGAAGAAAGACAAGTTTAGATTAGATATAAAGATAGTCCTTAATAATACACCCAAATGTAATAGTAAGGCTAGGACCCAACACAATATTTTATAACTTAGAAGAGGGACGCCGTAATCCAAGCTATAAAATATTTGAAGGTAGGTGAATGACAATTCACCAATTTCCACCATGAAAAACGAAATAAATTATTAGGTTTTAATTTGGTTTTGAAACTGCTAGGTTCTTTGAGATTCATTGAAATTTTCAATGCCATGTTTCAATCTCGAGTGTGCCCTTCAAGTTTTGTGACTGGGATGCTGAGGATCACAAAACAAGGTGTGAAGTAACCATGCAAATTACTTGGTACTCTTAATGTTTATCACTCAATCGATGTGCCGGTTAACCACACGCGCTCCACCGACCTATGATAAACCTTAAGCCACCCTTTGCCTACCTTGTTAAGTCCAGGTTAGTGTGCCGGTTAACCACACACGCTCCACTAAGGACTTAATCAAAGTGCAAAGTGTAATTTCATGGGTTAGCACCTTATTCACATTTTCCTAAAGTAACTAAGATTGGGAATTTATAAAAAAAACATTTAGTTACTTTACATTCATCATACTTTTAATGAGGATTAAAGTCATTGTCCTACCTGTTCGGCTAACGACCCTCCACCAGTCAAGGAAGCGGTGGGTGAGAGTGGACACCCATTAAGCTGTCATTTTATAGGCAACAACCTTATACCCCCTTATACACTGGCTTCGTGAATGAGGCCTACTAACGGTAAAATGACTTGTTCTTATACATTTATAATACTTATTAAACTTATAATATTATAAAGTATAAGGGTTGAATTTTAACTTTTAAAATTCTAGGGGTTGGAACTAAAGTTTTTTTAAAGTGACTTTACATGTTCCAAAACTTGAGGGCAAGTTTTGTAACTTTCAAAAGTTTTCATCACTCATAACTTATGAGTTAAATGGTTTATTAAAATGAGAGACTTTTCATTTTATGTAACCTATGTGTTTCATAATGGACTTTAAAAGAGTGACTTTTGGTAATCCATAACTTGAGGACAAATTATGGATTCCATTAAAACACATAATGATCAATAATTAAACTAACAAGCAAGTTACAAATAATTCCTATGATCTTCTAAACTCATAAGTTTATGAACAAGAATATCAACAATTTCAAGAATCATAAATAAACCATATAAAACTTCAAATTTTGATAATAGCCATTGAAAATGGATTAGCATAACCATTACACCATCATTCAGCTTGTTATATTGGTAAAACACTTGAATCCAAGCCTAAAACTCATAGTGTTCTTCGTGTTCTTCATCCCTTGAAGGTGTACGGCCGCACACCTTCATGAGGTGGCCGCACACACCTTAAGACTCTCCAAAGTGAAGAGTTTGGCCTCCATTTGCTAGTTGGACTTGATATTAGCACTAGAACACCTCAAAATCGACATTTCGAGCACAAATGAGGAGTGCACGGTCGTACACCCCTGTGTATGGCCGCACACCCTCTCTGTACGGCCGCACACTCCCATGTACGGCCGCACACACCCCCTGTATGGCTGCACACTCCTGTGTGCAACCACACACACAGGCTGACCGCTCACTCTGGCCGCACACACACTCCTTTGGTCGTACACCTCCCTTGTTTGATCATATAGGGTCCCGACAAGCATTTCCAAGTCTTTAGGGTGGTTTCCCGTCATGTTTAGTCATGAAACACCCTAATTCTAACACACATATGTGTTATCACATGTTAATAGGATCCACTTACGTACGAAACACCGGTTGACACTCAGCATTCGTAACCGATCATACACCCAGATCCTACATCCAACAGTGAGTTCATACCCCTACGCTTTTTCCGAGTTTTTCATGTTTTCAGGGGGGAATACAAGCAAAAGTACAAGGAAACTTGTGCTCAAGTATATTATTTTGTTTAAAATAATTATATGTTCAGTATGCTTTTAACACAGAAAACAGTTTTCGCAAACGATTAAGAAATCAACTCGTAGAAACATTTTTGAAAACTAAAGCAAGGAACTTGTGAATCTTGTCATAACATGCGATATTTTGCAAAGGATTTATACAAAACATAAACAGGATTTTCAGTATTATTACTTGTAAATTTGTTAGGCTAAGTTTTGAGACACGTCCTTGGTAACACTCCAGCGGATACGAGAGTGTAGGACTAACCCTTGTAACCAGAATCTCTTGGAGGGAGAGCGTGACTATTGTGTATAGATCTATATGGGACTGACTAACCCGCACCTTCACTACTAGCTATAGTGGGACCGTTAGGTTCAGGGGTGACAAAATGATAAAAAGATACTGGCCCCCGGTACGTGCCATATCTAGTCTAAGTACGGTTATGACACTCACAACCTAGATAGCGAGAATTTACTTTTGTAATAATGAAACAAGTGAACCAACCTCAAAGTAATAACCGATTTGATTACTAGAGGGCATTAGTAATACCCTTAGGATCTAGTTCACTACTTATTTATTAGTTTTATTTATGTAATAAGGCTAATACACCTCACTGAGAGTAAACAAGGGTTTTCAGGAAACTACATCTAACGATACAAGTATGGTAGATACTTGTACACTTCATTCCAGAACTGCTAACCAACTATCAACTTTTAAGGAAAATATAGGATTTTCCTGGGATAACTCAACCTTACATAAACAGGCTATTAAGCGAATAACGATTGGGTAATCAAACATCTTTTATAAGAAAATACAGGATTTTCTTGGGAAATTCTTTTCAAAGGATCAAAGAAACATTTCTTTCACCAGAACTAAACGCTTATGAACTCACCAGTTTTATGCTGATATTCTTTCAAAACTGCTTGTATTCTCAGGGCAACAATAGACAGGTACTCTTGCCAACTTTTGGAGAAGACGGAGCATTTTGGAGTCACGTCTTTTACTTTTGTTATATACTGTCATGTATAAAATATGTATTAAACAATGTAAACCTTTTTCATGTATGTATTCAATGTCTGGTTGTGTTTACTATGCTTACTATGATACAATTGTTGTGATACTACGCATGACGTCCTCTGCCCCGGAACGTTTTCACCATCGGTTTTGGGGTGTGACAGATTGGTATCAGAGCTATTGTTTATAGTGAACTAAGTATACCGAACCTTACATGGTATACAACTATAAACATTAAGGGGCCTAAGTGCTCTAAACTAAAAGTATACTTTCAACATATAAGTATTTTTACAAAAAGTATACAAGTATACCTACGTACCAAAACAGTCTTATGAGTAGAACAAAACAAAAGTATTTGGATGTTGAATACTACGGTTAAACCTGGGCAGTTATGTAATCATGTCTAGGGTCAATATAGGCTGATCAACTATATTCATTCGAGACATGACCAACATGTGCTTGGGAGTGATTGTGGTATTGCAACAGGCCTAAAACTTACGAAGTATCCATACAGCAAGACGTCGATAGAACAAAACTTAAAATACTATAGGAGTATTTTACTAGAGTCAAATTCATTGCAGAAATTTGCTTCTAAGTGTTGCTACTCAGTCCTTTTAGCGATACCTTATTTGCATTGGTAGCTTTTCCTTGCTTATCGCTTAGTAGAACACTCTAGCTATCATATTGAGATATATATTCTTGCTTCATATCTCTCGATTCGATTCAGAGGTTGTTGGGTATTATTGTGTTGCGTCATGGGCTTTCTTTGTATATTCGGATTGGGCCTATCCATCAGTGATTATCTAGTAGGGTTAGACTATAAATAGTGCATGCATGTATGCATTAGACACTCTTGTGAATATCATTAATTATTGTCTTGTAACCCTAAGCACCTCTACAGTCGAAGTTCTTAATCGAGCTCTTCTGAGGTGTTGAAGTTTTAATCATACGACATATTCAAAGCCATTCTTGTGTTCATAATTACGTTCTTAATTGTTTGTCTGCATAGAATCTATCGATCCTAATAGAACTTTGTTCTAACAATTGGTATCAGAGCAAGAGACTGTGTGATCAATACACATTCCTTCTGTGTTAAGAATTCTTTAGGGTTTCCGCTTTTATCGAATAAATAGAAGCCGTCTTCTTCCTGTCGACGGTTACTCTGTTTCTGATAAAACCCTAATCTCAAGTTTACAGGTCTGATTCTAGCGGCTCACCATGTCTCACGAAGATTCTCAAACAAATCCCATCAACATCTCCAACAACATTGGATCCACTACTAGGATTCCCATTCTTTACACTCAAGACTATGAAGTATGGGCGCATCACTTTGAAGATTATGTGGTTGGATCTGAAGATAATGGTTATCTCATCTGGGAAGCCATCACGCTTGGGCCGTTTGTTCATTCTGGAACGAACACGACTGTTAAGACCCAAAAAGAGTATAACAAGCTGGTGGCAGACGTAGACAAGATGCCACAAGATGATAAGGACAAGTTGCTGTGTAATATGAAGGCCATGAGAATGATCAGATTCGCCTTGCAATCTGACACTTTTCGGTTAGTTGGTTCATGCATAACGACCAAAGAAATCTGGGATAGGTTGAAAGAACTTTACTCAACCGATGAAGATCTAGAACACTCTATTCAAACCTTGCTGCTCTCAGAATTTGGAGTTTTCGAACAAAAACCAGAAGAAAAACTGATACAGACTTTCGATCGGTTCAATCATCTCCTAAGGAAGATGATCAAGCATGGAATAGAAAGAAAGTTGATCGAGCAGAAGGTGACCTTCATGAACGGTCTGAGACCAGAATGGATGGCTGTGGTTTCAACAGTGAAAGCACATGAACAGTTTAAATCTTATTCACTAGCGAAACTTGTGGGAATACTTAAGTCCCATGAGAACGTGGTAACCAGGGAGGCGAAAGTAGTTTCGGGTGTGGGATCGTTGGCCCTTGTCTCAAAAGGAAAGAGTATTGCAGAAGAAGAAGAGGAGTCAGATATGTCTGAGTGTGACCTTACAAGCGAAGAATATGCTATGATGGTCACCAATCCAAAGAAGTTTGCACGAAGAAAATTTCCTGTCAATAAGAACCGAAACTGGCAGGGAAGTTACAGTTCTGAGAAGGTGAAGGATGAAGCGAAGAATTCTTCTCAAAAGGATGAAGACAAGAAGGAGAGCAAGCTTACAGGAGACTCTGGGTTCGACTGCAATTACTGTCACGGCAAGAACCACTTTGCCAAAGATTGCATGTTGAGGAAAATGGCTGAGAAAAGAGATGGTGAAGACGATGGGGCATACTACATGCGTAAGTTGGAAGAGATCAAGAAAAAGAAGTCAACTAACAGTTCTATGAATGCCTTGATTGTGCAGGAGAATGCAGATGAAGATGAGTTCGGTGGAGTTGAAGTTTGGTCAACCGATTCTGAGGATGAAGAGGTGAGAAAGCCAACTCATGGAAGAGCTTATGTGGCAAAGGAAGCAGGTTCAGCTGGAAGATGTTTAATGGTCACAGCAGGTGGATCAACCGAAAGTGCCAGTAAGGAATCGAACCTAATTGAGGACAAATGCTTTGCAGCCAAGCCCGTGAGCGAGAAGATCAACGACTGTGATCGGCTGATCAAAAAGGTACAATCCATCCTTGAATCACTTAAAGTCCCGGTAACAGATTATGAAGAAGAATTAAATGACTTAAAATTTAAATTTTCTAACTTAAGTGGTAGTCTCATGCAAACTCGCTTAGCGAATTCTAACCTAACTGACCAACTCAACAGGGTGTCTTCAAAAAGTGAGTTGAGAAGGATGTGGATTGAGCTGAAGGAGGCGGAGTTAAATAGGGCTAGGGATGAAAGTATTTATTTACAACGAGACAATTTAAAGTTTTTAAAACAAAGGAATGTTTTTTGTCTAATTGCTAAGCGCTTAAATACTAATATTGCTCAATTGCATTTAAGTTGTGAGATAGGGAAAAAGATTCATAAGATGATCTTACTCTTCCTTGAATTTAAGGAGGATAAGGTCATTGCTGAGTGTGAATCAATAGTGTCCTCAGAAGAGACATCCATCGCTTACAAAATTGGACTGGACAAGATAGAGACCTTCATTGACTCTAAGGAACATAAATGTATGCTCAAAAATCTTTTAGATGAAAATAATAGGTTAAAAATAAAGTCCGAAACTATTCAATCATTTGACTCGTCTAACGCCAAATTAATTTCAGAAAATAAAATGAACTTAGAAAATACGTCTGAATTTGATGAGGAAAGTGAGATGAGCGAAATCTCAGTAGAAGACGTAGTTGATTGCTCTGAGTTTACGAAGAGCGAAACCGAGAATGAGAAACCCCTCATATCTGAAAATTCGGTTGAATTCTCTCGCCTGTCAAAAGAAAAGCCACAGAAACTCAAAGAAAAAGCTATGGTTTATCAAAAGGTTCAAACTGTGCTGAATCAGGTTTATGCAGTTACAGGGGTCACTGCAAAACAAACGGCAGAGTTAAAAATCTTAGTCGACAAAGACAATGCTGAAGGGTGCGACGATTACTTCTGGTCAGCCCCTATTGACAACGCAGACGAAACCATTGGCTTATCTGAGCAAACTTCATGGAGGGTTAAAGGAAGACACGTTGCTGAACCCATCAACAAACCCTCGAGTTTCGACAAACCAAGCACAAGTGGAACAAAAGAAATCCCTGAAGAACCAATGAAAGAACCGATTGTTCAAACTAAGACAACCGAAACTCAAAAGGAGAAGCCAAAGGATAGCTTCAATATCCACAAATCTCAGAAGGAGTTAGCTGAACAGAAACGCCAAAGAAATCAAAGATACATGAAAAATCTGAATGAGCGAAAACGTCATTGGCAATCTCAAAATTCCAACTACGTACCTCCTAAGAAAGAATCAATTGACAAAGGAAAGGAAAAGCTAAAAGGAAAAGAAAATTTCTGTCCAAATTCCTACTATTCCAAATCTCAGAACCGAACATCTACTTTCGGTTCCAAAACTCGCGCGCAGAACCGAACGTCTAGTTTCGGTCCAAACGTCATGACTAACAACCGAACGTTTACTTTCGGTCCCAAGTCTAGTTTCGGTCCTTCCCACTCCCAAAGCAAATCAAATTCAGTGAAGCACATCAAAGGAAAGGGAAAGCTTGATTCTGATTCTAATTTCAATGATAAGAAAAAGTCAGCTAGCCCTAGGATTCAAAAGAAAACACCAAAACCATCTAACAACACACCATCAAAAACACCAAAAATTAAACAAGATAAAACTAAAATCAAGGTGTACACCATCAAAAGAAAAGATCAATCCACTCTAATAAAAAGAACTTATTTGGTTGATATTTCTTCTGCAATTCCTTTTTCTGTGAAAAACTCACCAGGACCCAAGAAACTTTGGGTTCCTAAATCTGCTTAAATTTGCAGGTGATACATGACGAGCAGTTCGATGATGAATGGTATATAGACAGTGGCTGCTCGCGTCACATGACAGGAAGGAAGGAAGAGCTGAGGGAGTTTCGGTCCCTAAAGGATGGTGGATGTGTGAAGTATGGCAATAACTCATATGGCACAATCAAAGGATATGGAATGATAACCAATGGAGATTTCTCGATTCGAAAAGTAGTGTATGTGGAAGGATTGCAGCATAACCTCATCAGTGTGTCACAATTAGTTGTGGGAACAGGTTTGAAGGTTTCATTTGATGATGAGGGCTCAGAAATAATTGAGAAGCAATCTAAAAAGGTTCTGTTGAAGTTTGAATGCAAGGGAGAGATGTATCCTTTAAATCTCAACCCAATTCGAGGAAAACCAGCAATATGTCTGCTATCAAAGGCGAACACTGATGAAAGCTGGTTGTGGCATCGACGTCTATCGCACCTGAACTTCAAAGACATTAATAAGTTGGTGCTTGGTGATCATGTTCGAGGCCTTCCTCTTCTCAAATTTGATAAGGAACATCTATGTGCAGCATGTGAGATGGGCAAACAAAGCAGAAAGAGCCATCCTACACGAATCAATACAAAGATTGTTGAAGCTCTTGAACTTCTACACATTGACTTATGTGGACCTTCGGCTATCGAAAGCTTCAGTGGTAGTAAGTTCATTCTTGTCATAGTAGATGATTTTTCACGCTTCACCTGGGTTTTCTTTCTTAAAGAGAAATCAGATGCAACTCCCAAGCTGAAGACGTTCATCAAGCAAGTGGAAGTGCAGCTACGAAAGCTGGTGAGGAATATCAGAAGTGATAATGGGCTGGAATTCAAGAATAAAGATTTTGAGGATTTTCTGGCTGACAAGGGGATATCTCACAACTTTTCGGCCCCTTATACTCCACAACAGAATGGGATTGTTGAAAGACGAAACCGTTCTTTATGTGAAGTCGCCAGAACCATGCTAAGCTTCGCTTCTCTTCCACTGTACTTCTGGGCTGATGCAGTTGCAACCGCTTGTTACACTCAGAACCGATCCTTGCTCAACAAAAGATTCTCAATCACTCCATATGAGATCCTGAACAATCGAAAGCCTAACGTCAAATTTTTCCACGTGTTCGGTTCTAGGTGTTTCATCTTTAATTCAAAAGAGAACCGAAACAAGTTTGACGTCAAAGCAGATGAGGGAATTTTTCTTGGTTATTCACTCACTTCAAAAGCATATAGAGTTTTGAACAAACGCTCCAAACGAATTGAAGAAACATATTACGTAACCTTTGACGATAATTACATGAAGAAAGTTCAAAGGAGCGAAAGTGCCTTAGATGAAATATTTCCTTAATCAGGACAAGTCTCGGTTCCAATATCCAACTTGTTTGAAGAGTACATTCGGCTATTTGATGAACCAGAGAAAGCAGCACACTCAGAAGCGAAAGCAGCAGACAACAAAATCGACAATCTCAAAAAGATCATAGATGAAGCTGCCAAAGAAATGGAAAATGAACCTCCTAAACCGTCAGGTGGTCAACCCTCCACTGACTCTCCAAACAATGGCTCAATGTTCAAGGGGGAGAGTTCATCAGCACCAAAGACAACCAAAATATCTTTCGAGGGGGAGAATCCAATTCCATCCCCAACTCATAAAGGTCCAGGCGAGGGGGAGCATACAACTCCAAACCCACCCAATAATAGTCCAATCAAGGGGGAGAATCCGACTCCCACAGAGGGTGAAAACTCTGATCCTGACACAGGTTACACTTCGCCAGTCGAGGGGGAGAAAGAGAATACAACTGACGAAGGGGATCAATCAGAATTTGAAGAGGAAGTAAATGTAGAGTTGGAAACAGCCTATGACCCAAATTATCCTCCTTTAGTGAAATGGACCAAGGATCATCCCAAAGCACAAATCATTGGTGAATCATCTGAGAAAGTTCTCACTCGTTCTCAATTGAAAGCGAAACAAACTGCATTATTCTCTAAAGTTGAATTCTGTATGTTTAATTCGTTTGTCTCCAAAGTCGAACCGAAAACAGTTAATGCTGCACTTGATCATTCTGATTGGGTACAAGCAATGCAAGATGAGCTCCATGAGTTCGAACGCAATCGAGTTTGGAGGCTGATTACCACACCAAAGGATGCTTCAGTGGTTGGCTTGAAATGGGTCTTCAGGAATAAATTGGACAAAGAGGGGAACGTTATTAGAAACAAGGCTCGGTTGGTAGTAAAAGGATATTGCCAAGAGGAGGGGATAGATTATGAGGAAACCTTCGCTCCAGTAGCAAGGTTGGAATCAGTTAGAATTTTTCTGGCATATGCTGCTCATAAAAACTTCGAAGTATTCAAAATGGATGTAAAATGCGCTTTCTTGAATGGAGAACTAGAAGAAATAGTGTATGTTGAGCAACCTCTCGGGTTTGTGAACGAGAAGTTCCCTGATCATTGCTATGTGCTGGATAAAGCTGTATATGGTTTGAAGCAAGCACGAAGGGCCTGGTATGAAACTTTAACTCGCTTTCTGAAAATGTCGAAATTTAAGCAAGGTTCGGTTGACCCAACCTTCTTTCGAAAGAAAGAAGGCGAACATCTAATGATAGTTCAGATTTATGTCAATGACATCATCTTCGGCTCCACGAATCCTAGCTTAACGACTGAATTCAGGAAGTTGATGGAGACTAAATTTGAAATGAGGGCAATGGGTCCGATTAATTTTTTCCTTGGTTTGAATATTAGACAGGGACCAGAAGGTATATTTATCAACCAGGAGGCCTACACAAAGAACTTGCTGGAAAATTTTGGTATGACAGGAGATTCGAAAGTGAAGGTTCCTATGGCATTTGGCACCAAGTTAACACCTTCTCTGGAAAAACCTGCTGTTGACATAACACTATATCGACAAATGATAGGGTCCCTTATGTATCTAACAGCTAGTAGACCGGACATTATGTTTTCTGTTTGTTATTGTGCCAGGTTTCAAGCTAATCCAAGAGAACCTCACATGGTGGCAGTGAAAAATATTTTCCGTTACCTGAAGCGAACCTCATCTCTCGGTCTCTCGTACCCTGCTAAATCTAGGTTCTTTATTCAAGCTTTTTCTGATGCTGATCTTGGAGGATGTGGTCTGGACCGAAATAGCACTACAGGTGGATGCCAATTCCTTGACGGTAAACTTGTTAGCTGGCAGTCCAAGAAGCAAACTTGTGTGTCACTTTCAACAACCGAAGCTGAGTATATAGCTGCAGCATCTTGTACTTCTCAAGTAATATGGATTCAAAGTCAACTAAGAGATTATGGGCTGAGTATGAAGAAGATTCCTCTCTATTGTGACTCAGAAAGTGCAATAAGAATATGTCACAATCCAGTGCAACAATCAAAGACTAAGCATATTGCACTTAGATATCATTTCATCAAGGACTATGTAGAAGATGGGAACGTGGAAGTACATTTCGTTCCGTCCTCTGATCAACTGGCTGACATATTCACTAAAGCCTTACCTGAAGCGAGCTTCAATAAAATTTTACAAGGCTTGGGAATGATGGAAGCAGAGTCGGTACCGAATCCTCAAATCTCTCTCTAAAAATTAGACAAGCGAAATAGAGCGAACGCTCGGTCTATTTCGGTTTCGGATTTTTCGGGAACCGAAATGAACCGACCGCTCGGTCTATTTTGGCTCCGGAATTTTAAGGAACCGAAATGAACCGAACGCTCGGCTTCTTTCGCTTCATTCTTTTAAGATTTGGTTTCGGTTGTACATTTTTATTCTTTTAAGTCTATTGTCTGTTTTTATTCTTTTTCAGAAAATCTCAAAAATCCAAAAATATTTTTTTGAAAACTTCAAAAATACAAAATTATTTTATCTTTCTGTTTTTATTCTTTTTCAGAAAATTTCAAAACTCCAAAAATATTTTTCTAATCGTTTTTTTTATTATTTTGTTTGGTTTGTTTGTTTTGTTTGTGTGGTGTGTTTGTTTGCTTGTTCTTCTAATTAGGTCCCAAGTATACCAGTACAACAGAATTTGGAGCTTAGGCAGGTATGATTCTTTCAATCTGAACTAGTTAAGGGTCCCTAGAAGCATGCTGCTGCATGTTGACCGAAGCCTCTACGACTAAGAGCAAGGCCTTAACGATTCGATCTATACCTATCGTTTCTTCCCAATCAGGCTGTTAAAATCAACTCATGTCAAGAGCTACCTTACTCTTCTCGAATGAGTTAAGAGTTTTTCTGCTTTGTCATGTCTTTATAACAGAAGGTACTTTCGGTTCTTTAACCCCCCTCCTTACATTCTCCATCAACTTTCAGTTCACCACTGTAACCCTTGAGACTCTCGGTCTTTACCACTGAGGTTTATGGTTGTATAAAATCTGTGTTTGTGATCTTAGATACGTACACCACGTGCTGAGTGAAACCCAAAAACCAACACCTACAATGAATTGACGGTGAATCATTATATTCAAGATCTTACTTGTTACCTAATGAAATCTCATTTTATTTTTTGAGTGGTCTTTTATGAAATTGTCTAACACCAAGGCTTTTCTTCCTAAAAGATCCAGTTTGTTTTTGTTTTTGAGATTTCTATGACATCTAAAGTCACTATAAATTATATCCAACCTACTTGTTCAACAGACCACAATGGTCTCACAAGTACTTCTTCCAACGTTCGGTCTTATGTTAAGAATCGACGTTCGGTTGAAGATAACCTACCCTTAGCCTATAATTTAAAAGAAGCCTTTCAATGTTTCTCAACAAACACTTGATTGTATCTTCTCGGGAATCCACACAAGCACTTCAAGTCTCTCTTGACTTTGAAGGAAGCAATTCTTGCCCAGAATCATCTGCTTTATGTCTTTTAATAGACATCACTCACATCCAATACACATTTTGCTTTATTTCTTTATCTATTGTCACCCTATTGCACGAAAATTTTTATTTTCCAACATTCTGCTGCTGTTGGTTCGATTTTTGTTTACCTTTTGGAGCAACAGGGGTTATCCTAAATTTTGGAGCGAAGCTGAATTTCAAACGACGAATTGAGGATAAGCTTTTGGGCGCGTGAATTTGAACGGTCCCTAAACCCATGCGTGCTGACGTATACCTGGGAGAAACCACCCTGTCACATCGCGCTTTTTCTGGCGACGTTTCAGTGATCTCATCATTACATGACGATTCTTTCTCTCTCCTAGCAACGGTATATAAAGGGTTCCTAATTACATTTGTCTCTTTTACCTACAACAAACTCACTCTATATACATGGCGAATTACAACTGTTCATCTTCTTCCTTCAATCAACAATGGCGACTTCTTCATCGGCTCACGATCAAACTGCATCGTCCACATTGCTCTCGATCAAGCCAAACCAGAACATGATCATTGAACTCAACCCTTTTCTGTACGATTCGTATATGCTACATGTGGTTGAGTGTTTGAAGTATTCACCTCTGGTTTTAGCCCTAACACAGGTGGAATCCGTCCCAATGTCACTCCTATCGCAAGTCTACACTACCGCTTCGTATGATAAGAACAAGGAGAGGATCTACTTCCAAATCTTCTCTCACAAGGCTTCGATTTCAAAAGGGAGATTTTGTTCATCATTGCAACTTGCTGTGGATTCGTCTGTGATCTCTCCAGACTTCATCACCACTACTCAACTGTTCTTGATGCTCTACGAGATGGGCTACACTGATGTGCTTACCACGGTTACGAAGGTTAAGAAGTCATGCTTACCGCCCCAATGGAATGGATTGCTTACTCTTCTCATCAAGAGTTTGGCGGAGAGGAGTGGTGGGTCTGATGGTACCAACAAGGGTTTTCTGACCCTTCTATACGGTCTTTACAATGGTATAAATCTCGACTATGGTTCGATTATCTGGTCTCAAGTGGTGCAAAGCCTCAACACTTCGACGAGGCATTCTGAAATTTCATGTGGTCGATTCTGGACTCTCATTACACGAAGGGCCATTGATACTTTGCAGATTCCAGTAATGAAGGATGCCCTAGTCGTGTCTGTGGCTACATTTCACACCAAGAAAATCATCATTTCTGATCCTACAAAGTTCCCACACAATGGATCTATACCTGAGACAATGTACAGGTGTGTCTCAGCCGAGAGTAAGGTCATGGCTGAGTATCGCAAGATTCCTCCCAAGGAACCGAGAGTCTTATCTCCTGAACAGCAGGCTGCCTTGGATGCTGTGGAGAAGCCTGGAAACCGAGGAAAACGGGCTACTACCAAGAAAGGGACAACCGAGGATGATAAGTCTAAGTCTGCTAAGTCAAGGAAGCGAAAGTCTGAGAAAGGGGATTCTTCTAAGCCAAAGAAGATTAAGAAGCTGGCGAAGAAATCCAAGAGTCCCTCTCCTTCCAGTTCAGAAAACGATGAGGAAGATGAAGAAGAGGAAATTCGTCATGAATCACCGAGAGGTAACACCCCTCCCCGATTCCCCACTCCAACCGAACCTCTTCATGACAAACTTCCAACACTACCTCCATCACCGAAACAGATAGTTCCTGTTTCGGTTGCTCCTGTTCCCCCACCTACCACATCTCAAACAATGACTTCTACACCACCACCACCACCAGTTACTACCATTCCTATTTCTACAACTCCCTTACCACCTCCTATTATTTCCCAATCAACTTCCACCACTATCCCAGAACCGACAGTACGAGTCAACGTATCTGATACGGGGGCGACTACTGAAACCGAACCTCCAGTTACTTCCAAACAACTTTCACCCTCACCTTCAACCGATTCCGATGCCACTCTCGGTGGTGCTAATGATGAGTTTGATTCAACATACTACAGTCCCTATTGGCTTCCTACGGATGATGATGATGAAGCTCCAGTCACACGCCAAGAATTGCTGAGCATTGATGAGAAACTTGATAAATTGCTTGATGCCAACAAGTCCTACAATGATGTTGTGCTCAAAGCTTTCATGGATACTGCTCTTGAGCAATATATTGAGTCAATTGACAAATCCACAAAGGCTGTTAATGAGTCTACTTCTTCTTGCAAGAAGGCCACTACTGACGTTGCAGAAATTGTTCACAGTACTCAGATCTTTCTCGAGTCACTCAAAGGGCATGCTGATACTAATGCAGCCAAGGTGAATGCTTCTGTGGATTCCTTATCCAAGTCCCTTCAACAGGAGCAAACAAAGTTTGAGGTTGTTCGTTCTTCAATACAAGCAGAGAACACTTCACTTATCAGTTCTGTGAATTCTCAGCTTGAATCTCTTCACGCTGATTTAGCAAAGGAGAGCGCTCTGAAGGAAGATCTTGCCCGCCAAGCCTCAACTATTGAAGTTCAGAAGGTGCAGCTCGCTCAAGCTGAAAAGGAAATTTCTTTGTTGAAGACTGAAAGAGCTGTTTTTCGAAGCTGTGCTGGGGATGTCAAGGATATGCCTACCAATCTTCTTGGTGCTCATGATCCTATCCTTACTCTCACTATCAGAAATCATCTAACATCAAAACTTCTTCCTGACCTTGCAATGTTACATGAAATGAAAGGTGTTTCGGAGAGATTGATACCTCCAAAACAAGGGGGAGAAGGTGCTCAATCGAAGGTTACTGTGAAAACCGAAACTGAATCTGCCCAACCGAAAGTCAAAGTTACAACCGAACCGAAGGGTAATGAAGCTTCAGGTTCTGGTGATAAAGATAAAAAGAAGGGGATTGATGATGACAGTGATGACGAAGAAGAAGAGGGACAGAGAGTTGGATGAAACCTTGAGGGTTGCGAGGGAAGCTGAGGAAAGGGAAAGGAGGAACAAGGAAGAAGAAGAAGCCTTAAACTGCAAGAAGGCCTTGTTTCCCCTCTGGACAAAAGAAACACTTATCAATGAGGCAATAGAGTTTCCAAGCGTCTACTGGCTGGAACCTGTCGCTTCTTTTGATTGTGATAATTCAAAGGATTCACAGTTCGATATGCTGATAACACGGAAGGTATTCACGTTTCATTGTTTTGATTCAACTGTTGAGGTTTCTTTCCCTCATCCAAAAGTTGATCGTGAGCTTATCGACTTTTATCTGAAGTATGGTCAACCGCAGTACTTGACATGGAGCGCACAGAAGATAGTTACTGTCAAGGTACTAAAACCTTCGCCTGCTGGGAAGTTCATAAATGTTAATTTTAAAATCATACGAGGATCAGTAAACTCGGTGTCGATTATTTCCCTGGCAGACCTTCCGAATATAAATCCTCATGACTGGATCCTATTGTTTAACATTCTGCTCACCAATCCGAAAGAATATGAGCCAATACTGGATCATTTGAAGAGGATGTTGGCCTCTTACATCCATGAGGTTGCTGCTATGGATCAGGAGATAGTGAAAGTGATGAACAAGAAACCGACTGTCAAGCCAACACCGAAACCAGGAGATGTGAACAAAATGAGGATGGGCCAAATCGTTTCTACACATCTTACTGTGATGTTCACAAGAGGCGAAGCCAATCGTTTTCTGTTCGCTCTTGTTGATAAACATTTGTTTTCAACAGACTGCTTGGAGCACATTATCAATATTATCCATCGGTGCAAGCAGAACTCAGAAGCAGATAAGAAGAACTTCACGGACATGCTTCGGTGGTACATTACGTTTCGTCATCATCTATTGGCCATCATACCGAAGGTGTTCAAGACAATCAAGAAGTCTTCTGCAGCTCAACCAAAATGAGCTTTCGGCTCCATTGACGCAAAGGGGGAGATTGTTGGGTATTATTGTGTTGCGTCATGGGCTTGTTTTGTATATCCGGATTGGGCTTGTCCATCCGTGATTATCTAGTAGGGTTAGACTATAAATAGTGCATGCATGTATGCATTAGACACTCTCGTGAATATCATTATATATTGTCTTGTAACCCTAAGCACCTCTACAGTCGAAGTTCTTAATCGAGCTCTTCTGAGGTGTTGAAGTTTTAATCATACGACATATTCAAAGCCATTCTTGTGTTCATAATTACGTTCTTAATTGTTTGCCTGCATAGAATCTATCGATCCTAATAGAACTTTGTTCTAACAATGGTCTTACCACCCTCTTCTTCCTGATCCCTTTTAGAATAAGATGCCTCCCCGAAAAACACCCATCGGAAGAAATGACGACACCCTACCACCACCACCGCCCCCTCAGTTCGATCCTGTTATGTTCCAAGCAGCTGTTACTGCTGCTGTGGCCGCCGCGATGTCACAAATCAATCCTGGCGGGTCTGGTGGGCAAGAAGGTAGTACTCATCCCCAAAATCATGAAGGTGGTCAGGGACACCAAAAGGAGTGCTCCTATAAAGACTTCATGAACGCAAAACCCACATCCTTTGACGGCACTGGAGGTGTTATTGCCCTGACTCGATGGTTCGAAAAGATCGAGTCTATCTTCGAAATCTGCTCTTGTTCTGAAGCTATCAAGGTGAAATTCACCGCTTGCACTTTCACCAACAAAGCATTGACCTGGTGGAATGGCCGGGTCAAGTCCCTAACCCTGCCAATAGCAAATGCTATGGGTTGGGAGAGCTTGAAAGAGCTCATGCTTTCTGAGTACTGCCCTCGGGGCGAAATGCAGAAACTAGAGCACGAACTCTGGAACCTAAAGATGAAGGGTTCCGACATTGCTGCTTACACATCTAGGTTTGAAGACGTAGCACTTCTCTGTCCGGGGATGGTCACCCCGGAAAGCAAAAAGTTTGAAAGATACATTTGGGGACTGACCCAGCCGACCAAAGGAAATGTCTTGGCTGCCCGGCCAACTACACTTGATAGCGCCAAGTGCCTGGCCCAGACTCTGATCGATCATGGAGTCGATCTCGATAAAGTGATAGCCACTCCTGAACCGGCTAAAGGGAGTGGTGAGAAAAGAAAGTTCTGGAAGCAGCAGAAGGGCCAATCTTCACAGGAGCCCTCAAAGAAACAGCAAACGGTGGCAGTCCACGCCGCTACTACTCCTGCCGCTGCTCCTGCCACTCAAGCACCTACCAGTAGATATGCGGGTACCCTTCCTCGGTGCGACAAGTGTAACTATCATCATAATCCCGGCCCATGCCGAGAAATGTCATGCACCAGCTGTGGCAAAAAGGGGCACACAGCTCGAGTTTGCAAAACACCAGTACAACCAACCAATCAGGCATCTGGAGCAGGCGTTGGTCAAGCCTGTTATGGTTGTGGAGAAGTCAGGCACTATAAGAGAAACTGCCCCATGGAAACAACAGCAGGTGGCACGGGGAGAGTGCTAACGATGGGTCAAGAAGTGGCAGTTGCAGATCCCACCATTGTTTCGGGTACGTTCCTCCTCGACAACTCTTATGCATGCATTCTTTTCGATTCAGGTGCTGAAAGAAGTTTTGTTAGTCATGCATTCAAGCATTTTCTTAAACATAAACCTCAACCCTTAACCGAAACGTTTACCGTCGAGATGGCTAACGGTGAGAAGGAGAGCCTTAATAATATATACGTAGGCTGTACCCTTACCTTGAACAATCATTCTTTTCCTAACGACCTTATGCCAGTCTCCATAAAAAGCTTCGATGTCATCATCGGCATGGATTGGTTGAGCCCCAATCATGCTGATATCCTTTGCTACGAAAAAGCTATCCGTCTCAATCTTTCCCCTGGTGAAACCCTCATGATTTATGGCGTTAAACTTAGCACAAACCTCCGTATCATTTCGTGCATCAAAGCCTAGAAACTTCTGCGAAAGGAGTGTTATGCATTCCTAGCCCACGTCCTTAACGAGAAGCAGGAAGTTAAATACCTCGAGAGCATCCCCGAAGTCTGCAACTTTCCCGATGTTTTTCCCGAAGATCTTCCGGGAATCCCTCCCGAACGCCAAGTCGCGTTTCGCATCGACTTAGTCCCCGGAGCTACCCCCGTAGCTAAATCCCCATACCGATTAGCGCCAGCAGAGATGCAAGAATTATCCAGTCAGCTCAATGAGCTGCTCAGTAAAGGATTCATCAGACCGAGTTCCTCACCCTGGGGAGCCCCGATCTTGTTTGTGAAAAAGAAGGATGGATCCTTTCGGATGTGTATCGATTATCGGGAGCTGAACAAGCTCACTGACAAAAACCATTACCCTCTTCCTTAAATCAACGACCTCTTCGATCAACTTCAAGGAGCCAGCTACTTTTCCAAAATAGACCTAAGATCAGGGTACCATCAGCTGCGAGTCCATGAGAGTGATGTTCCTAAGATAGCATTTCGGACTCGGTATGGTCACTACGAGTTCGTAGTAATGCCCTTCGGTCTAACCAACACACCGGCAGTGTTCATGGACTTGATGAACCGGGTGTGTCGTCCTTTCCTGGACAAGTTCGTCATCGTATTCATCGACGATATACTTGTCTATTCCAGAAGCGAGGAAGATCACAAACAACACTTGAGATTGGTGCTGGAAACTCTAAGGGCGGAGAAGCTTTACGCGAAATTCTCTAAATACGAATTCTGGATTCGAAAAGTAACCTTCCTAGGTCACGTGGTAAGCGAGGAAGGTATTCACGTGGACCCTTCCAAAATCAAAGCGATAGAGAGCTGGTCAGCACCGAAGACACCCACAGAAATTCGTCAATTCTTGGGTCTCGCTGGCTATTATCGCAGATTTATCCAAAATTTCTCTAGAATTGCCAAACCCTTAACCACTCTGACTCAGAAAGGTGTACCCTTTTGTTGGAGTGAAAACCAAGACACTGCGTTCCAGACGTTGAACCAGGCCCTATGCAGCGCACTTATCCTGTCACTGCCCGAAGGGACGGAGGATTTCGTTGTCTACTGCGATGCATCCAATCAGGGCTTAGGCTGTGTGCTCATGCAACGAGGAAAAGTTATTGCTTATGCCTCGAGACAGCTGAAAGCACACGAAGTCAACTACACAACGCACGACCTGGAGTTGGGAGCAGTGGTCTTCGCATTGAAGATATGGAGACATTATCTCTATGGAACCAAGTGTACCATCTTCACTGACCATAAAAGCCTGCAGCACATCTTCGATCAGAAGGAGTTGAACATGTGACAACGGCGATGGGTTGAGCTACTCAGTGACTACGAGTGCGAAATACGCTACCATCTCGGCAAAGCCAATGTGGTGGCGGATGCTCTTAGCCGTAAAGAATACACAAGTCGCAGTGCGAAAGTACTAACTATGACTATCCATTCCCACTTATCCGCGCAAATCAGAGAGGCTCAGCTGGAAGCCCTAAAACCAGAGAACGTCACGGATGAGGCCTTGAGAGGAATGGATAAGAACCTAGAGATCAAGGGAGACGGAGTCTATTATTTCATGGACCGAATCTGGACCTCGAAGTTCGGAGGTTACAGGGAGGTTGTCATGAACGAAGCGCACAAGACCAAATACTCTGTTCATCCAGGATCGGATAAGATGTACCTCGATCTCAAGAAGCTATATTGGTGGCCAAACATGAAAGAAGAGATCGCTACATTTGTGGGCAAGTGTTTGACTTGCGCCAAAGTGAAAATCGAATATCAGAAGCCCTCAGGTCTGCTCCAACAACCAGAAATACCCGAATGGAAGTGGGAGAGGATTACTATGGATTTCATCACCAAATTACCCAAATCTCCGAGTGGGTACGACGCCATCTGGGTGATAGTCGATCGACTAACTAAATCCGCTCACTTCCTGCCGATCAAGGAAAATTTCAAAATGGAGAGACTCACACGAATCTACATCCAAGAGATAGTCCGACTGCACGGTGTACCTGTGTCCATTATCTCTGATCGAGATAGCAGGTTCACCTTGAGATTTTGGCAGTCCCTGCAGAAGGCTCTTGGAACTAAGCTGGACATGAGTACGGCTTACCATCCCCAGACAGATGGGCAAAGTGAGAGGACTATTCAGACTTTGGAAGACATGTTGAGAGCATGTGTCATCGATTTCGGTAAGTCATGGGACACCCATTTGCCCTTGGTTGAGTTTTCCTACAACAACAGCTACCATACCAGCATTAAGACTATGCCTTTCGAAGCCCTCTATGGCCGCAAGTGCAGATCCCCTCTATGCTGGGCTGAGGTGGGCGACACGCAGCTAGCCAAGGGACAAGTCCCTGACAGCACTCTCACTGGTCCAGAAATCATCCGCGAAACCATAGAAAAGATCGTACAAATCTGAGAACGACTGAAAGCCTCACGAGACAGACAAAAGAGCTACGCCGATAAACGACGAAAACCCTTAGAATTTCAGGTTGGGGACCGTGTTCTGTTGACGGTCTCGCCATGGAAAGGCATGATATGCTTCGGAAAGTGTGGAAAGCTGAATCTGAGATTCATAGGACCGTTCGAGATCCTCGCCAGGATCGGTCCTGTAGCCTACAAACTTCGTTTACCTCAAGAGCTTAGTAACATTCATCCCGTCTTCCACGTATCGAACCTTAAAAAGTGTTTATCCGACGAGACTCTTACTATTCCTCTCGATGAGATTGAAATCAACGAGAATCTAAACTTTGTGGAAGAACCAATCGAAATCATGGATAGGGAGATCAAACGAACAAAACAAAGTCGCATCCCGATAGTGAAGGTTCGCTGGAATGCCAAGCGGGGACCTGAATTCACTTGGGAGCGCGAAGATCAGATGAAACAGAAGTATCCGCATCTCTTTTCCCTAATTCATGATTTGTATTCTATATTCGAATTTCGGGACGAAATTCCCTCTAACGGGGGGGGGGGGGGGGGGGGGGGATGATGTGACAACCCGAAACTTCTAACTTGTAAGATCAGTTAATGTTATCAATATTAAACTCGATTTTATCGTCATTTAACACCGTTTAAGGGTGTAATGATACTTTCTAAGCCTCGTACAATCAAAGGTTGAGTTCTAGGTCGAGTAATACCAAGTCGTAGTACAACATTCGGGCCATACACTCTATCAGGAGGAGTGTACGGCCGTACACATGGGTGTGCGGCCGCACACCTACCCTCCAACCGTATACTCTCCTCTATATAAAGGAGGAGACCCCTTCACTCATTCCTTTCCTTTGGCTGCAATCTACTTTCTCTCACTACTTTCTCTCTCTAAAAACTTCATCCAAGAACACTCTAAAGGCCTCAAAAACGTGAACCACTTCATCATTCAGCTTGTTATATTGGTAAAACACTTGAATCCAAGCCTAAAACTCATAGTGTTCTTCGTGTTCTTCATCCATTGAAGGTGTACGGCCGCACACCTTCATGAGGTGGCCGCACACACCTTAAGACTCTCCAAAATGAAGAGTTTGGCCTCTATTTGCTAGTTGGACTTGGTATTAGCACTAGAACACCTCAAAATCGACATTTCGGGCACAAATGAGGAGTGCACGCTCGCACACCCCTGTGTACGGCCGCACACCCTCTCTGTACGGCCGCACACTCCCATGTACGGCCGCACACGCCCCCTGTACGGCCGCACACTCCTGTGTGCAACCGCACACACAGGCTGACCGCACACCCTGGCCACACACACACTCCTTTGGCCGTACACCTCCCTTGTTTGATCATATAGGGTCCCGACAAGCATTTCCAAGTTTTTAGGGTGGTTTCCCGTCATGTTTAGTCATGAAACACCCTAATTCTAACACACATATGTGTTATCACATGTTAATAGGATCCACTTGCGTACGAAACACCGGTTGACACTCAACAGTGAGTTCATACCCCTACGCTTTTTCCGAGTTTTTCATGTTTTCAGGGGGGAATACAAGTAAAAGTACAAGGAAACTTGTGCTCAAGTATATTATTTTGTTTAAAATAATTATATGTTCAGTATGCTTTTAACACAGAAAACAGTTTTACCAAACGATTAAGAAATCAACTCGTAGAAACAGTTTTCAAAACTAAAGCAAGCAACTTGTGAATCTTGTCATAACATGCGATATTTTGCAAAGGATTTATACAAAAAATAAACAGGATTTTCAGTATTATTACTTGTAAATTTGTTAGGCTAAGTTTTGAGACACGTCCTTCGTAACACTCCACCGGATACGAGAGTGTAGGACTAACCCTTGTAACCAGAATCTCTTGGAGGGAGAGCGTGACTATTGTGTATAGATCTATATGGGACTGACTATCCCGCACCTTCGCTGCTAGCTACAGCGGGACCGTTAGGTTTAGGGGTGACAAAGTCATAAAAAGATACTGGCCCCCGGTACGTGTCATATCCAGTCTAAGTACGGTTATGACACTCACAACCTAGATAACGAGAATTTACTTTTGTAATAATGAAACAAGTGAACCAACCTCAAAGTAATAACCGATTTGATTACTAGAGGGCATTAGTAATACCCTTAGGATCTAGTTGACTACTTATGTATTAGTTTTATTTATGTAATAAGGCTAATACACCTCACTGAGAGAAAACATGGTTTTTCAGGAAACTACATCTAACGATACAAGTATGGTAGATACTTGTACACTTCATTCCAGAACTGCTAACCAACTATAAACTTTTAAGTAAAATATAGGATTTTCCTGGGGTAAATCAACCTTACATAAACAGGCTATTAATCGAATAACGATTGGGTAATCAAACATCTTTTATAAGAAAATATAGGATTTTCTTGGGAAATACTTTTCAAAGGATCAAAGAAACATTTCTTTCACCAGAACTAAATGCTTATGAACTCACCAGCTTTATGCTGATATTCTTTCAAAACTGCTTGTATTCTCAAGGCAACAATAGACATGTACTCTTGCCAACTTTTGGAGAAGACGGAGCATTTTGGAGTCACGTCTTTTACTTTTGTTATATACTGTCATGTATAAACTATGTATTAAACAATTTAAACCTTTTTCATGTATGTATTCAATGTCTGGTTGTGTTTACTATGCTTACTATGATACAATTTTTATGATACTACGCATGACGTCCTCCGCCCCGGAACGTTTCCACCATTGGTTTTGGGGTGTGACAGAAGAGCCAAGTCACTGAACCTAGCAGTGTACGTAGCAATGTCAGAACCTTTCATCTTTAGGTTTCAGAGTTCGTGCTCCAGCTTTTTCATCTCGCCCCGTGGGCAGTACTCTGCTAGCATTAGTTCTTTCAAGCTCTCCCAACCCATGGACTTGGCTATCGGCAGGGTTAGGGATTTGACTCGGCTATTCCACCAAAGCAGCGTCTATAGGTGAAGGTGAAGGCGGCAAACTTCACCTTTCTTGCCTTGGCGCATGCACAGATCTCGAAAATTGATTCGATCCTCTCGAACCAACAAGTTAGGGCAATGACATCTCGATTGCCGTCAAAGGTTTTGGGCTTTGTGTTCATAAAGTCTTTGTAGGAACACTCCTTCGGCTGTCCCTGGCCACCATCAAGATTAAGGGGATGGGTACCACTACCTGACCCTCTAGTGCCGCCAGAATTGATCTGCGACATGGCGGTAGCCACAACGGTTGTAACGGCTGCCTGGAACATAACATGATCGAACTAAGGAGGTGGCGGCGGTGGAGGATCGTTGTTCTTTCCGTTGGACTTTTTCTTCAGAGGCATCTTTCTCTAAAATGATTCATGAGAAAAACGAAGATAAGACCTCTATAATGGTTGGAAGTCAGGTGATATAGAACAAGATATATCTCAACCTGATAAATAAAGTGTTATATTAAGCGATTTTACAGAAGAAATCTACTAATACAAGTAAACAATCGCTAGAAATATAAATAGAAACACTTGGAATGAAATGTCTACAATGTTTTTGGCTCTAGACAAAATACTCCTATAGTATTTTAGGTTGTGTGTTATGTTCTATTGTTCCCTTTTTGTATGGAGTTTGGTAAGTTTTAGACTTGCTGCAACACCACCATCACTCCCAAGCACATGTTGGTCGTATCTCAAATAAATATAGTTGATCAGGCTATATTTATTCCAGATATGATTAGATAACTGCCCATGTTTAATAGTAGTGTCCAACATCTAAATACTTTTGTTTTGTTCTTCTTGTGATACTGGTTCTGGTATGTATGTATACTTGTATACTTCTTATAAAATACTTAGATTTTTAAAAGTATACTTTTAGTTCAGAGCGCTTCGGCCCCTTAGCGTTTATAGTTGTATACCATGTAAGGTTCGGTATACTTAGTTCACCATAAACAATAGCTCTGATACCAATCTGTCACACCCCCAAACCGAAACGGCAGAAACGTTCAGGGGTGGAAGACGTCATGTATAGTATCACAACAATTGCATTATAGTAATCACAGTAAACACAACCATTACATTGAATAAGTAGAATATTTACATGTGTTTGATACATAGTTTGTATACAGAAAAAGTATATATATATATATATATATATATATATATATATATATATATATATATATATATCCAAAAGTATAAAAGACCAGACACTAAGCTCCGTCTTCTCAAAATCCTGCCAGAGTACCTGACTACTGATTCCCTGAGAATACAAGTGGTTTTGAAAGAGTATCAACATTAACGCCGGTGAGTTCATAAGCATATTTTTGTAATGAAATCATGTATGAATCTGTAAAATGTTTACATGTTCTCAAGAAAATCCAAAATTTTCTTTAGTAAAAGTGTGATAATACCAGTTCCTTCTGTGACCACTTAGTTCATATTAGCCACGTATAAACCAATATCAAACAGACAGTTGATTATGTGGATCTTCCCTAAGCCCACAACCAAATAGGGAACGGGAAATGAGGCGGAAACCACAAATTCCACAGTCTATCGAATATTCTTCATACATAACCCAGATCCATAAACTAAGGAATTATAGAAGTGACTACGAATGTTTGTTACTGTATCCTGTTGTAGTATATGAAAAATGTTAGTTAGTATGCTTGGTTACTACCAGATGTATTGCATGGTGTTGTTTTGTATGAAAACACTTGTATGAAATCCCTGGCTACCACCAGTAATGTAAGTAATGTATAGTGTGAAAACGCTGACTAAATCCAGTATGTATAGTATGTTCTGTATAAAAACCCTGGCTAGCACCAGTATGTATAGTAGTTTTATTACTTAAAATAAAACCATGAATTGTAATCCATGGAATCCTCCAGTTGTAGTACGTAGTAGTTCTATTAATGAAAATAAAACTATTGAAGAATGAAATCCCGTAAACAAAAGGTTAGTTTATACTGTTGTGAGTTCGTATAACCATACTTGATATGACCTAGTGACCCCTACGACGTTCTTCAAGTGTCGGATGTTATGACATTTGTCACCCCAGGCATGCCTGCCTAACTGTCGCTAGCAGTTCAGGTGTGGGATTGTCAGTCCCGAATAGATCTATTTACAAATCTCACGTTCTCTCTCCAGGAGACTCTGGTTATACTGTGATAGGATTTAGTCCTCACCCTGAAGGGTACAATTGAAGTGATGTCTCACAACCCTGTATTAACTAGTTTACGTGTAATATAATGTTCTCTTGTACTTGAATCTATACATATGTCTGATAGAGTAAAAATAATTATACTTAAATAATTATTTAGTAAGGTACTCTTGTGTTCAAAAAATAGCATTGTATGCCATAAACTAGTTTTTACCATAGTTTATATATTTGTTAAGGTTCTTGAATCTTGTAAAACAGTGTATTGAACTCCAAACTATACCTGTTGTAGTTTTGTATTATGTTTGTAAAAGTTCAATGATTCTTCCAAAGTATATCCATGAAGTTTGAATGTATAGCATGTATGATACTGAAACCTTGCAATTTGTATATTAAAACTACCCTCATGCTCAGCATGTTACATAAGGGATTAAAATATCTAAGTATTTTTATAAAATGTAGTGATTTCTCGGTTTGTTTCGATTGCAACGGTTTTTAAATCCGATTGAAATTATTTTGTATAAAAGCACAAAATTCTAGTAATTTACTTGTATTCTCCCCATGAAAACATTAAAAGTAGTAAAATATAAGGGTATGAACTCACAGTTAGGTGTGTGTAAGTACCGGACAACGAGACTGGAATGACGATCCTCGAGTTGTTGCACGCAAAATTAACGGAATCCTAATAATAATTAAACACATATTTGCACTTAAGTTAGCGAATCTATTAGTTTAAGTGTTAGAAAAACACTTGCTTTTGGTTAAGGAATGTTACCGAGACTCGATCGAAGTAGAAAAAGTGGGTTTACAGCCAAGATTCCGATTGGGGCTGATTGCGGTCGTGAAAGGATTTCGACCGTGAACTGTTCTCGGTTGTGACCTGTTCTCGGCCGTGAACGGTTTTCTACCTTTGAAGGGTTTACGGTCTTTGAATGGTTTACTGCCTGTTCTTGGTGTTCTTGGTGAAATATGAAGATTTGAAGGGTTTACGGCCATGAACTCAAGAATGAGGAGTGTTTGATTTGATGAAAAGATGAATGTTTGATGCTCCAAAACAAGTTCTAAGGTGGATTGGGTGATAGATGAAGAGAAAACTTGAGTTTTCGGTTGATGGTTTTAGAGAGAGATAGTAGTGTTCTCGGCCAGAAAAGTAAAAATGAGGGTGAAAACACGTATATATAGGCTCTGTTCATGGTCGGTGGAGGGGTACACCCAGCCATGCACGGTTTACGGTCGTGAACACGATTGTGGCCGTAAACACCGGGTTGCTCTAGACTTGGCTGATTTTCAAAGAAAATTTTGATTTTTCGCACGATTTTAGACCTGACACTTATATAAATTTAATTTATATAATCTAAGTTGTTTTCAATCCCTTACGAGTTTGACAAAGTTAATAAAATTCGAAATTTTATTTAACGGGATTTGACTTTCGTTGACTGAAAAAGGTTCGGGTTGTCACAAGCAGTTGGCGAGGGAGTTTGAGGAACTTCAGCAAACTACAGAGACTGTAGCGGAGATCACCGCCAAATTCCGTGAGAAGGCCTTATCGGTGCCTCACTATGTTGCTGATGAAGAGATAAAGAAGACGAGGTACCATGACATGCTCTAGGATAATATTCGTGAGTTTGTGAGCAAGTCGAGCTCTAGGGCCCTAAAGGGCATGATTGTTAGAGCCCGAGAATGGGAAATCGAGTTGGTGCTTCGGACGAAGGACAGGTCGGAGCAGGTACAAACAACAGTGGGCCAGAAAAAGAGGCCCATGACTTTTTATTCACGGTCGAGGGGCCAGCAGGGTCGGGGCCATTGTGCCAAGTGTGTGAGGTCTCACGAGGGGAACTATCATGAGAAGGGAGGGAACTGCTTTAATTGTGGCCAGACTGGACCTTACAGCAGGGATTGCACTCGGAGAGCACTCATATGCTTCCATTTCAATCAGAAAGGTCATAAGAAGGCTGATTTCTCGAGATTATCAGGTAGAGCGACGAGGGTTACTGCTCCAGCTACACTGAGGATTACCGATAGTCGGGAGGGCAAGGTAGAGGCTCCCGTGGTGAAGAGCAGGGAATTCCAATTGACAGTCGAGGAGGCATGAGCAGCACCATATGTGGTTACTAGCATATATCTTCTTCATGCTCTTTACTGCTTTCATTGTTTATGCTTATGTTGTGTGTTTGTTTACATTTAGGGATGTTTTTTAGTGAATGAGTTTCCGGTTCTTGTTCTTTTTTATTTAGGTGCTACCCGGTCATTTGTGTCTCATGCGCTTAGCAAGAAGTTTAGCGATGCTCCAGGGACTCTGGAATATCCGTTGGAGTTGGAGATTGCCGGTGATCGTATAGTGAGCGCTTAGAGAGTTCATTGAGATTTTTTTTAAATATGTTCAGTGATAGATATTCGATTGATCTGGTTCGGATTCCTCTGTGAGGGTCGAAGGTTATAGTGGGTATGGATTGGTTGGGCCCCAATGGGGCTATGATTGATAGTGAGCACCAGCTAGAGATTGTTCGAACCCCAAGTGGGGGAGAACTGGTTATTCATGGTGAGGGTGCTCAACATGGACCGAATGTCTATTCAGTTGCGAGAGCTAGGAGGTAACTTCAGCAAGGATGCTCTATATTCCTAGTTTATGTGGTGGATACGCGAGTTGAGGGTAAGAAGATTGTGGATGATGTGCCCATTGTTCGGGAGTTCCCCAATGGTTTTCCCGAGGATTTTATTGAGAGTTCCTCTTGAATGACAGCTTGAGCTTAGGATTGACCTGATTGTGGGTGCGGTGTCGATAGCTAAGGTGCCCTATTGCTTAGCACCCCCGGAGATGCAAAAGTTGTCTACACAGCTGCATGAGCTGTTAGACAAGGGATTCATCAGACTGAGCAGTTCACCATGGGGAGCACCGATCTTGTTTGTAAAAAATAAGGATGGTTCACATAGGGTGTGCATTGACTATCAGGAGTTGAACAAGCTGACAGTGAAGAACCGTTATCCACTTCAATGGATCGATGATTTATTTGACCATCTTCTGGGTGCATCTTGGTTCTCCAAGATTGATTTGAGATCGGGTTATGATCAGATGAGGGTCTGGGAAGAAGATGTGCAGAAGACGGCTTTTAGGACTTGTTATTGTCACTACGAGTTTGTGGTGATGCCATTCGGGCTCACAAACGCACAGAAAACATTCATGGATCTCAGGAACTAAGTGTGCATGCCGATGTGGGAAATGTCTTTGATAGTGTTTATTGATGATATCTTGGTGTATTCTAAGACAAAAGGACAACATGAAGAGCAACTTCGGGAGGTATTAGAGACTTTGAGGAAAGAAAGGCTTTATGCCAAGTTCTCCAAGTGTGAATTCTAGTTGCGCGAGGTACAGTCCTTGGGGCACATCGTCAACCAGAAGGGTATATTTGATGAACTGGCCAAGATAGAGGTAGTGATGCAGTGGGAGGTTCTGAAGTCACCATCTAAGATTCGGAGTTTCCTTGGTCTAGCAGGTTATTACCGGAGGTTCATTCAAGATTTCTCCAAGATTGTTGTCCCTTTGACCCATTTGACAAAGAAAAATTGAACTTTTCGGTGGGGGCCTAAGCAGCAGGCAACATTTGAGACTTTGAGGTAGAGACTCTGCGAGGCTCCGATTCTGACCCTTCCTAAGGGTATAGATAGGGTTGGAATTGGTAGGTACGAATTCGTTTTTTCATTAAACCATGTACCGTACCAATTATATTTGGTACAAAAAATTTGCTACCACTACCGTACCAAGTATAGTTAGTACCAACTTTTTTGGCTGCCAGTAGGTTCAGTTGGTACATGTTTGTTATGGTATATACCAACATGTACTGGGGATTTTTTTATGAATGACGATTTTCATGTTCTTGAGCATGGTGAAACTTCAATGGGGGTTTTGTGAATAAGAGTTTTGTAATTGTTACCATTGAAAATTCAATCCATAATGATTTTATTAATTTCTATCATGAGTTTAAAAGTTAAAGCAGTGGAGGAATATTGAACACGAAAATATAAGTTTAAAACTTTAAACTTTACTAATTCAGTAAATGATAATATCAAAGCTCATAAATCATAAGCACCAAACATACTAAAATTATATATATATATATATATATATATATATATATATATATATATATATATATATATATATATATATATATATGTCTATTAAATTGGTTGGTATGGTACTACCGTGATATTGAAAACTTTGTACTACTACCATACCATGATTTCACAATTGGTATGTACTACCAACCAAACATGTCGGTTACCGAAGATATTGGTTACTGATATTCTTGGTTAGGTTGGTAACATGTTGGTTGATTTTCCGTGGTACATATTTTCCAGCCCTAGGTATATATTACTTATTTGTTTACTATGATGCGTCGATTTCGGGGTTGGGTGTAGTGCTTATGTAGAGGGGTCATATGATTTCTTACACCTCGAGGCAGTTGAATCCTCACAAGGAAAATTACCCTACTCGTGATCTAGAGCTGTGGATATGGTTTTTTCCCACAAGATTTGGTGACATTATTTGTATGAGGTCAAGTGTACTGTTTTTACAGATCACAAGAGCCTGAGATATCTGATGGATCAGCCAATTTTGAACATGAGGCAGGACAGATGGTTACATGTGGGGAAAGATTATGACTGCGAGATTCTATACCATCATGGGAAGGCCAATGTTGTGGCTGATGCCTCGAGTCTCAAGGCAACGAGTATACCCATCAGAGATCTATGTTTGAGGATGGTTATCGTTTCACCACTGTTAAATTTGATCAATAAGGAACAAGTAGAAGGGGTCAAGAGAGAGAATTGGACGGAGGAAAGAATCAGGGGTCAGATTTCATTATTTGTCAGGGATAGTCACGGGTCATTAACTCAGTGCGACAGAGTATGGGTCCCAGTTGCGAGTGGGGTTACACAGACATTATTGGAGGAAGCTCACAAGTCAAAGTTTTTGATCCATCCGGGGGCCATATATATATATATATATATATATATATATATATATATATATATATATATATATATATATATATATATATATATATATATATATATATATATATATATATATATATATATGCTTAGGTTATTCTATTCTTACTAATTATTGTGCGGATATTGTATGTTATGAGAATTACTAAGAGAATAAGTTGTTTAGCAATGCAAATACGTTCAACCTTACAAAAATATCGTCATTTTCATGTATTCTCGCTAATTATTATTTATTTTTGTTCTCACACATCGTTTTTCACTCATTTTCATTCTGACAGAATACGACCCAAATAAACATTTTGACAACATTCTTACAGAAATGAGAATAATAATAATAAGTGTATAATAACCTTATAGACGATTTAATTAGTGAGAATGTGTGTTAATGACAATAGTTATGTAACATTGAACGTATTTATATTATCAAACAACATATTTTCTTTATCATTCTCTTAACATACGATATCTGCACAATAATTAATTAGAATACTTGAACCTAGCTCTCTCTCTCTCTCTCTATATATATATATATATATATATATATATATATATATATATATATATATATATATACATATATATATATATATATATATATATATATATATATATATATATATATATATATATATAGAGAGAGAGAGAGAGAGATAGAGAGACTTGAGATTAAGCTAATCGTGGCCTTACATGAAGAGGGAAATAGCATGGTATGTGGCGCAGTGATTGACTTTCCGGAAAGTCAAGGCTGAACATCAATGACCCCACGACAAGATGAAGTCGTCACCCATTCCCATGTGGAAATAGGAGGAGATCACCATGAACTTTATCACAAAGTTGCCAAGGACGACATGTGGGGCTGACTCTATATGGGTAATTGTTGATAGATTGACCAAGAGTGCTAATTTCATCCCTGTTGTTGAGAGCATTTCCACAAAAACGTTATCCGAAGTCTATATCATGGAGGTAGACATCGACATTTTCGTTTCACTTCCAGGTTCTGGATGAAGTTTCATGAGGAGTTGGGTACTCAAATAATTTTAAGCACCACATACCACCCTATGACTGACGAACATAGTGAGAAGACTATTTAGATGCTTGAGGATATGCTTAGGGCATGTGTGCTAGATTTTGGCGGGAGTTAGGATACATTTCTTCCATTGGTAGAGTTCTCCTACAACAACAGTTACCATTCTAGTATTGATCAACCTCCGTTTGTTGGGGCGAGGTCATACATCGAGTTTTAGGGAGTACTGAGGTAGTACTCAAGACCACTAAGTTGATATAGCAGACGCGTGACCGATTGCAGACCGCACATAGTTTCCAGAAGAGTTATATTGACCGGCAACGTTCATACCTTAAATTTCAGGTTAGAGATTTTGTGCTTCTAAAGGTGTTACCTTGGAAAGGTGTGACCCAGTTTTCGAGGTGGGGAAAGTTGGACCCCAAGTATATTGGTCCTTTCAGGATTATCGCCTGGGTAAGCAAGGTTGCGTATCGGTTGGATCTGCCTGATGAGCTTAGTCGGATCCACACCACTTTTCATGTATCTCAACTACGAAAATGTTTGATTGATGATTTCATAGTAGCGCCCTTGGACGGCATTCATGTCAATGAGCACCTGAATTATGTTGAAAGACCGACTATGATCCTCAACAAGAAGATGAAGACCTTGCACAACATGATGGTGGGTTTGGTGAAGGTGCAATGACATCCCCAGAAGGGTTCGAAGTGGATATGGGAACCCAATGAGGAGATGAAGTATCATTACCCAGAGTTATTTGTAGTGGCGGACTTCAAGGAAGAAGACTGATTCAAGTGGGGGAGATTTGTAACATCCAAAACTCCATGTATTATTAATTATCAAATTATTTATGAGTTTTAATGGTCACGACGTGCGAAAGGTGCCCCACGACGTGGCATGGCCAAACTGATCGCATATCATTATTAGGCCACAACATGGCGACCATCTGAAGCCAAAACCCTAATTTTTAGGTGTTTAAGCCCTATTTAAGGAAAGTAGGAGCTAGGGTTTTCATACCCTCAGCCTCCAACACATTCCTTTCCAACCCTAATTAGATATAGCCTCTATTATTGAGTCCTTGAGGTTATTGTTGGTTTTTTTGGCATCTTGAAGGAGAAGGAAGCTCCATTGGCACATAGATTAACCTTTCAAGCCTCATCATCATCCCCTAACACATTTCTAGACCATTGTAAGTGTTCAAGAACCAAGCTTTATGTTGCATGCTTCTAGATCTAGGATCCTGGTCCCTTTTTCTTCATGTTGTGGATGTTTGGAGGAAGGGATTCCATAAAGTTGGGAGCTTTATAGATCCATGAGGTCCTTTTGGGGTTATATGTTCCAAATCTAGAGTTTTATGATGTATTTGGTCTCATACACTAGTTTGAGTTCATTTCTTCCATGTTTTGACCTAGTTTAGAATAGACATGCATTGGACATGAATGTCCATGAATCACCGATTTTTATGGTGATTTGGGTGTAGGAAATCCTTCTAGAAGTTATAGACTTCTGGCTTTGGTGATTAAGTGCTTAATGGATTACTTCATGCCTTAAGTTGTCATTTAGGACCTAGGTTTTGAGATCTTGACTTACTAGGATGTCTTAATGGATAAACTAGGAAACTTTATCCATCAAGACCTTGGGAAGGACTAGATATGAGCTTTGGAGCTTTTAAAGTGGAAGGAAAACAACTTAATCTATTAAGTAGTTGAGACTAAGATTCCATGACGTGACACTTTGGCCACCATGATGTGGCGAATAAGAGAGGGGGGTGCTCGACTATTTTGTCGTTACTCTACCACGACTTGGCCAATAGGAGGCCATGATATGGAGACTTGCTAAAGTTGACTTTGAGTGTTGACTTTTTTGACTTCGTTGAATTTTTGTCATTTTGATAGTTTTAGAGTGTAGACTAACGTGGGACCTTGTATGATTCGATAGGTGGGTTGTAGCACTTGTTTCATGATGTTGAGCTGGGATTTGTCTGACTTTGTGAGAAAGGTGAGTCTTCTCACTATACTATGTAGGATGCTAGTTGTCTTTGTGACTCTTGCATTCTATATTGGGTGGGGCCCGCTTGTATGCGGGATGGGGGCCGTTTATATTTTGGAGGGACCCTTTATGTTGAGCGGGGCCCGATATGATGGGTGGGGCCTAATATGTTGGCGGTTTGGTGGTGAGCACTCGAGGACCTCACTAAGCTTTGTGGTTTAAATAGTTTTAGGTACTTCTAGTTCTAAAGGGAAGAGTCTGGCTTAACTACACAGCACCCCCTGATTGTTTTTTCGCATTGATTATTATCATGTTACTCTGATGTTCGAGAGATACATTTTACTATGATTGGTTTTGAAAAAATGTCTGTATGGTTTGAAAATGAAAAATTTTTATTAGTATTTTTGGGACATTACAAGTGATTTTCTTAGCAGAAGCTGTAATGTTGCCATGATGTCCATGGGCTATCCAAGTCCAGGAATTGGCGCCTCAACAGGTACGAAACCCTTGACTTTTTCAATTTTATAATCAAGGGATTGATTTCACCCTTTTGATGTATATGCCCTTTTTTCACCTGTGTGGGCATTTTTCTTAAGAATTTTTGCCCATGATTTTTGGAGCAGAAGTCATAGTTTATTACTTTTATTTCTGATATGTTAGTGCTCCAGGTTGTTAATCATTTTCAAGATTGTTGGTGGGATATTTTACAATTTTTTGCCATTTTTCCCTTCTTCGTCTTTTCAGGTGTGGTGTTGTTTTGGTGCTTGGAGTTTCAAGATTTCAACCTATTTTCCTTCATTTGTGTTGCTTCTATGTGCTTTCAAAGTTGTTGGAATGTAATACATATATTATCCTCTTAAAAATTAACTTTTTTATTTTCCTTTATTTCACTATATGGCATGTTCTAGTTCATCATTATTTTTTATTACTTGTAACATTATTACTCTCCACATATAATATAATCAAAACATTACTACCGAATGTCAAAACTTACATAAAGCATGCTCTAATATAGTTAGAAAAGAAAACAAATTGTAATCTTTTTAAACAGGAGGCACCTGGTTTTAATAAGTTGTTAACTTAATGACTAAAATTTTTACAAGGTTATAAGTTAGACACAAAAACACAAGCTAACTTTTTGGAACCAAAATTGCAATTTTTGAATAATACAAAGAACAAAAATGTAATTTTACTCTTTTGTTTCTTTTTCTTTTTTGCTTTTTTATTCACACTTTCACTCTTGTTGAATGCGCAGAAACAATGTATGCTCAAAAGGAATGTATACATGGCTCAAACGAACATACACACAGCTAGCTTAGACATTTCGCTAGGATCCGTGAGGAATGGGTGTGTAGGAGAATTTTTTTGACCTCTATCATTTTAAGATTTATTGAGTAAATGTCCAATATACTATTACTTTCCATTAATTATATTCATGCTTTCTTGGTCACTTACTAACTTTTTCCAATTGATATGTAAAGTATTATTCTCTATATTCTATATATTTATGCAACCCTAGTTATACACAAACTTACACTAGGTTTTTTTTCCTTAAGAACACTACTAGTCGTTAACGATGACGTATTCTTCTTCTTCAACCTCACAATTTATTATACAACCCTAAATTACTTATAGTCACATTTTCTTTTGTTTAGTATTAGTATTGTATCCTTTTAATTTCGACAAAGTCAAAGTCAACAGCCCAACGCCGTGTTGCCACTTGGCCACGCTGTGTTCCGACATCATCCAAAGAGTCGGGAAAAACCCAACCAACATGTCGTGTTTGCCCGAGTTTCAACAGCTTAATACCGGAAGTTGCTTTCTTCGATTCCAAGAGCTCCAAAGCTCAGATCTAGTCCATAACATGGTCCAGGAGGATAAAGTTTCCAACTTTATCCATTGGGACTACCCAAAAGGTTCAAAACTCAATACAATAAGCTTAATAGTGCAAGGGCTTAACCAATAAGCACTTAATCCTTGAAGACATAACCCCCAAAACATAGATCTGACCTCCTTGAGCTAAAAAACCATGTAAAGTTGCCAACTTTACTTTTATGCATGCTTAAATGAAGCTCTTAAGCTTAAAAAGGAACTTAATGCATGCGCGGGACCAATTTTTCTCAAAAAACTTGCACCTTTAAGCTCAAGGGGTCTAATGCAACTCAGATCTGGAATAACAAACCCCAAAACGACCTTTCACAATCTTCAACCCAAAATGGGCCAAAAGCACAACAAAACACAAAATGAGGAGATCTAAACATCTACAAGCCAAGGTATGAACTTGATACCTCAAAGAGACTGCTAGAAGTGGAGAGATTTTGGATCTATGACCTTCCTTACAAGCTAAGCACCTTTAATCTTCAAGCTTCCTTTAGAAATGAGCAAAATAACCACAATAATCCACTCAAGGATCAAGAACACCAGCAAGAAAGCTTAATGGATGAATTAGAGTTTAAGTGACAATGGAGGTTGGTAAGGAGGCCAACCATGAGGAATTAAGGGCATTAAATAAGGTGAAACACCCTAAAATCAGGGTTTTCCTTCCCAGCTGCCAACACGCCGTGTTAGGATACCACAACACGCCGTGTTGGTCCATTAATCTTCGTGTTTCTTTAAATCTAGATACGTCGTGTTGGTTTCTCCAACACGCCGTGTGCAACCCTAAAAGGGGCTTTTCTCTCAACAATTTCTCCTCAAGATTCCAGGTGTTACATAATAACTTAAACTGTCACCATAAATTACTTATAACCATACTTTGTTTTTATTATTATATAATGACCGTAAATTACTTATAGTCACATTTTGTTTTCTTTGGCATTAGTATTGTTTACTTTTCGACACAAATAAACAATTAAAGTGTGACCATAAACTACTAATAGTCATATATTTTTTGTTTTAGCATAACCTTTGTTTACATATAGACACACATAAAAACTTAAACTGTCACCATAAATTACTTATAACAGTACATCTTTTTTTATTAAACAATGACCATAAATTACATATAGTCATATGTTTATTCCTTTAGCATTAGTTTTTTTACTTGTCGACACACATAAGTAATTAAAGTGTGACCATAAACTACTAACACTCATATGTGTAACATCTCAAAATCAACATTTTTTTTTGAAAATCAGAGTGTGGAATTACTAAAAAAGGTATCAATAAAATAACATCAAAGTCTCATCATCAAATATTCGTGAAAATGGTGCATCCAAATCTTGTTTTCAAAACTAAATCATAGAAGATAACATAAACATTTCCCAGTCCCCTGAGAATGTCGATATATATCCTCATCAATCCAACTCCTTGCCCTTTGAACCTGTAACTATAACATAAAACAACAACTATAAGCCTATGGTTTAGCGAGTAATCAAAATAGTTATTCATTTTACAAATAATATGCATTCACATCATATAACTTGAACATCCAATAATAATTACATATTATGTCACATCAGTGTTGTAGAAATCGGCATTGGCGGCCGATTAATCGGGGATTAATCGCTTGGCGGTATGCAACTAATTATGATTAGGGGTGCTTGGTGGAAATTGTTTAATATCAGTCAAAGTTGCGTTTGCGGTCCTAGGCTCTCCTAGGCGGGAAAAATCAAATTATTGAATTTTCAAATATTACACCAAAATTTGAAATATTTCAAAATCTTAAATTTTTAAAAATTCAAAATTTCAAATATCATACCAAAGATTTCAAATTTAAAAATTTACAAATTTCAAACACTTATTTTCTTAGGATATATTAAGTTTTTAAATAGTTTTATTAATAATTTATAGTCTTTGTATAATCCCTAATTAATCCCCGCCTAGACCGATTAATCTCTTAACCCCAATCGACCGTCAACCTACCGCCGAATGTTTTTTATAACCTTGCTTCACATAATAGCATGCTAGCATAACTAACCCTCGGTCACTAGATTCTCTCCGAGAGGTCTCTCTCTTGTTGACCTAATATTGACCACTTCCTTCTGTGAGGTCTGTCATGGTCTTACATCCTTCTAATTAAACTACATCTCCTTTGTAAGGTCTATCTCTAATTAGCATACATAAAACGCATAGTCTATATAATAAGTAAGTTCATGAGAACTCACCTGAATGACTGATATGATAATCCACACAACGGGTTATGTAGTACTGATATTGCCTCAAACCACTACTCAATAATTAACCATATTCAATAATTAAGGTATAGTATATAAATTTCCTCTCTAAACGAGTCTTTCTCCTTATAATAGTCGTCTTAGGGAGAAATACCATATTTCCCTTAATCAGTGATCTAAAACATACTCTTACTAACAATTGATTAGTGTTGTAAATGGCGGTGTAAGCGACCGTCGAGGCGCTAGGCAGACAACAATTGTGTATGATTTTTGGTCGGCAGTCAAATTACGCATAGTCGACCAATGACGGTCAACATCTGTCTAGGTGGGCCTAAGCGAAGCTAATCGGTCCTAGGTGGCCAACAATTCCCATTTTTAAAATTTTAAAATTTTCAAATATTACACCAAAATTTTCAAAATTTTAAATTTCAATATTTCAAAATTTTAAATAATTATTCTCAAAATATATTAATTTTTTAGTTATATATATATATATATATATATGTATATATATATATATATATATATATATATATATATATGTGTGTGTGTGTGTGTGTGAAATCTCTTTCTTCATGTAGATGTCTGCAAGTTGATCAGCATATGAAATCTCTTTTATGGAGATGAAGTGAGTACTCTTCGTTAGACGGTCAACTATTACCCAAATAGTGTCAAACTTTCTCAGGATCTCCGGTAGCTTTTAATAAAATCCATGGTGATGTGTTCCTATTTCCAAATGGGAATCTCAAGAGGTTGCAAATTGCCATGCGACATCTGGTGCTTAGCTTTGACCTTCAAGCAGGTCAAAAATTTCTCCACATATTTGGCAACATCCCTCTTCATTTTCAGCCACCAAAAATCCCCTCTCAAGTCCTATACATCTAGGTGGCACCAGGATATATAGAAAACTTAGACTTATGAGCCTCATCCATAAGTATCTGCCTTGTGTTCCCCACGAAAGGTACATAAATTCGACCATCTCTAACCAAACTGTAAATCTGACCCTTGATTCTTTCCCCATATAGATTTTCCATCGTAAGTGCTTCGTCCTTTGCCTGTACGATCAAATCAAGGCGGGATGATTCCAAGGTCATCCTCAAATAAGTAGCACACATGCTTGATCCTTACTTCTTGCGGATCAGTGCATCAACCACCAAAATCACTTTACCAGGATGGTAAAGTATCTCCGGGTCATAATCCTTAGCTATGACTCGCAACTGGTGATACCCAAAGCGTATATCGATCTTGGAAAACAAAGATGCTCCCTATAAGTGATCAAATAAGTCGCAGATTCTTGGTAAAGGATACATTTTTTTAATGTGACTGTTCAGATGTCGATATTTAATGCACATATGGAGGGACCCATCCTTCTTGCCAACGAAAAGCATCGACATTCCCTATGGAGAGCTATTGGGACGAATGAATCCTAAATCTAATAACTCCTACTGTGTGGATAACTCTTTCATCTCATGAGATTCCAACCGATAAGGTGATTATGTGATGGGCATTGTGCCTGGAACAACATCAATCCAAAACTCAACTTGCTATTCAGGAGGAATACATGTCAAGTCATCAAGAAAAACATAAGGGAACTCGTTGATTATAAAGACCTCATAAATAGATAATTACTTCCGATCTGGCTCCCTATCCATAACAAATTCCAAATATTTGGTGGATCTGTGTTGAAGGTATCTACGAGCCTAAACTGTGGAACAGATAATCGACTTCTCTTTCCTCTTTTCACTATAAATAATTATTTATCCCACACTTTGGGTTTAAACCCACACCATTTTTTGTCTACAATCAATCAACACATGATTTCGATCTAACCAGTCCAAACCCACGATGACGTTGATCGCACCCATAAGAATTGGGATGAGTTCAATCGGAAATCTCTCGTCGTAAATATCAATAGTGTAACTCTTAGAAACCTTGTCCTCTCTAACTAGTTTATCATCGTTAATCTGTATTAAAATCGGCGAATCGAGAATCCTAAAGGAAATGCTAAAACTCTTGCTAAAAGAAAGAGACACAAAAGATCGGATCGCTCCTGTGTTGAAAAGAATAAGAGCAAGTACACAATTCATAGAAAAATTACCTGATTCACATATAAATATAGCTGCTGCTAACAACCAGAGATACTGAGGAGTGGAATAAGAAGAATATATATCTCGACATTCGGAGTGGAAATAGCCTCAACGACTGTGAGATGAAATTGTTGGATTAATGTCTAAGTCCATAACTATATTTGGTATGTACTTGACCCGACCCGGCATGGTCCATTTGGGTTGCACTTCACCGGCACAATTTATATGGATAGTCTTTTGAGAATAGTATATTTATGATTTATATTAATATATTATAAGTTCTAATATATTAATAAGGAATCATATTATTTAATTAGTATTGATCAAGAATTAATTTAGAATTAATTAAGTGATCAAAAAGAACTAATTAAATATGGACTCTTATATATATGGAATGGGCCAAGTTCATTTAGGTTGGGCTAAGCTTTCATGGATGGTCCATGGAGCTTTTAACCCATGGATCCTATGTAAATGAAAGGTCATGGGTATTAGGGTTTACATGGATGTAACCCTAATCCTCCATAATATATAAAGGGGTCCTTGGCTCACAAAATTGACACAAGTGTGTGAAAATAAAGAGTGGGCCGATTTTAGTGTGCATACATATTCTCTCAAGTTCTTCCAAGGTGTTTTGGTGATTTGTGATTCCATTTGAGGCTTCCACACTATTGGGGCTAAGCTCTTAAAGCTTGAAGACATCAAGCTACATCAAAAGGTATGTCATCTAACTAGAACTTTGTAGTATAGGTGCGTCATAATATGCTAGTTAGGATGAAACCTTGGAATAGTTAATATTTGCATGTATAATAGACAAAACATAGATCCAAGGTTTATAGGGTTGCATGTACACCATAGGAGTGTTAGAATGCTCAAAACCCAACAGTGGTGTCAGAGCCAGGTTGTTTTCTGTTATATTCATGCAAATGTTTGATTTTCAAAGTTGAAAAAAAAAGAAAAAAAACATGAAGTTTGTCAAATTTTAAGATAATTACTTGTTTTGTGAAAAACTAATTATTTGTAAAATTTGAACCATTTGCTATATGAGTTGAATTAGGTCAAATTTAGTAAAAGATAAAATGATATGATTATTTTATTAGTTTTAAAAGTTTGATCTAAATGTTTTAAGGAGTTATAAATTTTGTCATAAAATTTTGGAGCTCAAAAGTTTTTTTAAAGTTGTGATCTTAAGTGTTTTGAAATCTCCATAAGTTATGGATATGAAAGTTTTTTTTTTTTTAAAAAAATTGATCTAAAGTTTTTATGGAGTTACAAAATTTGGAGTTAATGTTTTAAAGAATTCCATAACTTGTTCTTAAGTTATGGAACATGAAAAGTTTCATCATAAAACAAGTATTTAACTCCATAAGTTATGGAATCCAAAGGTTTTCAAGATTTACAAAACTTGCTCTCAAGTTTTGGAATTTGGAAAAAACTTTTTATGAAAAAAAAAGAAAAGTGAATTCTAAAGCTCTTGGGTTCATAACTTAAACAATTAATTAAATGGTTTTAATTTTGAATTTAATAATTGGAATTATGATGTTTTATTGAATAATTCAAATTAACTCTTATGGACTTTATTAATAGTTAATTAAAGCGTTTAATTAAAAGAGTATTATTAAATCCATAAATAAAGATATGGTTTGAGTTTAATTAAATTAAAAGTTTAGTTTAATTAATAGATTAAACCACCAAGTATTTTAAATGTCTAAAATACACCCTTATACTATTATAATATTAAAAGTTTAATATATTATATGTATAAGAGCAAGTCGTCTTACCATTAGTAGGCCTCATTCACGAAGCCCGTCTATAAGGGGGGTATAAGGTTACTGCCTATAAAATGGCAGTTTAATGGGTGTTCACTCTCACTCACCGCTTCCTTGACCGGTGGAGGGTCGTTAGCCGAACAGGTAGGACAAGGACTATAATTCTCCCTTCATTATAAGTATAATGATAAATACTAAGTAACTAAACACTTATAAATTCCCAATCTTAGTTACTTAGGAAAATGTGAATAAGGTGCTAATCCATGAAATTACACTTTGCACTTTGTTTAAGCTGTTAGTGGAGCGTGTGTAGTTAACCGGCACACTAACCTGGACTTAACAAGGTAGGCAAAGGGTAACTTAATGTTTATCATAGTATCGTTGGAGCATGTGTGGTTAACCGGCACATAGATTGAGGGGTAAATATTAAGGGTACCAAGTATATTTGCATGGTTACTTCACACCTTGTTTTGTGATCCTCGGCATCCCAGTCACAAAACCTGAAGGGCACACTCGAGATTGAAACATGCCATTGAAAAGTTCAATGAATCTCAAAAGAATCTACGAGTTTCAAAACCAATTAAAACCTAATAATACATTTCGTTTATCTTGGTGGAAATTGGTGAATCGTCATTCACCTACCTTCAAATATTTTATAGCTTGGATTACGGCATCCCTCTTCCAAGTTATAAAATAGTTTGTTGGGTCCTAGCCTTAATATATCATATTGGGTGTTATATTAAGGACTTAAATCAACTTTACGTGAATTTCTCCCATTGTTGATGTCTGGTTTAGACAACAATGATCTTCCCAAACCAAGATTTCCTAATGAATATGACTTCCCGAGTTTGGCTCATGGAAGTCATACTTCTCTTCCTCCACCTCCTCCAATTATTCTGCCTAACCCACAAGTTCAAGGTCACTCAAGCCCTAATGGCAAGCAAGGTCTATGTGTGATCACATCTTAGAGATGAAGTCACATATTAACAAGCCGGGAGAGTTGGGTGTCAAAGTCTTGAGAAAGTTGGATGTTCAATCACTTTCTAAGTCACATAGTGAGTTCCTTTGGGACTACTATGAAACAGACTCTGACATGAACCTTAACGATCATATCTATTTGCTTGGTGCTGCTGAATCAGCAATGATTTGGAACGATAGTAAAGCAAATTTGATTAGAAGATCAACTTCCCAAAAACTTTATGGACAGTGACAATGGTGACACTGGAAATCCAGAAAAAAACATTCTCTTCCCAATGGAAAGGGATTGGCCATAGTCAACCCGGTTGACCAAATGGTAAAGAGAAAGGCTAAGTCTGAGATAGTCCCATTACCAAAGGGTCCATATGTTTATTTTGCCAAAGGAAGGGGCGTTGATTGCAAAGTTGCCAAATTTACCTAAGGATGTTAAAGTCAATAAGTTTGACTCTACATCAGGTAGAGCCCATTATCTAACTCTGTTAAGTTCTATTCTGAGATCCTCATTACATGATGTGACTGGGTCACATGTTGATGTTTTAAGAATCAAAGAATAGAGAGAAATCTTAAAGGAAGTATATGCTGATTCTGATCGCGAAGGTGGATTTCGATCGCATCAGATTTTTGAGCAGTTGCTTAAGAAGTTATGATATATTGCTAAGGAATAGATAACAACAATTTTCCATGTGGATTGTAAGGATAAGTTTTTCCGCAAAGTTTTAAAATAAAAGAAAAGTGTTTAATTTTATTTATTTAAAGTATCCTTACAATGACATTTGTGGAAAATTGTTGCTTATATGATTCCCCTGACAACAATATTGGAAAATGGATTTGATTCTTTCATTTGTGGTAGTGTCTAAATTTACCAAATCAGGAAAGTTCCTCATCACCCAAGTTTCAATTGGACCGAAACTTGGAATCATGCAAGTTGAATAGTATGATGAATGAGAGCTTTCAAGCATTGGAAAATGAAGACTAATTACTTGTTCACATGGATGTGTGAGTCAAGTGAAGGACTAAAGGGATCGAGTACACATTCTTGTGCACTGGTCATGTCCACCACAAAGCTCGTTAAGACTATTTGATTTACTAAAGTTTAGTAAATATGGTTATACTTACAAGTTTAAGTATAATTCTGAAACATTGGAAAAGTCTCAATGTATGGCAGAACGAATGGGAAGAATCAAATTAGGCAGAAAGATAAAAGTTTCTCAAATCTGAAAAGATGGGAGAGTACTTTAGTATCATGTTTGTGATCATCTTAATGATTTAGAAATCATATCACAATTAGTCCTCTAAAGGTCATCTTAGTGCATTCTTATGACTAAGAAGAGGAGTCATAAATTGTTGAAATGGTTAGATCAGGAAAATGAGTCATACTTCGTTCGAAAACAATTCTTAGAGTCATACTCCAAGATTGTAACATGACTGACATATCTTAAAGAAAGGTTTAAAACACTTGTCAAATGTAAGAGTAAAAGTGTCCTACTCTTGTACATTCGAAATTGGTAAGTTGTGATGTTTTGGATAAAACAAAGACCAACTAAGGCCAATTGTGTGAAGTGTTTGTCTTGATAAAGAATCCGCACTATCTCTTGAATATTTGGCAAGATAGTCTTATATGTCAAGAGGATAGTGGGAGTCTTAAAGATCCTAAAAAGAATTTCAAGAACTAATCAAGAATAAAACCTGAGGTTCTTCACTAGCACACTACTTGAGGTTTATAACCTATCGTGTTGACATATTCTGTGCCCATTCCAGTTAAAGTTGGCTTTGCATAGGAGTTCTGAAAGTTCTCAATTGGTTGCATAACAACTTGGAAGCAATGGCAGGCCCTGTACTGCCAGGTGGCAAGAAGTTAAGATTGCATAAGTTCAGTCCATATGAGTTTGGATATGTCATTATCCTTGTCTTGTGACTATGGTTTTGACGATTCACATGGATAAGAACACATACACCATAAAATCTAAGTGTCATAAGGTTTCTCTCCGATTCATGAAAATGATGGTGAGGAAATTCTTTCACTAAGTAGAATTTAAGTAGATAGCAATTGTGATATTTGCAGTTCTCAAAGTCGTTAGTGGAGCGTGCGTGGTTAACCGGCACACTAACATTGACTTATAAGAAATGGCAAAAGGTCTAAACAATTGAGACTATGATTATGGCATCCCTTTTCATAGTTCTGAAATTGTTTAGATACACCTGTGATCTATCTAAGATAAGGTGTATGATTTTGATAAAGTCTTATCAAAGCAATGTCGTATCAGAAATCTGAACTTTGGTAAGAAAGTCAATAAAGTATTGATTTCTAGAAGTTCAACTGATTTCTGAGTACATGTCAAAGCTAGTGGGAGCATAAGTGTTATGCTAATAATCATCATGTTAGTGGGAGCATGATAATTATTGTTAGTGTTGCAAGTTAGCAATGTTAATTATAGAAAACAAAAGTTTCAATTCGTGAGGCTGCAGGGATTGAAAAAGTTGCATTCTCAAAATTCGATTATGATTACGGCATCCCTCTTCATAGTCAAATTTTGAAAACATGACAAATAAAAATATTGTAGCAAAAGACTGGTCTAGAATCATGTCTTTATGTGAGACATCATGAATCGTGTACCATTTGCTTTGGGTATAGGATCGATCGCATGTGCTATAATATTTGTCATTTCTAAATTTTTCCAAATGCCCAGAGGCATTAAGAAGGGAAAAGGTCTAGAATTGGATATGACTAAAATGATTAAGCAATTGTCGAGGACAATATGAGGTTTACCAAAGATTGGTTGCTCAGGGACAGTTGGAAGTATAGTGCTAATTTTGGAAGGACCATATTGACATATTCTGAAAAGAGGCATCTCTTATTCAGAAGTGATAGTCAAAATGAGAATATGGAGTTGTCTCCATAGGTGGAAGTTATCTGTGTAAGATTAGAAAACTTAATGCAAGAAGCATGTCCAAAGCAATGTACTTTGAATATGAGACTTAGTTTCCATGGAGTTGATCTCCATTGGAATACCTTATAATGACTGTTGACAAGTCTTTGTGACTTTGTACATATTCATTACAGGAGGGTCAGTGCATATAAGTTTAAAATCTAAACAGATTTCGATAAATGATAGGAATTTGAAATTCTCACATTTTTCGATAAGGATTTGGGAGTGTGAAATTAGAATCATTGAAATTATGTTCAATTGGTTTATTTCACAATGTAAGGATCATAGACAAACATAGAGTGCATACTTGGTGTATGGCAAAGCTATTGTTTAAGAAAAACATAGTGTACATGCTTGGAGCATGGGACAACTAGTGTTTTTAATTCAAGTATAAAGTTGATAAAACCGAAACAATGAATAATGAGTAATCAGTATGGTGATAAATAAAAGTGTTTATTTATATTCATAGGGTTTGATACCATATTTGATTCATTTATTCTTGTGTTTCACTTTGCATGTTTTGACTTCCAGAATAACTAAGTCGCTCTTCCTGAATGATTAAGTTATTCAAACCATCCACAGTCGGTCATATGTTGGAAGTAGATATGAATAAAGACTGTCATGGGTTGGTTTGTAGAGATCCAAGTTGGTGGACAAAGTGGTGCTACAACACTTATGAGTGCTCATAAGTTCTGAGTATTGGATTCAACCCGCGCTCATTTGAATCACTTCATGGATTTTATCATGAGTGATCATGAGACGATAATATCTTATATTCTTCAAACCTAGAGATATGAGTTGTTACTATGAGTTGGTTATACATTGATTGCACGAAAACGCATTTGGTAACTCGATGTTATAAAACGTGCCTTTGTGTATGATTCAACAAGTAGTAGAACAAGCCATATGAGTCGAAGTTTATCCATTCCTTTTACCTTTGGGAAAAAAGCGATATTTGTGGGCCCCTCGATGATTTAGCGAAGACACATGTGAGTGCTAGGCCAAGCCAGGACTGATTTGATTTGTTTAATCAGTCAGTCATCATAAATCGAAAATCAGGAAACAACAAATGGACAGAGAGAATGATTATAATCCATGTCTCAGTCCATATGATATCTAGAATGGAGGAATATATGATCCCTCATCTAATGGACAAGTCATTGACAAGGTCAGAGTTCGACAGCGGCTTTAAGAGCTACGATTGCCAGTTAGGTTTTGAAGTCATACTCAATAATAGTTTTAGACTTATCCAAGTGGGAGACTGTTGGATCAATGTCTAAGTCCATAACTATATTTGGTATGTACTTGACCCGACCCGGCATGGTCCATTTGGGTTGCACTTCACCGGCACAATTTATATGGATAGTCTTTTGAGAATAGTATATTTATGATTTATATTAATATATTATAAGTTCTAATATATTAATATGGAATCATATTATTTAATTAGTATTGATCAAGAATTAATTTAGAATTAATTAAGTGATCAAAAAGAACTAATTAAATATGGACTCTTATATATATGGAATGGGCCAAGTTCATTTAGGTTGGGCTAAGCTTTCATGGATGGTCCATGGAGCTTTTAACCCATGGATCCTATGTAAATGAAAGGTCATGAGTATTAGGGTTTACATGGATGTAACCCTAATCCTCCATAATATATAAAGGGGTCCTTGGCTCACAAAATTGACACAAGTGTGTGAAAATAAGATTGGGCCGATTTTAGTGTGCATACATATTCTCTCAAGTTCTTCCAAGGTGTTTTGGTGATTTGTGATTCCATTTGAGGCTTCCACACTATTGGGGCTAAGCTCTTAAAGCTTGAAGACATCAAGCTACATCAAAAGGTATGTCATCTAACTAGAACTTTGTAGTATAGGTGCTTCATAATATGCTAGTTAGGATGAAACCTTGGAATAGTTAATATTTGCATGTATAATAGAGAAAACATAGATCCAAGGTTTATAGGGTTGCATGTACACCATAGGAGTGTTAGAATGCTCAAAACCCAACAGAAATGCCTTCCCACTGCTCCTCGATTCCTCATGATTTTCATGCCTGCTGTCAGCGGTCCTCAATATGATAGAGAAGGAGCCATGACTTACTGACCTATCCTGTTTAGACACTCTAACCTAATGTGCCCAAACTGATTGCATCTGAAGCATAGTTTTGAAGGCTCCTTATTGGCTACCAAATCTGAGAGCTTCGAGCTCCTCCCCTCTGCTCTTTATCTTGCAATTTGGTGTAAGATTTAAAGGCTTATAAGTTGCTTCTCTTTAAGACTTATTTGGTACATGTCTTAAGGCTTACGAATAACTTTTATACAAGTGAACACTAGCATGTTTTAGCGGTTGATCCTTGCTTGGTGGATACAGTATTGAGAGATTCTTCTTTCTAGCTTCTTTTTTGGACCTTCATGCCATCTTCATCAACTTCCAATCTCCTATAAGAATCAAATTCTTCAAAGCTTGTAACTGTAACACCCTAATTTCACCTTTCAGTAGGATTTAATATAAACCATTTTTTTAATAAAATTTGAAGTGTATATATATATATATATATATATATATATATATATATATATATATATATATATATATATATATATATATATTACTTTGTAGCCAAAATAAATATTATAAACATGTAGTAGAATTGCAGCCTTCGTTGGGGCGAAGCAACTAGCAGCTAGGGTCACTATCTGTTGTGTTGTGGTTGTATGTCGACCCAATAAACCAAGGAGGAAATATTGATTTTTCAACACAAGAAGGATAAAAGAGATGGAAGGCATTTCGCATATTAGGTCTGTCTTGTAGAAAGAAGGATTTATCTTTTTATGTATCTTCTACAAAAGGTCGTCATGATATAATCGTTCAGTAAGATACTGTAGCTATGATGGAAACAACGTCACAGGGTGAGTGAGGAAGGGACGTGTATGTTAGAAGTTGAGTGTATGACTCAAGAGTTGGGACTGAATTTCAATCCGAGGATGAAGGAACATGTGTAGGTTTAAACACCACCATCAATGAATAACTCCACACCCATTGATTCTCGTATATGAGACTTACGAACCTGTAATCGTTGTAGCTAGTATAGAAAGACACATGTGATCATCTTTCATGCTATTGCACCCAAGTGGTCTAGAGGTGTTAGGAGAATCGTTACAAGAGGTACAATTGGAACGTGCCAAGGTGATTGTCCCCGAGAAACAAAAAAGATGGAGTAAATTCAACAACTTTTGGTTTCTAAGGTAAGCTTCCAAAAAGTTGCTCCACAAGTAAGTGAAGGTGGTCAGTTTTGGGTTCGGAGTCTTCTGCAAGAATGCACATATGATATAAGTTGTTGAAGTGGCTGTCAATGAATGGCTAGATATTCCTTCCAAGCATTAGGTAGAATCTAGGAGTATACCAAATTCTCAAGTGCGGCTCAAAAAGTCAAGAGATACATCAAGGTTTGTAGCTTCACGAATGAGGGATTTATCCTCGCAACACAAGATCGGTTAGATAAGGAATTTAGTAGCTAGTGTAGTTTTCCATAAAGAGCATCGAGTACACAAATATATACCATATTTAGAGAGTCGATTCAAACGATAGTAGGGATTCATTTATCTATTTCCAAGGAATTTCAGCAGCACGATCAATGTCAAAAGAGAGTGTTTTTGTCGTATGACTATTTCAAGTCATCACCTAAGGTTCATATAGGAAAAATAAGAGACACCTAGAAGGGGATCATTTAGAAGGGGTTATGTCCGTTAAGAGTGGCGGCAATACCTTCCAAGGGTTGTATATGTATCAAAATTATACATGATAAGATTGGTGGACCAAGTTCGACTAGACAGTTTGGATATTATTAATAACAGTTGAGATTAGCTAAAGAGTCCCTAGCATGAATTGACAAGAGTTCAAGTATAGAAGTGACTTCTTGTTAAAACTCGCATAAGAAGTGGTAGTTTCTAGAGATTCAGCTATGGAGACGACTCATCAGTTACAACGTTGTTGTAGTAATAGCAATAAAAGTTCGACCTACAAGGAAAATATATAAGGATTTCCTTTGAGATTGATAGATGAAATAAGACGGAAAGGTCGCATCAAGGATTGGTTCAAACTTTTCAAGTTTTGGGTACAAGGTTTCGGTTAGGATGATAGAGAACACCAAAGGATCGCCAAGTGAGTACCTTAAGGGTTGCACGTGATCTGGAGGAGATAGACTAATTACTCTTAATCAAGCTCTATCTCATGTTTCTCGTTTGATTAATTTCTTTCGAATAGGACTAATTCTCAACTTTCTATCTGTTTCTTGGCTATATGTGACTACGTATGCATCGAGTGATGCATCAATGTTATTTTAAACTTAAGGGTAGGCTACGTGTGTGGTTAGTTATTCCTTTTGTGGATAAGCGAGTGAGCTAGTAGTCAAATTTGTAACATTCATGGGATAATGTAGGACACTAAATAGACTTTATCATCTCGATTGCATAGGTTAAGGGTCTCATATCAGTTGTAGTCTCAACAGTTTAAGTAGCAGAGATCAATTTTGAGTCTTCAAGACCACCAAAAGGTTGACCGTGAGTCTTTAGGTCTGATGGGGAAGAAGACAAAAGCAATATGGCATCGTAATCCTAGTAGTTGGATGGTATCACGATGTGTCGTGAGCAGGCATAAGAAAGAATTGCTCGAGTAATAGTTGTACCTTGATGCAGGTAAGGTAGTTAGGGCCTTGCAAGAAGGCTATTGGTGGCCTAGTGTTCATTATAATCTGGTAGGTTGGAAGATAAGCACGCCTTATGATGAGTCTGTCACCAATATTATAGTATTCGTTCCAACGTTCTCGAACTAGTAAACCCCGATACAATAACTTTGGTTAAGTTTAGGATTGTTAGAACACCTAAACTAGGTAGAGAAACCACTTGTAATCTGGATTTGTGTGTGTTTTAAGGGATATACCATAATATTTGTTGAGGCATATAGATTATGTTAGGATGTCGTATATAAATTTCCCTATTTAATCAATCTATAATGACTCGATGGTGTTCCTAGTCAAAGGAACAAAACAACATTTTATGTTTGAAGGTGACTGTCCGTCGTAGAGCATAAAGTCTAGGAAGTCCAAACCAATGAGTTCCCAGTCTTGGAAGAGTTTGCGAGGGTTTCAGGGGTACGTCTAAGGTAGATAACGATGTTCCTAATGGGGGTCATCGATATGACAACATTGCCTAGATCAAGAGTTGATATCGATAACTCCGATAAGATGACGTGTAGGTGCACTAAGAGTAGGATTTTAGGGACAAAATCTTTGTAAGTCGGGGAGAGCTGTAACACCCCATTTTCACATTTCATTAGGATTTAATATATAAACAGTTTGTTTATAAAAATCTAAGTAGATATTGATTACTTTTTAGCCAAAATAAACATTATAAACATTGAGTACACGTGAATACGGTTTCTGTAGATATATAGAACCCCTAAATTTGACTTTGTATGAAGAAGTTATGATTATTCGAAGTTTCACGTTCAGTCCTATACGACAAAGTGTGTCGTAAAAAGTGAATTGTAGATAGGTCACTTATTAGCCTTATTAATATAAACGAGAGTCATAGTAGTCGTAAAAGAGAGATCGTGCATATAAAGAACATCAAAATCTAACTTCGTATGAGAAAGTTATGATTTTTCGAGTTTTCGGTACGGTAGTGCACGACACTGAAATTGAAATTATGATCGGTTGAGTATTATCCAAAACAATGTAAATGAGAGTTAAAGATCTCGTGAATATATATAAAGACGTTCGATTTTCTCTGAAATTTTCAGGATTCTGAGGAATCTCCTTTTAGCATGGCTCTGAGGCAGAGAGTCAGGCATATAGAAGTGCTTGGTATTGAGGCCCTGCCCTTGACTTTTCCAGTTTTTCGCTAGAAATCTCTATAAGTTAAGTTATGGTTACTAGGTTTCTAGGAGAGCTTATAATTATATTTATAACTGTTATTAGGAACCAATAAGTACCATATTATTAATTAATTCTTGTTAAATATACTAAATGGTCTACTTACAAGAGAGGTGTCTAGAATGGACACGTTGGCTTGGCTATTGGATTTCAATAAAGCTATATGCCGAAATTGTCTTGCCTACTAACTATCATGCCTGACTGATCCTTATTTCATAGCCATGAAAGTATGTTTGGAATTAATGAATGGTCTATCTTTTACCAAATTTCCATAGGGACTAATAAGCTATAGTATTACAAGTTAATAATTGTTAAGGAGCATTGCTTCTCAATTGGATTACCCAAAGAGCTGTTAATCGTCTAAGAAATTGCCCATCTGAGTTTTTTTCACTATACTGTATACTCCAATATGTACCCTATGTATGTTAGGATGTAGTTTCCTTGTAGTATGCTATTAGGAAATTAGACTAGTTTAGTTTGTTGCCTACTATGTTGGATTGTTTGTCTGCTGTATATGTTATGAATAATTAGGTGGGAGTTAAAGGTGGACCAGCCTCGTGCTGAAGGCCAATAGACTTGGGTAGACCAGCGTTATGTTGAACGCCAAAGGGCGTACCATCGTTATGTTGAAGTTCATTATGTGTTTTATTGGTGGAACTCACTAAGCTTCGTGCATATCCAGTTGATTATAATTGTTTTTCTAGTACTTCCTAGGTTTGTGAGAAGAGCAAGAATCGACTGTACACACGCACATTTGTATCATGTTTTCAGCATAAGGTAATTATACTCTGATATATTGAATAAATAAAAATGAAAATTTTATGTTGAAAATCGGGACGTTACAGTAAAACGTTTCCTTTTTGTTGTGGATTTAATTTTTCCATGGTTAAAATGATCATTGGTGGGTTAAAATGGTTTTAAGTTTATTCTAATTATAAAGCCTTCGTTGCTATTTTTAGCATTTTTGGGAAAACGATTTTGAATAAAACTCAATAATAACATCATAGTCTCATCATCAAATCGTCAAAAAAATGCGGAATCTAAATCTTTTTTTAAATGAAATCACCAAAGATAACATAAATGAATGTCATGCCCCCATGAATTTCCAAATATCCTAATTAATCTAGCTCCTTGCCCTTCAAACCTGATGCATCTACAACTATAACACAAAATTGCAACTATATGCCTATGGCTTAGTGAGTAATCACAACAGTTATTCATTATACAAATAATAGGCATTCACATCATATCACTTGAGCATCCAATAATACTCACATATTACTTCACATAATATCATGCTAGCATAACTAACCCCAGTCCACTCAATTCCCTCTAAGATGTCTCTATCTAGTTGACCTAATATTTACGAATTTCCTCTGAGAGGTCTACCATGGTCTTACATCCTTATTATTCAACTAGATTTCCTAATAGAATTCTATCTCAAGTTGGCATACATAAAACACATAGTCTATATAATAAGTAAGTTCATGAGAACTCACCTGAATGAATGATAAGATAATCCACATAGAGTGCTAAGCAGTACTGATATTGTCTCGAACCACTAAACAACAATTAACCCTAATTCAATAATTAAGGTATAATATATATACATTTCCTCTTTAATTGATTCATTCTCCTTCTAATCTTCATATTAGGGTAAAATACCACTTTGCCCATAACCAATGATCTAAAACATACTTTTACTAACAAATGAACAAAAGTCAAATTGGTCAAAAAGTCAATGGTCAATGGTCCAGCTGTTGGATTAATTTGTCTAAGCTCATAACTAAATTGGCATATTCTTGTAATTAGAAGCAAAGTCATTTTTGGGTTTCCCTCATAACAAAAAATAGTTATAAATGATATTAGAATAGAGAAGGATAATTTATTAGATTATTATATGATTAATATACTAATTGGAAATTATGGGAAAATGGGTTGTTAATATATTATCTGATTAATATATTAATTGGAAATAGATAGTTGATTCATTAATTTATTATGTGATTAATAAATTAATGTGAGATGAATTGTTAAATAATTGATTTATTAATTTATATGATGAATAAATTAATGTGAAATCAATAAGAATTGATTAATTATTAATCAGAATTAATATGATATTAATTCGGGATTAATTGGAATTAATTAAGGGTGCAATGGATGAATTATAATTGTTACCTAAACTATAATAGGACCCCTTATATCTCCTCTCTCCTATTCATTCTAGGGTTTTCGGTTTTGGGTGTGAGCCATTAGAGGCATCATGCATTTGATCCTAGGCTTTCCAAGACCAACAACTACAAGGGATTGAAGTGATTTGTTTACTACAACAATTCAAAGTATGTAACCCTAATTCTTGTATACCGATTATACTAGGGTTTCTTTAGGGTTCATGTTAGTTTTTTGTTCATTGTATGTTACATTCAAAGTGTTATGACATAGATCCTTTAGGTTGCATGTGCCCTTAAGTTTTAAGTGAAATTCCACATGTACATAGTTTTGTCACCTATAAAACATATCAGTGGTATCAAATCATGTGTGTGTCTAACATTATTTGTACATAAGTTGAATCAAATAATTTTATTACAAAAATATGTTCTCACCACGTGACAGTGTCTCTGTTATGATACGAGCTTAGCTCAAATCTGGAAATTCGGGATTTTCTGCATAATTTGATTTGTGTGGTTAATTTTTGGTAATTATCTGATGTAAATTCTACAAAAATCTGATTTTGTTTGCATATCTTAGATAATTAAAATAAAACCCTAAATATTAGGAGATAATCTTGAATAAGATAATATTTAATTATAAGATTAGTTAAGATTATCCTTATGGACTTAATAATTAATTTAATTATAATATTAATTAAAAGATCATTATAAATCCATGATAGGTTTAATATGATTAATTAATTATAGGATTAATTTAGATAACTATTATTTAAACCTTGTGTTTTAAAAGTTTTAAAATACACCCTTGTATATATTAAAACGTTTAATACTATATGTATAAGAAAAGTTAGTCGAATCAATAGTAGGCCTCATTTATGAAGCCACACTCTAAGAGGGGTATAAGGAAACGACCTCTAAAATAACCGTTGAATGGGTTTCCTTTTCACCCATCGCTCATTTGTGTGGTGGAGGGTCGTTAGCTGAACGAGTTCGGTAGGACATAAAAGATTAAAAGTATATGGTTTCATAACGAAAAAGTGAGCACCATTTCAAAAATAAAAAATGAGTATCCTTTCATAACCAATGCTAATGGTTAATGTGCAATAAATAATAATTGGATAAGTCCCTCAATTAATAGGTTTTTTTATTGTGTATGGACTGTCCGACCTCGCTAAAAAAAGGCAATAAGCTTTGGTTTTCCGGTCCGGTCCTGGTTAGCAACCTGATTTCGGGTCCAATCCCGTCCAAACCCAAAACCCGATTATTGTAAAAACAAAACCCGAAAACCGACCCGCCTATATGACTATTCGATCCGGTCTGGGTCTGGTCCTGGTTTTTTTCCGGTCCAGTCTGGTCCAACGGGTCGTATGCTCATCCCTATTCCAGACTCAAACTAAGGATCTGAGTATCAAATAAATCTTTTTATAAAAGAAATTATGCAAAATGGAGGAAAATGTGATGCGTACAGTTAGGCGGAGCTCAAAAAGTAAAGTGATTCTTCAAATATCCATATGTTACATCTGTTGACATATGATCTATTAGAAATGCACGTTAGTATATAGGCTAGGGATCTTTTCAGGAATTATAGGAATAAGAATTTCATGATACTTAATATGTCTAATAGCCTATAGAATTACTTGATAATTGATGCCTAGAACCAATAGAGATACTTATTAGTTATTTGACAAGTAAGTTAGGTTGCATGCTCCTAGATTTAAATAGGCTAGGGATCTTTTAGATTGCTTGATTTGGCGCTATTGCACAGCTCTTGTCTGAGCACAACCGTTGTAGTGTCGAAACTTACAGTCGATAGACTATTTTATTTTAACGGAAAGCAATTATATTTAGTCTAATAATTAGTTAGAGTTAGTAGAAGTTCTCGGCCGATAACAGGATGAAGTGGAAGGAATCCTAGAAGAAGAATCTAGGAAAATAATAATTAGGTCCTTATAACACTATGTGTGAAAATATATAACGATAGGAGAGAGTAGTGACTTAGAAACAATGGGGCAATTGTTGGATCTATTATGGATAAGTGTGGAAGGTAGTATGGGCACGTATTACAGGAAGCACAGGATCCGTACAGGAATCAAGAAAACTTGCAAAGTTACTAAGGAACGAGAAAGGATTGAATGTTATTCCAGGATAACATAATAAATTCATATTAATATAGTCCTATTTACATCTCCAGCAGAGTGATGATTACTAGAGGAAGTGGTTTTGTTTTTGGATCGGAAGGGTCATGACCGAGTGAGACTGACATACGTGATTATATAGAGGCGACAAAATCCGCAACCATGAGAGAAATGATTCCAGAGATGTTCGGATCTATCAAAACCGAACTAATGACCCTGTTGACGAGTGGTAAGTTGTTGCTAGTACCGTTGTCGTCGTATCTACAACTTCACCTGGAGAGAAGGAGATGTCCTATCGAGAGTTCAATAACACCAAAACCCCAGAGTTTGATGGTGTTAGAGATCCGATTGTTGCCATGCGATGGATCTCAGATGTAGAAGGATGCTTCTACAATTGTGTTTGTGTAACTAATCTGAAGTTTTGGTATGCATAGAATCCCCTCTGCTATTGAGCAAAAGATTGGTGGAACTTTGTCACGAAGGACTACTCCCCTCTGCCATTGAAAGGTTCAGGGAAGAGCATGTCATGCTGGTAGAAAGGGATCGACTAGCTCAGGAATTCTTGTTGCTCAAGCAGGATACTGAATCAGTGACAGAGATCACTAAAACATTCACTAAAATAGCCTTGTTCTGCCTCGAGTATGCATCCTTAGAACAAGTGAAAATGTCTCGATATTTGAGCATGCTCCAGACTGATATCATGGAGTTTGTATGCAACAATAGATACAAGCCTTTAGCTGAGATGCAGGATCATGCTAAGAGTAGAGAAATTATGTTGGAGAACCATACTAAGGAGAAAAGGCAGACTTTGGCTCCATCTTAGCCAGCAGCCAATAAATTCAAATCTAATGGTTGATCAAGGTTTGGAAATCATAAGGGAACTACTTGCAACAAGTGCGATAAGTTTCATGATGGTCCTTGTCGAGTAGGACATGGGTGCCATAAATGTGGCAAGGAAGGGCATTATGACAGGGATTGCAAATAGAACATGCGTATCTGTTTCAATTGCAACCAACTAGGTCACTACAAAGCTGAATGTCCTCTTCTAAAGTCAATAGGTGCAATACAGACTCTAACACATGCAACATTGAGGATAACCGATGGGCACCAGGGCATAGTGGAGGCTCCAAGGGCCAATGGGAGAGCCTTTCAGCTCACGTCAGAAGAAGCCAAAGAGGCGCTGGACGTCGTACCTGGTACATTTCTAGTCAACTCCATAGTTGCCTTAGTATTATTCGATTCTGGAGCAAGTCATTTATTCGTATCGCTTAAGTTAGCAAGAACCTTAATAACCTCATAGGATATTTAGAATATCCTGTAAGAGTAGAAATAGACGATAATCGAATAGTTAAAGTAGCAAAATCTTAATTTAGTTGCACGTTAAGAATCGACGATAGTAGTTTCTCAATAAATCTCATTCCTATTTGTAGGCGAGGGATGAATGTAATAGTAGGTATGGATTAGCTAAACCAGTTTGAGGTCCTGATCAAATTTAGGCAGAAGATAGTAAGGGTTCGGACTCCAAGTGGGGGATACCTCACTATCTGGGGTGAAGATTCTAAAAGTTGTTCGATGTTTTGTTCTGCAGCAAGGGACAGAAAGTACCTACAACATGGTTGTGAGGGATTTTTGACCTATGTAATCGATACTCGGGAAGAGAAGAAGGAAGCTATTGCAAAAGTACATATAGTTTGTGAATTACCTGCTGTGTTTCCCGAGTACCTGCTTGGTGTACCCCAAGAGTGACAAGTAGAATTTAAGATACACTTAGTTCCAGGTACGGAACCTGTAGGCAAGGCAGTTTATCATATTGCACCCCCAAAGATGCATGAGTTGTCAAATCAGCTTTAAAATTTGATGGACAAGAGGTTTATTCGACCATGTAGTTTACTTTGGGAGCAACGATTTTTTTTGTTAAAAAGAAGGATGGGTCGCACATAATGTGCATCAACTTAAGGAAACTTAACAAACTCACGACGGTACCAAGGATTGAAGACCTATTTGATCAACTCCAAGGAGTTTCGTGGTTTTCCAAAATTGATCTATGATCAGAATACCACCATATGCGATTAAGAGAGTAAGACATACGAAAGACGACCTTCAGAACTCGGTACAACCATTATAAATTTGTAGTGATGCCTTTCAGGCTCACTAATGAACCCGCCGCATTCATGGATTTAATGAACCGAGTGTGTAGGCCTATGCTCGATCGACCGGTAATCATGCTTATCGACGATATCTTGCTCTTTTCAATGACTCAAGAACAGCATAAGGAGCACCAAAAAGAAGTACTCGAGGTTATAAGAAGGGTGAAGCTGTATGAAAAGTTCTTCAAGTGCCAGTTATGGTTGCAAGAGGTCCAGTTCCTTGGGCGCCTTGTGAACTAGGATGGTATTTTAGTAGATCCATCCAAGATTGAGGCAGTAATGCAGTCACCAGTCCCGACTACTCCTTCGGAAATACGAAGTTTTTTGCGATTGGTGGGATACTATAGAAGATTTATTCAAGATTTTTCCAAGATTGCGGTACCAATGACCCATTTAACGAATAAGGGAGTTACTTTTCGTTGGGTCCTGAGAAACAATTACCGTTTGAAAATTTGAGGCAACAGTTATGTGAAGCTATAGTGTTAACCCTTCTGGAAGGTGTTGATGGCATGGTAGTTTAGTGTGATGCATCATTCATGGGTTTTGGAATCGTCCTCATGCAACGAGGTCGAGTAATTGCATATACCTCAAGACAGTTGAAGCCCCATGAAGCTAAGTACCCGATTCACGATCTAGAGTTAGGAGCGGTGATCTTTGCTCTTAATATTTTGAGGCATTACATGTATGGAGTGCGATGAACCATCTACACAGACCACAAAAGCCTGAGATACCTAATGGATTAGTTTAACCAGAACATGAGGCAACGTTGATGGTTGGATGTAGTGAAGGACTATGATTATGAAATCCTTTACCGCCCAGGTAAGGCCAACATAATAGCTGATGCATTAAGTCAAAAGATGACTAATGTGTCGATGGAGGGCATATGCTTAAGGATTACGGTAATCATCAGTACTAGAGATAATCAAGCAAGATTTGAGTGAACCAGTTAAGGAAGAGAACCGAAAAAGCGAGATACTTGTGGTGCAAATCTTAAATTTTTACATAGATAGTTGTGGGTTGTTAACCCTACCTGGAAGAGTCTGGGTCCCATACACCAGTGGAACCCGAGAAATACTGATGGATGAGGCACACAAGTCCAAACTCTCGATTCATCTGGGAGCTACAAAGATGTACAGGGACCTCAGACAGAGTTATTAGTGGCCCTGTATGAAGAGAGATGTAGCATGGTACATCGAGAGTTGTTTGACTTGTCGGAAAGTGAAGGACGAACACCATATGCCCCATGGAAAATTGTAGGCTCTTGATATGCCGGTGTGGAAAAGGGAGAAGATAGCGATGAACTTCATCACAAATCTACCAAAGAACCCTCGTTGTGTAGATACTATTTGAGTGATAATAGATCTACTAACCAAGAGTGCCCACTTCGTGCCTATTCTCGTACTACTTAAGGTTTAGCCATAGAAGGGTGTCATCCGGTTCCGGAAGAAGGGAAAGTTAGGCCCAAGGTATATCAGACCATTTTGAGTTATTGCTAGGGTGGGCAAGATTGCCTATCGTTTAGATCTACCGGAAGAACTTAGTCAGATCCACAACAACGTCCATGTCTCCCATAGTTTAGACGAATGTCTGAACTATGTGGAGAAACCAGTGGCGATCCTAGATAAGAAGACAAAAACCTTACACAACAAGGTGATCAGTTTAGTGAAGGTCTAGTGGTAACACTGAAATGGATCAGAGTGGGCTTGGGAACTAGAAAAAGAGATGAGAAGCAACTACCCAAAATTATTTATTTAGATTTTGGAGACAAAATCATTATAAGTGGGGGAGAGTTGTAACACCCCATTTTTACTATAGTCGTAGATTGTAATAATAAGCAGTTATTATGAAATACGAAGTGTATATATATATATATATATATATATATATATATATATATATATATATATATATATATATATATATTAATTTTGAACCAAAATAATCATCATAAACATGTAGGAAACATCAATACGATTTTCGTAGATATAAAGAACGCTTCAATCCGACTTTATACGAAGAAGTTATGCTTCTTCGAAGTTTCACGATTAAACCGACACGACTCTACGTATCATAAAAAGTGAATTTTAGATAGGTTTGTTATTAGCCTAAGCAGTATAAATGAAGTTCGTTTTAGTCGTAAAACTGAGAGCGTGCATATAGAGAACGTCCAAATCTGACTTCACATGAGGAAGTTATGATTTTTAAAAATTCCAGCGTAGCAGTGTGCGACACAGAAACCGGGATAAAGATCGTTCGAATGTTAGGAAAAACAACCTGAATGAGAGTTGTAGATCTCGTTAATAGGAGTCTGTCGATATACAGACAACCAAGAATGGATATTGTATGAGAGAGTTATGATTTTATACGGGCTTTAAAAGTATAAGCCTGTTAAAAATATAGCTTTAAAAATAAAGTGAAAATTAGCCCGTGGAGTCTAAATGAAATTTATAGATCTCGATGATACCTATGTGTAGATATAAATAACGTCGAAAACAGAGCTCGTATGAAGAAGATATGCTTTTTTGAAAAACATAAAAAATACAAACGCGCTTAGGTGGGCCCCGACAAGAGGTGTGGCACGCGTCTTACGTACCACAAGAATCTGCCACATGTCGACACCCTAATAGAGCCATGCTAAGACCCCCGACCAAGGGCGCGGTGCGCCTGGACCAGAGGCGCGACTTGCATCACGTTTCCTGCACTATATATAACTTTCATTTGTTCTTTCATTCTCTACACCAAATCCTCCCATATCTCTCTAGAACCGAACTTATAAGGTATTTTCGGGGTTTTAAAGAATCTAATTAGAAAGGTGTTGTAGCATAGGAGAGCCCAACAAATAGGAGTGCTCAGTATCGAAGTCCTGCCAACACAAATCCCATTTTTCGCTAGAAACTCTCTATAAGTTACGTTACACTTACTATGCTATAAGCGTACCTTGTATTTATAGTCATAGTCGGTATTATGAACCTATACATATGATTTATCAGTAATTCCAATTATAATATTGATTGATCTACTTACAATAGAGGTGCCTAGAATGCTCACGTTGGCTTGGTTGTTGGATAACAGAAAAGTTATATGTCAAAAGGATCATGCCTCCCAACTGTCCTGCCTGGATGATGCTTATTTGATAGAACTCTTAGTATTCATTAGGATTAATGAAAGATCTAACCTTCTTTACCAGATTCCCATAGGAACTAATAAGTTATAATACTATAGGTTAATCCCCGTTGGCGTGTTGCTCTCCAGTTGAATTGTCCAGTTAACTGTTCATTCTCTGAGAAACTATCCAGGTGAGTTCTTCTCACTCTATTATATACTCTAATATGTGTCCTTTGTATGTTAGGATATAATTGTCGTGTAGTATGCACTTAGGCCACTAGACTCGCTTATTTAGTTGCTTATCGTGTGGAACTGGTTTTCTGCTATATAAGTGATAATATATTTATCTATATATGTGGGAGTTGAGGGTGGGCCAGTCTTGTACTGAAGGCCAATATACCTGGGTGGACTAGTGATACACAGAAAGCCAAACGGCGGACGAGCTTTAAGCTAAAGGCCAAAAGGGGCGGACCTGCTATATGCTAAAGGCCGTTACGTGTATGCATTGTATATGTACTGTGGTATATGGTATCTTGAGGGAATTCACTAATCCTCTTCTTACCGTTCTTGAATAACTACTTTGCAAACTTCCGCGTGACTGTACTTGCATTAAAAGCATTTATAAAATAGTTTAAGACTTCCGCTAAAACTCTCTTTTATAATTAAATATGTAATATAACGTGTGTAAGACTTATATTTTGAATTATAAAAGTACAAATTTTCCTTCAAAATCGGGACGTTACAATATGGTTTCTCCATGGAGGATATAAAACTATGTAGTCTTCTCCAACGATGTGACAATGTTGGTGATTTGTACCCAATCCTTCCATTATCTCATGTAACCGTGATTGTTGTTGTCTTAATGTCTCCTCACACATGACATTGTCGGTTGGGCCATCCAGGGGATCATACGTTTATTTCTTCAGTCTCATCACTTTATTTCATGTTCCTCGAATAATCTTTCTATTTGTCATGTTTGTCAACTTATAAAACAATGTTGTTGTCCTTTTACTTCATCTGTCACTAAAACTACTAGTTTATTTTAGTTGATTCACTCTTATTTATTCATCCCTTGTTATAAGTGTTAGTAGTCATAAATATTATATTATTTTCTTGGATGATGTTTATCATTTTTTGTTGGTTTTACCATTGCATGCTAAGTATATGGTTTTTGATATCTTTTTCACGTATTGTAACATCCCGACTCCCATGTATAAAATTTAAGCTTATATTCACATTCTTAGACCTACTCGACAAGTTGGATGCCCCAACTCGTCGTGTAGAAGCGGACCAGGACGCGTGATTATGAGGTCTACTCGACGAGTTAGAGGACCCCAACTCGACGAGTAGGAGCTGCAAAATGAAACCCTAATTTCCAGGGTTTTGCACCCTATTTAAAGGGTCATTAGCCTCCCCTTCCTCCCTTATCGTCCCCCTTGAGCTTAGAAAACCCTAATCGCACCTACTCTCTATTTTTGTGTGTTAAGAAGCTTGGAAGGTGGATTTTGTGAAGAGAGCTTGAAGTCTAAGGAGCTTGGAGCAAGGAGAAGCTTGTGGATCTGATTTCTACTTCATCTTAGCATCATCTTGATGGTAACAAGTCGTTACCTTGACTTCTCTCTAGCTAGATCTCTTCATGCAAAGGTTTAGGGCTATTTCTAGTTTGTTGTGGAGTTATTTCTGGTTTTGGGCATGATCTGAAGTTGTAACTTCAGATCTCTCCTCTAGCCCCTTATAGTCATAAAATTCTAGTCTTTAGCAAGTTATGGCCTTCTTCTTACCTAAAACCTCTTCCTTAGCTTGGTTTTGGCCTTTAAGACCTTGCATGCACGTAAAGTTTGCAACTTTACGTGGTAACTATACCTTAGGAGGCTAGATCTACAATTTTGGAGATTTGGGGTACCTTAAAAACCTCTGAATGAGAAATGGACTGAAGGGACTCGACGAGTTGCATGGTCAACTCGACGAGTCAGATGAAGATTGGCCGTTTTTGGTTTCTGCATGAACTCGGCGAGTCAGTGAGTTGACTCGACGAGTTAGTTAGGGTTTTCCCGACATTTGGATACTGCTTTGACTCGACGAGTTGTCTGGAAACTCGGTGAGTCAAATAGGGTTTTCATGATTTCTCGAGTTCTGGAAGAACTCGATGATTCAGTAAGCTACACTCGACGAGTTGGGTCAACATGGACTATTGACCTTGACCGTTGACTTTGACTTTGACCAGTTGGACTTCTGAGGGTATTTTGGAAATTTAGGATTTTGATGGACTTGGTCCTATGGTGGTTATAGGTGGTTGAGTTCGTGACTGTGATTCGGGATTTTATCACCACAGTTCGACATCGTGAGGTGAGTTCTTCTCACTATATCAACAAGGTCTACGGCACCAAGGTCGGCCCCTTATGATTTATATCCTGGTTATAGGATGGTTGCTATGTTGGTGATCTATTAGATCGGTATCCTGGTTATATGATGGTTGCTATGTTAGTGATCTGTTAGATCGGTATCCTGGTTATAGGATGGCTGCTATGTTAGTGATATGTTAGATCAGTATCCTGGTTATAGGATGGTTACTATGTTAGTGATCTGCTAGATCTGTATGACTACCTGTACATGCTAGCTAGCGTATGATATTTATGTGCACATGATTATTTGATTGGGGGTTGGGTTGAGGTGGTCCTGCTTTGTGCTTGTGCCAACATACCCAGGGCGGACCGGAGAGACTGCAACCCCAGTTAGGGCATACTAGTCAGGCCGAAGGCCCGACAAGTTGTGACAACCCGAACCTTTTTCCGTTAATGTTAGCCCAATTCCGTTAAATAAATTTTGAATTTTATTTTGTTCCGTCAAATTCTTATAGCGTGGAAAATCATTAGTTTATATAATTAAATTTTATATAAGAGTCGGAACCAAAATCGCGCGGAAACCCGAGTTTTCTTCAAAAATCAGCAAAAAAATCTGGTCTGATTGGTGTTCACGACCGTGAACCCGATCACGACCGTAAACCGATCACAAGTGGTGGACTCCACCACCGACCATGAACCCAGCCTATACATATGTGTTCATACCCTCATTTATACTTTTCTGGCCGAAAACCCACACTCTCTCTCTCTAAAAACATCAACCGAAAACTCAAAGATTTCTCTTCATCTTTCACTCAATCCTCCTTAGAACGTGTTTTGGAGCATCAAATAGTTACCCTTTCATCAAATCGAACACCCCTCATTCCTGAGTTCACGGTCGTAAACCCTTCAAATCTTCATATTTCACCAAGAACACCAAGAACATACCATGAACGCTTCAAAGACTGTAAACCCTTTAAAGGCTAAGAACCGTTCACGACCAGGAACAGTTCACGGCCATAATCCCTTCACGGCCGCAATCCGCCCTACTTCGTGAATCTTGGCTGCAAACCCACTTTTCCTCCTCGATCGAGTCTCGGTAACATTCCTTAACCAAAAGCAAGTGTTTTTCTAACACTTTAACTAATGGATTCGCTAATTTAAATGCAAATATGTGTTTAATTATTATTAGGATTCCATTAACTTCGCGTGCAACACCTCGAGGGTCCTCATTTCCAGTCTCGTTCTCCGGCATTTACACGCAACCAACAGTGAGTTCATACCCCTACGCTTTTACTATTTTAACGTTTTCAGGGGGAAATACAAGCTAAATACAAATAGTTTTATGAACTTTATACATAGAATTTCAAACAGGATAAAACCTTATGCAATTGATACAACCAAGAGATTACCACATTTTATAAAAGGTTTAGATATCTTATCCCTTTTGCAACATGCTGAGCATAAGGGAAGTTTTCAAATCGCAACTATAAATGCTTAGTTTTCAGAACAATACACGAACCGAGTACTTAACACACATGCAAACTATAATAGGTATAGTTTGGGATTTCAATACACAGTTTTATCATTTCAGGATTATACATTAGCAATCATTTAAACTATGATAGATATAGTTTATGGTGTACATTAATACTTTCTGAATACAAGAGTACCACCCTAAATAAATATTTAAGTATAATTATTAGTACTCTGTAAAGTATACATACGATTTCAAGTACAAGAGAACGATACAAAACAACACGTAAACTAGTTGATACAGGGTTGTGAGACACTACTTCACTTTGTACCCTTCGGAGTACGGGACTAAATCCTAACATAGTATAACCAGAGTCTCCTGGAGGGGGAGCGTGAGATTTGTCAATAGATCTATTCGGGACTGACAATCTCACACCTGAACTGCTAGCTACAGTTAGGCAGGCATGCCTGAGGTGACAAATGTCATATATCCGACACTTGAAGAACGTCGTAAAGGTCATTAGGTCATATCAAGCATGGTTATACGAACTCACAACAATATAACCTAACCTTTTGTTTACGGGATTTCATTCTTCATTAGTTTTATTTTCATTAATAGAACTACTACATACTACACCTTGAGGATTCCATGGATTTCAACTCATGGTTTTATTTTAATTAATAAAACTATTATACATATTGGTGTTATCCATGGTTTTCAAACAGAATATTCTATACATACTGGTGATAGCCAGGGTTTTCATGCAAAAGGGTTTTCATTCAAAACAACATCATACAATACATCTAGTGGTAATCATGCATACAAACTAATACTTTATGGAACACCGTAACAAACACACATGTTAGAAAATATTGGATTTTCTTGGAAACATACAAACCTTTTTCACAGATTCATTAACAGGTTTTCATTACAAAAACATGCTTATGAACTCACTAGCTTAATGCTGATACTCTTTCAAAAACCGTTTGTGTTCTCAGGAAATCAGTAGACAGGTACTCCTGCAGCTTTTGAGAAGACGGAGCGTATAGAGTCACGTCTTTTACATTTTGCTATACTTTTGATGTATACAAACTATGTATCAAACAAATGTAAATATTATACTTATTCAATGTAATGGTTGTGTTTACTTTGATTACTATGATGCAATTGTTATGATACTATACATGACGTTCTCCACTCCCGAAAGTTTCCATCGTTCCGGTTTGGGGGTGTGACACGAGCGGTTCGGATAGGATGAAGGCCCTGAGAGGCGGTCCAAACGTGCCAATTGCTCGGAGAGCGGTCCAGATAGACTGATGGCCTGTGAGGCGGTCCAGTCAGGATGATGGCTCATTATGCATGTTGTTTATATGATATTGTTATATTGCATGGCGTTGGTATTTTGGGGGAACTCACTAAGCTTCGGGCTTACAGTTGTTGATTATGTTTCAGGTACGTCTGATGACCGCGGGAAAACGAAGGCATGATCGTGCACCTCCTTATGTTTTTATGATTTGATTTTGGGGATACTCTGACATGATACTATTTTGAAAACAAAGTTGTAATAATTGATGTTTTAAATGGTTTAAAAAGTTTTAAATTGGCATGATTTTTGAGGGTGTTACACGTTTCCTAAATATTTCCAAAATTAATTTAAAAATGAAATACGAGTTTTTTAATGTGACAATGTGTAACACCCATCGTTTTGGCTAATTTAAATATCCTTTAATAAAATATTTTCAAAACATTTTTCAGAGTATTAATTTGCGGAGAATAGTCCTATAACATAAATTCCCAAAAATAAGGTTCGGAAAATATATCATGTGAGACTGTAACAGTAAAACAACATTTTAACAAGTCTTTCCAAACCTTTTATTGATGAACTGGTTAGGCTATAGGAATCCTAGTGAGTATAACTCTATGGTTAGACATTATATGGATAACTTATGAATGAGCACTCAATTCATATTCAAATGTACAAACTCGTACCTTATCAAAATCAACAAAAGATTATCAAAACTCAATTAAGGGGATAAAACATAGCACAAGTCAAAGTACATTGCCATAAATGTCCATTATCATATAAACTTCACAATTGAATAAACAATACAAAATAATTGTAACAAAATTAGTCATATCTCAACAATCAAAATACAAACAACATCATATAGATCAATAAATATCGATGTGAGTTCAAAACATCAAACTTTGGAAGAAGTAAGTAACAATGCAACTTGATAAAAATAGCATTTTAAGAATAGATATTCTATGCAAAATTCTTCAAAAATCCAACCCAAGTCCAATTTATCACTACAAGGACTTTGAGTCCAATCTATTCATCTTACCACTAATCAGCACAATTCACCACATAACATCACAGAACACCACATATCACCAGAAAACACCACAAATTATTCACATACTCTTTATAAGTCACGACAAGTCCTTATTACGGGATTTCCCTCATCTAATGATAAGGTAAGTCTCAACCCATCCTAACATGAATTCATGCAATGAAGATATTAGACTTAACAATATCAAATATTCAAACTCCAAATATAAACTAAATTTAAGTTATAATTAATCAAGGGTATAAGAACCTACATGTGACAACCTGATACTTTTCCAGTCAACAAAACTCAACTCCATTAAATAAATTTTCGAATCTCGAGTATTTCCATTAACTTCGTAAGGGTTAGAAAATAAATTATATATATAAATAAAGTTTGTATAAATTTTCGGAACCAAAAACACTCGAAAATCAGGATTTTCCTCGAAAATCAGGATTTTCCTCGAAAATCAACCTAATTCGTTCAACCATGCGTTTTCGGCCGAAAACCCTCGGGCCGAAAATGGATCTCAACCGAAAACCCATCTTCCAGTCGAAAACCCAACCGATATAAAGGTTTTCCTTTGAAAATTTGATCATTTCTCACTCATTTTAACTGGAAACACTCTCAATTCTCTCTCAAGTATCATCCAAGAACATTCTCATCTTCAAAAGAAATCTTTTGAATCTCCATATTTTTCCTCAAGAACAGCAACAACACCAAGAACTGCCTTCAAACCTTCAAGTGGCCGAAAATACCAGCAGAACCGGGAACACGATTTCGGCCGCAAACCCGTGTTCAGCCGAAAACCAGTTTTCGGCCGAGAACTCCTTGAGAACCGAAAACCTCTTTAACACCCGATCCATTTTCGGTAACTATTCCTATATAAAAAAACAAGTGTTTTCTAACACTTTAATTAATGGTTTCGTTAATCTAAAATACAATTATGTGTTTAATTATCATTAGGATACCGTTAATTCCGCGTACATCAACTCGAGGGTCATCTTTCTAGTATCGCTGTCCAGCACGCACACTAAAAAAACTGTGAGTTCATACCCCTACGTTTTCAGTATTTTTCCATGTTTTTAGGGGGGGGGGGAATATGCCACACCCTAGCCGTCGGCGGAAACACCGGGTGGTGTAACGTCATTTCTCGTATCATAGTTATCAACTTCCTGAAAACACATGCATTTTAAAAGACGTCAACATAAAGTTGGTGAGTCCACAGGTTTTGACTCCGAGTAAAAATAGTACTGTTTCTCAAGTTGGAAAAGTATATAATATAGTTTGAAGATATCATTTTGACTCATACTTGTTTCTAACATATAGCATATATATCCTAGGTATAATGGTTTACCTACCAAGTAAGTATTATACCTATAAGTCTCATATACTATGAATATAAGTGTTTGTAATTCCATACAAACGTAGGTTACTACGTATAAATCTTATTTCAATTCTATACGAGTAAAAATGGCTACGTATAAATCGTATTTCAATTCTATATGAGTATGTAGTATAGGTATAGTTGTCTACTTAATGACTAAGTAGTATACGTACAAGTTCCTTGTACTTAGAGTATAAGTGTTTGGGAAACTTATACTTAACATTAATACTTGTATAATGACAAAGTATAATGCTTCTAACAGTTTGCTAGCATGAGTCCGTAACCGCGGCTATATGACTAGTTTCAAACCTCTACTTGATGCTACAAGTTTCGCATCTTAAGATAAGTTCCACACACTTCATCAACGACGGAACAATAAACAAATAAAAGGACAGTTCGTCACTCACAGACCGTTGGGTGGTAGCTAGCAACCACGAGTGGGGTTGTCAACCCGTATCTTATTCATACACGACTTCCTCGCTCACACGGGATTAGCGGTTACAGGTCAGAGGATTTTCTCTAAGATTTCCAATCTTAGTTGATGAATACAATAACTCATGTAGACTTGTCGAGTTCCGTTAGTTCTAGTAGTAAAAACATATTCGTGTCTAAAACCCTAAGTTATTAGACTAGCTTTAAGCATTACTCCTAATATTTATAATACTTAGGCAGTACAACAACTATAATTTGAGTTAAAACCAGGTTTTATCTTGACATAAAACCAACAATAGCAACATACTTAACAAGTATATATAGAACTCCTGAATATACCTTCAGGGTTATATTAATAACATAATAGGCTTTCTCTTGACATAAAACCAACAATAACAACATATAACGTTCCTAATTTTATCTTGACATAAAACCAACAATAACAACGCACCTATCAATTAACATATAGAACTTCCGAGTATAACTTTGGAACTATATCGCACAAAACATATATATAGCATCCTAAGTATAACTCAAGATCTACATTAATACAAGAACAATTTGATAATAGTTGTATATATTCAAAATATTATATTTAGAACAACTATATCCCGGTTAATATAACTATCTACGTTGATACCAATATACTATCATATAGACATAATAATAACGTATATACAATATTTAGCATGCGTTTTCCCCTGAAAATATTAGAAAGTGGGGCTGTGAAACTCACCTTAATAGCATGATTTTATGTGATCTAAGCAGAAACGGTCAGCGGTACGAGGTCGTCGGGCTCGAGATGCAAGAGGGCTTCAGCAAATGAGAGAGAGAGAGAGAGAGAGAGAAGAAATTCTGGTTTAAGGAAAGAAAAGGCTGAACTTGATATTTATAGGAAGATTTTTGGCCCTCACGACGTAAGAAACTCATTGTTCACGTCGTGAGTTTGGAACTTATCTCTTCGTAGACTTGCCATCCGTCTTCTAGCTTCCAAAGGTGGCCATATGACTCCTCACGTCGTGAAATATCATTGTTCACATCATGAGCTTAGAGCTTATCCATTCGTAGCCTCGTCACGCATCTTCTAGGTCCGAAATGTGGCAATTTTACTCCTCACGTCATGAGTTTCTATGCTCACGTCGTGAGTTCAGTCAGATTAGGGTTTCTAACAGCTGTATCTTCGGAAGGTCGTAACTTTCGAATGCGAACTCTGTTTTTGACGTTCTTTATATCCACGCGTAGGTATTTACGAGTACTACAACTATCTTTTAGACTTTAATAGCTAATTCTAAGTCTATTTTTAATTCCTCTTATTATAGATATTTATAGTATTCGGTGTGACATCCCCATTTTCACGGCCAGAAAAGACCGATTTTTTTTATGCTTTATAAAAAAATTAGAGTAATTCTTTTAATAAAAATGTTGCGGAATTTGTTCCCAGAAAAAACATGATAAATGTGTTAACAAAGCATTTCCGAAGAAATGTATTTTATTCATTTAAAAATATTGGGATGTCATCGTTCATACAGAAACATAAGCATAAACAGAACTTACATTCATTATCACTAGTGATTTATATCTCCTTAATCTCTCAGTGTAATGTAACTTCATATCGACACCTGTGATACAAATAAACTGAGTGGGTCAGGTTGGGAAACCTGGTGAGTACATAGGGTTTTCAACCCACAATAATATAATTTTTATGTTTAAACATCAAACAATCAACCCAATTACCCATCCCCATTATCTTCTTTACTCTCAAGGATCTACCCTAAGAATCGGCTATTCCTCGTTAATTCATTCCTAAGTATCATCCTAAGGAAACGGCACGAAATCCATCGTTGCTAGGGTTTACTCAACAGGCACTAAGTCGCATAGTCGCCAGGGTTTAGGCACTAAGTCTCATAGTCGCCAGGGTTTATACAACAGACACTAACTCGCATAGTCGCCAGGGTTTAGGCACTAAGTCTCATAGTCGCCAGGGTTATCTCGTTTATCGACATTATCGTTTCCGAGAATCCACTCGCAATACATGTCAATGGGTTTTTAGAGTACAGCTAGTGAATACACGGTTCAAATACACCTACAGGTTGCGAGCCTGCTAGTGTTCCACTGGACTGTCTAGAATAATTCGTGGTTGTCATCCATACTCTGCTAGATGACGGGGCCAACACTTGGGTAAAAGGCTTCTCTCATGGTTCACCTCTCACCCTTATCTCATGGTCTATATCACCTCTCATCATTTTTTTTGTCACACAACAACTATTTCATCTACCCATGTTTTACCCAACACATTTTGTAGATATAAAATACATATACAATTTAAATTATTTAAAACATGTATAAAAAATCTTTCACCCAGCATAGACGGCAAGTATACAGACAATATGCACACATAGCATGTAATTTATATTAAATACTTCATATCTATGTGTAATATGAAAGTAACTATGCACTCACTTGTTAAAGTGATGATTCCAAACTCAGACAGCGCTTCGCTTCTTAACAATATAATTTCCTTTGACGAAACCTAGTATTATTACCACTAGATTTTAGTCTAATATTTACCATGACTAATTATTAGTCGTAGCATTATTATTATTATATAAGAGTTTAAACAATATTTTTCCAACCACTATGTACAGACAGGGGCCAGACATAAAACACCGGAGGGCAGGACCATTTTGGCATATAGCACTTCTGAAATCTAACAACCCAAGCGGCCCTCCAAACCAGATTCCCCGTACCGCGAGTGGTTAAAAATACATTATAACGACACTTATATAACTCATAATAATAGCCCAGATACTTATTATAAGATCCTAATAACATTACTATACTAAAACATAAGCTATACTAAAGATAGGTTAGGCGTAGCTCACTTACAGCGGGTTTTTCTCAAAACCGGCCTCCGCTGGAGCAGCGTTCCCGAGCCGAAAGGCTCTTCTTCTCGGAGCCGTCGGGCACTCCGGGGCTTCCGCCTCGTGCTAGGGAGGTTCCCTAGGCTTTTTGGGGGTTTTTAGGGCTTAGAGAGATGTTCTAGAGAGAGAGGAAGAAGTTGGAAGGTGTGAGGAATGAAGGGAACCCGGCACCTCTATTTAAAGGATTCCTGGAGCGTCACCACGTCATGGTGCCTCCCACCATGTCGTGGTGTTGCGTAGGCTCCAAGGTTTCGCCTGGTGCTGACACGTGGCATCGCACACAGGGTGGAAATCAGCCGATTTTCAAAAATTCATAACTTTTGCATACGAGCTCTGTTTTCGACGTTCTTTATATCCACGCGTAGGTAAAAATAATATCTATAACTTTCATTTTGACTCCGTCGGCTAATTCTCGACCGATCTTAAATTTAACAGTACGAGGAGATTATACTGTTAAATGTCCGCGTAAAATTCATAACTTCTACATACGGACTCCTTTTTCGTCTGTCTTTTTACCGTTGAGTTCCTATTAATGAGATCTTCAACTCTCATTTAGGTCCCATAGGCCAAAAACCGCTCGTTCTAAAATTCGAGTTTCGGGTCGTGCACTGCTGTGCCAAATCTTAGAAAATTCATAACTTCCTCATACGAAGTCAGATTTGGGCGTTCTTTTTATGGACGCTCTCGGTTTAACACATTCTACGACTTTAGTTTAAATTAATAAGGCCAAAAAGTCATTTATCGTAAATTCACTATTTACGTTTCCCGGTGCTGTGTCGGTTTTGCCACGAAACTTCGACAGGCCATAACTTCTTCGTTATAACTCGGATTTAGGCATTCTTTATATGTACGGAACCCTTGTGACATATTCTATAAGTTGGTTAAGCTTAATCCTTTTAAATAATCTTCCATCAAAAACTCATTTTTGATGCTCATTGTCTCTAACTTCTTTATGCGAAGTTAGATTCAGACGTTCTCTATATTTTTGGAATCGTATGGACATATACTTTGAGTTGTATCATAACAGTTCATACTTGTATTAGAATTTATCACGAATTACATAGTAATTTTGTCACATTACTAGTTTAACAAAATCACATTACATGATTGGCATTATCACATGTGATTGTTATTGACCTATTTTGACTAATGTTACAGAATACAAGTACAACATAACTAAATTTGTGTAAACAGTCAAACGATTTCAACCGATTTCAAACGACCTTAAACTGTTTCAATCAGTTGTAACCATTATTTTTACAGTAACATATTATATATATTATATATATAAATACGAGTACATATCTTTAATCCTTTGTAACATGCTAAGCAAAGGTAAATTTTCAGGATAATCATAATTCCAATGGAGCGACCATATAAACTATAATATGCATAACTTATTGAACACTGATATCATATTTACCATACACCAAGATACAAAACAAACGAACATACAAACTATAATTGGTATAGTTTATGGAACATAAGTACTATCTTACTAAATACAGGTTTTATCACCGTAACGAATATATAAACTATATTAGATATAGTTTATGGAATATATAAACAATTATTCATTTCAAAGGATTTTCAATTATTCTACACTTAACCGTCGATATAGCTTTGTAAGATAACGTCTTCAAGTACTTATTCAAGTGCCAACAAAAGTCTTGACCTTAATAACCAGAGTCTCCTGGAGGGAGAGCGTGAGTTTGTGTATAGATCTATATGGGATTGACAACCCCGCACCCCGACTGTTAGCTACAGTTGGAGCGGAAGTTCAGGGGTGATAAATGTCATGAGCGATTTTCGACGTCTGAAGAACGTCGAGTCAGGCCATCCGTCAAATTATGTATGGTTATGAAAACTCACAATTTGATATCGAACAACACGATTAGTGTATGAATAAGTAACCACTTCACTTAGTTTTATTTGAATAATAAGACTATAAAACATTATTTTACAAGTACCACTGGTGAATGCAGGGGGTTTTAACAAGGTATGAATACAGAAGACTATTCCAGCACAGATAAAACATACATTCATAGCTTTATGGAATTTAAAAATACCTTTTACTATTACAGAGCAGTATATCACTTACACTTTTCGAGTCCAACCATTTACAACAGAAAATATATTATTTTCTGGGAAAAACACACTTACATTTTCAAGAAACAAATTGATGGCTTTCAGTTACAAACATGTTTATGAACTCACTAACTTAAATGTTGACACACTTTCAAAATAACTTGTATTCTCAGGGGACCGATAAGACAGGTACACCCGCAGGTTTTTGAGAAGACGGAGCTTTTAGAGTCGCATCTTTTATACTTTTGTTATACCTTTGATGTCATACAAACTATGTTATGAACAGATGTAAATACTATATTTTATCAATGTAATGGTTGTGTTTGCTTGATTACTATTATACAATTGTTGTGATACTGTACATGACGTCCTCTACCCCCGAACGTTTCCGCCGTTCCGGTTTCGGGGTGTGACAGATTGGTATCAGAGCATTGTTTATAGTGAACTAAGTATATCAAACCTTACATGGTATACAACTATAAACACTGAGGGGCCGAAGCGCTCTGAACTAAAATTATACTTTTAAAATCTAAGTATTTTATAAGAAGTATACTAACACTACATACATACCAGAAACAGTATCACAATAAGAACAAAACAAAAGTATTTAGATGTTGAACACTACGGTTAAACTTGGGCAGTTATGTAATCATATCTGGGATAAATATAGCCTGATCAACTATATTTATTTGAGATACGAATAACATGTGTTTAGGAGTAATAGTAGTGTGGCAATAAGTCTAAAACTTACCAAAATCTAAACAAAGAAAACATTAGAACCGAACATACACATAAAATACTATTAGAGTATTTTGTAGCACTATAACACTAGAGCTAACCACGTGAAAACAAAGAACTCTTACTAATAGATTTATAATTGCTAAGTGTATACTCATAAGTTATATATAAGTGAGATTTCATAGACTCAGAATAGGTGATTTGACTTTACTTTCTGTGCCTTGTTTGGTTGTGGACTTAGAGTAGGATCATTTAGTCGAATGTCTATTTGATTTTAGTTATATATAATTTTGTGTATGCTATGTGATTATGGCGGGATCAGACACGAATCACATTATGCAAAATCATTTCAAGTGTTGCTATTAATTCCATGGCGATTGTTTACTTGTATTAGTAGACTTCCTTTGTAAAATCGCTTAATAGAACACTCTAACTGTCAGGTTTAGATATATCTCGTTCATTATCACCTGACTCATGATCCCTATAGAGGACTTACCATCATTTTCTATTGAATAATTTTAGAGAAAAATGGCTCCTAAGAAGTCCACCAAGAAGAAAAACAACACTACGACAAATCCATCGCCGTCACCAACACCCTAATTTGATCATGCTGTTTTCCAAGCAGCAGTAACCACCGCTGTGGCTGCCGCCATGTCACAGATCAATTCTAGCGGCGCTAGTGGATCGGGTAGTGGTACCAATCCCCTTAACCTCGGTGGTAGCCAGGGACACTCGAAGGAGTGTTCCTACAAAGACTTTATGAATGTGAAGCCCAAGTCCTTCGACGGCACTGGAGGTGTCATTGCTCTAACTCGTTGGTTCAAGAAAATTGAATCAATCTTCGAGATCTGTGCGTGCCCCGAGGCAAGCAAGGTGAAATTTTTCGCATGCACCTTCACTGATAGATCACTAACTTGGTGGAATAGCCAAGTCAAATCCCTAACTCTTCTGGTAGCCAATGCTATGAGTTGGGATGATTTGAAGGAGTTCATGCTAGCTGAATACTGCCCTAGGGGCGAAATGCAAAAGCTGGAGCAGGAGCTCTGGAACCTGAAGATGAAGGGTACTGACATTACTGCATATACTGCTAGATTCAATGATCTGGCTCTACTTTGTCTTGGGATGGTCACCCCAGAGATCAAGAAAGTAGAGAGATATATTTGGGGACTGACTCCCACAACTCAAGGGAATGTTCTAGGTGCCAAACCACTCACATTTGATAGCGCCAAACGTCTGGTGTAGACATTGACAGATAATGGGGGTCACCAAGATGTCGTGACAGTTATTGCAGAATAGCCCAAGGAGAGCAATAGTGGGAAGAAAAAGTTCTGGAACAAACGCAAGGGCCAGTCATCGTAGGAGCCCTCCAAGAAACAGAAAGCAGTGGCAGTCCATGTTGCTACCATTCCTGCTGTTGTTCCTACTACTCCAACAACTCCCAGCCGGTATGATGGAACTCTCCTGTTATGTAACAAATGTAACTACCACCACACGCGAACTTGCAGAGAAATGTTGTGCAAGAACTGCAACAAAAAGGGGCACGCCGCCCGTTTTTGTAGGACGCCCGTGCAACCAACAACCCAGGCTACTCGTGGAGGAGTAAGCCAAGCTTGCTATGGATGTGGCAAGACAGGACACTACAAAAGGGACTTCCCTAAAGCAACAAATGTTGGCAACACTGGGAGAGTGCTAACCATGGGCCAGGAGGAGGCAGTTGCAGATCCCATGTGGATAAAAGCGATATATGTGGGCCCCTCATTGATTTAGTGATGACACCAGGCCTGGACTGATTTGATTTGTTCAATTAGTCGGTCGTCATAAATCGGAAATTGGGAAACAACAGATGGACAGAGAGAATGATTATAATCCATGTATCAGTCCATATGATGTCTAGAATGGAGGAATATATGATCCCTTATCTAATGGACGCGTCATTGACTAGGTCAGAGTTTGACAGCAGCTTTTAAGAGCTATGATTGCTAGTCGGGTTGTGGAGTCGTACTTGAAATAATAGTTATTAGACATATCCAAGTGGGATACTGTTGGATTAGTATCTAAGTCCATAACTATAATTGGTATGTACTTGACCCGAGAGTAGCATGGTCCATTTGGGTTGCATGACACCGGAACAATGGATAATTGAGAAGAGGTTATTTATGATTTATTAATATATTAAAAGTTCTAATATATAAATATTAAATCATATTATTTAATTAGTATTGATCAAGAATTAATTTGAAATTAATTTAGTGATCAAAAGAGACTAATTAAATATATGGGGATTGATTGTGTAAATCATTCATTCTTATAAAGTGGGCTTATGATCCATAGTTCTTTATGTTGGGCAAAACCCATGTGGTGACCCATGAATACTCCATGGAGGTTAAAACCCATGGATCCTAAGGAATGTGAAAAGTCATGTACATTAGGGTTTGCATGGTGTAACCCTAGTTGTGCTACACTATATAAGAAGCCCCTTGTTTGGTGAAATGTGCACTAGTGATCTTTGGTAGAGTCACAAAGCCAATTTCTAGAGCAAGCCATTCTCTCTCAAGATATCCTTTGTCCTAGGTGTGTTGTGACTCTATTTGAGGCATTCACACTATTGGTGATAAGTTCTTAAAGGCCAAATACATCAAGGATAGCAAGCTACAACAAAAGGTATGTCATCTAACTAGAATTTTGTAGTAAAGATACACCATTGTATGCTAGTTAGGATGATGCTTTGGAATATTGAATGTTTGCATGTATATTAGAGAAAACATAGATCCAAGGCATTTAGGGTTGTATGTACACCTTAGGAGTTTTAGAATGCTCAAAACCCTTTAGTGGTATTAGAGACTAGGGTTGTTTTCTTAAATACTTGATGCTACTTGTTTTCAAAGCTTGGAAAATTGATTTTCTGTTGTCTGAATAGTGGCCTCGCCGAGTCCACTGGGGAACTCATTGAGTCCCCTCACAAACCTGACCAACTCGCCGAGTTTGTTCATGCACTCGACGAGTTGGTGCCCCTGTGTGTAGATTTTCGAGTTTTATGGCTGGAATTGGACTAGGATCATTACCCTAAACTATTTTTGAACTTATAAACCTGTTTTTGATGTGGTAATGATCATGCTAATCCAATTTAAAAGATAATTGTCAAAGTTTCATGTTTTGTATTAGTTTATATGGTTAGGCTAATTACATGAAATTTGTTTGATATGAATTGTCTTGTTCTTATGAGTTTAAATTAGATCATAGACAAACTTTTTGATTTTGTTGTTAGAATTTTTGATCTAAATGGTTTTGATGAATTCCATAACTTGTCCTCAAGTTATGGAAAATGAAAAGTTTTTCTTTAAAGAGATCATTAAAATCATAGGTGTAAGGTCGAAGATATGTTCTAATATGTCGAAGTCTGTGTAATAGATGCTCTCGTTAGTTTCGTTATATATTTACTAAGGCACCTTTTTGTTGAAGCCGAATGCTTGCCTTAGTATTTTTTGTATGCTTTACTATTTTCCTATAAATAGGAAATGTTACTTAGAGTTAGATAAGAGTTTTGGGAGTCTGTCTTGTCTATTCTCTCTTTGTAATCGTGAAGCATAATTGAGCTTAAACCAGATTTATTTACTCTCGGTGTTCTTAATTCTCGTAACTCTGATTCTACATTCTTTACTTGATTCAATACATCATCAATTGGTATCAGAGCAGGAATCATATCTCTGCGATCTGATTTTCATTCTGAATCAAAAGGTTTTTGAATCAATTTCTGGATTCAAAAATTTCCGCGCCTTTTGTTTTAAAAATCGTAATTGATCTACAGCTGTGATTCGATTTTGCAACTGATTTGTTGAATCGAGTGTTCTGTTTGAAATCTCTGATCGTTTCATATATTTGTTTCCAAAAACTCTGAAGTTTTTCTGAAAAATTCATCTGTACGTTCATGGCTAATTTCAACCTGAACTCAATGACTTCATATTCTCATCTGCTAGGATCTTCAACTAGGATTCCTATGCTCATCCCTGAATACTATGATCAGTGGGCTGATCGCATGCAAGACTACTTAAACGGGCTGGATGAGGAGCTCTGGTCATGTATTACTGGAAATGGTACTCCTCCACCAAATGTTCAAGCAATTGGATCTTCATCTAAAACTTCAAGTATTATTGATCAATCCGATAGACTGAAGAAGTTTGAGAAAAGATGAATGAGAGAATTGCGTGGTGTGTTGCCTCCTGTTGTGTACAACTATGTCAGAAGCTGTATAACTGCAAAAGACGTCTGAAACAATTTCAAAGAAAAGTTTCAAGGTAGTAAAAAGACTAAGATCAATTCAGTAAAACATTGTTTGATTGAATTGAAAGATTTCAAACAGAAGGATGGTGAATCGATAGAAGATTACTATGATCAATTGAATGAATTAATCTATAAATGTAATCGCCATGTAATTACTCGAACAACCATGGAGTTCAATTTGACGTTCATCATGGGCTTACGTAAAGAATGGAGGAATGTGACATTGATGGTGAAAAATCAGCAGAGTTTCGATACTTCGACGCTTAGTGACTTGTACAATCTGCTAAAAACTCATGAAGGAGAAGTAAATGAAATTGCTGAGGAATCGAAAATGAGTCTTGGAGGACCATTATCCTTGATGTCGAAAGTTAATTAGAAGGAGTCAGCTGAAAAGGAAGATTCTTATAGTGAAGGATTCTTGGTTAATTCAGACGATGAAGTTGTTGCATTTTATTTGAACAATCGAGTAAAGAAGTTTTTTAAGAAACCGTTCAATCCAAAGATGAAACAAGGTGATGCCAAAGGAAGTTTCGTTAAAAAGTCTGCTGGTGAGGAAAAGAAAAAGTTTGAGAAAAGTGAAGCAAAGACTGATGAATCCAAAGTTGAGAAGAAACTTAAAGGAGATTCGGGAATTGATTGCCACTACTGCCATGGAGCTAATCATATGGCGAGTGATTGTATGTTTCGTAAGAAAGATGAAAAGAAGAATAAAGTCAAGGACGAAGCATACTATGTGGAGCATTTAGAAAAGGTTCGTGCAAAAGCGAAAGGAATGTCGTTGGTAGTGAGAGTCGAAGGTGAGGAAGATGGCACTTATCAGATATGGTCCTTAGGTTCTGATGACGAGGAAATGTGTAATCATACGCATGGGTCGATGTATGCCAAGTTTGAGGAAGAAAGTGATGAAGCGGTGACTGGTCGTTGTTTTATGACCAAAGGAGGAGATAAATCAACCATGACAACAAAGGTACGTTCTATTCTTCAATCTTTTAATACTCCTTTAAGTGCATATGATTCTGAACTAATTGCTTTTGATGATACTGTTGCTTATTTCGATACATTGGTTATCTCTACTACTAACGAGGCTAAGAAATCAACTTCTCAGTTGCTAGAGGTTCAGAAGTAGTTAGATTTAAAGAAAATAAAAGTAGAGAGTCTAGAGTTACAGATTAAAAATATAATGTGTGATAGGGATTCATTGAGTCGTGAAGTAAAATTGTGTTTAGCACAAAGGAACATATATTGTAATTCTGCGAAAAGACTTTACACGAAATTAACTGTTTTGCATCATTCGTCTGATATAAGCAAGGAACAACATAGGAAGTTATTACCTTTTTTAGCTTACGAGAGAGAGAAGGTTGAAAACATTTCTTATGATTGTGAGAAAACAGTTGCAGAATTTGATAAAATTTCTGATGATAGATATGCTTATGGAATTGTGAAAATTGACGAATATCTTGATGCAAATGAATTAGTTGATATTGTAAATGATACCTTGACCAAAACTGAACAAATTAAAATTTTGAAAAGAACTGAGAATTCGACATCTGATTCTCAATCTAATTTTGCTGATATTGAAGATAATTTTGATAATATTAGCGAAATTAGTGATTTTGAGGAAGTTGATTGTTCTCAGTTGTCTATCGTTAATGTTGCCTCTAAGTCTAAAGGAAAATAAAAGTGTAATGATTCGTTGGTTAAGATTGTCACTGACAAAACCCTCAACTTCGAAAGTTTTTGATTTCGATCATGTGAGTGTCAGAGATAGTCAAACTGATAGCAGTGATGATGAAAATGATGATGAAGTTTCGAAAAAATCACCATCAACAAGTAAAGATTTGAAAGAAACAACAATTTCACGAATTGTTGTTGATCAGGTGTATGGTGACACTGAAAAATCCGACAAGGTACTGACTGAAAAGGGTGCTCATTATCTCGAAACTAATCAAGTGGTGTATCCGAACTTCAAATGCTCAGATGATGTTGTTTTTCCAAATCAAGTGTTTGTGACAAAAGGAAATGTCGAAAACATTAAACCGAAGTTCAATAAAATGGTTGAAGAAGATAACAAGAACACATCAGACGAAGGATTATTTTCAAACCAAAGCACTATCGAAAATAATCTAACAAAGAATTCGTGTGTTTTTCAAAGACAAAAACCTCAAAGAAAATTGATTGAAAAACAAAAAGTTTCAAACGAAAATCCAAAACAAATTGAGGAGAAAACTAAACAAGTTGTAAAAATCAATTCAAAAGAATTTAAAGATCAAATTGACAAATTTTCGAAAGATAATGAAATTTCAAAAAGACAAGCACGAAAGAAAATTTTCTGGCAAACCGTTGAGTCTCGAAAGAAACAAAATGGATTGACAAAGAAAACATCTGAAAAGACAGAGTTCAAATCTGTTAAGACTCAGTCTTCGCCACATTCAGGAAATCATAAAAATCTCGCTCAAAATAATAAATCATTGTCTGAATCCATTTCACATACAACATTTTCGAAAGATAAAACTCAAGCAACTACATCATTTTCGAAAAATTTCACTCATTCATCACATAAATTTCCAAATCAAAATTTCACAAATCAATTTTCTCCTCATTCACAACAAAGATTTTCTCAAAATCAAAATTTAAAATACAATCCTCCACCAACTCAATCAAAGAATTTTCAAAATCGATTTTCTCGTAACACAAATGTCGAAAACAGTGTTAAAAATCGACAATTTGAAAAGTTTCGTCCTAAATCAAATATTGATTTCACTCCACAAAAACCAAATTTTCCAAATCCTTCTGGGAAGCAAAATTCGAAAGTTTCATACACTAAGGGTTTATCAAATGTAAATAATATTGACCATTGGCTTGAAGGAAAAGGAAAGATGTTTCAATCTCGAAATTTTTCCCAACAACAAATTCGAGAAGCTTATGAGAAATATGTCAATGATTCTTCAAACGGAAGTTCATCTTCAAGAGAATCAAATATTTCTGTAAAAACATGGAAATCAGTTTCGAAAGACAGACATGTTGAGAAACAAACTGCGAACAAAAAGGCAAATGTCTGTGACAATCCTAAACCTTCGAAAACTTATGTTTCTGCTCCTTTACCTAATGATGTCGACTTAATTGATATTTTCAAATCAAAAGTTTGTGATTGGGTTTTAGGTTCTTCATTTCACTCCGTTTTCAAAGCTAATAACCAAGGACCCAAACAGCCTTGGGTACCTAAATTCTTTCATTAATTGCAGGTTTTGTGTGACGAGCAATATGATGATAAATGGTACATTGATAGTGGTTGCTCTCGTCACATGACTGGAAAGAAGGAGAATTTGCATGATTATCGAAGTTTGGAGAATGCAGGAGTTGTTAAATTTGGAAACAATCACAAATGTCAGGTGAAGGGATATGGCAAAGTCACGAATAGGAAATTTACTGTTAAGAGAGTTGCATATGTTGAAGGTCTTCAACATAACTTGATAAGTGTTTCACAACTTGTTGTGGGCACTGACAATCAAGTGATGTTTAACGAAGCTGGAAGCATCATTTCAAATATAGGCACTAACGAAGTTTTGCTCAAATCCAAACGACATGGAGACATGTTTACTCTCGATATCAAACCAATCATCGAAAAACCCTCAGTGTGTTTACTCTCGAAAGCCTTAGCTGATGTTAGCTGGCTGTGGCATCGACGACTTTCTCACTTGAACTTTCGAAATATCAACAAATTGGTAGCTGATGATCTTGTCCGAGGTTTGTCTGTGTTAAAATTTGATAATGATACTTTATGTGCAGCTTGCGAACAAGGAAAACAACATCGCAAAGGTCATCCTGTGGTTATTGATTCAAAGATCGTTGAACCGTTGGAATTACTTCACATTGACTTATGTGGACCGTCGACTGTTGAGACACTCAACAAGAAACGGTACATTTTAGTTATCATTGATGATTTTTCACGGTTTACTTGGGTTTATTTTTTCAGGTTAAAATCTAAGGTTGCTCAAGTAATGATCGACTTTATCAAGAAGATAGAGATCAGCTTAAAGAAGAAAGTTCGAAAAATTAAAAGCGATAATGGTTCTGAAATTAAGAATAACTTTCTTGATTCCTTTTTAGTTGATCAAGGGATTTCGCATAATTTCTCTTCACCATATACACCTCAATAGAATGGTGTAATTGAGAGAAGAAATCGTTCTCTCTGTGAAGCAGCACGAACAATGCTTACATATGCGAATCTTCCTCAATATCTTTGGGTTGAAGCTGTTTCCACTGCATGTTTTACTCAAAAGAGATCGTTTATTCATCGTCGTTTCAACATTACCCCTTATGAAATTCTCAATAATCGAAAACCTAATGTCAAATTCTTTCATGTTTTTGGTTGCAGGTGTTTTATCATGAATCTGAAGGATAATCTTTCGAAATTTCAGTCTAAAGCTGACGAAGGAATTTTCTTGGGATATTCTCATAATTCGGTTACATACAGAGTGTTGAACAAATGAACACTAAAAGTGGAAGAAACATTTAATCTTACCTTTGATGATTATTATGTTAAACAAGTCGAAAAATGTTTTTATCACACACCAATTATTAATGAATCAAATGTTGAGTCTGAAATTTCAAATTCGATAGATTTTGATTATGATTTAATTTTTGGTACTCCAGATATGTCTGCTGATGTTGAAGTTAATGCAACTGATAATCGCATACTTGAAGCTTCAAAGCATTCTGATAATTTGACATTAATCCAAGATGCATTTGATTTGAATTCAACATCGAATTCTCCAAGACTTGGCGAAAGCATGCTAAATGATCAACTGGAGGGGGAGCACTTGAATTCGACAACTCAGGTTGAGGGGGTGCATACTTTCGAGGGGGAGTATAGGAGATTGGATAATGATGTTGAGGGGGAGCAAAATGATTCAATTATGTCGAATAGTGATCATAATGAAAATTTTCATGATTCAAATGACAATGTTTCTATTGCAGGATTTGAAAATGACGAAATGTTTGAAGATGCACCATTGGATTTTGATCCAGCATATCCACCTTTAGATAAATGGACAAGAAATCATCCAAAAGAACAAGTTCTTGTAAATCCACAAGACGGTGTGTTAATGAGAGCTCAACTTCATGCAAAGAATGAGGTACTTAACGTTCATCAGGAATTTTGCATGTTTAACATTTTCATTTCGAAAATTGAACCAAAAACAGTTAAGGTTGCAATGGAAAACTCATATTGGGTTGTTGCAATGCAATCTGAATTGGCTGAATTCGAAAGAAACAAGGTTTGGAGATTAATTCCTAAGCCAAAAGACGTTTCGATAGTTGGGTTAAAATGGATTTTCAAAAATAAAACAGACAAAGATGGTAATATTGTTTGAAATAAAGCTAGGCTTGTAGTAAAAGGTTATTCACAACAAGAAGGAATAGACTATGAAGAAACCTTCGCCCCTGTCGCAAGACTCGAGGCAGTTCGAATATTTTTGGCCTATGCAGCTCATAAAGATATTGATGTTTATCAAATGGATGTGAAATGTGCATTTTTGAATGGAGAACTCGAAGAGACAGTGTATGTGGAACAACCTCCAGGTTTTGTAAATGAAGAATATCCTAATCATTGCTATATTTTAGATAAGGTTGTTTATGGGTTAAAACAAGCACCGAGAGCATGGTATGGAACTTTAACTTCTTTCTTAAAACAATCGAAATATAAACAACGATCAGTTGATCCCATTCTCTTTCGAAAGAAATTTGGGGATAATCTAATGCTTGTTCAAATTTATGTTGATGATATTATTTTTGGCTCTACTGATCCTGCATTGTCTAATGAATTCGAAAATCTGATGAAAAGAAAATTTGAGATGAGTATGATGGGAAAAATCAACAATTTTCTTGGTTTAAATATTCGTCAAAACAGAGAAGGAATTTTTATCAATCAAGAAAAATATACCAAGAATCTGCTTGAAAATTTCGGATTGACGAATAGCACGAAATTACGAGTACCGATGGCGACTGGAACAAGGTTTACACCTTCGTTAGATAAACCTGCTATTGATTTAACTCTATACAAAAGCATGATAGGTTCGTTACTTTACCTCACTGAAAGTCGACCTGATATTATGTTTTCTGTTTGTAATTGTGCTAGGTATCAGTCCAATCCTCGAGAACCACATCTTACTGCAGTCAAGAATATTTTTTGTTATCTCAAAGGCTCAATTTCGTTAGGATTGTGGTATCCTTCAAAAACTGGATTCTTCATACAAACTTTCTCAGATGCTGATTTAGGAGGTTGTAATCTCAATAGAAAAAGCACAAGTGGCGGATGTCAACTTCTGGATGGGAAGTTAGTGAGCTGGCAGTCGAAAAAGCAAACTTGTGTATCAATTTCAACTGCTGAAGCTGAGTATGTTGCAGCTTCCTCTTGCACTTCGCAAATCATATGGATCCAAAGTCAATTGCGTTATTATGCAATTCACATGAAAAAGATTCCATTGTATTGTGATTCAGAAAGTGCTATACGTATTTGTCATAATCCAGTACAACATTCGAAAACCAAACACATTGCACTTCGTTATCATTTCATTAAAGATCATGTGGAAGATGGAAACATTGAAGTTCATTTTGTAAAAACAACTGATCAGCTTGCTGATATTTTTACAAAACCATTGGACGAAAAATCATTTGTTAGAATTTTGCAAGGTTTGGGGGTGATTGAAGCAAGTTCTGTTCCAGGATTAATTTTGAAAGAATGACAAAGTGGTGATAAGTAAATGTGTCGAATGCGAGCAATGATGAACGATTCAGAGACATCTCGTATTAACCATTCAGAGGTTATTGTTCATATTCAGCACTTCGATACGCTTCGTTTTCGACTTCTGGGAAAGAAAATTTTCGTTAGTTTGGTACATACTTAAATTTTCGTTTATTGTTTTTAATTTCGAAAAATATGAAAGGCCAAAAATAGTTTCGTTAATTTGTGTTCGTTTTCGAAAAATCAAAAATACCAAAAATATTTTTTTTTCTTTTCAAAAATATAAAATCCAAAAAGATTTTTGTTATTTTGTACTTTGTCTTTTCTTCAAATTGTGCAGATTCCATGGATGTTTTACAGGGTTCATGCTTGCAATTCTAGGGTCAGGTATTCTTTCGAAACTTTGTACTAATTAGGATGTCCCTACAAGCATGCTGCAGCATGTTGACCCAAGCCTGCACTGACTCAATGTGTGATTTCGAAAGACTTAATGAAATTTTTCATCACGAAAATATCTTCCCAATCAGGCTTGTATTCACATTAGTCTACTGAGCTACCTAACTCTTCTCAAATGAGTTAAGAGTTTTCTTCTTGGTCCAAAGATAGCAGAGGTACAACTGGATTCGTGAACCAATCTTTTTATCTCAACATTCTAACACAATTCACACACAATGACATATGTCCAAGAGGTCTTTGATCAAATCAATCAAGACTTAAACATATCAAAAATCTATGTTTATGATCCAGATTCGTGAGGCCGTGATGAAGGTGAAACCCAATTCTTCTTAAACCAAAAAGGAATTGACGGGGAACTAAGTTCCAGATTTTAAACATTTGTTTCAGTACCAGTTTTTCGATATTTCAAATCATATTCTTTTGTTCTGAGTGGTCTTGATCAAATGTTCGAAGCCCACGACAGTTATTTTCGAACAGGATCCAGCTATACTTTTTTTTTTGGAATATGATTTCAGATGGAGTATCATTCGTTATCTTTGTCACGAACAAAATATTTCCAAAGAATACTTGTCACTGACTACACTGGTCAAACAAGTAATTTCTGTTACAATTACTCACCTTATGTTTAGGTTGATTTGTAAAGAAATTTTTAAGCCACCCACGAAGCCATATAAAAGAAGCCCTTCGATACTTCTCTACAAGTATTCGATTGTAATTCACGGGAAAATACACAAGCTGTTGATTATCTCTCTTAATAATTAACGAATAAATCTTTGCCCGGGGTTTAACTGCTTTTGTGTCGAAATTTTATTTTTCGACAACACAGATCCCAAATTTTCGTTATTTTGCTTCTTATCTCATTCTATTGGTACACTGCACTCACGAAATCCTTGAGGTTCTGAGTACTACCAACTCAGACTGACGATTTCACAAGTCTGGAATATGACTTCGTTTCTAAACCCAAAAACGAAAGAGCCTAACCTCCATGCCGAAGGTTTTCGATCTTATCCATTTGGTATTCACAAACAGTTTGATGTGAATGTTTGGCAACTTGGTCCGATTTTCAAGGTACTTTATCGGACGTGGTACTCATAACGGCTAGTGTTGCGAGTTTCAAGGACAGAAGTGGCTTACTTTTAAAGAAACTGTTTGGAATTCCATTGGCGTTACATATAAAAGGAAGTTATTATCTCCTTTTATAATTACGCGTTCAAATTCTCAGACGATCACAAAGCCCTAAAATTTCTCTGTTCTTCAAGAATTTCTCAAAACCCTAATCAATGGCTGGTGCTCAAACCAACACTACTGACGAAGTTGCATCTCAAACAATCATGAAGATTCAAAGTACCAACTATCAAGTTGAGGCTGATGTTTCATTGTATCCGGAAGAACTCAAGATATTGATTGTTGCTCTTCAACATTCAGGTCTTGCCACAGCTATGTTCAACACCTTTGATATTCCGATGTCCTGGTTGTCAATGGTTGGTTCAACTGCTACCTACAACAAAGCTCTTGATGTGGTCACGTTCAATTTGGTGAATGACAAGAGGTTCCATCTAGCAAAGCGGCTGTTTGCTCAAATTCTGGAAATTCCTAACTCGTCTTCATTCTACAAGGTATCCAATGATCAAATAATTTTTATGTTCAACGAGATGGGTCATCAGCCACCGCTCACCAAGATCAGTGACTTCAAGAAGTCAGGTCTTCCTTGTATCTGGAATTTCTTGTTTGGAATTTATCTGTGTTGCTTAACTGGACGAAGTGTAGGGTTAGACAAGGGACGATTGGAGGTGTATGCAATGATTGTTGGTCTGTATTATGATCTTAACGTAGATTATACTACACAACTGTGGAAGGAATTTATCAAGAGCGTGGAAAACACGAATGTGGTACAGGGGATTTCGTGTGCTCGATACTGGAGTTGGATACTTCAGTATGCTTATGAGAAGGAGGGGATTCCAGTTCCTGTTGATGAAGCTAAAGCAGAATTTATGAAGTATCACTTTCTGAGGGCAGTTGAAGATGATTCGGAGGTTTTCCCAAATGTTGCTATAATTCCTGATGGTATGCTTAAGAAGATTGATCCATCAAACTCTGTATTGGTGGCTTATTTGAAGCATGTAAACCCTTCCATTGAAACCGGTAGATTGTTCCAAAGTAATGATGAAGGTTCATCAAAGAAGCCTAAGAAGTCCAAGAAGGTTACTGATGAAATTGTTGTTCAAGAAAGTCCCAAGAAAGTCAAGTCTAAGTCTCCTACGAAGGTTATTGTTGAAAAGGAGAAAGTTTCGAAGAAAATTGAGAAGCCTAAGAAGAAGGTGGTTACTGAGTCTTCGAAGGAATTAATTCCTTCAAAATCATGGTTTTTTAAGCGCCTAAGGAATATGTCTCATAAATTTCGGACCTCGTCTGATGATCTCTCACCAACTGTTCGAAAGACACAGATAAACAGTAGAGGGGTAATTATTCATGCTATACCAGCCCCGATATCCCCATCCTCGAAGAAAAGACGAGCTGAGGATGTGGCAAAGCATATTGCCGAAAATAGAAAGAAAAGGAAGTTGGTTATCCATGAAGCCTCATCTGATAGTGAAATTGTCCCAGAAACACCATTGGGATCGAATTCTCCAACATTACCCTTACCACAAACCACTACCTTAATTTCAACAACAACAACAACAAGTCCACTCGAAATTGTTATTACCAAATCAGTTACTGAGGAGGTTCCAATTTCTAACATTGTTGCAAAAGTATCTGATACAGGTGCACTTGTTAATCTGAGTGTTGCAGCATCACAATCACTGATTACTCAAGGTATTCCTAATTCATCTCTTTTCACACCTATTTCAACTGTGGATGTTTCACTTCCACCTTTTTTCACTCAAGTTCAAACAGCCACCACCTCACCTACATTTGAACATATTCTACAATAGCCAATTACCACTCTTTTTCAATCTCAATCCACCAATACACCAAAACCCAATTTCGATGATGAAATAGATGGAGGAGGTTTCAGAGGAACGTTTGATGATCTCCACTTTGATTCGGAAGAAGAGGATATACTATATCACATGTTGATGTCTGGTAAGCAATTTAAAATTCTGAACAGGAAACTTAACTCTATTCTACAATCACAAGCTGATTCTGGAGCAAAGAATTCGGTTTCGGGAATATAAGTTGATGTTATGTTGAAGGCAGTGGAGTTTCGAATTCAGAGATAATTGGACATTGTGGATAAAAATAACGAGTTGAGGGTTAAGGCTTAGGCTGATTCGTTTAACTCTGAAATCAAAGATCTTCGTATGGAAGCAAAAGAACGACATATTATTTTTGTTAAAGATGTCAAGACCGTACGAGAAGATATCAATCGAAAACTTAAGGAGCTGAAGGTTGAAATCTCAAAAGAGATAAATGAGCTTAATTCCAACTATTCTATAATCAAGTCGAATGTTGACACCATAGCGGCTGCAGTCACAAAGATTTACGAATGGTATCAATCATTAACTCCTACGTTTGAAGCAAATGCTAAAGAAGATGGTCAAAATTTCGACAAGATGGGAGCTTTAATTGGTGAACTGAAAGACTTAGTATCAAAACCCGCTCCAACTTCGTTTTTAACTCCTGAGTTTTTAACTCAGAAGTTACACAGTTTGGATCAAGCTATTCAGAAGGCTGTTGCTCCAATATCGAAGTTTTCCAATATGTTACCTACTGGTGCCCCACCTGCTGTCACAGGAGTGCAAGGGGGAGAAAAAGAGAAGAAAGCTCAAGTAGGAAAAAGTTTGAAGGTTTTGAAAGAAGGAAATGATAAGTCCACAACTGTCGAAAAAGTGATACCTACTCAAGTATCAACAAAGGTAGTGTCAACTCAAATTATCACTCCAATAGTTTCCAAAGTCAATCCAACACAAGCCATCAAAACCATAACAAGACCTATAATGAAAGGAATTGTGTTTGGTTCAAAAACTGAAAGAGGGAGTTCAAGTTCTTCAAAGCCAAAGATTTATGAAGCTGAAAAAGATAAAGGGAAAGTAATTGTGGTCGAAAAATCAAAAGAAGAGAAGAAGGCTGAGGTAGAAGCTGAAATGGAGAAACAGAGACAAATTCAAAGCATAATGAGGCTTCGTGAGAATGATCCACCACACATGGATAAGGGAGATCCGAAGAAGTTGTATAGTTACGAAAACATCAAAGCCAGAGTGTCATACAATCAAATGTATGCATTCGAGAAGAAACCACGAAAGAGTTATTCTATCGAAAATTCTGATATGAATCAACTTGATTTTCATGTTAACGAAATGATGTTCATAACAGCTCAGTATAAGGTGATAGAGAAGTTCAAGAATGAAGATGACTTTCTTCATATGAAACTTAGGTTTCATGATGTTGTTGGAAAGGAACAAGATGAATTTTGGTCACTCGTCAAGATCACAAGGGTGTTGAGTATTACAAAAGACGTATTGTTTGAGAACATGTTACAGAACTTTCGTTATCATGTTGTTAGAGCAAACAAGGTTGCATGTGATTTCTCAATTGAAGATTTCCCTCTCATGAACTTGAATGATCTTATTCAAGTTGCTCTAATTTTGAAATACATGGATGCTTCACAAATTCAAGGAACTGATAAGGAAATTTTAAGACTAGGTCTTGGTCATATCAAAATTTTCATAGACAATTACTATGATTGTCTAGCTTTGACTGATGTTGAATTGTCAACTGTACTTGGGAAGGAAGTAAAAGTGGCTATGGAAGTGACGATGTCTCAAGCTGAACTGAAGAAATATGCTGATGGGGAGATATGTTTAAAGCCTTTGGGATTGGTTTTTGTAGGAAAAGATAAGAATAGGAAAGCTAAAAGATTTATGTTTCAAGTTAATGAAGTGGAAAGATATACTACAGCTCAATATACGAACTTCGTGGTTCGTATGAATAACAGCAAAAAGAACAATGATGGTGATAAAGCAGAGCTAAAGAAGGTTATGAGCTGGTATTCGGAGATTTGTAGAATGATGCATTTTGCTGCACAGATTCTCACCAATTGAGAAATTCGACATTATTACAAAGGGGGGAGATTGTAAGGTCGAAGATATGTTGTAATATGTCGAAGTATGTGTAATAGATGCTTTTGTTAGTTTCATTATACATTTACTAAGGCACCTTTTTGTCGAAGCCGAATGCTTGCCTTAGTATTTTTTGTATGCTTTACTATTTTCCTATAAATAGGAAATGTTACTTAGAGTTAGATAAGAGTTTTGGGATTTTGTCTTGTCTATTCTCTCTTTGTAATCGTGAAGCATAATTGAGCTGAAACCAGATCTTATTTACTCTCGGTGTTCTTAATTCTCGTAACTCTGATTCTACGTTCTTTACTTGATTCAATACATCATAAATAGGTTATGAACTTGAAGAGTCTTTTTCCCATAAATGGTTTTATGAACTCCATAACTTGTCCTTAATTTATGGATTTTCAAGAGCCTTTTTCATTAAAACCTATATTAAACTCACAAGTTATGGATTCCAAAAGTTTTTTTGAATAGTTCAAAACTTGCCCTCAAGTTTTGGAATTTGTAAATGTAAAAGTCTAACTTTTGAAACATTTAATTCCAAACCCTAGAATTTTAAAGTTTAAAATTCTACCCTTATACTATTATAATATTATAGGTTTAATATTCATATATATGTATTAGAACAAAGTCAGTCTTACCGTTAGTAGACCTCATTCACGAAGCCGGTTTATAAGGGGGGATAAGGTTACTGCCTATAAAATGACAGTTTAATGGGTGTCCACTCTCACCCACCGCTTCCTTGACTGGTGGAGGTTCGTTAGCCGAACGGGTAGGATAGGACTCTAATTCTCCCTTCATTAAAAGTATAATGATAAATATGAATTAACTAAACAGTTATAAATTCCCAAATCTTAGTTATTTAGGAAAATATGAATATGGTGCTAACCCATGAAATTGCACATTGCACCTTGTTAAGTCGTTAGTGGAGCGTGTGTGGTTAATCGGTACACTAATCTGGACTGACAGTGCGTGGCAAAGGGTAGTTTGATGTTAATCATAGATCAATGGAGCGTGTGTGGTTAACCGACACATTGATTAGGTGGTTGTAACATTGAGTGTACCAAGCTAATTTGCATGGTTATTCACACCTTGTTTGTGATCCTCGGCATCCCAGTCACAAACTTGAAGGGCACAATCGAGATTTAAACATGCCATTAAAAGTTTCAATGAATCTCAAAGGATCTAGGAATTTCAATTCACTTAAAACCTAAAATTCTTTTTCGTTTTTCATGATGGAAATTGGTAAATCGTAATTTACCTACCTTCAAATATTTTGCAATTGGATTACGGCATTCCTCTTCCAAATTGTAAAACATTGTGTTGGTTCCTAGCCTTAATATTTCATTTGGGTGTTATATTAAGGACTTAAATAAACTAACTTGAATTTCTCCCAATGTAGATGTCTAGTTCAGACAACTATGGTCTTCCCAAATCTTTTGGAACAAGCTTTCCTCTTGAAGATGATGTCCCGCAGTTGGATCGTGGAAGTCATACTTCACTTCCTCCACCTCCTCCAATAATTCTCCCTGACCCACAAGTTCAAAGACTTGAAAAATTCAAGGTCACTCAAGCCCTACTTGCAATGAAACATCAAGATGGAAGGCATGTGTGTACTCACGTCTTGGAGATGAAGTCACATAATGACAGGCTGAGAGTATTGGGTGTCGTTGTCTCGAGGAAGTTGGCGGTTGACTGGGTTCTTCAATCACTTCCTGAGTCATATAGTGAGTTCATTAAGGGCTACTACGTGACAGTCCATGACATGACCCTTATATATCTTACCTATTTGCTTATTGCTGCTGAATCAGCAATGATTTGGCGCACTGGAAAAGCAAATTTTATTGGAAGGTCTACTCCCCAAATTTCCATGGACATTGACAATGGAAACATTGTAAGTCCAGAAAAGATTTCTCTTTCCAAGGGAAAGAGAAAGGCTAAGTCTGAGATTGTCTCATGTACCATTCCCAAAGAGTCAATATGTTTCTATTGCCAAGAGAAGGGGCATTGGTTGCGAAGCTGCCCTGACAACCTGAAAGATCTGAGAAAAGGTAGAGTCGAAAAGTTTGACTCTACTTCACGTAAGTCTACTGTCTCATTCTATTAAGTTATTAATTGTTGATTTTTAATACATGTTGTGACGAGGTTGCATTTTGATGTTTTGTAGGGTCATACAAAGAGTATGCTGAATTTGATCGCGAAGATGGATTTCAATCGCATGGTTTAAAGATCGGATTTTTGAGCTGCTACTTAGGAGTTATGATAGATTTCTAGGAAATATGTAATAACATAGTTTTCATTTGTAATTGCATTGTAAGGAAAAGTTTTTTCCGCATTTTATAAATAAATAAAATTTTGTTTTTATTTTTATTATATCTCCTTCCAATGGCATTTGTGAAAATTGATGTTTGTATGTTTCTATGTTAGCAATATGAATTTGCTTCTTTCGTTTGTGGTAGTGTCGAGTATTTTCCAAATAAGGAAAGATTCTCATCACCCAAGTTTCAATTGGACAGAAACTTGGAATCATGCAAGTTGTATTGTATGATGAATGAGAATTTTCATATTTGGTAAATTAAGACTAATTCCTTGTTCACATGTACATGTGAGTCAAGTGAAGTACTAGGGGATCAGGTACACTGGGTGTGCGTTGGTCAAGATCCACCTCAAAGATCAATAAGACTATTCGTCATAATTTGCTAAAGTTTAGTAAACATGGTTATGCTTACAAGTTTAAGTATAATTTTGAAACATTGGAAAAGGTTCAATGTATGGCAGAATGAATGAGAAGAATCAAATTAGGCAGAAAGATAAAAGTTTCTCCAATCTGAAAAGATGGGAGAGTACTTTGGTATCGTGTTTTATGATCATCTTAATGTTTATGGAAAAACTGATGGGTTTTGAGCATAACATCATTCCTATGGTGTACATGCAACCCTAATGCTTTGGATCTAGGTTTTCCTCAAGTTAAACATGCAAACAATCTTCCAAAGCATAAACCCTAATCTAACATGTCTAAGAACGAAAATCATATGTAAATAAGGGTTTGGAATCTTACCTTACTTGTTATGTAGCAATAACAAGTCAATCCACAAAGTCCTTGACTCTTGAAAGCTTAGTGCCTCAAGTGTTGAACCTCTAATGGAGTCACAAACACCACTAGCAACAAGGAAGAATATGAGAGAGAGAGAGAGAGAGGAGTAGGCTTCAAAAACGTCCAAGACACTCTATGAAGGCATATGGACATTTTCTGGGAGCCTTGGGGTTCCTTTTATAGTTACGGCTTCTAGGGTTATCAACTTGGAAACCCTAATTCCCTTGCTTAGGCCCTAAGCAACATATGGACTCCTAAATGGACAAGCCTTGGATGAAATCTTTATGGACTCTCATAGAGATTTCGTCCACCCTATACCAATAAGGTCCAAGAGCCCAAACTATAAATATTATTGATTTACATAATCAGTCCCCGTTAATTCAATTAATCTCTTTTGACCACAAAATTAATTCTAAATTAATTCTTGACCAATATTAATTAAATAATATGATTTCTCCTTTAATATATTATTCTCATAATATATTAATAAACCATATTAAATCCTCTTTCTCCATAATTGATCCTATTAGTTGATATGGTGAAGGCAACCCAAAAGGACCATGCTCATAATCAGGTCAAGTACATACCAAAATAGTTATAGGCTTAGACACCTAATCCAACAGTCTCCCACTTGGATAAGTCTAATAACTATTTTGCAAGTACGACTTTTGAACCTGATCAGTAATCGTAGCTTTCAAAAGCCGCTGTCGAACTCTGATCTTATCAGAAACATGTCCTTTAGATAAGGGATCATATATTCCTCTATTCTAGATATCGAATGAACTGAGACATGGATTATAATTATTCTCTCTCTTCATGTGTTGTTTCCCGATTTCTGATTTATGACGACTGACTAATTGAACAAATCAAAGTCCTGGCTTGGCCAAGCGCTTTAGGGTGCCATCACTAAATCATCGAGGGGCCCACAGATATCGCTTTTATCCCGCTTAGGGTAAAAGGAACGGATAAACTTCGACTCAGATGCTCACTTGTACCTACTCATCAAATTACACACAACAATATGTTTTATAACACCAAGTTACTGGTGCGTTTACATATTATCAATGTGAAACCGACTTAGTAAATTACAACTCACATGTCTCGGTTTCAAGAATATAAGATATTATCGTCTCACTAATCACCCGTGATAAAATCCATGAAGTGATTCAAGTGAGCGTGGGTTTAATCCAATACTCAAATCTTATTTCAGGAGCACTCATGAACGTTGCAGCAACCTTTGCTATGTCTAAATACTTAGACAATCTACAAACTAATTCATGACAGTCTTCTTTCATACCTACTTTCAAAGTATGATCGAATATGGATAGTTTAAATAATCTTATTATTTTGCAAGTCAAAACATTCGAAGTAAAACACAAGAATAATCGAATCCAATACGGCCTCAAAACTTTTGAGTATAAATAAAACACCTTTTATTTAATCACCATATCGATTACACATTATTCATTGTATAATGTTTTGGATAATCAACTTAATACTTGAATTGAAACAATAGTTATCCCATGCTCCAAGCATGCACAGTATGTTTAGCTATGGTCCTTACTTTGTGAAATAGATCAATTGAACACATTTCCAATGATGCTCATTTCACAATTCACAATCCTTATCACAAGTGTAAGAATATCAAATTCTTTCCATTATTAGAATGTGTTATATTTTAAATATCCAACTCCCATTATGGAAACATTTCCATATTTCGCATACGACAACTCATTCTTAATAGATTCCTATCTATTCGTGATAATGTCAATATGGTCCATCCATTACTATACTTCCAACTGCCCACAAGTGACCAATCCTTGGCGAACCTTAGATTGTTCTTGGCAGTTGTTTAATTATTTTAGTCACGTCCGGTTCTGTTCCTTTTTCCCTCTTAGTATGCTAGGCATTTCGAAAAATTAGATCAGACAAATATTACAGCATATGCAATCGATCCCATACCCGAAGCGTATTGGATACGATTCATAACAAAAACATGATACTTTACCAGTCTCCTGCTATAATATTTCTGTATATAGCATTTCCTTATGTTGAATCCTTTCAACATAACATTCATATATGTCTTTTTTTTTACTAAATTCGATTAAAATTTCTCTACCTAAGCTTTTAGATTTGAAATGAAGTATAATATACTCTCCCTTAATTATAGCAAAACAACTTTTCAACCTCTGCAACTTTGCAAATTGAAACTTTTGTTTTCTATAATTAATATTGCTAACTTGCAATACTCAACATAATGATCATGCTCCCACTAACATGATGATTATTACCTTACTAGCATAACATTTATGCTCCCACTAGCTTTGACACGTATTCAGAAACAGTTGGACTTCTAGAAATCAATGCTTATTGACTTTCTTAACCAAAGTTTATATTTCTGATACGAGATACTTTTCTAAGACTTTATCTAAGCTTCTCAAACTCATACACCTTTCCTTAGATAACTTACATGTGTGTCTAAACAATTCTAGAACTTATAGCAATAAGTCTCGAATGTTCAAACTAATGGCCAAATCTCAGAATTCGAACTATAAAGAGGGAGGGATGTCGTAATCATAATCGAATTTGAGAACGCAATTTACGAAATCGCTATCTCCGTAAAATCTCCCTAGTGAAAGCGTTTCCTCACAATTATTTTCATGAAGCGGAGAGAAGCCTTATGACACTTGGATTTAATGGTGTATGTGTTCCTATCCATGTGAATTTGTCATAACCATAATCATAATACAATGTTTGTGACAAATCCAAACTCATATGGACTGAACCTTATTAATTTCTTAATTTCTTGCCTCATGGAAGCATGAGTGCCCACCATAACTTCCAAGTTGTTCAGCAGCTCACCCATACAGATCAATGAACTTTCACTTGATCAAGGTGTTCTGCCTCATACACAATCAAATAAGAACTCATAGGACTCACATGCATAGTCAACTTAACTGGAATGGCACAGAAACAAGAATATGTCAATCCGATAGGTTATAAGCCTCTAGTCGCGTGCTAGTGATTATCAATAGGTTTACTCTTGATTAGCTCTTGAAACCTTTCAAGATCATTAATACTCCTGCTGACCTCTTGACATATAAAATTCTCTTGTCAAGACACATTCCTTGACAAAAAAATACTCAAGAGTTAGTGTGGATTCTTATCAAGACAAACACTTCACACAATTGGTCTTAATTGGTCTTTGTCTTATCCAAGACATCACAATTTACCAATTTCAATTGTACAAGAGTAAGAACCTTTTCTACTCTACATTTGACGAGTGTTATAAACCTTCTTAAGATGTGTTACTTACCTAAGACATATCACTCAATACACAATCTTGGAGTACAACTCTAAGACTTGATTTTGGAACGAAGTATGATTCATCCTTTTGATTTAACCATTTCAACAATTTCCGATTCCTCTGCTTAGAGGATCAATTGCGATATGGTTTCATAATCACTAGGATGAACATAAAACACGATACAAAAGTACTCTCCCTTCTTTTCAGAATGGAGAAACTTTTATCTTACTGCCTAATTGATTCTTTCTATTCATTCTACTATACAATGAAACTTTTCAATGTATTAGAATTATACTTAATCTTGTAAGCATAATCATAATTACTAAACTTTTAGTAAATCATGACGAATAGCCTTTATTGTTTTTTGAGGTGGACTTGACCAATACACACAATGTGTACTAGATCTCCTATTCCTTTCACTTGACTCTTTGTCAAGGAATTAGTCTTAATTTCCCAAATACGAAGGTTCTCATACATCACACAAAGCAAGTTGTATGATTCCAAGTTTCTGTCCAATTGAAACTTGGGTGATGAGAATCTTTCCTCATTTGGTAAATTTATGACACTACCACAAATAACATAACTAAGAATCATATCCATTTCAATATTGCTAACAATAGAAATAAACAAACATCAATTTTCACAAATAACATTGCAAGGATAAATAAATAAGATAAAACTTAAAAAAATCTCATTTATTTATAAAACGTGGAAAAACTTGTCCTTAAAACGCAATTCAAATGAAAACTATGCTTATTACATATTCCTAAGCAATCTATCCTAACTCTTAAACAGCAGATCAAAAATCCGATCTTCGAATTATGCGATCGAAATCCATTTCTTCGTAATCAGAATCAACTCACTTTTCCTTTAAGCTTCCTTTCTTTTCTTCAATCCTACAAAACATCAAAATGCAATCTTATCACATCATGTATTAAGAATCTACAAATAGGAACTTAATAGAGTTAGATAGTGGATTTACCTACGGTAGAGCCATACATCTTGACTCTCCTATCCTTTCAATCTCTCAGGTAAATAGGGAAGCTTTGTAAACAATGCCCCTTCTCTTGGCAGTAGAAACAAATGGAATCTTTTGGAACAGTACATGGGACAATCTTAGATTCAGCCTTTCTCTTTACCATCCAGTCAAACGGTTTGACCTTGGCCGATCCCTTTCTATTGGGAAGAGAAGACTTTTCTGGACTTCCAATGTTGCCATTGTCAATGCCCATGGAAGCTGGGGAGGTTGATTTAGTTGTCACATTTACTTTACCAGTGCGCCAAATCATCTTTGATTCAACAGCAATTAGCAAATAAGTCAAATCAATGAGAGTCACGTCATGGTCCACCATATAGTAATCATCAATGAACTCACTATATGATTTAGGAAGTGATTGAATAACCAAGTCAGCAGCCAACTTCCTTGAGACAATGACACCCAACATTCCTAATTTGTCAACGTGTGACTTCATCTCCAAGACGTGTGCACACACAGGCTTTCCATCTTCATGTCTTTTTGCCAACAGGGCCTGAGTGACCTTGAACTTTTCAAGTCTTCGAACTTGTGGGTCAGGGAGAAGAATTGGAGGAGGTGGGGGAAGTGAAGCATGATTTCCATTTCGACAATCCAATCGTGGAACATCATCTTCGTGTGGAATGCTTTTTCCAAAGGATTCAGGAAGACCATAGTTGTCAGATTTTGACATCTACAAAACGGGAGAAATTCAAGTAGTTGATTTGATCCTTAATATAACACCCAAATGAAATATTAAGGCTAAGATCCAACATAATATTCTACAATTCGGAAGAGGGATGTCGTAATCCAATTGCATAATATTTGAAGGTAGGTAAATGACGATTTACCAATTTCCACCATGAAAAACGAAAATTGAAAAATTAGGTTTTAAATGAATTTGAAACTCCTAGATCTTTTGAGATGCATTGAACTTTTCAATTGCATGTTTAATCTCGATTATGCCCTTCAAGTTTGTGACTGGGATACCGAGGATCACAAAACAAGGTGTGGATAACCAGGCAAATTAGCTTAGTACTCTCGATGTCAATTACCACCCAATCAATGTGCTGGTTAACCACACACGCTCCATTGATTGGTCTCATATTAGTGTGCCGGTTAACCACACACGCTCCACTAACGACCAACAAGGTGCAATGTGTAATTTCATGGATTAGCACCAACTCCACATTTTTCCTAAAGTAACTAAGATTTGGGAATTTATAAAGTGTTTGGCTACTTCGTATTTGATTATACCTACAATGGAAAGTTGTGTCCTATTCTACCCGTTCGGCTAATGACCCTCCACTAGTCAAGAGTACGGTGGGTAAGAGTGGATACCCATTCAATCGCCATTTTATAGGCAATTTCCTTAAACACCGCTTATATACCGGTTTCGTGAATGAGGCCTACTAACGGTAAGACTGACTCTTTGCTTATACATATATAATATATTAGACTTTTAAGTTTATATAGTATAAGGGTGTATTTTACACTTTTAAAATACTAGCTGGTTTAATCTATTAATAAATTAGACTTTCAATTTTATTAATCTTAAAAAATATTATTATGGATTTATTAATTCTCTCTTTTAATTAAACTTTTAATTAATCTTAATGAAATCCATAAAGGGGGGGTAACTTTGAACTTTTCAAAATACTAGGGTTTTAGAATTTAATATTTCAAAATTAATACTTTTTAATTAAATTATAAATTCCAAAACTTGCGGACAAATTTTGAAACCTTTCAAAACAATAGGTTTTAACTACTTAAATTTCAAAAACTAAAACTTTTAAGTTCAAATTTAAACTATAAAACATAGAGGGTGTAATTTGAAACTTTTCTAAATTACTACGTCAAATATATGACTTATAATAATCCTATATTAACCATATTTGACCAAATCCATCAATTTTGATAAGGATAACCATTCCAAACATAAAAATTAGATTTTAGGAAAGAAAATTTTATGCAGGAAGGATTTTCAAAGGAATATACTTTGAATGTGAGACTTCGTATCTATGGAATTGTCTTGTAACAATCTCTAATAGAGCACTTTGTAATATCATTGGCAAAGTCTTTGTGATTTTGTGTTGTGACATTACAAAAGGATCATTGCATAAATTGTTAGAATCGAACACTGATGGGTTTTGAGCATAACATCATTCCTATGGTGTACATGCAACCCTAATGCTTTGGATCTAGGTTTTCCTCAAGTTAAACATGCAAACAATCTTCCAAAGCATAAACCCTAATCTAACATGTCTAAAAACGAAATTCATATGTAAATAAGGGTTTGGAATCTTACCTTACTTGTTATGTAGCAATAAAAAGTCAATCCACAAAGTCCTTGACTCTTGAAAGCTTAGTGCCTCAAGTGTTGCTCCTCTAATGGAGTCACAAACACCACTAGCAACAAGGAAGAATATGAGAGAGAAGAGCAGGCTTCAAAAACGTCCAAGACATTCTATGAAGGCATAGGGACATTTTCTGGGAGCCTTGGGGTTCCTTTTATAGTTGAGGCTTCTAGGGTTATCAACTTGGAAACCCTAATTCCCTTGCTTAGGCCCTAAGCAACATATGGACTCCTTAATGGACAAGCCTTGGACGAAATCTTTATGGACTCTCATAGAGATTTCATCCACCCTATACCAATAAGGTTCATGACCCCAAACTACAAATATTACTGAGTTACATAATCAGTCCCCGTTAATTCAATTAATCTCTTTTGACCACAAAATTAATTCTAAATTAATTCTTGACCAATATTAATTAAATAATATGATTTCTGCTTTAATATATTATTCTCATAATATATTAATAAACCATGTTAAATCCTCTTTCTCCATAATTGATCCTATTAGTTGTTGTGGTGAAGGCAACCCAAAAGGACCATGCTCATAATCAGGTCAAGTACATGCCAAAATAGTTATGGGCTTAGACACCTAATCCAACAAAAACCATATCACAATTGATCCTCTAAATACATCTTAGTGCATTTGTATGGCTAAGAAGAGGAATCGTGAATTGTTGAAATAGTTTAAATCAAGAAGATGAGTCATACTTCATTACCAAAACAAGTCTTAGAGTCATACTCCAAGATTGTAACCTTTAGTGACATAATCTTAAGAAAGGTTTAAAACACTTATCAAATGTAGAGTAAAAAGTTTTCTACTCTTGTACATTTGAAATTGGTAAGTTCTGATGTTTTGGATAAAACAAAGACCGACTAAGGCCAATTGTGTGAAGTGTTTGTCTTGATAAGAGTCCGCACTAACTCTTGAATATTTGTTTTGTCAAGGAATGATTCATGACAAGAGAATCTTATATGTCAAGAGGGCAGTGGGAGTCTTAAAGATCTTGGAAAAGCTTCAAGAACTAATCAAGAATAAAACCTATTGTTTATCACTAGCACACGACTTGAGGTTTATAACCTGTCGTGTTGACATATTCTTGTTTTCGTGCCCATTCCAGTTAAAGTTGACTATGCATGTGAGTTCCGAGAGTTCTTAATTGGTTGCATAACAACCTGGAAGCAATGGTAGGCCGTTGTGCTGCCAGGTGGCAAGAAACTGAGATTGAACAAGTTCAGTCCATATGAGTTTGGATTTGTCACTAACCATGTCTTGTGATTATGGTCATGACAAATTCACATGGATAGGAACACATACACCATAAAATCTAAGTTTCATAAGGTTTCTCTCCGATTCATGAAAATGATTGTGAGGAAACACTTTCACTAAATAGATTTTAAGGAGATAGAAATTATGATATTTGCATTCTCAAATTCAATTATGATTACGACATCCCTCTTCATAATTCGAATTGTGAGAAATAGCAAAGGTCTAAACATTTTAGACTTATGGCTGTAAGTTCTAAAATTGTTAAGACACACATGTGAGCTATCTAAGGAAAAATATATGATTTTGAGAAGACTAGATAAAGTCTTGTCGAAGCATCTCGTATCAGAATCTGAACTTTGGTAATGAAAGTCAATAAGTATTGATTTCTAGAAGTCCAGCTGATATCTGAATACATGTAAAAGCTAGTGGGAGCATAAGTGTTATGCTAATAATAATTATTATGCTTGTGTGAGCATAATTATTATGGTAAGTGTTGCAAGTTAGCAATGTTAATTATAGAAAACAAAGGTTTCAATTCGCAAGGTTGCATGGTTTGAAAAGTTGTTTTGCTATAATTAAGGGAGAGGAATTTATACTTCATTTCAATTCTAAAAGCTTAAATTGAGATTTTACTGAAATTTAGTCAAATATATATATATATATATATATATATATATATATATATATATATATATATATGAATGTTATGTTGGAATGGTTCAACATAAGGAAATTCTATATATGGATGTGTTAATTGCGTTCTCAAAATTCAACTATCATTACGGCATCCCTTTTCATAATTCGAATGATGAGAAACATGGCAAATAGAAATATTATAGCAAAAGGTTGGTCAAGTATCATGTCTTTATGTCAGACATTATGAATCGTGTCCCATATGCTTCGGGTATAGAATCGATTTCATATGCTATAATATTCTCGTGTTCTAATTTTTCCGAATGCCTAGGGCATTTGGAGGGAAAAGGATTAGAACCGGATATGACTAAAGTGGTGAAACAACTATTAAGGACAATCTAAGGTTCGCCAAGGATTGGTCGCTTAAGGACAGTTGGAAGTATAGTAATGGAAGGACCATATTGACATTATTATGAATAGACAGGAGTCTATTAATAATGATATGTCATATGGAGAATATGGAATGTTTCGATATTGGGAGTCAAAGAATAGATGAGAAAGTTAGAATATTTTATGGAAGAAGGATGTTCAAAGGAATGTACTTTGAATTTGAGACTTCATTTCCATGGAATTGTCTTGTAACAATCTCCAAAGGAATATTTTATAATATCATTGGTCAAGTCTCTGTGACTTTTGGCACCTAGACATTACAAAAGAATCATTGCATGATAGTTTAGAATCTAACACTTTCTAGCAGTGACAAGAATTTGGAATTCTTACACATGCAATAAGGATTTGGAATTTTGAAATGAGCATCACTGAAATGTTTTTCAATTGATCTATTTCACAAAGTAAGGACCATAGACAAACATAGACAAACATAGTGTGCATGCTTGGAGCATGGCATAACTATTGTTTTAATTCAAGTATTAAGTTGATTATTCAAAACATTATACAATGAATGATGAGTAATCAATATGGCTCAAAAGTTTTGGGGCCATATAGGATTAGTATTATTCTTGTGTTTCACTTTGTATGTTTTGACTTCCCGAATAACTAGGTTATTCATACCATCCATAGTCGATCATAATTTGGAAGTAGGTATTGAGGCAAGACTGTCATGAATGGGTCTGTAGTTTGTCTAGGACAAGGTGGCCGCAGTGTTCATGAGTACTCCTGGAATAAGATTCGAGTATTAGATTCAACCCAAGCTCATCTGAATCACTTCACGGATTTTATCACAAGTGATCATAAGACGATAATATCTTCTATTCTTGAAACAGAGACATGTGAGTTGTAGTTGCGAGTCGGTTGCACATTGACATATGTAAACGCACCAGTAACTTGGATGTTATAAAACATATTGTTATGTGTAATTTGATGAGTAAGTACAAGTGAGAATTTGGGTCAAAGTTTATCTGTTCCTTTTACCCCATGTGGATAAAAGCGATATCTGTGGGCCCCTCGATGATTTAGTGATGACACCAGGCCTGGACTGATTTGATTTGTTCAATTAGTCGGTCATCATAAATCTGAAATCGGGAAACAACAGATGGACAGAGAGAATGATTATAATCCATGTCTCAGTCCATATGATGTCTATAATGGAGGAATATATGATCCCTTATCTAATGGAAACATCATTGACTGGGTCAGACTTCGACAACGGCTTTTAAGAGCTACGATTGCTAGTCGGTTTGTGGAGTCGTACTTGCAATAATAGTTATTAGACTTATCCAAGTGGGAGACTGTTGGATTAGTGTCTAAGTCCATAACTATAATTGGTATGTACTTGACCCGAGAGTAGCATGGTCCATTTGGGTTGCATGGCACCGGAATAATGGATAATTGAGAAGAGGTTATTTATGATTTATTAATATATTATAAGTTCTGATATATTAATATGAAAATTATTTAATTAGTATTGATCAAGAATTAATTTGAAATTAATTTAGTGATCAAAAGAGACTAATTAAATATATGGGGATTGATTGTGTAAATCATTCATTCTTATAAAGTGGGCTTATGATCCATAGTTCTTTATGTTGGGCTAAACCCATGTGGTGACCCATGGATACTTCATGGAGGTTAAAACCCATGGAGCCTAAGGAATGTGGAAAGTCATGCACATTAGGGTTTGCATGGTGTAACCCTAGTTGTGCCACACTATATAAGAAGCCCCTTGTTTGGTGAAATGTGCACTAGTGATCTTTGGTAGAGTCACAAAGCCAATTTCTAGAGCAAGCCATTCTCTCTCAAGTTATCCTTTGTCATAGGTGTGTTGTGATTCCATTTGAGGCATTCACACTATTGATGCTAAGTTCTTAAAGGCCAAATACATCAAGGATAGCAAGCTACAACAAAAGGTATGTCATCTAACTAGAATTTTGTAGTAAAGATACACCATTGTATGCTATTTAGGATGATGCTTTGGAATATTGAAAGTTTGCATGTATATTAGATAAAACATAGATCCAAAGCATTGAGGGTTGCATGTACACCTTAGGAGTCTTAGAATGCTCAAAACCTTCACAATCATGTTGATATCCTTTGTTACGAAAAATCCATTCGCCTCAATCTGCCAGATGGCGAAGCCCTTGTTATCTACGGCGACAAACTCAGCACGAAACTTCGCATCATTTCTTGTATTAAATCCCAAAAATACCTATGAAAGGAGTGTCACGCATTCCTAGCCCATGTAGTTAACGAAAAACAAGAAGTTAAAGACCTCGAGAGCATCCCCAAAGTCTGTAACTTCCCTGATATTTTCCCCGAGGACCTTCAAGGAGTTCCTCCCAAACGCCAAGTCGAGTTCCGAATCGACTTGATACCTGGAGCTACCCCCGTAGCCAAATTCTCGTATCATCTAGCTCCAACGGAAAGGCAGGAATTATCCAGACAACTTAACGAACTGCTCAGCAAAGGATTCATTATACCAAGCTTCTCACCCAGGAGAGCATCAGTCTTATTCATTAAGAAGGATGGGTGTTTCCGGATGTGCATAGACTACCGTGAGATCAACAAACTCCATATCAAGAATCGCTACCCACTACCCAGAATAGACGACCTCTTCGATCAACTTCAGGGAGCGAACTATTTTTCAAAGATAGACCTGCAATCGAGGTACCATCAACTACGAGTCCAAGAGAGTGATGTTCCTAAGACAGCTTTCCAAACTCGATATGGTCACTACAAGTTTGTAGTGATGCCCGTTGGTCTAACCAACACACCCGTCGTATTCATGGACCTGATGAATAGGGTGTGCCGCCCATTCCTATACAAGTTCGTGATAGTATTCATAGATGATCTTATCTATTCACGAAGCGAGGAAGAACACAGCCATCACTTAAGACAAGTTCTAGAATCACTTAGGGTAGAAAAGCTTTACGTGAAATTCTCTAAGTGCGAGTTTTGGATTAGGAAGGTAACTTTCTTGGGTCACGTGGTTAGCGAAGAAGGCATACATGTGGACCCTTCCAAAATAAAGGCAATAGAAAATTGGTCAGCACCAAGAACGCCCACAGAGATCCGTCAAGTCTTGGGTCTTGCTGGCTACTATCGCAGATTCATTCAAAAATTCTCCAGGATTTCAAAGCCTCTTACTTCCCTGACTTAGAAGGGTGTACCCTTTAGTTGAGGAGAAAAGCAAGACACTGCGTTCCAAACATTGAAGCAGGCCCTATGCAGCGCACCTATCTTTTCTCTTCCAGAAGGGACGAAGGACTTCATTGTCTACTTCGATGCATCCAATCAGGGACTAGGTTGTGTACTCATGCAGCGAGGGAAAGTTATTGCCTACGCCTCGAGACAACTTAAGGCACATGAAGTCAACTACACAACTCACGATCTATAGTTGGGATCAGTGGTGTTCGCACTAAAGATCTGGAGACATTACCTGTACGGTACCAAGTGTACTATCTTCACCGACCACAAAAGCCTCCAACACATCTTTGATCAGAAGGAGCTCAACATGAGACAACGGCGATGGGTAGAGCAAATCAATGATTACGAGTGAGAAATTCGCTATTATCCAGGTAAAGCCAATGTAGTAGCTGACTCCCTTAGCCGGAAGGAATACTCAAGTCATAAGGTGAAGGCACTAACCATGACAGTCCATTTCCACCTATCCACACAAATTAAAGAGGCTCAGCTAGAAGCTTTAAAACCAGAACATGTGGCAGGAGAAGCCTTGAGAGGAATGGAGAAGAACTTCGAGATCAAGGGAGACAGAGTTCGTTATTTTATGAACCGGATCTGGACCCCAAATTTCGGTGGTTACAGAGACATAGTCATGAATGAAGCGCATAGGACTCAATTCTCTGTTCACCCAGGTTCAGATAAAATGTATCTGGATCTCAAAAGGCTATATTGGTGGCCAAAAATGAAAGAAGAGATTGCTACCTACGTGGGCAAGTGCCTAACTTGTGCCAAGCTCAAGGTAGAATATCAAAAGCCCTCAGGTTTACTCCAGCAACCAGAGATACCTGAGTGGAAGTGGGAGCGGATCACAATGGATTTCATTACCAAGTTGCCCAAGATGTCGGGTGGTCATGACACCATTTGGGTAATCGTTGACAGACTGACCAAGTCCGCTCACTTCCTGCCAATCAAAGAGACAGACAAAATGGAGAAGCTAACTAGCACCTACATCTGAGAGGTAGTACGACTGCACGGTGTGCCCATATCTATTATCTCGGACAGAGATAGTAGGTTCACCTCGCGATTTTGGCAGTCACTACAGAAGGATCTTGGAACTAAGTTGGACATGAGCACAGCTTATCATCCTCAAACTGACGGCCAGAGTGAGAGAACCATTCAAACTCTAGAAGACATGTTGAGAGCATGTGTGATCGATTGCAGTAAAGCATGGGATACCCATTTGCCATTGGTCGAGTTTTCATATAACAACAGCTACCACACTAGCATAAAAGCTGCTCCATTCGAATCCCTCTATGGCCGTAAGTGCAGATCCCCTATGTGATGGGCTGAGGTGGGTGACACGCAGCTAGCTAAAGGACAAGTTCCTGAAAGTACTCTCACTCGCCCCGAAATCATTCGAGAAACCATGGAAAATATCGTACGAATCCAAGAGCGGTTGAAAGCCTCAAGAGATAGACAAAAGAGCTACGCAGATAGAAGACGTAAACCTTTGGAATTCTAGGTTGGGGGCCATGTTCTACTGAAGGTCTCACCCTGGAAGGGCATGATACGCTTCAGAAAGTGTGGAAAGCTCAATCTGAGGTACATTGGGACATTCGAGATCCTCGCTAGGATCGGCCTCGTAGCATACAAACTCCGTTTACCACAAGAACTTAACAACATACACCCAGTCTTTCACGTGTCAAACCTTAAGAAGCGCCTATCCGACGAAACTCTTGTGATTCCACTGGATGAAATCGAGACAAATGAGAGTCTTAACTTCGTGGAAGAACCAGTCGAAATCATGGATAGGGAAGTCAAACGAACGAAACAAAGTCGCATACCAATAGTGAAGGTTCGCTGGAATGCCAAGCGGGGACCTGAATTCACTTGGGAGCGAGAAGACCAGATGCAACAGAAGTACCCGCATCTTTTTCCTAGTCCATGATTGTATTGTATAGAATAATTTCGGGACGAAATTCCCTCTAACGGGGGGGGGGGGGGGGTGATGTGACAACCCGATACTTTTCCAGTCAACAAAAGTCAACTCCGTTAAATAATTTTTCGAATCTCGAGTATTTCCGTAAAGTTTGTAAGGGTTAGAAAATAAATTATAAATATATAATTAAAGTTTGTATAAATTTTCGGAACCAAAAACACTCGAAAATCAGGATTTTTCCTCGAAAATCAGCCTAATTCGTTCAACCATGCGTTTTCGGCCGAAAACCCTCGGGCCGAAAACGGATCTCGGCCGAAAACCCATCTTCTGACCGAAAACCCAACCGATATAAAGGTTTTCCTTCGAAAATTTGATCATTTCTCACTCATTTCAACCGGAAACACTCTCAATTTTGTCTTAAGTATCATCCAAGAACACTCTCATCTTTAAAAGAAATCCTTTGAATCTCCATATTTTTCCTCAAGAACACCAACAACAACAATAACAACCTTCAAACCTTCAAGCGGCCGAAAACACCAGCAACCGGGAACACAATTTCGGCCGCAAACCCGTGTTTGGCCGAAAACCAGTTTTCGGCCGAGAACTCCTTAGAACCGAAAACCTCTTTAACACTCGATCCATTTTCGGTAACTATTCCTAGTATAAAAACAAGTGTTTTCTAACACTTTAATTAATGGTTTCGTTAATATAAAATACAATTATGTGTTTAATTATCATTAGGATGTCGTTACTTCCGCGTACATCAACTCGAGGGTCATCTTTCCAGTATCGATGTCCAGCACGCACACTAAAACAACTGTGAGTAGGGATGAGATTTAGAATCGAAAAACCGGACCGGAACCGGATCCGTTAGAACCGGAATATGTAAAACCGGTCCGGGTCCCGGGTTTAAAGAATGGCTCTATCCGGGTTCCGGGTAATCCGGCTTTCGGGTCCTTCGGGTCCAGGTAAACCGGGTTTAAGAACCGGAACCGATTTTAGGGGTCGGAACCGGTTTCTATGGAAAGTTTAAAACATGCATATCTCATTCGTTTGAAGTCGGATTGTCATGAGGTTTTTTCCATATTATAGTTTATAGTTTTTACATGATTTTAGACTATAATTTTGTCATTTTTGGGTTTATATTCATTGACTTATAGTCTCTCAAAGTCGGGATATCAAAGCTGGAAATTTTATGTTTTTCAGCTTTTTTTTGTATTCTGTGATAGTTTTAAAACATGCATATCTCATTCGTTTAAAGTCGGATTGGCATGAGTTTTTTTTCCATAGTATAGTTTATAGTTTGTACATGATTTTAGACTATAATTTTGTCATTTTTGGGTTTATATTCATTGACTTATAGTCTCTCAAAGTTGGGATATCAAAGCTGGAAATTTTATGTTTTTCAACTTTTTTTATATTCTGTGATAGTTTTAAAACATGCATATCTCATTCGTTTGAAGTCGGATTGACATGAGGTTTTTTTAGAGTGTAGTTTATACTTTGTACATGATTTTAGACTATAATTTTGTTATTTTTGGATGTTTATTCATTGACTTATATTCTCTCAAAGTCAGGATATCAAAGCTGAAAATTTTATGTTTTTCAGTTTTCTTTGTATTTCGTGATAGATTTAAAACATGCATATTTAATTCGTTTGAAGTCGGAATAGCATGCGGTTTTTTCCAAAGTGTAGTATAGAGTTTGTACATGATTTTAGACTATAACTTTGTCATTTTTGGTTTCATATTCATTGATTTATAGTCTACCAAAGTTGGGATATCAAAGCTGCGAATTTTTTTTTCTCGGCTTTATTTTTGTATTTTGTGAAATTTTAAAACATGCATTCGACCCACTTTACCCGGTTCCCCGAGTTTTTCAGTTTTAGACCCACTTTACCCGGTTCCATTCGACCCACTTTGATATTTCTGGGTTTTTCGGTTCTAGACCCACTTTACCCGATACCTTACCCGGAACCAAACCGGAACCGGTTCCTATATACCGGTCCGGTTTCCGGTCCTAAAAAATCTCGTTAACCGGTTCTCGGGTTTTCCGGGTCCGGGTCTACCGGTTCGGATTTGGACCCACTCTCATCCCTAACTGTGAGTTCATACCCCTAGGTTTTCAATATTTTTCCATGTTTTTAGGGGGGGGGGGGGAAATACAAGTACAACACAATTAAATTTGTGTAAACAGTCAAACGATTTCAAACGACCTTAAACTGTTTCAGTCAGTTGTAACAATTATTTTTACGGTAACATATTTTATATATAAATACGAGTACAGATCTTTAATCTTTTGTAACATGCTAAGCAAAGGTAAATTTTCAGGATAATCATAATTCCAATGGAACGAACATATAAACTATAATATGTATAGCTTATTGAACACCGATATCATATTTACAAGATACCGAGATACAAAACAAACGAATATATAAACTATAATTGGTATAGTTTATGGAACATAAGTACTATCTTACTAAATACTGGTTTTGTCACCGTAACGAACATATAAACTATATTATATATGGTTAATGGAACATATAAACAATTATTCATTTCAAAGGATTTTCAATTATTCTACACTTAACCGTCGATATAGCTTTTGTGAGATAACATCTTCAAGTACTTATTCAAGTGCCAACAAAAGTCCTAACCTTAATAAGCAGAGTCTCCTGGAGGGAGAGCGTGAATTTGTGTATAGATGTATACGGGATTGACAACCCCGCACCCCGACTGTTAGCTACAGTTGGAACGGAAGTTCAGGGATGACAAATGTCATGAGCGATTTTCGACACCTGAAGAACGTCGAGTCAGGCCATCCGTCATATTATGTATGGTTATGAGAACTCACAATTTAATATCGAACAACACGATTATTGTATGAATAAGTAACCACTTCACTTAGTTTTATTTAAATAATAAGACTATAAAACATTATTTTACAAGTACCACTGGTGAATCCAGGGGGTTTTAACAAGGTATGAATACAAAAGGCTATTCCAGCACAGATAAAACATACATTCATAGCTTTATGGAATTTAAAAATACCTTATACTATTACAGAGCAGTATATCACTTAAACTTTTCGAGTCCAACCATTTACAACAGCAAATATAGGATTTTCTGGGAAAAACACACTTACATTTTCAAGAAACAAATTGATGGCTTTCAATTACAAACATGCTTATGAACTCACCAACTTAAATTTTGACACACTTTCAAAACCACTTGTATTCTCAGGGAACTGATAAGACAGGTACATCCGCGGGTTTTTGAGAAGACGGGGCTTTTAGAGTCGCGTCTTTTATACTTTTGTTATACCTTTTGATGTCATACGAACTATGTGATGAACAGATGTAAATACAATATTTTATCAATGTAATGGTTGTGTTTGCTTGATTACTATTATACAATTGTTGTGATACTGTACATGACGTCCTCCGACCCCGAACGTTTCCGTTGTTCCGGTTTGGGGGTATGACACTACATAAATCGAAGGCAAGAGGTATTGATCATATAATTCAAGTCAATGGTATATAAACCCACAATCAAAGTCTAAGGATGTAAAACCCATAATCAAAGTAAAAGCGAAAATCCTTGTCATTTAAACATCATTCAAAAACATGTACTTAATTAGGATGTCTCTGAATCATAACTATAATCTTCAAGAAAGGAAAGTACAAATTATAGATATATTAGCCAAATAATGTATATACATATAATATTGCACACACGTCAAAATACACATATAATGGGGACAAGTATTCCAAGGTAAAAGTACCCACCTTAGTCCAATGCTAGAAACACCATGTACTTCTTCACTTGAACAACATTTCTTTAAACTCATGCTTCCAAGTCAACACATAATATCATTATCATAAGGTGTCAAAAGACTAAAACACCCTTCCATGTCTTAACTCATAATTCTAAGATCATAATACTCCTTACGTATCCTAATATGAGTTAAGGAAGCCAAAGAAGACCAAATGAAAGAACTAGAATAAAAGAACTCACAAATAGCAAAGTGGGAAATGGGAAAAACCCGTTGACAAACCACGCTCCACCATGGGTCGTTTCGTGTTTCCTGCAAAGCAGATCAAAGTTTTACCTTTATTTCTCATTTTGCCAACCAACTTGCAAATAAACGTCAAAAATGAATTCATTGACTCAAGGGACTTCCAAAAAAAGTTCATAAAAATCAATTGAACATAGGAAAGGATCCCTAATGGTTCAATTCCTTAGGATAAACATCAAACATCTAATTAGTACACAAACTTCAACTTGAAGCTCAAAGAGCACATAAAGCTTAATTCACACCAAAATCACTATGTATGAAAGATAGATTACAACCAAATGATCTAATACTAATATAGAAACTTAAAACATACGAAAATCATGAAGTCGTGGAAGCTTGGAACTCAATCCATGATTAACATTGAGCTCAAATCTTCACATGAACTCCAAACAAGCTTGGCATAAACAACATTCCAATAATAGGTTAACAACAAGACCTAAAGATGATGGTTAAACCTCAAAAATAACATTAAAACAACTTCCTAGCACCTCATAATTCATGGATTTTAGAAAATCCTAAATTATGACCAAAAACCAATTAAACCCAAATAAGAGTAAGATTTGAAATTCTACCAATGTATAATGAATTGAATACATTAGATAAACACAAAACACCATAATCCTCAATTTACATCATAAAAATGGATTCCACATCTACGGTTAATGAAACCCATCAGAGAAACCTAAACTTCTAAATCTCACAACTACTTCCTAGTTGGAGCTTAGAGATGGTTTAAAGTTGAAAAGAATAAGACGCTACCTATAGATGCAAGAATTTGACCAATGCTTCAAATAAGAACTTCAAGCATCAAAACACCATGGATTTAGGAGGAAAACTTTGATCATGGAGGGAGGAACATGGTTGATTCGTAAATAAGAAAGGAGGAGGAGAGAAAGGGTTAAATGCTCATAACTTTAGTCGATTTGGCAACATAGGTCTCTTCTTACAAATATCTCGTCAAAATGGCTCCAAACTAACTAAAGAACCTAAAATAACTCACATACGGTCCTTCCCCATAAAAATCTTTCCAAAATTAGTCCTAACAGTTAATTGGTCAACTCTTATTTTCCTTACTCTAGCTTTCATGCTCCCTTCCTCAACTAAGTTAGACTCTTTTTAGATGTTTCTCCATCGACCATCACTCTCTTTCACTGTAGCTGAACCTCTCACATCTACTGGTTCTTCCGATGCTCTTAACACTACTACTGATTTATCTCCCTCTTATACGTGAATATTAACACATTGCTAATAGTTTAACGGTTTTATGTGTTGTTTTTAGAACAATTAGTGTCCACCATAGTGATATTGTCGTCTTTGTATTTTTTTCTTTAACATTAAGGTATGTGTTCGACACAACACCTCCCATTATTATTTTATGTTTTATGTATCTATGTACAAAACTAAGCCCGCCCCAAATCTTGTGTCTCAAGTCCATCATATCCAACATAAAACTGTCATGCCTCAAATCTTAACCCAAATAGGTACCATATAACTTTTATTTCAGTATTATTTGTTTTTTTACAATTTTGTCCTAAGTTTTAAGTTTCCAAAGAATTTTGTCTAAAATTTTTTAACAAAGTTCCTTTTATATATATATATATATATATATATATATATATATATATATATATATATATATTTTCTAAATTTTGTTTTATTTTAAAATAATATTTTTTACAACTTTTTTTACCATCTTATTTTAACCAATCTAGTTTTACGAATTCATTTATATAAAATTAGTTATTTTAAACATACTTTCATTTCTACAACCTGTTTAATATTTGTTTCTATTCATGTTTTTTTAAGATTTTTTCATTTTTACTAATTAGTTTTCTTATGTTTTTCATAAATTCGATTTTTATACATATACGATCCTAAAAATTAATATTTTTGCATTTTTATTTTTGTGGACCAAAAATAGATTCTTATTTTTGGCGTATAGTTATAACTGATGTATAATTATACATACACAAATTTCCAGACTGATTGCACTTTAACTTGATATATATATTATAACAAATAACAATATCAAATTTGAGAAACTATACATTACGTTATAAAGGACCATGGTTTACCCCGCCCCTTAAGAGGAGGTAGCCACTAGCCTCTTTAACAGGTTCCCATGATTTCCAGCTTTCAACGGCCATTATTTTCCATCTTTAGTAAGCAAACCGCCAATCTTCGTTGTTTTGTGTCTGGTGGGCCTATCCCACTTACTAATAAAAAACATTTATATATTATATTATATTATATATATACAGATGTCAGTATAATTGATTGCAGTAGAGGGGTACTTGCCTCTTTAGCTGAGATTGTAGGTGTGGACCTGTCATACCAGTCTCGCCTTCGAGTTCGAGACCTCTTCAATCGATTCAAGTGGATGATCGAGGTTTTTGGAGAACTGGGGCCTCGATTTTCAAGAATAGTGATGGGTTTTTAGTGGCGTTTTCACTTGATCCGAAAAAAGTTCCATTCTTTTTAACTGCTTGAAGCTGTTCCCAGTTTTCCAGTGAACTTAGCAGATTGCGAAGTTCAGGTACTTTCAGTCTTTTTCTCTCTTCTTTCATGTTTTATCTTTTGACTTACAGCTTTTACGGGTTTGTGGTTTGGGTACTGTTGATTTCTTGTTTAGCTGCTTACTTTATTTGTTACTGAATGTGTAATTCATGTGGGTAATCTACAGTTCGTGTGGTCAATTCGACTTAGGTCCATTTACTGTCTATTCAATTACAATTTTGATTTTATACTTTTGGGTTTTCGTATCATGTTATATGGCTTTAAGATTGTCTCAACTTAAGTGCAATGATTCTGTGGGCCATTTCTTTTACCAAAAATAAACCTAGAAATTAAAGCAAAACAGAGCTTCAAGATTGGGGAAAATGGGGTTTTACCAAGAAAATACCATGAATTGGTGTTTGCTCATTTCAAGATAGGGGAAAACTGTTCTTTTATGTTATTTTTTTTTACAAACGTGGTTTTTGATTATCATATCGCTTTTCTGAGTTCATCAGATAACATTTTTGGTCAAACAGCGATGATGGTATTGATCTTTTTTCTTGGATTCCTCATCATAATTTACAATATGCGCCTCAATTGCTTCTTTTCAATGGTGGGGTTTTCAAGATTTTTGTTTTATAACTTTATAACTTATTTTTACACTGTATACTAACACCACTTCACTCACATCGACTTCATTCACAGCATGTTATATTGATATTAGTTCCTCTGTTCTACATACAGATCTGATCACAATGTCTACATCAAGGCCAAATGATCAATCTTCCACCAATTCCGCAAGATCAAAACACAGTGCAAGAATCATTCATCAAACAACAGTAGACGCGAAGCTCCACGCTGATTTTGAAGAATCCGGCGACTCATTTGACTACTCAACTTCCATCCACGTCACCAGCACGGTGGCTGGCGGCGAACAGCCTCGCTCCGACAAGATAACCACCGCGTATCTCCACCACATTCAAAAGGGCAAACTAATTCAACCTTTCGGATGCTTATTAGCCCTTGATGAAAAAACTTTCAAAGTCATCGCCTACAGTGAAAACGCACCCGAAATGCTCACAATGGTCAGCCATGCAGTTCCCAGTGTCGGTGAAAATCCACTTCTTGGGATCGGCACCGATGTGAGAACCATTTTCGCGGGTCCCAGTGCTAATGCTTTGTATAAGGCGTTAGGATTCGGTGAAGTTTCTTTACTAAATCCGATTTTGGTTCATTGTAAAACCTCCGGGAAGCCGTTTTATGCAATCATTCATCGGGTCACCGGAAGTTTGATCATAGACTTTGAACCCGTTATGCCTAATGAAGTCCCCATGACTGCTGCTGGGGCCCTCCAATCCTACAAACATGCAGCGAAAGCCATTGCTAGGTTACAATCACTCCCTAGTGGTAGCATCGAACGACTATGTGACACCATGGTTCAAGAAGTTTTTGAGCTCACGGGTTATGATCGGGTGATGGCTTATAAGTTTCACGACGATGATCATGGTGAGGTGGTGGCTGAGATTACAAAACCAGGGCTCGATCCTTACCTTGGGTTACATTATCCGGCGACTGACATCCCTCAAGCTGCAAGATTCTTGTTCATGAAGAACAAGGTTCGAATGATTTGTGATTGTAGAGCAAAACACGTCAAAGTACTCCAAGATAAGAAGCTACCTTTCGATTTGACATTATGTGGGTCCACACTCCGGGCCCCACATAGTTGCCATTTACAGTATATGGACAACATGACGTCCATAGCTTCTTTAGTAATGGCGGTGGTAATAAATGACATGAATGATGAAATCGATAGCCCCGATCCACAAAAAAGAAAAAAGTTATGGGGATTAGTTGTTTGCCATAACACCACTCCAAGATTCGTCCCTTTTCCACTACGTTACGCTTGTGAATTTCTTGCTCAAGTTTTCGCAATTCACATCAACAAAGAATTGGAATTAGAAAACCAAATTCTCGAGAAAAACATATTGAGAACACAAACGCTATTGTGTGATTTACTAATGCGAGATGCTCCATTAGGCATTGTTGCACAAAGTCCAAACATTATGGATCTTGTGAAATGTGATGGAGCAGCTCTTTTGTACAAGAATAAAGTATACCGAATGGGTGTTAGTCCAACTGAATCTCAAGTCTTTGATATTGTTTCTTGGCTCTATGAATACCACATGGATTCAACCGGATTGAGCACCGATAGTTTATATGATGCGGGGTATCCGGGAGCTCTTGCTCTTGGTGACATAGTTTGTGGAATGGCATCTGTGAGAATAACCGAAAAAGATATTCTTTTTTGGTTTAGATCGAATACGGCTTCGGAAGTTAGATGGGGTGGAGCGAAACATGAGAAGGGTGAGAAAGATGATGGGAAAAGAATGCATCCTCGGTCGTCTTTTAAGGCTTTCTTGGAAGTTGTGAAAACAAGGAGTTATCCATGGAAAGATTTTGAAATGGATGCGATCCATTCGTTGCAACTTATTATGAGGAATGCTTTGAAAGAGAATGAAGTTGCGGATTTGAAAACGAATGTGATTCAAAGTGGTTTCAATGAGCTTAAACTTGATGGGATGCAAGAATTAGAAGCGGTTACTAGTGAGATGGTGAGGTTGATTGAAACGGCTTCGGTTCCGATTCTTGCGGTTGATGTTGACGGTTTGATAAACGGGTGGAATACGAAAATTGCTGAGTTGACCGGGTTGCCTGTGGAAAAAGCTATTGGTACTCATTTGTTAACACTTGTTGAAGAATCTTCGGTTAAAACGGTGCAAAAGATGTTGAATCTTGCATTGGAAGGTATTCTCTTTCAACCGTGTTTCTTTTTTTTTCTCTCTCTAATTGAGTGTTGAATTGAAAAGTAACATAATGATGATATTTGAGAAAAGGGCTAAATGCGAAAAATAGCAACGTACTTTTATTTATTTGTACAATATAGCATCCTACTTTGATTTCAATATTTTCTTATTAAGGAATTGTAGTTTGAAATATCTACCTTGTTATATCTTTGTACTTTTAATCTTTTTTGTATTTCAAAATTATACTTTGGAAAATTTACCCTATAGCAGTGTAAATTGTTGACATTGCTATAAATTAGTTGATTTTTCAAAGTACACTGTTATAATAAACTAATCAATAAAAGTACATTCCTTTTTCTTGCATTTAACCTTGCGAAAGTGACAGTCAATTTTAGAAATTGAAGAAAAAGTAAATGATAAATTTTGGGAAGAGATAAAATTTAACAGGGAAAGTTTATTTTCTTTAACTTTATGTTTTAATCTGTTGAAAACTAAGTGTTAATTTCTTTCTCATTTAAATACATAAGAAACACCTACTTAGACGATTCCATTCCTCAAAATCAGTATATATGTGTATGATCTTTGTACTTTGAAAAATCTACCTTGCTATATCTTTGTACTTTTAATCTTTTTTGTATTTGGAAATTATACTTTGGAAAATTTACCTTATAGCAGTGAAAAATGATTTTAAATTGATGACATTCTCATAAACTGGTTGATTTTTCAAAGTACAATGTCATAATAAACTAATCAATAAAAGTACATTCCTTTTTCTTGCAGTTAAGTGTTTGAGAGAAAGTGAGAGCATGGTTTTATGTAGAAAAGTCTCATTATTTTGATAAATTTTTTGATAAAGTCCTAATTTTTTTTTGAACACTGAAGTCTCAATTATATAATTTCACGATAATCCGTCATTTCCTGTTAAAATAAAAATAATGACTTTTTCGTTAATTTGGGTAAAATATTAAATAATCTGGGCTTTTCTGTTCAATGTTTTTAGGACTTTATCAAAAAACTTCCCAAAATATTGAGACCTTTCTGCATAAAACCCAAAAAGTAAATGATAAAATTTCAGAAAGTTTATTTTCTTTAACTTTATGTTTTAATCTGTTAAAAACTAATAGTTAATTTCTTTCTCATTTAAATACATTAGAAACGCCTACATAGACAATTCCATTCTTCAAAATCGTTATATATATGTATAATCATATATAATCTTCATTATCTTTGTGGTGTCTATGTATTTAGGAAAAGAAGAAACCGGTGTCCAATTCGAAATCAAAACACACGAATCAAAGAAAGAATCCGGACCAATCACACTTGTAGTCAACGCATGTGCAAGCCGAGACATACACGAAAGTGTTGTAGGCGTATGTTGTATTGCACAAGATATAACTCACCAAAAAACCATAATGGACAAATTCACTCGAATAGAAGGAGATTACAAAGCCATTGTGCACAACCCAAATCCACTAATCCCACCAATCTTTGGAACCGATGAATTCGGTTGGTGTTCTGAGTGGAATCAAGCCATGACCGAGTTATCCGGGATTTCAAGAGGAGAAGTCATTGACAAAATGCTTCTTGGTGAGGTTTTCGGGACCCAATCAGCATGTTGTCGTGTTAGTAACCAAGATGCATTTATAAACCTAAGCATTGTTCTTAACAAAGCAATGACAAGTCAAGAATCGGAAAAGATTTCATTTGGGTTTTTTGCTAAAAGTGGGAAGTACGTAGATTGTGTGTTATGTGTGAGTAAAAGGGTGGATAATGAGGGGACAGTTACTGGGCTTTTCTGCTTCTTGCAACTTGCAAGTAGAGAGCTTCAACAAGCTCTTCATTTTCAGAGAATGTCGGAGAAAATTGCAGCTAAAAGACTTAAAGCTTTAGCTTATATAAGAAGACAGATTAAAAATCCGCTTTCTGGGATTATACATTCGAGGAAAATGATGGAGGATACTGAGCTTGGAGATGAGCAGAGGGAGCTTCTTCACACTAGTGCTTTGTGTCAGAGACAACTTAATAAAGTACTTGATGACACTGATCTTGATAGGATTGTTGATGGGTATGATTAAAAATGTTGTTTCTTTAATTTATTGTGGAGAATTTCGTTGAAAAATGTTGATTTATTGAAATGTTTGCAGGTATTTGGATCTTGAAATGACGGAGTTTACTCTCCAGCAAATCTTGGGTGCGTGTATAAGTCAAGTAATGACAAAGAGCAATGTGATGGGTATTCAAGTAGTGAACAATGTTCCAGAAGACATGTTGTCAGATAAACTTTTTGGGGATAGTGTGAGACTTCAACAAGTTCTTGCAGATTTCATGTCACTATCTGTTTCTTGTACGCCAGCTGGCGGCCTCCTGTTTATTTGGGCCAAATTAACTAAAGATCATTTGGCAAAATCAGTCCAGCTTGTCAATTTAGAACTCAGGTATGTTCTTTTAGGCTCCATAATTTGTTAACCACCACACTACAGAATAAAACAGGTTGTACTGTGTTTGGCATGTATCAAACTGTGTTTGGCATGTATCACAATATTAACCAGTTTTGTCTTGTGTAACAAATGCAGCTTAATGGTTCAATTGATTCTTGACTTAGCTAAGTGTGTTGATTTGAACCCTTTTTTGGTAGGATAACACATACAGGAGGTGGGGTCCCTGAGGAGTTGTTAAGGCAGATGTTTGGAACAAGTGTAGATGCAACCGAAGAGGGAATAAGTTTGGTGATTAGCAGAAACCTGTTGAAGCTCATGAGTGGAGATGTGCAGTACCTGCGGGAGGCAACAAAGTCGACTTTCATCATTTCTGTTGAACTTGCGGCTGCGGGTACCAAGAAGCTGTGAACAACTTTGTTCTTTGTTCGGTGGCTCATTCAAGAATCAATGTTTACATGTTAATTTTCAGTTTGAGTTTGTGTTTATGTTGTGGTGGTGGTGTTAGTGTGCAACTGTAATCAAGGACTTTGTTGCCTTTTCGAATAATTGTAAGTCATGGTGTTTGAGTTTGGTTTATAGTGCAGTTCTTGTTAGTTTATCCCATATCAGTGAGACGTCGTCATATCTCTCTCTCTCTCTCTCTCTCTCTCTCTCTCTCTCTCTCTCTCCAATGACTTCACATATAAATCTTAAATGGTATTGGAGTCAGTGTCTTCAACCGCTTAACAAATCATATTCTATCATCATTGAACCTTCATGTGTGAGGAGTGTTATGTATCACATATTGATGCGACACGGTCTGACAACATATTAAGTTTGTCCATCATATTCTATCATCATCGAACCCAAAACTCTAATACTTTTAACCACTTGGAATTTTGTTGAACTACAACATCCTTGCTATTAATACTTTAACCTTTTCAATTTTTTGACCTACAACATCTTGCTATGCTCTTGAGTTTTGTAACATCCTCATCTAAGGGTTAGAAGTTTAGTGATTTTAGTGAAAATAAAAAAACTTTCTTTTAAATAAATAATTTACTAATTATTATTATAATAATAAAAATAATAAATAATGTGATATTATTAATTAAAAACGATAACTAAAGAAATGCTATCTAAATACATAACAAAGTTAAAAAAAGGTTAAATATGACAACTTTCTGAAAGACATGTTTGACTAAATGAATTGACCAAATTAAATGAATATAACCTAAATGTCATATGATGTGGTGAGAAAGTACAATATATGAAACATTTTAATGTCTATATGGAAATTGGGGGAAAAGAATACCAAATAATTAAACTAAGCGATTTGAGGGACTAAATGTGACATAAAACCATAAATTTGAAACTACATAAGAGAGTTGTTCTCATTAATTAGGAGAAATCGATCCACATAGAGAAATGGAGAAGAGCATGACGATTTTGATCTAATCTAGAGATTGTAGATGAATCTTAAGGAGAATTAAAGAAGGAAATCAGCATTTACAACCTACATGTTTTTGGAGGTAGCATATTCTTTTAATTTCTACCAAAATTTTGAATTAATGTTTGATAATTTACATTGAATTTGTTCTAGTAGTATGTGGGTGTTGATTCAAGTATAGAATACAGTTTTTTGTGTTGTAATACCCCGATTTTCAAATATTACATTTGTGACCCTTCGAGTGAGTTTTGTTGCAAAATGGCCCATAGTGGCATTGTCGTAATTTTGGGCAAATCAGAGTACGTTGGGCGTACCAGTGTGGTACGCGGAGCGTAAGGCTTTTAATGGGACGACGTCATTTGGGAGTACGTTGGGTATACAATGCATACGCTGGGCGTACTCCGTCTGGGTGAAAACCCTAATCTTGAGTGTTTGGACCCTATTTATTGATCCTTAAGTTTCATTTCTTCACCCCATTCTAAGCCTCCATCCTTAGGATCGTTTCTCTTGCAAACCCTATCCCAATTGTTGCACTTTGAAGTTTGAGTGTGTGTTTTGTATGTTCCAAAGGAAGAAGAAGGTGGTGGTGATGTTTGGAAGCTAGAAGCAAGCTTGGATCTAGAAGTTTTGGAGGCTAAGATGCAAGAGCATTACCCAGAGTTGTTCACCGCAGCAGACTTCGAGGACGAAGTCTAGTTCAAGTGGGGGAGAATTGTAACACCCTGATTCTCAGGTATAAATTTTACAGCTTTATTTCCACTTTAAAGGGTCTACTCGACGAGTCGAATGCCCTGACTCGTCGAGTAGGAACGAAATTAGCCGCGTGTTTTAAGTGACCAATTCAACGAGTCGGAGGACACGACTCGACGAGTTGGAGCTGGTGGATGAAACCCTAATTTACAGGGTATTACATCCTATTTAAAGAGTCATTAGCCTCCCTTACGGCCCTCCTTGAGCTCAGAAACCCTAGTTTCTGTTTACTCTCCATATTTGTGTGTTTTAAGCTTGGAAGGTGGATCTTGGTGGGAAGGATTTGAATTTCAAGAAGCTTGGAACAAGGAGAAGCTGTATATTTGAACTCTATTCCATCTTAGCATCACGTTGAAGGTAACAAGTCGTTACCTTGGCTCTCCATTAGCAAGATCTATTCATTCATGGGTTTAGAACCCTTTTTAGGGAATTATTGTGGTATTTCCGGATTTGGGGCAAGATCTGAGGTTACAACTTCAGACCTGGACCCCTTTAGCCTCTTATGGTCATAAACTCTCAGCCTTTCTCAAGCTATGGCCTACCCATTGCCTTAAACTTCTTCTTTAGCTTGGTTTTGGCTCTTAAGACCTTGCATTCACGTAAAGTTTGCAACTTTACGTGATAACTAGGCTCTAGGAGGCTAGATATACCATTTGGAGCTTTGGAATGACTAGAAAGCATCTGAACAAGAAATGGACTGTATGAACTCGACGAGCCGGATAAGCCGACTCAACGAGTTGGGAAGGGTTCTACTGTTGTTTGATTTATGCATGGACTCGGTGAGTCAGTAGAGGACTCGACGAGTCAGTTAGGGTTTCCCCCGACTTCTGGAGACGCATAGACTCGGCGAGTTGGTCGGAAACTCGGCGAGTCAGTGAGGGTTTTATAACCTTCTGAACTCTTAAGGAACTCGACGAGTTGGGTCAACATGGACTGTTGACTTTGATCATTGACCTTGACTTTGACCAAGGGTTGACTAGTTTGACTTCTGGGGGTATTTTGGTAAATTGGAAATTTATGGAATGATCTTATGGTAAATATAGGTGGTGGATTTCGTGGCTGTGATTCGAGAGTTTGAGCTTATCACTTCAGTTTGACAGTTGTGAGGTGAGTTATCCTCACTATACTAAGGGGTCGAAGGCACCAATGTCGGCCCATTGGATCTGATATCCTAGTAGTAGGTGTTATGATTGAGTATGAATTAGTTATTCATGCTAGTTGTTATGCCAGTTGGTAGATCTGTAGGACTACCTTTATCACTATCTGATTATCTGTATGTGCATTAGTTATGTTATATGTCGACATATTATGTGGGATGGGTTGAGGTTGTACTGCCCCGTGTGGTAGCAAACAAACCCTAGAGTATTCCAGATATGAGCTGAGGTCCGGGTAGGGCATGCCAGACTCATATTGAGGACTCAGGAGCATTCCAGATACGAGCTGAGGGCCGAGCATGGCATGCCAGACTCGTACTGTGGGCTCGTGAGCATTCCAGATACGAGCTGAGGACCGATCAGGGCATACTAGACTTGTACTGTGGGCTCAGTGGCAAGCCATATGTGAGCTGTGGGCCAGAAGGCAAGCCAAACCCACACTGTGGGCCCAGGGGTAATCCAGTCTGTAAAGCTGTGGACCCATTACATGTTGTTATTTTTATATGTGCTATTTGCTATGTATCGATATTTTGGGGGAACTCACTAAGCTTTGGGCTTACAGTTTCAGTTTTGGTTTCAGGTACCTCAGATGACCCTGGGAAGGCAAAGGCGTGATCGTACAACTCCTCACATTTTATGACTACGTTTCTAGGATACTCTGATATAGAACTGTTTTGAAAACAAATCTGTAATAATTGTTGGTTTCTAAGTGTTTTTAAAAGTTAAATTTGGCCTGATTTTTATGAATGTTTCAAGTGTTAGGTTATGAGCATTATAACACTCCTAAGTGTACATGAAACCCTAAATACCTTGGATCTATGTTTTCTCTATTATACATGCAAATATGAATATTCCAAGGTATTACCCTAACTAGCATACAAAACATTGATTCATATGTAATATAGCAAGTTAAAAGACATACCTTTTGATGTATCTTGATTCCATGAAGCTTAAGAGCCTAGTGCCCCAAGTGTGACACCTCAAATGGTTCACACAACATAAAATACACTTGGAATAACATAGAGAGAAATGAACCACTTCATGAAATCGGCAAGCCCTCACCATTCCTTCATAGTCTCTCATGGTGGCCTGATTTTGGGAAGAATAAGATGCTTATATAGTGTGTCACAATTAGGGTTACACCATGTAAACCCTAACTGTCATGGCCTTTCATTTCCATGATCCATGGGTACAAAAACACCATGAAGCATCCATGGAGCATCCTATGGGTTTTAGCCCAACTTGATAATCCATGGAGCATTAGCCCACTATACAAGTATGGATGATTTACACAATCAACCCATATATTTAATTAATCTCCTTTTGATCACTTAATTAATTCCAAACTAATTCTTGATCAACACTAATTAAATAATCTTATTAATATATTAGAACTTATAATATATTAACAAACCTGAAGTGTTATTTCTCTCATTTTAGTCTATCCAAATGCATGATGCCATGTAACCCAAATGGACCATGCCAATCGGGTCAAGTACATACCAATTATAGTTGTGGACTTAGACACTAATCCAACAGTCGCCCACTTGGATAAATCTAAAACTATTATTGCGTATGACTTCAAACCCGACTAGCAATCGTAGCTCTTAAAAGCTGCTGCCGTCGAACTCTGAACAAATCAATGACGCGTCCATCAGATAAGGGATAATATATTCCTCCATTCTAGATATCATATGGACTGAGACATGAATTATAATCATTCTCTCTGTCCATTTTTTGTTTCCAGATTTCCGATTTATGAAGACCGACTAATTGAACAAATCAAATCAGTCCTGGTTTGGCCAAGCACTCACAAGTGTCATCATTAAATCATCGAGGGGCCCACAGATATCGCTTTTATCCCTTTAAGGGTAAAAGGAATGGATAAACTTCGACTCATATGGCTTGTTCTACTACTTGTTGAATCATACACAAAGGCACGTTTTATAACATCGAGTTACCAATGCGTTTTCGTGCAATCAATGTATAACCAACTCATAGTAACAACTCATATCTCAAGGTTTGAAGAATATAAGATATTATCGTCTCATGATCACTCGTGATAAAACCCATGAAGTGAGTCAAATGAGCGTGGGTTGAATCCAGTACTCAGAACTTATGAGCACTCATGAGTGTTGTAGCACCGCTTTGTCCAACATCTTAGACCTATACAAGCCAACCCATGACAGTCTTGATTCATATCTACTTCCAACATATGACCGACTGTGGATGGTTTGAATAACTTAGTCATTCAGGAAGAACGACCTAGTTATTCTGGAAGTCAAAACATGCAAAGTGAAACACAAGAATAATCGAATCCAATATGGTCTCAGAACTTATGAATATAAATAAACACACCATTTATTTATCACCATATTGATTACCCATCATTCATTGCATACTGTTTCAAACTATCAACTTTATACTTGAATTAAAAAAATAGTTGTCCCATGCTCCGAGCATGTACACTATGTTTTCTAAACACTAGTCATGTCATACACCAAGTATGCACACTATGTTTTTCCAAACATTAGTTATGCCATACACCAAGTATGCACACTAAGTTTGTCTATGATCTTTACTTTGTGAAATAAATCGATTGAACATAATTCCAATGATTCTCATTTCACAATCCCAAATCCTTACCGCAAATGCAAGAATTCCAAATCCTGCCGTTTACCTAAATCTGTTAGATTCTAAACTTATATGCATTGATTCTCTTGTAATGATTATGCACAAAGTCACAAAGACTTGTCAACAGACATTACAGAGTATTCCAATGGAGATCATTCCATGGAAACGAAGTCTCAAATTCAAAGTACATTGCTTTGAACATCCTTCTTGCATTAAGTTTCTTAATCTTACACAGATTTGATGAATAACTTCCACCTATGGGAATATTTCCATATTCTCATTTTGACTATCATTTCTGAACAAGAGTTGCCTCTTTTCAGAACATGTCAATATGGTCCTCTCCAAAATTTACACCATACTTCTAATTGTCCCTGAGCAACCAATCTTTGGTATACCTTAGATTGTCCTTGACAATTGCTTAATCAAATTAGTCATATCCAATTCTAGACCTTTTCCCTTCTTAATGCCCCAGACATTTAGAAAAATTTAGAAAGGATGAATATTATAGCACATGCAATCGATCCTATATCCGAAGCATATGGGACACGATTCATGATGTCTCACATAAATACATGATACTAGACCAGTCCTTTTGCTATAATATTTCTATTTTCCATGTTCTCATAATTCAGATTATGAAAAGGGATGCCGTAATCATAATCGAATTTTAGAACGCAAATAATGGACCCATATATAGAATTTCCTTATGTTGAGCCATTCCAACATAAAATTCATATATATATATATATATATATATATATATATATATATATATATATATATATATATATATATATATATATATATATATATATATATATATATATATATATATATATCCTTGACTAAAGATGATTAAAACCTCAATCTAAGCTTTTAGAATTGAAATGAAGTATAATTTCCTCTCCCTTAATTATAGCAAAACAACTTTTTCCCAATTGAAACTTTTGTTTTCTATAATTAACATTGCTAACTTGCAACACTTATCATAATTATCATGCTCCCACTAACATGATGATTATTAGCATAACACTTATGCTCCCACTAGTTTTGACATGTACTCAGAAATCAGCTGGACTTCTAGAAACCAATACTTTATTGACTTTCTTACCAAAGTTCAGACTTCTGATACGAGATGCTTTTATAAAACTATATCAAGATCATACACCTTTCCTTAGATAGCACATATGTGTGTCTAAACAATTTCAGAACTATGAAAAGGGATGTCGTAATCATAGTCTCAATTGTTCAGACCTTTGCCATTCCTCACAAGTCCATGTTAGTGTGCCAGTTAACCACATGCGCTCCACTAACGAATTTGAGACTGCAAATATCACAATTGCTATATACCTAAAATCTACTTAGTGAAAGTGTTTCATCACCATCATTTTCATGAATCGGAGAGAAACCTTATGACACTTAGATTTTATGGTGTATGTGTTCCTATCCATGTGAATTTGTCAAAACCATAATCACAAGGCAAGGTTAGTGACAAATCCAAACTCATATGGACCAAACTTGTGCAGTCTTAACTTCTTGCCACCTGGCAGCACAAGGGCCTGCCATTGCTTCCAAGTTGTTATGCAACCAACTGAGAACTATCAGAACTCATATGCAAAGCCAACTTTAACTAGAATGGGCACAAAATTAGGAATATGTCAACACGATAGTTTATAAACCTCACGTCGTGTGCTAGTGATAAACTACAGGTTTTTACTCTTGATTAGACTCTTTCAAGATCTTTTAGACTCTCACTGTCCTCTTGACATATAAGACTCTCTTGCCAAATATTCAAGAGATAGTGTGGATTCTTATCAAGAAAAACACTTCACACAATTGGCCTTAGTTGGTCTTTGTTTTATCCAAAACATCACAACTTACCAATTTCAAATGTACAAAAGTAGGACACTTTTACTCTTACATTCGACAAGTGTTATAAACCTTTCTTTAAGATATGTCACTCAACTTACAGTCTTGGAGTATCACTCTAAGACTTGTTTTTGGAACGAAGTATGACTCATCTTCTTGATTTAACCATTCCAACAATTCAAGATTCCTCTTCTTAGCCATAGGAATGCACTAAGATTTCCTTATAGGACTAATTGTGATATGATTTCTAAATCATTAAGATGATCACAAAACATGATACTAAAGTACTCTCCCATCTTTTCAGATTTGAGAAACTTTTATCCTTCTGCCTGATTTGATTCTTCTCATTCGTTCTGCCATACATCGAAACTTTTCCAATGTTTCAGAATTATACTTAAACTAGTAAGTATAACCATATTTACTAGGCTTTAGTAAATCATGACGAATAGTCTTATCGATCTTTTGTGGTGGACTTGACCAGTGCACAAGAATGTGTACTTGATCCCTTAGTCCTTCACTTGACTCACATATACATGTGAATAAGGAATTAGTCTTAATTTTCCAAAGATGAAAATTCTCATTCATCATACTATACAACTTGCATGATTTCCAAGTTTCTATCCAACTGAAACCTTGGGTGATGAGAATCTTTCCTTATTTGGTAAATTGGACATTACCACAAATGAAAGAAACAAATCCATTTTCCATTATTGCTATCAATGGAATCATATAAGCAACAATTTTTCACAAATTCCATTGTAAGGATACTTAGACTAAATAAAATAAAAAATTTCCTTTAATTTTAAAACTCTGCGGAAAAACTTATCCTTACAGTGCAAAATCATATGAAAAAACTTGTTGTTATCTATTCCTAAGCAATATATCATAACTCCTAAGCAACAGCTCAAAATTCTGATCACCGAACCATGCGATCGAAATCCATCTTCGCGATCAGAATCAACATATACTTCCTTTAAGTTTTCTTCACTTTTCTTTGATTCTTAGAACATCAACATGTGACCCAGTCACATCATGTAATAAGAATCTCATAATAGAAACTTAACAGAGTTAGATAGTGGACTTTACCTGAAGTAGAGTCAAACTTCTTGACTTGATCAACCTTATGATCTTTCAGATAAATAGGCAGCTTCGCAATCAATGCCCCTTCCTTTGGCAAGAGAAACATATGGACTCTCTGGGAATGGTGCACTGGACTATCTCAGGCTTGCCTTTCTCTTTACCATTTGGTCAACCGAGTTGACTATGGCCAATCCCTTTCCATTGGGAAAAGGAAGCCTTTTCTAGATATCCAATGTTACCATTGGCAATGTCCATTGGGAAGTTCATCTCCTAATCAAATTTTCTTTACTAGTCCTCAAATCATTGCTAATTCAGCAGCACCAAGAAAATAGATAAGATCATTAAGGGTCATGTCATAGTCTGTTTCATAGTAGTCCCAAAGGAACTCACTATGTGACTTAGAAAGTGATTGAACATCCAACTTTTTTAAGACTTTGACACCCAACTCTCCCAGCTTTTCAATATGTGACTTCATCTCCAAGATGCGATCACACATAGACCTTGCTTGCCAATAGGGCTTGAGTGACCTTGAACTTGTGGGTTAGGGAGAATAATTGGAGGAGGTGGAGGAAGTGAAGTTCCAAGAGATTTGGGAAGATCATAGATGTCTGAACTAGACATCTTTTGGAGATATTCAAGATAATTGATCTAAAGTCCTTAATATAACACCCAATATGAAATATTAAGGCTAGGATACAACACAATACTTTTATAACTTGGAAGAAGGATGCCGTAATCCAAGCTATAGAATATTTGAAGGTAGGCGAATGACGATTCACCAATTTCCACCATGAAAAACGAAATAATTTATTAGGTTTTAATTGGATTTGAAACTCCTAGATCTTTTGAGATTCATTGAACTTTTCAATGACATGTTTCAATCTCGATTGTGCCCTCTCAAATTTTGTGACTGGGATGCCGAGGATCACAAAACAAGGTGTGAATAACCATATAAATATACTTGGTACCCTTAATATTTACCCCTCAATCGATGTGCCAGTTAACCACACGCGCTCCACCGATACTATGATAAACATTAAGTTACCCTTTGCCTACCTTGTTAAATCCAGGTTAGTGTGCCGTTTACCCACACGCGCTCCACTAACGACTTAAGCAAAGTGCAAAGTGTAATTTCATAGGTTAGCACCAAATTCACATTTTCCTAAGTAACTAAGATTGAGAATTTATAAAAGTTTAGTTACTTAGTATTTATCATTAATACTTTTAATGAAGGGAGAATTCTAGTCCTTATCCTACCCGTTCGGCTAACGACCCTCCACCAGTCAAGGAAGCGGTGGGTGAGAGTGGACATCCATTAAACTGCCTTTTTATAGGTAGTAACCTTATACCCCCCTTATAGACTGGCTTCGTGAATGAGGCCTACTAACGGTAAGACTGACCTGCTCTTATACATACATACATACATATATATATATATATATATATATATATATATATATATATATATATATATATTATTAACTTATAATACTATAAAGTATAAGGGTTGGATTTTAACTTTTAAAATTCTAAGGGCTTAACTTGGAATTAAAGTATTCATAAGGGAAAACTTTACAAATTCCAAAACTTGAGGGCAAGTTTTGAAACTATTCAAAACTATTCAATTCCATAACTTACGTGTTTAAAGTAGTTTTAATACAAAAAACTCTTCAAGATCCATAACTTGAGGACAAGTTATGGAAGACTTTAAACTATTAAAAGAATATGACTTTTCTTTATTCATAACCTATGGAAATATTTATGAGTTTTATGAATCTTAAATGTGACTTTTCATATAACTTGGGGACAAGTTACAAAAAACACATTTTAGAACCAACTATTAGATTAATTTAGATTGAAAACAACAATTTCACATAACATTCTTATTAATCTAAGCAACTCATAAGAACAAGATAATTCAATCAAACTTTTTCATGTAATTAGCCTAACCATTAAACTAATACAAAACATGAATCTATTGACAATTATCTTTGAAATTGGATTAGAATGAACACTACCACATCAAAAACAGGTTTATAAGTTGAAAAACAGCTTAGGGTAATGTTCCTAGTCCAATTCCAGCCAAAACAGTCGAAGATATGTTGTCTGGGGGTCCAACTCGTCGAGTGCATGAACCAACTCGACGAATTGGATGAGTTTAGCCTTTGACTCGTCGAGTCCCTTCATGGACTTGGCAAGTATGCTGAGCAGACAGCAACAAACATCGATATTTCAGCCAATTTTGCAAGTATAACAAGAAAACGAACCTAGTCTCTGATACCACTGTTGGGTTATGAGCATTCTAACACTCCCAAGTTTACATGCAACCCTAAATACCTTGGATCTATGTTTTCTCTATTATACATGCAAATATGAATATTCCAAGGTGTTACCCTAACTAGCATACAAAACATTGATTCATATGTAATATAGCAAGTTAAAAGACATACCTTTTGATGTATCTTGATTCCATGAAGCTTAAGAGCCTAGTGCCCCAAGTGTGACACCTCACATGGTTCGCACAACATCAAATACACTTGGAATAACTTAAAGAGAAATGAACCACTTCATGAAATTGTGTTGAGAGAAAAACTTTGAGACACACTTGAACAAACGTTAGAACAAGTATATTGCGGAATAGTTAATCTCGAAGGATCTAAAAGCTCAACAATAATATTAATAAGTTAGAGTTAGATAGTTAGAGAGTTAGTTGCGGAAAGTAAAGAAATGGAAATGACAACAATTGTTATATCAAGAATACACATAAGTTGATTCATAACGAGGAATGCATTCAAGCCAAGTTAATAAGTGAGATCAAACTTAGTGATTAAGTCACAATAGACTTGCTCCGAAGAGAGATTGTAATCAGTTATGTTCTAGTAAGGTTTGAGAGTAAGAAGAGATGCGTGATAAGATAGAGAGATAGAAAAGATATCTTCAGAGTTGTTTTTGAATAAGAACGAATGAGCTCTATTTATAGAGTCTCAGGAAATACACTAGATTACGTCTCTAAGAGTAGCCATGCAAGGCATACTGGACAATAGAGAGTATTACAGGAAATAGACAAAGTAAAGTAATCTAGTAAAAGTGATTGAGGTTGATGATGACTCCGGATGCGGTTGCTGATGAGGGAGCTTGATTGCGGGTTCTTGTAAACTGCGGTAGCTGAAGTTCAATAGGGTCACTTTTCATGATTCAACAATTTCCCCCCTAAGTGACCTCTTTAACTTTTCTTCAGCTATCAAGTTTAAGAAACTTGATCAGGATCCACCAAAACTTCCTGATATTTTCCAACCAATTGATTCTTCTTAAAATCTCGAACTTGACTTCGGCAGTTGTGTGCTTTGATCTTTCAACTGCGGTTCGACAGATTTCAAGTTGCTTCCTGGTGAGGCGATTCATGTCAGTCATGGGAATGAAGTATTCGACTTTATCGGTCTTCCTTTTGAAAATGACTCCGAGTTCAGGGAAGTTGGTTGCACCTAAGGATCTTTCTTGATAACCTTCGGTGGGCATTGGTGCAGGATCGAGTGGTGGTAGATCAAACTTTTTGGCAATGGTGGGGTAGATGTCTGCGTCGATTTTAGCAAAATCACAGACAGTTTCCTTCAAAAACGTACTAGCCCTTTCAAGCGCTATCTTCATCTTCGGGTGCTTCTCCGACTTGTTCTGGAACACCTTTCCTATAAGAAAGATTTCTTTAGGATTCATGCAGGGGAAGTCAGCTTGGGTGCGGATATAGTCGTGTTCCCTTCTTGTAAGAGTGTATTGGATGAAGTCAGCCTTCATGAACTTCCGGGGCTTGTAGTTTTTGACTACGGATGGTCTATCGTTAGACCAAATTTTCTCAATGGGAGAGGCATGCTTTGCATAAAATCGGTTAAGTCTCTCGAATTCCATTGGCAGTCTTTTGTGGTCTGGAAGGCTGCGGTCAAACTGCTCAAACAATGTGAAGTATTTAGCATTTGGGGAGATTGGAACATCCCAGTAGCCATCCGAGGGGGGTTCAGCATATGTGAGATATGGTTTGTAGTCGTCATCCAGCAGTCTGCGGTGGGGATTGATCCAAGAGTTTATCAAGGATTCATCCATGACAGTGTCAAAACCGCATTCTCTCCATATGAGCTCAACAAGTTTAGCTGCTTTCTAGTCTTTTTTCTTTTGAGTGGTGGCAGGGGAGTCATTTGAGCTTGGAGAGGACATGTGATCCACCAGTTTTTTGAAATGAGGGGGAGTCTCTGGTTTCTTAGGAGTGATATCTTTTTACGGTGGAGTGTTATGAGATGGTTGCGGTGGAGTGTTATGAGATGGTGGCGGTGAAGGTTGCGGTGTAGGGATTTTTTTTGTAGTGATAGGGATACTTTGATGTTGTGAGATGCTTTTGGAATGATGGTCTTCTTCTTCACTTCCCCCTCTTGAGGAATGTAACGCAGGAGCTTCCTCAAGCCATGTTCAGAGACCATCAACCTTGGCAAAAACTTCCTGAAACTGGGCTTTAAGGGCATCTGCCAACTGTTGATTGTTGGGGATGGTAGAGTTGAAGAGCAGCCTGTGAATTTCTTTAGTGAGTTGAAGGATTTCAGGACCATGAAAGTTGGTTGACAAAGATCGTTGTAGTCGGTTGATAGTAGCTTGAAGGACTGAGATAGTGGACTCATATGCAGTGTGAGTCTCGGCTATCAGCTTTTGAGATTGAGTGGATTTGTCCGCAATGGCTGCTTGTAGATCTTTCTTGATTGCGGTCACCTCAGAGATGAGGCGTTCCGCAGCAGCCATGAATTCCTTGTAATCTGCTTGATGATTGTTATCAAGGGACCGAATTCCCATTTCAACCTTGAGAGAAATTCGTTCAGCAGCCAATCTCTCACGAGTTTCCAAGCGTTCGATCCTTTCGATCAAGGACTGCGGTCCGGGCATGTCTTCTGGTTGCGGTTGAGTTGGCTTGACCGCAGCGAGAATCTGATCGACCTTTGCTTGCAGGCTCAAAAATTCTTTCCTTGTTACCGCATTCTTTTTCTTTTTCTTCTTCTCTTTAGGCTTAGAAGTTGAATGATGAGAGCCACTAGATTCTTCTTCTTCATCAAACATCATGAGATCATCATCAGAAGGACTGGGCTTATTTACCTCCTGAAGATCAACATCATCAAAACCGAAGGTGGGAGCAGAGCTGACTTCTATTGCGGTTCCTTCGTCTTGTGATTCTTGAACAGTTGGAGTTGGGATTGGATTTGGAGTTGGAGTTGGAGTGACTTTGGAGGGAGCTGCACCTTCACCAGTGGATTGAGCTTTGCAGATCGTCTCAGCCATTTCTATAATCCAGTCTTGAACCTTCAGAATGGTGGCTACGGTATTGGCATTATTAATTGCGTCTGCCCAATACTTAGCTACTGATTAGATTTCATGTTCCTTCTGTTGCTGTTGCTTAATTTGCTGTTCTTTGCATGCTTGGAATGCCCTACGGAAAGCGGCATACTTCTTGATATCTGACTCAGACACCGGAGTGTAGTGTAACCATGAGTCGTTTGATTCTTCACCGTCAAATCCTTGGTATCGCACCGAAGTGTTCTTCGGGTCTACGGATCCTTGCACATTTGTGCTCACCGTGCCTAAACCACCTGTTACTGAGGTAAGCAGAGTAGCATTTCCTGAGCTTCCTCGGTCTCCTTGACCCGGAGTCAAGTTTGGCCTCGGCTCAGTTCCGGCAAGGGCGGAAGAAGTGCCCTGCAGTTGGGAAGGTGTTTGAAGTGTTTGGGTTACATTCAAGAGGATGGAGTTCAACTCCTTAGGAGAAAAGAAATGTAGTCGGGAAGCCTTAGAGACCTTAGGGCGAGAACCAGTGTTATCCTCTTGGGATTGAACTGGGGGGGAGTCTCCACGATGCGGTGAATCAGACTCACTTTTTGAGCCTGAGTGGTATTCGATTGTGGTGTTGAATGGGTCTGCGGACACCCCAAGGACTACCGGAGCCTTTTGAGAGGCTGAGGTATCAGTCCGGTCACGCATTTGGCCAGTGGGATTGGTTTTTCTTTTCTTAAGGATGGCAATTGGTTGCGCATCCTCATCAGAGTCACTATCATTTGTGGGTGCGGTTGGGGTGATTTTGCGTTTCTTTGAGGATGCGGTTGGTTTGGGAGCATCTTTCTTTGGGGTTCTTTGTTTCTTTGAGACGTTGCAGGGGCCTTGATGAGATGAGGCTAGTTTCTTTCTTCTTTGAGAAAGATTGGAGGGAGTAGTGGAAGATGGGACTGCGGTACTTCCAGGGGTAATGATTGCAGATGTGGTTGGAAAAGGCGGGGTAGGAGGGTATGGGGCAATACCCTCCGTAGCCTCAATATGATCTGAGACATCAGCAGTCTCAAGACCAAGAGTGGTGAGAATGTGGGTTGGAAGTCTTCTAATAGGTCCAAAAACAGATTGATCAGATGAGGGATTGTACCTTTTGAGATCCTTGGTGACAAAGAAGTTGATGTCGTTGCCCATGCTGATTCCTGCGTCCGCATGGAGGTCTGAAATGCAGAGGGACCAGAATCTTGCAAATGTAAGTTCGGTAGGGTTCTCCCTTGGGTTCTCCTTGGGAATGTATTGCAGAAAGTCATCCCATAGTATATGACCGTAATTGACATCATGGCCAGAGAAGATACTCCATACTAACTCTAGGAGTTTGAGTCCCATATTATCCGTGCCTCCAGTTCTGCCGGATAGACTGCGGATGACAAAATGGCAAACGAATTGCCAGACCGCAAGCAGTTGGTTTTTCTTGAATTCCCCAATACCTTTGATTTTCTTCTGATATCCCATCTGGTAAAGTGAAGAAGTGATGTCCGCCATGGATGGAGTAAAAATCTTGATTGAGGGATGAACAAGAAGGTTAATGGCAGATAGAAACTTTTCTTTAGACAGAATGACCAAAGAATCGTTAACAAGGTTAAGATGCACTTCTTGTGGGTTCTCGAGTGGTTGATAAGCTGAAAAGGCACATTTGAATAGGGTTGAAAGCGGGACAACGTCTGTGAATGAATCGAAGGGGCCAAACAGGGGGTGATTTTTCAGAAACTTGATCATCAGCTTGATCGGAGCATTGTAGGATGAATGATCTTCGAACACGGCTCTGAAATTGCTTGAGGCAATCGTTGATGTCGGATGTCTTGAAGCAGAGTCTGAACCAGTAGGGTTCACTGATCCAGATGCTTTGGAGTGTTTCTTGGATACACCAGATTTCACCATTGTAGGAGTTTGAGAAAAAGTGTAGAAACAGAGTGTGAAAATGGAGAAAGGATTCAAAGTTTAGAGAGCGTAAACTGTTCTTGGGGAAGAAGAAAGGTTTTTACAGGGATGGAGGTGAACAGTAAACGATTTTACCCTAGGTAAAAGGAATAAGGTAAAGATAAAACATTTGAGGGTTCTTTTGATTTGGGAGGTGAAATCTCAGCCACATTTTATGAAACGGTTTAAATTATTTTTGAGATTTTACCAAAAAAAAGGGCTTTCATTTAATGAAGTGTCAGACGTACATCATCACGTCTGGTGATCGTGTGGTGAGGGTTGGTTTAATCTGTTGTGCAGAGAGAAGTTGTAACGGATTGGACGTGCTGGGTAAGAGGAAAAGACAGATTAAGGATTTGTTTATGGAAAAACGTTCTTTTTGTCATCATACCTAAAATAGGTCTGACACAAGGTTTATTAAAAAAGGAGAGGGGACAGTTTCTCAAGGAATGTTTTTATTTAATGTTTTCTTATTTAATGAAGGATCATTAAATAGCACATCATGAATCAAAGATTAATGAAACAATTGAGAAACTATCAAGGTGGTTGCGGATGAAGATTTCATTGCGGATGGATCATGTATCATTGCGGATGGGTAGATGTATGACTGCAGTAGAAGAACTGAGGAGAGCACTTGTACAAGAAGTTAGTAACAACAAACAATAAGGACCAGTGAAGGATAAATATGATATATGGTTGCGGTACATAGACTGCGGTACATAGGATATACCAAAACCATCTATCATAAGTAACTTCAGTTAGGACCACAACAGAGACCAGGGATGGTCTGCGGTACCTATTAATTCAGAAAGAATTGTGGGTCCGGATTCATCATTCCTAACATTTGTAAGAAACTGGTGAGTTTTGTAGAGTCAAGTGCCTTTGTGAACACATCAACAATCTCTTCATGAGTATGGACAAAGATGAGTTCAATGTTACCTTTCAGGATGTGGTATTTGATGAAGTGATACCGTAGTTCAATATGCTTGGTCTTGGAGTGCTGAATAGGATTGTGAGAAATCGCTATAGCACTTTCAGAGTCACAGTAAATTGGTATCCGCAACATTCTGTATCCGTAGTCCATAAGTTGTGTCTTCATCCATAGTACTTGTGAACAACAGCTGGCTGCGGCCACATATTCAGCTTCTGCGGTAGACAGAGATACACAACTTTGTTTCCTTGATGACCAGCTGACGAGTCTTCCACCCAGAAATTGACATCCACCTGAGGTGCTTTTTCGATCTAGTCTGCATCCTGCGTGATCCGCATCTGTGAATGCTTGAAGGCTGAAGTCATTGCCTGCGGGGTACCATAATACAAGAGACTTGCTTCCTTTCAGGTACCGTAGTATTTGTTTGGCTGCGGTTAAATATGACACTTTTGGGTCAGCCTGATACCTTGCGCATACACCTGTTGCAAAGACAATGTCTGGCCGGCTTGCGGTGAGGTACATCAAGGAGCCTATGATACCTCTATAAGTCTTGTGATCCACAGATTCGCCTGAGGGATCAGCAGAGATCTTATATCCGAAGGCCATGGGGACCTTAGCCGAGGAACAGTTGTCCATGGAATATTTCTTTAGCAGTTCAGTGGTGTATTTTTCCTGATGAATGAATATTCCTTGCGGAACTTGTTTCACTTGAAGTCCTAGAAAGAAGTTAATCTCTCTATTCATGCTCATTTGGAACTTGTTGGTCATGAGCTTAGCAAATCCATCCACCATTCCTTGATCAGTTGATCCGAAGATGATATCATCCACATATATTTGTACAAGCATGAGGTGATCACCATTTGCTTTTCTAAATAAAGTGGGATCAATCACTCCTCTTTTGTATCCGGACGAGACAAGAAATTCAGAGAGAGTCTCGTACCACGCTCTTGGGGTTTGCTTCAGACCGTAGACTTCTTTTTCAAGTTTGTAGCAATGGTCTGGGAATTCAATACGTTCAAAGCCTGGTGGTTGCTGAAGATAAACCTCTTCTTTTAATTCCCAATTGAGAAATGCACTCTTTACGTCCATTTGGTGTATCTTGACGTTTTTGTGGGCTGCGTATGCTAAGAAGATTCTGATGGCTTCCATTCGAGCCACCGGAGCATACGTTTCACCATAGTCAATACCTTCAAGTTGACTATAGCCCTTTGCAACTAACCTTGCCTTGTTTCTGACTACCGCACCAGATTCATCCAGCTTGTTTTTGAATACCCATCCAGTGCCAACAATGGAGTGACCATGTGGCTTCGGAACGAGCTACCATACTTTGTTTCTTTTGAATTCTTCTAGCTCTTCTTGCATTGCGGATATGCAGTCAGGTTCAAGTAATGCTTCTTTGATCGTCCGGGGCTCAACCGAGGACATAAATGCTGCGAAGTGGCAGTGATCAGATAAGTCCTTGGAAGATCGAGTCTGGATACCTGCGGATGGGTTGTCAATGATTTGACCTGGTGGGTGGTCCTTCGTCCATACGTGTAGACGGGGTAGTAGATGATCAGCAGCTGCGGTAGAGGGAATGTCTTCGATATCAGAAGACTCTACGGTTGGAGATAGCAATTCCCCCTGGATTTGAGAACATCCTGCGGAATCATCTTGGATGGTTGGAGTAAGAATTGAGTTTTCTTGAGCAGATGGAAGAGGTTCCCCCTGGATTGCGGATGGGAGATCCTCTGGAACCTGAAAAGGTTCCCCCTGGATTGCGGATGGTAGAGTGATAATCCTTGAGTCTGTTCTTGTGTCAATATTCTCTATATTTTCATCATCCGAATCCGAAGAAACGTTTGAAAGTAATAATTCTCTGTGGATGGGAACTTGAGCAACATCAAGTACTGGAACCTCGACGGTTGTTGCTTGATCCGGAGTAGAGATTTCCCCCTCAACCGGAGAGGTGGAAGTATTGAGAGATGCTACTTCGGATAGGGATGGACCAGATACATCAGTGTGCTGCTGTTGAGCTTCCGGAGACACAAGAACTTCGGATAATTTCACCGTTTCAACAGGGTCGAAAAGATCGTCATAACTGACTTCAACTAGATTTAATGGACCTGAAGAGGCAGGAATATCGCTTTCCATGATTGTTGTGGTTTCAGTGGATGGAGAGGCGTTGCGGATGTGATAATCATCAAATTTCACATTGAAGCTTTTAATGATTAGCCTTGTACGTCTGATGAGAACCCTGTAAGCAACTTTGTTAGTGGAATAGCCAAGGAAGATGCCTTCATCAGACTTTGGTGCAAACTTGTTAAGATGATCTCGATTATTGATCACAAAACATCTACACCCAAAGATATGAAAGAAGCAGACATTTGGCTTTCGGTTGTTAAGGCCCTCATATGGTGTTTTGTTGAGACGTTTGCACACAATGCTTCGGCTTTGAACAAAGCATGCGGTGGCTACTGCTTCAGCTCAAAAGTAGAGAGAAAGGTGTGCGAAGTTTAGCATGGATCTTGCTGCTTCTACTAGAGTGCGGTTCCTTCTCTCTACTACCCTATTTTGTTACGGTGTATAGGGAGCTGAGAAGTTGTGAGTGATGCCTTTGGACACCAAGAAACTGTTGAGGAGATGATTAGTAAACTCGGTTCCATTATTACTGCAGATACGTCGCACTGGTAGCTTGATCTGAAGCTCTATTTCCTTGATGAAATTGATGAGAATCTGCGGTGTTTCTGACTTGAGTCTAAGGAAGAAGACCCATGTGAAGCGTGTAAAGTCATCTACAATAACCAGTATGTACTTCTTATGATGGATACTGGCTACGGTGGATGGACCGCAGAGATCAATGTGCGAGAGCTCCAGTGGTTCAGAAATTGAAGAGTCAATCACTATGGGGTGACTTGCTTTGGATTGCTTTCCACATTCACATGCAGGATAGAGAGTATCATTGCTGAATTTGAGAATAGGGAGTCCTCTGACTAGTTCTCCGGTGACCAAATTGTTGATGTACCTGAAGTTGAGATGATCTAGCTTGCGGTGCCATAGCCAGCTGACTTCGGATACTGCTTTGGATAGGAAACATAACTGCGGTTTGCCTATGATCAGAGAGACATCCAGAGGATACATAGTACCTTCGGATCGAGATTTGATTAAACATGTGTTTCTATCACTTGTCATTACATAGCAAAATTGATCATCAAATTCAACTCGATGGCCTGCTTTACATAGTTGACCAATACTGATGAGATTGTGTTTAAGGCTTTCTACATAAGCAACCTTTTGAATAGAGAAGTTCCCCGTAGTGAGAACACCATAACCTCGGATCACCCCATTCGCATTGTTGCCGAATGTGACATTTCCACCGTTGCAAATTGGCCTGAAATCTCGAAAGTATTCTAACGTTCCAGTCATGTGCAAGGAGCAGGCAATGTCGATTAACCATTCATCTTCTTGTTCCTCCTTGCACAAAGCCTGAGAATTACACGGTTAGTTTAGGCATCCAAACTAGTTTGGAGCCTGGGGCAATTGGTGAATTTCTGAATGATGCATGGACCGAGGTTGCAGGGACGAGTTTCTTGTCAACTCTTAATCCTATTCCTGGATATTTGTGCAGTTTTGTAGTGTTGTGTATTTTTGATAAATTACGAGGTTTCTGACTCCGACTAGATTTGACATAAGATGAATCTTTTTGGCAGTTACACTGACATTTACAGATTGTGATTTTGTCTTTTGTTCTGACACCATGCTTGGTCAGCGGTCTAGAGGATGAATTGGACTTGTGACCGGTCCGAGGTTGGTAATATCTGACATGAGTGTTGTTGGGTTTTGAAAAAGTTTGTTTTTGAAAAGGTTTAGCACGTGTAGATCTTTGAGTCCTTTTTGGTGGATTTGGTAGAATACCCTTCCACTTGTTAAAATTTTGACATGACTATAAAAGTGTTGGAGTGGGTAAGATACCTTTCCATTTTGGATCATCTGAGGAATAGACTTGAAAACCATTGTTTCGAAAAGACTTTACACTCTTTTGGGTTGTGTCAGATGAATTAGGAATGACTGTTGAAACTGGACATTCCTTTTTGTATATTTTCTTGATGGGAGAGTTTTTCGAAAAGTAGTGTGAGAAAACAAATTTTTCTGGACTTTTGGACTTTAAAGATTTGACATGCTTCTTGTTTTTCTAAAAAATTTGTCTATTTGTGCCTCGGGAGCGAATTTCCTCTTTGAAAGCCTTTTTTGCTAAAGTTTTTGGGGAACCGCAGTCTTTGATGTTTAACTGCGGTTTCCTGGAATTCTTAGAAAAATTTTGAAAATGTGGGCTTGAGTCATCCGAACTTGAAGATTCAGGGGTTTGAGAGCATTGTCCCACTTCAAAGTTCTCTATGGGTAATTCATGATGAATTGGCTGAAAGGTCACAGTTCCTTTTACTGAGGACTGCGGTAGAGATGATTTGACTACTGTAGAGTATGTCTGAGATGGGACTTCAGTGGGACTCTTGTGGGACTTCTGACTACAGTGTGAGACACTGCGGTCTGAGGGCAGAGATGGGAAGTCTTTCGAGACTTCGGGGCCCTCAATGACAAGTTCTTCATTAATTACGGATGAGGTTTGAGAATTTGGGTAAATGGTGCCATAGATAGGAATTTAATCACATGTGTGACCCGGAATCTCAGGCACAATTTCTTCAATGACACTATTATTGCTTAGATTATGAAGTCTACCGAAGTGTGTTTTGATGTCTTCGGGAAAGGTCTTGTCATTGACTGGGAAATGAAATTCTCGGTCTGGAGGGACATACAGTCTGTCTTAGTTGAACCGGGGTGAGGAATCCATTGTGGTAGGATATCTATTTGACCAACCCCAATTGTATCTATTGTCCACGGTTCCATTATTTACCAAATTTTCAATAGCTTCACTTTCATTGAACAATTTTTCGATTAAAAGATTTAAGCGTACAATTTCACTCTGCGCTAAATCTCTCTGGTTCAAAGCTATCTCTAATTGTGTTTCACTCAACATTCTTGCATCCTTTTCTAACTCTAAGTCTTTTTCTAACATAGCCATTTTGAGTCTTTTGTTATCCAGTCGTCCTCTCACATGGAACATCTCTTGGGACGTAATGTTCTTCTCATCTAAGGCTTTGTTATAGTCTGTAAGGACGGCAGCACACGTGTCATTAAGATCATTTATGAAGGGTTGACAGTCATGCATGCTATAGTTTAGAGTTTGGATCATGAGTTTTACCTGTTCGATGATGCTTAGAGTTCCATCCTTTGCCATGTAGCAGTAGTTCATTTCCAGCTTTGTAGACCCATCATCATCCGCAGTTGCCAGCATGCAAATTTTCCCTTTTCTTTTGACACTGCTGATGGCTTCATCTTCATCTCCGGATGACCAAACTTGATGGTCTCTTCTGACATGGGCTACATATGCCCTTGCCTTGTCTTTATCTTCCAATTCTTGAGCCATTCTAAGGTAGAATGATCTATCTTTTACTACATTGGCCTTACAATCTCTTGCAAAATGATTCTCCTTGTTGCACTTGTGGCAAATCACAGCATCAGTATTGTCTTCTGAGGGAGTACCGGAGTCAGTGGTTTGACTAGACTGCGGTGCGTCCTTTGGTTGAGTATTTTGAGATTGCGGTTGTGGAAGGGAAATTTTAGGATATCGAGGATGGTTATTCTGTGGATTGAAGTTATGGTTGAATGGAGGTTTGTTGAACTGTTGATTCTTGCGGAAGGAAGGAGGGGGTAGACGGTTGAACTGTTGGCTAACCAGAGCAATAGCCTTCTAAAATTCTTCTTCATCATCATACTCTGAATCAGCTTCGTATAACTACGGTGGAGTGTCATACGAGGGAGAGTAAGATTGATTGTGTGGAGCTTGTGCTATGAGAGCAAGTGATCCTCCGAAGTCTGCACAGTCTTTGAGCACGGTGGATTCTTGTGCTTGCAGTTCTCCATAGAGCTTGCAGAGGGACAAAGAATGAATTTTTCTATCGCCTTGGACTATCATCTTAGCCGTAGTCCAATGTCTTCCCAAACCATTAAGAAACTAAAGATTTGTTTCATGGTTACTGCGGATGGTGCCCGCATTGGATAACTTGGTGACTATCAAGTTGAACCTTTTGAAGGAGTTTTCCAAGCTTTCGCCAGTATGAGCTTTGAAGTTGTTGAACTCATTGAGTGCGGTTGTAAGCTTCTTGTCTTGTGCTTGTTCTGAGCCTTCGTACAAATTCTTGAGAACTTCCCAGATCTCTTTTGCTGATTTGCAATTTATGATAATATCGAAGTTGTCAGGAGCAAATCCACAAGAGATTTCATAAAAAGCAACAACATCATTTTCCATTTTATCGAGATCATCCTTGGTGGGACGGTTCATGACTGGTTGACCTCCTCCTAGTCTGGTTGTAGCGCCGTCAGTTTGGATTGGTGTAAGAACTAGGACATGTGGTCCTTCTTCTATGGATCGCCATACATCTCTACCAAGTCTCCTTAAGTATCTTTCCATTCTCTCGGACCAGTGATGATATTCATTTGCTACCAGTATTGGGGCTCGATTAGAACCACCAACACTGTTGGAAACATTCAGAGATAACGATTGTGCCATATTTCTTTTTTTTTTAATTTTTTTTAGAAATGAGCTTCAGTGGTATAGAAGGCCCTTTGAAAATCAGAGTTCCGTTTTTCAAAAAGCAACCACTATGGCTCTGATACCAATTGTTGAGAGAAAAACTTTGAGACACACTTGAACAAACGTTAGAACAAGTATATTGCAGAATAGTTAATCTTGAAGGATCTAAAAGCTCAACAATAATATTAATAAGTTAGAGTTAGATAGTTAGAGAGTTAGTTGCGGAAAGTAAAGAAATGGAAATGACAACAATTGTTATATCAAGAATACACATAAGTTGATTCATAACGAGGAATGCATTCAAGCCAAGTTAATAAGTGAGATCAAACTTAGTGATTAAGTCACAATAGACTTGCTCCGAAGAGAGATTGTAATCAGTTATGTTCTAGTAAGGTTTGAGAGTAAGAAGAGATGCGTGATAAGATAGAGAGATAGAACAGATATCTTCAGAGTTGTTTTTGAATAAGAACGAATGAGCTCTATTTATAGAGTCTCGGGAAATACACTAGATTACGTCTCTAAGAGTAGCCATGCAAGGCATACTGGACAACAGAGAGTATTACAGAAAATAGACAAAGTAAAGTAATCTAGTAAAAGTGACTGCGGTTGATGATGACTTCGGATGCGGTTGCTGATGAGGGAGCTTGATTGCGGGTGCTTGTAGACTGCGGTAGCTGAAGTTCAAGAGGGTTACTTTTCATGATTCAACAAATTGGCAAGCCCTCACCATTCCTTCATAGTCTCTCATGGTGGCCTGATTTTGGGAAGAATAAGATGCTTATATAGTGTGTCACAATTGGGGTTACACCATGTAAACCCTAATTGTCATGGCCTTTCATTTCCATGATCCATGGGTACAAAAACACCATGGAGCATCCTATGGGTTTTAGCCCAACTTGATAATCCATGGAGCATTAGCCCACTATACAAGTATGGATGATTTACACAATCAACCCATATATTTAACTAGTCTCCTTTTGATCACTTAGTTAATTCCAAATTAATTCTTGATCAATACTAATTAAATAATCTTATTAATATATTAGAACTTATAATATATTAACAAACCTTAAGTGTTATTTCTCTCATTTTAGTCCATCCAAATGCATGATGCCATGCAACCCAAATGGACCATGCCAATCCGGTCAAGTACATACCAATTATAGTTGTGGACTTAGACACTAATCCAACATCAAGTTGGTATCAGAGCCTTGGTTTGAGTGAATTGGAGGAACACTTGTGTGAATCCAGTCTCAAATCAAGGAAAAGATTTTCAAAATGATTTTCAATGGTTTTCAAAATACTAAAGGAGGATGCAGAGTGTATGATCAGCCGAAACCAGTAAGTAAACCCCAAAATACCATACGAATATTTGATATTATGATATGATAGAACAGCATGCTAGTACTAGGCTGGGGATCTTCAGGAATTGCATGATAGAATTGCCTGATTATATGATGCCTGATAGCCTAGGGTTTTCCTTATATGAAATTGACATCATTACTGTAGTTGCTTAGTGTATGCATCGCGGCCGTACATAATTAAGATCTTATAGCCTGAGAATGTTTGGTTTGGCCTTATTTCTTGTTCTTGTTTGATGAAGGGCTTAGGGTAGGATCAGATATTCAAAAGTGTATAGGGTCCAACGTTATGTATGGCTAGCATACACGAGTGCTGCAAGGTTGGTGAAAGTTTCATGGGTGGGTTGTGCGAGGCCGATAGGCCAGTTATGAGATCTTTAGCATTCCTCTAGTAGTGAGGATTTAGCGCTCACCATGTTATGTATACAGTTAGGGCGTTGTGATAATACTTGAGGAAAACATAGGTAGGTGTGGAAGGTAGTATGAGCCCGTACTACTGAAAGCATAGGACCCATACGCACATCAAGAAAGTCACAACCCCTAGGGTTTAGTTGGGAGTTGGTTCCTGGTTATTTATGTGGATTACCTGATATCTTCCTTGTGTATTTTTAGCATTGTGTTTACGAGGAGCTTTGTGACTGGATCCAGATCCGGATCAGGATCAGGAGATGGCGGTCAGGAGGGACCGACAGCGCCCAAGATTGTTAGTCAGATAAGGACGGATGAGCTAGACGCCAGGATTCGAGAGATCCTGCATGATGAGGTTGCTACTTTGTTCCGGGCACAGCTGCCAGAGATGTTTGGGTCTATTAAGACCGCCATGTGCCCTGAACCTGCTGAGGTCCGGGGCAAAGGACTGGTGGAGGTTGACGACTGGGTCATACTCGGATGATCAGAGAGCTGCAGTTACTTGGGAGCAGTTCAGGGATATGTTCCGCGCTCATTACATTCCATGGGTTGAGCGGGAACGGTTAGCTCAGGATTTTTTGGGGTTGAGACAGGATATTGAGTCGGTGAAGGAGATCACCCGCATGTTCAAAGAGAGGGCGATGTTCTGCCCGGAGTTTGCCTCTGAGCAGGCTCATATGACACGTTATCTGAGCATGCTCAAGACTGACATCTGTCAGTTTGTTTCTACCCAACGATGTGATACCTTACTAGAGTTATAGGAGGCCGCTAGGCGGCGTGAGTTGGAGATTGAGTTGCAGTTGAGGGAGCAATGGCAGGCCCCATCACAGTCACAGTCGACGCCGAAGTGGTCTAAGACCACTGATTCTAGGACCGGAGGCCAGCAGGGCCGCACTTGTGGAAAGTGCAGCAAGGATCATTCAGGGGTTTGTCGAGCAGGTAGCGAGTGCCACAAGTGTGGCAAGGAGGGGCATTATGTGAAGGATTGTCACCAGCCCGCCTCGGTTCCGAGTATGAGGCTATATTACGACTGTGATCAGGTTGGCCACTTGAAGGCCAACTATCCGTTACTCGCCGCCAAGCCGGCGTAGGCTCCCGCTCCAGCTACACTAAGGATTACAGATGGGAGACCGGGTAGAGCAGAGCCCCCCGAGGGCCCAGGGACGCGCCTTCCAGCTTACAACCGAGGAGGCCAGAGCAGCGCCAGATGTGGTTGCTGATATGTTTTTATCCCTTATCTTACTGACTATATCTGTTTTATGCTTATATGTTTGTACATGTGGTTAGGTACGTTTTTAGTGAACTCTTTACCTGCTTTGGCATTATTTGACTCGGGGACGAGTCGGTCGTTTGTCTATCAGTCTTTTAGTAGGGAGTTCGATTTTCCAGTAGGAGAGCTAGAGTGTCCGTTGCGAGTCTCTATCACCAACGAACACGGGATTTCCGCTTCTTCGGTCTATCAGGGTTGCGTATTAGAGATCTTCGGAGTGTCTTTCCTGATAGACCTGATCCCGATTCCCATGGGGGATGTATGTGTGATCGTGGGTATGGACTGGCTTAGTTTCTTTGGTTCCATGATCGACTGCGAGGGTCAGTGGGTAGTAGTTCGAAACCCAAGTGGGGGAGAACTGATTGTTTATGGCGAGGACACCAGATTGGGATCAGGGTTTTGTTCGGCTGCGAGGGCTCGACAGTACATTCAGCACGAGTGTGCGGGTTATCTAGTGTATGTGGTGGATACGCGGGTCAGGGATCTAGTTTCAGTCTCAGAGATTCCAGTGGTCAGAGAGTTTGCTGACGTGTTTCCGGAGGAGTTACTCGGAGTGCTTCCGGAGAGGCAAGTTGAGTTTAGGATCGACCTAGTCTCGGGTGCGGCTCCTATCGCCAAGGCGCCGTACTGATTGGCACCAACAGAGATGCAAGAGCTGTCATCACAGCTGCAGGAACTGTTGGGCAGACAGTTTATTCGTCCGAGCAGTTCCCCGTGGGGAGCGCCGATACTCTGCTTTAGGAAGAAGGATGGTTCACACCGGATGTGCATTGATTACCGGGAGTTGAACAAGTTAACGGTAAAAAACCGTTATCCACTCCCGATGATAGATAATCTTTTCGATCAGTTGCAGGGGGCATCTTGGTTCTCCAATATAGACCTGAGGTCCGGGTACCATCATGTCAGCGTCAGGGAGGAGGATGTGGAGAAGACCGCATTCCGAACTCTTTATGGACATTACGAGTTCGTGGTGATGCCGTTTGGGCTCACCAACGTGCTAGCTGTATTTATGGACCTGATGAATCGGGTCTGCAGACCGATGCTCTATCGCTCGGTCATAGTGTTCATAGATGATATCTTGGTGTATTCCAAGACCCGAGAGCAGCATGATGAGCATTTGCGGGAGTTATTGGGAGTTCTGAGGCGAGAACGGCTTTATTCCAAGTTGTCGAAATGCGAGTTTTGGTTACGAGAGGTCCAGTTCTTGGGACACCTCGTTAACTAAGAGGGGATTTTGGTCGATCCCACCAAAATCAAGGCGATTATGCAGTGGGAGGTTCCGAAATTTCCCTCAGACATCAGGAGCTTTTTTGTATTGGTGGGGTACTACTGGAGATTCATATAGGGTTTCTCCAAGATTTCAGTACCTCTCACTCGTCTGCCGAGGAAGGGGGTGAATTTACGGTGGGGCCCCGAACAACATAGGGCGTTTGAGACCCTCAGACAGCGACTATGCGAGGCTCTAGTCTTGACTCTTCTGGAGGGAGTTGAGGATTTTGTGGTGTTCTGTGATGCATCCATCATGGGACTGGGAGCGGTCCTCATGCAGAGAGGATGGGTGATAGCCTATGCATCGCGGCAGTTGAAGCCGCATGAGACGAGATACCCTACTCATGATTTGGAGTTGGGAGCGGTGGTATTCGCTCTCAAGATTTGGAGACATTACCTCTATGGGGTCCGCTGTACAATTTACACAGACCACAAGAGCCTGAGACACATCATGGATCAGCCGAACCTAAACATGAGAAAGCACAGATGGCTGGATGTAGTCAAGGACTATGACTGTGAGATCCTTTACCACCCAGATAAAGCAAACATGGTTGCGGACGCTCTGAGCCGCAAGTCAGCTGGGTCTTCCACTCAGTGACGTGCACGAGGATTTCAGTGGATTCTCCACTTGTGGGCTTGATCAGGGAAGCCCAGGCAGAGGGTATGTGTCAGGAGAAGTGGAAGCTTGAGAGGATTAGGGGTGAGAACACCCGGTTTGTTCAGGATAGTCGGGGATTATTGAACCCTTGCGGTCAGGTATGGGTTCCGATGTCTGGTGGGGTCAGGCAGACTATATTGGAGGAGGCTCATAATTCTCACTGCTCTATTCACCCGGGGGCCACCAAGATGTACCGGGACTTACAATTGAGTTACTGGTGGCCGTGCATGAAGTGATAAATTGTTTGGTATGTTAAGAGGTGCTTGACCTGCAGGATGGTCAAGGCCGAGCACCAGAGGCTGCATGGAAAGTTACAGTCTTGAGATTCCCATGTGGAAATGGGAGCAGATCACGATGGACTTCATCACCAAGCTACCGAGAACGGCGAAGGGGTTCGACACTATTTGGGTCATCTTGGATCAATTGACCAAGAGTGCTCATATTCTGCCCATTCGGGGGAGCTCATCAGCCGAGAAGCCGGCCGATGTGTATATACGCAAGATTGTCGCTCGTCATGGGGTTGCGGTCTCAATCGTCTCAGACCGTGATGTTCGGTTTACCTCCTGATTTTGGCAGAAGTTTCCACGAGGAACTGGGCACACGGCTGCACTTCAGTACAGCCTATCATCCGCAGACGGACGACCAGAGTTTGCGAACCATACAGACTTTCGAGGATATGTTGAGGGCCTGCGTTATTGACTTTGGTGGGAGCTGGGACTCCTACCTACCCCTCACAGATTTCTCCTACAACAACAGCTTTCACTCCAACATTGGTGCTCCACCTTATGAGCTGATGTATGGACGGAGATGACGCACCCCCATCTGTTGGGGCGAGGTGGGTCACAGGGTGATGGGTTGGACCGAGGTAGTCCTGCAGACTACCGAGATGATTCAGCAGATTAGACAGCGGCTGCAGACCGCACAGAGTCGGCAAAAGAGCTACGCCGACCGGCACCGATCTGAGTTGGAGTTTCAGGTCGGTGACATGGTACTCCTGAAGGTCTCACCCGGGAAGGGTGTGATCTGCTTTAGGAAGAGGGGAAATTGGGTCCCCGATACATTGGACCGTTCCGTATCATTGTCAGGGTTGGCAAGATGACATATAGACTCGAGCTACCAGAGGAGCTTAGTCAGATCCACAGTACCTTCCATGTTTCACAGTTGCGGAAGTGTGTTCTGGACGAGGAGGCGGTAGTGTCATTAGATTATATTCAGGTCGATGAGCGCCTGAATTATGTAGAGAGGCTGGTAGCCGTTCTAAAGAGGAAATTGAAGGTTCTACAGAACAAGGAAGTACCATTGGTAAAGGTACAATGGAAGCACCGGAGGGGATCGGAGTGGACTTGGGATCCGGAGGCTGAGATGCTGGAGCATTACCCAGAGTTGTTCACCGTAGCAGACTTCGAGGACGAAGTATAGTTCAAGTGGGGGAGAATTGTAACACCCCGATTCTCGGGTATAAATTTTACAGCTTTATTTCCACTTTAAAGGGTCTACTCGACGAATTGAATTCCCTGACTCATCGAGTAGGAACGAAATCAACCGCGTGTTTTAAGTGACCAACTCGACGAGTCGGAGGACACGACTCGACGATTTGGAGCTGGTGGATAAAACCCTAATTTCCAGGGAATTACACCCTACCTAAAGAGTCATTAGCCTCCCTTGGCCTCCCTTACAGCACCCCTTGAGCTCAGAAACACTAATTTGTGTTTACTCTCCATATTTGTGTGTTTTAAGCTTGGAAGGTGGATCTTGGTGGGAAGGACATGAAGTTCAAGAAGCATGGAACAAGGAGAAGTTGTAGATATGAACTCTATTCCATCTTAGCATCACATTGAAGGTAACAAGTCATTACCTTGGCTCTCCATTAGCTAGATCTCTTCATTCATAGGTTTAGAACCCTTTTTAGGGAATTGTAGTGGTATTTCCGGATTTTGGGCTAGATCTGAGGTTGCAACTTCAGATCTGGACCCCTTTAGCCCGTTATGGTCATAAAGTCTCATCCTTTGTCAAGCTATAGCCTACCTATTGCCTTAAACTTCTGCTTTAGCTTGGTTTTGGCTCTTAAGACCTTGTATGCACGTAAAGTTTGCAACTTTACGTGATAACTTGGCTCTTGGAGGCTAGATCTACCATTAGGAGCTTTGGAATGGCTCGAAAGCATTTAGATAAGAAATGGAAATTTATGGAATGCACCAATGCCGGCCCATTGTAAATATAGATGATCTTATGGTAAATATAGATGGTGAAGTTTGGTAAATTGGAAATTTATGGAATGATCTTATGGTAAATATAGATGGTGAAGTTTGTGGCTGTGATTCGAGAGTTTGAGCTTATCACTTCAGTTCGACAGTTGTGAGGTGAGTTATCCTTACTATACTAAGGGGTATGAATGCACCAATGCCGGCCCATTGGATCAGATATGCTAGTAGTAGGTGTTATGATTGAGTATGAACTAGTTATGCATGCTAGTTGTTATGCCAGTTGGTAGATCTGTACGACTACCTTTGTCACTATCTGATTATCTGTATGTGCATTAGTTATGTTATATGTCGACATATTATGTGGGATGGGTTGAGGTTGTACTACTCCGTGTGGTAGCCAACAAACCCTAGAGTATTCCAGATATGAGCTGAGGGCCGGGTATGGCATGCCAGACTCATACTGAGGACTCGGGAGCATTCCATATATGAGTTGAGGGCCGGGCATGGCATGTCAGACTCGTACTGTGGGCTCGGGAGCATTCCAGATACGAGCTGATGGTCGGGCAGGGCATACCAGACTCGTACTGTGGCTCAGTGGCAAGCTAGATGTGAGCTGTGGGCCCGGAAAGCAAGCTAGACTCACACTATGGGCCCAGGGGTAATCCAGTTTGTAAAGTTGTGCACCCATTACATGTTGTTATTTGTATATGTGCTATTTTCTGTGTATCGGTATTTTGGGGGAACTCACTAGGCTTTGGGCTTACAGTTTCAGTTTTGGTTTCAGGTACCTCAGATGATCGCGGAAAGGCAAAGGCGTGATCGTACAGCTCCTCACATTTTATGACTATGTTTCTGGGATACTCTGATATAGAACTGTTTTGAAAAAAATTTGTAATAACTGTTGGTTTCTATGTGTTTTTAAATGTTTAAATTTGGCCTGATTTTTATGAATGTTTCAACGGGAGTCTTCTTCTCGTCTGAGGTCACGCGTAGTATTTTAGACTGGAGTCCTGTGATCTTCAGTACGATCAATGAGGGTATCATTGAGCTTTTGAATGAGAGACTAAGTGCATTCCACACCTAGTTGGAGGCCATGATGGGGTCGTGCACACTGACGTTCAGAGAGTTCTGAGCTTGCGGAGCTCCACACTACCATGGGGCTGGGTAACCTATTGCTAGCAGCAGGTGGTTGGCTGATGTCGCCAACACTTTTCGTATGATCCAGTGTCTTGAGGGGGACAAGGTCCGACTTGCTTCCTGTCTTCTGAAGGACAGGTCACGAGACTGGTGGGAGGAGGTCGGATGTGCCATTGGAGATGATGCAGTTCTAGATGCGATAACGTGGAGTGAATTTTTGTCCAGGTTCAGGGCGGAGTTTGCACCTCTCATCGAGGTGCAACAGCTTGCTAGGGAGTTCCAGGATCTACAGCAGACGACTGATGTATCACCCATAAAATTCAAGCCAATTTAAAACTTTAAAAAATATTTAAAACCATTAAGTTATTACAGTTTGTTTTCAAAATAGTTTAAACATCAAAGTATCCCCAGAATCAAATCATGAAAATATAAGGAGGTGCACGATCACGCCTTCGCCTTCCTGTGATCATAAGAAGTACCTGAAACATAATCAACAACTGTAAGCCCGAAGCTTAGAGATGCACACGAAAGCCGGATTCGAGTATAGGATCTGATCTGATCCGGAAACCAGATTTGGTCAAAACCGGTTTTGACCGAACCGGTTCGGATTAAACCGGTGAACGGATTCAAACCGGTTTGGTGCTTCGGACGTATTATCGGATTGGACCCCGGATCGTAAACCTGATTCGACTCAAACCGGTTTTTTTTACTGTTAAAAAACGGTCATTTTCAATTTTTTTTTTCTAACCGTTGGAACCCTCAAAAAACGGCTAGTGTGACTTTTCTTGATTTTTTGGCCCTTCTAAACACATATAAATACATGCCATTTGCTACATTTCCATTTTACACAAATTTCTACTACTTTATACATATATTTTCATAATACTCCAAAAAATGAGCTCTAGAAATTCTACCGCGGGTCAAGATTCGGATGCAACGGTGGTTAAAATCATACCAACCACTCGGAATAAAGAAGTGTGGGAACGTTATGATTTGTGTTTATTGTCGAATGGGAAGGAAAAAACGAGATGCAAGATGTGCAGGATGTTTTTGGGAAAAGATGGCAATAGTACGTTGAGGAGTCATACAACAAAAACTTGTCCGGTTGTAAAAGGTCAAGGCGATCCGGATCAACCAAATATTACTCCCGACGGGTCGATCTTTATCTACAACAATGATGAAATTCGTGAAAGCTTTTGCAAGTTCGTGATTCAAGAGGGCTTGCCTTTCAACCACTTCGACAACGCACGATTAACAAGGATTTTGCGGGAAAAAAATGCAACCACAATACCGGCAAGTAAGTCGCACTTCTCTTAGACGTGATGCTTTAAAGTATTAGGATATAGCCAAAAAAGATATTCAATTGGGATTTTTAAATAGAAAAACCGGTGTTTCTTTAACTTGTGATGTTTGGTCCTCCACCGGAAGTTGTCCCAAAAACTATCTTGCCGTCATGGCACATCGGATAGATCCCTCTACTTGGGTAATGAACAAACAAGTTATTGCTTTTGAACTTTTTGCGCATCCTCACATGGGGGCACGAGAAGACCGATTTTGTTTATGGTTTATAGAAATCAGAGTACTTCTTTTAATAAAAATGTTGCGGAATTTGTTCCCAGAAAAACATGATAAATGCGTTATCAAAGCATTTCCTAAGAAATGTATTTTATTCATTTTAAAACATTTGGGATGTCATCGTTAATACAGAAACATAAGCATAAATAGAACTTACATTTATTTACACTAGTGATCTACATCCCTTTAATCTCTCAGTGTAAAGTAGCTTCATATCGACACCTGTGATACAAATAAGCTTGAGTGGGTCAGGTTGGGAAACCTGGTGAGTACATAGGGTTTTCAACCCATAATAATATAATTAATTTGTTTCTTCACATAATACATGTCAAACAATTAACCCAAATTGCCCATTCCCATTTTCTTCATTTAAAATTCCCTAAAGAATTATCTTAAGGTTCATCTCCTATATTGTATTTACCTCTCATCTCTTTACAGCACATTTCCTTATATGTTCGTTCCTAAGGACTTTTCCTGAGGATCATTGCCTACATCACATAATCAGTAATGATTCGGGGATTACCCCCTCAATACGTGCCTAGTAAGGGTTGGAGTATCATCGCATGAATACGTAGTTACAACATCGCCTGAACTCGTAATTCATAGTAAGGGTTAGAGTATCATCACATGAATATGTAGTTACAACATCGCCTGAACTCGTAATTCATCACCTACATGTTATGAGCCTGCTGGTGTTTCCACGGGGTTGTCTAGAATAGTCTGTGGTCGCCATCTATACTCTGGTAGATGACTACATCTCCACATTGTCGGACAAGGTTATGGTATCTTTCATCCTACATCCCCAATTCATCATCACCTATCTATCCTCACCTAATTATCATCACCTATCTCTCATCATTTTATTTCATTACACACCAACTATTTCATCTACCCATGTCATACCCAACATATTTATAGATATAAAATACATATACAGTTTAAATCATTTTAAAACATGTATAAAATGATTCATCCAACATAGACAGCAAGTATTCAGATAGTATGCACACATTGCCCGTAATTTATATAAAATACTTCATATTTATGTGTAAGATGAAAGTAACTATGCACTCACTTGATAAGGTGGTGACTCGGTACTCGGACAGCGCTTCGTTTACTTTAAAATAATTTCCTTCGACGAAACCTAGTATTATTACCACTAGATTTTAGTCTTATTATTATTATTATTATTATTATAAAAGCGTTTAAACAATACTTTCCAACCACTATGTACAGACAGGGGCCAGACATAAAACACCGGAGGGCAGGACCATTTTGGCATATAGCACTTCTGAAACCCAACAACCCTATGCGGCCCTTTAAACCAGATTCCCCGTACCGCGAGTAGTAAAAAAGATATTTTAACGACACTTATATAAGTGGTAATAATAGCTCAAATATTTATTATAAGTTCATAATAACAATACTAATTTTAAATATAAGCTATATTAAAATAGGTAAGCATAACTTACTTACAAGGGGGTTTTAGCTAGGAGTAGGGCTCTGCAGGGGCAGAACTTCGTCGCTGAATCTTTCTAGGAAAGATTCGTGCAACGATTCAGCGCTCACCTTACTATACTAAAACTATAGAAAGAGAAGTCGGATCACGAGGGACTGAAATGCTCGGGGGATAAGAAGAGAAAGACTCTTGAATCAAGAGAATGGTGCAAGAAATATGAGAGCTCAAGGCTCTTATTTATAGTAATTGAATTTTCAAAAACTACCCTCCATAGTTACTTAATGACCTTATAGTTATATAAATGACTAAACACCCCTTTATAATACTATTTTAAATAGATTTAATGATATTTGTACTAAACTAATGTCGAAAGTACTCAACACTAGTCTTATAATGACCGCATCGCCGATACCTTTCTAATGATATGTACATTTGTATATATATATATATTCGTATATATGATTTATACTTTATTTTAATAACGTAAATATTCTATTATAATTTATAATTTGTTCATACGAACTCCGTTTTTGACGCTCTTTATATCCACGCGTTGGCGGGACCTTACCCTACAACTTTCGTTTACACTCCGTCGGCTAATTTTGACTTTATTTTTAAAGTTATATTTGTAACAGGTCGGGACAAGAAAAGTCTGTTAAAAATTCATAACTTCTTCATCCGACGTCCGTTTTCGTCTGTCTTTTTACTGTTGCGCTACTATTAATGAGATCTTCGATTCTCGTTTAGGTTGCGTCGGCCAAAAATCGACCGGTCTAAAATTCGAATTTCGGGCTGTGCACTGTTTTGCCAAATCTTAGAAAAGTCATAACTTCCTCATACGAAGTCAGATTTTGACGTTCTTTTTATGAAAACTCTCGGTTTAACGTATATTACAACTTTCATTTAGATATCTAAGGCTAAAAAGTCTTCTATCGTAAATTCACTATTTACGTCTCCCAGTGTCGTACCAGTTTTGCCGTAAAACTTCGACGAGCCATAACTTCTTCGTTATAACTCGGATTTCGGCGTTCTTTATATGTACGGAACCCTTGTAACATATACTATGACTTGGTTTAAGATTATTCATTCCAAATAATCTTCTATTAAAAAGTCATTTTTGACGCTTATCGTCTCTAAATTGACTAGCCCGGATCTGCGGGCGTTACAATTATCTCCCCCTTAGGATGATTACGTCCCGGAATCATCAACGAAACATGGTTGTATAATGACTCTGTACGTTATCTCTTTATCCTAGGTAATAATCGTAACTTCTATGTTCCTCCGAATGAGTATCTAATTCTTGGACTTCTCGACTGCAGGCGGTGCTCGATCTTGCATTTGCTCCCTATCTCACGTTAGACTCCAAATTATGACCTTCAAGTCACAATCTCGATCCTCACTGGATACGAACTTAAGATAAGTTCTTTTATTACTACAATGGACCGATGTGTCATATTCTAATGACCTATCATCATATGTTGCAGCGCTTAGACTCAGGTCTCTTAGAGTCAAATTCCAGAACAGACTATACCTTCCCTCATGTTCTATTGTGATATAATCACATCTTAAAAGGTCGCATTCCTAGCTACAAGCAACTATCGCGATACCTCTACTGATCGCTTTGATTATCTTTCATTTCAAGCTTCTAGCTTAAGTCAGATGCTACATCGGACTTGGTCCTCTGAACCATTTAACATACTCGTCTTAGTCGGACTCAATTTGATATGACCACTACGGTCGGAATAACAATCATCTTTTTAGTCATTACCGAAACAATGGTAATGACATACATGAATAAAACGGAATCAACTACTAGCTTCTTGGTAACCTTGTGACTTTCCCTGATCCAAGCGTGAGTCATGTGCTTCCGGTAGTATAGGCCTCTACTACCATTCACACATACTCATACTCGTCCCAAGTATTGTCTCGCAGTTTATCCAAGTCACCATACAAGAAAATCACACAATCATTCAACACATCAGATAACAAAACGAAGGTTTTATATTATTTCTTGAAATGATTACATAGGTGTTCAAGTTCACCCTAGACTATGCCTCTAATACGCTACATCACAATTTACTATCCACATGGCTTGATCTTCGGATATCAGTCCTCACTCCAGGTTCCTTGCATTGTCAACTGCCTCATCGAGGATCATGTGGAATGCCATTGGCTTTGGCGGTGCATTTGGTCTTGCTACTTCGTTTTTCTTTGGACAGTTCTTCGAAAAATGCCCATCATTTCCACATTTGTAGCACTTCTTGTTGTCGAATGTACAATCTCTGGAATAGTGACCGGTCCTACCACACTTATAACACGTCACTTCTCCACCGCATCTTCCGAAGTGCTTCTTCTTGCACTTCTCACACCACTTTGTTCTACCTCCTCCGCCTCCAGACTTTGAGAATTTGCTTTCCTTGCTAGGCCTTGAGGATCCTTCGAACTTCCTCTTTTCTCCCGCCTTATCCTTTTCTAGACCCTTTTCTCTTATCTGGGTCTCTACATTCTTAGCTGCTCTAACGGCTGTCTTTAAAGTAGTTGCCATTTTGACCGTTGGGCCAAAGTCCATTGGCAGTCCGTTAGCAAACCTATCTATCTTGGAGAGTTCAGTAGGCGCCAAGTAGGGAAACAGCTTCATCCTCTCGGTGAATTCGGTGGCATACTCATCGACACTCATCTTCCTTTTCTTCAGGTTCTGAAACTCGTTGTTTAGGTCTATCAGATCTATCTCTGAGCAGTATTGCATTTTCAATTGCTCCATGAATGCTTCACAAGACATCCGCATGGCTTCTCCTCATGGCATTGTATCTGCCAACAACTTCCACCAACTTAAAACACCGGTATTTAGTTGTCTGACTGCAACGACCGTCTTTTGCTTATTACTACATTCGCAGCTCTCAAATACCATCTCCATATCAGAGATACAGTCCATAATCTCCACTGGTTTTGGGCTTCCAGCAAGACTTGGTGGCTTGGCACCCAAGGAATTCTTATACTTCCGCCCATCCTTGTCGTTTCCCCTCTCCAGGCCATTCATCCTTGCCCCTTGGGTTACAGCTTGACTCATAGTGTGGGTGTAGTTTCCTTCCTCCGATTGCTCAGGAACCAGTTCAGGTTGCACGATCGGTATTGTAGCTTCCTCTCGGTTCTGTTGAAGTAAACGCCTTGTTTCCTCCATTTGACGATCCAACATCATCTGGATCATCGCTTGTACTTCGGCCATCGTGATTGGCTCAGGAGCGGCTACGAAAACAGGTATTTGCTCAATCACTGGTGGTTTATTCATGTTTCCATTCGTGTTCCCGACTACACTTCGGGTTCTTGCCATTTCGATCTATACACCAAATCAGACGTCCGGTGTGTAATGACGAGAATTAAGATAGGAAAGATTTCATTTACGATCGACGTGTAAATCTCCTTTTCACTTTGAAAATGTTACATGCCGGTTCTAATACCGTAATTAAACGTTTAGAAATCTGAACACATAAAGTTTCCAGATCCGGTCGACAACAGACCATAGATCTGATCAAACGATAGCATAAAGCATCACAAATCATTTAGCACATAAAAGCATGTTAGGCATTTTCCCTAAATAAGCTAGTGCTTGCGTCTATTTAGGTGTACTACCTAAAATATATTAGACACACTCCTCACAATCATCGTTTAGCATTATAAGTTTAAGTCTAGAAATTAATCTATATTCCTAGTTCTCTTAACTAATGCTCTGATACCAACTGTGACATCGCCATTTTCACGGCCAGAAAAGACCGATTTTGTTTATGCTTTATAGAAATCAGAGTACTTCTTTTAATAAAAACGTTACGGAATTTGTTCCCAGAAAAACATGATAAATGCGTTATCAAAGCATTTCCTAAGAAATGTAGTTTATTCATTTTAAAACATTTGGGATGTCATCGTTAATACAGAAACATAAGCATAAACAGAACTTACATTTATTTACACTAGTGATCTACATCCCTTTAATCTCTCAGTGTAAAGTAGCTTCATATCGACACCTGTGATACAAATAAGCTTGAGTGGGTCAGGTTGGGAAACCTGGTGAGTACATAGGGTTTTCAACCCATAATAATATAGTTAATTTGTTTCTTCACATAATACATGTCAAACAATTAACCCAAATTGCCCATTCCCATTTTCTTCATTTAATATTCCCTAAAGAATTATCTTAAGGTTCATCTCCTATATCGTATTTACCTCTCATCTCTTTACAGCACATTTCCTTATATGTTCGTTCCTAAGGACTTTTCCTGAGGATCATTGCCTACATCACATAATCAGTAAGGATTCGGGGATTACCCCCTCAATACGCACCTAGTAAGGGTTGGAGTATCATCGCATGAATACGTAGTTACAACATCGCCTGAACTCGTAATTCATAGTAAGGGTTAGAGTATCATCACATGAATACGTAGTTACAACATCGCCTGAACTCGTAATTCATCACCTACAGGTTATGAGCCTGCTGGTGTTTCCACGGGGTTGTCTAGAATAGTCCGTGGTTGCCATCTATACTCTGGTAGATGACTACATCTCCACATTTCCGGACAAGGTTGTTGGATTAATGTCTAAGTCCATAACTATAATTGGTAAGACTTGACCCGACCCGGCATGGTCCATTTGGGTTGCATGGCGTCATACATTTGGATAGACTATAATGAGAGAAATAACACTTAAGGTTGGTTAATTTATTATAAGTTCTAATATATTAATAAGGTTATTTAATTAGTATTGATCAAGAATTAATTTGGAATTAATTAAGTGATCAAAAGGAGACTAATTAAATATATGGGTTGATTGTGTAAATCATTCATTCTTATATATGTGGGCTTGTGATCCAAGATTCCTTATGTTGGACTAAGTCCATGGGGTGACCCATGGATACTCCATGGAGGTTAAAATCCATGGAGCATAAGGAATGGGTAAAGTTATGATTTACATGGTGTAACCCTAATAGCCACCATATAAAAGAATCTCATGGCTCAAGAAATCGTGCACTAATGTGTGAGTGTGAGGGCTAGACGATTTCAAGGAGTGTTCAAGTTTCTCTCAAGTTATTCCAAGTGTATTTGGTGTTGTGTGAACCATTTGAGGTGTCACACTTGGGGCACTAGGCACTCAAGCTCCATGAAGACATTCTACATCAAAGAGGTATGTATTCTATCTTGTTATATTTATTATTTTGTATGCTAGATTAGGATAATACCTTGGATGTTCATAATTGTATGTATAATAGATAAAACATAGATCCAAGGTATTTAGGGTTGCATGTACACTTAGGAGTGTTAGAATGCTCATAACCCAACAGTGGTATCAGAGCCTAGGCTTGTTTTCTTGTTATACTTGCAAAAGTAGCTGAAAAATTGAGTTGGATGCATATATTCGATTGTTTTGGCTGGAATTGGACTAGGAACATTACCCTAAGATGTTTTTGGACTTATAAACTTGTTTTTGATGTGGTAATGTTCATGCTAATCCAATTTCTAAGATAATTGTCATAATTTCAAGATTTGTATTAGTTTGTATGTTCATGCTAATTTCTTGAAGATTGATGATTTGAATTATCTTGTTCTTATGAGGTTCTTAGATTAATAGAAAAGTTGTGTGAAATAGTTGTTTTCAATCCATTTTAATCTAAGAGTTGATTCCAAAGTGTGTTTTTGTAACTTGTCCTCAAGTTATATGAAAAGTCACATTTAAGAATCATAAAACTCATAAAAGTTGGCAAAGGTTACAAAATGAAGAGTCTCTTCATTAAATTAAAAAAAAAAGTGTAACCTTAATTAGTTCCATAAGTTACAATAAAAAAAAGTTATTTTTTTTATTAATTAGTTTAAAGTCTTCCATAACTTGTCCTCAAGTTATGGAACTTGAAGAATTTTTTTTTAATTAAAACTACTTTAAACTCATAAGTTATGGAATTAATTAGTTTGGAATAGTTTCAAAACTTGCCCTCAAGTTTTGGAATTTGAAAAATTTTCACTTATGAATACTTTAATTCCAAGTTAGCCCTTAGAATTTTAAAAGTTAAAATTCAACCCTTATACTTTATAATATTATAAGTTAATAATATTTATATATATGTATAAGAGTAAAGTCAGTCTTACCGTTAGTAGGCCTCATTCACGAAGCCGGTCTATAAGGGGGGTATAAGGTTACTGCCTATAAAATGGCAGTTTAATGGGTGTCCACTCTCACCCACCGCTTCCTTGACTGGTGGAGGGTCGTTAGCCGAACGGGTAGGACAAGGACTATAATTCTCCTTTCATTAAAAGTATTAATGATAAATACTAAGTAACTAAACTCTTATTAATACCCAATCTTAGTTACTTAGGAAAATGTGAATTTGGTGCTAACCCATGAAATTACAGTTTGCACTTTGCTTAAGTCGTTAGTGGAGCGTGTGTGGTTAACCGGCACACTAACCTGAACTTAACAAGGTAGGCGAAGGGTAACTTAATATTTATCATAGTATCGGTGGAGCGTGTGTGGTTAACCGGCACACTGATTAAGGGGTAAATATTAAGGGTACCAAGTATATTTGCATGGTTATTCACACCTTGTTTTGTGATCCTCGGCATCCCAGTCACAAAACCTGAAGGGCACACTTGAGATTGAAACATGCCTTTGAACAGTTCAATGAATCTCAAAGATCTAGGAGTTTCAAATCCAATTAAAACCTAATAAATTATTTCGTTTTTCATGGTGGAAATTGGTGAATCGTCATTCACATACCTTCAAATATTTTAAAGTTTGGATTACGGCATCCCTCTTCTAAGTTATAAAATAGTTTGTTGGGTCCTAGCCTTAATATTTCATATTGCGTGTCATATTAAGGACTTTAAATCAACTATCTTGAATATCTCCCAAAAAGATGTCTGGTCTAGACATTTATGATCTTCCCAAATCTCTTGAAACAAGCTTTCCTAAATGAAGATGATGTCCCATGGATATCATACTTCTTTCACCTCCTCCAATTATTCTCCCTAACCCACAAGTTCCTAAAAAGTTTAAGGTCACTCAAGCCCTATTGGCAAGGCAAGGTCTAGGTGTGATCACATCTTGGAGATGTAGTCACATATTGACAAGCCGGGAGAGTTGGGTGTCAAAGTCTTGAGAAAGTTGGTGGCTCAACTACTTTTTAAGTCACATAGTGAGTTCTTTTGGGAATCCTATGAAACAGACTAAGACAAGACCCTTAATGATCTTATATATTTTCTAAGATCAACTTCCTAAAACGCTATGGACATTGACAATGATGACATTGGATATCCAGTAAAGCTCTCTCTTCCCAATGGAAAGGGATCGGCCATAGTCAACTCGGTTGACCCAATGGTAAAGAGAGAGGCGAAGTCTAAGATAGTCCCATTATCAAGGGTCCATAGGTAACTATTGCCAAAGGAAGGGGAATTGGTTACGAAGCTGCCAAATTTACCTAAGGATGTTAAAGTCAATAAGTTTGGCTCTACTTCAGGTAAAGTCCATTGTCTAACTCTATTAAGTACATGCTGATTCTGATCGCGAAGATGGATTTCAATCGCATGGTTCGGTGATCAGAATTTTGGGCTATTACTTAAGAGTTATGATATTTATATTGCTTAGGAATAGATAACAACAAGGTTTTCATATGGATTGTAAGGATAAGTTTTTCCGCAAAGTTTTAAAATAAAAGAAAAAGGTTTTGATTTTATTTATTTTAAGTATCCTTACAATGGCATTTGTGAAAAGTTGTTGCTTATAAGATTCCATTGATAGCAATATTGGAAAAATGGATTTGATTCTTTCGGTTGTGGTAGTGTCTAATATTACCAAATAAGGAAAGATTCTCATCACCCAAGGTTCAATTGGACCGAAACTTGGAATCATGCAAGTTGTATAGTATGATGAATGAGAACTTTTAGCTTGGAAAATTAAGACTAATTCCTTATGTGAATAAGGAAAGGACTAAGGGATCGAGTACACATTCTTGTGCACTGGTCAAGTCCACCACAAAAGATCAAGAAGACTATTCGTCATGATTTACTTAAGTTCAGTAAATATGGTTATACTTATAAGTTTAAGTATAAGTCTGTAGCATTGGAGAAGTTTCAATGTGAGACAGAACGAATAAGAAGAATCAAAGTATGGCAGAAAGATAAAAGTTTCTCAAATCTGAAAAGATGGGAGAGTACTTTAGTATCATGTTTATGATCATCTTAATGATTAAGATACCATATCACAGTTGGTCCTCTAAAGTCATCTTAGTGCATTCTTATGACTAAGAAGAGGAGTCATGAATTGTTGAAATGGTTAAATCAAAAAGATGAGTCATACTTCGTTCCAAAACAATTCTTAGAGTCATACTCCAAGATTGTAACTTGAGTGACATATCTTAAAGAGGGTTTGTTAACACTAGTCAAATGTAAGAGTAAAAGGTTATCTACTCTTGTACATTTGAAATTGGTAAGTTGTGATGTTTTGGATAAAACAGAGACCAACTTAGGCCAATTGTGTAAAGTGTTAGTCTTGATAAAGAATCCGCACTATCTCTTGAATATTTGACAAGGGAGTCTTATATGTCAAGATGACAGTGGGAGTCTTAAAGCTCTTGAAAGTTTCAAGACTTAATCAAGAATAAAACCTAAAGTCCTTCACTAGCACACGACTTGAGGTTTATAACCTATCGTGTTGAAATTTTTGTGCCTATTCAAGTTGGCTTTGCATAGGAGTTCTGAGAGTTCTCAATTGGTTGCACAACTACTTGGAAGCAATGGCAGGCACCTGAGCTGCCAAATGGCAAGAATTTAAGATTGCACAAGTTTAATCAATATGAGTTTGGATTTGTCACTAACCTTGTCTTGTGATTATGGTTTTGACAAATTCACATGGATAAGAACACATACACTATTAAATCTAAGTGTCATAAGGTTTCTCTCCGATTCATGAAAATGATGGTGAGGAAACACTTTCACTAAGTAGATTTTAGCTAGATAGCAATTGTGATATTTGCATTCTCAAAGTCGTTAGTGGAGCGTGTGTGGTTTACCGGCACACTAACATGGACTTGTGAGAAGTGGCAAAGGTCTAAACAATTGAGACTATGATTACGGCATCCCTTTTCATAGTTCTAAAATTTTTTAGACACACATGTGAGCTATCTAAGAGAGGTGTATGATTTTGATAAAGTTTTATCAAAACAATCTAGTATCAGAAATCTGAACTTTGGTAAGAAAGTCAGCTGATTTCTGAGTACATGTCAAAGCTAGTGGGAGCATAAGTGTTATGCTAATAATCATCATGTTAGTGGGAGCATGATAATTATGACAAAGGTTGCAAGTTAGCAATGTTAATTATAGAAAACAAAAGTTTCAATTCGTGAGGTTGCAGGGGTTGAAAAAGTTGTTTTGCTATAATTAAGGGAGAGGAAATTATACTTCATTTCAATTCAAAAAAGCTTAGATTGAGATTTTAATCGTATTTAATCAAGGATATATATATGAATTGCATGTTGGAAGGGCTCAACATAAGGAAATTCTATATATGGGTCCATTATTTGCGTTCTAAAATTCGATTATGATTACGGCATCCCTTTTCATAATCTGAATTTTGAGAACTTGGCAAATTGAAATGGAAATATTATAGCAAAAGACTGGTTTAGTCTTTATGTGAGACATCATGAATCGTGTCCTATATGCTTCGGATATAGGATCGATTACATGTGCTATATTCATCCTTTCTAAAATTTTCCAAATGCCTGGGGCATTATGAAGGGAAAAGGTCTAGAATTGGATATGACTAAAATGATTAAGCAATTGTCGAGGACAATCTAAGGTTTACCAAAGATTGGTTGCTCAAGGACAGTTGGAAGTATAATGTTAATTCAGGAAGGACCATATTGACATAATCTGTAAGGAGGCAACTCTTGTTCAGAAGTGATAGTCAAAATGGAATATGGAAATGTTTCAAAGTTAGAAATTATTCAATCTGTGTAAGATTAGGAAACTTAATGAAAGAAGGATGTTTCCAAGGAGCTGATCTCCTTTGGAATGCTCTGTAATGATTGTTGTCAAGTCTTTCTGACTTTGTGCATAATCATTAAGAGGATCAATGCATATAAGTTTAGAATCTAACAGATTTCAGTAAATGGCATGAATTTGGAATTCTTGCATTTGCAGTAAGGATTTGGGACTGTGAAAAGAGGATCATTGGAGTGATGTTCAATTGATCTATTTTACAAAGTAAAGATCATAGACAAACATAGTATGCATACTTGGTGTATGGCATGACTAGTGTTTAGAAAACATAGTGTACATGCTTGGAGCATGGGACAACTATTGTTTTAAATTCAAGTATAAAGTTGATAAAACCGAAACAATGAATAATGAGTAATCAGTATGGTGATAAATAAAAGTGTTTATTTATATTCATAGGGTTTGATACCATATTTGATTCATTTATTATTGTGTTTCACTTTGCATGTTTTGACTTCCAGAATAACTAAGTCCCTCTTCCTGAATGATTAAGTTATTCAAACCATCCACAGTCGGTCATATGTTGGAAGTAGATATGAATCAAGACTGTCATGGGTTGGTTTGTAGAGGTCCAAGTTGGTGGACAAAGTCGTGCTACAACACTCATGAGTGCTCATAAGTTCTGAGTATTGGATTCAACCCGCGCTCATTTGAATCACTTCATGGATTTTATCACGAGTGATCATGAGACGATAATATCTTATATTCTTCAAACCTAGAGATATGAGTTGTTACTATGAGTTGGTTATACATTGATTGCACGAAAACGCATTGGTAACTCGATGTTATAAAACGTGCCTTTGTGTATGATTCAACAAGTAGTAGAATAAGCCATATGAGTCGAAGTTTATCCATTCCTTTTACCTTCGGGATAAAAGCGATATCTGTGGGCCCCTCGATGATTTAAAGATGATACATGTGAGTGCTTGGCCAAGCCAGGACTGATTTGATTTGTTCAATCAGTCAGTCATCATGAATCGGAAATCGGGAAACAACAAATGGACAGAGAGAATGATTGATAATCCATGTCTCAGTCCATATGATATCTAGAATGGAGGAATATATGATCCCTTATCTAATGGACAAGTCATTGACAAAGGTCAGAGTTCATCGACAAGGTCAGAGTTCGACAGAAGCTTTTGAGAGCTACGATTGCTGATCGGTTCCTGAAGTCATACGCAATAATAGTTTTAGACTTATCCAAGTGGGAGACAGTTGGATTAATGTCTAAGTCCATAACTATAACTGGTAAGACTTGACCCGACCCGGCATGGTCCATTTGGGTTGCATGGCATCATGCATTTGGATAGACTATAATGAGAGAAATAACACTTAAGGTTGGTTAATATATTATAAGTTCTAATATATTAATAAGGTTATTTAATTAGTATTGATCAAGAATTAATTTGGAATTAATTAAGTGATCAAAAGGAGACTAATTAAATATATGGGTTGATTGTGTAAATCATTCATTCTTATATATGTGGGCTTGTGATCCAAGATTCCTTATGTTGGACTAAGTCCATGGGGTGACCCATGGATACTCCATGGAGGTTAAAATCCATGGAGCATAAGGAATGGGTAAAGTTATGAGTTACATGGTGTAACCCTAATAGCCACCATATAAAAGAATCCCATGGCTCAAGAAATCGTGCACTAATGTGTGAGTGTGAGGGCTAGACGATTTCAAGGAGTGTTCAAGTTTCTCTCAAGTTATTCCAAGTGTATTTGGTGTTGTGTGAACCATTTGAGGTGTCACACTTGGGGCACTAGGCACTCAAGCTCCATGAAGACATTCTACATCAAAGAGGTATGTATTCTATCTTGTTATATTTATTATTTTGTATGCTAGATTAGGATAATACCTTGGATGTTCATAATTGTATGTATAATAGGGAAAACATAGATCCAAGGTATTTAGGGTTGCATGTACACTTAGGAGTGTTAAAATGCTCATAACCCAACAAAGGTTATGGTATCTTTCATCCTACATCCCCAATTCATCATCACCTATCTATCCTCACCTAATTATCATCACCTATCTCTCATCATTTTATTTCATTACACACCAACTATTTCATCTACCCATGTCATACCCAACATATTTGTAGATATAAAATACATATACAGTTTAAATCATTTTAAAACATGTATAAAATTATTCATCCAACATAGACAGCAAGTATTCAGATAGTATGCACACATAGCCCGTAATTTTTATAAAATATTTCATATTTATGTGTAAGATGAAAGTAACTATGCACTCACTTGATAAGGTGGTGACTCGGTACTCGGACAGCGCTTCGTTTACCTTAAAATAATTTCCTTCGACGAAACCTAGTATTATTACCACTAGATTTTAGTCTAATATTTACCGTGACTAATTATTAGTCTTATTATTATTATTATTATAAAAGCGTTTAAACAATACTTTCCAACCACTATGTACAGACAGGGGCCAGACATAAAACACCGGAGGACAGGACCATTTTGGCATATAGCACTTCTGAAACCCAACAACCCTATGCGGCCCTTTAAACCAGATTCCCCGTACCGCGAGTAGTAAAAAGATATTATAACGACACTTATATAAGTCATAATAATAGCTCAAATATTTATTATAAGTTCATAATAACAATACTAATTTTAAATATAAGCTATATTAAAATAGGTAAGCATAACTTACTTACAAGGGGGTTTTAGCTAGGAGTAGGGCTCTGCAGGGGCAGAACTTCGTCGCAGAATCTTTCTAGGAAAGATTCGTGCAGCGATTCAGCGCTCACCTTACTATAGTAAAACTATAGAAAGAGAAGTCGGATCACGAGGGACTGAAATGCTCGGGGGATAAGAAGAGAAAGACTCTTGAATCAAGAGAATGGTGCAAGAAATATGAGAGCCCAAGGCTCTTATTTATAGTAATTGAATTTTCAAAAACTACCCTCCATAGTTACTTAACGACCTTATAGTTATATAAATGACTAAACACCCCTTTATAATACTATTTTAAATAGATTTAATGATATTTGTACTAAACTAATGTCGAAAGTACTCAACTCTAGTCTTATAATGACCGCATCGCCGATACCTTTCTAATGATATGTACATTTGTATATATATGTATTCGTATATATGATTTATACTTTATTTTAATACGTAAATATGCTATTATAATTTATAATTTGTTCATACGAACTCCGTTTTTGATGCTCTTTATATCCACGCGTTGGCGGGACCTTACCCTACAACTTTCGTTTAGACTCCGTCGGCTAATTTTGACATTATTTTTAAAGGTATATTTTTAATAGGTCGGGACAGGAAAAGTCTGTTAAAAATTCATAACTTCTTCATCCGACGTCCGTTTTCGTCTGTCTTATTACCGTTGCGCTACTATTAATGAGATCTTCGATTCTCGTTTAGGTTGCGTCGGCCAAAAATCGACCGGTCTAAAATTCGAATTTCGGGCTGTGCACTGTTTTGCCAAATCTTAGAAAAATCATAACTTCCTCATACGAAGTCAGATTTTGACGTTCTTTTTATGCACACTCTCGGTTTAACGTATATTACAACTTTCATTTAGATATATAAGGTTAAAAAGTCCTCTATCATAAATTCACTATTTACGTCTCCCGGTGCCGTGCCAGTTTTGCCGTAAAACTTCGACGAGCCATAACTTCTTCGTTATAACTCGAATTCGGCATTCTTTATATGTACGGTACCCTTGTAACATATACTATGACTTGGTTTAAGATTATTCATTCCAAATAATCTTCTATTAAAAAGTCATTTTTGATGCTTATCGTCTCTAAATTGACTAGCCCGGATCTGCGGGCGTTACACAAGATGGTTTAAAAATGATAGATTCGACGATTGAAAAATTCAAAACTGTGTTAACTAGAGTTTTTGGAAAAAATAAAGCTACAATGTCATTTCGATTAACGTAACTCCATATAGTCCTCATTGGGATGTTGACACTAGATGGAGTTCGACGTGCATGATGTTTGAAAGTTTGACACGTCAAAGAACCGCTTTGCAATTAATTTACGACACAATTTCAAAAGGAAAAAACCCGGTTTCAGATTTTGATTAGGATTTGATGGAAGAATTTGTGGAAATGCTAAAAGTTTTTAAACAATCAACCACTTTTTTATCGGGCGTGTATTACCCTACTAGTCCGTTGTTACTAAATGAATTATGGTTGATGTCCGCGCAATTGGAGCGTTTTGAACAAAGAAGTGAAATATTTGTTTTGGTTACGAGACCAATGAGACAAAAATTAGTCAAATATTTCAAAGAAATGCCACCACGTTTTACTTGCGCCGCGACATTAAACCCATATATCAATGTTAGAGGTGTAGAGGCTTTGATTACCAAAATTTCTATGTCTTTAAATTTGCACAAAGACGACTCAAACTACATCCGTAACTAAATACACAATTTTAATAATACTTTTACTAATTTGTTTGATATTTACGCTACAAAATATGGCAATATGTCAAACACTTTTGCAAGTGTAAACGACTCTACTAGTGGTGCATCGGGTAGTAGTGGGGGTCGAACGGATTTTCATATCGACCTCTATAACTACCTTTTGGAGGAACAAAACAAAAGAGCACGCACATTAACCCCTAGTAGCGAACTTGGAATTTATATGGGGTCAAACTTTTTAAAATTCATGAGTGCACCACAATTTAAAATTTTGGATCTTTTGGGTTGGTGGAGAGAAAAGGAAGCACAATTTCCTATTCTCTCCGTCATGGCCTGCGATTTACTAACCGTTCGAGCTTCCACGGTAGCTTCGGAATCTGCTTCTTCTTTTAGCGGTAGAGTTTTATCAAAGTTGAGGACGAATCTTACCCCGGTTGAGGTAGATGTTTGCGTTTGCTTGAAGGATTACTTGGATTCGGTGGAACGTATACAACACTTGGCATCACTAGAAGGCCCACTAGCACAAAATGTTGAACCGAAGATCATGGATGAAGAATATACAAAATGCTTATCAACACCTCCGGAAGACGAAGACGATGACGATGAAGACGAAGACGAAGATGAAGAATATGGTATTGTGAGACCCCTAACTATTTGCGTGGCGGTTGAAGAATATTTTAGTGAAGGCGACACGAAGTGGAAGACCACAAAAATTATTTCTATTTGGCTAAATGTTATAACACCACTTTATTATTATTATTATTATTAGTTAACTAGTTTGTAAACTCTTTCTAATTCAACGTTTGATGTATGTTTTAACTATTTTAATGAACCTATGTTGCATTTTGTGTTATATATGAGGTCCAAAAAATGTTTTTTTTGAAATTTTTTTTTGCAAAAATCGGATCAGATTTCGGATCGGATCAAAACCGGATCGGATTAAACCGATTCGGACTCGGGGGAGGGAAAACCGGTTTGAAACCGGATCGGATCTTGGCTGAAACCGGATTGCCTTTGACGTCATCGAACCAGATCGGATCCGGATCTGGATCGGATCGGAGGTTTATGCATCTCTACCGAAGCTTAGTGAGTTCCCCCAAAATACCAACGCCATACAATCGTAATCATATCATATAAACAAAAGCATGCATAATGAACCATCAGCCTGACTGGACTGCCTCATTGGCCATCAGTCTATCTGGACCGCTCTCCGAGTCATCGGCACGTCTGGACCGCCTCTCAGGGCCTTCAGCCTATCCAGGCCGCTCGCCGGGCCTTCGGCCTGACTAGTATGCACTAACCAGGTCTGTAGTCTATCCGACCGGCCTTGGTGCCTTATACCCTATTGATATAGTGAGAAGAACTCACCTCACGATGTTGAACTGTAGCCATAAGATCAAACTCTCGAATCACAGTCACGAACTGAACCACCAATAACCACCATAGGACCAAGTCCATCCGAATCCCAAATTACCAAAATAACCTCAAAAGTCCAACTGGTCAACCCGTGGTCAAAGTCAAAGTCAACGGTCCATGTTGACCTAACTCGTCGAGTTCCTTAAGAACTCAGGAAATCATGAAAACCCTAATTGACTCGCCTCGTTTCCAGACAACTCGCCGAGTCTATATGGGGTCCAAATGTTGGGAAAAACCCTAACTAACTCGTCGAGTCTTCTTACTGACTCGCCAAGTTCATGCTAAACTAAAACAAGCAATCTTCATCTGACTCGTCGAGTCAACCATGCGACTCGTCGAGTCCTTTCAGTCCATTTCTCATCTAGACGTTTTTAAGCTACCCCAAAGCTCCATATTGCAGATCTAACCTCGTAGGGCATGGTTTCCATGTAAAGGTTCAAACTTTACGTACATACATGATCCTAAATGCCAAAATCAAGCTAAGGGAAAGGTTTAACCCATAGAGAAGGGCCAATGATTGCTAAATCTGATAACTTTATGACTATAGGGACCAAGAGGAGTCCAGATCTGAAGTTACAACTTCAGATCATGCCCAATACCCAAATTGACTCACAAATATGCTAAAAATGGCCCTAAACCTATGCATGAATAGATCTAGCTAAAGATAAGCTAATGTAATGACTTGTTACCTTCAAAATGATGCCAAGATGAAGTAGAGTCAGAGCCACAAGCTTCTCTTTGCTCCAAGCTCCTTAGAGTTCAATCCTTCTTCACAAAATGCACCAAAAGCACTCTTTAAATCTCACAAACACTCAAGAATAAGGTCTACACTGATTAGGGTTTCTACTGGCCGTCAAGAGGTGGTAAGTGGTTGGAGGAAAGGACTTAAGGTCCTTTAAATAGGGTGCAAACCCTAAAAATTAGGGTTTCCATGCACAGACTCTACTCGTCGAGTCGGGGCCCTCCGACTCGTCGAGTAGGAATTATAAACCACGCGGGCCAACTAGGTTCGACACGACAAGTTGGGGCCTCCCACTCGCGGAGTTCCCTCAGCAAAATGAATATAAAGCTCTTGAAAATTATACCTGGGAGTCGGGGTGTTACAATTCTCACCCACTTGAACTAGACTTCGTCCTCGAAGTCTGCTGCGGTGAATAACTCGGGGTAATGCTCTCGCATCTCTGCCTCCGGCTCCCAAGTCCACTCGGATCCCCTCCGATGCTGCCACTGTACCTTTACCAAAGGTACTTCCTTGTTCCGTAGAACCTTCATCTTCCTCTCAATAACAGCCACTGGCCTCTCCACGTAATTCAGGCGCTCATTGACCTGAATATCATCTAATGACACTACTGCCTCCTCATCCATAATGCACTTCCGCAACTGTGAAACATGGAAAGTGTTGTGGATGTGACTAAGCTCCTCAGGGAGATCTAGTCTATACGCCACCTTGCCAACCCTGGAAGTGATCCTGAATGGCCCGATGTATCGGGGACCCAACTTCCCCCTCTTACTAAAGAGAATCACACCCTTCCAGGGTGAGACCTTCAGGAGTACCATGTCACGGACCTGAAACTCCAAATCAAATGGCGCCGGTCGGCGTAACTCTTCTGCCGACTCTGTGCAGTCTGCAACCGCTGTCTGATCTGATAAATCATCTTGGTAGTCTGCAGGACTACCTCGGTCCGACCCATCACCCTGTGACCAACCTCGCCCCAACAGATTGGGGTGCGAGATCTCCGTCCATACAACAGCTCATAAGGTGGAGCAACAATACTGGAATGAAAGCTATTGTTATAGGAGAACTCTGCAAGGGGTAGGTAGGAGTCCCAGCTCCCACCAAAGTCAATAACGCAGGCTCTCTGCATATCCTCGAGAGTCTGTATGGTCTGCTCACTCTGGCCTTTTGTTTGTGGATGATAAGTTGTACTGAAGTGCAACCACGTGCCCAACTTCTCGTGGAACTTCTGCCGGAAACGGGAGGTGAACCGAACATCGCGGTCTGAAACGATAGAGACCGGAACCCCATGGCGAGCGACAATCTCGCGTATATACACATCGGCCAGCTTCTCGGCCGATGAGCTGTCCTGAATGGGCAGAAAATGAGCATTCTTGGTCAATCGATCCACGATGACCCATATAACGTCGAACCCCTTTGCTGTTCTCAAAAATTTGGTGATGAAGTCCATTGTGATCTGCTCCCATTTCCACATGGGAATATCTAGAGGCTGCAGCTTGCCATAAGGCCTCTGGTGCTCGGCCTTGACCATCCTGCAGGTCAAGCACCTCTCAACGTACCAAGCGATCTCTCGCTTCATGCACGACCACCAGTAACTCAATCGCAAATCCTGGTACATCTTGGTGGCCCCCGGGTGAATAGAGAAGCGAGACTTATGAGCCTCCACCAATATAGTCAGTCTGACCCCACCAGACATCGGAACCCACACCCAACCGCAACGGGTTAATAATCCCTGACTATCCTACACAAACCGGGTGTTCTCACCCCTAATCCTCTCAAGTTTCCATTTCTTCTGTCGCATACCCTCAGCCTGAGCTTCCCTGATCAAGTTCACAAGTGGAGAATCCACTGATATCCTCATACACGTCACTGGAGCAGAACATCAAGCTGACTTGCGGCTCAGAGCGTCCGCAACCACGCTCGCTTTACTAGGATGGTAAAGGATCTCACAGTCATAATCCTTGACCATGTCAAGCCACCTGCGCTGCCTCATGTTCAGGTTCGGCTGATCCATGATGTGTCTCAGACTCTTGTGGTCCGTGTATATGGTACAACGGACCCCATAGAGGTAATGTCTCCAAATCTTTAGAGCAAATACCACCGCTCCCAACTCTAGATCTTGAGTAGGGTATCTCGTCTGGTGCGGTTTCAACTGCTGTGATGCGTAGGCTATCACCCGTCCTCTCTGCAAGAGGACCGCTCCCAGTCATGTGATGGATGCATCACAGAATACCACAAATCCTCAACTCCTTCCGGGAGAGTCAAGACTGGAGCCTTACATAGTCGCTATCTGAGGGTCTCAAATGCCCTCTACTGCTCGGGGCCGCACTAAAAATCCACCCCCTTCCTCGTCAGACGAGTGAGGGGTACTGCAATCTTGGAAAAATCCTGTATGAATCTCCGGTAGTACCCTGCCAATCCCAAGAAGCTCCTGATATCCGAGGGAGATTTCGGAACCTCCTACTGCATAACCGCCTCGATTTTGGCCGGATCGAGAAAAATCCCCTCCTGGTTAACGATATGTCCAAGGAACTAAACCTCTCGTAACCAAAACTCTCACTTCGAGAACTTGGCATAAAGCCGTTCTCGCCTCAAGACTCCAAATAGCTCCCGAAGACGCTCCTCGAGCTGCTCTCTGGTCTTGGAGTACACCAAGATATCGTCTATAAACACGATGACCGAGCGATCGAGCATCGTTCTGCAGACCCGATTCATCAGGTCCATAAATACTTCTGGCACATTGGAGAGCCCAAACGGCATCACAACGAACTCGTAATGTCCATAACGAGTCCGGAACGCAGTCTTCTCCACGTCCTCCTCCCTAACCCTGACCTGATGGTACCCAGACCTCAGGTTTATCTTGGAGAACCAAGATGTTACCTGCAACTGATCGAAAAGATCATCTATCCTCGGTAATGGATAACGATTCTTCACCGTCAAATTACTCAACTCCCGGTAGTCAATACACATCCGGTGTGAACCATCCTTCTTCTTCAAGAAGAGAATCACTACTCCCCACGGAGAACTGCTCGGACGAATGAACTACTTGCCCAGCAGTTCCTACAGCTGTGATGACAGCTTCTGCATCTCTGGTGGTGCCAATCGATACGGCGCCTTGGCGATAGGGGCCGCACCTGGCACTAGGTCGATCCGAAACTCGACCTGCCTCTCCGGAGGCACTCGGGGTAACTCTTCCAGAAACACATCAACGAACTCCCTGACTAATGGAACCTCTGAAGCTGTGGTCTGATCCCGAACCCGCATATCCACCACATATGCTAAATAACCCGCACACCCATGCTGAATGTACTTCCGAGCCCTGGCAGCTGAGCAAAACCCTGATCCCAATCTGGTGCCCTCGCCGTAGATAATCAGTTCTCCCCCACTTGGGGTTCGAACCACCACCCGCTGGCTCTCACAGTCGATCATGGCACCGAAGTGACTAAGCCAGTCCATACCCACAATCACACATATATCCCCCATGGGAATCGAAATCAAATCTATTGGGAAATATACCCTGAAGATCTCCATTACACAACCCCGATAGACCGAAGAAGCGGAAATCCCGTGTTCGTTGGAGATGTAGACTCGCAACGTACACTCTAGCTCTCCTACTGGAAACCCGAACTCCCTACTGAATGACTGAGAGACAAATGACTGACTAGCCCCCGATTCGAATAATACCAAAGCAGGTAAGGAGTTCACTTAAAATGTACCTAACCACAGGTACACCATATAAGCATAAAACAGATATAATCAGTAAGATAAGGGATAGAAACATACCAGCAACCACTTCTGGTGCTGTCCTGGCCTCCTCTGTTGTAAGATGGAAGGCGCGTCCTCGAGCCTTCGGAGGCTTTGCTCTACCCTGACGCCCGTTAGTAATCCTCCGTGTAGCTGGCGCTGGAGCCTGCGCTGGCCTGGCAGCGAGCTGTGGACAGTTGGTCTTCACGTGACCAACCTGATGGCAGTGGTAGCATATCCGCATATCCTGAACCGGGGCTGTCTGGTGACAATCCCTTATAAAATGCCCCTCTTTTCCGCATTTGCGGCACGCACTACCCGATCTGCAAACCCCAGAGTGACCCTTCCCGCACTTGCCACAAGTGCAGCCATGTTGGCCTCCCGACTAAGAATCAACAGTCTTAACCGCTTTGGCGCCAGCTGTGACTGTGCCAGGGCCTTCCACTGCTCCTCAACTGTAGATCAATCTCTAGCTCACGCTGCCTAGCGGCCTCCTATAAATCCAGAAACATATCACAACACTGGGTAGCAACAAACTAAAGGATGTTAGTCTTGAGCATGCTCAAATAACGTGTCACCTGAGCCTGCTCAGAAGCAAACTCCGGGCAGAACATCGCCCTCTCCGTGAACATATGGGTGATCTTCGTCACCGTCTCACCATCCTGTCTCAACTCCAAGAATTCCTGAGCTAACCGTTCCCGCTCGACCAGTGGAATGTAGCGGGGACGGAACATATCCCTGAACTGCTCTCAAGTAACCGTAACTCTCTGCTCATCCGTATATGACCCGGTCGTCAACCTCCACCAGTCCTTTGCCCCGGACCTCAACACGTTCAGGGAACATATGACCTTCTAGTCAGTACGACATGAACATGTGAAGAAACTGTTGGATTAGGTGTCTAAGTTCATAACTATTCCTGGAATGTACTTGACCCGGTTGGCATGGTCCATTTGGGTTCCATGACATTGCAACACATGGATAGACTAGATGAGAGAAAAGGACACTTAAGGATTATTAATATATTATAAGTTCTAATATATTAATAATATTATTTAATTAGTATTGATCAAATAATTAATTTGGAATTAATTAAGTGATCAAAAGGAGACTAATTAAATATATGGGGTTGATTGTGTAAATCATCTATTCTTGTATAGTGGGCTAATGATCCATGGTTTGTATGGATTGGGTTAAAACACATAAGGTGCTCCATGGATAATCCATGGAGGTTACAAACCCATGGATCATGGAATATAAAAAGCCATCACCATTAGGGTTTACATGGTGTAACCCTACTTGTGCCACAACTATATAAAGAACCCTATGCAAGCAAAATCGGCACTATGACTACTACTTGTACAAGATAGAGGGCAATCCAATTTTGAGGTTTAGTGAAACTTCTCTCAAGGTTATTCCAAGTGTTGTAGTGTTGTGTGAGACATTTGAGGCATCACACTTGAGGTGCTAGGCTCACAAGGTTCACAAGGAATCCAAACTACAAAAGGTATGTTCTTCTTCTAGCACTTATGTTTAAAAGTTCCCCATGCTATGCTAGATAGGTTAAGAACCTTGGAAAAATCAAATTTGCATGTATCATAGTAAAACATAGATCCAAGGTTTCTAGGTTGCATGTACACCATAGGAGTGTTAGAATGCTCAAAACCCAACAATAGGATCAGAGCCTAGGCTTGTTTATTTGATACTTGATGCAAACTTGTTGAAAAAACTCATTTTTCTTCATTCTGCAGCATGAACTCGCCGAGTCCATGGGGGGACTCGATGAGTCCATGAGTAAATTCATCCTACTCGTCGAGTAGGTTCTTGCACTCGACGAGTAGGAGCCCCTACATGCAGATTTTCGAGTTTTGCAGCTGGAAATGGACTAGAAACATTACCCTAAACTGTTTTGGTGTTATAAAACTTGTTTTAGATGGTGTAATGGTTATGCTAATCCATTTTCAATGGCTATTATCAAAATTTCAAGTTTTATATGGTTTATTTATGATTCTTAAAATTGTTGATATGAACATTCATGAACTTATGAGTTTAGAAGATCATAGGAATTATTTGTAACTTGCTTGTTAGTTTAATTCTTGATCGTTATGTGTTTTAAAGGAATCCATAATTTGTCCTCAAGTTATGGATTACCAAAAGGCATTCTTTTAAAGTCCATTATTAAACACATAGGTTACATAAAATGAAAAGTCTCTCATTTTGGTAATCCATTAACTCATAACTTGTGAAAGATGAAAAGTTTTGAAAGTTACAAAACTTGCCCTCAAGTTTTGGAACATGTAAAGTCACTTTTAAAACTTTAGTTCTAACCCCTAGAATTTTAAAAGTTAAACTTCAACCCTTATACTTTATAGTATTATAAGTTAATAATATATATGTATAAGAGTAAGTCAGTCTTACCGTTAGTAGGCCTCATTCACAAAGCCGGTCTATAAGGGGGGTATAAGGTTGTTGCCTATAAAATGGCAGCTTAATGGGTGTCCACTCTCACCCACCGCTTCCTTGACTGGTGGAGGGTCGTTAGTCGAACGGGTAGGACAAGGACTATAATTCTCATTAAAAGTATGATGAAAAATAAAGTAACTAAATGTTTTATAAAATTCCCAATCTTAGTTACTTTAGGAAAATGTGAATAACGTGCTAACCCATGAAATTACACTTTGCACTTTGTTTAAGTCGTTAGTAGAGCGTGTGTGGTTAACCGGAACTAACCTCGACTTAACAAGGTAGGCAAAGGGTAACTTAATGTTTATCATAGTATGGATGGAGCGCGTGTGGTTAACCTGTTGGATTAGTGTCTAAGTCCATAACTATAATTGGTATGTACTTGACCCGACTCGACATGGTCCATTTGGGTTGCATGGCATCGGAACATTTGGATAGACCGTTTGTGAGAAGAGGACATTTGTGACATATTAATATATTATAAGTTCTAAGATATTAATATGAAATCATGTTATTTAATTAGTATTGATCAAGAATTAAATTGGACTTAATTTAGTGATCAAAAGAGACTTATTAAATATATGGGGATTGATTGTATAAATCATTCATTCTTATATATGTGGGCTTATGATCCAAGATTCCTTATGTTGGGTTTAACCCATGTGGTGACCCGTGGATACTCCATGGAGGTTAAAACCCATGGAGCATAAGGAATGGGTAACGTCATGGGTTACATGGTGTAACCCTAATGTGCACACTATATAAGGACCCCTTTGGCTTAAGAAATTAGCACTAGTGATACATATATGAGGGCTAGCCGATTTGAGCATGAAGTGTCTTCTTCTCATGGTTATTCCATGTATGGGTGATGTTGTGTGAACCATTTGAGGTGTCACATTTGGGGCACTAGGCTCTCAAGCTTCATGGAGTCAAGCTACATCAACAAGGTATGTATTCTATCCATTTTATTACCCGAGTATCAAAAGATTGTATGCTAGTTAGGGTAATACCTTGGAATATTCGTATTTGCATGTATAATAGAGAAAACATAGATCCAAGGTATTTAGGGTTGCATGTTCACTTAGGAGTGTTAGAATTCTCAAAACCCTACAGTGGTATCAGAGCCAAGGCTTGTTTTCAATTATACTTGATGCAAAGTACTGAAAAATGCTGAAAAATTCGATTTTCGGGCTGTCTGGGCACTGGACTCGCCGAGTCCACTGATGAACTCGCCGAGTCCATGAGGAAACTCATCCTACTCGTCGAGTAGGTTCATACACTCGACGAGTAGGACCCCCTGACAACATATTTTCGACTTTTAAGGCTGGAATTGGACTAGAATCATTACCCTAAGTTGTTTTTGAACCTATAAACTTGTTTTTGATGTGGTAATGTTCATTCTAATCCAATTTCAAAGATAATTATCAATAGACTCATGTTTTGTATTAGTTTAATGGTTAGGCTAATTTAATGAAAAAGTTTGATTTGAATTATCTTGTTCTTAGGAGTTGCTTAGATTAATAGGAAAGTTATGTGAATTTGTTGTTTTCAATCCATTTTAATCTAAGAGTTGATTCTAAAATGTGTTTTTGTAACTTTTCCTCAAGTTATATGAAAAGTCACATTTAAGATTCATAAAACTCATAAATATTTCATAAGTTATGAATAAAGGAAAAGTCACATTCTTTAATGGTTTAAAGTCTTCCAAAACTTGTCCTCAAGTTATGGAACTTGAAGAGTTTGTTGAATTAAAACTACTTTAAACACATAAGTTATGGAATTGAAAAGTTTTTGAATAGTTCAAAACTTGCCCTCAAGTTTTGGAATTTGAAAAGTTTCTTTCATGAATACTTTATTTCCAAATTAAGCCCTTAGGATTTTAAAAGTTAAAATTCAACCCTTATACTTTATAATATTATAAGTTAATATATATTAATATTATAAGTTAGTATATATATATATATATATATATATATATATATATATATATATATATATATATATATATATATATATATATATATATATATATATATATAAGAGCAAGTCAGTCTTACCGTTAGTAGGCCTCATTCACGACGCCGGTCTATAAAGGGGGTATAAGGTTACTGCCTATAAAATGGCAGTTTAATGGGTGTCCACTCTCACCCACCGCTTCCTTGACTGGTGGAGGGTCGTTAGCCGAACGGGTAGGGCAAGGACTATAATTCTCCCTTCATTAAAATTATTAATGATAAATACTAAGTAACTAAACACTTATAAATTTTCAATCTTAGTTACTTAGGAAAATGTGAATAAGGTGCTAACCCATGAAATTACACTTTGCACTTTGCTTAAGTCGGTTAGTGGAGCGCGTGTGGTTAACCGGCACACTAGCTTGATTTAACAAGGTAGGCAAAGGGCTTCTTAAAGTTTATCATAGGCCGGTGGAGCGTGTGTGGTTAACCGGCACATCAGTTGGATGATAAACATTTAAGAGTACCAAGTAAATTGCATGGTTACTTCACACCTTGTTTTGTGATCCTTGGCATCCCAGTCACAAAACCTGAAGGGCACACTCGAGATTGAAACATGCCATTGAACAGTTCATTGAATCTAAAAAGATCTAGGAGTTTCAAATCCAAGTAAAACCTAATTAAATTATTTCGTTTTCATGGTGGAAATTGGTGAACCGTCATTCACCTACCTTCAAATATTTTATAGCCTGGATTACGGCATCCCGCTTCCAAGTTATAAAATGTTGTGTTGGGTCCTAGCCTTAATATTTCATATTGGGTGTTATATTAAGGACCTTGAATCAACTTTCATGAATATCTCCCAAAAGATGTCTAGTTCAGACATCTATGATCTTCCCAAATCTCTTACAACTTCACTTCCTTCACCTCCTCCAATTATTCTCCTTAACCCACAAGTTATTGAAAAATTTAAGGTCACTCAAGCCCTTTTGGCAAGCAAGGTCTATGTGTGCTCACATCTTGGAGATGAAGTCACATATTGACAAGTCGGGAGAGTTGGGTGTCAAAGTCTTAAGAAAGTCGGATGTTCAATCACTTTCTAAGTCACATAGTTAGTTTCTTTCGGACTACTATGAAATAGACTGTGACATGACCCTTAATGATCTTATCTATTTGCTAGGTGCTGCTGAATCAGCAATGATTTGGAGCACTGGTACAATAAATTTGATTAGAAGATCAACTTCCCAAACTTCCATGGACATTGACAATGGTAACATGGGATATCCAGAAAAGCTTTCTCTTCCCAATGGAAAGGGATCGGCCATAGTCAACTTGGCTGACCAAATGGTAAAGATAAAGGCTTAGTCTTAGATAGTCCCATGTACCATTACCAAAGAGTCCATATGTTTCTATTGCCTAAGGAAGGGGCATTGGTTGCGAAGCTGCCTTAACTACTTGAAAGATCTGAGAGAAGGTTAAGTCAAAAAGTTTGACTCTGCTTCAGGTAAAGTCCACTATCTAACTCTATTAAGTTCCTATTTGAAGATTCTTATTACATCATGTGACTGGGTCATGTGTTGAAGTTTTAAGAATCGAAGAAAAAAGAGGAAGCTTAAAGAAGAAGTAAGCTGATTCTGATCGCGAAGATGGATTTCGATCGCATGCTTCGGTGATCAGAATTTTTGAGCTACTGCTTAAGATTTGTGATAGATTGCTTAGGAATAGATAAAAACATAGTTTTCATATGCATTTGCATTGTAAGGATAAGTTTTTCCGCAAGTTTTAAATAAAAGAAAATTTTATTTTATTTATTTTTATATATCCTTACAGTGGCATTTGTGGAAAATTGTTGTTTGTATGATTCCATTGATAGCAACATCGGAATATGAAATTGATTCTTTCATTTGTGGTAGTGTCTAAATTTACCAAATAAGGAAAGATTCTCATCACCCAAGCTCTCAATTGGACCGAAACTTGGAATCATGCAAGTTGTATAGTATGATGAATGAGAACTTTCAGCTTTGGAAAATTAAGACTAATTCCTTGTTCACATGTATATGTGAGTCAAGTAAAGGACTAAAGGGATCGAGTACACATTCTTGTGCACTGGTCAAGTCCACCACAAAGATCAATAAGACTATTCATCATGATTTACTAAAGTTTAGTAAATATGGTTATACTTATAAGTTTAAGTATAATTCTGAAGCATTGGAAAAGTCTCGATGTATGGCAGAACGAATGAGAAGAATCAAATTAGGCAGAAAGATAAAAGTTTCTCAAATCTGAAAAGATGGGAGAGTACTTTAGTATCATGTTTTGTGATCATCTTAATGATTAAAGAACCATATCACAATTGGTCTTCTAAGGACATCTTAGTGCATTTTATGGCTAAGAAGAGGAGTCATGAATTGTTGAAATGGTTAAATCAAGAAGATGAGCCATACCTCGTTCCAAAACAATTCTTAGAGTCATAATCCAAGATTGTAATTTGAGTGAAACATCTTAAAGAAGGATTATTAACACTTGTCAAATGTAAGAGTAAAAGTGTCCTACTCTTGTACATTTGAAATTGGTAAGTTGTGATGTTTTGGATAAAACAAAGACCAACTAAGGCCAATTGTGTGAAGTGTCTGTCTTGATAAAGAATCCGCACTATCTCTTGAATATTTGGCAAGAGAGTCTTATATGTCAAGAGGATAGTGGGAGTCATAAAGATCTTGAAAAACCTTCAAGATCAAATCAAGAGTAAAAAAAACATGTAGTTTATCACTAACACACGACGTGAGGTTTATAACCTATCGTGTTGACATATTTCTATTTCTGTGCCCATTCCAGTTAAAGTTGGCTTTGCATATGAGTTCTAAGAGGTCTCAATTGGTTGCATAACAACTTAGAAGCAATGGCAGGCCCTTGTGTTACCATGTGACCAGAAATTAAGATTGAGTTCAATCCATAAGTGTTTGAATTTGTCACTAACCTTGTCTTGAGATTATGTTTTTGACAAATTCACATGGATAGGAACACATACACCATAAAATCTAAGTGTCATAAGGTTTCTCTCCGATTCATGAAAATGATGGTGAGGAAACACTTTCACTAAGTAGATTTTAAGTAGATAACAGTCGTGATATTTGCATTATCAAAGTCGTTAGTGGAGCGCGTGTGGTTAACCGACACACTAACATGGACTTGTGAGGAATGGAAAGGGTCTAAACAATTGAGACTATGATTACGGCATCCCTTTTCATAGTTATGAAATTGTTTAGACACACATGTATGCTATCTAAGGAAAGGTGTATGATTTTGATAAAGTTTTTTATCAAAGCATTTCGTATCAGAAGCCTGAACTTTGGTATGAAAGTCAATAAAGTATTGATTTCTAGAAGTCCAGTTGATTTCTGAGTATATGTCAAAGCTAGTGGGAGCATAAGTGTTATGCTAATAATCATCATGTTAGTGGGAGCATGATAATTATGATAAGTATTGCAAGATAGCAATGTTAATTATAGAAAACAAAAGTTTCAATTCGTAAAGTTGCAGGCGTTGAAAAGTTGTTTTGCTATAATTAAGGGAGAGGAAATTATACTTCATTTCAATTCTAAAAGCTTAGATTGAGGTTTTCATCATCTTTAGTCAAGGATATATATGAATTTTGTGTTGGAATGGCTCAACATAAGGAAATTCTATATATGGGTCTGTTATTTTCGTTCTAAAATTCGATTATCATTACGGCATCCCTTTTCATAATCTGAATTATGAGAACTTGGCAAATAGAAATAGAGATATTATAGCAAAAAGACTGGCCTGGGATCATGTCTTTTTGTGGGACATCATGAATCGTTTCCCATTTGCTTTGGATATAGGATCGATTGCATGTGCTATAATATTCATCCTTTCTAAAATTTTCCAAATGCCTGGGGCGTTAAGAAGGGAAAAGGTCTAGAATTGGATATGACTAAAATGATTAAGCAATTGTCAAGGACAATCTAAGGTTTACCAAAGATTGGTTGCTCAAGGACAGTTGGAAGTATAGTGTTAATTTTGGAAGGACCATATTGACCTATTCTGAAAAGAGGAAACTCTTGTTCAGAAGTAATAGTCAAAATGGGAATATGGAGTTGTTCCCATAGGTGGAAGTTATTAAAGTTGTGTAAGATTAGAAAAACTTAATGCAAGAAGGATGTTTCCATGGAATTGATCTCCATAGGAATACTCCGTAATGTATGTTGACAAGTCTTTGTGATTTTGTGCATAATCATTACAAGAGGACCAATGCATATAAGTTTAGAATCTAACAGATTAAGGTAAATGACAGGAATTTGGAATTCTTGCATTTGCAGTAAGGAATTGGGATTGTGAAATGAGAATCGTTGGAATTATGTTCAATCGATCTATTTCACAAAGTAAAGATCATAGACAAACTTAGTGTGCATACTTGGTGTATGGCATAACTACTGTTTAGACAAACATAGTATGCATACTTGGTGTATGGCATGACGAGTGTTTAGAAAACATAGTGTACATGCTTGGAGCATGGGACAACTATTGTTTTAATTCAAGAATAAAGTTGATAATTTGAAACCGTATGCAATGAATAATGTGTAATCAATATGGTGATAAATAAAAGGTGTTCTATTTATATTCATAAGTTCTGATACCATATTGGATTCGATTATTCTTGTGTTTCACTTTGCATGTTTTGACTTCCAGAATAACTAGGTCGTTCTTCCTGAATGGCTAAGTTATTCAAACCATCCACAGTCGGTCATATGTTGGAAGTAGATATGAATCAAGACTGTGATGAAGCTGGTTTGTAGATGTCCAAGGTAGTGGACATAGCAAGAGTTGCTATAACATTCATGAGTGCTCATAAGTTCTGAGTATTGGATTGAACCCGTGCTCATTTGAATCACTTCATGGATTTTATCACGAGTGATCATGAGACGATAATATCTTATATTCTTCAAACCTAGAGATATGAGTTGTTACTATGAGTTGGTTATACATTAATCGCACGAAAACGCATTGGTAACCCGATGTTATAAAACGTGCCTTTGTGTATGATTCAACAAGTAGTAGAACAAGCCATATGAGTCGAAGTTTATCCATTCCTTTTACCTTCGGGATAAAATCGATATCTGTGGGCCCCTCGATGATTTAATGATGATACATGTGAGTGCTTGGCCAAGCCAAGACTGATTTGATCTGTTCAATCAGTCAGTCATCATGAATCGGAAATCGGGAAACAACAAATGGACAGAGAGAATGATTTATAATCCATGTCTCAGTCCATGTGATATCTAGAATGGAGGAATATATGATCCCTTATCTAATGGACAAGTCATTGACAAAGGTCAGAGTTCATCGACAAGGTCATAGTTTGACAGCGGCTTTTGAGAGCTACGATTGCCAGTTAGGTTTTGAAGTCATACTCAATAATAGTTTTAGACTTATCCAAGTGGGAGATTGTTGGATTAGTGTCTAAGTCCATAACTATAATTGGTATGTACTTGACCCGACTCGGCATGGTCCATTTGGGTTGCATGGCATCGGAACATTTGGATAGACCATTTGTGAGAAGAGGATATTTGTGACATATTAATATATTATAAGTTCTAATATATTAATATGAAATCATGTTATTTAATTAGTATTGATCAAGAATTAATTTGGACTTAATTTAGTGATCAAAAGAGACTAATTAAATATATGGGGATTGATTGTGTAAATCATTCATTCTTATATATGTGCGCTTATGATCCAAGATTCCTTATGTTGGGTTTAACCCATGTGGTGACCCATGGATACTCCATGGAGGTTAAAACCCATGGAGCATAAGGAATGGGTAAAGTCATGGGTTACATGGTGAAACCCTAATGTGCACACTATATAAGGACTCCTTTGGCTCAAGAAATTGGCACTAGTGATACATATATGAGGGCTAGCCGATTTGAGCATGAAGTGTCTTCTTCTCATGGTTATTCCATGTGTTGGTGATGTTGTGTGAACCATTTGAGGTGTCACATTTGGGGCACTAGGCTCTCAAGCTTCATGGAGTCAAGCTACATCAACAAGGTATGTATTCTATCCATTTTATTATCCAAGTATCAAAAGATTGTATGCTAGTTAGGGTAATACCTTGGAATATTCATATTTGCATATATAATAGAGAAAACATAGATCCAAGGTATTTAGGGTTGCATGTACACTTAGGAGTGTTAGAATGCTCAAAACCCTACATAACCGACCCATCGATTGAGGGGTAAATATTAAGGGTACTAAGTATATTTGCATGGTTATTCACACCTTGTTTTGTGATCCTCGGCATCCCAGTCACAAAACCTGAAGGGCACACTCGAGATTGAAACATGCCATTGAAAAGTTCAATGAATCTCAAAGGATCTAGGAGTTTCAAAACCAATTAAAACCTAATAATTTATTTTGTTTTTCATGGTGGAAATTGGTGAATCGTCATTCGCCAACCTTCAAATATTTTATAGCTTGGATTACGGCATCCTTCTTCTAAGTTATAAAATATTGTGTTGGGTCCTAGCCTTAATATTTCATATTGGGTGTTATATTAAGGACTTTAAATCAACTATCTTGAATATCTCCCAAAAGATGTCTGGTTCAGACAATTATGATCTTCCCAAAAACTCTTGAAGATGATGTCCTGAAAATCATTCTTCACTCCCTCCACCTCCTCCAATCATTCTCCCTAACCCACAAGTTCTTGAATAGTTCAAGGTCACTCAAGCCCTATTGGCAAGCAAGGTCTATATATGCTCACATCTTGGAGATAAAGTCACATATTGACAAGCCGTGAGAGTTGGGTGTCAAAGTCTTGAGAAAGTTGGTTGTTCAATCACTTTCTAAGTCACACAGTGAGTTCGTTTGGGACTACTATGTAACAGGCTATGACATGACCCTAATGATCTTATCTATTTGCTTGGTGCTGCTGAATCAGCATTGATTTGGGGCTCTGGTAAAGCAAATTTAATTAGTAGATCAACTTCCCAAACTACCATGGACATTGACAATTGGTAACATTGGATATCTAGAAAAGCCTTTTCTTCCCAATGGAAAGGGATTGGCCATAGTCAAATCAGTTGACCAAATGGTAAAGATAAAGGCTAAGTCTGAGATAGTCCTGAGTGCCATTCCCAAAGGGTCCATATGTTTCTATTGCCAAAGGAAGGGGCATTGGTTGCGAAGCTGCCTTAACTACCTGAAAGATCTGAGAGAAGGTCAAGTCAAAAGTTTGACTCTGCTTCAGGTAAGTCCACTATCTAACTCTATTAAGTTCCTATTTGGAGATTCTTATTACATGATGTGACTGGGTCACATGTTGAAGTTTTAAGAATCAAAGAAAAAAGAGGAATCTTAAAGAAGAGTAAGCTGATTCTGATCGCGAAGATGGATTTCGATCGCATGGTTCGGTGATCAGAATTTTTGAGCTACTGCTTAAGAGTTGTGATAGATTGCTTAGGAATAGATAACAACATAGTTTTCATATGCATTTGCATTGTAAGGATAAGTTTTTCCGCAAGTTTTAAAATAAAAGAAAATGTTTGATTTTATTTTAAGTATCCTTATAATGGCATTTGTGAAAAATTGTTGTTTATATGATTCCATTGATAGCAACATTGGAAAATGGATTTGATTCTGTCGTTTGTGGTAGTGTCATAATTTACCAAATATGGAAAGATTCTCATCGACCAAGTTTCAGTTGGAAAGACACTTGGAATCATGCAAGTTGTATTGTATGATGAATGAGAATTTTCATCTTTGGAAAATTAAGACTAGTTCCTTGTTCACATGTATATCTGAGTCAAGTGAAGGACTAAGGGATCGAGTACACATTCTGGTGCACTGGTTAAGTCCACCAAAAAATATCGATAAGACTATTCGCCATGATTTACTAAAGTTTAGTAAATATGGTTATACTTACCAGTTTAAGTATAATTCTCAAACATTGGAAAAGTTTCAATGTATGGCAGGACGAATGAGAAGAATCAAATTAGGTAGAAAGATAAAAGTTTCTCAAATCTGAAAAGATGGGAGAGTACTTTAGTATCATGTTTTGTGATCATCTTAATGGTTTAGAAATCATATCACAATTAGTCCTCTAAGGACATCTTAGTGCATTTCTATGGTTAAGAAAAGGAATCGTGAATAGTTGAAATGGTTAAATCAAGAAGATGAGTCATACTTCGTTCCGGAACAATTCTTAGAGTCATACTCCAAGATTGTAACTTGAGTGACACATCTTAGAGAACGGTTTATAACACTTGTCAAATGTAAGAGTAAAATGAGTCCTACTCTTGTACATTTGAAGTTGGTAAGTTGTGATGTTTTGAATAAAACAAAGACCAACTAAGGCCAATTGTGTGAAGTGTTTGTCTTGATAAAGAATCAGCACTATCTCTTGAATATTTGCCAAGTGAGTGTTATATATGTCAAGAGGACAGTGGGAGTCTTAAATATCTTTGAAAAAACTTCAAATCTCTATTCAAGAATAAAAACATGTAGTTTATAACTATCACACGACGTGAGGTTTATAACCTATCGTGTTGACATATTCCTGGTTCTATGCCCATTCTAGTTAAAGTTGGCTTTGCATATGAGTTCTGAGAGTTCTCAATTGGTTGCATAACAACTTGGAAGCAATGGCAGGCCCTTGTGCTGCCAGGTGGCAAGAAGTTGAGACTGCACAAGTTCAATCCATATGAGTTTGGATTTGTCACTAACCTTGTCTGGTGATTATGGTTTTGACAAATTCACATGGATAGGAACTCATACACCATAAAATCTAAGTGTCATAAGGTTTCTCTCCGATTCATGAAAATGATGGTGAGGAAACACTTTCACTAAGTAGATTTTAAGTAGATAGCAATTGTGATATTTGCATTCTCAAAGTCGTTAGTGGAGCGTGTGTGGTTAACCGGCACACTAACATGTACTTGTGAGAAATGGCAAAGTTCTAAACAATTGAGAATATGATTACGGCATCCCTTTTCATAGTTCTGAAATTGTTTAGACACACATGTGTGCTATCGAAGGAAAGGTGTATTATTTTGATAAAGTTTTATCAAAGCATCTCGTATCAGAAATATGAACTTTGGTAAGAAGGTCAATAAAGTATTGATTTCTAGAAGTCAAGTTGATTTCTGAGTACATGTCAAAGCTAGTGGGAGCATAATTGTTATGGTAATAATCATCATGCAAGTGGGAGCATGATAATTATAATAAGTGTTGCAAGTTAGCAATGTTAATTATAGAAAACGAAAGGTTTCAATTAGGAAAAAGTTATTTTGCTATAATTAAGGGAGAGGAAATTATACTTCATTTCAATTCTAAAAGCTTCGATTGAGGTTTTAATCACCTTTAGTCAAGGATATATATATATATATATATATATATATATATATATATATATATATATATATATATATATATATATATATATATATATATATATGAATTTTATGTTGGAATGGATAAACACAAGGAAATTCTATATATGGGTCCATTATTTGCGTTCTAAAATTCGATTATGATTATGGCATCCCTTTTTATAATCTGAATTATGAGAACTTGGCAAATAGAAATAGAAATATTATAGCAAAAGACTGGTCCAGTATCATGTCTTTATGTGAGACATCATGAATCATGTCCCATATGCTTCGGATATAGGATCGATTGCATGTGCTATAATTTTTCCAAATGCCCAGAGCATTAAGAGGGAAAAGTACTAGAACTAGATATGACTAATTTGATTAAGAAATTGTCGACGACAATCTAAGGTTTACCAAAGATTGGTTGCTCAGGGACAGTTGGAAGTATAGTGTTAATTTTGGAAGGACCATATTCACATATTCTGAAAAGAGGCAACTCTTGTTCAGGAGTGATAGTCAAAATGGGAATATGGAAATGTTCCCGTAGGTGGAAGTTATTCATTAAATCTGTGTAAGATTAGGAAACTCAATGCATCAAGGATGTTCAATGGAATGTACTTTGAATTTGAAACTTCGTTTCCATGGAGTGATATCCGTTGGAATACTCTGTAATGTCTGTTGACAAGTCTTTGTTACTAGTGTGCTTAATCATTACAAGAGGATCAATGCATATAAGTTTAGAATCTAACAGATTTTAGTAAATGCTAGGAATTTGGAATTCTTACATATACGATAAGGATTTGGGATTGTGAAATGAGAATCGTTGGAATTATGTTCAATCGATCTATTTCACAAAGTAAAGATCATAGAAAAACTTAGTGTGAATACTTGGTGTATGGCATAACTAATGTTTGGAAAAACATAGTATGCATACTTGGTGTATGGCATGACTAGTGTTTAGAAAAAACCATAGTGTACATGCTTGGAGCATGGGACAACTATTGTTTTAATCCAAGTATAAAGTTGATAGTTTGAAACAGTATGCAATGGATAATGTGTAATCAATATGGTGATAAATAAAAGATGTTTTATTTATATGCATAAGTTCTGAGACCATATTTGATTCGATTATTCTTGTGTTTCACTTTGCATGTTTTGACTTCCAGAATAACTAGGTCATTCTTCCCGAATGACTAAGTTATTCAAACCATCGACAGTCGGTCATATGTTGGAAGTAGATATGAATCAAGACTGTGATGAAGTTGGATTATAGATGTCCAAGGTATGGGACATAGCAAGAGTTGCTGCAACATTCATGAGTGCTCATAAGTTCTGAGTATTGGATTCAACCCACGCTCGCTGGTATCACTTCATGGAATTTATCTCGAGTGATCGCGAGACGGTACTATCATATACGTCTTCAAACCTAGAGATATGACTTGTTGCCTATGAATTGGTTATACATTGATTGTATGAAAACGCATCGGTAACTCGATGTTATAAAATGTGCCTTTGTGTATAATTCAACAAGTAGTAAAACAAGCATATGAGTCAAAGTTTATTTGTTCCTTCTTGGATTAGAAGCGATATTTGGGCCCCTCGATGATTTTGTGTTGACCCATGTACCGGGCCCGGTCAGAACTAAGTTGATGTGTTCAAATAAGTTCTATGTTAAACAAATCGGAAATCAGGAAACAAACTGTTGGACAATAAGTAAGACATTGTTCCATGTATTTGTCCAACTGATATCTAGAACAGAGGATTATATAATCACTTATAATGGCGTATCATCATCATCTCAGTTCCGCGAGACCTTGAAAGAGCTACGATTGCTGATCGGTTCCTGAAGTCATTCTTGCAGTTATAGTTACTAGACTTATCCAAGTGGGAGACTGTTGGATTAGGTGTCTAAGTTCATAACTATTCCTTGATTGTACTTGACCCGGTTGGCATGGTCCATTTGGGTTGCATGGCATTGCAACACATGGATAGACTAAATGAGAGAAAAGGACACTTAAGGATTATTAATATATTATAAGTTCTAATATATTAATAATATTATTTAATTAGTATTGATCAAAGAATTAATTTGGAATTAATTAAGTGATCAAAAGGAGACTAATTAAATATATGGGGTTGATTGTGTAAATCATCTATTCTTGTATAGTGGGCTAATGATCCATGGTTTGTATGGATTGGTTTAAAACCCATAAGGTGCTCCATGGATAATCCATGGAGGTTACAAACCCATGGATCATGGAATATGGAAAGCCATCACCATTAGGGTTTACATGGTGTAACCCTACTTGTGCCACAACTATATAAAGAACCCTATGCAAGCAAAATCGGCACTATGACTACTACTTGTACAAGATAGAGGGCAATCCAATTTTGAGGTTTAGTGAAACTTCTCTCAAGGTTATTCCAAGTGTTGTAGTGTTGTGTGAGACATTTGAGGCATCACACTTGAGGTGCTAGGCTCACAAGGTTCTCAAGGAATCCAAACTACAAAAGGTATGTTCTTCTTCTAGCACTTATGTTTAAAAGTTCCCCATGCTATGCTAGATAGGTTAAGAACCTTGGAAAAATAAAATTTGCATGTATCATAGTAAAACATAGATCCAAGGTTTCTAGGGTTGCATGTACACCATAAGAGTGTTAGAATGCTCAAAACCCAACAGAAACACCCCTCCACGTCAGAAAGCCACCTCATGGCTTTGATGGGGTCCTGATCCCCATCAAAAGTCGGGGGCTTTGTGTTATCGATGTCCCGGTACTGGAATGCCAGACTGGCTCCTCCCCCTGCCGCTGTTACAACTGTTGAAGCTGTTGCGGCAGCCATCTCAGTGAGGGCTGCGTAACGATCATCAAAATACTCCATCATGGCGGTCTTGATAGACCCAAACATCTCCGGAAACTGATCCCGGAACATCGCCGCAACCTCATCATGCTTGATCTCTCGAATTCTGGCGTCCATCTCGTCTGGCCCCATATGGTCGATAGTCTCTGGCACTGCTGGTGCCTCCCGTCCGCCAGCTCCTGATCCTGACCCGAATCCAGTCACAAATCATCGAGTAACCACCATGCTGAAAATATACCAGGATGATATCAGATATTCCATACAATAATCCAGGAACCAACTCCCAACAAAACCCTAGGGGTTGTGACTTCCTTGCTATGTGTATGGGGTCCTGTGCTTTCAGTAGTACGGGCCCATACTACCTTCCACACCTACCCATATTTGTCTCAAGTATCATCACAACGCCCTAATACTATACGTAAGCATGACATGCGCTCAATCCTCACTCCTAGAGGAAGGCTAAATATCTCATATATGGCGGACTGATCCCTCACAACCCATCCATGAAACTTCCACCAACCTCGTAGCACTAGTGTATGTTAGCCATACATAACACTGGACCCTATAGACTTTCAAATACCCGATCCTACCCTAAGCCCTTCATCAAACAAGAACAAGAAATAAGGCCAAACCAAACATTCTCAGGCTATAAGATCTTAATTATGTACAGTCGTGATGCATACACTAAGCAACTACTGTAATGGCATCAATTTCATATAATGAAAAACCCTAGGCTATCAGTCATCATATAATCAGCCAATTCTATCATGAAATTCCTAAAGATCCCTAGCCTAGTACTAGCATGCTGTTCTAACATATCACATAAATAAAGTAATCCGTAAGGTATTTTGGGGTCTACTTACTGGCTCCGGCTAATCGTACACTTGCATCCTCCTTTAGTATTTTGAAAACCATTTGAAAAATCATGTTAAAATCTTGTCCTTAGTTTGAGTCTGGAGGCAAACGAGTGTTTCCTCCAATTTAGTCAAACCAAGGCTCTGATACCAACTTGCAACACCCATAATATTCAAGCCAATTTAAAACTTTTAAAAACATTTAAAACCATTAAGTTATTACAATTTGTTTTCAAAATAGCTTAAACATCAGAATATCTCCAGAATCAAATCATGAAAATATAAGGAGGTGCACGATCACGCCTTCGCCTTCCCGCGATCATCACATAATCAACAACTATAAGCCTGAATCTTAGTGAGTTCCCCCAAAATACCAATGTCATACAATCATAATCATATCATATAAACAACAGCATGCATAATGAGCCATCAGCCTGACTGGACAGCCTCGTAGGCCATCAGTCTATCTGGACCGCTCTCCGAGCCATCAGCATGTCTGGACCGCCTCTCAGGGCCTTCATCCTATCTGGACCGCTCGTCTGGCCTTTGGCCTGACTAGTATGCCCTAACCGGGTCTGCAGTCTATCTGGTCCGCCCTGGGTATGTTGGCATAAGCACAAAGCATGAGCGCCTCAACCCAAACCCCCAATCAAACAATCATGTGCACATAAATATCATAAGCTAGCTAGCATGTACAGATAGTCATATAGATCTAACAGATCACTAACATGGCAACCATCCTATAACCAGGATACCGATCTAACCGATCACTAACATAGAAACCATCCTATAACCAGGATACCGATCTAACAGATAACTAACATACCAACCATCTTATAACCAGGATACAAATCATAAAGGGTCGGCCTTGGTGCCTTAGACCCTGTTGATACAGTGAGAAGAACTCACCTTACGATGTCGAACTGTAGTGATAAGATCAAACTCCCGAATCACAGTGACGAAATCAACCACCTATACCACCATAGGACCAAGTCCATCAGAATCCCAAATTACCAAAATACCCTCAAAAGTCCAACTGGTCAATGTTTGGTCAAAGTCAAAGTCAACGGTCAAAGTCAACAGTCCATGTTGACCCAACTCGTCGAGTGCAGCTAGCAACTCGTCGAGTTCCTTAAGAACTCAAGAAATCATGAAAACCCTAACTGACTCGCCGAGTTTCCAGACAAATCGTCGAGTCCATGCAAGGTCCAAATGTCGGGAAAAACCCTAACTAACTCGTCGAGTCTTCTTACAGACTCGCCGAGTTCATGCTGAACCAAAACATGCAATCTTCATCCGACTCGTCGAGTCGGCCATGCGACTCGTCGAGTCCCTTCAGTCCATTTCTCATCCATACGTTTTTAAGCTGCCCCAAAGCTCCATATTGCAGATCTAACCTCCTAGGGCATGGTTTCCACGTAAAGTTGCAAAATTTACGTACATGCATGGTCCTAAATGCCAAAATCAAGCTAAGGGAAAGGTTTAACCCATAGATAAGGGCCAATGCTTTCTAAATCTAATAACTTTATGACTATAGGGACCAAGAGGAGTCTAGATCTGAAGTTACAACTTCAGATCATGCCCAATACCCGAATTAACTCACAAATATGCTAAAAATGGCCCTAAACCTATGCATGAATAGATCTAGCTAAAGATAATCCAAGGTAACGACTTCTTACCTTCAAAATGATGCCAAGATGAAGTAGAGTTAGATCCACAAGAGTCTCGTTGCTCCAAGCTCTTTAGACTTAAAGCCTTCTTCACAAAATGCACCAAAAGCACTCTTTAAATCTCACAAACACTCAAGTACAAGGTCTAGACTGATTAGGGTTTCTACAGGCTGTCAAGAGGTGGTAAGGGGCTGGAGGAAAGTACTTAAGGTCCTTTAAATAGGGTGCAAACCCTAAAAATTAGGGTTTCCATGAACATAATCTACTCGTCGAGTAGGGGTCCTCCGAATCGTCGAGTAGGAATCATAAACCACGCGGGCCAACTAGGTTCGACACGACTAGTTGGGGCCTCCCACTCATTGAGTTCCCTTAGCAAAATGAATATAAAGCTTTTGAAAATTATACCTGGAAGTCAGGGTGTTACAACTGAGACGGTGACCGAGATCACCGCCATGTTTAGGGAGAGGTCCCTTCTCGTTCTACAGTACGTGGGGAACGAGGAGATGAAAAAGGCCCGATATCATGAGATGTTGCGGAGTGATATCCGCCAGTTTGTGAGCCGATCCAGTTGCAAGACGTTGGAGGATATGATTGCTAGTGATATATATATATATATATATATATATATATATATATATATATATATATATATACAGAGAGAGAGAGAGAAAGTTGGAATCGGAGATGGAGAAGAAGAGGAAACCTGAGGGGGTTTAGTTAGGGAGTTCGGGCAAGAAGCCCAATGTATCAGACCACAGATCTAGGAGCCAGCAGGGCTGAAACCGTTGTGGAAAATGCGGCAAGTTGCACGAGGGGACGTGCAAGGTAGAGAGTTCAAGATGCTTCAAGTGCCGTCGAACTGGTCATGTGATCAGAGATTGTACTGCTACTACCACCACCATGATAGTATCAGATCTGATTTGCTTTCAGTGCAATCAGAGGGGACACAAGTGGTCCCAGTGCCCGAGTTTAGCAGCAGCAGGATAGGTAGCAGCACCCGCTCCTACCACGTTGAGGATTACAAACGGCCGTCAGGACCAGGTAGAGGCACCTGTAGCAAGGAGCAGGGCCTTTCAGTTGACAGCAGAGGAGGCACGAGAAGCTCCTGACGTGGTAACGGGTATGTACCTTCTCCTTATCTCTGTATTTACATTGATTATTGCTTATGTTTATTTGTTTCATTATAGGATCATTCCTTGTGAACGGTATATCTGCTCTGGTATTGTTTGATTCGGGGGCAACCCGATCTTTTGTGTCGCTCGCGCTCAACAAGCGATTCAGAGGGGTCCAGGGGAGCTGGATTGCCTACTTGACGTGGAGATAACAGATGATAGGATCGTTAGGGTTGCAAGGGTTCACTGAGGATGTACATTGTAGTTGTTTGATGAGTTATTTTTTGTGGATCTAGTCCCTATTCCCCTGCAAGGGAATAAGGTTATAGTTGGTATGGACTGGTTGAGCCCCCATGGGGCAGTGATCGACTGCGAGCAGCAGCTAGTGAGAGTTCGGATTCCTAGTGGGGGAGGGTTAGTGATTCAGGGCGAGAGGGCGCAGGGTGGACCGACTCTATGTTCAGCAGCGAGAGTGAGTCGCTACCTTCAGCAGGGTTGTACGGGTTATGCTGCATATGTTATAGATACCCGGGATAAGGGTAAGGCGATAGTGGACGATGTACCAATCGTGCGAGAATACCCGGACGTATTCCTAAAGGATTTACTTGGGATACCTCCGGAGAGACAGGTTGAATTCAGGATCGACCTAGTCCCTGGTGCGGCTCCGATAGCCAAGGCACCATATCGGTTGGCTCCTCCCGAGATGCAGGAGTTGTCCACACAGCTGCAAGAGTTGTTGGACAAGGGTTTCATCAGACCGAGCAGTTCACCATGGGGAGCCCCGATCATGTTTGTGAAGAAGAAGGATGGGTCACATCGGATGTGCATAGACTACCCGGAGCTGTATAAGGTAACGGTGAAGAACCGTTATCCCCTCCCGAGGATTGATGATTTGTTTGGCCAGCTACAGGGTGCATATTGGTTCTCTAAGATTGATCTGCGATCGGGTTATCACCATATGCGAGTCAGAGACGAGGATGTGCAGAAGACAGCTTGTAGGACTCGTTATGGTCACTATGAGATTGTGGTGATGTCGTTTGGGATCACCAATGCTCCAGCCGCGTTCATGGATCTCATGAACCACATGTACAGGCCGATGCTGGACCAGTCTGTGATAGTATTCATTGATGACATCTTGTTTTATTCCAAGACTGAGGAGCAACATGAGGAGCACCTGAGGGAGGTGTTGGAGACACTGAGGAGGGAGAGACTTTTCGTAAAGTTCTCAAAGTGTGAGTTCTGCTTGCACGAGGTGCAGTTTCTGGGGAACCTTGTGAACCAGAAGGGTATTCTGGTCGATCCGGCCAAGATAGAGGCCATGATGCAGTGGGAGGTTCCGATGTCTCCAACTGAGATTCGGAGTTTCCTTGGTCTAGTGGGTTACTACTAAAGATTCATCCAGGATTTCTCCAAGATCATTGTTCCTTTGACCCAGCTGACCAATAAGTCGGTGACATTCCGCTGGGGGCCTGAGCAGCAGGCCACCTTCGAGACTCTCAGACAACAGTTATGCGAGGCACCAATTTTGATTTTGCCAGAGGGTATCGATGACTTTGTGGTTTATTGTGACGCCTCGATCATGGGCATGGGTGCAGTACTGATGCAGCGGGGTCATGTGATAGCATACGCTTCGAGGCAGTTGAAGCCGCACGAGGCAAACTACCCGACACACGATTTGGAGCTGGGGGCAGTAGTTTTCGCCCTCAAGATTTGGCGGTATTACCTCTATGGGGTCCGTTGTACTATTTACACGGACCATAAGAGTTTGAGGTACCTCATGGATCATTCGAATCTGAACATGAGATAGCGTCGGTGGTTAGATTTGGTGAAGGATTACGACTGTGAGATCCTTTATCACCCAGGCAAGGCCAATGTGATGGCCGATGCTCTGAGCCGTAAGGCAGTGGCGGCTCCGATTCGAGACATATGTGTGAGGATGATAGTGATTACTCCACTTTTGGAGCAGATCCGAGAGGCGCAGGTCGAGGGTATGAAGGACGAATATCAGAAGTGTGAGCGGATCATAGACCAGGTGGCCTCAATTGACTATGACAGTTGGGGGTTGTTGACCCTGCATGGGAGGGTCTGGGTTCCGTACTGGGGCGGAGTTCGACATATTCTGATGGATGAGGCCCACAAGTCGAGGTTCTCCATCCATCTCGGGGCGACGAAGATGTACCGGGATCTTCGTCCTGATTACTGGTGGCCCTGCATGAAGCGCGACGTATCATGGTATGTGGAGCGTTGTTTAACCTGCAGAAAGGTCAAGGCCAAGCACCAACGACCTCACGGCAAGATGCAGCCGTTGTATATTCCCGTGTGGAAATGGGAAGAAATCACCATGGATTTCATCACCAAGCTTCCCAGGACTGCACGTGGAGTGGATTTGATCTGGGTCATCGTGGATCGGTTGACCAAGAGTGCTCATTTTATCCCGATCCAGGAGAGTATATCGGCTGAGAAGCTGGCCGAGATCTATGTGCGAGAGATAATGACACGACATGGAGTGCCTGTCTCGGTGGTGTCAGATCGAGATGTTCGTTTCACTTCCCGATTTTGGAAGCGGTTTCACTACGAGATGGGTAATCGTCTCCACTTCAGCACCGTTTTCCACCCTCAGACGGATGGGCCGAGCGAGAGGACAATTCAGACTCTCGAGGACATGCTACACGCATGTGTATTGGATTTCGATGGCAGTTGGGATACATATCTTCTATTAGCGGAATTTTCGTATAACAACAGCTACCACACTAGCATAGATCGACCTCCCTTCGAGATGCTCTATGGGAGGAAGTGTAGGACCCCAATCTGTTGGGGTGAGGTCGGTCAAAGGGTCATGGGGAGTGCTGAGGTAGTACTCAAGACCAATGAGAGGATCCAGTAGATCCGGAGCAGGCTTCAGACTACTTAGAGTCGGCAGAAAAGCTACGCCGACAAGCGCCGTTCAGATATGGAGTTTCAGGTAGGCGACATGGTTCTCCTGAAGGTTTCACCTTGAAAAGGTGTCATCCGGTTCAGGGAACGGAGCAAGCTGGGCCCCAGGTACATCGGTCCTTTCAGGGTTATAGCCCGGGTGGGCAAGGTGGCGTATCGATTGGATCTTCCAGCAGAGCTCATCCAGATACACAACACTTTTCATGTTTCCCAACTGTAGAAGTTCTTAGTGGATGACTCCACAGTTGTGTTGGGTTATGAGCATTCTAACACTCCTAAGTGTACATGCAACCCTAAATACCTTGGATCTATGTTTTCTCTATTATACATACAATTATGAACATCCAAGGTATTATCCTAATCTAGCATACAAAATAATAAATATAACAAGATAGAATACATACCTCTTTGATGTAGAATGTCTTCATGAAGCTTGAGTGCCTAGTGCCACAAGTGTGACACCTCAAATGGTTCACACAACACCAAATACACTTGGAATAACTTGAGAGAAACTTGAACACTCCTTGAAATCGTCTAGCCCTCACACTCACACATTAGTGTACGATTTCTTGAGCCATGGGATTCTTTTATATGGTGGCTATTAGGGTTACACCATGTAACTCATAACTTTACCCATTCCTTATGCTCCATGGATTTTAACCTCCATGGAGTAGCCATGGGTCACCCCATGGACTTAGTCCAACATAAGGAATCTTGGATCACAAGCCCACATATATAAGAATGAATGATTTACACAATCAACCCATATATTTAATTAGTCTCCTTTTGATCACTTAATTAATTCCAAATTAATTCTTGATCAATACTAATTAAATAACCTTATTAATATATTAGAACTTATAATATATTAACCAACCTTAAGTGTTATTTCTCTCATTATAGTCTATCCAAATGCATGATGCCATGCAACCCAAATGGACCATGCCGGGTCGGGTCAAGTCTTACCAATTATAGTTATGGACTTAGACATTAATCCAACAGTCTCCCACTTGGATAAGTCTAAAACTATTATTGCGTATGACTTCAGGAACCGATCAGCAATCGTAGCTCTCAAAAGCTTCTGTCGAACTCTGACCTTTGTCAATGACTTGTCCATTAGATAAGGGATCATATATTCCTCCATTCTAGATATCATATGGACTGAGACATGGATTATCAATCATTCTCTCTGTCCATTTGTTGTTTCCCGATTTCTGATTCATGATGACTGACTGATTGAACAAATCAAATCAGTCCTGGCTTGGCCAAGCACTCACATGTATCATCTTTAAATCATCGAGGGGCCCACAGATATCGCTTTTATCCTGAAGGTAAAAGGAATGGATAAACTTCGACTCATATGGCTTGTTCTACTACTTGTTGAATCATACACAAAGGCATGTTTTATAACATCGAGTTACCGAATGCGTTTTCGTGCAATCAATGTACAACCAACTCATAGTAACAACTCATATCTCTAGGTTTGAATAATATAAGATATTATCGTCTCATGATCACTCGTGATAAAATCCATGAAGTTATTCAAATGAGCGCGGGTTGAATCCAATACTCAGAACTTATGAGCACTCATGAGTGTTGTAGCACCACTTTGTCCACCAACTTGGACCTCTACAAACCAACCCATGACAGTCTTGATTCATATCTACTTCCAACATATGACCGACTGTGGATGGTTTGAATAACTTAATCATTCAGGAAGAGCGACTTAGTTATTCTGGAAGTCAAAACATGCAAAGTGAAACACAAGAATAAATGAATCAAATATGGTATCAAACCCTATGAATATAAATAAACACTTTTATTTATCACCATACTGATTACTCATTATTTATTGTTTCGGTTTTATCAACTTTATACTTGAATTAAAAACACTAGTTGTCCCATGCTCCAAGCATGTACACTATGTTTTTCTTAAACAATAGCTTTGCCATACACCAAATATGCACTCTATGTTTGTCTATGATCCTTACTTTGTGAAATAAACCAATTGAACATAATTTCAATGATTCTAATTTCACACTCCCAAATCCTTATCGAAAAATGTGAGAATTTCAAATTCCTATCATTTATCGAAATCTGTTTAGATTTTAAACTTATATGCACTGACCCTCCAATAATGAATATGTACAAAGTCACAAAGACTTGTCAACAGTCATTATAAGGTATTCCAATGGAGATCAACTCCATGGAAACTAAGTCTCATATTCAAAGTACATTGCTTTGGACATGCTTCTTGCATTAAGTTTTCTAATCTTACACAGATAACTTCCACCTATGGAGACAACTCCATATTCTCATTTGACTATCACTTCTGAATAAGAGATGCCTCTTTTCAAAATATGTCAATATGGTCCTTCCAAAATTAGCACTATACTTCCAACTGTCCCTGAGCAACCAATCTTTGGTAAACCTCAGATTGTCCTCGACACTTGCTTAATCATTTTAGTCATATCCAATTCTAGACCTTTTCCCTTCTTAATGCCTCTGGGCATTTGGAAAAAAATTAGAAATGACAAATATTATAGCACATGCAATCGATCCTGTACCCAAAGCAAATGGTACACGATTCATGATGTCTTACATAAAGACATGATTCTAGACCAGTCTTTTGCTACAATATTTTTATTTGCCATGTTTTCAAAATTCGACTATGAAGAGGGATGCCGTAATCATAATCGAATTTTGAGAACGCAATATATAGAATTTCCTTAAGTTGAACCAATCCAACATGAAATTCATATATATATTCTTAACTGAAATGAAGTATATCATCTCCCTTAATTATAGCAAAACAACTTTTTCAATCCCTGCAGCCTCACGAATTGAAACTTTTGTTTTCTATAATTAACATTGCTAACTTTCAACACTAACAATAATTATCATGCTCCCACTAACATGATGATTATTAGCATAACACTTATGCTCCCACTAGCTTTGACATGTACTCAGAAATCAGCTGGACTTCTAGAAATCAATACTTTATTGACTTCCTTACCAAAGTTCAGATTTCTGATACGAGATGCTTTGATAAAACTTTATCAAAATCATACACCTTTCCTTAGATAGCATGCATGTGTGTCTAAACAATTTCAGAACTATGAAAAGGGATGCCGTAATCATAGTCTCAATTGTTTAGACCTTTTGCCATATGCTTCAAATCTACTTGGTGGAAGTGTTTCCTCACCATCATTTTCATGAATCGGAGAGAAACCTTATGACCCTTAGATTTTATGGTGTATGTGTTCTTATCCATGTGAATCGTCAAAACCATAGTCACAAGACAAGGATAATGACAAATCCAAACTCATATGGACTGAACTTATGCAATCTTAACTTCTTGCCACCTGGCAGTACAGGGCCTGCCATTTCTTCCAAGTTGTTATGCAACCAATTGAGAACTTTCAGAACTCCTATGCAAAGCCAACTTTAACTGGAATGGGCATAGAATATGTCAACATGATAGGTTATAAACCTCAAGTCGTGTGCTAGTGAAGAACCTCAGGTTTTATTCTTGATTAGTTCTTGAAATTCTTTTTAGGATCTTTAAGACTCCCACTGTCCTCTTGACATATAAGACTATCTTGCCAAATATTCAAGAGATAGTGCAAATTCTTTATCAAGACAAACACTTCACACAATTGGCCTTAGTTGGTCTTTGTTTAATCCAAAACATCACAACTTACCAACTTCAAATGTACAAGAGTAGGACACTTTTACTCTTACATTTGACAAGTGTTATAAACCTTTCTTTAAGATATGTCACTCAACTTATAGTCTTGGAGTATGACTCTAAGACTTGTTTTGAAAATAAGTATGACTCATCTTCTTGATTTAACCATTTCAACAATTCATGACTCCTCTTCTTAGTCATAAGAATGCACTAAGATGTCCTTAGAAGACCAATTGTGATGTGGTTCTTTAATCATTAAGATGATCACAAAACATTATACTAAAGTACTCTCCCATCTTTTCAGATTTGAGAAACTTTTATCTGTCTGCCTAATTTGATTCTTCCCATTCGTTCTGCCATACATTGAGACTTTTCCAATGTTTCAGAATTATACTTAAACTTGTAAGTATAACCATATTTACTAAAATTTAGTAAATCATGACGAATAGTCTTAACGAGCTTTGTGGTGGACTTGACCAGTGCACAAGAATGTGTACTCGATCCCTTTAGTCCTTAACTTGACTCACACATCCATGTGAACAAGTCTTAATTTTCGAATGCTTGAAAGTTCTCATTCATCATACTATTCAACTTGCATGATTCCAAGTTTCTATCCAACTGAAGCCTTGGGAATGAGAATCTTTCCTTATTTGGTAAATTATGACACTACCACAAACGAAAGAATCAAGTCCATTTTTTTTTCAAATATTGCTATCAATGGAATCATATAAACAACCATTTTTCACAAATGCCACTTGTAAGGATATTTAAAATAAATATAAAATTAAAAACTTTTATTTTATTTCAAAACTTTGCGGAAAAAACTTATCCTTATAGTGCAAATGCATACGGAAAAACTTGTTGTTATCTATTCCTAAGCAATATATCATAACTCCTAAGTAACAGCTTCAAAATTCTGATGCGATCGAAATCCACCTACGCGATCAGAATCATCATATACTTCCTTTAAGCTTTCTCTCTATTCTTTGATTCTTAAAACATCAACATGTGACCCAGTCACATCATGTAATGAGGATCTTAGAATAGAAACTTAACAGAGTTAGATAATGGGCTCTACCTGAAGTAGAGTCAGACTTATTGACTTTAACATCCTTAGGTAAACTTGGCAGCTTTGCAATCAACGCCCCTTCCTTTGGCAAAATAAACATATAGACCCTTTGGTAATGGGACTATCTCAGACTTAGCCTTTCTCCTTACCATTTGGTCAACCGGGTTGACTATGGCCAATCCCTTTCCATTGGGAAGAGAATGTTTTTTCTGGATTTCTAGTGTCACCATTGTCACTGTCCATAAAGTTTTTGGGAAGTTGATCTTCTAATCAAATTTGTTTTACTATCGTTCCAAATCATTGCTGATTCAGCAGCACCAAGCAAATAGATATGATCATTAAGGTTCATGTCATAGTCTGTTTCATAGTAGTCCCACAGGAACTCACTATGTGACTTAGAAAGTGATTGAACATCCAACTTTCTCAAGACTTTGACACCCAACTCTCCCAGCTTGTCAATATGTGACTTCATCTCTAAGATGTGATCACACATAGACCTTGCTTGCCATTAGGGCTTGAGTGACCTTGAACTTGTGGGTTAGGGAGAATAATTGGAGGAGGTGGAGGAAGTAAAGTTCCAAGAGATTTGGGAAGATCATAGATGTCTGAACTAGACATCTTTTGGGAGATATTCAAGATAGTTGATCTAAAGTCCTTAATATAACACCCAATATGAAATATTAAGGCTAGGATCCAACAACCTATTTATATCTGGAAGAGGGATGCCGTAATCCGAGTTATAAAATAGTTGAAGGTAGGTAAATGACGATTTACCAATTTCCACCATGAAAAACGAAATAATGTAATTAGGTTTTTAATTGGATTTGAAACTCCTAGATCTTTTGAGATTCATTGAACTTTTCAATGGCATGTTTCAATCTCGAGTGTGCCCTTCAGGTTTTGTGACTGAGATGCCGAGGATCACAAAACAAGGTGTGAAGTAACCATGCAAATATACTTGGTACCCTTAATATTTACCCCTCAATCGATGTGCCGGTTAACCACACGAGCTCCACCGATACTATGATAAATATTAAGTTACCCTTTGCCTACTTTGTTAAATCCAGGTTAGTGTGTCGGTTAACCACACACGCTCCACTAACGGTTTAAACAAAGTGCAAAGTGTAATTTCATGGATTAGCACCTTATTCACATTTTCCTAAGTAACTAAGATTGGGAATTTATAAGTGTTTAGTTACTTAGTATTTATCATTAATACTTTTAATGAAGGGAGAATTATAGTCCTTGTCCTACCCGTTCGGCTAACGACCCTCCACCAGTCAAGGAAGCGGTGGGTGAGAGTGGACACCCATTAAACTGCCATTTTATAGGCAGTAACCTTATACCCCCTTATAGACCGGCTTCGTGAATGAGGCCTACTAACGGTAAGACTGACTTGCTCTTATACATATATTTATTATTAACTTATAATACTATAAAGTATAAGGGTTGAATTTTAACTTTTAAAATTCTAAGGGCTAACTTGGAATTAAAGTATTCATGGGGAAAACTTTACAAATTCTAAAACTTGAGGGCAAGTTTTGAAAATATTCAAAACTAATTAATTCCATAACTTATGTGTTTAAAGTAGTTTTAATTAAAAAAAAAAACTCTTCAAGTTCCATAACTTGAGGACAAGTTATGGAAGACTTTAAACTAATAAAAGAATGTAACTTTTCTTTATTTTTGTAACTTATGGAACTAATTAAGGTTACACATTTTATCATTTAATGAAGTGACTCTTGAACCTCCATAACTTGAGGACAAGTTATGGAGTCATAAAACCATTTAATGAAGACAAGACTCTTCATTTTTGTAACCATTGCCAACTTTTTATGAGTTTTATGAAACTTAAATGTGACTTTTCATATAACTTGAGGACAAGTTACAAAAACACATTTTAGAATCAACTCTTAGATTAAAATGGATTGAAAACACATAATCAATTAACTTTTCTATTAATCTAATAAACTCATATGAACAAAGATAATTCACATAAAATTTTTTTTCTTCAAGTAATTAGCATAACTTTTAAACTAATACAATTCGATTTTTCAGCTAATTTTGCAAGTATAACAAGAAAACAAACCAGGCTCTGATACCACTGATGGGTTATGAACATTCTAACACTCCTAAGTGTACATGCAACCCTAAATACCTTGGATCTATGTTTTCTCTATTATACATACAATTATGAACATCCAAGGTATTATCCTAATCTAGCATACAAAATAATAAATATAACAAGATAGAATACATACCTCTTTGATGTAGAATGTCTTCATGAAGCTTGAGTGCCTAGTGCCCCAAGTGTGACACCTCAAATGGTTCACACAACACCAAATACACTTGGAATAACTTGAGAGAAACTTGAACACTCCTTGAAATCGTCTAGCCCTCACACTCACACATTAGTGTACGATTTCTTGAGCCATGGGATTCTTTTATATGGTGGCTATTAGGGTTACACCATGTAACTCATAACTTTACCCATTCCTTATGCTCCATGGATTTTAACCTCCATGGAGTATCCATGGGTTACCCCATGGACTTAGTCCAACATAAGGAATCTTGGATCACAAGCCCACATATATAAGAATGAATGATTTACACAATCAACCCATATATTTAATTAGTCTCCTTTTGATCACTTAATTAATTCCAAATTAATTCTTGATCAATACTAATTAAATAACCTTATTAATATATTAGAACTTATAATATATTAACCAACCTTAAGTGTTATTGCTCTCATTATAGTCTATCCAAATGCATGATGCCATGCAACCCAAATGGACCATGCCGGGTCGGGTCAAGTCTTACCAATTATAGTTATGGACTTAGACATTAATCCAACAAGCTGTTCCTCTAGAGGATATACAGATTGATGACAACATGAACTACATCGAGAGACCAATAGCTATTCTTGGCAGGAAGACGAAGGAGCTGAGGAACAAGAGGGTTGAGCTGGTGAAGGTGCAGTGGCAGCACCGCAAGGGCTCGGAGTGGACCTGGGAGCCCGAGGAGGAGAAGAGGGAGCACTACCGGGAGTTGTTTTTAGATGCAGACTTCGAGGACGAAGTTTGATTCAAGTGGGGGGGGGGAATTTTAACGACCATCACTTGAGGTGATAATTATTTAATAATTCTATAATTAATTGTTGGGCTAATTATTTAAGAGATGGATTATTTGAATGGACCATTAGTGAGTAGGCCGAATAGTTGGGCTGCCCATAAGACGTACGCTGGGTGTAGCCTTGGCGTACGCGGGGTGTAGAGGAGCATTGGATGCGGGGGACACATGCACGTACGCACAACGTACCAAGGAGTACGCGCAGCGTACGTGAGCAGATTCCAAATCCTAAATTCAGGGTTTAAGCCATATAAATACAACATTATGACTCAAACCCTAGCCTCCTTACCAGCCTCTCAACCTCAGAAAACCCTAGAAACCCTTTCATACTTCATCCATGTGTGTTGTTGACCTTGTGAAGCTTACTTTGGTGATTTGGAGCTTGGAAGAAGAAAAGAGAAGTTGGAGAAGAAAAACTTAAGTATCTTGAGCTCAAGGATATGAGATTACCTCACCTTTTGGCACTTATTGGAGGTATAAAGCTTTCAACTTTCCTCATGTATGCTTAGATCTAGTATAGTGATGTTTTAGGATCTTTTGAGTCCCAAGAATGGATCTTTATGACTCAAACTCGTTTCTAGGTCTAGGGTTGCCACCCTTAGTGGTATATAAGTCCCATAAGCAGTAAAGTTTTGATCTTTAAGGTCCATTTGTGACCATGCATGAGATCTAGCAATTTCCATGGAAGTTAGTTGCTATATTCCAAGTTTGGGCTCATTTGGTGGGATGAAAGCCACCAAGTAACCGACTTTATGAGTTAAGACATGTTATTGGACTCAGATCTGTATTTTGGACTTAATTTCTTAAGGGATTAAGCAGTTTTGAAGTATATGGCTTAACAGGGTAGTACTCTGGGAGTACACGCCAGTACACGTAACGTACAAGCCATGCAAGCTGTACACGTAGCGTACAGAGGAGTACGCTCAGCGTACTCTCAGGATTTGGGCTTCACGTCTTTTGGACCTCGGATTGGGCCAAATCTTTGGACTTATTAGCTATTGGGCCTTAATGAGCCATAAGGAGTTAGTTTTGGGTCAAGGACATATTTGGGCTTTGGGAAAGATCCATTTGAGGAGTTGGGCCCAATTTAGAAAATTGAGCCATTAGTGGGCCTTTAGTGGGCCATTAGTGGGTTTGTAAGATTAGATGGAATTGGGCTTAGGTTATGGTCCAAAGTAGATCAGGGGTTAAAATAGTAATTTTACCCAAAGAAGGTTTATTGGATTTTGACTAAGTATTATTGTGATAATGATAGCCGAGGAGTCGCGGGAGCAGCCGATAGAGATTCCTTACTAAGAGATTCAGCAGCCAACTTTGTGAGGTGAGGTTTCCTCTAGTAGGAACGGGTCGAAGGCACCAATGCCAGCCCGTTTATGTATGTTAGCATGTGCCGGATTTAGGTCCGATGTCGGGGTTCTCCTGATGTAGGTTATATGTTTCCTGACTTCGGTCTGATGTCGGGGAAAGCCCGAGGAATGTTTGTATGCTCGATGTCTTTGTGATTCTTGCATGTGTTTGTTTATATGTTCCGGGCTTCGGTCTGATATCGGGGAAAGCCCGAGGAATTTTTAGCTTATATGTTATGTTTATATGTTCCGGGCTTCGGTCCGATGCCGAGGCAAGCCTGAGGAATGATTATGTTCTTATGTTATGTGTATATGTTATATGCTTTGTTGATATGTTATATGTATTCCGGACTTCGGTCCGATGCCGGGCGGGGCCCGATGCCGGACTACGGTCCGATGTCGGGCGGGGCCCGATGTAGTGGGCAAGGCCCAATGTATGTTATTATGTGATTATGTGTATGTTATGTGGTAGTTTGGGGAGACTCACTAAGCTTCGTGCTTACAATTTTTAGTTTTCGTTTCAGGTACTTCCGGTAGCAAGGGGAAGGGCTCGGGATTATTGCAGTGCACGCACCATATGTTCAGCCTGTGATTTTTATACTCTGATGTTGATAGATGTTATGATAATTTGAGATACACTACTTATGTTTTATGAGATAATTTGGATCATTACTGTTTTATTTATAATTTAAAATGAAATTTTTGGACTGTATTTTTGGGATGTTTCAACTAAGCGATTTGAGGGACTAAATGTGACATAAACCCATAAATTTGAAACTATATAAGAGAGGTGTTCTCATCAATTAGGACAAATCGATCCATAGAGGGAAATGGAGAAGAGCATGCCGATTTTGATCTCAATCTAGAGATTGTAGATGAATCTGAAGGAGAATTGAAGAAGGAAATCAACATCTACAACCTACATGTTTTTAGAGGTAGCATATTCTTTTAATTTCTACCAAATTTTCGAATTAATGTTTGATAATTTGCATTGAATTTGTTCCAGTAGTATGTGGGTGTTGATTCAAGTATAGAATACAGTTTTAACACCAAACCTTACATATGTGTGTTTGATTCTACAATTTAGTGTTAGGAACATGTGGTAAATTATCAAGGGAACATGTAAACCCATAGTATCATGATTTGAGTTGTAAATTGACATTAATAACTTGTACACTATCTCAAAGATCCATCCATAGGAGAATCATGGTGATTTGTGATGATTTAGGTTTAATGATTGAATTAACTTTGTTCTATTGATTATAAAATCCGTATGAATCTCATAATTTGGATCCATTGTGTTTATGTATTGATCTAGGAATTCAATGGAATCCATGAGATTTTAGATTATATGATGGAAATGTTGGTTAATTGATGATTAATTAGATTGGAAATGATTTTGCAAGAAAATGGGGTTTGAGTTGCATCGACTTTAGGATCACCTGTTCCAACTCTTACACTCAATGGAAATGAGAAATCCATGGTGAAATGGGTAATCTAAAAGATTATTAAATTTATGGAAGGTTTATTAAGAACTTACTAATGGAATAGTATAGATTTGTGTAAAGTAAAAAGTGTTGCGTTATATTCAAAAAATCGTCTTCTAAAAACGCTAAATACAGCAACGGAAGCTGTAACGTCCCAATTTCACAATGGAATTTTTGATTATTAAGTAATTATAAAGCAATCTTTATAAAACCAAGTTGATAAAATCATATGTTCCAATAGATAATCATCCAAATCAAAGTGTCAAAACAACACAAATTCATAAGATGCCGACAAGAGTGTACATTTATATCTTTCCCTTTCCTCAATCCTTAGAAGTACCTTAAACATTTAAATCCACGACTCTAAGCAAAAACTTAGTGAGGTCCTCAAAATATCAAACATAACATAGTACAGCTAAATATATATAACAACAATGAGTCGGTTCAACCCCGGGTCCTTAATGACTCAAATACAACATATATGGGCCGTCAACGACCCTTAGTCATCATTGACTCAATTACAGAATACTTCATATAAGATGAGAACTAAAATTCTTGGTGACATACACTTGTTAGTGAATATATTATAGAGAAATTCTATTATGAGTTTTTACCATATTTATCAACTTCCTAATTGTCAAGTGAAATCAAAGTTTTCAAAAAATGTCATCTAAACATCTTATGATTGTTTTATAATCATTATAACCCATGTAAATGAATCCTTTGTGGTTTTGTTTTAAAATGGTCTTCAAATAATAGTTATTTTAAAATTGTTTCTGTTTGGGGTTTATAAATTTTTTATTCAAAAACCTGTTTTTATCTTGACAAAATCCAACATGAGACACTATATTTTTTGTTTTAACAAGGATATCCACCTTAATTTGCTGGTGTTAAAGGAGCTCACAGTTTGATTTCTTTTTCTTACACTTCGTGGATGATTTAGTATTCAACAACCATTTTTTGATAACAAATATGTAGCAAAGCGAATGATTTAGTATAGCTTTGTTACGAGTAATGTTATGTTTTAACAAGTTTGTACAGCAATTAGTAGTTACATAAGGTGGTACGTGAGAATTAATAAAGTGTCCAAGTTAAAGAGTAGTAATTGAAGAGAATATTGTTACATAGTAACAATTTTACATGACATTTTGATGGATTCATAAATATAGATTTTTACATTATTTTTAGTGGGTCTCAATTCTATAAGAATATTTTTAATTACACAAAAGGAACAATTAGAAAAGAAATTAACAACTCCTTTTATTATATCACTTTTTCAAGAAAAGCTAAGAAACAAAATTTGTCGCCTCCCCGTTTGTGAGGACAAATTTCGATGTGAACTTAATGATTTGTACACAACAGTTTTTTTTCATATAAAACAATTGACCTAAGTGATTTGTACACAACATTTTTTCTTTATATACAACAATTGATTATTTAGAGGGTTATACAGATAATATTTTAGAATATAAATTGTTAAGTATTGAATCATTTTTATTTCACAATGTCCATTTCACACACCCATTTTTCATGGGCACCTTGCTAGCTTATAGGAACTATATATGAAATACCAAAATGACCTTTTTATTTTATAGTGCCCATAGGTATTTACGGATTGCCCTGCAAAACGAATGGTTATCGACGGAAAACTTTATTTTTTGAGCTAATTCGTAGAAGAAACTTAAAAAAGCAGTTATTTCAGTTTCTCTATAAATTATCGGATACTTTTATAGTGGGCCATCAATAAAATCGAAGTAGTTGGGAAAGGTTAGTGAACAAAATTATTTCCAATTATCCGGTTGGTTGTCGGCCAAAAGTGGTTAACCAACCCTCAATTGACATTGGCGTTTTATATTTGCAATCATAATAATTCAATCATTTAGGAATGCATCTAGAGAGTCATGATTACGCTTTACGTACCCAAATTTATTTATTTTAATTGACCACTAATATATAAACATTATGAATTTCAAAAATTGGCTATGAATCATTGAACATGACGTTTAGATACAAAAAAGAACGAAAAAAAATGACTGTGTTTATTGATAAAATTGTATATCTGAGAGCCCTGGAACACATGTCTGCTCCACAATCCTTTATTGAAGATAAAACAAAACCAATCAAAACCATATAAATCCAACACGTGGGTGTTAATGTGTTTACTTCTTGGGTGCAAATTTGGCCTTTATTTTCTCCACCTCTTTCGTTCCAATCTGGAATGCCTTAGTCAACACAACATCTTCCACCGCCGGAGATGACCCAAACAAAGCGTCCGCCGCCCTTTGGGTGCCCGGCAACTGGCTGTTGAAGCCAGCAATTACAGCTGCAGGAACTTTACCGTTGTTTATCTGGAAGTGAATTAAGCCTCTAGGGAACGTAAACACTTCACCCATCTTGATTGTCTTGGTGAATAGTTGGTTCGCTGTAGTTATGAATCCCACATCCAGTTCTCCGGTCAACACAAACACAATCTCGGTGGCTCTTGGGTGGGTGTGTGGTGGGTTCAGGCCGCGTGGTGCGTAGTCAATGCGAGCCATGGACACGCCAAGGGTGTTTAGCCCGGGGAGTTGTGTGACGGAGGCTGGTGTAACGGTTGCACCGAATGTGTTGTTGGTAAGCGCCGCCTTAGCCAACCCCGCAAAGAAGAAATCGTCGGCTGTTATGTTGCTTTTGCATGGGAATCCATTTAGTTTTACATCTGGTTTTTGTTCAAGAATACAAGAATAATATTTAACTTCTCATCCAATAAAACAGATTATGCAAACTTTTCAACGGTATAAGCGCAATCCCAAAACCATGAATTATGTCGAGAATTGTATGCCGGATGTTAATGAAAAAAAAAACCAAAAAAATAGTAGGATATGATGAATATACGTTTATGAGAAGTACGATATACTACAAAGAATGTGGACATGTGGTGGCTTATTCTTGAGGGCATGAACAACCACCAAAATATAACATTGACTTGGACTTTATGAAAGTTTAGCCTTTTTTTCCGCATCTACTATTTGACCAAGAACCTGATGAGCCATAAGCTAAAAAAAAGGAGACTTATTGCAGAATCTAAAGGTTTTTTTGACATATGCATCGAAACTCAAATCGTGAAGATTAAGTTGAAATGAAGTACCTGAGGCAAGATCTGCAACACAGACATCTTGAAGCAACTCAGGGTCTGCAGAGACGAAGGAAGACAAGAAGATAGGCATCATGATGCTGATCACCAACAACACATGGGCGTTAGTAGCCATGGCAAATCTTGATCAATCAGAATAAAAAAATAGACCCTTTCACTTTTTATCGGGAAGATGAAATGATTGTTTGAGAAAGAATTAAAGGTGGGTTTGAGAGAATTGGAGATGGAAAGATGATCGTATTTAAATTGGGGTGAGGGAGGAGACATTTTGACAGCATATTCAGATTGGTAGCCGGTCCCTTTCAATTCTAGGAAATAATGTCTAGTTGTGTCTTTTACTTCCAGCTTTATTAAATTTATGCTTCAAGGAAAGTAGGAATGTCATTTTTTGAATTGGTCTTCAAATTATCATCAACGTGAAATTTAAAAGGCTTTCTATTTTGTTATTTGAATTGCAATATTAAAAAGGATAGCAATATATACAACGGTTACAAACAACTATTCAATTTGTGTTTTTAGATAACAACAAATTAAATTGATTTTATTGTTTTAAATCGAAATAATTTTTTTTTTTTTTACCTCCTACCCCAAGTTGTATTTTTTTTAATTAACAATTTTAATTGATTTTGATTTTAGGAAACAAACAATTTTTAATGTATTTAAGTCGTGAACATACCCTTTAATTCATAATATAGCAACAAACTATTTTTTTGCTTTGAACCCACTATATAAATCATATTTGTTATAGCTGCTATACTTGGTATATAGCAGTTTTACCATATCAAGTATAATTGTTTTACCATATATATATATATATATATATATATATATATATATATATATATATATATATATATATATATATATATATATATATATATATATATCAATTGCTATATAGTGTACTGCTATAATTAGTATAGCAGTTGTACCATATACAAAAATTATACTATATCAACAATAAAATATAACTAAAGCGCTTTTAGCACCACGTTATCAGGTGTTGTAATTCTTTTTTGAGGTCGAGAGTTCAAGTCTGGTTGTCAACATAGGTGGATTTAAAGAATAGTATAGAAATAGATTAGATTTGTTGTTCATAAAAAATAAAAAAATAATCTCATCTACCTTCTTAATAGAAGAGACTTTTTTTCCATGTGGTTCTTCCACATTCATTTTCACATAAAAGTTAAACTAGGTGTAAGACCCGTGTATTACACGGGTTTCTTAAAATAAATAAGATAAAATTTTGAACATCAACGAATTATTAAAATAATACAACACATATAAGTGAAGACTTTATTGAATAAGTATGTAATTGAACCGAAAATACAAAAAAAAAAAATCATTAACGAATTATTCTAAATAAGTTTTAGAAATCATAAATTTCCAAATACTTCTTTGAATACAACATTAGATGTCTTATTGGTAGGGTTTCCTTCGTTGTCTAAAATTAATATTTTCAATCCGTCTCTGCTTTTAACTCTAGACAATGCAACATACAACTGTCCATGAGTAAACACTGGTTGTCTCAAAAACAAACCAACCTTTGATAGCGACGGTCCTTGACTTTTGTTTATTGTCATCGCAAAACATACAGCAAGTGGAAACTGTCTTCGCTGAAAGGTGAAAGGAATCCTTTTATCCGACGGGGTCAGTGACATTCTTGGAATAAACGTACGTTTTCCTATATTACTTCCAGAAATTATCTCTGCTTCTATAACACGCTTACCCAATGCTATAACTCGCAGCCTTGTTCCATTACACAAACCGTATTTTTGGTCAATATTCCTCAATAACATAACGGAAACACCGACTTTTAATACCAATTTATGAATTGGCAAACCTGAAGGTCTAAGGCCATTTAGAACATCAGGAGAGTATAAAGATTCGTTAAAGTCATCGTGTACAAAATCCGATTGACAAAGACTGTCTGAACTTAAGTATTCTTTTTCATCTCCAGGAAATAATGATAACAAACGATTGTTTATTTCTTGAACAACTTCATTTTTCGGTGCAAGGATTGCTCTTTCTTGAAAAAACATCGGATTATTGGCATTTTCAACAATAGAATGATAGACAAATGTAATTAATGAACCAATAAGATCCGATGAATCTGGAATGAGAATATCATCTGCTATATCAATAATTGCATCGCCGTCGTTTAAGCCACCAACCTTTCCTTCACCTATATTCAAAATCCAGCTTGCAAATGTGGCTGTTTCTTCAATATTAGATGTTTGAAGATTTAACCTCATGTTTTTTGTTAATCTTAAAACCTTGCAATTTGACCAAATATAGGAGGAACTTATTGAAGCATTGACGATGTCTTGTCTACTTCCATTAGGAACAACAGGTAGAATTTGTCTGAAATCACCTCCAAAAACAATTGTTTTTCCTCCAAATGGCAATTTTGAGTTGCTACGAAGATGACAACCCAATATATCCTTCAAAGATCTATCCAAAGCTTCAAAAGCATGCTTATGAATCATGGGTGCCTCGTCCCATATAATCAATGATGTTTTTTTGTAACAATTCAGCAACATCACTTTCCGGCGTTATAGAACAAAACGAATTCTCAGTAAGATTTAAAGGGATTATAAATCGAGAGTGCGATGTCCTACCTCCTGTCAATAATAAGGAAGCAATACCACTTGAAGCAACATTTAACACGATTTCACCCTCTGATCTTAAAGCGGCGGATAATGTTTTCCCTGTACCTCCGTAACCGTAAACAAAAAAGACGCCTCCTTTCTTTTGTTTAACATTTGTGATAATATCGTCGAAAACACCTCTTTGTTCATCTGTTAATGAACCAAGTAGCTGATAAAACTCTTGCAATAGAGTCGTCCTGTCAAAATCTAGCTCCTCAGTAATCAATCGATTATTTGAAGAAGATACAGATTCATGATTAGGGTAAGGCATTCCATCAAAATCTTTGAGGCTTGAATTGTTCTGGAGTAAAAAAATTTCAATCTCATAAAGTGTCAAGTTCTTAACTTGATCCTCAGAAAGTGATAAACCTGTAAAAATTTGCAAGTTAATTTTTTTAGATATAAAACCATATAAATTAAAAACTTACTGTTAAATATATAAAACCATATAATAATTTTTATTGCATAAATATAATATATTATGTAAGAATTAATAAGTAAAACACTAATTTAAATAGTGAAAAATAACATATTACCTGGTGTCTTTAATCTTAGTTGTTGATTGTAGAGAATTCCATCTAATAAGTATTGCCAAGTATTTTCCCAGACAAAGTACGGTCTAGACAAACTATTAGACTTAAGCATAGTTGCAAATAGATAACGCAAATAATATCCAGAACCTGAATGACTTGCTTCCTCAATTGCATCAATATATTCTTTATCATCTTCCAAAAGTCCAAGAGCATAACATGCCTCTCTAAAAGTAGCACACACATGTCCATTAACTGTAGGAATGTCTGCAAAACATTTCGGACCTTTGACTTTATTTAAAAGGATTCTCAAAAAATATACTTCACCAAGATTAGGAGAGACAGTGTGAATTCGACCAATAGAAAATCCTTTTTCTCTTGGCTTCCAACAACGATCCTTTAATTTCCAAACAAACTTGGTAGGAAATTCAACATAAGAAAGTTTGCGTGCTTCCTTATTATGTTCATTACACTCCATCCAAGCTAAGAACATTGAAGAAGAAACAGACTGTTTATTGAGGACATCTTCAATATCATCGTCAGCACCGTATACAACATTTTGTTGTCCAGGAAGATGAAAAGGAAGCCTCACAACAGAAGGAGTCCTGAAATGAACGTCAAATTTGAATATACGCCATGAAGCTTCACACGCAGACAAATATCTACAATCGTAGTAGTTTTTTATTTCATCAACTACATCATCATTATCATCTGCGTTGTTGCTTGGTACAACCGCAACAGTAGCCCTATCAGGACCCTTGTTAATATATTTAAACAAATATTTGATGGAAGCACCCTGATTGCACCACTCAACATTAATGTGAGCTTGGTATCTTTTCAATAGGAGTTTGTGATATGGAACCACACTTCTGTTGTCTAACTTAACACCAGACTTTTCAACAAAAGATCCATCATTACGTCTCCTATATATTGGATAACCATTTTCATCAACCGAAGTATGCTCTGTGTATGGCTTCGGGATGTTTTTTGAACAATTGTTATCAATCATGCATGGGCATTTAGGATTATCACTACCACAAGGACCATGCATCATGAACTCGCTGACAAGTGCATACAATTCCGAATCGTCGTCTTTGTTTGGAATTTCAGCAGAAATAACACGATCAATATGTTCAACGGTTGGGAGCTTGTAATCAGAGTGCATGAAAAGACATATATGAGCATGAGGTAGGCCGCGCTTTTGAAACTCCACCGTATAGACAACTGAAAATTTATTTACAAAGAGAGGTATTATAAGATTTAAAAAAAAAACATATTAACAAAATATATAAAAAACAATGCATTATTAGTATAAATTACCTGCTTCGACCGAACCCAACAGAGAATTTTTCTTTAAGTCTTTAATCAATGAATCTAGCTTCATTTTGAACAACCTAGATAGGATATCCGGTCTGTCTTCGGGTTTGAGGTTTGTGTCAGCAATAAACCTTTGAATCTCGGGCCACTTTGGATTGCATGTTACAGTTATGAAATAATCTGGGTAGCCAAACCACTTACAAAGTGACATGGCATCCAAATAGTTCTGCATCATGTAGCATGCACCACCAGTAAAAGAAGAAGGCAATATCACACGTTGTCCAATATTTGAAATATCTGTAGTTCCATTGTTCTTCACGTTGCGTAACGTTTCATAGGATTCACATCGAAGAACTTTTTGTTGGTTGCGTATGTAATATAGTCTCTCGCTTTCAATCATCGTATAAGCATCAACCAAAAATTGTTGAAAAAACCTTCTTGAATTTAGAATTAATGAGAAAATATTAACACTGTCTTGAATTCTATAAGAAAAGAATTCTCTCATTGTACAATTACGTCGTTTGCTATTCGTTGAACACGTAACACCTCTATGAGGGATGTCAACTCTATATCCATCATCCCCATAAGGAAAGAGCAATGGGTATTGAAGAGCCAGGTAAGCAAGATGCAATTCATTTATACGTTGTAGACTACCTGATTTAGTTGTTACAATGATATCTCTATTATCAATTGAATTACCAATGTCACCAACAATTAAAGCAGTAACCTCAGAAGCGGTAGGTAGGTTATATGTCCTTCCATCTTGTTGTCTTCTTCCTATAAGACGTAACTTTAGATCTATATTAGGACTTGCATTAAAACAATCTCTTGCCATTCTATAACACTTAACCAACTCATTTGTTGAATCCAATATAACCTTCAAAAATCTTATTATTTCAATATCAAGTGGCTGAGAAGTTGATTTGCACCCATCTTTCTGTGTACTGTTAATAATGGCGATTAGATGTAATATTTAGTAGGTAAATAAGTATAATGAAAAATAAAGGATTATTATAAAGAAAAAACATGAATAAATACCTGAAAGCATGTTGTCTATTTGAAAGTTCATTCTCGGTATCATATATGTATAGTTGAGAGAACTTTGGTTTTGATCCATCTATAGGTAGAAGGCTGCCCATACAATGGTAATTTTGACCACTAAGTCTGAAAATATATGGACCTTTTCCTTTGTTAACGGAAGAATCAACTTTTCCACCCATCGATGTAAATGAAAACATTGAATTGAAAAGTCGAATGTTGTTCAGAAAATGTTTCCCTTTGGGATGAACAGAATGATACAGATTTTGGTAATCTTCAGGTGCTTGTTTTAATTCAGGAAGCTCGACCTTTCCGCTACCACAACACATTGAAAAAGATGGTTTGTTGCCATCTTTATTGCCTATAAGGGCTTCATTTTGCCATAATTTTGCATGACAACTCGTACAAACAAAACTCTGATCACCATGGTCGAAATAAACTCGATTAAAGATATAAATAGATTATTCTTGAAATGAGTCATAGTTTATATATAAAAATTAATGTTACCTTTAGAGATACCGGAAATTAATTGAACATGATTATGCTCAACGTTTAAGTCTTCATCTGATGTTAAGTCTATGGGTATATGAGATATATTTGAAATCTTACTTTTAGACTTTTTGTTTGTCCAAGATAAATTGATAGAATTATCTCGAATGACTGTTGATGAAGACGTGGCTGTCATGTCATTAGACAATATAGAATGTTGTCTATTTCCTGACACTGAAAGCATAAATGTTAGTATTGAAATTTGAAATAAAAGGGATATAAATATGATTTAATTTGTACACAATGCATACATATTATTTTATGTAACTTATATAGTACGAAAACTGATGTGAAAAGAAATTAGATATACTATTGGTAATGTTAGATAACGGAGTTCTTCTTGTATAATTGGAAGTAGATTTGAAGCATTGTTGAGCACAATCCATATACGCTATGAAATAAAAATATATTAATTATAACAAAAAAAACAAACATAATAAACAAAGGAATATATTATTACACATTAATTATACATTAGATGGATGAAAGATAAATTATATAATATATATAGCATATTACCGTTTGGTGTGGTGCAAGTCTGAATGGATCTTCTATTAGCCAAATAATCTTTTCTTTGTTTTCGCTTATCTTTATAAATGTTTGGGTCGACATTCTGATTTTCACCAGCAAAATTATTAAACTTGCTTGATGAGAGGTTTTGACTTTTGCTACTGTCATTAGTAAACACTGAGAAAAGTATATAAGAAAAAAGTTATTATAACCGTCAAAATAGTTATAAGTTAACATATATACGAAGAAAAAAAAATATATGCATACTTATATCATCGAAAACGAAATATAAGATATTTATTTAAATAAAATTGTAAAAAATCAAAACAATGTTGATGGTGACGACCATTAGTCGTATTATGTAAAAACACTAATATGGTAGGAAACTAATTTAAAATGAATGCTAGAAAAAAAAACATACCATTTTGGGTGGTGGTCATATCTTTATATTTTATGTTATCCAAATATAACTTTCTAAGTTTTCTTTTATTTTTAGCATCATTGGATGAGGTCGTAATATTAAATGCCAAAGTAGATTGAAAACTTGTATGTTGATATCCACCCGAAATATTTGAATTTATATTTTCACCGTTACCTGCAAGATATGTGGAATAATTTGAAGTGATTAAATGTCGATAAGAAAAAATGATCGGTAAAACGGATATATAAAGAATGTAATTAAAAAATTTAATAAAAAAATCAAATCAATGTTGATCATTGAGGACTATTACGTATAAATCGTAAGAGTAATATATAAAAAATGCATTGTTTATGTAGCAAAATGTTTAGAAAAGAAACTAATCATCAAAATTAACAAAAATATATAAAAACACTAATATTGTAGCATTAAAATGCATGAAAGCAAAAAATATACCGAATGACATGGTGGCTGCATCATTAGAGCTTCTGTTGTGCAAATATAAGTTTTGAAGTTTTCTTTTGTTTTTAACATCATTTGATAATAGATTTGTATTATTAAAGTCTGCAGGAAGATTGAGAACTTGTATGTAGATATCCACATAAAATATTTAGATTTATATTTTCATTGTTACCTGCAAGATATATAAAATAATTTGAAGTAATTACATGTTGATACGGAAAAACAACATTTAATGTATACTACTGTACCAGTTAATAATATTATGTATTGGTTATGTGACATTCAGATTTAAATGATATAAATCAATATTTTTATAAAATAAGTTAAGTAAAGAGGAATGATAATAAAACAAAATTGAGACGTTAAAAAACAATTACCAATTGAAGTGGTTGACATCACATTGAATCTTTTTTTATCCAAATTTAACTTTCTTTGTTTGGGCCGGTCTTTAGAATAATTTGAATTCATATGATGTTTATATCATAAAAAGAAATAGATCCTATAATAAAATTATAATAAACGAATGTTATATAAATTGTTAATATATATTATGAATTAGTAAAATCGAGACATTATAAAAATATGCAGATGGCAAAAATTTGTTAATATAACACAATTTGAAGTTTAAATTTAAAGATGATAAATTGATGTGGACTTATTATAATGAATTCATATAAATATTTATGTATTAAATTTTAGTATAAATAAAGAAAGCGATTTGGTTTAAACCACTACAGCTATACTCAATATCAAAAGAAGTACAATGGCTTTTATAGTTTAACAAAATTGTAGTTGTTAAACCAAAAAGATCGAACAAAATTTTTGTGGTTAAGTGGATTAAAAAAACATTTTGTAAGTTAATGAATTGTGGTTGCAGATCTTTGAATCGGCGGATATGCAAGGTTAGATAAAACGTGATTATGCAATAATATTAATATTTATTTACTTCAAAACACTAATTTTCGTGATATATATTTAGTCTAATTAACAAATCAATGTATATTTATTTATTAATAAGTTTAAATTTAAAAAAAAGGGTTTATGTAAAGAGTGAGGATAAAAAGTTAAAAAACTCCGTGTTTGTCGATGGATGCGCTGCCACTGTATCAGCGAATATCGTTTGTTGACCTAAGTAGAATGTAAGGCGATCTTTGGATCGTATCGTGTACAATTGAACTTCGAAGGAACGTCGAAGGCTTCTTGCAACAATGACAGCCGAAGGAAATCACAGATGACACCGTCGGCGTTTATGGGTGCTGAGATGGAAATCAACTGATCCACAATCGATTTGTGATGGTCAGATGTAGTGGAACACAAAGTTTGATGAAGTTTTCAATTGAGGTGAAGATTTTTGTTTATTAATTGGAGAATATTTATCCAGATTTTGTGCTTAAACTATCGTGAGTTTAGGTATATGTGGTTGACTTACCTTTTATGTATTTTATAACGTTTGTGGATATTTTGTTCATCAAAATGGTATTGAAATTCTCTTTATGCGATGAATTAAATTTAAAATGCATCATGGTTAATACGTACTTATTTTGGAGAATTGGAACTTATATTTAGATATTTCATATACAGAATTGTACCGGCTGGAAAGAAAGAAGATATGCTTGATCAAGGACATAATTCAGATTGGTGGTCCATCATAGGATTGGCTTTCGTATCCTACAGCTATCTATGCACTACAAAACAGTCTGTTACAGATTTCCTACAGAAACCGTGATTATATCGTTTTTTCAATGTTAAAGCAGACAAAATTAATTTTCACAAAATTCTTCACATATATGATATTAAGGTATTATATGCTAGATCATCCTATGATACATGCTTTCAATGTTTGTAAATAACAGAGATATTATAATAATTGATTGCAGACAGAAGCAATCTATTCAACAAATTGTTGCCCTGTTCATACTTCTTTTACCAGCTGTTCTTTTAATCATTGGGGAAGGATCTAGAAAAAGATATGGAAGTGTAAATCGTGATGAAATTGTTGTTAATGGAATTGTTCCGGTTGACACTTCTTCTGTACTTTCAAGTCTTGCTTCTGCGTTGTGCCAATGGGCATCTCAGCTTTGTTAAACTTCCGTTATTATTTTTATTATTAATATTTTATTATTATTATTATATAAAAATAAAAATATAGTAAAATCTGGTTTTCCACGTTAATTTTAGGTTAAGAAACAAATCAATTTATGCAGCGGATGATGAAGTTGTTTTTATGTAGTTAATAAGTATATTCTATAAAAAAGGACCAAAATGCTCATATTTATCATACACAGTGTAACAATTTAAAACTAAATAAATGACAACATTTAATAAGGAAATCATAATCCGTACTTAACATAAAACGAAAGAAAACAGAATTTCTGAAACCAACAACGAAAGTATTCTTAACCAACCATAAAACCTCAAAAATTATTGTTGGACTGGAATGTTAAATAAAAAATGAGAAACGGAAAATTGTTTGAAACGTTAATAAGATCTCACTTCTCGACTTTAGGAATCAATAGTTGCGTGGACACAACACTTTCCTTGACACCAATGGATTTTTTTGAAGGTTTTGTTGATGACTCACAAACAGTATCTTCAAGATCGTAAACATCTACAAGTTTACGTTTCGCATTGGTAGGTGTTGAAAGGAGGCTAGTGGTGTCGTGGTTGGTTGATGGACTCATTGAAATGGTATTTGGAAAAGTAGAGATAGGAGTATTATCAGCAACGAAGGAAGCAGAACCCTTAAATGCAAGAATTATTATATGTTAAAGATTGACATAGGAGTAATGTAAAACAACGAAAGAAAGAAAAAAGCAGAAAATTATACCTTAAAACCAATTGTATCTTGAGAGTTGAAATCTGATACCACGACATTAACAGACTCAATTTCAATATCCTATTTAACAGATTGTAAATTGTATTTTAGATTGGCAAATATCAACTATATAAAATGTAATATGTAAATGGATTAAGATTTAGTTGTAGTTAAACATGTTCAATGTCGTTTGCTTTTTCAAGCTTCTCGAGAGCAGAAATTATGTCAACGTTATCACTTATCTTTGATATGTTGTAATTACGAATGTATTTTCTTCCACACGTATAGCGCTTGACTACAATTTTGAAAGCCATTTTTCTACCAATAAGTTCATTAATCTCAACAGGAAAACCAACAATATTACCCATCTACAAAAAAAATGTAAATTAAACAAAAGTTAGAATGAAAATGTAGAAATGATTACAATAATTATGGATTTTATAAAATATACCTTTTCATACTTTTCTATCAAATCTGATGCAGAAATGTTTAGAATACTTCTAACATCCCGGTCAAACAGAGTAAGTGTCACTACTCCTACCAAGCCTTGTACTCGAATTTTGAGCATAAAACTAAGGTATTTAACAAAGAAATAAATTAATACAAATTAGTTAAATATAATAATGAAAGAATATTAAATTTCTTATGATACCTTGGTTCAGCAACTATGACTTGTCCTTTGCACTTCTCATGTGTACATACCCATGATTCATTCTCAGCCACATGGTCCAAAACATTGGATTGTTCAAGGGGCATTTTTTGAACCTTTCTCTTACAGTTCTTGCAAGCTGGGTAGTACCATTGCTAACTATCTTCAAACATCTTAATTGTGCCAAGAATGATGGCATAACTCCCCTATAGTAATAAGAAATGATGATGAGTTAGGAAAATCAAGTATTAATAATTAAAGATTTAATAATGTAAATATACCTCATCTAATTCATGGATCATGGAAATTTGGTAGAACGGATTATTTTTAAGAAAGTCATCATCTGCAGTATACATGATGGAATCCTTAGCACGAGAACATGAAGAAGCCGATCCACTTTCTTTTTCATTCAAACTATTTACAAATAAAGTGCAAGTATATTATCAATAAAAAATATATTTAGTTTAATAGTAATATATAAAGGACTTGATTGTAATATAATCAAACTTTTTTTTGAAATCAATAATTTCTTCAACTTGCTCATCAATGAATAGCTTTGTTGCTAAATATGTGTTATTCACATATGCACGACCTGAAAAGAAAATGAAACAAAATGTTGGATTAAATTATTTCTTATATAAATATTGAAAATGGTAAATATAAAACATTGTATTAATAAAAAGACCTCGGTGATTCTTCAACTTAGCACATTGAATAATCATTACAAAATTCCCCCGGTGTTTGGATACATAGGAATCGATTTGTTCAGCGTAATCTCCCCACAAAGTAGCAAACACTTGTCGTCCCCTAAATGTATATGAATTAAAACAATAATTTTAAAACTAATAATACACAAGTCATGAAAGAAACACACTCTAAATCTTCCAATTTCAATGTAATCCTTTTATCCAATTTTTGGGTTGCAGGTTCCAGTGATAGCATTGAAAAACATTACCAATGACATCTATAATATACACGATGGGAGATGTTAGTATATAAATAGTGTTAGGATGGACAATTTATATACAAATAATACAATATGTAAAACGTGAAATCAACATTATGAACTTACCAAAAGAAATAGTTGAAAGGATAACCTTATCAATAAGATCTTGGAAGTTTGCAAAAGAAAAATAATTCTTGGGCCCATTAAAACCAATGCACTTGGTTACTCTAGTGTTATATTGGAAAAACAATTTGTTTTGAGTGTCAACGAACTTCGTAACACCATCAACATATAAACCAAGTGTTGGCTTATGAATGTAAATATCCGCATATTCTTCAAGTGCTTGCCCCAATATCACATATGATTTGTCCACAGTGCATTCAATTTTATTGCCCTTCAAAAACAATTAAATAAATAAATAATAAACAACTATAATATTAACATGGATAGTGTATAACTAATTATATGATATTATGAAATCATTAAACAGTTTAAAAGCAATTCTTTTTAAATACCTCTTCATCCATCAAAATCATTCTGATTTGTCGTGTCTCATGTGGTTTCGCCCAAATTGTTTGTTTCCAAAGCCTGATTATTCGGACCTTAATTGTGTAGTTGTCATTTGAGAGACCTAGATCATTAATCATTGTGATTTCGGTTGGATCCATGAGCTGTAAAAGAAATATAAAAACTAAGATTTTGAACAGTTGCATGAAAAAATAAAGTAATAAGTATATTAAAAAAAGGACCAAAATGCCCCTTCACATATTTCCCCTGTTTAGAATTACAGTTACATAAAAAGAAAATTATTTTATGTTCAGAAAAAAAAAGAAATATATGGCATTTTCTTAAATTTGACATATGGCATTTTGGAGAATTGGAACTTATATTTAGATATTTCATATACATAATTGTACCGGCTGGAAAGAAAGAAGATATGCTTGATCAAGGACATAATTCATATTGGTGGTCCATCATGGGATTGGCTTTCGTATCCTACAGCTATCTATGCACTGCAAAACAGTCTGTTACAGATTTTCTACAGAAACCTTGATTATATCGTTTTTTCAATGTTAAAGCCGACAAAATTAATTTTTACAGAATTCTTCACATATATGATATTAAGGTATTATATGCTAGATCATCCTATGATACATGCTTTCAATGTTTGTAAATAACAGAGAAATTATAATAATTGATTGCAGACAGAAGCAATCTATTCAAAAAATTGTTGCCCTGTTCATGCTTCTTTTACCAGCTGTTCTTTTAATCATTGAGGAAGGATCTAGAAAAAGCTATGGAAGTGTAAATCGTGATGAAATTGTTGTTAATGGAATTGTTCCAGTTGACACTTCTTCTAAAAGAGGTCTTGCTTCTGCGTTGTGCCAATGGGCATCTCAGCTTTGATAAACTTCCGTTATTATTTTTATTATTAATATTTTTTATTATAACAGATTGTAAATTGTATTTTAGATAAAAAAAGAAACAATTTTATGTTTAGAAATTATTTTATGTTCATAATAAAACAGAAACAATTTCACAATAAAAGGAACAAAATGCCCCTTCCCATATTTCCCCAGTCCAAGCATTTTTGGGTTTGTGTTACTATTAATTAAGTTAATTGCAAGTGTGAAATACTACGATAAAAAAAAATTGAAAAATACATTGTTCATCACAGTAAAATGACCATTATGTCATTTTTAACCTTCATTGCTACCATTTTTCATACCAATTTTTTACTCTCTAATGCATGAAAACAGTAAAAAATCAAAAATACATTGTCCATAAATTTTTTTCTCTCTAATGCATGAAAACAACACTTCCCTAATCAGTCAATTTTTTATGTAGTTAATAAGTATATTCTAAAAAAAAGGACGAAAATGCCCCTTCGCATATTTCCCCTGTTCAAAATTACAGTTACATAAGAAAAAATTATTTTTTGTTCAGAAACTGAAAACACATTTTTACAAACAAATGCATCTTTAAGTTAATATCATTACGTAGCATGGTAACCGGGAATAGAAGCCCAAACCCGGCTAAATGGCAGACAAATTTTGGAGTATAAAATATGGCACTTGGATTATGTATTTTGAATTGCTTTTTGGTAAAAAAAATATTAAAAAAATACTTTTCAAATCAATTTGATTTGATCTTACAGTCACTTGAAAAGCGGAACATGATTCTAACATTGATTATGTCTTTCAAGTTGTAACTTGAAGATGTCTATAACGAACAATTAATGTTGAATGCAATTCTTGAACTGAGTCTTGTCTATCAAATGTAAAGATCATACAAAAACAATGAAATTATAAATGTACCATGTGAAAAATATATCTTCATCATTAGTTGATTGTTCAGAAGTTCCTAAGAATTTCAAAACATCTGTGATTCCTAAAATATATCATTAGCAATCTAAATTAACAGAAGTGATGAATCCATATATTTTAAAACATTTATTACGTTATTAAGTTATGGTTCTTTGAGCTGCAAGGTAATATATATTGTCAATTGGAGAAATAGGTAAAATATTCTATAAAAAAATGGAAAGATACACATGGACAAACAATTTATTGTAATATTTCTCAAGTGGAGAAATAGGGAAAAAGGACAGTGAATTATTTTTCCTTTATTCCCTTTTAGCCGGAAGTGCCATATGATAGTTAATAAGAATATTCTAAAAAAAAGGACCAAAATGCCCCTTCCCATAAGCTAAACAAGATACGATTTGTCAGTATTTCTGATTTACACATTAAGCACAGGGGCATGATTGTACTAATTCAGAATCTTCTCAGGTCATTATATAAAATATTAATAGACCTACATGCAAATAAGAACCGGACTAAAGCTACTTGTTTGATCATAATAGTTGCTAAACTGATGCACAGTGAATTATTATTTCTTGATTCCCTTTAGCTGGAAGTGCCATATGATAGTTAATAAGTACATTCTAAAAAAAGGACCAAAATGCCCCTTCCCATATGGGTCTCACACCAGGATTCAGATATGTGGGGGCATCTTCAATATTTCCAATGAAGAAAATGTTGAAGGCATTACATCGAACACTTGGCGGACATATTAAAAAAGGTCATATTACAGTATGTGTTGAAAAAAAAGACAATCTATACATAACAAAAAATGACATTACTAACCTTTTGTGGCTGTTGGAATGCTAATTCTGATTGTTGAACAGACTTGATTTCCAGCGTCAAGAAGAAGACTCGGGCATATATGAATGAAATTGAAAGAAAACGATAGATGAAAAGTATTATATATAGATGAAATTGAAAGAAATTTTAGGAAATTATTACCTATGATCAGTAAAAGATGAACGATTTTGAATGATTGATGCCATACTAAATATATATCCATATAAAATTCCATATAAGTCCATATAACATACACAGAGAATACTTGAATAAATGGAAGAGATGTGATTTTGAAATGCATTCATGAAATCCACCGTGATTGGAGGCTAATCGGTTGGTGTTATAGAATGAAAACGTATCTTTGCTTTGTTTATGGACAAAAATTTAGGAAACAATTAACATTACGTATACGTGTGTTTGAAGGGTGTGTATCTGCATTATATACTGATTAGGTGGCATCTTAATAAATTGACAAATGGAATAATAGGTAAATCAAAATTTTAAGAAAATGTCATCTGTCCAATTGCATGAGAAGTTGACAAGTGGCAATAGGATTGTTATTTATTAAGGAGGATTACTGGAATACCCTCATACATTTAACTCATTAATTCGACCCTATATTCCCCTAATCCTTCAATTCGATTGATTAATTAACATCCTTTAATCCCGCCTACTCCAATTTCATTTATAATGTGCAATTTGAATTTAAAAATGATAGCATTCCCGAAAATCAGGGCTGTTTAGGCTTGCCATTTGCGTTCTTTTCCATTCATTTCGTTTTCCTCCCCCAATTCCACCCAGATCCCTTAAATATCAGTGCATTCCCTTATTCATTCAAATCTGAAGATATGCAACCCCCAGTTTAAGGCATTACTGCTCCTTCTTTCACACCACCTTCCTTCTTCCCGACCACAAACGCTTTCCTCATTCGAACCCTAAAAAAAATTCGACATACAGAGAACCATAGATGCGGTTCAACCGGTATATTTTTTTGTTAAGTTGTAGTTTTTTCATTTGATTTCATAAATTAAGTCTGGATTAAGGATGAAGCTTTTTGTTTGTTGGCTCCGATTGGAATCAAAACATGGATATTGGTTTACAGAACAAAAACCCCAAGTGTCTGACGAAATGTCTCGAAGAAAGTTTGACCCAAGTTCAATAATATCACTTCTCAATCTGGTATTAAATAAATCTTGTAAATAGACTTTGTCCAAATATCTTATTCCTTCAATATGGATTTTTCATCTTAAATAAAGTCCAATAGTTGAATCTAAGCATCAGTTTTTGGGTATATTAGAGTTGTCTTTATTATACCACTGCTACTCCCAGTGATTGTGGCGTTGATTTAATTATCGTGGGGGTATGTGATGGCACATGTTCGCAGGTGCTAAGGTATTTACTTCAATCGTTATGTTTGTCATTTCTTCTTGGTCAACCTTTTCCCTCATAACTTCAATAAGGTATTTACTTATAATTTACTTCTTATGATAATAGGTTACAGTCCAATGGAATCTAATGTAAACTCTCTAAAAAAGCTCATGGTTCTTCTAATTTTAAGTGACTGGTCTTGAATTTGACGACTTGACCACAACAATAACCTGGCATTAGGACCTGTATTTGAAAAAACTCTCCTTTTTGGATTAAACCATAGAAAAATACATACCACTTTGCTCACACACTTGTCTTATCAAATGCTAACTTAATTGTTTTTGTTTTTCATCGGTTTTGTAGTTGTTTAAATTCAGCTACTATAATGATTTGAAAGGGGCGTCAGGTATGGAGTCAGATTTTGTTGCAGGCACAGATGAAGTCAATGTTTTAGGAAGGCAAAATTCAATTCCAGCAGGTAAAGAAAGAAGAGAAGCTTCGAGTGGCACCATCTGTTATAAAAACTTTTCATTGAGACCATTTTATCTTCTTTTCCATTTCTTATTATCAGTCTCAATAACAATACCAACAGGTAAAGAAAGAAGAGAAATTTCGAGTGGCACCATCTGTTATAAAAACTTTTCATTGAGACCATTTTATCTTCTTTTCTATACGGAAAGAAAGCTGATGCTAAAAAGGCTGGGAATGATTACAGTGGCACACCCCCGAACCAGACGGCGGAATCGTCTGGGGGCTTGTGCGTGATTTCATCTTGTAATATCATCACAATTGTATATAATTGAAACAATACAACATCATCATCATGCATATCAAATACAACCAGTATTGTTCACATCAAGTACATTGTCTTTGATTACATATTCCAAAATATTAATTGTACGATGATTGACATTACACAAAAATAAATCCCTACACTTGAAAGTTTCCCCTACTTAACGGTTACCTGAGAAAACAAGTTATTTTGAAAACGGTCAACATATAATGTTGGTGAGTTCATAAGCATGATTGAATGAAAGATTTTGTATTGTTTGTAAAACCCATAAAATCCGATATTTTCCGTGTGTAGTTTGTAAAATGATGTATTAGTCGAGTATAAATGCATGTGTGAATTTTGTTGTAAAATTTGTATGAATAGGAAATTCAGATAATTCTTTGTATTATTTCTATTGTAAGTAGAAGGTAATTGAATAATAGTGTTTCCCCAGAAAATCCGATATTTTATGATTATAGACGTATTGTGGTCTTAAACCCTAAGACCATGTATTGATATATGTATGACTTGTATGGACGTGATTGATACTCTGATTTCCGTAATGTTATGATGATAATGATCTCTATGTGAGTCGTTATAACCATGCTTGATAATGACTATTTCGCCTGTCGTGGCATTTTCCAAACGCCGGTTTGATAAAGAATGAGGTTGTCACCCTAGACTGGCCTAGTCTAACTGTAGCAAACAGCTTAGGTGTGGGGGAGTCACCCCCGTATAGATCTATACACAAACTCTCGCTCTCCCTCCAGGAGACTCTGGTCATAACTACAGGCTATGATCATACACTCAGTGGTGTCAACCGACATGTCTCACTAGATCCCAATTGCTAATGTATAATTATTCGAATTTCACGATATAAGATGTATATGAATTTTAGATTCTTGCACATACCAATTTATAATTTATATGAATAGACAAAGCCCAACCAACATGGAAAAGGGACAACTGTGGTCCATTAGGCATGTAAGTTATTTCCAGACTTGTTAAGTATGCAAAAAGACACTTTAAGGCCCATTAAGCATATAATGAATAGTCCAGGCCCAATCAACATGTAAATGGGCCACAAAGGCCCAATAAACATGTAAAAGAGGATTTCGGCCCATTAAGCATGTGATTGGGTCACTAAGGCCCAATATACATGTAAAGGATGAATTGGGTCCTACAAACATGTAATAATTGTATTTTGTTTCTATTCGTTACGTCATCTTTATTTGAGTTTAAATATTTATCAAAAAGACGTAAAATGCTTAATTTTTGTGTTATAATGGAAATTTTAGTCCATTAAGTTATAACTTTACAATTTGGGCTTATTTTCAACAAAATTTACTCTTTAGGTCCCTTATGACCTAAATAAAACATTTAAGGACTTATTTCACCTAAAATGACATTTTTGGTCCTTTTTGATAAAAATAACATTTTAGCCCACTAAATTATTAAACTTTGTGTTTTCGGCTCAATTATAAAATAATTTACAATTTCGGTCCAAAAATACATTTATTGACATTTTAGCCCTTTTTCCATAATAAATGACATTTCTAGCCCTTATTTTGTAAAAATTACATTTTCAGCCCTTATTTTATAAAATTTACATTTTCAGCCCAAATTCCGTAAAATTTACATTTTTGGCCCAATTTAGAAATAAGTGTCATTTTTAATCCTTAAACTGTGAGTTTTTCATTTTAGGCTCAAGTTTACATATAATGACATTTTTGGTCCACCAAATTCAATATTTTTCACTTTGGGCCCAAGAAAGCTGTAAAGCCCATTTAAAGGCCCATTATGCGAAACTTTTCATTTATGGTCCCTTTAATATCAAAATAACATAAAAGTTCATTTTTGAAATATAATGACTCTTTTTGTCCTCATGAAAACCTTGTATGTCATAAAAAGCTCCAACATTTTTGTTTGTTTGACAAATATAGTCCTTAAATATGGTTTATTGTAGTTTTATTCAACAAGCATGCATGTTTAACCTTTTCACCCATAAAGAGTGTTGTTTTGAGTATTTTAGTAAACAAACTCAACCATTTTTACTATAGTTTTCGAGATCTAGAATATTTAACCATATTTTCACAATAAACACACACACATAACATGCACAATACTTAGATCTATCACATAGTACTTGTATTCTACCCCAAAAACATATGAAAACCGAAAACAAGGGGGTATGAACTCACCTTGCTTGTTTGTTCTCGGTTTGGTGAAGAAAAGAGAGAGGTTTCGGCTCTAGCAAGCTTTCCTTGAGTAGATCTCGAGCTTATGAGGTTTCTAAGAGTGTGATCACAAACAAATGTTTAGGAGGAGTGATCTAACATAAGAATGAAGTTATATAACTTGGATGTGTAGTGACTTACCAAGGATTGATGATTTTTGGTGAAAATCTTCTTGAAACAACTCTAAATCTTCGAAAATTTGGAGGAGGAAGGAGGTTTTTCTAGAGAGATTTCCTTGAAGGATTTTTTTTTGAAAGAAATGAGATGGTGAGGATAGTGGTTCGGCCGAGTGGAAGAAGTGAAAAGAGAGAGAGAGAGTGAAGTAATGTTGCATGTAGATCCTCCATGCAATAATAATGTGTCTCATGCTCATTAGTCCTCTTATTTTTTTTACCTTGGGCCGAGAATGGGCCTAATGGAATGAAGGAAAAATGGTTTTGGGCTCAAATTCTTGGCTTTGTTCGAATTTCATAGGCCCAATAATATTTTTCGGCCCATTGGGCCCTTAGGATGGCTCACGGCCCAATACAAGTCCATTAGGTGGTTCACAGCCCATTAGAACCAAAGAAATGGGGTTTATGGCCCATTAGGGCTATTGGAGTTATTATAGCCCAACTTGGCCCATTAGGATTAACATGGACCATTTTAGGTCCATATGGCCCAAAGTGTTAAGTTTTATGAATGTGGGTCCATTTAGAGTCCAATTAAGGATTCTAGGCCCAAAATATTCGAATTGAAGGCTTATTGGCCCATTAGGCCCAATAAGAAAATCCTAGTCCATAGTAAACTTGAACCGAGATTTCTAGGGTTTCCAACCCTTAGTTGAACATGAGAGATGTATTTGAATGAGCATTGAGTGATATTCACTTAGAGTACATGCTTTACAATAGTTGAATGATTACATGAGAATAGAATTTCCTAGCTAAAATGCTAGTTGTGACATACGGTGCCAAGGTGGAAGAGTTTCATTTTATGAATTTGGATCAATTTACCACATAATGTCATTTTTTGGAACAGAAAAAGAAGAAAACCAAAATATTTTTTTGAGAAATACTAGGAATGGGAACGCACTAATGACACGACCACTATTGGTGAGTTTTTAAGTTTTTGAAATTTTGAATTTATGTTTATGTGCATGTTGTTCAGTTTTTGTGACAACTTTTTTTTTGCAGCTTCCGCATTGTTGAAGGTTGGCCTTCATGGTAAAGTCAACGGTGCGGTTGAAGCATGTGGTGAAAACTTCCATCAGTATCATAAGTATTTAAATTTCTCAAATCCCTATATTGCCTATAAGTTTAATCCTAATGCGTGTGAATGGGAGTTTATGATGATTATTTTATATATCAAATAGTGAAAATCGGAATATAACTAGAGTTCACAACAAATGGCAAAACATGGTACAATATTGAGTAACTAACATTTTTAGTCCTTAAGTATGGTTGGTTTTTGTCATTTTGGTCTGATAAAGTATTCTAGTTTAATTTCTATTCATAGTGCATTGTACTTTTATTTTTTTTTCTTATTTTTAAAACATTGTACTTCCAAAGATATAGCCAATTATAGCATTGAACGTTTTTTCTTACTGTCAGGAATCAGGATGATGTCAAAGAGCTGAACATCTTCAATTTTTGCATTTTATACAGGTGTCTAGGCTCTTTTATTCTACTGGAAGATGCACAAAAATTAAACAGCACATCACAGCCCCCACCCATACTCCACCACAATCTCAATTCGATGTTGAAAGAGCAGCAACCTTGGTTGGACCTAGATTTCTAATTTATGTATTCACATTATTAAACAAATAAAACTGGGAAGTTATTGCTATAATTCTAATGTACAAGCTGTAATATGTAAGAAATAGGATGTTGTTAAAAAATAATGTGAAAGACTACAGACTTTTGCCAATGTACAATGTAGTAGGATCTGTTGGTTATATGAATGATTGAAAGCTTCGCCAAGCTCAATGTCTCTACGTCTCATGTACTACAAATGCTGTTAAAAAATATACATTTGTCTACTATATTGACCAGACAAACTCCATCTACTACAAATGTTATAAACCCAAGTCATAATGGTAGTCTTACAAACAAAACTTCAAATGTTGTGTATAGGGAAGTTTTCAGAGATTTATAAACAATTTATAGTTTTTAATTTGTAATTTATTGTGTTGTGATTATATATTTTTAAATATCTTCACATGCACATATTGGATATATATATATATATATATATATATATATATATATATATATATATATATATATATATATATATATAATTTTTAAATAATCAATATTCAAAAGTCTAAACAAAAATTATATCTTATTAATTTAATAAAATTTTATAAATCTTTTACCCGTGGTTTCCACGGGTTGTAACCTAATATACTAACAAATAAGTACCTTCATTGTCATGTGGCATTCTCTAAGTCCCCCCCCCCCCCCCCCCCCCCCGACAAATCGATGTTTCATGCTCATATCATCTAACTGAATTTCCGAAATTGCCCCTGCTTCTTGTGAAAATTTCGGTTTATATGTAACTGATATATGATTTTTTAATGTGAGTTGTATTACATACCGTATTGAAGTACTTCCCATAATCATTCTTCCATTTTGGCCTAAAATAATTCTCCAGCTCTGATTTAATCAAATCGAATCCCTATAAAAGTGAACTGATAAGTTATGCAATTTGTATAAGCTTCAAATGTTATCTTGGAAAGTATTTATTTCAAACTTCAAAAAATCCGGATATTAATATTCTCGAATACGATTTGAACCATTATATCTTCTATTTTAAATTAGATTTCAATTGATTTTCTCGCTCATTATCATGATATTGACGGTATATATATTTTACAATTCCTTTGCAAAACACATTCAAAAAAAGTCTTTACTGTTTTCGAGTTTATTCTTTCTGAGCTAAGAAGATCATAACACATTCAAAAAAAGTATTGGAGTTTCGTTCAATTCCATTCGATAATCAGGTTAGTTCTTAATTTTTATTGAAGTTTTATCATTGTCTTGTATCTATCAGTGTGTGTGTGTTGCAATTAAAAGCGATTTCATGTGACTCTATTTGTATATGTGTGCATTTGTATCAACATATAAATTTTTTATTTCATTCTGTATTTATGCATGTGTATGTGACTATAACTGTGTGTGAGTGTTATTTAGTCAATATCAGTAAATGGTTTTTTTACAATTTATAATTCAGAGAATAACATCCTACTTTAAAAGCGATTTCATGTGACTATATTTGTATGTGTGTGCATTTGTATCAGAATATAAATGTTTTTATTTCATTCTGTATCTATGCGTGTGTATATCACTGTAACTGTGTGTATGTTTGTGCAATTTAGTCAATAGTAGGTATGTCCTTCTTCTCTAAATTATGGCAATGTAATTCGTTCTGAAAACCTAGGCACACGGTTTCTGTTTTCAAATTTATATGTAGTTATGATGAACATGATATCAGTAAATCATAAATAAAACAACATATTTGATACCTTTTGGTAATTCTTGGCTTTTCCGTAACCATATCGACCAAAGCATATGTTGTTATGTGATTTCTGCAAAAAAAAAATCAAGAAAAGAATTGACATAAATGATATGATGTTTGTTATTTAAGTATTGAACAATCAATTTTATTCTCTTTTTGTACAATTTAGATTTATTAACTGAAAACAATTATAAATGTGTGTGTATGTATGGGCCTTTTCTGGAAAAGACCAATCTTTCTTTCTGGTTATGTTATAATGTTATACACATATATCATTTAACTGCCACGTGACATCTCCTTGGCTCAGAAATTTCCGATGTAAAATACCGAAAATGACCTTCTGCTCCTTTAAACCCCGTGGGAAATTATATCTAGCATGTTAATCCTTCTTAATTATGTTCCTGATTTTCTGCATTTTAAATTACAAACAATCATATTATTTCCAAAAAAATGCCCTTACAGTGTCAACAATGTCCATTAAATATAAATTGACATTTTTTTTCTTTCTCATACATTTACCTTAACATGGGCAATTTAGGCATATCATTTTTTCTTTTAATCTTTAAGTAGGATCCTATTTTCGAAATTACTAAATTGAAACGGAAACTTGGATCCTATTAAAACCGAAATTATGATACTATATATGTGTGTGTCAGTGTGTGTATACCTTTGTAATCAAATTTCACTTATCCTGTATAACTTCAGATTTAAGGTTGAATCCTTTTAATAGCATTAGTAGGATCCTATTAAAAGTCAAATTCTGATGTTATATGTGTAACTATTTATTAAATGGATAGAAGGACCTGTTCTGTAATATACTCTCCCACATGGACCATTTACGTAAAATTCTGTATGGATTCTTTTTTTCATAATACCACAATTGTCAACTTTTGTATGCGTGTGTGTGCAACTGACTCAAATATACCAAAAAAATGCCCTTACAGTGTGTATAGTGTCCGTTAAAAGTCAAATCTAATGCTACTTTAACATCTGTTTACTGTTATTCGGTTTAATTATGACTTGCATTGCTCATTTCATTTATTAGTGGAAAAGTGCAAAAGGATTCAAAAGGGTATAGAAAATGGTACAATATGTCCAATTGAAGGGCATATAAGAAGTCCATGACAATTTTCAAGTCTTGCTTCATTCTATCGGATTTGGACCATAAAATATGGTCCTTTTTAGTTAACAAGTATTATCATATTGCAAGTCTCGCATGTGTAATACAGTAATACACATCCTTTTATCATTCTTTTATTAAAATTTTAATTTTACTGTTTATTAAATTCATTTTGATTATGTTTAGTATATGATAAATAATATCAAAACATGTATAATGTTTGTTGAATATCAATATATATATATATATATATATATATATATATATATATATATATATATATATATATATAATATGTTTGTTGAATATATCTATAATTGTAATATATATTTTATGTTTAACTGATGATAATGTAACAAATTAAGAAATGATTCATTTCTAATCGATTTTTTGATATATTGTAACACCCTTAAAAATACAACCCGAAAATTTCATTTTTAAATTTAACAATCATAAAGTAAACCATATCATTTTTCCTAAAATCACAAAAACATAATGTAATCCAACGATACATGACAATTTTCAAGTCTTGCTTCATTCTATCGGATTTGGACCATAAAATATGGTCCTTTTTAGTTAACAAGTATTATCATATTGCAAGTCTCGCATGTGTAATACAGTAATACACATCCTTTTATCATTCTTTTATTAAAATTTTAATTTTACTGTTTATTAAATTCATTTTGATTATGTTTAGTATATGATAAATAATATCAAAACATGTATAATGTTTGTTGAATATCAATATATATATATATATATATATATATATATATATATATATATATATATATATATATATATATATATATATATAATATGTTTGTTGAATATATCTATAATTGTAATATATATTTTATGTTTAACTGATGATAATGTAACAAATTAAGAAATGATTCATTTCTAATCGATTTTTTGATATATTGTAACACCCTTAAAAATACAACCCGAAAATTTCATTTTTAAATTTAACAATCATAAAGTAAACCATATCATTTTTCCTAAAATCACAAAAACATAATGTAATCCAACGATACATATAAAATCATCATCAGATTCAAAATCCCAAAATCACTAATGCGGAAAATCATGGTGTGATGCGATGCGATCAAGCCGACCCTTTTCTCTTCGAGCTGGAAGTACCTGAAACCAAAACTGAAAACCGTAAGCACGAAGCTTAGCGAGTTTCCCCCACCATACCACATACAAATCATAAACATGCTGTCAGGCATATCTGCGTGCCCGACCGACCCTGCTGAGCATACATGGGTGCTCAACCTACCCATGTCAGACATATCGGGGTGTCGGACCTACCCCTGTTAGGCATACTTGGATGCCCGACCTACCCATCGGTTTTATTCCAACTGATTATGGGGTCTATTTCACCCCTACCACTACCACATAAGTCATGTACTCACATATAAGCATCAAACAATACATACCACCTTAATAATTATCACAAAGACAATTACTAAGTCATATCAGTACTAGTGGGCTGCTATTGGTGCATTCGATGCATGGTTTCTACGAAGGGAGACTCACCTCACTGTGTATGCCGAAATCGTACTCCTCGGCTGGCTCGTAACTGCTCTCCCTAAAGCATAATAAATTCCCTAATTAGTCATTGGGTCTAAATAGAACTCCCTTAAAGCCCAAACTTCTAATTCATGTCCCAAGGCAAGGTTTCCTAATCCTTGGCCTATTACGCCTCTTTCTACCAAGGCCCAACTCTTAATTAAATTAAGGCCCAAGTCAATCCATTCAAGTTTTAAGGCCCAATAAGGCCCATTAAGGCCCAATACCCTATATCCTAGGCCTAGGCCCAGAAGCCTAACTCCACAGAGCGTCACGAGGCCCAACAAATCCAGGCCCATTCTTCTAAGGCCCAAAACTCCATGTTAACCACTCTGTATGCGTACGAGTGACGTACCTGGAACGTACGCTCGGCGTACGCTGGCCTTGACCAGAAGTGGGAAATTGACCCAGTACGCGCAGCGTACTGGTCAGTTTCCTTAGGACCCCTTTTGTGACTTAATCCATTAAGTCCTTACGTCCGAAACATAGATCCAAGTCCTTTAAGACGTCCTAAGTTATAAAGTTACAAATTTTATGTATTTGCATGCATGGATGGGAGTTAAGACATGATTAAATCCTTAAACATACTTTGTGACCATCTAACACTTGCATGGTTGTGGCTTAACCATCAAGAACAGATTTTTATGACTCTAAATGCTTCCAAGAGCTCAAAAGGACAACTCTTATGGGCTGAAACTACCAAAACACAAAAACCTCAACTATGGAGTCAAAATATCACATTAAACACCCCAACACTACAACTAAGCATGAAATGGTCAAGTTTTAAGCTTGATACCTCAAATGGGTCAGAAATGATGCCAAACCTCTGGATCTACAAGCCCTTTCCAATCTCTTGCTCCTTCTTCAAATTCCTTCTTCTTTAAAACCACCAAAATTACACCAAAAACTCAAGGTAAGCTTCAAAATACAAACAAGAGGGTTAGGGTTCGAGCTGGGCACTGAGAGGACAAGGGAGGCTGAGAGGATAAGGTTTTTGGAGGTTATAAGTTGTTTAAAGGGTGCATACCCTAAAATTTAGGGTTTGCATCTGGTCACCCTACGCCCAGCTTACACATGGGGCTCCCTCGATCCGCGCCTCATATGCGTACGCTGTGCGTACACCCTGTACGCCCAGCGTACGCTCCGCCCCAAAATCCCACATTTCATAATTAAAACTTGAATAAAAAAACAAATATAATACCTGATAAATCTCGGATGTTACAAATCTCCCCCACTTGAATTAGACTTCGTCCTCGAAGTCTGATGCTGCTGCTGGGAATAACTCGGGGTAATGCTCCCTCATCTCGTCTTCTGGCTCCCACGTCCATTTCGAGCCCTTGCGGTGCTGCCACGATACCTTCACCAACTCTACTTCCTTGTTTCTCAGAACCTTCGTCTTCCTGTCAAGAATGGCTACATGCCTCTCGATGTAGTTCAGGCGGTCATCCACCTGTATGTCCTCCAAAAGGACCACTGCGGAGTCATCAGCTATGCATTTCCGCAGCTGTGAAATATGAAAAGTGATGTGGATCTGTCTAAGCTCCTCCAAAAGGTCCAACCGGTATGATACCTTGCCCCCTGGGCTACCACCCTGAAACGTCCAATATACCTGGGGCCCAACTTGCTCCGTTTTCTGAAGCGGATGACACCTTTCCAAGGTGAGACCTTCAGAAGGACCATATCCCCGACCTGAAATTCCAAGTCCGATCGGCGCCTGTCGGCGTAGCTTTTCTGCCCACACCGGGCCGTCTGTAGTCTACTTCAGACCTGCTGGATCTTCTCCGTCATCTTGAGTACCACCTAGGTACTCCCCATGACCCTCTGTCCCACATCACCCCAACATATCGGGGTCCTACACTTCTTCCCGTAAAGCATCTCGAAGGTAGGCCGGTCGATAATGGTGTGGTAGCTATTATTATTGGAAAACTCTGCCAAGGGAAGGTAGGTATCCCAGCTACCACCGAAGTCTAGGACGCATGCCCGCACCATATCCTCCAAGGTCTGGATGGTCCGCTCGCTCTGACCATCCGTCTGTAGATGAAAAGTCGTGCTGAAGTGCAGGCAAGTACCCAACTCGTCATGAAACTTATTCCAGAATCTGGAGGTGAACCGCACATCCCTATCAGAAATCACAGAAACTGGCACCCCGTGACAAGCTACTACCTCCCTGATGTAGATGTCTGCCAGCTTCTCAGCCGAAATACTCTCCTGAATCGGTATGAAATGGGTGCTCTTGGTTAATCGATCCACGATGACCCATATCGCGTCAACTCTGCGCGCCGTCCGAGGTAACTTGGTAATGAAGTCCATGGTTATATCCTCCCATTTCCACACAGGGATATCCAACGGCTGTGTCTTTCCATGAGGCCTCTGGTGTTCGGCCTTGAACTTCCTGCAGGTCAAGCACCTCTCAACATACCAGGCTACATGCTGCTTCATGCAGGGCCACCAGTAATCAGGACGAAGATCTCTATACATCTTCGTCGCCCCGGGATGGATGGAAAATATGGATTTGTGCGCCTCCTCCATCAGGACTTGGCGCACACCGCCCGTGTACGGAACCCATACTCTACGATGGAGTGTCAATAGGTCGTGACTATTATAGTCGAAGGAGGAAATCTAACCCATGATACGCTCACTCTTCCGGTGTTCCTCCTTCATAGCCTCCCGCTGAGCCTCCCGAATCCGCTCCAAAAGCGGAGTCACTACTTTCATCCTCAGGCAGATGTATCTGATCGAGGCCGCGAATGCCTTGCGGCTAAGTGCATCGGCCACAACATTGCCCTTCCCCGGGTGGTAGAGGATCTCGCAATCGTAATCCTTCACCACGTCCAACCACCGTCGCTGCCTCATGTTCTGATTGCCTGGTCCATTAAGTACCTCAAACTCTTGTGATCCGTGTAAATGGTACAACAGACCGCATAGAGGTAGTGTCGCCAAATCTTGAGGGAAAAAACAACCGCCCCCAACTCCAGGTCGTGCATCGGGTAATTCGCCTCGTGAGGCCTCAACTGCCTCGAGGCGCACGCGATGACGTGCCCTCTCTACATCAACACTGCGCCCAAACCCGACATAGACACGTCACAATACATTATGAAATCCTCAACGTCCTCTGGCAGGGCTAAGATCGGCGCCTCGCACAACCTCTGCCTCAACGTCTCGATCGATGCCTGCTGCTCAGGCCCCCAGAGAAAGACGGCAGCCTTCTTTGTCAGTCGGGTCAGGGGTACTGCTATCTTGGAGAAATCCTGAATGAATCTCCGATAATAGCCTGCTAAACCGAGGAAGCTCTGAATGTCGGATGGAGACCTCGGAACCTCCTATCTCATCACGGCCTCCACCTTGGCCGGTTCGACCAGTATGCATTTCTGGTTGACGAGGTGCCCTAGAAACTACACCTCGCGCAACCAAAACTCGCACTTGGAGAACTTTGCGAAACGTTTCTCCCTCCTCAGTGTCTCCAGCACCTCTCGAAAGTGCTCCTCGTGCTGCTCCTGCGTCTTGGAATAAACCAAGATATCATCAATAAAGACTATCACAGACCGATCCAACATCGATCTGCACACGCGGTTAATGAGATCCATGAACGCGGCAGGAGCATTCGTGAGCCCAAATGGCATCACCATGAACTCATAGTGGCCATAGCGAGTCCGGAAAGCAGTCTTCTGTACATCCTCATCTCTGACTCTCATCTAGTGTGTAACATCCCAAAAATCCAAGGTAAAAGTTTCATTTTTAATTTAACTAAAACACTATTGTAACTTTGTTCACACATTGAAAAGCATTTTAAATAAAACGTTTATCAGAGTTCATTCCCAGAAATCACATATTGCGGAAAACATAGGTGTATGCGCTGCGATCGTCCCAAGCTCCTTTATTAGAAAACTGGAGGTACCTTAAACCAAAACTGAAAAACCGTAAGCACGAAGCTTAGTGAGTTCCCCAAATACCACATACCATACAATAAACATATTACCTAGCATATTCGGGTGTTAGCCTACCACTTCGGTCTCATTCAACTGGATACTACCATACATAACCATGAGCCATACATATCATTAATATATCATAATCAAATAAGATGATATGTGCCAATACATAGTCTTGCCATTATGCCACGGGCCGCCACGTGGTGTTTCTTGCGAAGCCGGGGGCCACCGCGGCGGTCTTACAGACAAGTGCCAAGAGCCACCTCCTGGTCTTCCATGCAAGCATCACAAAGACAACTAGCATACATACTACTCTACTTGGCAAATTAGCTGTGCCAGGAGCCACCTCCTGGTCTTTCATACATAATGCCTAGGGCTAACCCCCGGGTCTTCCTACCATACATAATAGCATACAGTGTGCCAGGAGCCGCCTCCTGGTCTTTCATACATAATGCCTAGGGCTAACCCTTGGGTCTTCCTACCATGCATCAACCAAATGGGCCGGTATTGGTGCCTTGGACCCATACAAAAGTGAGGATACTCACCTCGGACTGCTGAAGTCCCGCAGATAAAGCTGTGGTTGCTGGCTGACAGATCCCAAACTATCAATCATCAAAACAACACCCAATTAATAATTGTGTTCCAATACATAACCATAAGTCCATGCTTAGGGTAAAAAGGATACTTTACCCCCAACCTAGCTTGATTTAAGCCAGAGCCCCAAACTCACACTCCAAAGGAGCAAAAGTCAAAAAATGAACCAAAGCCCAACATATGGCCCAATTTTCCAAATTGGGCCCAAACCCCTCACATTGGCCTTATCCTAAAGCCCATCCAAATTTCCTAGTCCATATACTTGTTATTAGTTGGCCCATCAAGAATCCAAACATCTAGGCCCAACAGAAAGGCACGACTTAAAACCCAACACAATTAGGGTTTTCACATAAAATGACGATTAGGGTTAATTAAAAACACTTAACCCATTAAGGACTTAATCCATTAAGTCCATCACTCTACTTGGTAAATCATATGGTGTGGTCGGGCGTACTTCATAATTAAATTTTAATGGCCCGAAAAGCGGGTCCCGATAATTCCAAACTAACATATCCAAAATTAGGGTTTTCTAAACCCTAATTAGGGTTTCCAACCCAATCGCGTGCCAACTAGTGAAATGGTTAGGTTTTTAGATCAATTAGGGCTTTATTAGGCCGGGTACCACCCACTGCCACCTCGGGCGGTGGTGGTCGACAGCGGCTCACGGCGGCAGCCACCACCTCGTGGTGGTGGTTATGATTTATTCCAAATCATGTGTAAGCATCCCATGTAGCAATCCAATCACATACAAATGAACACCGCCACCCAACACGGCGGCTGGTGGCGGCAGCCACCACCTCACGGTGGTGGTGGTGGGTTTCTTCGGATTTTCCGGCCATACAATACATTATACAACATAACATCCAAAAGAACACACATAATATAACACACACCTACACACGCTCAACCTTCCTTGTGGCGGCAGGCGGTGGTCGAAGGTGATAGCCACCACCTCACGGTGGTGGTGATGGCTTCTCTTTTTAATTCCCGGTTAAACAACCACACACCAACAAAAGGACAACGACACAACACCCACATACATGCCTTTGCTCGAAATCTGAACACAACCACCCACCTGGTGGTGTACGAAGACGGAAGCGGGTGGAACAACCGCTGGAGTAGCGGCGATCATGGCTGAGACGTAGCACCATGGAATGGAGAAGAAGAAGAAGTTTGAGATTGCAAACAACATCAGCGCTAGCGGTCGGCTGCGAGGCAACTGTGGAAGAAAGGTGGCGGTCACTCGGAAGCTTGGCTGATCGGAAAAATGTAACGAATGGTAGTGGCGACTGGCTGATCGGAAAAAAGTAACTCCCTGTAGTCTATACACATCCGGTGAGACCCGTCCTTCTTCTTCACAAACAAAATCGGGGCTCCCTATGGTGAACTGCTCGGCCAGATAAATCTCTTGTCTAACAGCTCCTGCAGCTGTGTAGACAACTCCTGCATCTCGGGAGGAGACAACCGATACGGCGCCTTGGCTATTGGAGCCGGGCCCGAAACTAGGTCAATTCTGAACTCCACCTGTCTCTCCGGAGGTATCCCAGGAAAATCCTCCGAAAACACATCCAGATACTCCCGTACAACTGGAACATCGCTCATGGTCGCCTTACCATCCTCTCGGGTATCCATAACGTAGGCGAAGAAACCTGTACATCCCTGATGAAGGTAGTGTCTGACTCTCGCTGCTGAACACATGACCGATCCACACTGCGGTCTCTCACTCTGAATCACCAGCTCTCCCCCACTTGGGGTCCTGACCCGAACCAAATGCTGCTCACAGTCGATCACCGCCCCATTAGGACTCAACCAATCCATGTGTATGATGACCTTGTTCCCACACAAAGGAATGAGAACCAAATCCACGAGGTAACGCTCGTCATACAACCTCATGACACAATCTCTATAAACCTCTGATGCCCGGACGGATCGGTCGTCTACAATCTCGACCTCTAAACGACAATCTAACGTGCCTGAAGTCTCAACAAACCTCTTGCTGAGTGCAAGAGATACGAACGATCGGGTAGCCCCCGAGTCAAATAATACCAATACTGGGATGCCGTTCACATGGAACGATCCTAAACAAAACACATAGACTATAAATATCAAAGCTGACATATAATAAAAGTTAGAGAGAAGAAAACATACCCGTCACTACATCTGGTGTGGCACGCGCCTCCTCGGCGGTCAACTGGAAGGCTCGACTCCTCACCACCGGAGCGTCCGTCTTGCCCTACCGGCCGTCTGTGATCCGCAGGGTCGCTGGAGTTGGCGTCACCACTGGTGCTCCTGATGCTAAGCTCCAAAAGTAGGCCTTCCTATGGCCCTTCTGATTGCAATGGAAGCAAATCCGATCTGATGTCGGAATGGTGGTGTGACAACCCGGAACTTTCCATTCAACAAAAGTCAAATCCCGTTAAATAAAAATTTCGAATTTTAATTATTTTGTCAATTTTGTCAAGCTCGTAAGGGTAGAGAACAACTTAGATTATATAAATTAAATTTATATAAGTGTCGGGACTAAAATCGTGCGAAGAATCAAGTTTTTCTACGAAAATCAGCCAAGTCTCGTTCATCCCGGTGCTTACGGCCGCAAACGCGTTTACGGCCATAAACCGTTCACGACCGTAAACCGTTCACGGCCAGGGACCCCACCTCCGACCGTAAACCCAACCTATATATATATATATATATATATATATATATATATATATATATATATATATATATATATATATTAGCTACAGTCATCCTGGGGTGACAAACGTCATTACAATTTACGACGTCTGAAGTACGTCGTAGTGTTTATCGTCCATCAGCATGGTTATAAGAACTCACACGGAAATCAACGACTCGTTCACGTAATAATATACTTAACAAACAATCATCAGGGTTAAAAACTATATGATTACTTAGTATATACATCAGGGTGATATGAAATTTACATCCGACATGCAGTGGGATGTGTGATTTCCACCTCATTTCCTGTTCCTTGTTTGGTTGTGGGCTTAGGGCAGAATCGCCTAATTGACTGTGTGTTCGATTTAGATTTCTATGACTCGTATGTACTAAGTGATCAGAGGAGGGTATTAACAACACTTCCAGTATACAGAACAATACGTTTTCGACTAGCTTTATTTTAAGTAGTAAAACTACTATACATTATTGGTGGTAGCCAGGGTTTTCAAACAGAACAATACATTAACAACATAAGTATGTAAAATACTTGTACAATTTTCAGTTTTGGAACAGTTAAGACAACAACTCACACTTAGGGAAAATATAGGATTTTCCAAGACAAACATCTGTACTTTACAAACTATCGGTTTATCATTAAACTAACGAATATTCATTGTTAATTCTATAATTCCTTAGTTTATGCATCCGGGTTACGTATGAAGAATATCCGATAGACCGTGGAATGTGTGGTTTCCGTCTTATTTCCTGTTCCTTGTATGGTTGTGGACTTAGGACAGATCCACACAATTAACTATCTATTCGATATTGGTTTATACATAGCTAGTATGAGCTAAGTGGTTATAGAAGGAACTGGTATTATCATACTTTCACTAAGAAAATATTGGATTTTCTTGAGGAACACTTTCAATAGATTTCAAAGGACCAAAACAGTCAACTTTGTAAGTACCTAGTGAATACTTCAGGGTTATGTACATGAGGATCCGACAACCAGTGGAATGTGTGGCCTCCGCCTCATTTCATGTTCCTTGTTTGGTTGTGGGCTTGGGGTAGAACCACACAATCGATTGTTTGTTCGATCTGGATTGTATATGATTTGTATACACTAAGTACTCGCAGAAGGAACTAGTACGAATCATTTTACTTAACATTCATTACATTAGAAAATATAAGGTTTTCTGGAGAAACACAACACACTTTCCAAATAACACAGAACCTGTTTTCTAAAACAAAACGCTTATGAACTCACCAGCTTAAATACTGATACTCTTTTAAAACCTACTTGTATTCTCAGGACACAAGTAGAGAGGTACACGCACCGGGTTCAAGAAGATGGAGCATAGTAGCTTCGAGTCTTTACTTGTTATTTACTTTTGGAGTCAGTTTTATATGATTTGAATACAATGTAAACATTATACTATTAATACAATGGTTGTTGTTGCTTTGATTACTATTATTCAATTGTTGTGATACTGTACATGACGTCCTCCGCCCCGGAACGTTTCCGCCGTTCCGGTTTTGGTGTGTGACAGATTGGTATCAGAGCATTGTTTATAGTGAACTTAGTATATCAACCAGTAAAAGATATACAACTATAAATACAATGGGGCCGAAGTGCTCTGACTAAAAGTATACTTTTAAAATATAAGTATTTTACGAGAAGTATACGAACAAGCATACATACTAAGAACAAGTATCACAAGAAGAACAAAACAAAAGTATTTAGATGGTGGACACTACAGTCAAACCTAAGGAGCTATGTAATCATATCTGGAATAAATATAACCTGATCAACTATATTTATTTGAGATATGACCAACATGTGTTTGGGAGTGATAGTGGTGTTGCAACGAGTCGAAAACTTACCTAACTCTATATACAAGGGATCTCTAGAACAAAACATAAAGATAAAATACTATAGGAGTATTTTAGGCACTATAACAAACTTATATGAAAGCTAAAAGACCTTTACTGGCAGGTCTATAGTTGCGAAGTGCATGCTTCCAGGGTTATATATAATTGGGATCTTATAGACTTAGAATTTGTGATCTTCGCTCTACTACCTGTTCCTTCTTTAGTTGTTGTTTTAGAGTAGGATCACCTATTCGAAGGTCTATTTGATCTTGGTTATATACAACTTGCATGCACTGCTTGATTATAGGAGGACCCAATTTGGATCATCAAAAACTTCAGCAAAAATGTTTTACTTAATCTCATAAGATTCTTTAGACATTCCTATTCTTGCACGAACAACCTAGATAGAGATAACCACTCCACTACAACCACCAACAGAGGAGTCAAGGAGTAATAAGAGAGGATTCATAAAGTGGATTCCGAGAAGGAATCATACGAGGAGTTAAATCGTCCATCAGGGATTGGTGGATATCAGTGATAGACACCGAAGCATGAACTATTGAGAATAAGAAAACCATAAGAAAGTCCAGAGACAACAAAAACCCACAGCTGAACCAGGGCCATCATAACTAGGACAGAAAACACAGGAAACCACTCACGAGGCGCGCAAGGTGGTAGAGCACCCTATACGTCACACTTATAATTAGCTAACTAATGCAATCTAGTGAGTTAGTGATTACACTGCTCACACTATGTGTTAGGCTTATCGCCTTTATCACAACAACTAGTAACAGTAAACCAGGTCACAGAACTTCGCAAAGAGGGTAGTCACTATCAAAAATTCATAAGTCTAATTTTGCATAGACCTCTGTTATGAATTGCTTCAAGATTCAGAACATGATACACTCAGAACTAAGATAACTTCGATTCAAATAACACTCGACTTGTAACCACTAGGGACTTACCCTCGTTTCATCTTTTAAACCTTATGGCAGAAAGATGCCACCGAAGAAGTCGAACAAAAACAAAAACAACACACCACCGCCACCACCTCCATAGTATGACCCAGTTGTCTTTCAGGCGGCAGTAACAGCTGCAGTGACAGCTGTCATGACTCAAATCCACGCAAGGGATACCGGTGGATCAGGTAGTAGTACTAACAACTCCAACCACGGAAAAAACCACAGACACACAAGGGAGTGCTCGTACAAAGACTTCATGACTTGTGGACCCAAATCCTTCGATGGAAGTGGGGGAGTCATCGCCCTAATGCGATGGTTCGAGAAGACAGAGTCGATTTTCGAGTTATGCGCGTGCCCAGAAGGGAGCAAAGTGAAGTTTGTTGCCTGCACCTTCTCCGACAGAGCCTTTGCATGGTGGAATAGCCATGTCAAGTCACTGACTCTTCCAGTGGCAAACGCAGTGGGCTGGGAAAATATAAAAAAGATAATGCTGGAAGAGTACTGCCCGAGGGGCGAAATACAGAGACTAGAGAAATAGCTGTGGAATCTTACCATGGCAGGCTCAGACATAGTAGCCTACGCCGATAGATTCAGCGATGTAGCTGCACTATGCCCTGTGATGGTTACCCCGAAGAGCAGGAAGGTAGAGAGATACATTTGGGGACTACCTTCTCCAATCCAAGGAAATGTGTTAGCAGCGAAACCCCTTACGTTTGACAATGCCAAACGTCTGGCTCGAACACTGGTGGACCATGGAATCTGCCAAGGCATAATGGCCCACGTTCCTGAGTCAACCAAAGGATGTGATGATAAACAAAAATCCGGGAGCGGGAAGAAAAGACAATCAACACAAGAGCCCTCACATGAACAACAGACGGGTGCGGCCCATGCTGCCACGACACCAACCACTCCAGCACCCGGTAGTCGTTATGCTGGAACCCTCCATAAATGTAATAAGTGCAACTTTCATCATACTGGAAGGTGTCGGAAGATGTATTGCAAGAACTTCCTCCGAAGGGGACACACCATCCGTTCTTGTAGGGCACCGGCACGAAAATCTCTCAGGTCCCATATGAGGAAGTAAGTCAGACCTGCTACGAATGTGGCGAAACGGGGCACTACAGGAGAGATTGTCCATTGGCCAGAAACCCCGGTGAAGAGGGAAGAGTGCTAATGATCACTGAAGGAGAGTCTACCCCGGAACCACCTGAGAACAGCGGTATGTTTCCCAACTCGAAACATTTCTCAAACTTACATTTTCACGAAAACCGTTACAACCTAAATCCCAACTATAAAAATTTCTTCCTTATCCAAACAAAGAACATAGTCTATATAAAAACCAAATACCCTTTCAGGTAAGCTATAATGACTTGGTGTAAACATCAGGGCCATATATAATAAGAACCTATAGACTTAGAGTGTGTGATTCCGCCTTATTTCATGTTCCTTGTCTGGTTGTGGAGTTAGGGCAGAGTCACTCAGTCGAATGTCTTCTCAGCCTTAATTATATATGACTTGTAGACACCAAACGATTATAGAGGGAACGAATAAGGATCATAACACTAAGTATCAATATCATCCATCAGAACAATTCTACAGTTACTACACACTTAATACAGTATAAAACGTTCGCAGTACTAATAACAAGGTCAAAACAGAAAGCACTAGAAACGTACACACAGATGCACTAATGTTCTAACAAACACTCCTTCTGAACCAAGCTTACACGTGATTCGACGATGTCATCCAGCCTAGATTGGCTGGGCCCCCGCTATACCAATCCCATGTGTCACCGAGGAGACCCTTCGCCTTAAAACCGACCGAATAACAAAACTATTGTCACTCATAACAACAAACTAGATACGAACCTCAGAATTGTCTCTCGCTTCAAACCTCCGAAGTACTCATGCAAAGAGTATGATATCCTTCTGTAACCTTCCCTAAGTCAAGTTCAAGCACAAAGGCTAGGGATAGATACGGTTAGCCTATCAATGTTAAGTGTATACACGAGGGTGGTATATAATTAAGATTATACGGACTTAGGATGTGTGTTTCCGCCCTATCTCCTGTTCCTTGTCTGGTTGTGGACCTGGGACAGAGCCACCCATCCGACCGTCTTATCAATGTTAATTATATACGACTTGTGTACACAAGGCAATGATAGTTGAACCAGGTATGGGTCCTACCATGAACTTCAAGACAAAAGCTACTGAGAACTACGAATGGACATCCTACCAGTTGGATGAACATAGACAAGCAAGTTAAACCCACACACTCTCCCCATATCAGAACAACGTATCCAACAGTGAAGATCCGCTGAAACACCCAGCGAGGATCTGAATTCACTGAAGTACGCAAGGATTAAATAGAACCAAATTACCCACCTCTTTCCCTTATCCTTAACCAACCACTCAGAATCCGAATTTCGGGACAAAATTCCCTTTAACGAGGGGATGATGTGACAACCCGAAACTTTCCATTCAACAAAAGTCAAATCCCGTTAAATAAAAATTTCGAATTTTAATTATTTTGTCAAGCTCGTAAGGGTTGAGAACAACTTAGATTATATAAATTAAATTTATATAAGTGTCGGGACTAAAATCATGCGAAGAATCAAGTTTTTCTACGAAAATCAGCCAAGTCTCGTTCATCCCGGTGCTTATGGCCGCAAACGCAATTACGGCCGTAAACCGTTCACGGCCGGGGACCCCACCTCCGATCGTAAACCCTACCTATATATATATATATATATATATATATATATATATATATATATATATATATATATATATATATATAGCTGATTTTTACCCTCATTTCTACACTTTTTGCCGAAAACTCAACATTCTCTCTCTAAACCCACCAACCGAAAACTCAAGTTTTCTCTCATCAATCCTCCAAATATCATCCAATCCACCTTGGATCTTTTTTTGGAGCATCAAGCATTCATCTTTTCATCAAATCAAGCACTGTTCATTCTTGGGTTTATGGCCGTGAACCTTCAAATCTTCATATTTTCACCAAGAACACCAAGAACAACCTTCAAATCTTCAAATGGCGAGATCAGTTCACGGCCGCAAACCATTCAAAGGCCGCAAACCAATTATGGGCCGAAACTCGTTCACGGCCGCAAACAGTGTTGAGCCGTGAACCTTAGCTGTAGACCTTCTTTTTCCCGTTCAAACAAGTCTCGGTAACATTCCTAACCCAAAAACAAGTGTTTTCAACACTTTAATTAATGGTATCGCTAATTTAAATGCAATTATGTGTTTAATTATCATTGGGGTACCGTTAATTCCGCGTACAACACCTCGAGGGTCATCCTTCCAGTCTTGCTGTCAAGCACGTGCACAAAAACAACTGTGAGTTCATACCTCCATGTTTTCCAAGCTTTTTAATGTATTGGGGGGGGGGGGGGGGGGGATACAAGCAAAACACAAGAAATCGGTGTTTAAAAATATAACTTAGAGGGGGATACAAGCAAAACACAAGAAATCGGTGTTTAAAAATATAACTTAGTTTATTATATTTTCTTATTGTTAACACACATTTGAACACGAAACTTACTAAATATGAACTATGAACAAATGTACTATTTTTACAAGAATACGTGTTAATAACAAAAAGGGGTTTTCATAGTATTATTCGTGAATTTGTTGATAGAACTACATTGTGAGACACGACTTCTGGGAAGTCTACTCCTTAGGAACCAGAGTCTTCTGGAGGGAGAGCATGAGTTTGTGTATAGATTTATACGGGACTGACAATCCCGCACCCTGACTATTAGCTACAGTCATCCTGGGGTGACAAACGTCATTACAGTTTACGACGTCTGAAGTACGTCGTAGTGTTTATCGTCCATCAGCATGGTTATAAGAACTCACATGGAAAACAACGACTCGTTCACGTAATAATATACTTAACAAACAATCATCAGGGTTAAAAACTATGTGATTACTTAGTATATACATCAGGGTGATATGAAATTTACATCCGACATGCAGTAGGATGTGTGATTTCCGCCTCATTTCCTGTTCCTTGTTTGGTTGTGGGCTTAGGGCAGAATCACCCAATTGATTGTCTGTTCGATTTAGATTTCTATGACTCGTATATACTAAGTGATCAGAGAAGGGTATTAACAACACTTCCAGTATACAGAACAATACGTTTTCGACTAGCTTTATTTTAAGTAGTAAAACTACTATACATTATTGGTGGTAGCCAGGGTTTTCAAACTGAACAATGCTTTAACAACATAAGTATGGAAAATACTTGTACAATTTTCAGTTTTGGAACAGTTAAGACAACAACTCACATTTAGGGAAAATATAGGATTTTCCAGGACAAACATCTGTACTTTACAAACTATCGGTTTATCATTCAACTAACGAATATTCATTGTTAATTCTATAATTCCTTAGTTTATGCATTCGGGTTACGTATGAAGAATATCCGATAGACCGTGGAATGTGTGGTTTCCGTCTTATTTCCTGTTCCTTGTTTGGTTGTGGGCTTAGGGCAGATCCACACAATAACCGTCTGTTCGATATTGGTTTATACATAGCTAGTATGAGCTAAGTGGTTATAGAAGGAACTGGTATTATCATACTTTCACTAAGAAAATATTGGATTTTCTTGAGGAACACTTTCAATAGATTTCAAAGGACCAAAACAGTCAACTTTGTAAGTACCTAGTGAATACTTCAGGGTTACGTACATGAGGATCCGACAACCAGTGGAATGTGTGGCCTCCGCCTCATTTCCTGTTCCTTGTTTGGTTGTGGGCTTGGGGTAGAACCACACAATCGATTGTTTGTTCGATCGGGATTGTATATGATTTGTATACACTAAGTACTCATAGAAGGAACTAGTACGAATCATTTTACTTAACATTTATTACATTAGAAAATATAAGATTTTCTTGAGAAACACAACGCACTTTTCAAATAACACAGAACCTGTTTTCTAAAACAAAACGCTTATGAAGTCACCAACTTAAATACTGATACTCTTTTAAAACCTACTTGTATTCTCAGGACACAAGTAGATAGGTACACACACCGGGTTCAAGAAGATGGAGCATAGTAGCTTCGAGTCTTTACTTGTTATTTACTTTTGGAGTCAGTTTTATATGATTCGAATACATGTAAACATTATACTATTAATACAATGGTTGTTGTTGCTTTGATTACTATTATTCAATTGTTGTGATACTGTGCATGACGTCCTCCGCCCCGGAACGTTTCCGCCGTTCCGGTTTGGGGGTGTGACAGGTGGGAGTGGTAGCGGTACAATCCTTGCTAAAGTGCCCGGTCTTGCCGCACTTATAGCAACCTGAGATCCCCAACCTACAAGCTCCCTCATGTGGCTTGCCGCATTTCCTACAACGGCCCCGAACCTGATGTCCCTTCGAACTCGAGTCGAATCCCTTGGGATTTCTTTGCATAAACCCATCCTGCCTGCCCAGACTCCGCCTTCCTCTTCCCTATATGCTCCATATCAATCTCCCTCTCGCGTGCCCTTGCTATCATGTCGTCCAGTGTCGGGCACCCCGAGTAACTAATAAACTCCCTGATGTGCGGTCTTAGCATATCATGGTATCGGGTCTTCTTCATCTCCTCATCAGCTGCATACTGGGCACCAACAAAGCCCTCTCCCCGAATTGGGCGGTGATCTCCGCCACAGTCTCAGTCGTCTGTCTCATGTCTAGGAACACTCTGGCCAACTGTTGAATCTCCACAGCGGGTGCAAACTCGTCTCGGAATCGGGTCACGAAATCCTGCCAGGTCATGGTCGCAATGGTTGGGCCTTCCAATGCGTAACCGAGCTCCTCCCACCAAACCCTAGCTCGATCCCTCAAACACCCCGCAACAAACCTGACCTTTGACCCCTCAGGGCAGAAGCTAGTTATCTGAGCACACTCGATGTCCACTATCTATCGTCTGGCAGCAATGGGTCTTTCACCCCGTAGTAGTATAGTGCTCTGCATCCCCTGAAATCCTTGAAGGAGAGCGTGCGAGTCCCTGACTGGCCAGGCGCCATGTCTCTCCTGAATGCCCTAAGGCGATCCTCCATCAGCTCAATCATACCCTCCTTGATCGACCTGAAAATCACTGGGGTCGCCTCAAGGATGCCTCTCGTAATCTCGGATGCAATGAACTCGCACAATCCATCATCAACTGGCTCGGAACCCGTACCCGAATCTAACCCAAACCTTGAACCTCCTGCTCTGTGACGTGTCACCACCATTCTGAAACAAAACACACAATCGTTAGGGCCATACATAACATCGAGAAGTCTCACACCCTAGCACTCTTGGTTCCCCGCAGTTCCCCAGAGTCAAGTACGGATCCTCTGCTTTCAGTAGTACGGGCCCATACTACCTTCCACATCTATCCATACTTTCTCCTTGGTTTGCCTTGTTTTACCAAAGCCACCTCCTATCTGTTGGGTTTTGTGTACTATAACACTCCTATGGTGCATATACAACCCTAATAGCTTTGGATCTATGTTTTCTCTAGTTATACATGCAATTAATTTTCCAAAGCATGAAGCCTACAACTAGCATACAATTTTGGTACATGAATCATAAAATCAAATTAGAAGAATACCTCTTTATTGTAGCTTGTAGTTTTGGCCTTTCAAGAGCTTAGCACCTCAAGTATGATGCCTCAAATGGTTCACAAACACCATGAACAAAGGAGGACTTTCAGAGAGAGGTTAAGCACCACCAAAATCGGCTAGGGTTCTCTTAGAACACTTAGGGTTTTCGATTTTGGCTAAGGGGTAACATTTATATAGTGTAGGATTCCAAGAGTCATGGGTAAACCCTAATCCATACACTTAGGTTATGATCCATATCTCATGTAGGCTAACTCTTCATGGATACTTACACAAACTTAGCCCATCATGGATCAATAGCCCAACGAATATATATGTCAAGGATTTACATAATCAGTCCCTGTTAATTTAATTAGTCTCTTTTGACCACTAAATTAATTCCAAATTAATTCTTGATCAATACTAGTTAAATAATATGATTTGACAATTAATATATTATACTTGTAATATATTAATAAATTGTAAATAGCCTCTTTCTCAATATCCATCCTATCAGATTGTTCTGGTGAAGGCAACCCAAATGGACCATGCTACTCTCGGGTCAAGTACATACCAATTATAGTTATGGGCTTAGACACCTAATCCAACAGTCTCCCACTTGGATAAGTCTAATAAATATTATTGAAAGTACGACTCCAAAACAAGACTAGCAATCGTAGCTCTCAAAAGTCGTTGTCAAACTCTGACCTAGTCAATGACACGCCCATTAGATAAGGGATCATATATTCCTCCATTCTAGATATCGTATGAACTGAGACATAGATTATAATCATTCTCTCTGTTCATGTGTTGTTTCCCGATTTCCGATTTATGAAGACCGACTAATTGAACAAATCAAATCAGTCCAAGCTTGGCCAAGCGCTTAGGGTTGTCATCACTAAATCATCGAGGGGCCCACATATATGACTTTTATCCCACATTGGGTAAAAGGAATGGATAAACTTCGACTCAAATGCTTGCTTGTACTTACTCTTCAAATCAAACACAACAATATGTTTTATAACACCAAGTTACTGGTGCGTTTACATATGTCAATGTGCAACCGACATGTAAACTACAAATCACATGTCTTGGTTTCAAAAATATAAGATATTATCGTCTCATGATCACTCGTGATAAAATCCATGAAGTGATTCAAATGAGTGTGGGTTTAATCCAATACTCAAATCTTATTACAGGAGTACTCACGAACACTGCAACAAACTTGTGCTATGTCTAAACGCCTCTAGACAATCTACAGACCCATTCATGACAATCTAGCTTCAATACCTACTTCCAAAGTATGATTGACTATGGATGGTTTGAATAACCTAGTTATTCAGGAAGTCAAAACATGCAAGGTGAAACACAAGAATAATCGAATCCAATATGGTCTCAAAACTTTTGAATATAAATAAAACACATTTTATTTAATCACCATATTGATTACACATTATTCATTGTATAATGTTTCGATTTATCAACTTCACACTTGAATTAAAACAATAGTTATCCCATGCTCCAAGCATGCACACTATGTTTACCTATGGTCCTTACTTTGTGAAATATATCAATTGTAAACATTTCCAATGACACTCATTTCACAATTCCAAATCCTTATCGTAAGTGCAAGAATACCAAGTCCTTGCCACTCACTATAATCTGTTAGATTCTAAGCTTATATGCAGTGATCCTTTTGTAATGACTATATACACAAGTCACGGAGACTTTGCTAATTACAAAACTTTTCATTGGAGATTGTTACAAAAAAATTCCATAGATACGAAGTCTCATATTCAAAGCACATTCCTTTGAACATCCTTCTTGCATAAAAGTTTCTAACTCACTCATAGATTCTTGATATCCAACTCCCATTATGGAAACTTTTCGATAATTGCCATACGACTAACCATTCTTAATAGAATCATATCTATTCAAAATCATATCAATATGGTCCATTCATTACTATACTTCCAACTGTCCTTAAGCAACCAATCCTTAGCGAACCTCAGATTGTCCTTGACATTTGTTTAATAACTTATAGTCATATCCGGTTCTAGACCTTTTTCGCTCTTAATGCCCTAGGCATTTGGAAAATTAGAACAGGAGAATATTATAGCACATGCAATCGATCCTATATCCGAAGCATATGGGACACGATTCATAAAGTCTTACATACAGACCTGATACTTTACCAGTCTATTGCTATAACATTTCCATATATAGAATTTCCTTATGTCGAATCTTTTCAACATAACATTCATATATGTCCTTGACTAAATTTGATTAAAATCTCAATCTAAACTTTTAGAATTGTAATGAAGTATAAGTTCCTCTCCCTTAATTATAGCAAAACAACTTTTCAAACCCTACAACTTTGCGAATTGAAACCTTTGTTTTCTATAAGTAACATTGCTAACTCGCAACACTTGCCATAATGATTATGCTCCCACTAGAATAACATTTATTTCTTTAATAGCATAACACTTATGCTCCCACTAGCTTTGACATGTACCCATAAATCAGCTGGACTTGTAGAAATGAGTACTTGTTGACTTTCTTACCAAAGTTCAGCTTTCTGATACAAAATGCTTCGATAAGACTTTATCTAGGCTTCTCAAACTCATACACCTTTCCTTAGATAGCTCACATGTGTGTCTGAACAATTTTAGAACTTACAACAATAAGTCTCAACTATTTAGACCTTTTTCCATTTCTCATAATTCGAACTATGAAGTGGGATGTCGTAATCATAATCGAATTTGAGAATGCAAATATCACAATTGCTATCTCCTTAAAATATACTTAGTGAAAGCGTTTCCTCATAATCATTTTCATGAATTGGAGAGAAACCTTATGACACTTAGATTTTGATGGTGTATGTGTTCCTATCGATGTGAAACTGTCATTTCCAGCCATTATCATAAGACAAGGTCTATGAAAAATTTAAACTCATATGGACTGAACTTGTTTAATCCTAACTTCTTGCCACTTGGCAGCACAAGGGCCTACCATGTCTTCCAAGTTGTTAAGCAGATCACCCTTACTGATCAATGAACTTTCACTGATTAAGGTGCTTTTCCCTATGCAAACAATTGAAAACTCATTAAACTCACATGCATAGTCAACTTTAACTGGAATGAGCACAGAAAGAATAATAAGTCAACACGATAGGTTACAAACCTCAAGTCGCGTGCTAGTGTTAAATAATAGGTTTACTCTTGATTAGTTCTTGAAGCTTTTCAAGGCCTTTAAGACTCCCACTAACCTCTTGACATATAAGTTTCTCTTTGTCAAGAAACATTCCTTAACAAACAAATATTCAAGAGTTAGTGCGGTTTCTTATCAAGACAAACACTTTTGACAATCGGTATTAATTGATCTTTGTTTTATCCAAAACATCACAACTTACCAATTTCAAATGTTCAAGAATAGAAAACATTTTACTCTACATTTGATAAGTGTTATAAACTGTAACGCCCGTGTTTCTAGGCTAGGCATTAATATTGACATAATGGTCTAGGTTAACCTTTTTAACTCATTTAGAAGAAATGAAAAGGAATTATGTGAATTTTATGTGAATTATGTGTTTTATGCTTACTTATTAGGGTTTAATTAATTAAGAATAAAAATGAGCGTCAAAATTAAATATTAGATAAAGCCGATATCTATTAAGAAACTTATAGTGGGCGTGACAAGGATTACAGATATATAAAGAATATCGAAATCCGAGTTATAACGAAGAAGTTATGACCACTCGAAGTTTCGCGACAAAACCGGCACGGGGCCGAATGTCGTAAAAAGTGAGTTTTTGATAAACTACTTTTTAGCCTTAATGATCTAAACGAAACTTGTAGTGTTCGTTAAACCGAGAGTAGGTATAAAAAGAACGCCCAAATCTGACTTCTTATGAGGAAGTTATGATTTTTCGAAGTTTCAGCTTAGCAGTAGACAGCTAAAAACTCGAATTTTAGATCGAGCGATTTTTAGCCGACACGACCTAAACGAGTATCGAAGGTCTTGTCATTAGTAGCACAACGGTAAAAAGTCTGATGAAAACGGACGTCCGATGAAGAAGTTATGAATTTTTAACAGATTTCCTATCCCGGTCTGTTAAAAATAATAATTTAAAAATTAAAGTCAAAATTAGCCGATGAAATCTAAACGAAAGTTGTAGAGCGTAATTTTACCTACACGTGCATATAAAGAACGTCAAAAACGGAGCTCGTATGCGAAAGTTATGGATTTTAGAAGTTTTGGCGCGAAAACCGAGAAATTTCGCATAGGTGGCTTCGGCCACGTCACCTTCGCTGTATGAGTGCCACGTGTCCGAAATCAGTTAGTCATGCGAGCCACATGGCGAAATCTGCCGAGTCATCCGAAGACGTGCCGCGATCCTTCCGAGTCCGAAGCCGCAGTCCACTAAGAATCCGACGCGTGCCCTTTTGTGCGTGTCCGAGCGTCACAGAGGGTGCCACGTCCGAAGTCTCGGACCTAGACCTCGGTCCAATCAGAGGCTGCCACCGAGCCCTTCGCACGCGCAACCCACATGGCCTCGCTCCGGATCTGCTGACGCGTGGAGGCTTCTTAGCCCTCGGATCCGAACCCTCGCATACTATAAATAGGAGGGTGCGAACCCTCCCGGCTAAAGTTAGAAAATTGGCAATTTTGGCCCCTTTTTCAATATTTTAGCTATTTTGACTTCCCCCGATGCCCCGAGATCATTTCCAATGCCCGGAACACGTCTCGGAGTGCCCGAGAAGCCCGGGAAATTTATTTTTTCGGTTTCGAAGCCCGACCCTCGCAGAGCCCGATTTCTCAATAAAACTCCCGGTTTTATTAGAAACGATCGTTTTAGGAAACGAATTGCTGCCCGATTTTCATTAAATCAGGTGAGTGTGTAGTTACTTTCACCTTACACATATATATGTGAAGTATTTTCTTTAAAATACGTGCTATGTGTAATTATATTGATTGTTTAATTAAGGTGACTGTTGAATAGATGTTTTATATAAGTTTTAAACTGTATATATATTTTTATCTACAAATATGTTGGGTAAAACATGGGTAGATGAATTAGATGATGTGTGATGAAATAAAAGTGATGAGAGGTATCGATGTTTAAGATGATCTAGTCATCTAGCAGAGTATAGACAACGGCCACAGACTATTTTAGATAGTCCAGTGGAATGTTAGTAGACGTGTAATCGGTACGTATGTTTGAACTATATGTTCATAAAGTGTTCTTGAACTATATGTTCATTAGGTGTTTTTGAACTATGTGTTCATCTGTTAGTTCTTCTTTTTGACACTATTACGTGTCGGGGTACGGGAGCGTACGGGAGTACTTTATCAGTATTTTCCCTATACTTTTATTTGGAAGAGCTTTGGAGTCTTTGTTCTTTTATGAAGTGATCGGACGAGCTTCATGAGTTAGTGATATAGATAATGAGTTAAATAGTGGGTGTGTGATGAAAGGTGAGTTGGATAGATGAGATGATCAGTGATATAGATCATGAGCTGAGAGTGAGTGGTGAAATATGAGAAAAGCCCTTACCCAAACGTTGGCGTGAGTGGTGCAATATGAGAAAAGCCCTTACCCAAACATTGACCCCCGTCATTCAGCAGATTATGGATGACAACCATGGACTGTTCTAGACGGTCTGTGGAACACTAGCAGGCTCGCAACCTGTAGGTGTTAATGGAGTTGAGTGTTCATTCGATGTACTATATTCCCCTACGTGAGTGGTGCAATATGAGAAAAGCCCTTACCCAAACGTTGACCCCCGTCATTCACCAGAGTATGGATGACAACCATGGACTGTTTTAGACGGTCTGTGGAACACTAGCAGGCTCGTAACCTGTAGGTGTTAATGGACTAGAGTGTTCATTCGCTGTACTCTATTCCCCTCATGAGTGCCCTTAGGGCATGTATGGCTGGGGAAAACCCTAAGTATGTTCATCAACTGTATGGAAAACCCATTGACATGTATTGCGGGAACCCGTGGGAAATACCGTCGATGAATAAGAGCTATGGACTTAGCATATGGAAAACCCATTGACATGTATTGCGGGGGGGGGGGGGGGGGGAACACCTGTGGGAAATACCGTCGATGAATAAGAGCTATGGATTTAGCACATGGCAACAATGTGACTTCATGTCTTATTTGACATAAATTGCAGAGGGAAGCAATATTGTCACTTTATAGGTTGTTTTATGTTAGGGTGTCTTGTTTGACATAACTTGCTGAGGGAAAGCAATGTTGTCACCCCGATGTTTGTTTTATTTGACATAACTTGCTGAGGAACCCCCAAAGCAATGTTGTCACCCCTAGTGATAATCCTTAGGCTAGGTCCCTTGTGATAGTTGTTTTAGGGACGTAAAGTGAGGATAATGGAATGGGTAATTAGGGTTATTTGGTTGATGGAATTAATAAATTTATTGTTGATTGAGAACTTAATAAGTTTATTATTTATTGTGGGTTGAAAACCCTATATGCTCACCAGGCTCCCAAGCCTGACCCACTCAGTTTAATTGTATCACATGTATTGATACGAAGTTGCTTTACACTGAGAGATTAAAAGAGAAGTAGATCACTAGTGTAAATGAATGTAAGTTTCGTTTATGCTTATGTTTTTGTATTGACAATGACATCCCAATGGTTTAAGTGAATAAAATACATTTCTTCGGAAATGATTTGATAACATAGTTATCATGTTTATCTGGGAACAAATTCCGCAACACTTTTAATCAAATGATTACTCTGAAATTATTTTAAAAGCATAAATTAAATCGGTCTTTTCTGGCTGTGAAATTGGGGATGTCACATAAACCTTTCTTAAGATTATGTCACTCAAGGCACAATCTTGGAGTATGACTCTAAGACTTGATTTTGAAACGAAGTATGATTCATCTGTTTGATTTAACCATTTCAACAATTCGGGATTCCTCTTATTAGCCATACAAGTGCACTAAGATGTCCTTAGAGGATCAAATGTGATATGGTTTCATAATCACTAAGATAATCATAAAACACGATACTCAAGTACACTCCCTTCTTTTTAGATTGGAGAAACTTTTATCTTTCTGTCTAATTTGATTCTTCTCATTTGTTCTGCTATACATTGAAACTTTTTCAATGATCCAGAATTACACTTAATCTTGTAAGTATAACCATATTTACTAACTTTAGTAAATCATGACGAATAGTCTTATCGTTCTTTGTGGTGGACCTGACCAGCGCACAACCAAGTGTACCCGATCTCCTAGTCCTTTTACTTGACTCACATATACATGTGAACAAGGAATTAGTCTTAATTTCCCAAAGATGAAGGTTCTCATACATCACACAATACAAGTTGCATGATTCCATGTTTCTATCCAACTGAAACTTGGGTGATGAGAATATTTCCTTATTTGGTAAATTCTCGACACTACCACAAACTAAAGAATCAAATCCATATTGCTGAAAATATACAAACACAAATTTTCACAAATGCCATTGCAAGGAAATATAAAATAAGATAAAATTCAAAATTTTATTTATTTACAGAACGTGGATAAACTTATCCTTACAATGCAAATTACAACTGAAAAACTATGTTACTACATATTTCTAAGCAATTTATTATAACTCCTAAGTGGCAGCTCAAAATTCTGATCATCGAACCATGCGACCGAAATCCACTTCTTCATGATCAGACTCAACATGCTATTTCCTTCTTTCTCTCTGATTCTGCAAAACATCAAAATATAACTTTGCATCATGTAATAAGAATGAATAAATGGGAACTTAATAGAGTTAGATAATGAGCTTACTTGAAGTAGAACCATACAATTTGACTCTACCATCTCTTAGATCTCTCAGGTAGATAGGGCAGCTTCGCTTCCAATGTCCCTTTTATTAGCAATCGAAACAAACAGACTCCTTTGGAATGGTACACGGGACAATGACATACTTAGCCTTTTCTTTGATTCTTTCCCATTGGGATGAGAAGACTTTTCTGGACTTCCAATGTTGCCATTGTCATTGTCCATGGAAGTTTGGGAAGTAGATCTTTTAATCAAATTTGCATTACCAGTGCGCCAAATCATTGTTGATTCAGCAGCAACTAGCAAATATGTAAGATCGATAAGGGACATGTTGCGGTCTGTCATATAGTAATCTTTAATGAACTCACCATATGACTCAGGAAGTGATTGAAGAACCCACTCAACAGCCAACTTCCTCGACACAACGACTCGTAACATTCCCAGTATGTCAATGTGTGACTTCATCTCCAATACATGTGCACACACAGGCCTTCCATCTTGGTGTTTGCTTGCCAATAGGGCTTGAGTGACCTTGAACTTTTCAATTCTTTGAACTTGTGGGTTGGAGAGAATTATTAGAGGAGGTGGAGGAAGTGAAGTTCCACTACAACACGAAGAAGGGATTAATCTTTCACCTTGATTGTCTTGTGGAATATCGTCTTCATGATAAAGTTTTTTCCAAAAGATTCGGGAAGACCATAGTTGTCAGAACTAGACATCTATAAGGTAGAAATTCAAGTTAGTTGATTTAAGTCCTTAATATAACACCCAAATGAAATATTAACGCTAGGACCCAACACAATATTCTACAATTCGGAAGAGGGATGCCGTAATCCAATTGCAAAATATTTGAAGGTAGGTAAATGACGATTTACCAATTTCCACCATGAAAAACGAAAATGAATTTTAGGTTTTAAATGAATTGAAATTCCTAGATTCTTTGAGATTCATTGAACTTTTCAATGGCATGTTTAAATCTCGATTATGCCCTTCAAGTTTGTGACTGGGATGCCAAGGATCACAAACAAGGTGTGAATAACCATGCAAATTAGCTTGGTACACTTAATGTTACAAATCATCCAATCAATGTGCCGGTTAACCACACACGCTCCATTGATCCGTGATTAACACCAAGCTACCCATTGCCATCCTTCATTAGTCCCATATCAGTGTGCCGGTTAACCACACACGCTCTACTAACGACAAATAAGGTGCAATGTGCAATTTCATGGGTTAGCATCAAATTCACATTTTTCCTAAGTAACTAAGATTGGGAATTTATAAAAGTATTTAGTTACTTGGTATTTCATTATACTTTTAATGAGAATTAATGTCCTATCCTACCCGTTCGGCGAACGAACCTCCACCAGTCAAGGAAGCGGTGGATGAGAGTGGACACCCATTAAACCACCATTTTATAGGCAGTAACCTTATACCCCCTTATAGACCGACTTTGTGAATGAGGCCTACTAACTGTAAGACCGACCTTTTACTTATACATATATAATATATTATACTTTTAATTTTATATACTATAAGGGTGTATTTTAAACATTTAAAATACTAGGTGGTTTAATTTATTAATAAATTATACTCTTAATTTAATTAATCTTAAAGCATGTTATTATGGATTTATTAAACTTCTCTTTTAATTAAACACTTTAATTAATTTAATAAAGTCCATAAGGTGTAATTGAACTATTCAAAGCATCTAGGTTATATAAAATTCAAAATTAAAACTATTTAATTAATTTTTAAGTTATGAACCCAAGAGTTGCATGTTTTGAAACTTTTTAATTACAAGATGTTTTAGAATTCAATATTTCAAATTAAAACTTTTTAATTAAACTTTTCAAATTACAAAACTTGATGGTAGGTTTTGTAACTCTTCAAAACTTTTGGTTTCCATAACTTATGAAAACTTATGAGTTTTAATGTTCATGAATGAGACTCTTCATATAACTTGAGGACAAGTTACAAAACTCACTTCAAGAATGTCACACCCCCAAACCAAGGATGGCGGAAACGTCCGGGGGTGGAGGACTTCATGTATAGTATCATAACAACATTTTGCAATAGTGATCAAAGTAAACACAACCAACATATATATAATTGAAAGAGTTACATCATTGTATGAATTACATGTTTCCAAACCAATTACAATATGTTGACAAAACGTGAAATGTTTGACGCCTTAACGTCCCATCCTCAAAAGCACTTGGTTACCTGTTTAGTGATTTCCTGAGAATACAAGTTGGTTTGAAAAAGTGTCAACACAAAGGTTGGTGAGTCCATAAGTTTTTGTATGCAATTATGAAAACCTTTTTCTTGTAAAAGTAGTGTCCGTTCCAGAAAATCCAATATTTTCCTTAATGTGTAAATGTAGTCTTAAAACCCAAAGACCAGAATGTACAATTAATTTGTCATATTTATAGTAAAACAATGCAAGTTTAAATCGACATAAACTCGTTTGATTTCAATGAAATCCCCGTAAATTCTATGTTTGTTAATACTTTCTGTGAGTTATTATAACCATGCTATGACCTAGTTGGCCTGAAACGACGTTCTTCAGGCGTCGGAAATGTTATGACATTTGTCACCTCAGATCTGCCGGTCTAGATGTTGCATGCAGCTCAGGTGTGGGTTTGTCAAACCCAATATAGATCTATATACAACTATCACGCTCTCCCTCCAGGAGACTCTGGTTACAATACATGACTTATTGGTAAATGTGAAGCGAATGTCTCACAAAGTCATTAACGAATTTACGTGTAACGAAATGAAAATCCCTTTTGTATAAATGTACCGTTTTTGTATGAGTGTGTATGTAAAGTATCATAAACTATACCTATTATAGTTTATCAAAACAAGGGTAGTAGTGATAATGTACGCAAACTATACTTAACATAGTTTATTCAAATGTTTGTATGTAATGGATGTACTTTGATTATAACAATTTGTTATCTTTTATATTCTATATATATATCAAAATCCATTTATTAACTGATGCATGTCTACATACTAAGACAAAATGTCATTTATTTGCATTAACATATATTCACATAAAGATATACACCTTGCTCGCCATGTTACAAGGTGAAATGAAATTGATAGCATTTTTCTGTTGTTAACATTTTCTGTTACTGTTCTTAGAAAATTCATAGAAAATTCATAACAGGTCCAAATCAGAATCCGTAAATTCTTGGAGTTTGGAAAACGTGTCTAGTTCGCTCGTAAATTTTCTCATGATTTTTAGTGGTATCCGACATGTGTGAAAACGTCCATAAACACAGACTGGTCCGGATTGGTTCTTGAAATGATAGACAGTTTTGTAAAAATAACCATAAATTGTAGAAAAATCGTATGGAGATGTGTAAGTAACCATTTTAAAGCTAAGAACTGGAACTACTTCCACCTAAAACAGTTTTGAAAACTAAAATGTTTAAGTTGACCAAAATAGTCCGTGAATGGAGCCCAACTTTCCTGATGAAAGCTGTTAGAAGCGTTTTAATTGTGTTCTTGGTGTTTTAACTTGTATTCCCCCCCTTAAAACTTAAGAAAACATGAAAATGTAAGGGTATGAACTCACCTTGTGTGATTTCAGTGGATGAGTGTTGGAGAAGGGAAGTGTTCAACTCAAGAACACTTGAAGAAGCCTTGAAGATTTCGAGAATCTAACACCAAAGGGATGTAATTTGTGTGAGCAACCCATGATTTGAGTAGAATGAAGTGTAATAATCACAAGGAGGATGAGTTATACTTACCAAGAGTGGAAGAAAACTTGATGATCAGCCTTGAAATCCCGAAATTGAGAGAGAAAGTTGGAGAGAAAAGTTGTGTTTGATCTTTGGTGGAAATGAGTGAAGTGGGTGAAATGAAGAGAGAGAGTGGGAGTCTTTCAGCTCTTTGGACGAGATAATGGCTGAAAAATGATGAGAAAGTACCTTGACATGACCAGGGTAGGGTGGGAGGAGTGGCTGGCCATAGAGTGGGTGAGGGGGGGGGGTTGCTTGTGTCATAAAGTAAAGCAAGGTCAACACTCCACCTTAATTACTCCAACCACTAAATCTTGGATAAGATTTGCATTAAAAACGTGATTAATTAAGACATATGGGTCTTAATATGTTAAAATAAAGTTTTGGGTGGAAATCCCTCGTTAAAATAATTAAAGACGGGCTTAAAACTGAGTCGGGGTCGAAAACCGGGTAGAAAAACGCAAAATCCGAAGTCAGGAGGTGATTCCGGTCTTGGTCGCTGAAGTGGACCCGAAGTGGAGCTCAGTCGCGGATGCAGAAGGAAGGCGCTGCGGTCCGAAGTTAAGAGGCTGCGGTCCGAAGTCAGGAGAACCGGAAGCGAACATCGGATGCGGGCTCTATGCCGCTGCGGTCGGTGGCTGCGGTCGGCGTCTGCTGGCTGCGGCTCCTCAAGGAGACTCCGGTTCAAGGAGGGTTTAATCCCTATAGAAGGGCTCCGGCCCTAAGAGGCTATTTTCCAAGGTATCTTCCCGTTTCGCATGGTTTTTCACCAAGTCAAGTGTCGGGATGCCCCAATTGATTACGAAAAAAAACCAAAAGATGTTTTGAGAGAGATTTGGGAGAGATTTGAAGTTCTTGGAGAGATTTCTTATACAGAGAGAGATTTGGGAGAGATTTGACATTCTTGGAGAGATTTCAAATAGAAGGAGATAGAGTGAAAACGATTGAGGGAGGTTTTGTTTGTGACCTTTTTGAGTGTCCAGCTTCGCAATGCAAGGTCCGTAAACCCCGTTAAGTCATGTTTTAGTGTCCTACACACTCCCGATGAGTGTGCAATAGTGTTTTATCTCTTTGGTTCATTGTTTAGCATTATCAAGGCTAAGAAAAATTAAACACACAAATTTTCCAAATGATGTTTTCTCATTAAAATAGCGGGTTGTTTAGTAATTACATAGAGTAAACCCTAACATACAAGGGTCAACTGAGTTGACCGGTTTGACTTGTTGACTTTGTTTGACTTTGACTTGACCGGAAATTGACGATTGTCACATCATCCCCCCGTTAGAGGGAATTTTGTCCCGAAATTTACATTTTGGCTGGGACTTCAAGAGTTTGGGAAGAGATGCGGGTATTTTTGTTTCATTTGATCTTCGCGTTTCCAGGTGAACTCAGGTCCTCGTTTAGCGTTCCAACGGACCTTAACGATGGGAATACGACTTTGTTTTGTTCTTTTGATCTCTCGATCCATGATTTCGACTGGTTCCTCCACGAAGTGGAGATTTTCGTTAACTTCGATTTCGTCGAGTGGTATTACGAGTGTCTCATCAGACAGATACTTCTTTAAATTCGATATGTGAAATGTGGGATGTACGTTATTAAGTTCTTGTGGTAATCGGAGTTTGTACGCCACGGGACCAATCCTGGCAAGGATTTCGAACGGTCCGATGTACCTCGGGTTCAGTTTCCCACGTTTACCGAAACGTATCATTCCTTTCCAAGGGGAAACCTTTAGTAGTACCCGATCTCTGACCTGGAACTCCAAGGGTTTGCGTCGTTTATCCGCGTAACTCTTTTGCCGATCTCGGGATGCTTTCATTCTTTCTCGAATTTGAACAATCTTTTCTGTGGTCTCCCTTATGATTCCAGGACCAGTGAGGGTGCTATTAGAGACTTGCCCTCTAGCTAGCTGTGTATCCCTCACTTCAGCCCAACACAGTGGGGATCTGCACTTGCGGCCGTAGAGAGCTTCAAATGGGGCAACCTTAATACTAGTGTGATAGCTGTTATTGTAGGAGAACTCTATAAGCGGTAAATGGGTATCCCATGCCTTACCAAAGTCTATCACACAGGCTCTCAACATGTCTTCCAATGTCTGTATGGTTTGCTCGCTCTGCCCGTCGGTTTGTGGATGGTAGGCCGTACTCATGTCAAGCCTAGTTCCTAGAGATTTCTGTAAGGACTGCCAAAATCGCGAGGCGAATCTACTATCTCGGTCGGAGATAATGGATATTGGTACACCATGCAGTCGCACAATCTCCTTGATGTACGTCCTGGTTAACTTCTCCATCTTGTCGGTTTCCTTTATCGGCAGGAAGTGCGCAGACTTGGTCAATCTGTCTACGATTACCTATATGGTGTCAAGCCCACCCGATGTCTTAGGCAGCTTGGTTATGAAGTCCATGGTTATCCGTTCCCACTTCCACTCGGGTATATCCGGCTGTTGTAGTAGTCCTAATGGCTTCTGGTATTCTACTTTGACCTTGGCGCAAGTCAGGCCCTTGCTCACATAAGTAGCAATCTCGGCCTTCATGTTTGGCCACCAGTATAGCTTTTTGAGGTCTAGATACATCTTATCTGATCCGGGATGGATGGAGTATCGAGTCTTGTGTGCTTCATTCATGACAACGTCACGGAATCCACCAAACTTCGGTGTCGAGATTCGGTTCATGAGATAACGAGCTCCATCATCCTTGACTTCTAAGTTCTTATCCATTCCCCTTAATGCCTCACCTGCCATATTTTTTGGTTTCAAGGCTTCTATTTATGCTCCCTTGATCTGTGCGGTTAGGTGTGAATGGATTGTCATGGTTAATGATTTTACTCGGCGGCCCGAATATTCTTTTCTGCTTAGGGCATCGGCCACTACATTGGCCTTGCCCGGATGGTAGCGGATTTCGCACTCATAGTCACTCAGCAGCTCTACCCATCTTCTTAGTCGCATGTTGAGCTCTTTTTGATTGAGGATATGCTGAAGACTTTTGTGATCGGTGAAGATGGTGCACTTTGTGCCGTAGAGGTAGTGCCTCCAGATCTTTAAGGCGAACACTACTGCTCCCAGCTCGAGGTCGTGGGTAGTATAATTAACTTCGTGTATCTTAAGTTGCCTTGACGCGTAAGCGATGACCTTCCATCTCTACATGAGCACGCATCCGAGGCCTTGACTTGAAGCATTGCAATATACCACGAAGTCATCAGTTCCTTCTGGAAGAGACAAGACCGGTGCGCTGCACAGGGCTTGTTTTAACGTTTGGAAGGCGGCTTCCTGTTTATCTCCCCACTTAAACATCACACCTTTCTGAGTCAAGGTGGTGAGTGGTTTGGCAATCTTGGAGAAATTCTGTATGAATCTTCGGTAGTAGCCGGCGAGCCCTAAAAATTGTCGGATTTTTGTCGGCGTTGTAGGTGCTGACCAGTTTTTGATTGCTTTGATTTTTGAGGGATCCACGTGTATTACTTTCTTGCTAACCACGTGGCCAAGAAATCCCACTTCTCGGAGCCAAAATTCGCACTTCGAAAATTTAGCATAAAGCTTCTCCGTTCTTAGAGTCTCCAATACTAGTCGCAGATGTTGGCTGTGTTCTTCTTTGCTTGGTGAATAGACCAGGATATCGTCGATGAATACGATCAAGAATTTGTCTAGGAAGGGTCGACACACTCGGTTCATCAGATCCATGAACACCGCAGGCGCGTTTGTTAATCCGAATGACATCACTACAAACTCGTAGTGTCCATAGCGAAACCTGAATGCCGTCTTGGGGATATCTTCTTCTTGAACTCGCAGCTGATGATAACTCAACCTCAGGTCGATTTTCGAAAAGTAGCTTGCTCCCTGAAGTTGGTCGAAGAGGTCGTCGATTCGGGGTAGGGGATATCGATTCTTGATGGTAAGTTTGTTTAACTCCCGATAGTCGATGCACATGCGAAAGGATCCGTCCTTCTTCTTTACAAAAAGGACTGGTGCTCCCCAAGGTGAGAAGCTCGGTCTAATGAACCCTTTTCTCAACAGTTCATTCAACTGGCTGGACAGCTCTTGCATTTCTGCTGGTGCTAGGCGGTATGGAGCTTTGGCGACGGGGGTAGCTCCGGGAATTAAGTCGATTCGGAATTCGACTTGTCGCGCGAGCGGTACGCCTGGGAGATCTTCTGGGAATACATCGGGGAAGTTGCACACCTCGGGAATGTCTTTGATGTCCTTCACCTCCTGTTTCTTATCTACTATGTGGGCCAAGAAGGCGCGGTATTCCTTTCGGAGATACTTTTGGGCTTTGACGTAAGAGATGACTTGTAAATTTGCACTGGGTTTATCACCATAAATGAGAAGGGTTTCGCCATTTGGCAGATTTAGGCGAACGGCCCTTTCGTAACATAGAATGTCGGCACGATGAGAACTTAACCAATCCATACCCACAATTATGTCGAAACTTTTTATTGTGACTGGCATTAGGTCAATTTTGAATGAATGATTGTCTAAAGTGAGGGTACACCCTGAGTATATATCATCAGTGCGCTCTACTTTTCAATTTGCCATTTCTACGACATATGAATCTTTTAATGACTGGGGATTTTGTTTAAGTAATTGTTTGTATTGGTGGCTCACAAAACTCCTCTCCGCTCCACTATCAAATAGTACGCATGCATAAGAGTTATTGAGGAGAAACGTACCGGTAACCACTGTAGGATCCTTGACTGCTTCCCCATGTCCTATCGCCAGGACTCTCCCCACGCCACCAACATTTGGGGCTTGTGCTTTGGGGCAGTTTCTCCTGAAGTGTCCTGCTTCACCACATCCATAGCAGGTTTGGCTTGCCCCTGCATTGGCAACTTAGTTGATCGGTCGTGCTGGCGCTTTACAGAAACGAGCGGTATGCCTTCCTGTCGCAGTTTTTGCAGTGCATTTCCCGACAAGCACCAGTGTGGTGGAAGTTGCACTTGTTGCACTTAGGGAGATTTCCAGCATATTGCTTCAGTGGTGTTGGGGTGGTAGCAGTAGTGGCAGCACAGACAGCCACTGTTTGTTGCTTCTTGGCGGGGTCCTGTGCCGGTTGCTTCTTTGTATTGTTCCAGAACTTCCTCTTGTTGTTCCCTCCTTTTGCTTGGTCAGTGGTGGTGATCACAGTACCACGGCTGGCCCTGTGATCGATAAGTTGTTGTGCCAATTCCTTGGCACTTTCAAAGGTAGCGGGTTTCGAGGCCAGTACACTATCTTGAATCTGGGATGATAGCCCCCAGAGGTATCGTTCCACCTTTTTCTCCTCTGGAGTGACCATTGTTGGACAAAGGAGTGCTAGGTCATTGAATCGGGCAGTGTAAGTTTCAAGATCTGAGCCTGACATTCTGAGGTTCTAGAGTTCTTCTTCGAGTTTTTGTATTTCACCCCTCGGGCAATACTCCTTTAGCATCAACGCTTTTAGGTCTTCCCAGCTTATGGAGTTAGCCACTGTTGGAGTAAGTGATTTAACTCGGCCATTCCACCAAGTGAGAGCCCTACCGGTGAAAGTGAATGCTGCGTACTTGACCTTGCTCGCTTCGGGACAAGCACAGATTTCGAAGACTGCTTCGGTCCTTTCGAACCATTGCATCAATGTGATGATGCCCCCGCTCCCATTGAAGGTATCGGGTTTGCCATTAGTGAAGTCCTTGTAGGTGCATTCCTTTGTGCGCCCCGAACTGTCACCCTGGTTAGAGGGTGTAGCACCAGATCCAGATCCACCATTGCCATTAGTGCCGATTTGCGACATAGCTGCCGCCACAGCTGCTGCTACTGCAGCCTGGAACATTGCCGGATCAAATTGTAGAGGCGGCGGCGGAGGAGGTGGTGCTGCGCTGCTGGAAGGTCTTGGTCTTCTCCTTGGTGGCATAGTTCTGTCACAAGTTTTTAAAATGACAAGTCGGTAAGGACTTCAATATTAATACGAGTCGAGTGTCACTTGTTTTCTCTCATTTGTATTATATTCTGACTTTATTGCATTAGCAAGTAATTCATGGAGAAAGTTTATGCAATTAAACTTATGAATTGAATAGTGGTGACTCAAATGGAGTCATGTGTTCGGTTCCGTGTCTGACCCACTCCTAAGATTCGCTCAATATGCCCCAGTTATGTGTAATTAAAATTTTAATAAGCTGTTGATACTAATGAGTCTTCCCTAAGTCCCCAACCAAACAAGGAACAGGTCCTAAGGCGGACTCACCATTTCTAGGTCGATTACTTCTTTAATTACACATAACGACGAGGTACACTTAAAAATCTTAGAGTTATCAGTTGTAAATTGTTTGTAATACCACATAGTAAAATCTCATGTCAACATCCAATGAAGTAAAATGCATGCCAAATTCATTGATAAACTTTTAGTACATATTGTTTTGGAGAAAATTTGACCTCATAAGGGTCTACATTACATCAATGTAAAAGATAGTTTCGACAGCACAAAAGCCCCTTGAATAGTGTAATGACTTAATCGCAGGGTCAACCTACATACAAAAGAGTAGCACCAACGCATGTTCATAAACCTATACTACGAAGTTGTGTGAGTAGTAATGAATCCTACTCACGACGATCCTTCCCTGATGGAGCTTGGGATGATGTCGATGTGCCTTGCAGTTCTGCTAATCTCCGTTCGGTTGCAACCATTCTCTCCTCAAGCGCCAAGTATCTTTCCCGATACTCCCTTGCTTCTGCTCGAGCAGCGAGAAGGTCCTGAATGAGTTGATCTCTGTAGTGGGAGTCTCGCTCTAGGTCTCTGGTGCGAGCAGTGGTAGACTCTATGATGACACTTAGTTCCCGGACCTGATCGGTCGTCATTCTACCGCGATCATCCATAATCGCTATCTGTTGAGTCATGACTGGGAGGGCTCTATCGGCTGGTCCTCCGTGGCTGAGGTCATAGAAACCTCGTTGACCTCCGTAAGGTGATCGTTGTCGTTGACGGCGACCCCATCCCTCAATTGTGGTCGCCCATCGAGGTACGGGTCCAAAGAAGTCGTATCGGTTGGCGGGAACTCTGGCTATGTAGGGAGGATTGATGACCTCTGGTTCTTCTTCACTTTCGTCTTCATCCATGTCTGCCTCGATGTCTTCCTCTTCTTCTTCTTCTTCCGGTTCCTCCTCGGGTTCCTCTTTGGGGTCCTCTTCGGGATCCTCTTCGATCAGTTCTTCGGGCTCTTCTTCGATCCAGCCGGCGTTTCCCTGATTGGGAAAGTATGGGTCTCCTGGTAAGTGGAATCCTGCCATGTCGTCTGTGCGAGAATGGGGGTGTAAGAAGCATGTAACGGTTAATAATATTAATATTGCGCTATAGCAACATACAGATACTCCTATAGTATTTTAAATGTTTAGATTTGGTTCTTAGAGCATTCTTTTTAGAGTGAAGTTAGGTTATTAGATTTGTTGCCCATTACGACTATCCCCCGGTATGTGTAAGTCACTTCTCGGACAGATATAGTTGATCAGGCTACATCCCTCCCAGACTTGATTCACATATACTAAAGCATACTCATAGGGTACAACTCCTCTTCTTTTACTTTATGTTCTCCTAGTTATGACACTATGCGAGTATGTAATGCATGTATGTATACTTTAAACGAGAAAACTATTTATTTTCTAAAAGTATATCCCATTAAAATGTTTTAAAATCAGAGACTTTTAGTCCCAAATGTGTTTATAGTTTGTGTATCTTATGTGGTTTGATATACTTAATTCACTATAAACTGTGCTCTGATACCAATCTGTCACACCCCCAAACCACGGATGGCGGAAACGTCCGGGGGTGGAGCACTTCATGTATAGTATCATAACAACATTTTGCAATAGTGATCAAAGTAAACACAACCAACATATATATAATTGAAAGAGTTACATCATTGTATGAATTACATGTTTCCAAACCAATTACAATATGTTGACAAAACGTGAAATGTTTGACGCCTTAACGTCCCATCCTCAAAAGCACTTGGTTACCTGTTTAGTGATTTCCTGAGAATACAAGTTGGTTTGAAAAAGTGTCAACACAAAGGTTGGTGAGTCCATAAGTTTTTGTATGCAATTATGAAAACCTTTTTCTTGTAAAAGTAGTGTCCGTTCCAGAAAATCCAATATTTTCCTTAATGTGTAAATGTAGTCTTAAAACCCAAAGACCAGAATGTACAATTAATTTGTCATATTTATAGTAAAACAATGCAAGTTTAAATCGACATAAACTCGTTTGATTTCAATGAAATCCCCGTAAATTCTATGTTTGTTAATACTTTCTGTGAGTTATTATAACCATGCTATGACCTAATTGGCCTGAAACGACGTTCTTCAGGCGTCGGAAATGTTATGACATTTGTCACTTCAGACCTGCCGGTCTAGCTGTTGCATGCAGCTCAGGTGTGGGTTTGTCAAACCCAATATAGATCTATATACAACTATCACGCTCTCCTTCCAGGAGACTCTGGTTACAATACAGGACTTATTGGTAAATGTGAAGCGAATGTCTCACAAAGTCATTAACGAATTTACGTGTAACGAAATGAAAATCCCTTTTGTATAAATGTACCGTTTTTGTATGAGTGTGTATGTAAAGTATCATAAACTATACCTATTATAGTTTATCAAAACAAGGGTAGTAGTGATAATGTACGCAAACTATACTTAACATAGTTTATTCAAATGTTTGTATGTAATGGATGTACTTTGATTATAACAATTTGTTATCTTTTATATTATATATATATATATATATATATATATATATATATATATATATATATATATATATATATATATATATATATCAAAATCCATTTATTAACTGATGCATGTCTACATACTAAGACAAAATGTCATTTATTTGCATTAACATATATTCACATAAAGATATACACCTTGCTCGACATGTTACAAGGTGAAATGAAATTGATAGCATTTTTCTGTTGTTAACATTTTCTGTTACTATTCTTAGAAAATTCATAGAAAATTCATAACAGGTCCAAATCAGAATCCGTAAATTCTGGGAGTTTGGAAAACGTGTCTAGTTTAAAGCTAAGAACTGGAACTACTTCCACCTAAAACAGTTTTGAAAACTAAATTGTTTAAGTTGACCAAAATAGTCCGTGAATGGAGCCCAACTTTCCTGATGAAAGCTGTTAGAAGCGTTTTAATTGTGTTCTTGGTGTTTTAACTTGTATTCCCCCCCTTAAAACTTAAGAAAACATGAAAATGTAGGGGTATGAACTCACCTTGTGTGATTTCAGTGGATGAGTGTTGGAGAAGGGAAGTGTTCAACTCAAGAACACTTGAAGAAGCCTTGAAGATTTCGAGAATCTAACACCAAAGGGATGGAATTTGTGTGAGCAACCCATGATTTGAGTAGAATGAAGTGTAATAATCACAAGGAGGATGAGTTATACTTACCAAGAGTGGAAGAAAACTTGATGATCAGCCTTGAAATCCCGAAATTGAGAGAGAAAGTTGGAGAGAAAAGTTGTGTTTGATCTTTGGTGGAAATGAGTGAAGTGGGTGAAATGAAGAGAGAGAGTGGGAGTCTTTCAACTCTTTGGACGAGATAATGGCTGAAAAATGATGAGAAAGTACCTTGACATGACCAGGGTAGGGTGGGAGGAGTGGCTGGCCATAGAGTGGGTGAGGGGGGGGGGGTTGCTTGTGTCATAAAGTAAAGCAAGGTCAACACTCCACCTTAATTACTCCAACCACTAAATCTTGGATAAGATTTGCATTAAAAATGTGATTAATTAAGACATATGGGTCTTAATATGTTAAAATAAAGTTTTGGGTGGAAATCCCTCGTTAAAATAATTAAAGACGGGCTTAAAACTGAGTCGGGGTCGAAAACCGGGTAGAAAAACGCAAAATCCAAAGTCAGGAGGTGATTCCGGTCTTGGTTGCTGAAGTGGACCCGAAGTGGAGCTCAGTCGCGGATGCAGAAGGAAGGTGCTGCGGTCCGAAGTTAAGAGGCTGCGGTCCGAAGTCAGGAGAACCGGAAGCGAACATTGGATGTGGGCTCCATGCCGCTGCGGTCGGTGGCTGCGGTCGGCGGCTGCTGGCTGCGGCTCCTCAAGGAGACTCCGGTTCAAGGAGGGTTTAATCCCTCTAGAAGGCTCCGGCCCTAAGAGGCTATTTTCCAAGGTATCTTCCCGTTTCGCATGGTTTTTCACCAAGTCAAGTGTCGGGATGCCCCAATTGATTACGAAAAAAAAACCAAAAGATGTTTTGAGAGAGATTTGGGAGAGATTTGACGTTCTTGGAGAGATTTCTTATACAGAGAGAGATTTGGGAGAGATTTGACATTCTTGGAGAGATTTCAAATAGAAGGAGATAGAGTGAAAACGATTGAGGGAGGTTTCGTTTGTGACCTTTTTGAGTGTCCAACTTCGCAATGCAAGGTCCGTAAACCCCGTTAAGTCATGTTTTAGTGTCCTACACACTCCCGATGAGTGTGCAATAGTGTTTTATCTCTTTGGTTCATTGTTTAGCATTATCAAGGCTAAGAAAAATTAAAGACACGAATTTTCCAAATGATGTTTTCTCATTAAAATAGCGGGTTGTTTAGTAATTACATAGAGTAAACCCTAACATACAAGGGTCAACTGAGTTGACCGGTTTGACTTGTTGACTTTGTTTGACTTTGTTTGACTTTGACTTGACCGGAAATTGACGATTGTCACAAAGAACAACTTAGATCAATTTTAACTAACAACATTATCATATAATTTCACTATTGATCTAATCTAACTCATAACAATGCAATTCATATCAAAGAATACAAATAATTATCTTATTATCTTAAAATTTGACAATTGTCCTTTAATTGGATGAGGATTATCATTACCAAATCAAAAAATACGATTTTTATGATTACAAAACAATTTGTGGTAATGATCCTAATCCAATTCTGGCGAAAAACTCGAAATTCTACAACCAGAAGCCTCTACTCGACTAGTGCATGATCATGACTCGTCGATTTTCCCTTTTAATGAGCGAACTCGTCGAGTCAGGCATTGGACTCGGCGAGTACATCAGTAAGAGGCCAGAAAATAGATTTTTCCAGCTTTGAAAATTAACCAAACATCAAATATAATAGAAAACAATCATAGGCTCTCATACCACTGTTGGGTTTTGTGTACTATAACACTCCTATGGTGCATATACAACCCTAATAGATTTGGATCTATGTTTTCTCTAGTTATACATGCAATTAAATTTCCAAAGCATGAAGCCTACAGCTAGCATACAATTTTGGTACATGAATCATAAAATCAAATTAGAATAATACCTCTTTATTGTAGCTTGTAGTTTTGGCCTTTCAAGAGCTTAGCACCTCAAGTGTGATGCATCAAATGGTTCACAAACACCATGAACAAAGGAGGACTTTGAGAGAGAGGTTAAGCACCACCAAAATCGGCTAGGGTTCTCTTTGAACACTTTGGGTTTTCGATTTTGGCTAACGGGTAACATTTATATAGTGTAGGATTCCAAGAGTCATGGGTAAACCCTAATCCGTAAACTTAGGGTATGATCCATATCTCATGTGGGCTAACTCTTCATGGATACTTACACAAACTTAGCCCATCATGGATCAATAGCCCAACCGATATATATGTCACTGATTTACATAATCATTCCCGGTTAATTTAATTAGTCTCTTTTGATCACTAAATTAATTCCAAATTAATTCTTGATCAATATTAATTAAATAATATGATTTCACAATTAATATATTATACTTGTAATATATTAATAAATCATAAATAGCCTCTTTCTCAATATCCATCCTATCAGATTGTTCTGGTAAAGGCAACGCAAATGGACAATGCTACTCTCGGGTCAAGTACATACCAATTATAGTTATGGGCTTAGACACCTAATCCAACACTATCCATGTATACGATTCGCAATCAAATAATTTCTGATACTAGTCTCATCCTAGCCTTGCCCTAGGGTAATCCCCGACCCACTCTCCGCCATCAGGTGCATAAGAAGTCCTTGTTATCTTTCCCTAACTAGCTCGCAAATACCATTACATATTACTAAGATCAGATAATTATTCGAATGAGAGGTCCTACCCTACAACGGTTGGACTTAGACAAGAGCTGCAAAAATAGGGCTGGACCTAACCTTCTGAAATTTGAGTCCTCGTAATATGTAACTTAACGTATTCCTTTACTAGTTAATTAAAGATAACTAGGATTCCTAAAAGCACAAAGCAAGCAGCATTTGAGCATTGAGTAGTCAAAACCATGCATGTTCTAAACAAAATATCATATCACTATCTAATCAGTATTAGCATGCGGTTTAATAAGCACATTCAGTAGGCATACAAAGCATCCTTCCTGGATCCTTAGCCCTAATCTAGCAAGCAGATCAATAAGCACATACATGCATTCAAGGCATCCTTCCTAGATCCTTACACTTAATCTAGCATGCAGTTCACATTTTCATAACATATATCATATTGAACATGTATGGTATCTTGGGGAAAATTTACTTGAGCTCGGCCGATTGCACGCATCACACTCCTTGTTCTTTCTCAAAAACCCTTAATTTTAAATTTTAGAAAATTTATTTTTCTTGTAAAAACCTTTCAAACCCTCGATTTGAGTTCAGTCACATCTGAGAGTGTGTCCGAATCCCTCAAACCAAGGCTCTGACACCAACTTGTAACACCCTTAAAAATACAACCCGAAAATTTCATTTTTAAATTTAACAGTCATAAAGTAAACCATATCATTTTTCCTAAAACCACAAAAAAAAAATAGTTTAGTTGTGCAATCCAACAATACATATAAAATCTGATGGGTTTTAGGTGAAAAAAATAAACTAGAAAAACAATTCCTAAGTTCACATGCAACCTACTTTGGATCTATGTTTTAACTATTGAACATATAACTTTGAACTGCAAAACAAGAACCTTAAGGAGAGAGGCTATTTTCGAAATTAACCAACTAGGGTTTTAGAGTTATATACCTTTCAATTGTTATAGCAAAGAATTGGTAATCCTTTGATCTTGATCTTCTTGGAAGCCTAGCACCATAATTGTAATGCCTCTAATGGAATCACGCCCAAAAGCTAGAAAGAAGGAAACTTGTGAGGAGAGAGGTTAGGGAATGCAATTTCGGCCTAGGGTTTCGTCAAGAGAAGAAGTGACAATTGTGGGAGCTAGGAGGCTCCTTATATAGCTGAGGAATCTAGGGTTTAAGGAAAACCCTAATGTTCCTTTGCTTAGGGCCTAAGCTTATCCAAAGGCCTTATCCAAGCCCCTTGGACTAAATCATTAGGGTTTCCCCTATAGATTTCATCCACCCCCTTCCAAGGAGGTTTTGGAACCTTCTACTCAACTATATGATAATTGCAAACTAGTCCTTGCACTTTATAATTAATACAATTAACCCCAAAATCAATTCTAATTAATTTCTGGCTAACTATTAATTAAACATTATGATTTATAATTAATATATAAACATTTTAACATATTAATAAATCATTTATATTAATTTATTAATGTTATAATAAAACAATATCTCTACTTTCATAATTTCCTTGTCTAGTTGCTAGGTTTGAGGGCAACCCAAAAGGACTGTGCTGCTATTAATTCAAGTACATACCAATTATATTTATGGGTTTAGACACCTAATCCAACAAAATCATCATCAGAGTCAAAATCACAAAATCACTAATGCGGAAAATCATGGTGTGATGTGATACGATCAAGCCGACCCTTTCCCCTTCGAGCTGGAAGTACCTGAAACCAAAACTGAAAACCGTAAGCGCGAAGCTTAGTGAGTTTCCCCCACCATACCACATACAAATCATAAACATGCAGTCATGCATATCTGGGTGCCCGACCTGCCCTGCTGAGCATACCTGGGTGCTCAACCTACCCATGTCAGACATACCGGGGTGTGCGACCTACCCCTGTCAGACATACATGGGTGCCCGACCTACCCATCGGTTTTATTCCAACCAATTACGGGGTCTATTTCACCCCTACCACAACCACATAAATCATGTATATCACATATAAGCATCAAACAATACATACAATCTTAATAATTATCACAAAGACAATTACTAAGTCATATCAATACTAGTGGGTTGGCATTGGTGACTTCGAACAACGGTTTCTACGAATGGAGACTCACCTCACTGTGTATGCCGAAATCGTACTCATCGGCTGGCTCGTAACTGCTCTCCCTAAAGCATAATAAATTCCCTAATCGGTCATTGGGTCCAAATAGAACTCCGTTAAAGCCCAAACTTCTAATTCATGTCCCAAGGCAAGGTTTCCTAATCCTTGGCCTATTAGGCCTCTTTCTCCCAAGACCCAACTCCTGATCAAATTAAGGCCCAAGTCCATCCATTTACATTTCAAGGCCCAATAAGGCCCATTAAGGCCTAATACCCTATGTCCTAGGTCTAGGCCCAGAAGCCTTACTCCACAGTGGGTCACGAGGCCCAACAAATCCAGGCCCAAAACTTCATGTTAACCACTCTGTATGCGTATGTGCGGCGTACCAGGCACGTACGCACGACGTACGCTGGACTTGACCATAAGCGGGAAAATGACCCAGTACGCGCATCGAACCAGGAATACGCCCAACGTACTGGTCAGTTTCCTTAGGACCCTTTTTGTGGCTTAATCCATTAATTCCTTACATCCAAAACATAGATCCAGCTCCTTAAAGACGTCCTAAGCTATAAAGTTACAAACTTTATGTCTTTGCATGCATGGATGGGGGTTAAGACTTGATTTAAGTCCTTAAACATACTTTGTGACCATCTAACACTTGCATGGTTGTGGGTTAACCATCAAGACTCGATTTTTAGGAATCTAAATGCTTCCAAGAGCTCAAAAGGACAGCTCTTATGGGTTGAAACTACCAAAACACAAAAAACCTCAACTATGGAGTCAAAATATCACATAAAACACCCCAACACTACAACTAAGCATGCAATGGTCAAGTTTTAAGCTTGATACCTCAAATAGGTCAGAAATGATGCCAAACCTCTGGATCTACAAGCCCTTTCCAAGCTCTTCCTCCTTCTTCAAATTCCTTCTTCTTCAAAACCACTAAAATTACACCAAAAACTCAAGGTAAGCTCCAAAATACAAACAAGATGGTTAGGGTTCGAGTTGGGCACTGAGAGGAAAAGGGAGGCTGAGAGGATAAGGGTTTTGGAGGTTATAAGTTGTTTAAATAGGGTGCAAAACCTAAAATTTAGGGTTTGCATCTGGTCACCCTACGCCAAGTGTACGCATGGGGGTCCCCCGATCCGCGCCTCATATGTATACGCCGTGCGTACACCCTGTACGCCCAGCGTACGCTCCGCCCCAAAATCCAAAATTTCATAATTAAAACTTGAATAAAAAAAACAAATATAATACCTGATAAATCTCGGATGTTATATATTTTTTTGCATGTCATTTGAACTACCTTCTTTGTTCTCCAATATAATCAAGAACAATTACCAAATAATATCAATGAAATATATATTTAACTTTCAATCCGCTTTCAATTGTTTGCTGGAACTGAATATAGGTAATAAAGTATACCTAAAAAACATTGAACAAATTGATGATGACTCATATATCAAAGTGCGGGTGCTAAAGATGTGGAAATTTATAAAGAATAATGTGGTTTTATCAATTGAAATGATCGTAATGGATGAGGAGGCTTGTTGTAGTATTTTCTTTAGTATCCCACTAAATATTACATATGCTTCAAGTAATAAAATAATTGTTATTTATTTGATTTAACATGGTACAAAATACCATTCTCACGTTCTCAGTCAAAACTTTTCCAGATTTGGTGAACTTTTAAAGGAATGTCAAACTTATATCATTATAAAACCCAACATGGCGGCTGTGAATAATGGTTTTTGTGCTACGGGTCTTAAACAGACCATAGCTTGGATTATGAAGTTTGGGGAAAATTATGAAATATAAACCTTAATGGCAAATAGGGGTGATATAAGGAGTATGTATTGTTCATAATCATAGTCATATCTCATGGATTATGAATTGAAGGTCAACATGAAGAATCATCACATCCTAGTATGGTTTTAGTGATTGTTAGGACAAAAAGGGGGAAATGGGAATAAAAGAAGGAAAACATGTTCTTGAGATCAATTCTATGGTTTGTATTGTTGAGAAGCTTGTCACACACACACACACACACACACACACACACACACACATATATATATATATATATATATATATATATATATATATATATATATATATATATATATATATATATATAGAAAAATGAATATACCCTACAATGTATATAAACTTAGGCACCCAAATCCATCATACTATATCGTTTTATGTAGTATATGACTTACAATGTTCTTAAACTTCAACACGTAACTTGATTTACTTCGAGATTTCCGAAATATCACTAGTATCTTCCTTTACATCATATATCTTCTACCGAAATGAAAATTATGTAAGAGAAAAATAATGGTGAAATTTCTAAAAATCTTGGAAATAAATCAAGTTAGGAGATGAAGTTTAAGAACTTTAGGTGATTACAATGCATATATAATATAAAATGACGTAGTATGGTGAGTTAAGGTACCTAAGCTTATATACCTTGCGGGGTATATTCACTTTACCTATATATATATATATATATATATATATATATATATATATATATATATATATATATATATCAATCTACTTGAATTTATGTTAATGGAGGAGGTGGTTAGTAAAGACATTAAGTCATTTGGTGGATTGAGTACTTATTCATATTAGGTGGCTCAATGACCAATTGATTCCTTAATCACTGGGAAAGCTAATTGAATTAAGTCAAATTAATAGGAGTGGCACAGTAATTTCATACTTTTATTGGTGTCTTGTTAGGGTTTAGCTTAAGTGTTTAATGAAATTTGGGATTTCATGGAAGAATGAAACAAAAAAAGGGTTGGAATGTGTGTGTAGAATGAACACGAGGGGTCCATACTGTAACATCCGCAAATTTGGGCTAGCGCCTGTTTGTTTACCTCTTAATTGGAAAATTAAGAGGCAGACTCTTAAAAATTCAGATTCAGCTTGTTTGTTAGCATCTTATTTTTTACATCTTAATTTTCTAATTGCCTCTTAAACTTTCAGATGTGAATCCAAATCTGAACTTAAAAAATAACGCGTCTTTCCCTTTGTGCCCTAAAATTTGAACGCTCGTCAATTTCCTTCGCCTTCACAAGACCAGCGCCCACTTCCCCCTCACGTCCACTTCTCCGTCTCACCCTTTCCGAGCTGCCTCCCTCCACCAGCTACTTCGCCGACGGCAACTTCTCCAACGGCGTCGTCTCCTATATCGTCGACTTTCGGTTCCAGGTAAGAGTTTCTTCCTCTTCTTTCCCCCAAAACTCGAAGAGTTGGAGACTTTTTTCTGTAATGTGTTGCTTGTATTTTCGATTGTTAATTTCCTCCTCCCTCTAAAAATCGATTTTTTGGTGCTATTTTCTTTTCTTCTTCCTATGAAAATCGAGTTCAAGATATTAGGGCTGTTTTTTTTCCTGATGTGGTTTGTTCTTCCTCTAAAAATCGAGTTTTCCATGTTGAAATTGTATGTAGTTTGTTCTGATGCTTGAAAATCACAACTGAAATTATGTTCATTTGTTGCATTATCATTGACTTTTTTAGTCAAAGAGACGATTTTTGGTAGATATTGCATATGTCTAGATGTAATTAGTTTGAGTTTGCATCATGTTTATATGAGAATGAAGATTTGTGTTGTAATTTGCAACTAAACAAATTTCATAAAATTGTAGCTGTATTTCCAAATTAGCGTATATGGTTGGACAAGCCTTGCAGTTCCTAACATCCATGGGACAATTTTTGGTTTTCTTCATTTGGATTATTGGTTTGATTGGAATCTTAAAAATTTCATATGGATTGCCACTATAATCTAATATTTTTCAGTTTTTGATGATGAATTCAATTTTGAATTCAATGAAAATTCCTCCAATAATGATTGTATAATTTTCCATTGAGCATATTTGTTTCCTTGTAGAATTTGGATTTGCAGGTTCAAATGTTGGAAAGAAAAATATTTCCTTGTAGAATTTGGATTTGCAGGTTGAAATATTGGAAAGAAATATGGAAGGGCTATTGAAGGACATGATTGATGTAATGATGGAAAGAGTATAGATGTATTTGTTTACCTTGAAAGTCCATTTGTTGTTTTTCATATAGTACATGTTTTCTTTTCCTTTGAGAATTCAATAGTTTAATTTTTTTTTTCTTTTAAACGTTTCTAGATTTGTACATTTTGATAAATATAATGGAACTTGTTATCATGTTTTTGTGTTTTTGTATGTTGTTTATATATCTTTTATGATTATTTAAAAAGTTGGTTATGTTATTATTTAAAACAGAAACATTGAATTCAAAATAATACAGAAGGGTAAAATGGTCATTTTTATAATTCAGCACAACAATTTAGAGGTTCTAACCAAACAGTATGTTATAAATTCAGATCTTAAAAATTCAGACCCTTTTAGAAATTCATACCTCTTAAAAATTCAGATCTTAAAAATTCAGATCCTACCAAACAGCCCCCTAGTCAATGAAGATATAGTAAGCGTTAAAAATGATTTTTTATAGAATATTATCTAAGATAAATAATCTTCACCAAAGTAAAAGTTAGAGTCAACAATCATAACCTATATGAGGTAAAAAAGAAGAATTATATGAATATTATGTGTTTCATGATTATTATAATATAATAAAATAGGAAAAATCAGCCGAATCGTTCGTAAATCGTAAAAATAAGTGCACGGAAACATATGTATATATATATTATTATATATTTAGAAAGTACACCTCTTTCCGATCCTGAAAATATAAATTTCTAGAAATCTGACTCCGTATAAATTAGATATGATTTTTATAAGATATAAAAGTCAGTCGCGCACAACGAATGCATGACGTAAAAAACTACAAAGAGAATGATTGACTTTTAGCCAAAGCAACCAAAAAGAAAATCGTAGTACTCTTTAAAATAAGAATTTTGAGAAAAAGAATGCCAAGATCGGAGTCCATACGAGAGAGTTATGATTTTAGCAAAATCATTTAACTTTATAAAAATATGGACAAAAATAAAGTCAAAATAGCCGACGGAGTCTAAACGAAAGTTGTAGATCTCGTCGATAGCTACGTGTGGATGTAAAGAACGTCAAAAAAGAGTTCGTATGAATGAGTTATAATTTATAATAACATATTTACGTATTAAAATAAATTATAAATCATATATACATATACGTATATATACATATGTATATATCATTAGAAAGGTATTGAGGATGCGGTCGTTAGCAGACCAGTGTTGAGTAATTTCGACATTAGCTTAGTACAAATATTGTTAAATCTATTAGAAATAATATTATAAATGAGTGTTTAGTCAGTTAAGTAACTATAGAGGGTGGTTTTTGAAAATTAAATTACTATAAATAAGAGCCTCTAGGCTCTCATATTTCTTGCACCATTCTCTTGATTCAAGAATTTTTCTCTTCTTATCCCTCGAGCATTTCATTCCCTCGTGATTCAACATATCTTTCTGTAGTTTTAGTATAGTAAGGTGAGCGCTGAAGCACTACAAGAATTTTTTTACAAAGATTCAGCGATGAAGTTCTGCCCCTGCAGAGCCCGACTCCTTGCTAAAACCCCCTTGTAAGTACGTTATGCTTACCGTACTTTAAGTATAACTTATGTTTAAGATCGTTATCGTTATTATGAACCTATAAACAATATATGTGCTAAGTATTATAAATTATACAAAGTGTTGTTATGATACCTTTTCACTGCTCACGATATGGGGAATCTCGTTTGACGGGCCGCATAGGGTTGTTGGATTTAAGAACAGCTTAAATGCCAAAATGGTCCTTCCCTCCGGTGTTTCATGCCTGCCCCTGTCTTTACATAGTAGTTGAAAAGTATTGTTTAACACTTATATAATACACAAAAAAAAAACAATATTGCTCATAGACCTTGAGTTAATAATAAATATAGACTAATAATTAGTCGCAATAAATATTAGAATAAAACCCAGTGATAATGATACTAGGTTTCGTCGAAGGAAAATAAAATTGTTAGAAGTGAAGCGCTGCCCGAGTTTGGAGTCATCACTTTAACAAGTAAGTGCATAGTTACTTTCATATTACACATAAATATGAAGTATTTAATATTGGTACATGCTATATGTGCTTATTATCTGTGTTCCTGATATGTATGCTAGATGAACGATTTATACATGTTTTACTTGATTTAAACTGTATATGTATTTTTATACCTATAAATATATTGGGTAAAGATGGGTAGATGAAAGATGATATGAATGATGAGAGATGAAAGATGATATATTTGATGAGAGGTGAAAGATGATGAGAAGCCTTGACCTTAACGATGATCCAATCATCTAGCAGAGTATAGATGAAGACCACAGACTATTCTAGCCAGTCCAGGGGAACGCTAGGAGACTCGCAACCTATAGGTGTTTTTGAACTACATGTTCACCAGATGTACTCTAAAAACCCTTGCAGCTATGGACTTACTGCCTTATGAATGGACATTGGCAGCTATGGATTTAGTGCCCTATAGATGATCATTGGCAGCTATGGACTTAGTGCCTTACAAATGAACGTTGGAAGCTATGGATTTAGCGCCTAATAGATAACATTGGCAGCTATGGACTTAGTGCCTGTTAGATAAACCCTGGCAGTGATGGACTTCGTACCTATTCCTTAGGACAATCCTTAGGAATAAATATGGAAGAAAAGATGATTCTTAGGGTAGATCCTTAAGAATAAAGAAGATAATGGGGATAGGTAATTGGGTTAATTGTTCGACATGAAGTATCAGAAGAAACAAATTAACTATATTATTGTGGGTTGAAAACCCTATGTACTCACTAGGTTTCTCATCCTGACCCACTCAGTTTATTTTTATCATAGGTATTGATGTGAAGATACATTACACTGAGCGATTAAAGGAGATGTAAATCGTTTGTGTAAATGAATGTAAGGTCTATTTATGCTTATGTTTCTGTATTGACGATGACATCCCAATGTTTTAAGATAAAATACATTTCTTCGGAAATGCTTTGATAATATATTTATCATGTTTTTCTAGGAACAAATTCCGCAGTATTTTTCTTCAAAAAGGATACTCGGATTTTTAAATAAGCATAAATAAAATTTTTAAAATGACCGTGAATTTGGGGATGTCACACATACTATACCACAGGGCCTCCAACGGAACAGTGAAAAACCCACATGATAGGGCTATATGATAGGATAATAATTCGTCACGACAATGAATAAAAATTATGGATAAAATATTATTTAGGAATAATAATTTAAATAAAATTCGTAATACTCATTAAAGCGAACTCGTGCAAATAGAGAACGCTCAAATCTAGTTTGATGAGGGGAAATTATGATTTTTCGAAGTTTCAGCGTAGCAGTACATGGCTCAGAAAACGAAATTGAAATCGGTTGATTCTTAGGAAAAACAATCTAAACGAGAGTTGAAGATCTCGTCAATACCTATTCGTCGATATAAAGACATTCGATAATAGATATCGTATGAAAAAGTTATGATTTTACACGGACTTTAACAGTCTAAGCTTGTTAAAATATAACTTTAAAAATAAATTCAAAATTAACCGACAGAGTCTAAATGAAAGTTGCATATCTCGTTGATACCTACGGGTGGATAAAAGGAATGTCGAAAACGAAGCTCGTGTGAAGAAGATCTGAATTTTTGAAGAATCAGAATACCTGCACGCGTAGGCCCGCGCGACAACAAGATGCAAGATGCGCACTGACAAGCCGATACAGCCCCACCTGTTAGCCAACACATGTCAAGCAACGAGTGAAGCTACATCACCCACCTCGACCAGATGCGTAGCGTGTATGCCAGGTGTACGGTGTGCATAGTCGATTTCCAGCAAACAAAAGGCAGCTACCCCTAATTCGACATTCACACCATTCCAACTCATTCTCTCGAGTTCTCTTAACTTTAGTCCAATTTATCTTTAGTTTTTAAGATTCTTACAAAGCTATGAGCTCTGTGAGTGGCCGACTACTAGTAGCTATCAGGTCGAAGTTCTACTAGTGTAATTTCCAGACTTTTGTCAGAAAAATATTTGTATGTTAAGCTACACTTATATTGTTTCATGTGTACGTTATATTTATGTTCATAGTCGTTATTTTGAACCTATAAAAAAGTTCTATCAGTGATTCCAAGTCATAATACTGATTGATCTACTTACGAGAATGATGCATAGGTTGCATTTAGTGAAGTGTTTAAAATGAGATTTCCAAATAGTATACTCTGTATACCAAACTGACCCTACATTCGATATGATCCTACCTGGTTGTTCATTACTATCACTACCTGGTGCAATCAAGACTATCACTAGTCGCCAAGAATATAAGACTAAAACTTATTAATATGAACCTAGGTCACATCAGAGGAAAAGCTAAGTACTGAAGCGTAGTTGTGCCCAACTTTTCAATCATCCACCTTAATAGGCTAGTGCATAGTTACTTTCATCTAACACATAGATATGAAGTATTTAGATAATTGAATGCTATATGTCATTATGTGCAAAGACGTTATGTGTTAGATGAAATATTATAAAGATAAAATTTATATGATCTATACCGTGTATGTATTTTATAAATATAATATAGTGGGTAACGAAGGGTAATGAAAGACACCATGATGAAAGTTAAGATGCCATAGTATGATGAAAGATAAGATGCCATAGTATGATGAAAGATGTAGGAAATGATAGGATGCCACGACTTTAGAAATGGTACTATCATACGAATGATGTAGAAATGGTACTATCGTACGAACGATGTAGAAATGGTACTAGTGTGCTATCGATGTAGGAATGGTACTAGTGTACCAATGATGTAGTCACCTAGCAGAGTATAGGTGCCAACCACCAGACCATTCATGACAATCTTGTGGAAAGCAAGGCAGGTTACTTTCATCTTACACATAGATATGAAGTATTTAGATAAATGAATGCTATATGTGCTTATGTGCAAAGATGTTATGTGTTAGATGAAATATTATAAAGATAAGTTTTATGATGAATGATAAGATGCCATAATACGAGGAAAGATAAGATGTCATAGTATGAAGAAAGATGTAGGCAATGATAGGATGCCAAAACTTTAGAAATGGTACTAGTGTACTAACAATGTAGAAATGGTACTTGTGTACCAACGATGTAGGAATTATACTAATGTACCAATGATGTAGTCACCTAGTAGAGTGTAGGTGACAACCACAGACCATTCATGTAACACCTGATTCCTGGTACGCATTTAATTCAAGAATTTCATGTATTTTTCTCTGGGACTCGACGAGTTGGTGGCCCAACTCGTCGAGTAGAGTCGTGATCCGCGGGGAGTTTAAGTGACCTACTCGACGAGTCGGGAGACCGACTCGGTGAGTAGGTACTGTTTGAGTGAAACCCTAAATTTGAGTGTTTGCACCCTATTTAAACAACTTATCTCAGCCTCCATCGTCCTTTATACTCCCAGAAGACATCATATCGAAACCCTAGCCTTGTTTGAGTATTCTAAGGCCATTTTGGTGCATTTTGGTGGATTGTGAAGCTTGAGAAGAGGAAAGGAGCTTGGGAGTTGAAGTTGGAGCTTGGAGATCCAGAGATTGTGTTCCATTTCCAGCTCATTTAAGGTAAAAAGCTCCTGCCTTGATCTTCCATGTGTTTATTCATATATAGGGCTTGGATTTTGGGCATATTTAGGACTTTCTAAGCCATTTTTGGGTTGTGAAGTGTTATGGGGAGTATTGACTTCAGATCTTGGTCATTGGAGGGGTCTCATGGAATAAAGGTGTTGGATTAATGTCTAAGTCCATAACTATAATTGGTAAGACTTGACCCGACCCGGCATGGTCCATTTGGGTTGCATGGCATCATGCATTTGGATAGACTATAATGAGAGAAATAACACTTAAGGTTGGTTAATATATTATAAGTTCTAATATATTAATAAGGTTATTTAATTAGTATTGATCAAGAATTAATTTGGAATTAATTAAGTGATCAAAAGGAGACTAATTAAATATATGGGTTGATTGTGTAAATCATTCATTCTTATATATGTGGGCTTGTGATCCAAGATTCCTTATGTTGGACTAAGTCCATGGGGTGACCCATGGATACTCCATGGAGGTTAAAATCCATGGAGCATAAGGCATGGGTAAAGTTATGAGTTACATGGTGTAACCCTAATAGCCACCATATAAAAGAATCTCATGGCTCAAGAAATTGTGCACTAATGTGTGAGTGTGAGGGCTAGATGATTTCAAGGAGTGTTCAAGTTTCTCTCAAGTTATTCCAAGTGTATTTGGTGTTGTGTGAACCATTTGAGGTGTCACACTTGGGGCACTAGGCACTCAAGCTTCATGAAGATATTCTACATCAAAGACGTATGTATTCTATCTTGTTATATTTATTATTTTGTATGCTAGATTAGGATAATACCTTGGATGTTCATAATTGTATGTATAATAGAGAAAACATAGATCGAAGGTATTTAGGGTTGCATGTACACTTAGGAGTGTTAGAATGCTCATAACCCAACAGTGGTATCAGAGCCTAGGCTTGTTTTCTTGTTATTCGATTGTTTTGGCTGGAATTGGACTAGGAACATTACCCTAAGATGTTTTTGGACTTATAAACTTGTTTTTGATGTGGTAATGTTCATGCTAATCCAATTTCTAAGATAATTGTCATAATTTCAAGATTTGTATTAGTTTGTATGTTCATGCTAATTTCTTGAAGATTGATGATTTGAATTATCTTGTTCTTATGAGGTTCTTAGATTAATAGAAAAGTTGTGTGAAATAGTTGTTTTCAATCCATTTTAATCTAAGAGTTGATTCCAAAGTGTGTTTTTGTAACTTGTCCTCAAGTTATATGAAAAGTCACATTTAAGAATCATAAAACTCATAAAAGTTGGCAAAGGTTACAAAATGAAGAGTCTAGTTCTAATTAAATGGTTTTATGACTCCATAACTTGTCCTCAAGTTATGGAGGTTCAAGAGTCTCTTCATTAAATTAAAAAAAAAGTGTAACCTTAATTAGTTCCATAAGTTACAATAAAAAAAGTTATTTTTTTTATTAATTAGTTTAAAGTCTTCCATAACTTGTCCTCAAGTTATGGAACTTGAAGAGTTTTTTTTTAATTAAAACTACTTTAAACTCATAAGTTATGGAATTAATTAGTTTTGAATAGTTTCAAAACTTGCCCTCAAGTTTTGGAATTTGAAAAGTTTTCACTTATGAATACTTTAATTCCAAGTTAGCCCTTAGAATTTTAAAAGTTAAAATTCAACCCTTATACTTTATAATATTATAAGTTAATAATATTTATATATATGTATAAGAGTAAAGTCAGTCTTACCGTTAGTAGGCCTCATTCACGAAGCCGCTCTATAAGGGGGGTATAAGGTTACTGCCTATAAAATGGCAGTTTAATGGGTGTCCACTCTCACCCACCGCTTCCTTGACTGGTGAAGGGTCGTTAGCCGAACGGGTAGGACAAGGACTATAATTCTCCTTTCATTAAAAGTATTAATGATAAATACTAAGTAACTAAACTCTTATTAATACCCAATCTTAGTTACTTAGGAAAATGTGAATTTGGTGCTAACCCATGAAATTACACTTTGCACTTTGCTTAAGTCGTTAGTGGAGCGTGTGTGGTTAACCGGCACACTAACCTGGACTTAACAAGGTAGGCAAAGGGTAACTTAATATTTATCATAGTATCGGTGGAGCGTGTGTGGTTAACCGGCACACTGATTAAGGGGTAAATATTAAGGGTACCAAGTATATTTGCATGGTTATTCACACCTTGTTTTGTGATCCTCAGCATCCCAGTCACAAAACCTGAAGGGCACACACGAGATTGAAACATGCATTTGAACAGTTCAATGAATCTCAAAGATCTAGGACTTTCAAATCCAATTAAAACCTAATAAATTATTTTGTTTTTCATGGTGGAAATTGGTGAATCGTCATTCACCTACCTTCAAATATTTTATAGCTTGGATTACGGCATCCCTCTTCTAAGTTATAAAATAGTTTGTTGGGTCCTAGCCTTAATATTTCATATTGGGTGTCATATTAAGGACTTTAAATCAACTATCTTGAATATCTCCCAAAAAGATGTCTGGTCTAGACATTTATGATCTTCCCAAATCTCTTGAAACAAGCTTTCCTAAATTAAGATGATGTCCCATGGATATCATACTTCTGTCACCTCCTCCAATTATTCTCCCTAACCCACAAGTTCCTAAAAAGTTTAAGGTCACTCAAGCCCTATTGGCAAGGCAAGGTCTAGGTGTGATCACATCTTGGAGATGTAGTCACATATTGACAAGCCGGGAGAGTTGGGTGTCAAAGTCTTGAGAAAGTTGGTGGCTCAACTACTTTCTAAGTCACATAGTGAGTTCTTTTGGGAATCCTATGAAATAGACTAAGACAAGACCCTTAATGATCTTATCTATTTGCTAAGATCAACTTCCTAAAACGCTATGGACATTGACAATGATGACATTGGATATCCAGTAAAGCTCTCTCTTCCCAATGGAAAGGGATCGGCCATAGTCAACTCGGTTGACCCAATGGTAAAGAGAGAGGCGAAGTCTGAGATAGTCCCATTATCAAGGGTCCATAGGTAACTATTGCCAAAGGAAGGAGCATTGGTTACGAAGCTGCCAAATTTACCTAAGGATGTTAAAGTCAATAAGTTTGGCTCTACTTCAGGTAAAGTCCATTGTCTAACTCTATTAAGTTCATGCTGATTCTGATCGCGAAGATGGATTTCAATCGCATGGTTCGGTGATCAGAATTTTGGGCTATTACTTAAGAGTTATGATATTTATATTGCTTAGGAATAGATAACAACAAGGTTTTCATATGGATTGTAAGGATAAGTTTTTCTGCAAAGTTTTAAAATAAAATAAAAAGGTTTTGATTTTATTTATTTTAAGTATCCTTACAATGGCATTTGTGAAAAGTTGTTGCTTATACGATTCCATTGATAGCAATATTGGAAAAATGGATTTGATTCTTTCGGTTGTGGTAGTGTCTAATATTACCAAATAAGGAAAGATTCTCATCACCCAAGGTTCAATTGGACCGAAACTTGGAATCATGCAAGTTGTATAGTATGATGAATGAGAACTTTCAGCTTGGAAAATTAAGACTAATTCCTTATGTGAATAAGGAAAGGACTAAGGGATCGAGTACACATTCTTGGGCACTAGTCAAGTCCACCACAAAAGATCAAGAAGACTATTCGTCATGATTTACTTAAGTTCAGTAAATATGATTATACTTATAAGTTTAAGTATAAGTCTGTAGCATTGGAGAAGTTTCAATTTGAGACAGAACGAATAAGAAGAATCAAAGTATGGCAGAAAGATAAAAGTTTCTCAAATCTGAAAAGATGGGAGAGTACTTTAGTATCATGTTTATGATCATCTTAATGATTAAGATACCATATCACAATTGGTCCTCTAAAGTCATCTTAGTGCATTCTTATGACTAAGAAGAGGAGTCATGAATTGTTGAAATGGTTAAATAAAAAAGATGAGTCATACTTCGTTCCAAAACAATTCTTAGAGTCATACTCCAAGATTGTAACTTGAGTGACATATCTTAAAGAGGGTTTGTTAACACTAGTCAAATGTAAGAGTAAAAGGTTATCTACTCTTGTACATTTGAAATTGGTAAGTTGTGATGTTTTGGATAAAACAGAGACCAACTTAGGCCAATTGTGTAAAGTGTTAGTCTTGATAAAGAATCCGCACTATCTCTTGAATATTTGACAAGGGAGTCTTATATGTCAAGAGGACAGTGGGAGTCTTAAAGCTCTTGAAAGTTTCAAGACTTAATCAAGAATAAAACCTAAAGTCCTTCACTAGCACACGACTTGAGGTTTATAACCTATCGTGTTGAAATTTTTGTGCCTATTCAAGTTGGCTTTGCATAGGAGTTCTGAGAGTTCTCAATTGGTTGCACAACTACTTGGAAGCAATGGCAGGCACCTGAGCTGCCAAATGGCAAGAATTTAAGATTGCACAAGTTTAATCAATATGAGTTTGGATTTGTCACTAACCTTGTCTTGTGATTATGGGTTTGACAAATTCACATGGATAAGAACACATACACTATTAAATCTAAGTGTCATAAGGTTTCTCTCCGATTCATGAAAATGATGGTGAGGAAACACTTTCACTAAGTAGATTTTAGCTAGATAGCAATTGTGATATTTGCATTCTCAAAGTCGTTAGTGGAGCGTGTGTGGTTTACCGACACACTAACACGGACTTGTGAGAAGTGGCAAAGGTCTAAACAATTGAGACTATGATTACGGCATCCCTTTTCATAGTTATAAAATTGTTTAGACACACATGTGAGCTATCTAAGAGAGGTGTATGATTTTGATAAAGTTTTATCAAAACAATCTAGTATCAGAAATCTGAACTTTGGTAAGAAAGTCAGCTGATTTCTGAGTACATGTCAAAGCTAGTGGGAGCATAAGTGTTATGCTAATAATCATCATGTTAGTGGGAGCATGATAATTATGACAAAGGTTGCAAGTTAGCAATGTTAATTATAGAAAACAAAAGTTTCAATTCGTGAGGTTGCAGGGGTTGAAAAAGTTGTTTTGCTATAATTAAGGGAGAGGAAATTATACTTCATTTCAATTCTAAAAGCTTAGATTGAGATTTTAATCGTATTTAATCAAGGATATATATGAATTTCATGTTGGAATGGCTCAACATAAGGAAATTCTATATATGGGTCCATTATTTGCGTTCTAAAATTCGATTATGATTACGGCATCCCTTTTCATAATCTGAATTTTGAGAACTTGGCAAATTGAAATGGAAATATTATAGCAAAAGACTGGTTTAGTCTTTATGTGAGACATCATGAATCGTGTCCCATATGCTTCGGATATAGGATCGATTACATGTGCTATATTCATCCTTTCTAAAATTTTCCAAATGCCTGGGGCATTATGAAGGGAAAAGGTCTAGAATTGGATATGACTAAAATGATTAAGCAATTGTCGAGGACAATCTAAGGTTTACCAAAGATTGGTTGCTCAAGGACAGTTGGAAGTATAATGTTAATTCTGGAAGGACCATATTGACATAATCTGTAAGGAGGCAACTCTTGTTCAGAAGTGATAGTCAAAATGGAATATAGAAATGTTTCAAAGTTAGAAATTATTCAATCTGTGTAAGATTAGGAAACTTAATGAAAGAAGGATGTTTCCAAGGAGCTGATCTCCTTTGGAATGCTCTGTAATGATTGTTGTCAAGTCTTTCTGACTTCGTGCATAATCATTAAGAGGATCAATGCATATAAGTTTAGAATCTAACAGATTTCAGTAAATGGCATGAATTTGGAATTCTTGCATTTGCAGTAAGGATTTGGGACTGTGAAAAGAGGATCATTGGAGTGATGTTCAATTGATCTATTTTACAAAGTAAAGATCATAGACAAACATAGTATGCATACTTGGTGTATGGCATGACTAGTGTTTAGAAAACATAGTGTACATGCTTGGAGCATGGGACAACTATTGTTTTAAATTCAAGTATAAAGTTGATAAAACCGAAACAATGAATAATGAGTAATCAGTATGGTGATAAACAAAAGTGTTTATTTATATTCATAGGGTTTGATACCATATTTGATTCATTTATTCTTGTGTTTCACTTTGCATGTTTTGACTTCCAGAATAACTAAGTCGCTCTTCCTGAATGATTAAGTTATTCAAACCATCCACAGTCGGTCATATGTTGGAAGTAGATATGAATCAAGACTGTCATGGGTTGGTTTGTAGAGGTCCAAGTTGGTGGACAAAGTGGTGCTACAACACTCATGAGTGCTCATAAGTTCTGAGTATTGGATTCAACCCGCGCTCATTTGAATCACTTCATGGATTCTATCACGAGTGATCATGATACGATAATATCTTATATTCTTCAAACCTAGAGATATGAGTTGTTACTATGAGTTGGTTATACATTGATTGCACGAAAACGCATTGGTAACTCGATGTTATAAAACGTGCCATTGTGTATGATTCAACAAGTAGTAGAACAAGCCATATGAGTCGAAGTTTATCCATTCCTTTTACCTTCGGGATAAAAGCGATATCTGTGGGCCCCTCGATGATTTAAAGATGATACATGTGAGTGCTTGGCCAAGCCAGGACTGATTTGATTTGTTCAATCAGTCAGTCATCATGAATCGGAAATCGGGAAACAACAAATGGACAGAGAGAATGATTGATAATCCATGTCTCAGTCCATATGATATCTAGAATGGAGGAATATATGATCCCTTATCTAATGGACAAGTCATTGACAAAGGTCAGAGTTCATCGACAAGGTCAGAGTTCGACAGAAGCTTTTGAGAGCTACGATTGCTGATCGGTTCCTGAAGTCATACGCAATAATAGTTTTAGACTTATCCAAGTGGGAGACTGTTGGATTAATGTTTAAGTCCATAACTATAATTGGAAAGACTTGACCCGACCCGGCATGGTCCATTTGGGTTGCATGGCATCATGCATTTGGATAGACTATAATGAGAGAAATAACACTTAAGGTTGGTTAATATATTATAAGTTCTAATATATTAATAAGGTTATTTAATTAGTATTGATCAAGAATTAATTTGGAATTAATTAAGTGATCAAAAGGAGACTAATTAAATATATGGGTTGATTGTGTAAATCATTCATTCTTATATATGTGGGCTTGTGATCCAAGATTCCTTATGTTGGAGTAAGTCCATGGGGTGACCCATGGATACTCCATGGAGGTTAAAATCCATGGAGCATAAGGAATGGGTAAAGTTATGAGTTACATGGTGTAACCCTAATAGCCAACATATAAAAGAATCCCATGGCTCAAGAAATCATGCACTAATGTGTGAGTGTGAGGGCTAGACGATTTCAAGGAGTGTTCAAGTTTCTCTCAAGTTATTCCAAGTGTATTTGGTGTTGTGTGAACCATTTGAGGTGTCACACTTGGGGCACTAGGCACTCAAGCTTCATGAAGATATTCTACATCAAAGAGGTATGTATTCTATCTTGTTATATTTATTATTTTGTATGCTAGATTAGGATAATACCTTGGATGTTCATAATTGTATGTATAATAGAGAAAACATAGATCCAAGGTATTTAGGGTTGCATGTACACTTAGGAGTGTTAGAATGCTCATAACCCAACAAAAGGTGCCAAGTTTATGGCCATGAGAGCCCCATGTATCTTTTAGACATCATTTGTAGTCCTTTAGGGCCAAAAGAACCATGCATGGACGTAAAGTTCGTGGCTTTACGTGCTATATCGGCCCTAGGAGGTCAGAGCTACCCTTTGGATGAGATGAGCTTGATAGAAATCGATTTTATGGACATGGACTTTAGTGGACTCGGCGAGTTGTTCTTGGGACTCGACGAGTAGGGTAGTGGTTCTCCAACCTTTCCTGTTTTGGGGGTCTGGTTGAGTCTAGAGAAGGACTCAACGAAGATGGACGAGATTATAGACCTGGGAATCATGGGACTCGATGAGTGTTTGAGCAGACTCGGCGAGTCCAAGGCAATCTTCCAATCTTTAAAGATGGACTCGACGAGTTGTTCATACAACTCAGCGAGTCATAGACTGGACATATTCAAATAAGGGGGATGAACTCGGCGAGTTCAAGAGTGAACTCGGCGAGTCGGATGAAGATAGTCCCGATAGTATGATTGAAGGGTAACCCGTCGAGTTTTTCTAGACTCGACGAGTAGAGTTGGGTATTGTATGGGGTTAGAGGAGTATGGACTCGATGAGTTGGTAGACCAACTCGACGAGTCAAGTCAACTGGATGTTGACTTTGACCAAAGTTGACTTTGACCGGATTTGAGTTGACCCTGGTTAGGGTTGCAAGTACAAGTTGATAACTTGGACGTGGTTGTTGTGTAGGGATTCAGGAGTCGAGGAGAGTCAGTTTTCACGCCGAGGACAGTTCGGACACTACACGACTTTGAGGTGAGTCTTCTCCTAGTAGGGGTGGGTCTATGGCCAGAATGTCGGCCCACAAGTAAGAGTACTGGTTAGATGATTGTCTTTGTGATAGTTATCTGGGACTTGATATGTGTTATGCTTACTGTGCTTGATATGGTTATGATTGTTATGCTTATTGTGCTTATTATGTGTTAGCAGTAGGAGGGGTGAACTAGTCCCTGGTTACCGGCTGAAAGACACCGAAGGGGAGGATAGTTCCCAGATACCAGTTGAAAGATACCGAAGGGGAGGGTAGTTCCCGGTTACCGGTTGAAAGATACCGAGGGGGAGCCCAGCTCCCAGTTATGCTTGACAGGTACCGGTTGAAAGATACCGAGGGTCATGTATTATTTTGGTATGGGTATGATGGGGGAACTCACTAATCTTCGTGCTTACAGTTTTAGTTTTGGTTTCAGGTACCTCTTCGTCTAAGGGGAAGGAGCCGGCGGTGTAGCAGCGCATCACACACAGATGGTTTCCGTGTTGAGTTTCTGGGATTGTACTCTGATTTTCAATACTTATGATGATATGGTTTTGAGACACGACATTATGGTTTTTATAAGTTGATGTACTATTGACAATGTTTTGGTGAACTGTCTTATGAATTACTTAATTAAAAATGAAATTTTTGGCCTCGAAATTTGGGATGTTACAAGTTGGTATCAGAGCCTTAGTTTGAGAGTCGGACACACCCTCGGGGGTGTCTGGACTCAAACCGAGGGATTAAAAGATTTTTCACAAAGAAAACAGCTTTCTAAAATTTAAGTTAAAGAATTTTGAGAAAGGACAGGGTGTGTGATGCGTGCGACCGGCCGAGCTCAAGTAAGTTTTTCCCAAGATACCCATACTTGTTATGTTATATGATTTATGATTCTGAGAACTGCATGCTAGAATAGGGCTTAGGATCTAGGAGGATGCCTTGTATGCCTGATATATGATTCTGAGAACTGCATGCTAGATTAGGGCTAAGGATCTAGGAGGATGCCTTGAGTGCCTGGTGTATGAGTTGTATGCTAGGACGGTTTAGTCAACGGTAGGATAGCCTGATTAGGTTATGTTTGATGAGGTTACTCAATGCACGAATGCTGCTTGCTCTATGCTATAGGGGTCCTGGCTAAATTTAACTAACTAGTGAGTGGATATGTAATAGTATTCGCAAGCTAGTTAGGGGAAGGTGGTAGGGACTCCTAGTGCAGCTGATGGCGGAGTGTAGGTCGGAGGGTGCCCTAGGAAAGCCTAGGATGAGATTAGTGGAAAGGGGTATTGGTAAAGGGACTTGGTGAAGTTGAAGCAATCCTTAAGGAAAGTACGGATAGATGTGGAAGGTAGTATGGGCCCGTACTACTGGAAGCATAGGATCCGTACTCGAGTCAAGGAGGACCGAGATGGCACCAGGAAATTTGGAGAGTGTGCGATGCCTCTCGAGAGTATGTATGATCCTGACGTTTATGTTTTTACTTCAGTATGGTGACCACACGACATGGAGCAGGAGGTTCAGGATCTGGGTCAGGATCAGGATCAGGCTCGCGTGCAGGATCGAAGCAGGTTGATGACGGGCTACGCGAGTTCATCGTGTCCGAGATCACGAGAGGTATCCTTGAGTCGACCCCTATCATCTTCGGGTCGATCAAGGAGGGGATTATTGAGTTGATGGAGGATCGCCTCCAAGCATTCAGGAGGGACTTGGCATCCAGCCAGTCGGGTACGCGCACACTGTCCTTCAAGGACTTTAGAGGGAGTGGTGTGCCGGACTTTCATGGGGTGAAGGACCCCATTGCTGCCAGGACATGGATCGCAGACATCGAGTCTGCGCAGTTGACGAGCTTTTGCCCGGAAGGGTCGAAGGTCCGTTTTGCTGTAGGTTGTTTGAGGGATCGACCAGTGGGAGTTAGTTGGGGATTCATTGGGGGCCCCAGCCATTGAGGCTATGACTTGGTCAGATTTTGTGACCAGGTTCAAGGCCGAGTTTGCGCCAGCTGTGGAGCTTCAGCAGCTGGCCAGGGAGTTTCTGGATATGAGACAGACTACGGAGACTGTGGCGGAGTTCACCGCCAAGTTCCGGGAGAGGGCCTTGTTGGTACCTCAGTATGCAGGGGATGAGGAGATGCGGAAGACCCGCTATCATGATATGTTGAGAGCCGACATTCAGGAGCATGTCAGCTATTCAGCCTGCCCGACCCTGGAGTCCATGATTGCCAGGGCGTGGGAGAGAGAGATTGATTTGCAGCACCTCAGGAAGAGGAAGTTAGAGACTGAGCAGGTTACAGGGGTTTCGGGGAAGAAAACCAAGGTATTCGACGCTAGGTCGAAGGGCCAGCAGGGCCGGGACCGCTGTGGGAAATACGGTCGGTCACATGAGGGAGTTTGCCGCTCTGGGTCGGGATCGGGCTGCTATAAGTGCGGCAAGGCTGGGCATGTTGGCAGGGATTGTACTGCCCCTGCTCCAACGGTTCAGACATCAGACCTGATTTGCTTTCATTGCAATCAGAGGTGCCATAAAAAGGCCAACTGCCCCAGATTGACGACAGCAGCAGCGGTGCCGGCAGTGGCGCCAACTCCAGCGACTACACAGGTTATGGATGTCCGGAAGGTCAAGTCAGAGGCTCCAATGGTGCGGAGCCGAGCGTTTCAATTGACAGCCGAGGAGGCATGCGCCGCACCCCATGTGGTGACGGGTATGATTTCTTCTCTTTGCTCTTTTATGTTATGTCGTTGTGATTTTGATATGATATATGTATGCTCTGTTTAGGATCGTTCCATGTGAACGGTATCCCAGTTCAGGTGTTGTTTGATTCGGATGCCACCCGATCGTTTGTCTGTCTTGCGCTTAGCAAGAAGTTTCCTAAGTCCTCGGGCATGTTGGATTGTCCTCTAGAGGTCGAGATCGCGGACGACCGGTCAGTGCGAGCATCAGAGGTCTTCAGGTACTGTGTTTTGAGATTGTTCAAAGAGCGTTACCTGGTAGACTTGGTTCCCATACCCTTGCGGGGGAACAAGGTTATTATCGGTATGGATTGGCTAAGCTCCAATGGGGCAGTGATTGATTGCGCGTAGCAGTTGGTGCGGATCAGGACCCCAAGTGGGGGAGAGAAGGTGATTCAGGGCGAAAGGCCATAGCGAGGACCAACTTTATGTTCAGCAGCGAGGGCTAGACGTTACCTTCAGCAGGGTTGTGCAGGATATGTTGCCTATGTTATGGATACCCAGGAGGCGGGTAAGGTGACGGTAGGCGATGTGCGAGTAGTACGAGAGTTCGCGGATGTATTCCCAGAGGAGCTGCCTGGGATACCTCCGGAGAAGCAAGTGGAGTTCAGGATCGACCTAGTCCCTGGTGCGGCTCCGATAGCCAAGGCACCGTATCGGTTGGCTCCTCCTGAGATGCAAGAGTTGTCTACACAGCTGCAGGAGCTGTTAGACAAGGGATTCATTAGACCGATAAGTTCACCGTGGGGTGCCCCAATTCTGTTTGTGAAGAAGAAGGACGGGTCGCATCGGATGTATATAGATTACCAGGAGCTGAATAAGGTAACGGTAAAGAACCGTTACCCACTCCCGAGGATTGATGACCTCTTTGACCAGCTTCACGGAGCATCTTGGTTCTCCAAGATTGATTTGCGTTCAGGCTATCATCAGATGAGGGTCAGAGATGAGGATGTGCAGAAGACTGCCTTTCGGACGCGTTATGGTCACTATGAGTTTGTGGTGATGCCCTTCAGGGTCACCAATTCTCCTGGCGCATTCATGGATCTCATGATCCACGTGTGCAGACCGATGTTGGATCGGTCTGTGATAGTTTTCATCGATGAGGAGCACTTGCGAGAGGTTCTGGATACTTTGAGGGGGGAGAGCTTGTATGCTAAGTTCTCCAAGTGTGAGTTCTGGTTGCGCGAGGTGCAGTTTCTTGGGCACCTTGTCAACCAGAACAGGATTTCGGTTGACCCGGCCAAGGTGGAGGCTGTGATGAGATGGGAGGTTTCGAGGTCTCCATCCGAGATTCAGAGCTTTCTGGGACTGGCAGGCTATTATCGGAGATTCATTCAGTACTTATCCAAGATAGCCGTGTCCCTGACCCGGTTGACAAAGAAAGTCGTGGTCTTTCGCTGGGGGCCTGAGCAGCAGGTTGCGTTCAAGACGTTGAGATAGAGATTGTGCGAGGCACCAATCTTATCCCTGCCAGAGGGCATGGAGGATTCCGTAGTATATTGCGATGCGTCCATCTCAAGTTTGGGCGCGGTATTGATGCAGAGAGGCCATGTAATCGCTTAAGCTTCGAGGGAGCTGAAGCCTCACGAGGCGAATTATCCAACGCATGATTTGGAGCTGGGGGCTGTTGTTTTCGCCCTCAAGATTTGGCGCCATTACCTCTATGGGGTTCGTTGTACCATTTACACGGACCACAAGAGTCTGAGGTATCTCATGGACCATCCAAATCTGAATATGAGGCAGCGTCGGTGGCTTAATGTGGTAAAGGAATATGATTGCGAGATCCTCTACCATCCGGGGAAGGCCAATGTCGTGGCCGACGCGCTTAGCCGTAAGGCAGCGCCGATCAGGGACATCTGTATGAGGATGACAGTTGTGACTACGCTGTTGGAGTAGATTCGAGAGGCCCAACAGGAGGCCATAAAGGAGGAACATCGGAAGAGAGAACGAATTGTGGGTGAGGTTTCCTCCTTCGACTATGATAGTCGGAGATTGTTGACTCTTCACCGTAGGGTGTGGGTCCCATATCATGGAGGTGTGCGCCAGATATTAATGGAGGAGGCGCACAAATCCAGGTTTTCTATCCATCCCGGGGCAACGAAGATGTACAGGGATCTTCGTTTTGATTATTGGTGGCCCTGTATGAACAGGGATGTAGCTTGGTTTGTGGAGAGGTGCCTGACCTGCAGGAAGAGAAACGCTGAGCACCAGAGACCTCATGGCAAGGTCCAACCGTTGGATATCCCGCTGTGGAAATGGGAGGATATTACTATGGATTTTATCACAAAACTTACCAGGACCGTGCGTTGGGTGGATTCGATTTGGGTCATCGTCGATCGATTGACCAAGAGCGCCCATTTTATTCCGATTCAGGAGAGCATTTCGGGCGAGAAGTTGCCCGACATCAATATCAGGGAGGTAGTGGCGCGGCACGAAGTGCCAGTTTTAGTGATTTCCAACAGGGATGTACGGTTCACTTCCAGGTTCTGGAAGAAGTTTCATGACGAGTTGGGTACTCGTATACACTTTAGCACCGCCTTTCACCCTCAGACGGATGGTCAGAGCGAGCTGACCATCCAAAATCTGGAGGATATGCTGCGGGTGTGTGTTTTAGACTTTGGGGGTAGTTGGGACACTTACCTTCCTCTGGTAGAGTTCTCTTATAATAACAACTATCATGCGAGTATCGACCATCCTCCCTTCGAGATGTTGTATGGGAGGAAGTGCAGGACCCCGATATGTTGGGGTGAGGTTGGTCAGAGGATCATGGGGAGTACAGAAGTGGTACTCAAGACTATGGAGAGGATCCAGCAGGTTCGGAGCAGGCTTCAGACTGCTCAGAGTCGGCAGAAGAGTTATGCCGACAGGCGTCGATCGGACTTGGAGTTCCAGGTCGGGGATATGGTACTCCTGAAAGTGTCGCCTTGGAAGGGCGTCATTCGATTCAGGAAGCGGGGCAAGTTGGGCCCCAGGTATACTGGACCCTTCAGTGTTGTAGCCCGGGTGGACAAGGTGGCATATAGGCTGGATCTGCCGGCCGAACTCAGTCAGATTCAAAGCACTTTTCACGTCTCCCAGTTACGGAAGTGTCTGGTGGACGATTCGACAGTGGTACCTTTAAAGGATATTCAGGTTGATGACAGCCTGAACTACATCGAGCGACCGGTGGCGATCCTTGACAGGAAGTCAAGGAATCTGAGAAACAAGAGAGTGGAGCTGGTAAAGGTGCAGTGGCAGCACCGCAAGGGCTCAGAATGAACCTGGGAGCCAGAGGACGAGATGAGGGAGCATTACCCCGAGCTGTTTTAGGACGCAGCAGCAGACTTCGAGGACGAAGTCTAAAATAAGTGGGGGAGATTTGTAACACCTCATTCCTGGTACGCATTTAATTAAAGAATTTCATGTATTTTTCTCTGGCACTCGACGAGTTGGTGGCCCAACTCGTCGAGTAGAGTCGTGATCCACGGGGAGTTTAAGTGACCTACTCGACGAGTCGGGAGACCGACTCGGCGAGTAGGTGTTGTTTGAGTGAAACCCTAAATTTAAGGGTTTGCACCCTATTTAAACAACTTATCTTAGCCTCCATCGTCCCTTATACTCCCAGAAGACATCATATCGAAACCCTAGCCTTGTTTGAGTATTCTAAGGCCATTTTGGTGCATTTTGGTAGATTGTGAAGCTTGAGAAGAGGAAAGGAGCTTGGGAGTTCAAGTTGGAGCTTGGAGATCCAGAGATTGTGTTCCATTTGCAGCTCATTTAAGGTAAAAAGTTCCTGCCTTGATCTTCCATGTGTTTATTCATCTTTAGGGCTTGGATTTTGGGCATATTTAGGGCTTTCTAAGCCATTTTCGGGTTGTGAAGTGTTATGGGGAGTATTGAATTCAGATCTTGGTCATTGGAGGGGTCTCATGGCATAAAGGTGCTAACTTTATGGCCATGAGAGCCCTATATATCTTTTAGACATCATTTGTAGTCCTTTAGGGCCAAAAGACCCATGCATGGACGTAAAGTTCGTGGCTTTACGTGCTATATCGGCCCTAGGAGGTCAGATCTACCCTTTGGATGATATGAGCTTGACAGAAATTGAGTTTATGGACATAGACTTTAGTGGACTCGGTGAGTTGTTCTTAGGACTCGACGAGTCGGGTAGTGGTTCTCCAACCTTTGCTGTTTTGGGGGTCTGGTTGAGTCTAGAGAAGGACTCAAAGAAGATGGACGAGATTATAGACCTAGGAATCAAGGGACTCGGCGAGTGTTTGAGCAGACTCGACGGGTCCAAGGCAATCTTCCAATCTTTGAAGATGGACTCGGCGAGTCATAGACTGGACATATTCAAATGAGGGGGATGAATTCGACGAGTTCAAGAGTGATCTCGGCGAGTCGGATGAAGATAGTCCTGATAGTATGATTGAAGGGGAACCCGTCGAGTTTTGCTAAACTCGACGAGTAGAGTCGGGGATTGTATGGGGTTAGAGGAGTATGGACTCAACGAGTTGGTAGACCAACTCGGCGAGTCAAGTCAATTGGATGTTGACTTTGACCAAAGTTGACTTTGACCGGATTTGAGTTGACCCAGGTTAGGGTTGCAAGTACAAGTTGATAACTTGGATGGGGTTGTTATGTAGGGATTGAGGAGTCGAGGAGAGTCGGTTTTCACGGCGAGGAAAGTTCGGACACTACACGATTTTGAGGTGAGTCTTCTCCTAGTAGGGGTCGGTCTACGGCCACAATGCCGGACCACAAGTAAGAGTACTGGTTAGATGATTGTCTTTGTGATAATTATCTGGGACTTGATATGTGTTATGCTTACTGTGCTTGATATGGTTATAATTGTTATGCTTATTGTGCTTATTATGTGTTAGCAGTAGGAGGGGTGAAATAGTCCCTGGTTACTGGTTGAAAGACACCGAAGGGGAGGATAGTTCCCAGATACCGGTTGAAAGATACCGAAGGGGAGGGTAGTTCCCTGTTACCGGTTGAAAGATACCGAGGGGGAGCCCAGATCTCGGTTATGCTTGACAGTTACCGGTTGAAAGATACCGAGGGTCATGTATTATTTTGGTATGGGTATGATGGGGGAACTCACTAAGCTTCGTGCTTACAGTTTTAGTTTTGGTTTCAGGTACCTCTTCGTCTAAGGGGAAGGAGCCGGCGGTGTAGCAGCGTGTCACCCACACATGGTTTCCGCATTGAGTTTCTGGGATTGTACTCTGATTTTTATTGCTTCTGATGATATGGTTTTGAGACACGACATTATGGTTTTTATAAGTTGATATAATATTAACAATGTTTTGGTGAACTGTCTTATGAAATACTTAATTAAAATGAAATTTTTGGCCTCGAAATTTGGGATGTTACAATTCATGATTGTCTCGTAGAACACATGGGCAAGTTCATAACTTGAAAGCGATGGACTTTGTGTCCATTTGATGTACTCTACTTCCTACTGACACATATTGCGGAGAAATCCCTGAAACAGTACTACCTGAAACAATGATGAAGGTGATCCTTAGGACAAATCCTTAGGAATGAATAGAGAAAGAAACCTACTGACATGTATTGTGGAGAAATCCCTTAAGGAATACAATTATCAATGATGACTATGATGACCCTTAGGATAGATCCTTAGGGATAAAATAAGAAGAAAACAGAGATGAGTAATCGGGTCAATTGTTTGATATGTAATAGAAAATTCAAGGATATGTAGGCCATAGTATAAAATATTTTAAGGCATGTAATGACTACATTTATGCTTATGTTTCTTGTATCATTTATGTGATCCCAAAGTTTTTAATAATCAATGAAAAACATTTCTTCAAAATTACTTTTACGGGACCAATTCCACATTTATAAATAAAGTATGTTTTAAAATAAGCATACATAAAACAGTCTTTTCTGGCTGAAAAAAATCGAGATGTCATAATTGGTACCACAACATTAGTTTAAGAGAAGTAGGCATATTTGAGGATTTATAGACTTAAACTTAGAATGCTAAGTGACAATCATGAGATGTGTGTCTATTATATTTTAGGTAGTACACCTGAATTGACACCAATACTAGCTTAACTTAGGATAAGATGCCTAATTTCCTCTTATGTGCTAAATTATTTGTAGTATAACATGCCTTAGATTGCCTACCTATATTAATAATAATTAAATAGATGAAAGGTCTATTATTGACTATGATTTAGAATAAAGAAAGTTTATGTTTCCAGGCTTCTAAATGTTTAATTACAGTATTAGAACCGGCATATAACTTTTTGGAGTGATAAGGAGGATCATTCATCTAAACCTTTCCTATTTATATTCTCGTCTCGGTACACTGAACACCTTCTTTGGTGTACAGAATGTCATGGTGAGGACACGAAGAGAATTGGGAAATAATAACAAAAACTGTCAGCCCAAGCCTTGGGTGATTGAACGTGCACCTGAAACAGTGCTGATAGCTGGACCTGTCACGATAGCAATGATTAGGGATTTGTTAGGCAAACAGAGGGAAGAAATGAGACAATTCATTCTAGAAAATGTAAGAGAGTCTACTGCAGCAGTTGTGCAACATGAGATGGAAGAGGAACAGTCGGAGGAAGGAAATTATAGTCGGATTGTTAGCCAGACTGAACCCCAAGTATCAAGAAGGAACAATACATATGATAGGATTTAGAAAGATGAATGTAAGTATAATGATTTCATGGCTGCCAAACCACCAAGTCTTTCTGGAAGCCCCACACTAGTAGAAGTTATGGATTGGATCTCCGAGATGCAGATGATGTTCGAAAGCTGCGACTGCAGCAACCTACAGAAGACCATCTTAGCAGTTAGGCAACTAAAGACTAGAGTGTTAAGCTGGTAGAATTTATTGGTTGACCCCATGATGAATGGAGAACCAGGGAAGATGTATTGGGAAAACATTCTAGAAGTGATAAAGAAGCAATACTGCTCTGAACAAGATCTTTTGGAGATGAACAATGAATTCCAGAACCTGAAGAAGAGAAGGTTGAGTGTCAACGAGTATGTTGCATCCTCTATTGAGAAGATGAAGTTGGTTTCTTACTTGGTTCCTACCTAGCTTTCCCAGGTAAAGAAGTATGCTAGTGGACTATCAGCGGATTACGGGCCAACGGTGAAGCTAGCAACTACCTTGAAAGCAACCATATGGGTAGCTAGGAATGTGGAAACCCAAATAAAGGAGAAGGGTCTTGAAATAGCGGAGGTAGGAGTGAAAATGAAACTTGAGGGATCTTCAAAATCCAATAAGAAAAGAAATTCTCGAAATCTGACCTTAACAAAAAGAAGTTTAGGGGTAACAATGAAGCCAAGTGATGTGAGAAGCACAAGAAGAAGCACTTTGGGAGGTGTGATGGAAAAGTGACCTGCTACAAGTGCAGAAGGGCTGGTCACTATTCCAAAGATTGTATGTTCAATGATAAGGTATGTTACGGATGTGGATATAAGGGCCATATTTAAAGGAATTTCCTGAAAAAAATAAAGCAGCAAGGTTGAATGCATCGCCAAAGCCAAAGGCAAGAGCATTCCAGATGATCCTTGATGAAGCAGATGACAATGCAAGAGATCAAGAATAAGAAGCTACCTATCCGAAGTTCAAGATATAGAGTACTTATATATATATATATATATATATATATATATATATATATATATATATATATATATATATATATATATATATATATATATATATATAGTATTATATGATGTTGCCTGATGTAAAAGGCATGATGTATGATGAACTTGAATAACAATTTAATCCTTTTCAAGAAGTAATATAATCCTTATTTATGTTACATTATTCAATGTGTTAAGTTTTGTGTGGCTTCAGTAACGCCTGCAGATTCGGGCTCTTGAATTTAGAGATAATAAGCGTTAAAAATTACTTTTTGATAGAAGATTATTTAGAATAAATAATCTTAACAAAATTATAGTATATTTCACAAGGATTTTGTACATATAAAGAACGCTGAAATCCGACTTATAACGAAGAAGTTATGACCCGTCGAAGTTTCGTGATTAAACCGACACGGCTCTACGTATCGTAAAAAGTAAATCTTTGATAAAATACTTTTTAGCCTTCAAAATCTAAACAAAAGTCGTAGTATACGTTAAACCGACAGTGTGCATATAGAGAACGTCCAAATCTAATTTCATTTGAGGAAGTTATGGTTTTTCTAAGATTCAGCGTAGCAGTATACAGCCCGGAAATCGAATTTTAGATCGATCGAACATTAGCCGACACAACCTAAATGAGAAATGAAGATCTCATTAATAGGAGCTCAACGATATAAAGATAGTCGAAAACGGACGTCGGATAACAAAGTTATGAATTTTTTTACGGACTTTAACTGACTAATCCTGTTAAAATATAACTTTAAAAATAAAGTAAAAATTAGCCGACAGAGTCAAAACGAAAGTTGTAGATCTTGTCGATACCTACACGTGGATATAAAGAACGTCAAAAAACAGAGCTCGTATGAGAAATTTACGGATTTTAGAAGATAATTAATTTTTGGATTAACCAGCGAGTGACATGTGGCAAGATCTAGGCCACACCTTCTTCCCCACGGCTTGCCACTAGATTTTGACACGTGACATGTTACTCCCATCGTAATTTTTTAGTATGCCTAGCGTAACCCTTAAAAAGCGACTACGCCCAGTGTAATTCCCGTACTTGGGCACTGCCAACTATAAACAGAGCTCATTTCTCACTCTTTTCTTCACACCTCTTCAACCTTTTCTCTCCCAAACCTCCCAAGGTCCTAAGACCTTTTCTCTAGACCTTCCTAGGAGTTACTAGCGAGCCCGGAGCGCCAGAAAGCCACTAGTAGAAGAGCTTTTGGCTCATAAGTTCTGCCCGCGCAGAACCCGATCTCTCGCTAAACCACCTATAAGTTAAGTTCTGCTTACCATAAGTATAACTTATGTTTATGTTCATTATCGTTATTATGAACCTATAAATAAAATTTATCAGTAATTCCAAGTCGTTATACTGATTGATTTACTTACGGGGATGATGTCTAGGCTGGATTTAGTGAGGTGTTTAAAGTGGGATTTCCAAACAATATACTTCGTATACCAAACGGACCCTACCTGGTTGTTCCTTACTTGATAGATCTTAAAGTAGACTTTGAGTTAACGATGAATCTAAACTAATAGTTAGTCGCAATAAATATTAGACTAAAACTTAATGATAATGACACTAGGTTATGTCAAAGGAAAAGATAGTTGCAGGAAGCGAAGCGCTGTCCAAATTTCGAGTCATCACTTTAACAAGTAAGTGCATAGTTACTTTCATATTACACATAAATATGAAGTATTTAATATTAGTACATGCTATATGTGCTTATTATCTGTGTTCCTGATATCTATGCTAGATGAACGATTTATACATGTTTTACTTGATTTAAACCGTATATGTATTTTTATACCTATAAATATATTGGGTAAAGATGGATAGATGAAAGATGATGTAGAAGATGAGAGATGAAAGATGATATAGATGATGAGAGATGAAAGATGAAATAGATGATGAGAGACCTTGACTTTAAACATGATGTTATCTAGCAGGGTATAGATGACAATCACAGACTATTCTAGACAGTCCAGTGGAATGCTTTCAGGCTCGCAACCTGTAGGTGTTTTTGAACTAAGTGTTCACCAGATGTACTCTAAAAACCCCGGCAACTATGGACTTAGTGCCTTATAAATGAACATTGGCAGCTATGGACTTAGTGCCTAATAGTTAACATTGGAAGTTGTGCCTAACAAATAACATCGCAACTATGGACTTAGTTCCTATTGGATAAACCCTAGCAGCGATGGACTTCATGCCTATTCTTTAGGACAATCCTTAGGAATGAATAAATGAAGAATATATGATTCTTAAGGAAGATCCTTAAGAATAAAGAAGATAACGGGATGGGAAATTGGGTTAATTGTTTGATGATTAAACATAATAATTATATTATTGTGGGTTGAAAACCCTATGTATTCACTAGGTTTCGCAACCTGACCCACTCAGTTTATTGTATCATAGGTGGCTATATGAAAGATACATTGTACTGGGAGATTCAATGAGTATTAGGCCACTAGTTTAATTACTGTAAGGCTTTTAATATTTTGTTATGCTTATGTTTTTGTATTGATGATGACATCCCAATATTTTAATATAAATAAAAATACATTTCTTCATAAATGCTTTGATAATATCATTATCGTGTTTTTTGGGAACATATTAGGAAATATTATTCTTAAAAAAGGATACTCTGATTTTTAAATAAGCATAAACAAATCGGTCTTTTCTGGCCGTAAAAATGGATATGTCACAGTTGGTATTAGAGCATTAGTTTAAGCGAACTAGGAATATTTGAGTATTTCTAGACTTCAACATCGAATGCTAAGCGATCATTGTGAGTAGTGTGTCTATTATATTTTAGGAAGTATGCCTGAATAGACACGAGCTCTAGCTTATTTAAGAAAGATACCTAAATTTCTCTTATGTGCTAAATGATATATGCTTTATGATACTATCGTTTGATCGGTACTATGGTCTGCTGCCGACCGGATCTGTAAATTTTATGTGTTCAAATTTCTAAATGGTTAATTACGGTATTAGAACTGACATGTAACTTTTCAGAGTGATAAGGAGATTTATACGTCTATCGTAAATAAAGCTTTCCCTATCTTAGTTCTCATCGCTGTACACTGAACATATGCTAGAGTGTATAGATGGAAATGGTGCGAACTCGCTGCGGATTAGGATATGCTAATGGAAACCAACAGCTTGAGCCACGAGTGATTGAGCGTGCACCAGAGGTAGCAGCTGCACCCGAGCCAATCACAATGGTAGGAGTCCAAGGAATGATTTGGGATATGATGGTCGAACAAAGGGAGGAGATGACATAAATGATGCTTAATAGGGATGAACCTACTGTACCCATTGTACAACCTAAACTAAACATTGAACAATCCGAGGAAGGAAATTATAGCCGAACTGTGATTCAAATTGAACCCTGAGTGGTAAGGAGGAACGACCCGGATAGAGGGATTGACAGGGATGTTCGTATGTATAAGAACTTCTTGGGTTCCAAACCACCAAGTCTTTCTGGAAGCCCAAAGCAAGTAGAGATTATGGACTGGATCTCTGAAATGGAGATGGTATTTGAAAGTCGCAATTGCATCAACAAGCAGAAAACCGTCTTTGCAGCCAGACAACTAAATACCAGATTTTTAAGTTGGTGGAAGTTGTTGGCAGATACAATGCCATGGGGAGAAGCCCTGAGGATGTCTTGGGACGCATTCATGGAGAAGTTGAAAATGCAATACTGCTCAGAGATAGATCTGATAGACCTAAACAACAAGTTTCTTAACCTGAAGAAAGGGAAGATGAGTATTGATAAGTATGCCACCGCATTCATCGATAGGATGAAGTTATTCCCCTACTTGTTGCCAACTGAACTCTCTAAGATAGATAATTCTACTAACGGATTTCCAACGGACTTTGGCCCAACGCTGAAAATGGCAACTACTTTGAAGAAAACCGTTAGAGCAGCTAAGAATGTAGAGACCCAAATAAGAGAAAAGGGTCTAGAAAAGGATAAGGCGGGAGAAAAGAGGAATATTGAGGTATCCTCGAGATCTGATAAGAAAGGAAGATTCACGAAGTCCAACCAGGACGACCAAAAGTATGGAGGTAGTGTTGGAGCCAAGTGGTGTGAGAAGTGCAAGAAGAAGCATTATAAGTGTGGGAGGATCGATCACTATCCCAAGGATTGTACGTTTAATGATATGCTATGCTACGGATATGGAGACAATGGGCACATGTCAAAAGATTGCCCAAAGAAAAATGTAGAACAAAGACCCAATGTGCCGCCAAAGCCAAAGGAAAGAGCATTCCAGATGATCCTTGATGAAGCAGGTAACGATGCAAGGGATTAGGAGTAAGGGTCTATATACCAGAAGATCGAGATATAAAGTAGCCATGTAGATATTATCATGTGGTGTAGCCTAATATAAGAGGCATAATATAGGGTGAACTTGAATATCAATGTAATCGTTTCAAGAAATAATATAAACCTTAGTTATGTTATCCGATGTGTTAAATGGCTATGTGAAATTCTTGTATGGTGACTTGGAGAACTGAGTGGAAATACTCGAGATGAGCATGAGTAGGTGTGAAAGGTAATAGAGGCCTATACTACCGGAAGCACATGACTCGCACTTGGATCAGGGAAAGTCACAAGGTTATCAAGGCGCAAATAATTGATTCAGTTTTGTTCATGTATGTCATTACCATCATTTCAGTAATGACTAAGAAAATGATTGTTTTTCCGACCCTAGTAGTCATATCAAATTGATTCCGTCTAGGATAAGTATTGTATGTGGTTTAGAGAACCAAGTTCGATGTAGCACCCGAATTAAACCAAAAGATTGAAGTATGAGATAATCAAAGAGATCAATAGAGGTATTGTGGTCATCGTTAAAATAATAAGCTTGTAGCTAGAAGTGCTACATGCTAGAATGTGATTATATCACATGAGAACATGAAGGAAGGTATCTTCCATTTTGTAATTTGAGTCTAAAAGACCTGAGTCTAAGCATTGCGTCATACGATCAGAGATCATTAGAACATTACCCATCAGTCTGTTACGATAATCAAAGCAAAGGACTTATCTTAAGTTAAGTCTGTTTAAGAAAGAGTAGGAGTCTCCAACAAAGATCGAGTTTGTAACTCGAAGCTTACGATTGAATGTCCAACATAGTATGAAGAGCAGTTGCAAGATTGAGCACCGACAACAGTCAAGAAGTCTACGAGTTAGATACTTACTTGAAAGGACATAAGAGTTACGATTATTACCTAGGATGAAAAGCTAACATATGGAGTCATTATACAAGACCTGTTTTGTTGATGATTCCGGGACGTAATCATCCTAAGGGGGAGATAATTGTAATGCCCGCAGATTCGGGCTAGTGAATTTAGTGATAATAAGAGTTAAAAATGAATTTTTGATAGAAAATTATTTAGAATAAATAATCTTAACCAAAGCATAGTATATTTGACAAGGATTCCGTACATATAAAGAATGCTGAAATCCGACTTATAACAAAGAAATTATGAACCGTCGAAGTTTCGTGATTAAACCGACACGGCTCCGCGTATCGTAAAAAGTAAATCTTTAATAAAATAATTTTTAGCCTTCACAATCTAAAGAAAAGTCGTAGTATACATTAAACCGAGAGTGTGCATATAGAGAATGTCCAAATCTAACTTCATTTAAGGATGTTATGGTTTTTCTAAGATTCAGCGTAGCAGTATACAACCCGAAAATCGAATTTTAGATCCATTGAACATTAGCCGACACAACCTAAATGAGAATTGAATATCTCATTAATATGAGCTCAACGATATAAAGAAATTCGAAAACAGATGTCGGATGACAAAGTTATGAATTTTTTTACGGACTTTAACTGTCTAATCCTGTTAAAATAAAACTTTAAAAATAAAGTCACAATTAGCCGACAGAGTCTAAACAAAAGTTGTAGATCTCGTCGATACCTACCCGTGGATACAAATAATGTCAAAAACGGAGCTCGTATGCGAAAGTTATAGATTTTATAAGATAATTAATTTTTGGATTAACCATCGAGTGACATTTGGCAAGATCTAGGCCACACCTTCTTCCCCACGGCTTGCCACCAGATTTCGACACGTAGCACATTACACCCAACGTAATTTTTGAGTACGCCCATCATAACCCTTTAAAATCCATTACGCCCAGCGTAACCCTAAAAACGCCATTACGCCCAGCGTAATTCTTTTGTACGTCGAGCGTACTTGGGCGCTATCAGCTATAAATAGAGCTCATTTTTCACTCTTTTCTTCACACCTCTTTAACCAATTGTCTCCCAAACCTCCAAAGGACCTAAGAACTTTTCTCTAGCACTTCCTAGGAGTTAGTAGCGAGCCCCAGAGCGCCGGAAAGCCCAGAGAAGAAGAGCTTTCAGCTCAAAAGTTCTGCCTGCACAGAGTCCGGTTTCTCGTTAAGCCACATGTAAGTTAAGTTATGCTAACCGTACTTTAAGTATAACTTATGTTTAAGTTCATTATCGTTATTATGAACCTATAAACAAGATTTATCGATGATTCCATTTCGTTATACTAATTGATCTACTTACGGGGATGATGTTTATGTTGGATTTAGTGAGGTGTTTAAAGTGGGATTTTGAAACAGTATACTTCGTAAACCAAACAGACCTTACCTCCGATATGATCCTACCTAGTAGTTCCTTAATTGACAGATCTTGAAGTAGAATTTGAGTTAATGATGAATCTAGACTAATAATTAGTCGCAATAAATATTAGACTAAAACATAGTGATAATGACACTAGGTTACGTCAAAGGAAAAGACAGTTGCTAGAAGCGAAGCGCTCCCCAAATTTTGAGTCGTCACTTTAACAAGTGAGTGCATAGTTATTTTCATCTTACACATAGATATGAAGTTTGTAATATTAATACATGTTATAGATGCTTATTATCTGTGTTCCTGATATCTATGCTATATGAACGATTTATACATGTTTTACTTGATTTAAACTATATATGTATTTTTATACCTATAAATATATTGGGTAAAGATGGGTAGATGGAAGATTATGTAGAAGATGAGAGATGAAAGATGATATAGATGATGAGAGATGAAAGATGAAATAGATGATGAGAGGCCTTGACTTTAAAGATGATTTCATCTTGCAGAGTATAGATGATAACCACAGACTATTCTAGATAGTCCAATGGAAAGCTGGCAGGCTCGCAATCTGTAGGTGTTTTTGAACTATGTGTTCACCAGATGTACTCTAAAAACCCTGGAAGCTATGGACCTAGTGCCTTATAAATGAACTTTGGCAGCTATGGACTTAGTGCCTAATAGTTAACATTAGAAGCTGTGCCTAACATATAACATCAACAACTATGGACTTAGTTCTTGTTGGATCAACCCTGGCAGCATTGGACTTCGTACCTATTCCTTAGGAATGAATAAATGAAGAATAGATGATTCTTAGGGAAGATCCTTAAGAATAAAGAAGATAACGGGGATGGGAAATTGGGTTAATTGTTTGATGATTAAACATAATAATTATATAATTATGGGTTGAAAACCCTATTTACTCACCAGGTTTCCCATCCTGACCACTCAGTTTATTGTATCACATGTGGCTATAGGAAATATACATTGTGCTAAGAGATTCAAGGAGTATTAAGCCAGTAGTTTAATTACTGTAAGGCTTGTAATATTTCGTTATGCTTATGTCTCTGTATTGATGAGGACATCCCAATGTTATAATATAAATAAAAATATATTTCTTCGGAAATGCTTTGATAATATCATTATCATGTTTTTCTGGGAACAAATTCCGCAATATTATTCTTCAAAAAGGATACTCTGATTTTTAAATAAGCATAAACAAATCAGTCTTTTCTGGCCGTAAAAATGGGGATGTCGCAGCTTCCTTTTTATGGTAACTTAATGAACTGCAAGACAATACAGGACTCACACTTAGATCAGGAAAAGTCACAAGGTTGCTAAGACAGTAGTAGTTGAGCTATTTTGTTCATTTTCGTCATTACCGTTGTTTCGGTAATGACTACTAAGATAAATATTATTCCGACCTTAGCGGTTATTACGAATCGAGTACGAATTTAGTTGAAAGATCGAATGAAACGATAATCGAAGCGGTCAATAGAAGTATCACGATCATTGTTAAGACTAAGAAACCTGTAGCTAGAAATTCTACTTGTTATGATGTGACTACATCACATTATAACATGAAGGAAGGTATCGTCCATGCTAGAGTCTGACTTAAAGAGACCCGAGTCTAGCCACTACATCATGCGATGGAAGGTCATTAGAGCATGACCGTTCAATCTGTTATGGTAGTCAAAGTAAAGACCTTATCTTAGGTTAATCTATTCTAGAAGGAGCAGGAGTCTCTGATGAAGATCGAATTTAGAATGAAGGGCAAGTGGGAGATGGAGCACCGGCAGTAATCGAGAAGTCCAAAGAGTTAGAAACTGATCTAAAATGACATAAGAGTTATGATTATTACTTACGATGGAAAGTTAACATGTAGAGTCATTATACGAACCCTGTTTTGTTGATGATTTCGTGACGTAATCATCCTAACGGGGAGATAATTGTAACACCCACATGATAGGGCTAGATGATAGGATAATAATTTGTCACGACGATGAATATAAATTATAGATAAAATATTATTTAAGAAAAATAATCCAAATAAAAGTCATAGTATTCGTAAAAGTGAACTCTTGCATATAGAGAATGATCACATTTGACTTCAGGAGGGGAAGTTATGATTTTTCGAAGTTTCAGCGTAGCAATACGTGACTAAGAAACCTAAATTGAAATCGGTCGATTGTTAGAAAAATAATCTAAATGAGAGTTGAAGATATTGTCAATACCTACCCGTCGATATAAAGACAGTTGAGAATGCATATCGTATGAAAAAGTTATGATTTTACACGGACTTTAACAATCTAAGTCTGTTAAAATATAACTTTAAAAATAATTCAAAATTAGCCGACAGAGTCAAAAAGAATATTTTAGATATCGTTGGTAGCTACGCGTGGATATAAAGAACATTAAAAACGGAGCTCGTATGAATAAGATATGATTTTTTTGAAGAATCAGAAAATTCGCACGCACAGGCGCGCACACCAACAAGGAGCGCGATGCACACTTACAAGATGAAGCAGCCCCGCCCATTAGCCATCACATGCCAAGCAACGACTGAAGCCACGTTATCCACCCCGACCAGATGCACGGTGTACAGGCCAAGTGCACGACGCACATAGTCGATTTCCAACCTATAAAAGGCTGCAACACCTTATTTGACATTCACACCATCCCAACTCATTCTATCGAGTTCTCTCAACATTAGTCCAATTTTCCTTTAGTTTTGAAGATTCTGGAAAAGCTATGAGTTCCCTGAGCCCCCCGACGACTACTAGCTATCAGGCTAGAGTTCTGTCAGTGTAATTTCCAGACTTTTGTCAGAAAAATCTTTTTAAATTAAGCTACACTTATATTGTTTCAATTATACCTTATATTTATATTCATAGTCGTTATTATGAAACTACAAATAAGATTTATTAGTGATTCCAAGTCAAAATACTGATTGATCTACTTACAAGAATGATATCTAGGCTGAATTTAGTGAGGTGTTTAAAGTGAGATTTCAAAACAATATACTCTATATACCAAACGGACCCTAGCTTCGATATGATCCTACATAGTTGTTCCTTACTTGATAGATCATGATGTAGACAGTTGTTGGATTAGTGTCTAAGCCCATAACTATATTTGGTATGTACTTGACCCGGTTGTACCATGGTCCTTTTGGGTTGCCTTCACCAAAACAACTTGATTGGATGAATAATGAATAAAGAGGTTATTATGGTTTATTAATATATTATATTAATAATATATTAAAAGAGAAATCATATTGTTTAATTAATATTGGTCAAAAATTAATTTAGAACTAATTTTGTGGTCAAAAGAGTTAATTAAATCAAGGGGACCGATACAATAATTATAAGATAGTTAAATAGTTGGGCTTAGGGTCCATAAGGAAGCAATGGAAGAATTCTATGTGGGAGTCCACATAGAAATCGTCCAAGGGGCCTTCTGGAAGGATCCTTTGGGCTGCTAAAGGACTAAGCAACTGGATTAGGGTTTTGACTGAAACCCAAACTACTCGGGTATATAAGAAACCCTTGGGATAGCCAAAATCAGTCACTGAACCCTAAGAATGATAGCCATCCGACTTTTGAGCCTCCTCCCTCTCTCTCCAAGATTCTCTAATTCCTTTGGTGTTTGTGATGCATTAGAGGCATCACATTTGAGGTGCTAGGTTCTCAAAGGTTCAAGATTATCAAGCTACAATCAAAGGTAACATTCTCACTTGTTTATTTATGTTGATTTTGATTTTTGTATGCTAGAGTTAGGGTTTATAAGCTTTGGATGATTATTGCATGTACATTTAGAAAACCTAGATCCAAAGCTTTATGGTTTGCATGTGCACCATGGGATTGATGTTTTGCTCATGACCCAACAGTGGTATCAGAGACTAGGTCGTTTTTCTTTTGTATTTGATGCATAGCTAAATTGTTCAAAGCTCAAAAGTCGAAAAATTTGCATCTGACTGATTAACTTGTCGAGTCACCTTATGAACTCGACGAGTCAGGGCTACTCGACGAGTCCAGTCTGTGACTCGGCGAGTCAGCTCGTCTGTTGGCAGATTTTTCGGGATTTTGGCCAGAATTGTATTGGGATAATTACTAAAAACGTTTTTGACAGATAAACTTCGAATTTTTCAATATGGTATTGATTATCCTAATACAATTGAAAGATAATTGTCAATAAATAAGATAATTGTTTATAAGATAAAATTAATTATTTTTATTTTTGATTTGAATTATCTTGCCTTGAAACAGATTAGGTCAAATTATGTGATAAAAGATTAATAATATGATTATTTAATTATTTTTCAAATTTGATCTATAAGATGTTTTGAAAAGTTTCAAAAACTTGCCCTCAAGTTTTGGAATTTAAATTTTCGATTAATAGTTTTAATTTTGAATTATTTAAATTCTAAACCTTAGAATTTTACAAGTTTAAATTCAATCCTTATACTATTATAATATTATAAGATTAATAATTATATATATGTAGAAGATAAGCTAGTCTTACCGTTAGTAGGCCTCATTCACGAAGCCGATCTATAAGGGGGTATAAGGTTATTGCCTATAAAATGGTGGTTTAATGGGTGTCCACTCTCACCCACCGCTTCCTTGATTGGTGGAGGGTCGTTAGCCGAACGGGTAGGATAGGGCAACTAATTCCTCATTAATAAGTATTATGATTTTAATAAAGTAACTAAATGTTTTTATAAATTCCCAATCTTAGTTACTTTAGGTAAAATGTGAAATGATGCTATTCCATGAAATTACACTTTGCACCTTGCCAAGTCGTTAGTGGAGCGTGTGTGGTTAACCGACACACTAATTTGGGACTAGCAAAGGTGGCAAAGGGTAGCTCGATGTTTCTCATAGATCAATGGAGCGTGTGTGGCTAACCGCAAATTGATTAGGTGGTAAATGACATCGAGAGTACCAAGTACATTTGCATGGTTATTCACACCTTGTTTGTGATCCTCAGTATCCCAGTCATAAACTTGAAGGGAATAATCGATATTTAAACATGTCACTGAAAACTTCAATGAATCTCAAAAGAATCTAGGAATTTCAATTCATTTAAGACTTAAAATCCTTTTCGTTTTTCATGGTGGAAATTGGTAAATCGTCATTTACCTACCTTCATATTCTTTGCAATTAGATTACGACATCCCTCTTCTGAATTGTAAATAATTATGTTGGGTCCTAGCCCTAATTTCTCATTTGGGTGTTTAATTGGGGATTATTATCTAATCTAAACTTTGTTCCTTTTCTATTTCAGATGTCTACTCAAAACAACAACGCTTCTGGCTCGACCCCTTCTGGCTCATTCTCACTCATGAACTTGTGTGGGAGGGTGATATTTGATGGAACCGATTTTAATGATTGGACCCACAACATACGCATGGTCACCCGCTACGAGGACAAAGAGTATGTTCTCGACAAGGAGATGAAGGAGGTTAACATGACCACTGCTACTCATGAGGAAATTAATGCGTACAAAACTCATGAGTGTGATGTTACGAAGGTTCATTGCATCATGCTCGCAATAATGACTGTTGAACTCCAAAAGTCCTACAAGGACTGTTGGATTAGTGTCTAAGTCCATAACTATTTTGGTATGTACTTAACCCGATTATGAGCATGGTCCTTTTGGGTTGCCTTCACCATAGCAATATGTAGGATGAATTAAGGAGAGAGAAAGGTTTAATTATGATTTATTAATATATTATAAGAATAGTATATTAAAGGAGAAATCATATTGTTTAATTAATATTAGTCAAGAAATAATTAAGAATTAATTTTGTGACTAAAAGAGATTAATTAAATTAAGGGGACTGATATTGTAATTATAAGATAGTTACAAAGTTGGGCTTAGGATCCGTTAGATGGCAATGGACGAATTCTATATGGAGGACCATAAAGAAATCGTCCAAGGGCCTTCTGGAATGGTCCATTGGACTGCTTAGGGCTTAAGCAATCAGATTAGGGTTTCCTAGTTGCAAACCTTAATAGCCTACATGTATATATAGGACCCTTATGCCCCAAAAACGTGGACAAGTGTTCCTCTAGGGTTTCCAGCCATTTTTGGTGCATCCACTCTCCTCCCTCTTCATCCAAGTTGCTTAGTGGTGTTTGTGACTCCATTAGAGGTGCAACACTTGAGGCACTAAGCTTTCTGAAGCAAGGATTGATTGTTATTGCTATATAACAATCAAAGGTAATTACTAAACCCTTATTTCAGTTCTTTTTTGATAGATCTAGGGTTTGTAAGTCTTGGATTCATTGCATGTACAATAGAGAAACCTATATCCAAGCATTAGGGTTTGTATGAGCACATAGGATTGTTCTTATGCTTAAAACCCATCAGTGGTATCAGAGCCTTGATTGGTTTCTGTTGTATGTGATGCAATTGTCGTTTTTCTGCTGAAAATCAATTTTTTTGCCTCTGCCCGACTCAACTCGGCGAGTTGGCCCTACTCGGCGAGTTTAGGACTGACTCGGCGAGTCCGGGAGTCTGACAGAGTATATTTCGGGATTTACTTGCTGTTTTGTTGTAGGATTGATGCCAAAATCGTTTTTTGATAATTAAATCCGAATTTTATTGTATGTAAATGATTATCCTTACCAAAACAAAAGATAATTTCAATTCTTTTGAATAATAGTTTCTTTATATGATAAATATAGATTATTCAAATTATTTGGTAATTATCTTGTGACTAAAATTGGATTAGGTCAAATATAGATAATCACTAAATTAATTGTTTGATTTATATTATTTGTTATTTGATCCCTAGTAAGTTTGAATAGTTTCAAATTACTCCCTTTAGGTTTTATAGTTTAAATTTGAACTTAAAAGTTTTGTTTTTGAAATTTAAATAGTTAAACCCTAATGTTTTGAAAAGTTTCAGAACTTGCCCTCAAGTTTTGGAATTTAAAATTTTGATTAAAAGTTTAATGTTGAAATATTTAAATTCTAAAATCTAATGTTTTGAAATGTTTCAAAACTTGCCCTCAAGTTTTGGAATTTAAAATTTTGATTAATAGTTTAATTATGTAATATTTAAATTCTAAAACTCTAGTATTTTGAAAAGTTCAAATTACACCCTCATGGTTTTGTTAAGTTAATTAAAGTTTAATTAAAAGAGAAAGTTAATAAAACCACCTAGTATTTTAAAAGTGTAAAATACACCCTATACTATATATATGTAACATTAAAAGTCTAATATTATATATATGAGTAAAGAGTCAGTCTTACCGTTAGTAGGCCTCATTCACGAAGCTGGTCTATAAGGGGTGTTTAAGGAAATTGCCTATAAAATGGCGATTGAATGGGTATCCACTCTTACCCACCACACTCTTGACTAGTGGAGGGTCGTTAGCCGAACGGGTAGGATAGGACGAAACCTTCCATTATAAGTATAATGAAGTACAAAGTAACTAAATGCTTTTACAAATTCCCAATCTTAGTTACCTTAGGGCAAAATGTGAATTTGTATGCTAATCCATGGAATTACACTTCGTACCATTGTCAAACGTTAGTGGAGCGTGTGTGGCTAACCGGCACACTAATTTGGGATTGACATTGGTGGCGAAGGGTGGCTCGATGTTTATCATAGATCAATGGAGCGTGTGTGGCTAACCGGCACATTGATTAAGTGATAGTAGCAATTGGGTGCACCACATGATTCGTATGGTTATTCACACCTTGTTTGTGATCCTCGGCATCCCAGTCGCAAACTTGAAGGGCATAATTGAGATTAAACATGCCATTGAAAAGTTCAATGAATCTCAAAAGATCTAGGAGTTTCAATTCATTTAAAACTTAAAAGTCTTTTTGTTTTTCATGGTGGAATTGGTAAATCGTCATTTACCTACCTTCAAATATTCTGCAACTAGATTACGGCATCCCTCTTCTAGGTTGTAGAGTATTGTGTTGGATCCTAGCCTTGATGTTTCATTTGGGTGTTACATCAAAGATTCTTATCAACTAACTTGAATTTTCTCCTGTTTTGAAGATGTCTAAATCTTATAATGGTCTTCCCAAGTCCCTTGGAACAAGCTTTCCAAATGAAGATGACGTTCCACGATACGATCAAGGAAATGAGAGTCATGCTTCACTTCCTCCACCTCCTCCAATTATTCTCCCTAAAGGCTTGAAAAGTTAAAGCTCACTCAAGCCCTATTGGCAAGTAAACACGAAGATGGGAAACCTGTGTGTGCACACATCTTAGAGATGAAGTCACACATTGATAGGTTAAGGATGATGGGTGTCGATATCTCAGAAATGTTGGCTGTTGACTGGGTTCTTCAGTTACTTCCTGAATCATATAGTGAGTTCGTTAGAGAGTACTATATGATGGACCATGACGTGACCCTCATTGATTTGACCTATTTGCTTATAGATGTTGAATCAGAAATGATTTGGCGTGCTGATCGAGCAAATTTGTCTGGCAAATCAAACTCCCAAACTTCAATGGACATTGAAAATGGTGATATTGGAAATCCAGAAAAGGTAAATTCTGAGATAGTTCCTTGTGCCATTCCAAAAGAGTCCATCTGCTTCTACTGCCAAGAGAAGGGGCATTGGACACAAAGCTGCCCTGTTTACCTGAGAGATCTAAGAGATGGGAGAGTCAAGACGTATGGCTCTACTTCAGGTAAAATCCAATAACTAACTCTATCAGTTCCTATTCTTTGATTTTCAATACATGATGTGATAAGATTACATTTTGATGTTTCGAAGGATCGAAAAAAAGAGAGGAAGCTTAAGGGAAGAAGTAAGCTGAATCTGATCGTGAAGAAATGGATTTCGATCGCATTGCTTGAAGATCGGATTTTTGAGCTACTACTTTAGAGTTAGAATAGATTGCATAGAAATTGAAATAGCATAGTTTTCATTTGAATTGAATTGTAAGGACAAGTTTTTCCGCAATAAAATGAATTTTGATTTCGTCCTATTTATTTATCCTTGCAATGGCATATGTGAAAATGGATGTTTATGTATTTCTAATTTTAGCAATGTTGAATTGGATGTGATTCTTGATTATGTTATTTGTGAAATGTCCAGGATTTGCCAAATAAAGGAAGATTCTCATCGCCCAAGTTTCAATTGGACAGAAACTTGGAATCATACAACTTGGTTGCGTGATGAATGAGAAACTTCATATTTTGGAAATTAGACTAATTCTTTGGCAAAAGTTTCAAGAGAAGGACCAGGAGATCGAGCATACTAGGTTGTGCGTTGATCAAGTCCACCACAAGAGTGATAAAGATATTTGTCATGATTTACTAAAGTTTAGTAAATATGGTTATACTTATAAGATTAAGTATAATTCTGAGTTGATTGAAAGAGTTTCAATCAATAGCAGAACGAATAAGAAGAATCAAGTAGGCAGAAAGATAAAAGTTTCTCCATTCCAAGAAGAAGGGAGAGTACCTTTTATTGTGTTTTATGCTATGTCTTAATGATTAAGAACCATATCTCAATTGATCCTCTAAGTGAGTCTTAGTGCATTTGTATGTCTAAGAAGAGGAATCGAGAATTGTGGAAATGGTTAAATCAAGAAGTCAATCATACTTCGTTCCAATATCAAGTTTTAGAGTCAAGATTGTAACTTGAGTGACAAGTCTTAAGTAGGTTTATAACACTCGTCAGATGTGGAATTTGGAAAAGTTTTCTTGTTCTTGCACATTTGAAATTGGTAAGTTGTGATGTCTTGGATAAGACAAAGACCAACTAGAACCAATTATTTGAAGTGATAGTCTTGATAAAAACTACACTAACTCTTGAATATTTGTTTTGTCAAGGAATGTTTCTTGACAAGAGAATCTTATATGTCAAGGAGTCAGTGGGAGTCTTAATGGTCTTGAAAGGTTTCAAGAACAAATCAAGAATAAACCTAGTTGATCATCACTAGCACACGACTTGAGGTTTAAAGCCTATCGTGGATGACATACTCTTTTTTTTCTGTGCCATTCCAGTTGAGTTAATTATGCATAAAGACAAAGCACCTTGATCAATGGAAAGTACATTGATATGAAAGGGTGAGTTGCTTGGAAGACATGGTGGGCACTCATGTTACCATGAGGCAAGAAATCAAAATTGAACAAGTTCAGTCCATATGGTTTTGGATTTGTCGCAAACTTTCGTTTTGACAAATTCACATGGATAGGAACACATACATCATAAAATCTAAGTGTTATAAGGTTTTCCTCCTTCATGAAAATGATTATGAGGAAATGCTTTCACTAAGAGAGATTTTAAGAAGATAGCAATTGTGAAAATTGTATTCTCAAATTCGATTATGATTACGGCATCCCTTTTCATAGTTCGAATTATGAGATTTGGCAATTGATCTGAACATTTGGGACTTAGTAACATAAATTCTGAATTGTTTAGACACACATGTGAGCTATCTAAGGCAAAGGTGTATGAGCTTAAAAAGCTTAGATAAAGGCTTATCAAAGCATTAGGTATTAGAAATATGAACTTAAGGAATTCAATAAGCATTGTTTTTCTAGAAGTTCAATTGTTTTCTAAATACATGTCAAAGCTAGTGGGAGCATAAGTGTTATGCTGGTAAGAAAATAATCATCATGTTAGTGGGAGCATGATTATTATGGTAAGTATTGCAAGTTAGCAATATTAATTATAGAAAACAAAGATTCATCTTGCAAAGTTGCAAGGGTTGAAAAGTTGTTTTGCTATAATTAATGGAGAGAATATTATACTTCGTTTCAAAATTCTAAAGCTTAGATCGAGAAATGTTAATAAATTTAGTCAAGGATACATAGTGCATTCTCAAAATTCGATTATGATTACGGCATCCCTCTTCATAGTTCGAATTGTGGCAACAGGGCACATAAAATATTATGGCAGAAGGCTGATAAAGTATCACGTCTTTATGTGAGACATTATGCATCGTGTCCAATACGCTTCGGGTATAGGATCGATTGCATATGCTATAATATTTGACCATTCTAATATTTTCCAAATGCCTAGAGCATTAAGAGGGGAAAAGGACTAGAAATGGTTTTGACTAAAATAATTAAACAACTATCAAAGGACGATCTGAGGTTCACTGAGGATTTGTCACTTGTGAGTAGTTGGAAGTATAGTATTGGATGGACTATATTGACATTATTATGAATAGATAGGATTCTATTAAGAATGAGTTGTCATATGGCAAATATGGAAATGTTTCCATTAATGGGAGTTGGATATTAAGAATCTATGTAGATTAGAAACTTTTATGCAAAAGGATGTTCAAAGGAATGTACTTTGAGTGAGAGACATCACATCTATAAAATTGTTTTGTAACAATTTTTGATAGAGATCTTAGTAATTTCATTAGCCAAGTCCTAGTGACTTTTGTGCTATGACTTTACGAAAGGGTCGTTGCATAAAATGTTAGAATCTAACATATTCTAATAGTTGTATTCTTACACTAATGATAAGGATTAGGGATTGTGAAATGAGTTTCATTGGAAAAGGTTTTCAATTGATCTAATTTTACAAAGTATGGACCATAGGAAACCAAAGTGTGCATGCTTGGAGCATGGGACAATTGTGGTTATAATTCGAGTAATAAGTTGATTTTCTGAAACAGTAAGCAATGAAGAATGAGTAATCAATATGGTGTTTAAATAAAAGTGTTTTTATTTACGCTCAAAAAGTTTTGGGACCATATAGGATTAATATTACTATTGCGTTTCACTTTGCATGTTTTGACTTCCAGAATAACTAGGTTATTCGAACCTCCACGGTCGGTCATACGTTGGAAGTAGGTATGAAGGAAGACTGTCATGAATCTGTCTGTAGATTGTCTAAAGTGTTTAGACATAGCACAAGTTTGCCGCAGAGTTCATGAGTGCTTTGATAAGATTAAAGTATTGGATTAAACCCACGCTCACTTGAATCACTTCATGGTTTTATCATGAGTGATTGGTGAGACGATAACATTGTATATTCTTGAAACCGAGACATGTGAGTTGTTATTTGCTGGTCGGTTGCACATTGATGATAAGTAAACGCACCAGTAACTTGGTGTTATAAAACTTATTGTTGTGTGTGATTCGATTAGTAGGTGCAAGAAAGCATTTGAGTCAAAGTTTATCCATTCCTTTTACCCAAGGTGGGATAAAAGCGATATCTGTGGGCCCCTCGATGATTTAGTGATGACAAAGGAAAGTGCTCGGCCGGGCCAGGACTGATTTGATTTGTTCAATTAGTCAGTCGTCATAAATCGGGAATCGGGAAACGACATATAGACTGAGAGAATGATTTCAATCCATGTGTCATGTCTACACGATATCTTGTAGAATGGAGGAATATATAATCCCTTATCTAAAGGACACGCGTATCTGATAAGATCAGAGTTGACAGCGGCTTTTGAAAGCTACGATTGCTGATCAGGTTCTGAAGTTATGCAAAATAGTTATTAGACTTATCCAAGTGGGAGACTGTTGGATTAGTGTCTAAGTCCATAACTATTTTGGTATGTACTTGACCCGATTATGAGCATGGTCCTTTTGGGTTGCCTTCACCATAGCAATATGTAGGATGAATTAAGGAGAGAGAAAGGTTTAATTATAATTTATTAATATATTATAAGAATAATATATTAAAGGAGAAATCATATTGTTTAATTAATATTAGTCAAGAATTAATTAAGAATTAATTTTGTGACTAAAAGAGATTAATTAAATTAAGGGGACTGATATTGTAATTATAAGATAGTTACAAAGTTGGGCTTAGGATCCGTTAGATGGCAATGGACGAATTCTATATGGAGGACCATAAAGAAATCGTCCAAGGGCCTTCTGGAATGGTCCATTGGACTGCTTAGGGCTTAAGCAATCAGATTAGGGTTTCCTAGTTGCAAACCTTAATAGCCTACATGTATATATAGGACCCTTATGCCCCAAAAACGTGGACAAGTGTTCCTCTAGGGTTTCCAGCCATTTTTGGTGCATCCACTCTCCTCCCTCTTCATCCAAGTTGCTTAGTGGTGTTTGTGACTCCATTAGAGGTGCAACACTTGAGGCACTAAGCTTTCTGAAGCAAGGATTGATTGTTATTGCTATATAACAATCAAAGGTAATTACTAAACCCTTATTTCAGTTCTTATTTGATAGATCTAGGGTTTGTAAGTCTTGGATTCATTGCATGTACAATAGAGAAACCTAGATCCAAGCATTAGGGTTTGTATGAGCACATAGGATTGTTCTTATGCTTAAAACCCATCAAGGACTACTATCCATACGAGATGCACGAAGATTTGATGGAAATGTACCATCAAAGTGCTAGGCAAGAGAGGTACGAGATCATCGCCTCAATGATGACTACCAAAATGAAGGATGGAGAGTCCATCACGACCCACTTGCAGAAAATGCAAAGGTTTGTGGACCGCTTGCTAAAGTTGAATGTGAACTTCGACAAGGAGTTGTCCATAGATATCCTTCTACACTCGCTACCTACTTGTTATGACCAGTTTCGTATGACCTATCATATGAACAAGGAGGAGATCACTCTGAGCAAGCTTCAAGGCCTGCTAAGGACTGCTGAGAGTAGTATAAAAGGGAAATCTGTTGCATCTGCTCCTACTACTGCTGCCCTTGTCTTGGCTATTGGGTAAGGGAAAGGAAAGAAGAGGAAGGCTCCTTCTAAGAGCCACAAGGATAAACCCATGATGGATCCTCTTCTAGCGGGACCAAAGCTGGTACTGCTACTCCTTCTTCCAACCCAAAAGAAGCAGAGTGCTTCTACTGTCACGACAAAAGGCATTGGAAACGAAGCTGCCCGAAGTATCTGCAGGACATCAAGGATGGGAAGATAAAGCCCTCCTTCGCAGGTATTTATACTATTCAATCTAACAACTCATCACATGCTATTTCTTGGGTCCTTGATACAGGATGTGGTTTTCACATTTGTTCTGATTTGCAGGGTCTAAGAAGAAGTAGGAATGTGGAGCATGGGAACATGAACCAGATCATGGGGAATAGGAAAGCGTTGCCTGTCACCAAGATTGGATTTTACTCTTTAGTGCTTAGTAGTGGGTTAGGTTTAGATTTAAATGATTGTTGCTACTCGTCAGAAATGGCAAGAAACATTATTTCTTTTCATGGTTTGTACATACAAGGTTTTAGATTTTCGTTTAATAATGAAATTGGTTCTATTAATGCTTTCTTGAATGGTACTTTCTATTTTGAAGCATTTCCTTGTAATGGAGTATATGAAACTGTGAATATTATAGATAACTTAGGAAATAATGTGTTGCATATTGATTCGTCCAATGGTTTGGACAAAGCATGCTTGTGGCATTATCGTCTTGGACATGTCAATAAGAAACGCATAGCCTAACTCCAAAAGGATGGAGTGTTGGAATCATTTGACCTCAAGTCGGATGATACGTGCGAATCTTGTTTACTTGGAAAGATGACCAAGTCACCATTCAATGGTACTTGTGAAAGAGGTGAGGTTTTATTGGATCTCATACATACGGATGTATGTGGGCCCTTTAGATCCACCACAAGGGATGCGGACCGCTTCTATGTGACTTTTACTGATGATTATAGCAGATATGGGTATATCTACTTAATCAAGCATAAGTCAGAAACCTTTAAAAGTTTCAAAGAGTTTAAGCAAGAAGTGGAGAATCAGTTGGGTAGGAAAATTACTATGCTCCGATCCGATCGAGGAGGTGAGTACCTTAGTATTGAATTCCACGACTACCTCAAGGAATGCAGAATTGTTTCGCAATTGACGCCAACTAGGACACCGCAGTTTAATGGCTGAGAGGCGAAATCGAACGTTGTTGGACATGGTTCGTTCCATGATGAGTTGAGCTTCGTTACCTATCTCATTCTGGGGGTATGCCTTAGAGAATGTCGCCCATATCCTTAATCTAGTCCCGACCAAGAAGGTTGCCAAAACACCTCACGAGATGTGGATATGGAAGGTTCCCTCGTTGGCACATATCAAGGTTTAGGGTTGCGAGGCTTTCGTAAGACGAGAGACTCACGACAAGCTCAAGCCTTGTAGTGAGCGGTGTATTTTCATCGGCTATCTGCAGAAGTCCTTTGGATATCTCTTCTATAGACCGAGTAACAATGTTGTCTTCGTTGCGAGCAGAAGGGTTTTCCGAGAGCGGGAACTCATATACCAAGAGGACAGTGGGAGGAAAATTGATCTTGAAGAGCTTCAAGAATCAAACGATGAAGGAACCTCTAACACTGGCGCTCAACCCGAGGAGGAAACTCCTGTTGAACCGATTGACGAGTCCCTACCTCTTAGACGTTCCAGTAGAGTTAGTATTCCACCCGTATTATATGGTTTCCATATAACTGCTGAGGGTGATACGTTTATTAGTGATAGCACACTAATAAATTTGGATGAACCTAACAACTACAAGGAAGCCATGGAACGGCCAGAGTCTGCGAAATGGACAGAGGCTATGGACAACGAGATTCAGTCCATGTATGACAATCAAGTTTGGAACTTGTTTGACAATGTGCCAGGTCATAATGATTCTTCAAGAAGAAGACCGACATGGATGGGAAAGTACACACATACAAGGCGCGATTGGTTGCAAAGGGCTTTACTCAAACTCCTAGAGTTGACTATGATGAGACCTTCTCACCAGTAGCGAAGATTAAGTCTATAAGGGTTGTGCTAGCCATAGCTGCATTTCATGACTATGAAATATGGAAAATGGATGTCAAAACCGCTTTCCTCAATGGAAAGTTGGCTGAAGATGTTTACATGAGCCAGCCAGAGGGTTTTGTCAATGTAGAGCACCCTAATAGAGTGTGTAAGCTTGAGAAATCCATTTATGGATTGAAACAAGCATCTCGTAGATGGAATCTTTGTTTTGATGAGAAAATCAAAGAGTTTGGCTTCTCAAGAAGCGAGGATGAGTCTTGTGTATATGTTAAAGCCAGTGGGAGTATAGTTAGCTTTCTTGTATTGTATGTGGACGACATACTGCTCATAGGAAACGACGTCTCAACCTTGCAAGAGGTTAAGTCCTGGCTTGGGAAGTGCTTCGCTATGAAGGACCTCGAAGAAGCTGCGTATATTCTAGGGATAAGGATATTGAGAAATAGGAGTAAAAGACTAATAGGACTTAGTCAAAGTACTTACTTGGATAAAGTGTTAAAACGTTTTAGCATGGAAAATTCCAAGAAAGGGGAGTTGCCAATCCAAAGCAATACCAAGTTGAGTAAGACTAAACTTCCGAGTACCGATGTCGAGATAGCAGAGTACCTTATGTTTCCGCAGTTGGCTCAATCATGTATGTTATGACATGTACTCACCCTGACGTGGCCTTCTCTTTGAGCATGGTCAGCAGATATCAAGGGAATCCCGGTAGAGGTCATTGGACTGCGGTAAAGAACATTCTTAAGTACCTGCGGATGACTAAGGAATCGTTTCTTATCCTCGGTGGGAGTGATGACTTAAGAGTGCGAGGGTATAGTGATGCTAGTTTTCAGATTGACCAGGATAATTTCTGATCTCACTCGGGCTGGGTCTTTACCCTGAATGGTGGAGCAGTGATATGGAAAAGTTCCAGGCAGGAGACCGTAGCTGATTCAACGTGTGAATCATAGTACATAGCAGCGAGCGAAGCGTCGAAGGAGGCAATATGGCTAAAGAACATCATCGGAGACCTTGGAGTTATACCTGCCATAAAGGAGCCTATGGAGATTTTCTGTGATAACGAAGGTGTGGTTGCCTTAACCAAGGAACCGAAGGATCATGGCAAATCCAGGCATATCGATAGAAAATATCATTTCATTAGACATCGGGTAGAAGAGGGACTCCTCGTAGTGAAGAGGGTATCGTCAGAGGATAACCCAGCAGATCCCCTTACGAAGGAACTGAGTAGGGTTAAGCACTTGCAGCATGCTAGGAGCATTAGGTTGAAGGACGATATTAGTTTTAGTGATTAGATAGCTTTTAGAAACTTGTAATAGATAAATTGTAATTAACATTTTATGATTAAATAAAGGAGTTTTATTTATAAGTAAAGTTAATGTCTTGTGTTAATTATTTACTATTGTTTCACTTTGCAAGTCTTGACTTCGTAAATAATAAGATTATTTAAACTATCCACAGTCAATCATACATTGGAAGTAAGTATGAAAGAAGACTGTCATGAATTGGCGTGTAGATTGTCTAAGCGTTTAGACATAGCAAAGGTTTGCTGCAACGTTCATGAGTGCTCCTGAAATAAGATTTGAGTATTGGATTAAAATTGCGCTCATATGAATCACTTCATGGAATTTAATCACGAGTGATTATAAGATGATAATATCATATAGTACTTAAACCAAGATATATGAGTTGTTGTTTACGAGTTGGTTGTGCATTGATAATGCGTAAACGCATCAGAAAACTGATGTTATAAAACGTACTGTTATGTACAATTTGATGAGTAAATAGTACAAGCATATAAGTCGAATTTTATTTGTTCCTTTTATCCTACGAGATTAAAACCGATATCTTGGGCCCCTCGATGATTTTGTTTTGACTTATGTGTCAGGCCTGATCAGGACTGAATTGATGTGTTCAATTAAGTTCTATGTCAGAAAAATCAAAGATCGAGAAACAAACTGCTGGACAATAAGTATGACTATGTTCTGTGTAATTGTCCACACGATATCTTGAGAACGGAAAACTATACGATCCCTTATCTAAAGGACGTGTCAGAGATCGACAGCGGCTTTTGAGAGCTACGATTGCTAATAGGATTTTGAAGTCGTACTTGCATTTATAGTTATTAGACTTATCCAAGTGGGAGACTGTTGGATTAGTGTCTAAGCCCATAACTACATTTGGTATGTACTTGATCCGGTTGTAGCATGGTCCTTTTGGGTTGCCTTCACCAAAGCAACATGACTGGATGAATAATGGAGAAAGAGGTTATGATGGTTTATTAATATATTATATTAATAATATATTAAAAAAGAAATCATATTGTTAAATTAATATTGGTCAAGAATCAATTTAGAATTAATTTTGTGGTCAAAAGAGATTAATTAAATCAAGGGGACTAATACTGTAGTTATAAGATAGTTACATAGTTGGGCTTAGGATCCATATGGAAGCAATGGACGAATTCTATGTGGGAGTCTACATAGAAATCGTCCAAGGGGCCTTCTGGAAGGATCCTTTGGGCTGCTTAAGGACTAAGCAACTGGATTAGGGTTTTGACGGAAACCCTAACTGCTCAGCTATATAAGAAACCCTTGGGATAGCTAAAATCGGCCACTGAACCCTAAGAAGGATAGCCAACCGACTTTTGATCCTCCTCCCTCTCTTTCCAAGATTCTCCAATTGCTTTGGTGTTTGTGATCCATTAGAGGCATCACATTTGAGGTGCTAGGTTCTCAATGGTTCAAGATTATCAAGCTACAATCAAAGGTAACATTCTTACTTGTTTATTTATGTTGATTTCGATTTTTGTATGCTAGAGTTAGGTTTTATAAGCTTTGGATGGTTATACATGTACAATTAGAAAAACTGGATCCAAAGCTTTAGGGTTTGCATGTTCACCATACGATTGATGTTTTGCTCATAACCCAACAACAATGAGGAATCTAGACTATCATTAGTCGCCATGAATATAAGACTAAGACTTAGCAATAAGAACCTAGGTCACATAAGAGGAAAAGCTAAGTAATAAATCGAAGCGCTGCCCAACTTTTTGAGTCATCTACCTTAACAAGTGAGCGCATATTTACTTCCATCTTACACGTATATATGAACTATCTAGATAATTGAATGCTATATGTGCTTATGTGCAAAGATGTTCTGTGTTAGATGAAATATTATAAAGATAAATTTTACATGATCTATACGTATATGTATTTATAAATATATAATATAGTGGGTAACGAAGGGTAATGAAAGACACCATAGGATGATGAAAGTTAAGATGTCATAGTATGATGAAAGATGTAGGAAATGATAGGATACCACGACTTTAGAAATGATACTAGCATAAGAAGGATGTAGAAATGGTACTAGTGTACTAACGATGTATGAATGGTACTAGTGTACCAATTATGTAGTCACCTAGAAGAGTATAGGTGCCAACCACCAGACCAATCATGACAGTCTTATGGAACGCAAGGTAGGTTAATAACCTGTAAGCAATGGAAATTATGTCTATTTGATATACTCTACTTCCTACTGACACGTATTGCAGAGAAATCCCTGAAACAATATTGTCAGTAACGATTATTAAGACGATCCATAGGACAGATCCTTAGGAATGAATATAGAAAGAAAGTTACTGACATGTATTGTAGAGAAATCCCTAAAACAATATTGTCAACAACGATGACTATGATAACCCTTAGGATAGATCCTTAGGGATAAAATAAGATGAAAATGGGGATGGGTAATCGGGTTAATTGTTTGATATGAAATAAAAAATTAAACAAATTAACTATATTATTGTTGGTTGAAAACCCTATGTACTCACCAGGTTTCCAACGTGACCCACTCAGTTTCTTTGTATCACATGAAGCAGTACAAATATTATGATGTTCGAACCTAATGAGAGATTCAAGGAAATATAGGCCATTGTATAAAATATTGTAAGGTCTGTAATGACTATGTATATGCTTATATTTCTTGTATTAGTTATGACATCCCAAAGTTTTTAATAATCAATTAAAAAAAATTCTTCGGAAAATACTTTTACTGGATCAATTCCGCATTTATAAATAAACTATGTTTTAAAATAAGCATAAATAAAACGGTCTTTTCTGGCAGAGAAAAATGGAGATGTCACAAACAGATCTGGACATCTGTTGTTTGTCCCATGATTTCATTGGATTCCAATTTTTAAGCATCCCTTATGTTATAATGACTTGTAATTTGAGTTTTCAAATGCATTTATCTATAAGTCTTAGATTACTTTTAATAATATAGTAATGTATTGTTGGATCTATATGCCCAAGAATCATTATGGAGTGATATTGCTAATAATATATGATCCTATAGGGTCACACCTTTATCAAGTTGGCACAATTTGTATATTTAATATTAATATGATTATTAATAAATAATATCAATTCTTGTATTTTAATTAAGGAATAATTATTGTTTTGTGAAAATAATAATTATAAGAGACTATTACTAGTTATTATTTCATATGGTATGAATTAATAAGTCATGTATAATATTTTGGACTAGTTGGATTCTTTTGTCTTTTATCTAAAGACAAAGTTTATATTTTATCAACTTGGAGTTTATAAAAAATAAAAAATCTTTCTTGTAAAAGATGGCATGGCCGAAAGTTGGTAAAGGTGTGGGAGGTTGCTTGTCAACCTTCCACCTTTTGTCTCCCATGCTTCTAAAGGCTACTATTACTTTAGATTATTTTAATAGTTGGGCCTTACCTTTCATGGACTATACAAGATTGTCTTATGAATGAGAAATGTGCAAGTTTTTGGTCTCATTTCTTCTCTTGAAGCACATGGCCGAAACTCTCTCTTCTTTTCTTCCTCTCTCTCTCTCTCTCTCTCTCTCTCTTTTGAAGTTAGTTTGGTGGTTTAGAAGACCTCTTGAGTTGTTCCCTTTAGTGCTTATTTGAGTTAACCACTTAAAGGCTTAAGACACTCAAGAATACAAGAAGGAACTAGCATTCCAAGTGCCTTACTCTTGATGGTGGATACTTGTAGAGAAATCATACACTTTGATTTTTGCTATCTTCATCAACACCCCAAAACCAAGTGGGTTCAAAGGCTTCAAAGGTTATCTCTAAAACATCCTATGGTTGTTTTTTATTTCATTCTAACCAAGTGGGTTCCGTTGCCGGTTTTTGTGAAAACAAACTTTTATTTCGTATCAAAACTCATCAGTGGTATCAGAGCCACCTTTTATATGTTAGAATGATCTTTTATTTTTGATAATCTTTGGTTTTTGGAAAACAAACATGGATTTCTTTTGGTTAAGAAAAATTCATATTTGTCTTCTTTGGCAACTTCTTGGTTAAAATTGTTTATTTTTATATATAACCAGTTTTCATGCATTTTGGTTGTATAAAAGTTGCCTTAGAAAAAACAAAGAGTTGTTTTTTATAATATTTGATATGTTGTTGTGTATAAACAAGCCATTTGGACCTTTGTGTTGTGTTTGGTTGATATTTATTTATTCATACTATGTAATAGATATATATGTATTTTTTTTATTTGTTGATTTGTTGTAATAAATTAGTTAGACTATTTGTATTTATTTTAAATGTAACAAGATGAAAAAAATTACTGATATGGGCTTATTTAGTCATAAAAATCATGCATGATCTTAATACTTTATGTTAATTTTATCTCAAATAATGAACCAAAGGTGCTTAATTTACTTAAATATTTCATTTTCAGCAACAAAGACATGCTCGAATGGAAAAGGAAGCGGATTTAGCGATTGGAGGCTTGGATCTTGGATTTTGAAGAAAGAAGGATGTTGTTGGACAGCTTGACCCCTCGTCAGTGTTTTGGCCATATCTCATGAACCGTAACTCCGATTGACAAGATTCAAAATGTTCTGAAAACTAGACACAATTTCGGACGACCTTCGTGTTTTGAGAAAATGCTGATTCCAAATGGACTCGACGAGTTGGGCATCAACTCGACGAGTCACGTCGAACTTTCGCGATTCTGGAGTCGCTGACTTGCCGTACACGGGTTTTAAGTGACGGACTCGCCGAGTAGGTCACTGGACTCGATGAGTCACCTCTGTTTTGTGAAAATCTATATAAAGGGCATTCCTGCCCGATACCCTAGGATATAGATGAACCCTTGGAGGCCAATTGTCGACTAAAGGTGCTGCTGGAGCGTGGGAAGCAAAGGAATCAACCCTACATTCAATTTTAAGGAGAATCAAGGCAAAATCAAGTTTACTCTTTACCTAATCTCTTGTTTGAACTATGTTTTTACCAATTGATTTCGTTTTTGAGCTTGTTTCTACTGTAATCATGAGCTAAAACTCATACCTTCTATTTAGGATAGATGATTTTGTGATTATGGTTTGATTTTGTGGTTGGATTAATTTAATTTGGTGAGCTTGTTTTATTAAGCTTGTTAAAGAACATTATGCATTAACCATAACTATTTTCTATTAATAGCTAAGTAATTAAGCTGCATGAACATCTCTTAATCGCTTATCTCATATGATTTATGTGAACACATTGCTATATGCCTAGGAATAGTGAATATGAAACTAGGATTAACTAGAGAATGGGTAAATTAATGTGTGAGCTTGTGTGATACACCATCAACAAGAGGTTAATTGAATCACCAATTTAATTAGCCAATTACAAGTCTTATTTAACCCGAATAATTAAACTAGGGAATTTATTAGTTTAATCACTTGATCACTGCTTGAATTAATTTGTTTTCTAAGGATTAGTAATAGCGAACGTGAACCTAATCACACTAATCGGTAGCCAATGCCAATTAATCCATTGCACTTGTCATAAAATCAACCGTAGGAATAAATGATTCAAACCTAAACAGAAGTCTCCTTAATTATTGAATTTAGTTGATTTTTATTTACTTAGCTCTTAGTTTCTTAGTTTAAGTTTTAGTTAATTGTTTAAGTTTCTAGTCTTGCAAAACTAGAGAAAACCCTCCTTTCTATTACTTGTTTTATTTAGATAATATTAGCATCTATTTTAATTGTTTACCGTTCCCGGTGTTAGATACCCTACTTACCTGAACTAAACTGTTAATCAATAGGTACACTGTCTTTCGTGTGTTTGTCTTTGTGTTTAAGTTAGTAGGATTAAAACTAGTTGGTTTCACACACATCAAGTTTTTGGCGCCGTTGCCGGGGAACGGTTCTAAATAGTTAATTTTATTTGCTAATTGTTATCATTTTATTAATTTGTTGATTAATTTTTTATATTTAGTTTAATTTTTTTTTATTTTTTTTTATTATGTATTTTCCAAATCTCGATGCTCTTGATGCCTTTCTTGAGGAAGTAGTAATTAAGCTATTAATTAGCTTAATTAAAATTGGTGAGTTTGTTTTGTTAAGCTTGTTAAAGATCCTCATGTGTTAACAACAACTATTTTCTGTTAATTAGCTAAGTAATTAAGCTGCATGAACATCTCTTAACTGCTTATCTCATGTGATTTATGTGAACACATTGTTATGTGCCTAGGAATAATGAATGTGAAACTAGGGTTAACTAGAAAATAGGTAAATTAATGTGTGAGCCTTGTGTGACGAACCATCAACAAGAGGTTAATTGAATTAGTAATTTGATTAGCTAATTACAAGTCTTACTTAACCCGAATCAATAGTCTAGGAAACTCATTAGTTTAACCAATTGGCCAATGTTTGAATTAATTTGTTTTCTAAGGATTAGTAATAGCGAACGTGAACCTAATCACTTTAATCGGTAACCAATAAGTATTAATCCATTGCACTTGCCATAAAATCAACCATAGAAGTAAATGAATTGAACCTAAACATAAGTCTTCTCCATTATTGAATTTAGTTGATTGTTTATTTGCTTTAGCTGTTAGTTGCTTAGTTTGCGTGTTATTTGATTGCTTAAGTTTCTAGTCTTGCAAAACTAGAGAAAATCCCCTTTCTATTACTTGTTATATTTAGATAATATTAGCATTTATTTTAATTGTTTACCGTTCCCTGTGTTCGATACCCTACTTGCTTGAACTATATTACTAATCGATAGGTACACTGCCTTTCGTGTGTTTATTTTGTGTCTAAGTTAGTAGGATTAAAACTAGTTGGTTTTACACACATCAAGTTTTTGGCGCCGTTGCCGGGGAACGGTTCTAAATAGTTAATTTTATTTGCTAATTGTTATCATTTTATTAATTTGTTGATTAATTTTTTATATTTAGTTTAATTTTTTTTTTTTTTTATTTTGTTATGTATTTTCCAAATCTCGATGCTCTTGATGCCTTTCTTGAGGAAGTAGTACAAGAATTTGAGCAAGAAGATGAGGAGTATGACTCAGATGATGATTTGAAGGAATTTGGAAGATGGTTAGATAATATCTTGCCAAATAAACATGAACAATCTGAGTCACAAGAGCTAGAGTTAAAAGATGAAGAATTTAATCCAGAAAAAGATTTGGAGGAGCTGGAAAGATTGCTAGCAGAGAGGTCAGATGAAGAACAAGAAAAACCTAAGTTGCAGGAACCAAGTTTTGGTTTGACCATTACCACGACATGGCCCCCTGTTTTTCCGGTTTGTGTTTTGAAGCATGGGGTGACGATTCCAACTTTGGAGAAAGTTCTGAGGCACGATCCATTTCTGATTAGTACCCGACCGGTTCCAACCCTTGTCAAGATTCTTGGGTTACATAAATTCAAGCTCGTTTGGCCAATTTTTGAAGCAAAGAGCCAAATTTTACAAATTGGTCCACCAAAGAAAATATTCAATGCAACGGATGGATGGGCATTGAGTTTATTAGAAGTTTATTAAGTTGAGAGTCCAGCTCAAGACTCGCACAAAAAGAAGCGCTTGCGGGAGGCAACCCGTCATTAGAGTTTGCTTTTCTTTTTCATTTTTTTAAACTTCTAGTATTTAGGGATAATTTAGGATTTTTATTTTGATGTTTTTTTTATTACTTGGTATTTGTTTTTGATCTTTTCAGAATATAGGGTGAGGGATAGAATGAACGAATAAAGCGTGAGGAAATAAAGTGAGGGGTCGAGTCGTAGACGAGAAGATTAGAAGATTTGAGTGATTTTATAAGTCTGATGGTTTTAACGGTTAAAAAGGAGTTTCGTCACTGAAGAATATAAGGAGTTGTATTACCTTAATACCCTCTTTGACCTCAAAAACAGACCTGAAGCAGAAAGAAGAATTTGCACGATCAGAGCCGAAAACTCGTCGAGTGCACCCTTATAACTCGACGAGTTCCAGCGAAAATTCATGATTTCTGCCCATATGACGATTCAACTCGGCGAGTCTCCACATAAAACTCGACGAGTTGCTCATTCTTTTATCTTTGATTCGACGATTTGATTCAATTCAAGGTGGCATTTGGCTATATTTTTGAAGTCCATTTTTGAAGTTTTCCAAGAAGCTTTTTCTAGTATATTTAGAGCTGTCAACCACACGAGATTTTGACACCCAAGACATGGATGAGCTGTTCCCATGTCTAAAGTCGATTGAAGTTGGAGCTCAAAAGAAGAAATATCAACCTCGCCACTACTATCGCAGGGGAGTTTGTTCCAATTCCCTCTTTATTTTATTGTTCTTTATCATGCATGATATGCAATGGGGACATTGCATAAATTAAGTGTGGGGTAGGGGGTTGGTTACATTAGTTGAAATTTTAGTTAAATTTTAAAAATTTTGCATTAAAATTGTTAGGACTTAATTTAGAAAATTTGGTAAAAAGCAATTAGGATTCCATGCTAGTATTATGTTTGATGATTTTATGAGGACCCAAATGTTTAGTTGAGCCAATATATGTTATAATGCATTTGTGGCCACCTTTATTCTAGTGAAATCATGAGACAAAAACACAACCTCGCTTAGTTTGAGGAATGCAATATGTTTAGCATCGTGTACTTGAAATGTATCCAGGAAAACTTTTATCTTTAATCAATAAAGGTTGAAGTTGAGCGCCCCTGCTTAAGCATGTAGGTATTGAGTGAAAAAAAAAGTGAGATACATGTAAAAAAAAGAGAGAGAAATTACCAAAAAGTTGAAAGAGTTTTGGAGCTGTCAAAGTGAAAATCCGAAGAGCAAAATTCAAAAGTTGAAGATACCAAAAATCAAAAAGGTGGTGAATTCAAAGAAATCAAAAGTCGAATTATCAAAGAAGTGAAGAATTCCAAAGAGCTCCATTGTGGTATCAAAAATTGTAATTTTCTAGATGATGTATGATTGGGTTGCTTGACCAAAAATAACTTGAGGTTAGGAAGTTTTCTGCGGATGGATTTGGAGGGATGCATAAAATGAGCGTTGTTCAAAAGAAGTGGGCGAGTGTTTATGAGGATTGTAAGTATTTAGCATTAAGGGGGGTCCTTAGGAAAAATTTTAGACACAAATGCATTCGTTGCGGTCTTGACAAAATGGTTGGGTTTGATTGGGATTGTCGTATGTGATATTGGTGTGCTAAAATTCAGTTTTGCTTGGGGGCAAGCAAAAGTCAAGTGTGGGGTATTTTGATATGGGCTTATTTAGTCATAAAAATCATGCATGATCTTAATACTTTATGTTAATTTTATCTCAAATAATGAACCAAAGGTGCTTAATTAGCTTAAATATTTCATTATCAGCAACAAAGACACGCTCGAAAGGAAAAGGAAGCGGATTTAGCGATTGGAGGCTTGGATCTTGGATTTTGAAGAAAGAAGGATGTTGCTGGACAGCTTGACCCCTCGTCAGAGTTTTGGCCATATCTCATGAACCGTAACTCCGATTGACAAGATTCAAAATGTTCTGAAAACTAGACACAATTTCGGACGACTTTCGTGTTTTGATAAAATGCTGATTCCAAACGGACTCGATGAGTTGGGCATCAACTCGACGAGTCACGTCGAACTTTCGCGATTCTGATGTCGCTGACTTGCCGTACACGGGTTTTAAGTGACGGACTCACCGAGTAGGTCACTGGACTCAACGAGTCACCTCTGTTTTGTGAAAATCTATATAAAGGGCATTCCTTCCCGATACCCTAGGATATAGATGAACCCTTGGAGGCCAATTGTCGACTAAAGGTGCTGCTGGAGCGTGGGAAGCAAAGGAATCAACCCTACATTCAATTTTAAGGAGAATCAAGGCAAAATCAAGTTTACTATTTACCTAATCTCTTGTTTGAACTATGTTTTTACCAATTGATTTCGTTTTTGAGCTTGTTTCTGCTGTAATCATGAGCTAAAACTCATACCTTTTATTTATGATAGATGATTTTGTGATTATGGTTTGATTATGTGGTTGGATTAATTTAATTTGGTGAGCTTGTTTTATTAAGATTGTTAAAGAACCTTATGCATTAACCATAACTATTTTCTATTAATAGCTAAGTAATTAAGCTGCATGAACATCTCTTAATTGCTTATCTCATATGATTTATGTGAACACATTGCTATATGCCTAGGAATAGTGAATATGAAACTAGGATTAACTAGAGAATGGGTAAATTAATGTGTGAGCTTGTGTGATACACCATCAACAAGAGGTTAATTGAATCACCAATTTAATTAGCCAATTACAAGTCTTATTTAACCCGAATAATTAAACTAGGGAATTTATTAGTTTAATCACTTGATCACTGCTTGAATTAATTTGTTTTCTAAGGATTAGTAATAGCGAACGTGAACCTAATCACACTAATCGGTATCCAATGCCAATTAATCCATTGCACTTGTCATAAAATCAACCGTAGGAATAAATGATTCAAACCTAAACAGAAGTCTCCTTAATTATTGAATTTAGTTGATTTTTATTTACTTAGCTCTTAGTTTCTTAGTTTAAGTTTTAGTTAATTGTTTAAGTTTCTAGTCTTGCAAAACTAGAGAAAACCCCATTTCTATTACTTGTTTTATTTAGATAATATTAGCATTTATTTTAATTGTTTACCGTTCCCTGTGTTCGATACCCTACTTACCTGAACTAAATTGCTAATCGATAGGTACACTGCCTTTCGTGTGTTTGTCTTTGTGTATAAGTTAGTAGGATTAAAACTAGTTGGTTTTACACACATCAATTACCAATTTGAAGATGACTTAACTACTCAAGACCATAATCCCAACCATAAGCTTCTACTCTTGGTTTTGGGCTTAATTATAGTCTTAATGGTTTAAGTGTTGCAACTTTCACAACATGAAGATTTGAAGTCCTTTTTGCAAGCAAGAGTTGACTTGGCAAGTGGGAGCTTGAATACCTTTTAAAGTGTCCCTTAAGTCTTTTAGTAAAGACTTAATAATTCTTGTGATGGCTCACAAAGAATTATTACTATACATGACTTGGTTTATACACATTATAATGCATGTTTGTGATGTTTATTTTATGTTAAATATATGTTATGTTTTATGTATAAAAATGATTTTTACATGTCAAATAACATTTTCATAACATAATATCACTTGGAGTTTAAGTAAAAAAAATATTTAAAAGATAACATAAGATGTTTATAAATGGATATTTATCAAAATGTTTTACCGGTTACCAGTTAAAACTCAATTTTTTTGTTGAAAATAGTTTTATTGTAAAACTTATAAATACTCAACTTTAAAATATTTTAAATGGTTTAAAATATATTTAAACTTTGTATAAACTCCATGGTTTTATAATAACATAAAGAGTTTTTTATTAAAAAGACTAAAACCGGTGTATAGCGTTATAACGACAAATAATAAAACTAGTGATTATTTTTTGCGTCGAAACTTAATATATGATATTGGTGTTTTAAACATAACACAACATGTTGATATTATGTTATGCATGATAAATGAGATTTAGAACATAAGTATCATCACCCAAGTTTTAGTTTATCAAAATATGAATTTTATCATAAGATACATAAAATTGAGTGTATAAAATTAAATGAGTTTATTCTATAAATTCATGAAGTCATAAGTTTTTTATTGTTTAAAGGAGATTTGAAATAGTGATTTTATAACTCATCCAAAACTCCAAGTTTTAAGCATAAAAAAAGTTTTATTAAGACAGTTACTGGTTCTTAAAACCGATCTACGATTAAACTTTAAAATACCGTTTTTTAGTTTATAATTGATCGCGGTTAATGACAAGTAAAATAAAGTTTTATTTGGCACCTAAAGAACCTCATAACAAATGATATGAATTTTACAAAAGGGTACATGAATTGTTGGATGCATGCAATATCCATGAGACCATGTTTTTATAAACTATAATTGTAAAACATATATAAACCCTTATTTACAAAACTTCAAATCTATGCAATCCATTTAAAATTCACTTCGGATTTTTGTGCAGTTCATATGGATTTTAGGGTCACCTTATTCATTTGAGTTGTCAAAATTAGACAAGGTGTTTTTGTATTTACTTATGGGATAAAAGTCACCTAACCATTTGTGAAATACAACTCACATGTTTTTTAAATGGATGATTTGATCAATTTTGTATGTGATAAAAGTTCACCTAAGCATAAGAGTTTTGAGGCATAGATGGGATAAACATGCCAAGCTAAACAATAGTTGTTTAGTATCCCATAATCTAGGAGTTACATATCATATGCAATTGATAATCGCTAGCTACCGAGTTTGATTAAGTTTATGGGATAAAGGTCACCTAACCATTTCCTTGTTTCGTTACTTGGATCCTAGACTTTAACAATTTAATGTTTTAAGAAACAATAAAAGGTATTAGTTTTTAAAGAATAAATATTGAAAATACTAAATGAAAGTTTGATAAATTCTGTTGATAACTGTTAATAATTTTACGCCTTGCAAAACCTCTCTCTAGTTGAGTTTCAAGAGACATCAACATTTGATGGATATAATTTCTATAACCCGTATAATATCCTGAGGTTCTACCTTTAAGATAAATAGAAATTATATATACTGAAAGATCCTATAACTAAATAACCACTACAACCAATTAGTATGATCATGATACTTTGATAGAAGTATTATTTTGATGATATTGATGTGTCTCACATCATACTGAAGAAATTAACCATGACTTGCAGAAAGTCTTGGATAATTATGAAACATATCAGATGTCACATCAAGTAAAGCAGATATTCAATCAGAACACTAGAAATAGCTTCAAGACTGTTCAAGCATTGAATAAAAGGAAGTCTAAGAGAGTGTGCACTCATATAGACTTATAGTTCAGTTAAGGGAAATACAGCATAAACCCATAAATAAAGAAATGACCAAATGATTAGTGTTGTTTCTATTGTGGAAGAAACTGAACACGAAAGGAGGAATTGCTCATCTCATCTCATCGAGCTGAAGAAGTCTGACTTGGACAAGACTTCAGATATCTATATTATAGAGCTATTTAGTTTTCCATCATTCACTTGATTATGTAATACTTCATGTGACACTAATAATTGATATTATGTGTTGATGATTGGAAGAAATAATCAATTGATTACAAACGAATGGTATTTCGTGTTGCATATATCATAAGTGTTGTTATAGTCTTTTATTTAAACAATAGATTTATTGTACCTATCCTTATAGGGACATGTAGCAGTTGTAATTTATGAATAAATCTAGATTTGTTTATCGTTTAATGGATGTTCACATTCATGTTTTGAAACGATGTACTCTGTGCTAAAGAATATATTTTCATAATGTTATCTATGAAGTAAATCTATAATCTTTTATTAAATTAATAGTTCTGATAAAAACATCTATATAATCAAATGATATTTGATTGGAACTTATCTATGTCATAATCATCATGACAATATAAATAAGAAATACATATACCAACTTTAAAATGATGGAATTTTTTAAGGCAAATGAGCTTGATTCATTTGATATATATGAATCATATTTATATGGGAAGATGATTCACAAGTGTCTTTATCTATTAGTAGTTAAAGAACAAAAGGCTTGACAAAGATTTATACATAAGTGATGTATGTAATTTTTCAATTCATGAATAGATTTGGTGATAGATGTTTATTCTTGTATTCGTTATTGTTGAAACCTTTGATTTGCTTAAATTGTTTCATAGTGCAGATTGAAATACGACTTAATGAGACCATCATTAACCTTTCATTGTGATAAAAAATGAGTTTTGTAAACCAAGTCTTCTTGGAACATCTTAGGAGTTGTGGAATTGATTCACAACTTATTCCGACAAAAACACTCACTCGTCATTAGTATGTTTCATGTGGCACAGGATCACCTGGTCACTTGAATCTAACTTTTGATATTCGAGGTAGCCTCCGTATTCTCTAGTGGGATGGGTCACCTAGCCACTAGTTGAATTTCGATAGTACAAGTTTTTAGAGAGGATAAAACATAGACCTTGCAGTCTATTATATGATGTTTTAAAGGAACTATTTACTTTATAAAATTTTAGAATTATGCTCACTGCAACAAATATATATTGAATATATATTTTCCAACAAAACAAGTGGATTAAATACTCTCATTAGACTAAGGATGTAATGGTTTGTCCTTATCTAAAGGGTATGGAGTTACAAAGCTTATGTTAGACAATAAGCTTAACTACTCTAGCATCTACAAATTGCATTTGTGTTGACTATCCTAAATGATTGTTTAGGATGAAGTTTCTACTAATCCCACTAATTGTCATTCCATAAGACAAGTAATTAGAAATTGATTTTTGTAAATGGGAGCAATTTGGAGATTTAAGAGCTAAAGATCCATAAGCTAAATGCCTCATAGATTAGAACTATCAAGTTTTCAATTGTTATTGAATCTGCTCAATGGTTGATCAGAAAACACATATAGATGCATTCATGTATGATTATCAAGTATGGGCTTGATTAATCTTCCTCGATATAGTTTGACTATAAAGAGTAAGTGAGTTTTCAAGGGAGAAAACATATATGATTGAAAATCTTTTCTGGTTTAAGCTAACATCTAAAAGTAAGAATCTTCTCTCTTATAAGATGATTACATAGTGTGATTTGAATATAAATTAAGATGACTCTTGTGTTTTTCTACAAAGCTAGTGGGAGCGCAGTAACCTTCCTAATGTCATATGTAGTCGATATATTAATTCATGGAATAAGGATCTATATAGATAGATCATGACAACTTAAAGGATTAAGTAAAATTGCATTAATTGTCAAGGATCTTAAAGAGCTTAATATAAAGGACTCTGAGAGAGTTATCTTGTCAAATACCACATGACATGATTTTGAGCAAAATCCTAGTGCAAATGTGTTTGAACTAGATAATATGAGTGTATTCTGTATGCTGATGCAATTGGATTAATCATATATGTCTTGATTATGCACAAAGGCCAAATGATTCGTATGCTTAAAGCATGTCGAATGATACCTCTATAATCTGAGAACAAGTCATTGTGTGACTTATAGGAACATTCTAAAGTACTTGAGAGAACTAGAAATATATTTCTAGTCTACGGAGTATTTGAAAGAAATCTATGTTGTAAGTTGTTACACACGTGCTAAATTTTCAAATAGATTGAGATGATTCTTAATCACAACCGGGCGTGTCTTCATTATGAATGAAGAGAAAGATACATAGATAGTGTTTCCATGTAAATTTTAATTACAGTTACATATCAGAGTTAGAGTACATTGTGGTTTGGAGAAACACATGCTAAGAAGCTTAATGTATGGTTCATTATGACTATGAGTAATCCCATTACACGAGTATTGATATCTAAGTCATATTTAAGCATCTAATACATTTTCATTAGTTTTCTTTTTATATGAGTTGTATATATATAAATTAAAATTAATGTAGTCGCAAAGATTACACAAATCAAGTTTGACAAATCTACTTGACAAAGCTCCATCATTAGCTAAAGCATGAAAGTCAAGTTGGTGCTATAGGGTCTTGTTGATATATGTAAATGTATTGATTGACATTTAGTATTTGGATATTGGAACAATAAAGACAACATATATTGTAATGAATGATATATTGGATATGAGTCTTTCATTAAATAATTGTTGTGTTCTATATTAGCATGTTTAAATCCTTGAATAACTAGGTTATTCTAAATGTCCATAGTCGTTCATAGTTGTGGGGGCATCTATGAGGTAAGACTAATATGAGTGGATTGGTGGATTCTCATGGAGATGAGAATGGCAAAGAGCTGCTACCAACTTCATAGGTACTTGATTAAGAGAATAAGTATTGGACTTGACCCGCATCAAAACCACTTTATGGATCGTAGTCAAGAGTGATGTTTCGATCAAGGTTGTATCTTTTTAATCTTAGACCTGAGATATATATTTGGGACTTGAAGTGTAGGGATTATTGTGCTTTGACATGGTTTAATGTTGTTTTGTAAAAGGCAGTCATAACGGCCATCGTTGGGTATGACATGAACTACATTGATGGGCGTATGTAGTCAAGATGATCTTTGTATTCTTAGACCTGAGATGCATATTTGGGACTTGAAGTGTAGGAATTGTTGTGCTTTGACATGGTTTAACGTTGTTTCGTAAAAGGCAGTCATAACGACCATCGTTGGGTATGACATGAACTACATTGATGGGCGCATGTAGTCAAGATGGGATTTGTCCCTCTTATTCATTGAGAGTTAGACATTTAAGGCCTTACTAAAAGTTGAACACTAAATGAGATTGATCGCGATCCATATCTCATGTTCAACATGATGTTTGAGACAAAGGACTAAATGATACCACACCTTTAGTAACAATTGTAGCTTAGAGCTCGTGGAATTGGTTGTTGATGAAATGGAACCCTTCATATGTTGTAAGGGACAGTAGCCCATTGCCAGACGTCAGCTACTGTCTATGTCAGTCTATAACGAATCTTGTGCAACTGAGAGATTGTAGGATCTATATGCCCAAGAATCATTATGGAGTGATATTGCTAATAATATATGATCCTATAGGGTTACACATTTATCAAGTTTGCACATTTTGTATATTTATTATTAATATGATTATTAATAAATAATATCAATTCTTGTATTTTAATTAGAGAATAATTATTGTTTTGTGAAAATAATAATTATAAAAGAGTATTAATAGTTATTATTTCATATTGTATGAATTAATAAGTCATGCACAACATTTTGGACTAGTTGGATTCTTTTGTCTTTTACCTAAAGACAAAGTTTATATTTTATAAACTTGGAGTTTATAAAAAATAAAGAATCTTTATTATAAAAGATGGCATGGCCGAAAGTTGGTAAAGGTGTAGGAGGTTGCTTGCCAACCTTCAACCTTTTGTCTCCCATGCTTATAAAGGCTACCATTACTTTAGATTATTTTAATGGTTAGGTCTTACCTTTCATGGACTATATAAGAGTGTCTTATGAATGAGAAATGTGCAAGTTTTTGGTCTCATTTCTTCTCTTGAAGTACATGGCTGAAACTCTCTCTTCTTTTCTTCATCTCTCTATTTTGAAGTTAGTTTGGTGGTTTAGAAGACCTCTTGAGTTGTTCCCTTTAGTGCTTATTTGAGTTAACCACTTAAAGGCTTAAGACACTCAAGAATACAAGAAGGAACTATCATTCCAAGTGCCTTACTCTTGATGGTGGATACTTGTAGAGAAATCATACACTTTGATTTTTGCTATCTTCATCAACACCCCAAAACCAAGTGGGTTCAAAGGCTTCAAAGGTTATCTCTAAAAAAATCCTATGGTTGTTTTTTATTTCATTCTAACCTCTATAAATGGATCCATGATGGTTTGGTTTTGTTATGAACTAAAAATAAACTTGTTATCTTTAAAGTCTTTCGTTGCCGGTTTTTGTGAAAAACAAACTTTTATTTCGTATCAAAACCCAGCACTTTTGGTTTATATAGGTAGTGATTGAGGGTGGTTACTTGTTGACGAGAAGTGGAATAAGAAGCTAGGAGCTAAGGTGAGTTACCGAGAACATATATCCCCCATATACTAAATTTTTATAACTCTTACTTGATTTTCATTCCATGGTACCTTATGTACCCATTAATTGCTATATGCTCTAATTATGCATTCATGAGAACTATTTCTTGAAATGTTTGACAAATAAAGCTCAAGAGCTTAGAAATTTACAAAAATGTTTTCATCATCCTATCTGCGTTCATACTAGGATGGGTGTGACTTGAGATCTCGAGTACCTCAATGGACATTGGTTATTGTTGTTGTTGTGAGTAGATTTCTAGATAATCCTCACATGCACGAGTATAGGCTCACTATCCCTAATGTGGCCTAGGTTTTATGACCCATAGTGCCTTGTTTATGGATATAAGGGAAAATTTTAAATTTTGTTTGTCATGTGTTCATCACATCTGGGCATCAACTTTTGGAGTTGCACTTTGAGATTGACAAGGGGTTGGGAATAGATGCATAAATAGCATTGCATTTTGCACGAAATTATTATACATCTTTTGGAATTGTACGAACAAAATATATTTTTGCATCTTTCAACAAAATATAAATTATAAGATTTTGGGAGTATCAATTCGAGTATTGGGATTTCTATTCCTTACTCAAAATAAGTTGATCCTCGGGTAGCACACTATACATTTCATTGTCTAACTTATTTTGGATGTATGTTGAAATTTAGAGACTGATGCTTAGGAGTTAGCATGGATTTTAGAAGACCCTGACTTATGGGGAACTTGAACCTTTGTTATGATACCGAATGAACAAACTCGCTCCTTGAAACTTTTATTAAAGTTTTGGGACTGTTAAAATTTTCTACACCAAACTTATTTTATTTGGTATAAACGATATATTCTTTTGCCAAGCAAATGAATATAAACCATTCTATCTAGCCTAAACCTATGTGTTAGGCCATTTTGAGGCTAGTTCAAATTTAAAGCCATGTGGCAATGCCAAGAGTCCTCCAAAGGAATCTTATATCTTTATCTCTTTCAATACATTGTCAATATATGCATAAACATTTTAAAACATTAACATTCACCTTTATCTATCTTTGTAGATTTTATATTTCGAGAATGTATATTGTTATTCCCAATTGTTTCATATTTGAAACATATTCCGAGTCAAGCTGAAAACGTCTGTCATGGTAAGAATAAAATTTCTCATGATTAAGCATGTCTCATTCATACAAGATTAGGAATATCACTATGCTCCCACTAGTTCTTAATAATTACAGATTTTATCTTCATTTCAATATAAAAGTACACCTTTTATTCATATAATAAAATGATGATTCAAACCTTAAGATGTTTTTTTATACCCACAAGTGTATTTTAAGCCTTACACATTATGTTAGGATAACTAGGATTAAGAAAGCCTCCAGGCTAAGCTATATAGATATCTTCTAGTAGATGTCTATTAAAAAAGTGGGTTTTCTTGAAATCTATTTACTATATCTCATATTAAGAATATGTAGTTATAGTAAATAATATCCTTGTTGATCTATCATAGCAATTTGTGAAAATATTTGATCATAGTCAATTTCATGAGTATGATAAGGACCATAATCAAGTACAAGAGTATGACAAAATACTTTTATGACAAGCCTTGCTAAATGTGTATAGATATCCATGTATGTACTATTTCTAAAAGAATCTCTTACTCCTTTTAGCCTTTCTAAAGAAATAAACACTAATTAAGCCCATACTTGATTATTATACACGGATTACATCTCAATGTTAATGAATCTAAGTCATTAATCAGATGCAAGATCTGATATAGCATTTTTGTAGTTTGATGGATTTGCTAGAAACCATTAAGAGAACTCATCATTGGGAGATTCCAAAATTTTCAAGTCATAGATGATTTCTATCATTAATACCAACAATTTGTCTTCCAATAACTATTATCATGTTTAACAAATTCTTATTAAAACTAGTACCAACTCTTATAACATCAGGCTATGGTTCTTGAGCTACTTCAAGTTTCATGTGCCTCCCACTTGCTTTGTCATTAGAAGCTTGCTTTCTGCTAACTCAGCTTTCATATGAATAAGAGAACTTATTCTTGGGGGGTTTGTATATAATAGTCCAAACAGCCTTTTACAGTATTCTACAAATATATCATTAGTAGAATTTAGATCTAGAAGTTTTAGTCTAACATAGGCTTCAAATCCACAAAACGTTAAGTAAGATAAGAATGGAGTCTTTCCATACAAAATCTTATAAAGTGTTTATTCCACTTATTAATTGGTATTTGTATTCAAGATACAATTGATAGTGAATAAAGTATAATCCCAATAGAATAAAAGAAGATAATTTCTACCGATTAGAAAGTAAACTTTATCCACTAACGCTTAATTCATCCTTTATTATCACTAAGGCTTTAGATGGTGTTACTGGATTGTATCTCAACTTTATATATTTGAAAACTTCAAGAAAGATTTCAAAATTATGATTTAACATGTAAAATATAATTATAACTACTATAATTGTTAATAAAGTTGATTTCTTATTTTGCTAAATCTTAGACATTCATAAGAAAGGAAATCGTATATCATACCGTATAGTTCCTTAATCATTATTTTTTCTACAGTTAGTGAAAATATTATTAGGAATATTTTATATGTGAATAAGATTCACATACGTCAAATAAAATACATTATTTTGCTTCAAAGAGCACTTTCTCGATGTTGGAATGTGTATTTCATTTATATAATAAAGATAACAATGTCTTAGGTAACTTTAATTTAAAACTATTTTAAGTCAAAAGTGTTTGTATATAAAACTTGTTATTTAGAAAACTTTCACATTTACTTTATAATTCGATTATGAGATTTATTCTGATAAAGATAAGTTAATCATTTCAGAATATCAATATTATCGTTATGAAAAACGATTTAAGTAAATAAACAAATTGTGAGAAATTGATTGAGACATATATATATAGACATGTTAAATTTAGAACATACATTTTTCCAAAACAAACATTGTTTTACAATACAAGTACATTATGTTACAAGCACAAATTAATAAACTAAACTCCGAGAGTGTAGTTCTAACTTGTTTGTGCTCAACCGGTTACTTCTTCTACAAATATATATAAGTCATTAACAAATATTAGATTAATATTTAAGTACCCAGTAGTTGAGTGTTAAATGAGAACCATGAGTTCTATCTAGTAGATACCTGAAGTACAAGTCTCTCTTGACTTTGATTTCATTTAAAAGAGCAGTTCCTTTTCTAATTTTTTTTCATAAAAGAAACATGATCCATCTGTGTGGGCCTTCTTGGCTTTCTTGGGCCTAAAAGTATCCATTCCATAAACTATGAGCCTCTTAGATCACACATGGTGGCCCTTTTAGCCTTGCATTAGTCCATTGTTTGAACCGGCTTAAAACAAATATCATTGTATTGTAGGAATATTTGCATAACCTGTTATATCATCAGATATATATCTATATTATCCAAGACTTGCTGGAAGTCAAGAAGAACTGTTCCAAATATGAAGTTAGAAACATCTTCAGCATCGTAGTGATGCCTTTACTACGTATGTTCATGTCTTACGCTCAAACAGGTGGTTTAGGAATATGTCCTTTAAGAGTGTAAAATTTCCGGTTTCTCAAAACATGAACCAATTCATTAAAATTTTATCTATTGAATGTTATTGTTTTTCAGATCATTTAGAAAATGACGATTCATGGTAGTGAGAACGGATTATATATTTATCTATAAAATTTTAACAAAATTCATTTAGTATTTTTAATATATAATCTTCAATAATTAATACCCTTTTAGTTTCCAAAAACATTAATTATCAAAGTTTAGGATCCAAGTTTCAAAACAAACAAATGGTTAGGTATCCTTTATCCCATTCATTTGAATCTAACTAGGTTGATATCGATTATCAATTTTGTACTAGTTTATAATTTATAGATTTATGTGATCGGTAATAACAAATTTTAACAGACATGTTTGATCCCATTTGTGCCTTGAATCTATCTTGCTTAGGTGACCTTTATCACAAAAGACTTCCGATCAAATCATCTAATCTGAACAACATGTAGAACTGACACATAGCTAGCGGTTAGGTGACATTTATCCAACTAGAATGTACGAAACTACCTCGGCCATAAAAAAATGAATCAACTTGTTTAGGTGACCTTTATCCCATTAGAACCATCCAAGTGATGTGCAAGTGTTTTCCAAAGCGGATTGCATAGATTTGGGGTTTTTTAAGGGGTCTTTGATGTTTTAAAATTATAGTTTAAAAAACATATATTATATCATGGTTATTTCTTGCATAAAATAAACCATGATATACTTTTAAAAATCTCACTTTATATAAAATCACATTTGAATAATGTTCTTTTATAAAACTCTGTTTGGTAACTAGTATTAATTTTTACTATTTGAGCGCCTTATAACAATCGTAAAACTTTTAATAAAACTTCCTTTTATAAAATAAGGTTTGGCGTTGTTAAATTTACAAAATCTCGATTTTAAACTTATACTATTTTAATCGACGCTTTATCGATTGCTAGTTTTATGATAAAGCTTGTTTTATTTTAAATCTATCTTTACCATCTTATGTTAAAAAGTATATTTCAAAGAAAACCAAACTCCTTTGTAATGTTATTTATGCTCAAATATTATTTATCATTTGAAAACTAATACTACTATTATCCGTTTGAATCAAGCGTAATGACGACATAATATACTATTATTATCCATTTGAGTTGAGCATGGCGACGGCATAGTATACCACTATTATTCGTCTGAATCAAGCATAGTGACGGCATAATATACTACTATTATCCGTTAGATTTGAGTGTAGTGACGACATAATATATTACTATTATCCGTTTGAGTCGAGCGTAGTGACGACATAATATACAACTATTATCCGTTTGAGTTGAGCGTAGTGACGGCATAATATATTACTATTATTCGTTTGTGTCGAGCATAGTGACGGCATAATATACTACTATTATCCGTTTGAGTTGAGCGTAGTGACGGTATAATATATTACTATTATCCGTTTGAATCGAGCTTAGTGACGACATAATATACTACTGTTATCCGTTTGAGTTTAGCGTAGTGACATCGTAATATATTATTATTTGTTAGCGTAGTGACGGTATAATATATTATTATTATTATTTGTTTTGAGTTTAGCGTAGTGACAACATAATATACTACTATTATCTGTTTGAGTTGAGCGTAGCGACGACACAATATACCACAATTATCCGTTTGAATTAAGCGTAACGAAGATGTAGTTTGAATATTATCTATGAGTATTTGGCATAATAACGACCAGGTATAACGCTTTCTTAGAGAGTTGGCTAGAATGACGACTAGGTGAAATGCTATCCGAGAAATTTGGCCAGAATAAAGGCTAGGTACTAAGTTACCCTAGAGATTTGGCGATAGTAACTACCAGAGTATCAGTGTTACCTGGCAACTGACCAACGTAACAACTAGGTATGATTCTATTTATCATTGTGGTTTAGTATAACAACTAGGTATAACATTAGCTAAAGAGTTTGGGCAGAGTTTCTACCAGGCATAATATTATCCTAATGTTATGAGCATAATTATCTAACTAAAATTAGTTATAACTATGTAAAGTTGCATTTTAGACATGTATTCTCCCCCGAAAAGATTTGAAAAATGGGACCGTGAACTTACTTGTGAGTTTGAAAACGTTGGTGTGGTGTAGGAACCACAAGTTAGCACGTCGAGAGGTGATCGGGGCGATGACACACGAGATGATTAGAGAGAGAATCGAAGAGTGGGGTGAGGAGAAATGAGCTGCCGAGACCGGCTATTTATAGCAAGTTTGGAACGCATGCCGCGTAAATGTGCGCGAATCGTATGATTGTGCCACATGTCCTCATCTCAGTGTGCCATGTCATCCTGTATCTCGCGATCGAGCATTTGATGAGATGATTAAACTTCGAAAATTCGTTACGCTCGCATACGAACTCTGTTTTTGACAACTCTTATATATTTGTGTAAATCTCTTCCCTCTCTACAACTTTTCTTTTGGTCGTTTTGGCTAGCTTAGACTTTCGTTTTTCGACGAGTTTTTATTATTGTTAAAAATCATCTCTCTTATATGATTTCCGATTTAGGCGTTCTTTGTTCCATAATTCCTACTTTATGTAGTACTACATTTGCCTATTTGACGACTTTTCCCAAAAGTCGACCAATCTCCTTGTATTTTTGTCGTTGTAACTTTTTAAGTACGACAACCATTTATTTTCAATAAATGTCTTATCTCGCTCATACTGTTTCAAATTCTTGCGCACTTATTTTTGAGCCTATGATTTGACATTAATAAGAGTGATGGTTTAATTTTTAGGCGTTTATAAGATTGTATTATTGTGTTTTGACGTTGGTTATCGACACTGCCTAAAGATATAAACTCTAGGTTGTCACAATTATTAACCAACTTTAAGAGAATTTAATCGACGTTGGGTTATCACAATCAAACTCATCATAATATCGATCAACAACTTCAATCGAATAGACATAAGATAGAAATGTATTAAATAGGGGATGTTATCAACTATTATTTTTTAACGGCACGCCATGTCGAAATTGAAAATTTACCAACTATTGGTGTCATATAACTTTCTTAAAGTGAACCCAAGCATTATTTTTGTTTAATCTTTGTTTTTAATAAAATTTTAAAATAAGGAACATTTGAATAGTGTGTAATATAATTATTTATTTAGTGTTGTTATGCATACATATGATACTTGTTGAATATACAATTTCTTACAGGGTAATTTTGAGCTTGGATTCTGTAAAATGTAGGTATATCTTCTTAACGCCATGGACTCTATGAAATTATATGGCTAACTCAAATGGACTTTTAAAAATAGAGATCATTTTTATTCCAATAACTTTCAAAAATTACATAATTTGTGTTGGTTTATTTTTAACATCAAATATAGATGTCAAATATAAAAGCATCTAAAAATCATCATTTTAAAGGTTGATTGGAATGCAATCATTAAAATGATGTTAAATGATCATCATTTTGATATTTGTTCTTCTTGAAGCTCTAAAGGTCCCTCTAAGGATGTTGATAAAATAAACCTTTAAAAATGTTTTTATTATCTAGATTTCATAAAAAGTAAAAAAAAAAATTACCTTTCATAATTTTTTTATTTTTTTTTGTCTCTCTCTTTATATATATAATCTAACTTCAGTTTACAATATATATATATATATATATATATATATATATATATATATATATATATATATATATATATATATATCACTTCACCCAACCCACGAGATACCCAAGAAACCCACCTTGTCCACCTCAAACTTAAACAACACCTTTAACCATTACAAAACTTTACCATAATTTTCAATGATTGAAAAATCCACATAAACTTTCGTCACTATTGAGTAGAAGAAAGAAGGTGTTCTCATGTAACACCCATGTTTCCTGCTAGACTATTCATAGTCTGTAATCACTTTGGTCAATTATTTTAATCTTTATATGAATGAATAAAAAATGATTATTCATATATTTATATGCTTACGTGTTTTAAATGATATTATGTGTAAATTATATGAGTATTTAATAATAAAATAAATAAAATTAAAATACATATCAAAGATAAAAGATTACTTAGCATAAATAATCTTAACCTAGTTGTATTATACGATTTAAGGATTTCGGAGATATAAGGAACGTTCAAATCCGACTTCATATGAGGAATTATGCATTTTCGAAGTTTCGCGTTTAAACTAACACGACTCTGCGTATCGTAAAAAGTAAACTTTTGATAAATTACCTTTTTGCCTAAGTAACCTAAACGAAAGTTATGGTAGTCGTTAAACTGAGAGCGTGCATATAGAGAACGTCAAAATATAATTTCGTAAGAGGAAGTTATGATTTTTCAAAGATTAGGCATATCGGTATTTAGCTTAAAAAACGAATTTTAGAACAGTAAATTTTAGCCAAAATAATCTAATTGAGAGTTGAAGATCTCGTTGATAGGAGTCCAACAATAGAAAGTCTATCGAAAACGGACACCGGATGAGAAAGTTATGCTTTTTATATGGGCTTTAACAGTCTAATCATGTGTGAAAAATATAAATTCAAAATTAACTAACATAGTCTAAATCATAGTCGTAGATCTCGTCGAGAGCTTTCCGAGGATATAAAGAACGTCACAAACAGAGTTGGTATGAAGAAGTTACACAGTTTTGAAATCTGAAAAGCAGTATGCACGGCGCGGCCGACAAGACCACACATCCCCACCCACTTTTTGCCACATGCCAGACCAACATTTCGCCACGTCACTATGTCCCGACCAATAGCGCGGCTAGCCCTATGGCATGCGTGGTGCGCATCCCAAAAAACCCCTAAAAATAGCAACTTATTTTCTCATTCGTCCTTACACCATTTCAGTCAATATTCTATCGACTTTTGCTCTACTTTAAGCCCATTTTCCCTCGTTTCTGTTCTGCAGCGAAGCCCTGCGACACCCCTGAATACTCATCTGAGTAGTTGCCTTTGATTAGGAGACCCAGAGTCAGCATTTTGCCCACTTAGATCCCGGTTCTCATCAATAGCCCTCTTTATGTGAGATACATTTACTCTGCTTCTGTGTAATTTATAATTATAGTTATATGTCGTTACAAGGAAATTATAAGTAAGATTTTTCAATGATTCCAAGTCATTATACTGCTTGATCTACTTACGGGAGTGATGTCTAGGCTAGATTTAGTGAGGTGTTTAAATTCGGATTTCCAAATAGTATACTCTGTATACCAAACGAACCATACCTCTAATATTATCCTACCTGGTTATTCCTTATTTGGATTTTGATGTAGACTTTGGGACTATTGAGGACTCTAAACCCTTAGGATAATAGTTCATAAATCATGAAATTAGACTAAGACTTAGCGTTATGTACATCTAGGTTTTTTGGAAAAGGTGTAAGGCAAAGCTCTGCCCGATTCACCAATCACCAGACACCTCGTCAGGTGAGTGCATCGTTATTATTAATTTAAAAAGTATTAATACTATCAAGTAATCTTAAATATTTATCGATATTATTTGTGCTATGTGCTAATTGTATAAATATGATAATTGGATTAGATTACGTATTAGAAATAAATTGCCTTTAGTTATAAGTCTTGCCTTAGCTTTAAGAATAAGACTTGTAAAGGTTACTTAGTTCAAATTAATCTTGATATCGTTTAGGTCTCATAGTTGGGAAAGAATGTGAGATCAGAATGGAGTGAAGTCCTCATCTATATTGGATGACCGGAAATTATGGGCCCAGATCAGACAACTGACAAGTATGTATGGGTCATCGACCAGAGTAGATGACAACACTTGACTAGTCTAGGAAGTCTAGTGAGTTACGTTGCTAGCATGGACTTATAACCCATGGACTTAGATCAAATGGGACAACATACTAATCAAATCTTTGAACATTGGTTGCCTTATATGACTTACAATTCCCATGGACTCTCCTAGCTGCGTAGTCAAGGAGTTGCTCAAACGATTCATCGGGTTGGGTGATTCCTCTAAATAATCATTACTTTACGATTTGTGAGGATAGATTGGGTTGGTTAGTGTCACACCCCGCTAATGCAGAAACATGGGACGCAATAGTACAACGGGTCTCATAGCAAAAGTTAAAAGACAACACCAACCTAGTATTAAAAGCTTTACAATTTACAATAAGTTTGAACAACTTTTAAAAGTAATTACAACGTATAAAAAGAATCTCACATGAGAATGCTCCTACAAGTGATATGTCTCTATGTGCCACCTACTCGATGATTCCGGAAAAAGCATGTAAAACGATCGTCAACTATAAAAGTAGTTGGTGAGTTTAGAGGTTTACAAAATTATTGGTTTCAAGAATCGTAATCAAAGTTTTGATAGAAGTTTCCATAAATAAATGTACATTGCTAAAATGAGTAAATAATTTGCATAAACAAAGTTCGTTGTCATCATGAGAAATAAAGTATGTTGGCAAAATGAGATGCAAAGTTCATATTCTCATGGGAAATAAAGTTCGTTGCTAAAACAAGTAAACAAGTTTCATTGCTAAAATGAGTATACAAGTTTCGTTGCTAAAATGAGTATACAAGTTTCGTTGCTAAAATAAGTATTCAAATTTCGTTGCTAAAATGACTATACAAGTTTCGTTGCTAAAATAAGTATACAAGTTTCGTTGCTAAAATAAGTATACAAGTTTCGTTGTTAAAATTACTATACAAGTTTCGTTGCTAAAATAAGAATACAAGTTTCGTTGCTAAAATAAGTATATAAATTTCGTTGGTAAAATAAGTATACAAGGTTCGTATCTGCATAAAGATTTCATCCATGAGTTCACAATCCAAGCCTAATGACCGAATCATGCCCTATCGACTACTATGTGTATCGCAAACATAGTGAATAAAATGGTAAAAAGCACTCCACGAATCGTACGAGTGAGGAATTGTCTACCTCCTAATAGCGCTATCCATAATGACCATAGGCTCAAAAGAGTGAATGGGTTGTGTCAAATGATTCCAGGGACTTAACCGCAATACAGTCCTCATGAATTAAAGTAACATACACATACATGCAAAATATAGCAACCAAGTTTATACGAGTCAAAATAAATACAACGAACATAAACAATTTAGGACATGTTTTTCCACCCCAAAACGTAAAAACCGAAAATAGGGGTCATGAATACTCACAATGATGCGTGAAGGTATTTGTGATTCCTTGAGCTAACTTCCCTCACGTCCTATAACCGATTCCCTACGATAAGGTTACACACTAGTAAGTATCTTGTCGAAAATCTAACACTAGTATACTTAATTTCTACAATAGAATTATATCAATATTGTGTCAAAATTGGATTTTGTATAGGTTACAAACATTTTTCTATAAATTCAGATTTCCATGAATCCGTTTGTTAAATAACAAATTTAAGTGAAAAATCCCATTTTTGGCAATGTCAATTGAAGTGTAACTATAACATTTTGGAAGGTGTTTCAAATGGTTAATTATTCAAAACTAAGTCAAATAAGTTATAAAATTTCCCAAACTTTGTATTTCAGTTTTAACTGAAGTCAAAGACATTAAAATAAATTTTCTTGAATTTTTTATTTGTCTAACAATTTTTCATCATTTAAATTCTTTAATAATCACAAAATCATGGAAATATAGTAAATGATCATGAAAAATTCTTAGACTTTTCGTGTAACTGTTTCACAGCATCCCTAAATTGAGAAAATTATTAAATGCCACTTTTGATTTACAGAACCTGGTTTTTATAATTTAATTGTGTTTTACATAAAGAAATTCAAATTAAATAGAAAATAGTAATTATAAATCACACAACTTTGTATTTATGTTCTAGTTGAAGTCAAAGACTTCCAGAAAAGGTTTCATGAGTGTTCGATATGTATAGCTATTTTCCCCATATTTAACCACTAGAATTATCACAAATTCATGGAATAATAGTAAACAGTTAATAATAACTATCAATATTTTCATACAACTGTTATACAATATATATATATATATATATATATATATATATATATATATATATATATATATGTATATATATATATATATATATATATATATAAGTTGGGAATAATATCAAAAGTAGTTTTCATATAGTAGAATCTAGTTTTCATGATTTATGTGTATTAATTGAGAGAAATATAACATAAATAGTAAACAAATTTTATAATTCTTTAAAAATCTTGTACAATTGTTATTTGATATACACAAACTGCTAAAAATATCAAAATTTATTTTTGAACAACTTAACTTGTTATTATGATTTTTGTGTATTTATTCTATTAAAAATACAAATAAATATCAAACAGTTTAGAAAATTTCCCAAAATTTTTATTTGTGTGTAAAATCTAATAGAATATGTTATAATGATTTTTTGTGATTTTTAGAATAACGTAACTATTTTTTCTTTATTTATTCTAATAAATAGAATAACGTAATATGAAGTTTTATAATTTTTGGGTAAGTGTACCTATTTGTTATCAGTTTAATCCCTTAAATATTCATTAAATCGGGAAAAATATGAAATCGTCATGGAAAAATCTGTAAATTTTTGCATGAAGTCGTTATGATTTCTACAAGATGAAAAAATTATTAAATATGGTTTTTGACATTCATAACTGTATTGTATTTTACTATTTATTTCTCTTCAAAAACAATGAATTTGAAATCAAAAGAAAATAGTCATAGAAATGCATGAAACTTCATGGAACGTCCCATGCATGTTGGTTTGTAGACCATGCATGAGTTTGAAATATTCAAAATTCGTTTTTGAAAGACTTAGGTTTTGGTTATGGGACTTCACCATTTGCAACATGCATGTTGTATTTGGATGAAATACTACCACCATCATCATGAAAATCATGGTTATGAACTGATTCATAATCCATCCATAGAATGGTGTAGAAGTAGAAAAATGTGCATGAACACACAAAGTTATGAAGGAAAAGTGAAGGGAGAATGAAGGTTTTTGTGACTACCTCAAGAACAACACTTGATGATGAACTTTTTGAGTGTCATGAGACTTATATTTTCTAGAAACTTTCATGCATGAGAGGAAGACAAAGATTAGATAGAGTTTGAGTGGTGATGATGATGAAGTGTTGGGAGAAATAAGAGGTGGAGTGTAAGAATGGCTTAAATGATCACTACTTTGGAAAGAGTGTTAGTGGTAGAGAGAGAGAGAGAGAACGAAATTGAGGGGATAAGAGAGGGTTTCCTTCTCTTCCAGTTTTATAAAGTTCAACTCTTTTATAAAAATATCAATTTTTTTTATAAAATGTGCAACTTAACCTAGTTTTTATTCACAAAACCTTGATTTTTGACTTATAAATTAAGGGTAAATGTTAATGTCTTAATTTTTTTCCTTGATTATATTTTCCTGAATTTAGTCATTTTAAATTGATATTATATAGTTCATAACAGAATTTGTGGAGTTTTAGGTGTTAAAGTTTATAAATTTGAGTTTTTAGGGCTTTTAGGGTTATTCGGATTTTGCTAAATTTTGGATATCTAGATAGATTGAATTTTGGAGATATCAAATTATTTTTGAGTCTTATAACTCTTTTATAGTTATAAATAATGGTTGTAATTCATTTTTGTCGGTTTATTGGCATTTCTATGTAGTGGTTTCGAAATTCAAGTGAAATTGAAGAACCAAGTATACTAGTCATAGTTTCAACTTTGACTTAAGTTCCTACGAGACTCGGATCTAATTTATACTACTAGATCATGTGCATGATATGTCTACATTATTCATGCAAAGATGTTCAAGTCAAGGAATGACCTGAATTTGGATAGTAGCTACAGTTAAAGTAGTTGTAGAATTCACATATCAATGTGAAATCTAAGTACCCTATCCTTCGATTCTACTTGTTTCTAAGTTTCTAGTAGGTTATAAATTAGCTTCTAGTAACTAAGTCTAGTATGTGTCGTGCCTATACATGCAACTAAGTTTAGACAAGTCTAGAACTGACTCAAATTTTGACGGTTGTCACAGTCTCCTCTAGTTGAAAGAATTTCGTCCCGAAATTCAACTGGTATCATATTCACTTAGAACTTAGCCGAATACATGTGTATAGTTGGAGAGTTGGTGACTTGAAGAACCTTATGATCATATTGGATTAATTCATCAAGTGAGAGACAAATCCTTTAGTTATAATCATGTTAGTATTTTCCCCAATTCGAGTTCTATAGTCTAGATAGTAGGAAATTAGGATCATGGGAATCATGATCCAATCATGGCGACGTAGCCGAAAAAAGATTATATAGTTATAGATTCTCTGAATTAAGAGAGCGTTATAAGTTTTGTTGAAGCACCAACTACATTAAGTGCTAAGTTCGCATTGATCCTTAAGTTGCATTCTAAATCAGCACTAACAATAAATTCGCCTCCTAATAAAGAAGAGATTAGGGACTATTTCCTCACTTCCAGGTTGGCTACTAAATCTGGAACAGATATATTCTGAAATGGGAAGAGGTAGCACGAATGAAAGAAAAGAAATCAAGGGTAAGTTCCTAAGGATACGTACTAAGGATAGGCAACGATGTTTTTGTGCATTTCAAATGTAAAGACTATCCAAGTGTCTTCTACACAATAAATTACGAAATGACCGAGGATCTTCGATGCTATATTTACTACTACAATTACTCTTACTATACTAGAACCATATTTGTAGAAAATATATATATTTAGAGAGTCATCGTTGCAAATGGAGGAAATGAAAGTTTATGATAAATAAAGTCACATTGTCTAGATAGCATTAGGAGTGTTTAGAAATGATAAGAAATATCACTGTTACCAAAATGTGTAATAATTCCTTGAGAATGAAGATACATGTGTAGCGATCAATCGAAGTAGTAAAATAATAAAGATATTTATTAAGGTTAAAGGTTTAAGTCGTCAATAAGAGAATTTATACAAAAATGTTTAGATTACTCTTTTGAAAATTTGTTTAATTGTTTACATCAAGACAAATACAAGTTTACGAGGAGCCGGGGTATTTATAAAAACAAGTTTGAGAGTTTAGGAACTCACGGGAAATTACAAAAGTAGAATGCTACTTTAAAAAAATGTGTAAAAATGTCGATCATTGAAAATAGTGCATTACTAATTTAGTGATTCTACAAAAAACAATTATTTGAAAGATAGATAATCGTAACATTTAAAACTTTTTATGTTTTTAAAGAAAAGAAGAAACATAAGAAAATGTATTATTCACATGTATTTTCTAGATTTAGAAAAATGATAAGAACAAGGGTAGTCACCTTGTGTATTAATTGTAAGGGAAATACAATGAAAATTGCACTTTTAATCAAATTTCTAAATTTTGAACAAAAGAACAATGAAAATAAGGATTACTCATTTACGGTAGATTTCATAATAAAAGAAAATTGTATATGATAAGAGGTGTAGTTGAATATATCAAGGTTGACCAAGTCAAAATTATTCCTCATGACTATACATGTATTAATAGCTCAAAACGAAAAGGTAGACTTATAGTCTGTATGTGTACGAATATGGTACTAAGGGAAGTAGATTAGACCAGAACAAATTTAGACCATGCATTATGTTATTATTATGAGTGTGTGAGATCTCAAATCACATAGTGATCAAGAATTCAAGTGCGGGGGAAAGAAAACGATGGTAGTAGCAGCAATGATTGCTATTGTTAAAATTATAAGAACAATACCTATAGGTAGATTTAAAACTAAGTTGAGATATATTTCAAACTTCAATCTTTGATGTATGTTGATGATTAAATAGACATGTGGAATTTTTAAAGTGTTTGCTAAAAATTAATGAGTTATCTATTAAGTTAAACTCCATTTGTGAAAAAGAAGAAACACTAAAACTGGTAATTGAAAATCTGACAGTTTTGACCTTTTAGACTGGAGTCCAAGAATGGTTAAAACGAAGAAGGTAAAGACTCAACATATTTAGAAGAATAGTTGTACATTGTTGAAAGTGCATCACTGGAAGTATAAAAGTGAACACTAAGTTTTTGCAATACTGTAAATTTTAAAAACTTTATAGATTATAAAACTATAGTGAAGCAAAGTGTACAAATGAGGTATGTTTGAAATGTAAGAATTAGAGATGTCTTATAAACATGTTTGAAGTAGAAATTTGCAGAAATATCATGTTGGATTTTGAGAAAACACATTAAAGTAAATTACAATGTCTAAATGAGAAAGTGGTCAAAAGAGTCAAAACAAAAGTGGTTTGAAAGATCCGATGAAGCTTTTACACATAATATGAACTTTCAATGTCATATGTTTAAGTTTTATAGCATAGAGTTTAAACACTTTTAAAAAAGAAAATGTTTCTAAGTTTTTCGAAAACGTGCCAAAAGGTTAAGTAACGTTTAAAATGGTCTCTATGCCCTTATAAAGCACATATATCCATTGAAATGGATTTGAAATAGCAAGGTTAAAACCAGCATTGGATAAATTGAGTTTTGAAGAAAAGTGTTAAGTTAAAGCAAGTTGTCAAAAGTAAAGTTTGTTGCTTTTAGCGAGAAATATAGCTTACATTGTTAGGAAAGGTCTAGTAAGTTATATGAAGTGGTTACAAATTATTGTACTTATGATAGATAAAACCAATGAAATAGAATAAGTTTTTGATTGAAGATTATAAAGTCAGGAATAGGTGGATTAGTGTAGTTGATCGTACCTAAATACCAAGGCAAGTATAAGGCGAGTACCGATAACTTTTCCCCAAAATTTGAGGACATGATAAATGGTTGTATTTTGTAGAGGCAGTTTCGCGTCCTTTTGTGGGGGTTAAGGGTTAAGTTATAGGTTTAGCATGTGGCGTAAGAGGATACGTGCTTGATAACGATGGGAATGTCTGTAACGCCAGTATGGACTCAAACAAATGTATGAAAACGATAAGCGAGAAATGAGGATTCGACATTATAGGAAAGATTCGTACAACGAAGTTGTGTGATGTTTGAACGGGTGTGAAAATTTAAGGTTGAAGGTTTGTGTATGAAACATGTTAGTAATTTTGAAAGTGTAGGATGATGGAATATTTGAGAAGATCACTAGTGCATTTGGGGGGTCTTGAACTAAGAGTTGTAAATTTTGCCGTAAAGGGGATGGTTTGTGCTTTAATACAAAGTAAAGATTGTAGGGTAAGAATCACCAAATGTCACACCCCCAAACCAAGGATGACGGAAACGTCCGGGGGTGGAGGACTTCATGTATATTATCACAACAATGAGTATAATAGTGCCCAAAGTAAATACAACCATCATAAATATAATTGAAAAAGTTATACAATAGTATGTGTTTACTTGTTTCCAATCAATTACACTTATGATGACAAAAATGAAATGTTTGGCGATTTAACGTCCCATCCTCAAAAGCGGTTGATTTCCTGTTTCACTGAATTCCTGAGAATACAAGTAGTTTGAAAAAGCGTCAACAATTAAGTTGGTGAGTTCATAAGAGTTTTATTTGAGAAAGAAGTCGTTTTCCTTGTAGAAAGCGATAGAATATGATTCTAGAAAATTTAATATTTTCCTATGTTATGCAATAATGTACCCTAGAAAGACCCGTAGATTCCTTCTATAATCACCCAGTGTATATAAGTTATATAAAATTTAATTTAAATAAACCGTCGAATATAATGGGTCTGCCCTAGGTCCACAACCAAACAAGGAACAGGAAGTAAGGCGGGCCCACCAATTCTAGGTCGATTTCGACTAGATTCTTATATAACTCTAGCATATACACTTAGCAATTATAGCTGAAGTCTAACAATTCTAGATGAAATGTAGTTTTGATAGAAATATGTTTCCAAAGAAAATCCAATATTTTCCTTATAAAAGTCATGTAGTCCTAATTGTTAAGACATAGAGTATGTGTGTGTTTTGTGCTTATAATGTTCATAATGGGAATGTGTTTCCAAAGAAAATCCAATATTTTCCTTATAAAAAGTCATGTAGCCTTAAGCGTCAAGACCGAGAATCTACAAGTATTTTTCCATATTTAGAGTAATTCATGCAAGTTTAAATCGGCATAAACTCGTTTAATTTAGAAGTAAAACCCCTTTTCAAAGTAGAATTTTTCATGTAAACTTGAAAGATTGTTAACTCCCTATGTGAGTCGCTATAACCATACTACGACAGAATAACCTGCTTGCGACGTTCTTCAGGCGTCGGAATCGAAATGACACTTGTCACCCCCGATCGGCCGATCGGACTTATGCAAGCAGCGTGGGTGTGGGTTGTCAATCCCAATATAGATCTATACACAATTATCACGCTCTCCCTACAAGAGACTCTGATTATAACTAATTCAGGATTTTCTATGGTACTTAAGAGTACCCCGACGGAGAATGTCTCACAACTTACGTTAACTAGTTTACATATAGTTTTGAGTATAAAACCTCTTCCGTGGAGGAAGTGAAATCACCTTTTATGAAAATACATTTGTGATATAAATCCATAAACTATTACTATTATAGTTTATCAAGTAGTATATGAAAAACCCATTTGTTTTGAGAGTAAAACCTTTTCCATGTAGTATGCTTTTATCGAAAATTCGTAAACTATACTTAATGTAGTTTATTATATGTGTTCGAAATGAATGGAGGAAACACCTTAACATGAGTGACTAATTTATGTTCATGATGATAAACTAACAAGAATGCATCAAAACATTGAGAAACTTATCATTATGCACTTTGCTCAACATACTACAAAGTGTTGTTAATATGGTAAACTATGTAACTAGTTTTTATCCTTTCTGTACTGTTTTGAAATCATCATAGAAAAATCATACGAAATCGAAAACTAACTCCGTAAACTCTGAGAGTTTAGAAAATGTTTCTAGTTTACTCATAATTTTTATTATGATTTTTAGAAGTCTCTAATTTATGTGAAAGTGTTCATAATCACAGACTGGTCCGAATTCGTTTCTGAAATGATACGCAGTTTTGTAAAAATCACCATAAATCGTAGAAACATCATATGGAGATGTGCAAGTAGTTATTTTAAAGGTAAAAACCTGAACTATTTGCATATTATACAGTTTTGAAAGATATTAAGTTTAAGTTGGGTAAAACAGTTCGTGAACAGGTCATAACTTTTCTGTTGTAAGCTGTCAAGTTGAGTTTTGAATATGTTTTGGTGTTTTAACTTGTATTCCCCCCCCCCCCCCCCTGAAAACTGAAGAAAACTAGAAAATGTAGGGGTATGAACTCACCTTGAGTGATTTCTTGAAGAGTGGAAGGTTGAAGATGATGAGTTTCAAGTCTAGATCACTTGATGAAAACACGAAGTTTTGGATTATCCTAAGAACGATTTTTGGTGTGAAGATATGAATCGTTAATCCAAGAGTGTTATGAAAACATGTAATAACACTTGAGTTAGAAGGAAATACTTACCAATAAGTGAATAAATGACTCAAGAATACATCAAAAGTGTGGCTGAAAGTTGAGAGAAAAGAGGCCCTCTTGATGGTTTAAGAAGTGTATAATTTTGATGGTGAAGTAAAAGATCAAGGGAATCGCAGGCATTTTCTTATATGGAGGGTTGCTGGAGCAAGTGACTAGGGTGAAGGGATGTTTGCCTTGGTTTATGTGATGTGGATAAAGTTGGACCAATGAGAAAGTGACACATAGGAGGCAAGTGAGCACACTTGACCCACTTGTGGTGTAGAATACTCTTCTTATTGTAAAATAATGATTTATAATTAATAAATCCTTGAAAAATAATTAAAATAATAGTTCTGGGGGTTAAAAATGATAAAAATATGAATTTGGTGAAAAAATCCCGTCAAAAACGGGCTTAGGAGGCGAAAGTAGTCGAAAACCGGACAATAGGGACCGAACCTGCGAGGTTCGGCTCTTAGGAGTGTGAGAACCGAGAGTAGGAGGGAAGACCGAAGGTCCGAAGTGGGGGGGGTGCAAGGGTCTCGCATGGGAGCCGAAGTTCGGTCCTCGCTGCTGAGCTTCGGTCTGCTGAGGTTTCGGTCCGAGATGCTTCTGACACTTTCGGCTCATAAGAGGTTCGGCTCCTAAGAGGGGTTTCGGTTCCTAAGAGGGGTTTCGGTCCTATATAGCTGTTTTTCAAGAAATCTTTCCGTTTTGCGTGATTTTTGACCAAGTTAAGGGTCGGGATGACCCGGATGACTATAAAAAGTTCGAGAGAGATTTTGGGAGAGATTTCACATACTTGGAGAGATTTCACATACTTGGAGAGATTTGGGAGAGATTTCACATACTTGGAGAGATTTGGGAGATATTTCACATTCTTGGAGAGATTTCACATACTTAGAGAGATTTGGGAGAGATTTCACATGCTTGGAGAGATTTGGGAGAGATTTCACATACTTGGAGAGATTTGGGAGAGATTTCACATGCTTGGAGAGATTTCACATACTTAGAGAGATTTGGGAGAGATTTCACATGCTTGGAGAGATTTGGGAGAGATTTCTCATACTTGGAGAGATTTGGGAGAGATTTCATATACTTGGAGAGATTTCACATACTTAGAGAGATTTGGGAAAGATTTCACATGCTTGGAGAGATTTGGGAGAGATTTCTCATACTTCGAGAGATTTGGGAAAGATTTCACATACTTGGAGAGATTTGGGAGAGATTTAACCTTAGCCATTATTATCGCATAATCTCGCAAATGCAAGGTTCGCGAACCCCTTTATGCTTCGTTAATGATCGTTTTAAGTCCCCGAAAGGGTCCTTAGTCGTGTTTTGATGCGTTTAACTCCCTTTTTAAGGTTTTTACATTGTTAACACATAGATTCTTCGAGACACTTGAATTTTTGACATAAAGATGCATATTTTTATACATAGAATAACTTTTAACATACAAGTACTAGTTAAGTTTGACCGGTTTGACTTGTTGACTTTGACTTTGACTTTGACTTGAATTTGACGGTTGTCACATTATCCCCCCGTTAGAAGGAATTTCGTCCCGAAATTTGTATTTGAGTGGGACATCAAGGGTTGGGGAATAGATGAGGGTATTTTTGCTTTATTTGGCCTTCGCGTTCTCAGGTGAACTCGGGTCCTTGTTTCACGATCCAACAGATCTTCCCAACAGGGATACGTCTTTGGTTTCGTCGGGAGGTATCACAAGAGTCTCGTCGGACATACCTTTCTTTAAATTTGACGCGTGGATGGTTGGATGTACATTATTAGGTTCTTGGGGAAGTCGGAGTTTGTATGCTACTGAGCCAATCCTGGCAAGGATTTCGAATGGTCCTCTGTACCTTGGATTTAGTTTCCCTTGTTTACCGAAACATATCATTCTTTTGAATGGCGAGGCCTTCGGTAGAACTCGGTCACCAACCCGCAATTCCGAGGGTTTGCGTCGCTTATCTGTGTAGTTCTTTTGTCGGCTTTGAGATGCTTTCAGCCTTTCTCGAATTATACTAAGTCGTAAGTAATACTTCCCCTCGGAGCGCTGCATAAGGTCTGCTTTAGTGTTTCTCATTTGATTAGGTCGGTAGGGAGCATATGGGTTCGGTTTTCGAGACTAGACTTATTCGGATGGTAGGACGTTCATTCGCACTCCTGGGTAGCCTTGTCCCGAAGTTCATGGTAGGACTCGTACCTGGTCCCTCTATCTTTAACTTGCGTATAGAGGTCGTATGTAATTAGGATTGGTAAGACAGTTGGATGGGTGACTCCGCCCCAAGTCCACAACCAGACAAGGAACAGGAAATAGGGCGGAAACACACATCCAATGTCCATAGAATCTTAATTATATATTATCCTCGCGTATACACTTCATAGTGATAGACTAACTGTATTCATCTCAAGCTTCTGTGCTTGCTCTTGTCCTGTTATACGTGTGATATTCTCGAAGGGTTTACTAGGAATAATTTGAAAAGGTGCGGAAAGTGTAATACTCCTCTGGTGAGTGTTTTGAGGTTTCAAAGCGAGAGATGGCCCGGAGATCCGTGTCAGATTTGCGTTTATAAGAGACGAGGGTTTCGAGGTTAGGTGAAGGGTCTTTTCGTAGCCGTGTAATCGGGAAAGTGAGGACTATACCAATCGACATCGAATGATGACAACAGATCTTTTTAGTAACACATGTGTTAGGTTGTATTCGTACGAATTATTCATTAGGGAGATGAAGTATCATGTGATTCTTGTTAGTGTGCTCCGTTTTGATCGGTGTTATTGTTACTGCAAATGATTCATACCACAACAGCTAGCACTGGTAGTAAGTGTGTTCTGAATACTAGTAGTGATTCCTTATATCTTGATCCCCGACCGATCATTCTATGATCGATCGGTATACGTAAGTCGCATGTAAATTGGTATTGATGAACCCGTCGAGTGGGTGGCTCTACCCTAATCTCACTACTAGACATGGAATAGGAGTTAAGACGGAATTATTCGCTTTAAGTCTTTAGTATTTTGATTATAATTAACCTTGATGTATATACCAAGTTATCCCAGCTTACTGGTAATGATCCTAAGATCATATATAAGTGTCTTTGATTTGATTGAACGAGAGAGTATTTTTAACTACTTTTTGATATACGGTAATTTTAGCAACATACCAATTTCATTACAAACATATGGTACTTAAACGTTTTTGTTGTTGGAAACATTACAAAATTCCTAATAAGGTTCCGTGTTGCTCCTGCTGGTTTGGTTGTCACACTCCTCCTGCTCCTCCGTCATTCCTCTCAGTTGGACAGTCCCTCTTGAAGTGTCCCGTTTCACCGCATAGGTAGCATACTGGACTTACACTGATATTGGTGATTGAAGCGATGTGATGGGTCTGGGTCCTGCAGAAACGGGCAATATGTCCGTTCTTGTTACAGTTTTTACAGTGAAACACCCGACAAACTCCATTGTGATGGTAGTCACACTTGTTACACTTTGGAAGTGTTCCCATATATTGTCTGACCGGTACTTGAGTGACAGACGTTGTGGCTAGTGTCGAGGCATGAGTCGGGACTGATGTTGTAATTACAGGGGCAACCACGGATTGTTGTCCTTTAGCGCGTTTTTGAGATAGGTTGCACTCCTTTTTGTCCCAAAATTTTCGTTTCTTGTTCTTAGGTTTGTGGTCTGAGGCGTCCTCGTGGGTAGGCACCCGCTGGTGTTCTTGACTGTTACTGCGGTTAGAATTGTCAACACCGCCTTCATCTCTGCTGGCGTTGTTAGTATTGAGTTGCGCCATGACAGCTGTCACGGCTGCCGTGACCGCATCTTGAAAAGTAGCAGAGTCTATCTGCAGGATTGTTGCCTTGCTTGTTGGCTGGTTACCTTCTTGTGAAGACGTAACTCTGTTGCATGTGGAGAAACGATTTCGTGAGTGGGGATGATTCTAATTATACCCTTATCATTTATATACACATATATAAATTTCGCAATTTACTGAACTAGTCTTGATTTTTCTGCTAACGTTCCGGAGACGGAGTTTATGGTAGTGGGTAGAAGTAGGTTTTGTACGGGCGTTAAGTTTTTCCCATCCTAGGATTAGGTTTGTCGAAACACACTTGGTTGAGGAGTTCTGATGGGATTCGGTGCATTAGTGCTGGTATGACCGCACCCTATAGGTCTATGGAAAGGCACCTTTCAACCATGAGGTTTAAAAAGAAGAAATGATAATGAGTATTGAATAAGGGTTTATACGTCAGGAGTCATCTCACTCAGTTTATCTTAGTTCTGAGTGTATCGAGTTCCAATGTTTTTGGTGTCTTTTGAAAACAATTCATAACGAGAGTCTATATATAATAAACTTATGAATTCTTAGTAGTATTGCTCCCAATGAAAATAATACGCATGCCCCTTTCATTTGTATGATTCTAGTATATTTAGCTTTTAGAGAAAGGTTTTGAGCCTGATGCAGGTCTACACCACATTATTGCAAGGAAAGGTTTGGACCGCAAACAAATCTCTCGACTAGTGTAATCACTAACTCGCGGGGTCGGGCCTACACATGGAGGGGAGTAACACCAACGCATACTCATAGGCCTAATCTACCAGGTCTTGTGAGTAAAATGAACTTTACTCTCGACAATTCGTCCCCAAATGGCGATTGCTGTTGCTGATGGCGACTCCATCCCTTGATCAATGCTGCCCAACGGGGCACAGGTTCGATGTAGTCGTGGCGGTTCGCGAGAGCCCTGGCTATGTAAGGAGAGTTGTCGACCTCTGGCTCCATCTTCGACTCTTTTCCTCATCACCCACTAACTTTCCGGGTTCGGAAAGTAGGGGTCTCCCGGTAAGTAAGATCTTGTCATGGTGTCCGTGCGAGAATAGGGGTGAGGTAAGAGGCATATAATAATTATATTCCTAGAATTACTTATAGGGTTTGATCCTCTTTATTTACTTTTATGATGACATGGTGCATACTAGTTACATATCTAGGTTATATATAACTTTAGCGTATCCATTTAGTGATTGTAGACCTACTAGCAAGAATCAGTTTAGTTTTCACATAAGTTATACTACCACAAAATACTCCTATAGTATTTTAAATGTTATGTTTGGTTGTTAACGATTTTCTGGTATGGGTGTTGGTAATTTGATAGACTCGTTGTCCACTATGACTATCCCCCGGCACATACTAGTCACTTCTCGGACGAATATAGTTGATCAGGCTATATTCCTCCCAGACTTGATTGCATATCCCAGGGCATATTCACATTGCACAGCTCCTCTATTTTTAACTTTTGTGTTTTCCTTAGACGTGGCACTAAACCGGTATGCATGTATGTACTTATACTTTTAACAAGAAACTATTTATTTCTAAAAGTATAGTTATTTGAAAATGTTTAAATCAGAGACTTAAGTCCCAATGCATTTATCGTTTGTATATCTTATGTGGTTCGATATACTTAGTTCACTATAAACAATGCTCTGATACCAATCTGTCACACCCCCAAACCAAGGATGGCGGAAACGTCCGGGGGTGGAGGACTTCATGTATAGTGTAGAGGCAGTTTCGCGTCCTTTTGTGGGGGTTAAGGGTTAAGTTATAGGTTTAGCATGTGGCGTAAGAGGATACGTCCTTGATAACGATGGAAATGTCTGTAACGCCAGTATGGACTCAAACAAATGTATGAAAACGATAAGCGAGAAATGAGGATTCGACATTATAGGAAAGATTCGTACAACGAAGTTGTGTGATGTTTGAACGGGTGTGAAAATTTAAGGTTGAAGGTTTGTGTATGAAACATGTTAGTAATTTGGAAAGTGTAAGATGATGGAATATTTGAGAAGATCACTAGTGCATTTGGGGGGTCTTGAACTAAGAGTTGTAAATTTTGCCGTAAAGGGGATGGTTTGTGCTTTAATACAAAGTAAAGATTGTAGGGTAAGAATCACCAAATGTCACACCCCCAAACCAAGGATGGCGGAAACGTCCGGGGGTGGAGGACTTCATGTATATTATCACAACAACGAGTATAATAGTGCCCAAAGTAAATACAACCATCATAAATATAATTGAAAAAGTTATACAATAGTATGTGTTTACTTGTTTCCAATCAATTACACTTATGATGACAAAAATGAAATGTTTGGCGATTTAACGTCCCATCCTCAAAAGCGGTTGATTTCCTGTTTCACTGAATTCCTGAGAATACAAGTAGTTTGAAAAAGCGTCAACAATTAAGTTGGTGAGTTCATAAGAGTTTTATTTGAGAAAGAAGTCGTTTTCCTTGTAGAAAGCGATAGAATATGATTCTAGAAAATTTAATATTTTCCTACGTTATGCAATAATGTACCCTAGAAAGACCCGTAGATTCCTTCTATAATCACCCAGTGTATATAAGTTATATAAAGTTTAATTTAAATAAACCGTCGAATATAATGGGTCTGCCCTAGGTCCACAACCAAACAAGGAACAGGAAGTAAGGCGGGCCCACCAATTCTAGGTCGATTTCGACTAGATTCTTATATAACTCTAGCATATACACTTAGCAATTATAGCTAAAGTCTAACAATTCTAGATGAAATGTAGTTTTGATAGAAATATGTTTCCAAAGAAAATCCAATATTTTCCTTATAAAAGTCATGTAGTCCTAATTGTTAAGACATAGAGTATGTGTGTGTTTTGTGCTTATAATGTTCATAATGGGAATGTGTTTCCAAAGAAAATCCAATATTTTCCTTATAAAAAGTCATGTAGCCTTAAGCGTCAAGACCGAGAATCTACAAGTATTTTTTCATATTTAGAGTAATTCATGCAAGTTTAAATCGGCATAAACTCGTTTAATTTAGAAGTAAAACCCCTTTTCAAAGTAGAATTTTTCATGTAAACTTGAAAGATTGTTAACTCCCTATGTGAGTCGCTATAACCATACTACGACAGAATAACCTGCTTGCGACGTTCTTCAGGCGTCGGAATCGAAATGACACTTGTCACCCCCGATCGGCCGATCGGACTTATGCAAGCAGCGTGGGTGTGGATTCTCAATCCCAATATAGATCTATACACAATTATCACGCTCTCCCTACAAGAGACTCTGATTATAACTAATTCAGGATTTTATATGGTACTTAAGAGTACCCCGACGGAGAATGTCTCACAACTTACGTTAACTAGTTTACATATAGTTTTGAGTATAAAACCTCTTCCGTGGAGGAAGTGAAATCACCTTTTATGAAAATACATTTGTGATATAAATCCATAAATTATTACTATTATAGTTTATCAAGTAGTATATGAAAAACTCATTTGTTTTGAGAGTAAAACCTTTTCCATGTAGTATGCTTTTATCGAAAATTCGTAAACTATACTTAATGTAGTTTATTATATGTGTTCGAAATGAATGGAGGAAAAACCTTAACATGAGTGACTAATTTCTGTTCATGATGATAAACTAACAAGAATGCATCAAAACATTGAGAAACTTATCATTATGCACTTTGCTCAACATACTACAAAGTGTTGTTAATATGGTAAACTATGTAACTAGTTTTTATGCTTTCTGCACTGTTTTGAAATCATCATAGAAAAATCATACGAAATCGAAAACTAACTCCGTAAACTCTGAGAGTTTAGAAAATGTTTCTAGTTTACTCATAATTTTTATTATGATTTTTAGAAGTCTCTAATTTATGTGAAAGTGTTCATAATCACAGACTGGTCCGAATTCATTTCTGAAATGAAACGCAGTTTTGTAAAAATCACCATAAATCGTAGAAAAATCATATGGAGATGTGCAAGTAGTTATTTTAAAGGTAAAAACCTGAACTATTTGCATATTATACAGTTTTGAAAGATATTAAGTTTAAGTTGGGTAAAACAGTTCGTGAACAGGTCACAACTTTTCTGTTGTAAGCTGTCAAGTTGAGTTTTGAATATGTTTTGGTGTTTTAACTTGTATTCCCCCCCCCCCCCCTGAAAACTGAAGAAAACTAGAAAATGTAGGGGTATGAACTCACCTTGAGTGATTTCTTGAAGAGTGTAAGGTTGAAGATGATGAGTTTCAAGTCTAGATCACTTGATGAACACACGAAGTTTTGGATGATCCTAAGAACGATTTTTGGTGTGAAGATATGAGTCGTTAATCCAAGAGTGTTATGAAAACATATAATAACACTTGAGTTAGAAGGAAATACTTACCAATAAGTGAATAAATGACTCAAGAATACATCAAAAGTGTGGCTGAAAGTTGAGAGAAAAGAGGCCCTCTTGATGGTTTAAGAAGTGTATAATTTTGATGGTGAAGTAAAAGATCAAGGGAATCGCAGGCATTTTCTTATATGGAGGGTTGCTGGAGCAAGTGACTAGGGTGAAGGGATGTTTGCCTTGGTTTGTGTGATGTGGATAAAGTTGGACCAATGAGAAAGTGACACATAGGAGGCAAGTGGGCACACTTGACCCACTTATGGTGTAGAATACTCTTCTTATTGTAAAATAATGATTTATAATTAATAAATCCTTGAAAAATAATTAAAATAATAGTTCTGGGGGTTAAAAATGATAAAAATATGAATTTGGTGAAAAAATCCCGTCAAAAACGTCAAAAACGGGCTTAGGAGGCGAAAGTAGTCGAAAACCGGACAATAGGGACCGAACCTACGAGGTTCGGCTCTTAGGAGTGTGAGAACCGAGAGGGAACCGAGAGTAGGAGGGAAGACCGAAGGTCCGAAGTGGGGGAGGGGGTGCGAGGGTCTCGCATGGGAGCCGAAGTTCAGTCCTCGCTGCTGAGCTTCGGTCTGCTGAGGTTTCGGTCCGAGATGTTTTTGACACTTTCGGCTCATAAGAGGTTCGGCTCCTAAGAGGGTTTCGGTTCCTAAGAGGAGTTTCGGTTCCTAAGAGGGGTTTCGGTCCTATATAGCTGTTTTTCGAGAAATCTTTCCGTTTTGCGTGATTTTTGACCAAGTTAAGGGTCGGGATGACCCGGATGACTATAAAAAGTTCGAGAGAGATTTTGGGAGAGATTTCACATACTTTGAGAGATTTCACATACTTGGAGAGATTTGGGAGAGATTTCACATACTTGGAGAGATTTGGGAGAGATTTCACATTCTTGGAGAGATTTCACATACTTAGAGAGATTTGGGAGAGATTTCACATGCTTGGAGAGATTTGGGAGAGATTTCACATACTTGGAGAGATTTGGGAGAGATTTCACATGCTTGGAGAGATTTCACATACTTAGAGAGATTTGGGAGAGATTTCACATGCTTGGAGAGATTTGGGAGAGATTTCTCATACTTGGAGAGATTTGGGAGAGATTTCACATACTTGGAGAGATTTCACATACTTAGAGGGATTTGGGAGAGATTTCACATGCTTGGAGAGATTTGGGAGAGATTTCTCATACTTGGAGAGATTTGGGAAAGATTTCACATACTTGGAGAGATTTGGGAGAGATTTAACCTTAGCCATTATTATCGCATAATCTCGCAAATGCAAGGTTCGCGAACCCCTTTATGCTTCGTTAATGATCGTTTTAAGTCCCCGAAAGGGTCCTTAGTCGTGTTTTGATGCGTTTAACTCCCTTTTTAAGGTTTTTACATTGTTAACACATAGATTCTTCGAGACACTTGAATTTTTGACATAAAGATGCACATTTTTATACATAGAATAACTTTTAACATACAAGTACTAGTTAATTTTGACCGGTTTGACTTGTTGACTTTGACTTTGACTTTGACTTGAATTTGACGGTTGTCACACCAAAGATAAGGCTTTGGGTCAAAGAGATATCCTATGTTAAGTTTTAAGCTCAAGGTAGAAACAACCTAAAGTTAAATTCGTAGCGTCGAAGAGAAGTCTCATCTATTGGTAGAAATGGGCTGAACTTCCGTGCCTCCTCGTGAGTCATACCAGGGATGCTCGCCAATGGTATCCAAGTGACTACTTGTGGCGACTGATCTACTTTCTAACGTGATGCTCCAATTGTTATCTGTATCGCTATCAGAATGCTTTTCCTACTTGTAACCATAGTATAAAGACGATGAAGCGATATTGAGGTATAATTGACATTGGTTTCGGCTTAAGATTATTACTAGTTGCTCCCTAGCTACTAAACTTACATCGAAATTCAATAATTACCGAGGAATACTCATTCTCAGTACTAAGTGGATTGCACCTAGAGTGGCTAGTGATATAACCTAACTGGTTAGCCTAGTACTTGATAAGGGATAAGAATATTTCTCAATAATGCATTGTGGTAAAAGTGAACTTAGTTTCTATGTATACCTAGATGAATGTCTATAATATGCAATGACCATACGCACACCGAAAATTTTTGTTTTTCAAAATTTAAGTTGAAAATCATTTTGAACATATTGCTATTATAACCGTTTCCAGCCTCACATTAATTTCCTTGATTAAGCATAGTTGGACAGGTTATACTAAATTAAAGTCCAATAATGCATACTTGAATTAGTTATACCAGTAGTATGTTTAGCCTTTTAAAAATGTTTTAAATTTTTTTGACTATAGTTGTGGTTCTCCAAAGGAAAACCGACATTCTCTATAACCTTCGGCTCTGATACCATTTCTGTCACACCCCGCTAAAGCGGAAACACCGGACGCGACAATAAAACAAGTCTCATAGCAAAAGTTAAAAGACAAAACGAAGCATAGTATTAAAAGCTTTACAATTTACAATAAGTTTGAACAACTTTTAAAAGTAATTACAACGTATAAAAAGAATCACACATGCGAATGCTCCTACAAGTGATATGTCTCTATCTGCCACCTACTCGATGATTCCTGAAAAAGCATGGGAAACGAGCGTCAACTATAAAAATAGTTGGTGAGTTCACAGTTTTACAAAAATATTGGTTTCATAAATAAATTTACATTGCTAAAAGAGTAAATAATTTTGCATAAACAAAGTTCGTTGTTATCATGAGAAATAAAGTAAGTTGGCAAAATCAGATGCAAAGTTCATATTCTCATGGGAAATAAAGTTCGTTGCTAAAACGAGTAAACAAGTTTCGTTGCTAAAATGAGTATAAAAGTTTCATTGCTAAAATGAGTATACAAGTTTTGTTGCTAAAATTAATATACAAGTTTCGTTGCTAAAATGAGTATACAAGTTTCGTTGCTAAAATAAGTATTTTAAGTTTCGTTGCTAAATTAAGTATTTTAAGTTTCGTTGCAAAAATGAGTATACAAGTTTTGCTGCTAAACTCAATATACAAGTTTCGTTGCTAAAATAAGTATACAAGTTTCGTTGCTAAAATAAGTATACAAGTTTCGTTGCCAAAATGAGTATAAAAGTATCGTTGCTAAAATAAGTATACAAGTTCCGTTGCTAAAATAAGTATACAAGTTTCGTATGTGCATAAAGATTGCATCCATGAGTTCACATCCAAAGCCTAATGACCGAATCATGGCCTATTTACTACTATGTGCATCGCAAACATAGTGAATAAAATGGTAAAATGCACTCCGCGAATCGTGCGAGAGAGGAGTTGTCTACCTCCTAATAGCGATATCCATAATGACCATGGGCTCAAAAGAGTTAATGGGTTGTGTCAAATGAATCCAGGGACTTAACCGCGATACAGTCCTCATGAATTAAAGTAACATACACATACATGCAAAATATAGCAACCATGTTTATATGAGTCAAAATAAATATAATGAACATAAATAATTTAGGACATGCTTTTCCACCACAAAACGTAAAAACCGAAAATAGGGGCCATGAATACTCATAATGATGCGTGATGGTATTTGTGATTCCTTGAGCTAACTTCCCTCACGTCCTACGACCGATTCCCTACGATAAGGTTACACAGTAGTAAGTATCTAGTCGATAATCTAACACTAGTATACTTAATTTCTACAATAGAATTATGCCAATATTGTGTCAAAATTGGGTTTTGTATAAGATACAAACATTTTTTTTTATAAATTCAGATTTCCATGGATCAATTTGTTAAATAACAAATTTAAGTGAAAAAATCCATTTTTGGCAATGTCAATTGAAGTGTAACTATAACATTTTGGAAGGTGTTTCAAATGGTTAATCATTCAAAACTAAGTCTAATAAGTTATAAATTTTCCCAAACTTTCTATTTCAGTTTTAACTGATGTCAAAGACATTAAAATAAATTTTCTTGAATTTTTGATTTGTCCAACTATTTTTCATCATTTTAATTTCTTGAATAATCACAAAATCATGGAAAAATTGTAAATGATCATGAAAAATTCTTAGACTTTTTGAGTAATTGTTTAACTACATCCCTAAACTGGAAAAATTATTAAATGCCACTTTTGATTAATAAAATTTGGTTTTTGTAATTTAATTGTGTTTTACATCAAGAAATTATAATTAAATATAAAATAGTAATTATGAATCACACAACTTTTTATTTATGTTCTAGTTGCAGTCAAAGACTTTCAGAAAATGTTTCATGAGTTTTAGATATGTATAGTTATTTCCCCATATTTAACCACTTGAATTCTCACAAATTCATGGAATAATAGTAAACAGTTAATAAAAACTATCAATTTTTTCATACCTCTGTTATATATTGTATATAAGCTCGAAAAATATCAAAGGTGGTTTTCATATAGTAGAGTCCAGCTTGCATGATTTATGCGTATTAAATGTGAGAAATATAGCATAAATAGTAAACGGATTTTATAATTCTTTAAAAATTTTGTTTAATTGTTATTTGATTTACACAAACTGGGAAAAATATCAAAATTGGTTTTTAAACATCTTAACCTGTTTGTATAATATTTATGTATTTATTCTATTAAAAATGCAAATAAATATCAAACATTTTAGAAAATTTCTCAAAATTTGTATTTGTGTTTAAAATGTGTTAAAAGATATTATAATGATTTTGTGGGGGTTTTTAGAATATTTTAACTATTTTTTTCCTTTAGTTATTCTCATACATAAGATTTAATTCATGAAAAATTACTAAATAGTAAAAACAGTTAACAAAACTTTTTATTTACCATTAGTATGTAATATAAGATTTTATGGTGAGGTTTTATAATTTTTGGGTAAGTGTACCTATATTTCATCAATTTAATCCCTTTGGACATTCATTAAATCGGGTAAAATAAGAAATTGTCATGGACAAATCTGTAAATTTTTGCATGAGGTCATTATGATTTCCAGAAGATGCGGAAATTATTAAATATGGTTTTTGACATTTATAACTGTATTTTACTATTTATTTATCTTCAAAAACAATAAATTCGTAATCAACAGGAAACAGTCATAGAAATGCATGCAACTTCATGGAACATCTTTGCTCATAAAAAATGATATGATTTAACGTCAGACCCATTTGAATGTAGCAGATAACATCGGGGCTCGAGAATTGATGTGTATTCGAATCATAGGAGCTAGCAATCGCCGATATGCTCATATTGGTGACGTTATTGTTGCTGTGATCAAAGACGCAGTTCCAAACATGCCTCTAGAAAGATAGGTCATATCCGAAATTTCCCAGATATTATTAACCATGAAAAGTATTTTATATGAATTATTTCTGTATTTTCTTGCAAAATTTACAATACATCGAGAAAAACGAGTTATTTTCTGATAATTACAAGATCATCTTATTTTATTGTTTGAATTCCGGGAAAAATCGGATTTGAGCAGACAAGAAGTTTTAGATATTGATTTGTGAATAAATCTTTTATGACATATTTGAACGCTTTTTAACAACATACTTTGATCATCTAGCATCTAAGCTTGAAGATCATCACATGCATGTTGGTTTGAAAACCATGCACGAGTTTGAAATGTTCAAAGTTGTTTTTGAAATAAAACTCATGGTGCATGTGGTGATTTTCCACCAACACTTGTAGAAAAGTGCATTATCTTGATTTTGACTTAGGTTTTGGAAATGGGACTTCACCATTTGCAACATTCATGTTATTTTTTGGTGAAATACTACCACCATCATCATAAAAATCGTGGTTATGAACATATGATTCATAATCCATCCATTGAATGGTGTAGAAGTAGAAAAATATGCATGAAAGCAAAAAGTTATGAAGGAAAAGTGAAGTGAGAATGAAGGTTTTTGTGATTACCTCAAGAACAACACTTGATTATGAAAGTTTTGAGTGTCATGAGACTTATATTTTCTGTAAAATTTCGTGGATGAGAGGAAGAGAAAGATTAGATAGAGTTTGAGTGGTGATGATGATGAAGTGTTGGGAGAAATGAGAGGTGGAGTGTAAGAATGTCTTAAATGATCACTAGTTTGGAAAGAGTGTTAGTGGTAGAGAGAGAGAGAGAGAACGAAATTGAGGGGATGAGAGAGGGTTTTCTTCTCTTCCAGTTTTATAAAATTCAACTCTTTTATAAAAATATCAATTTTTTTATATAAAATGTGCACTTTAACCTAGTTTTTATTCATAAAACTTTTATTTTTTACTTATAAATTAAGGGTAAATGTTAATGTCTTAATCTGTAATCACTTTGGTCAACTATTTTAATCTTTATATGAATGAATTAAAAATGATTATTCATATATTTATATGCTTACGTGTTTTAAATGATATTATGTGTAAATTATATGAGTATTTAATAATAAAATAAATAAAATTAAAATATGGGTCAAAGATAAAAGATTACTTAGCATAAATAATCTTAACCTAGTTGTAGTATACAATTTAAGGATTTCGGAGATATAAGGAACGTTCAAATCCGACTTCATATGAGGAAGTTATGCATCTTCGAAGTTTCGCGTTTAAACTAACACGGCTCTGCGTATTGTAAAAAGTAAACTTTTGATAAATTACCTTTTTTTCTAAGTAACCTTAACGAAAGTTATGGTAGTCGTTAAACTGAGAGCGTGCATATAGAGAACGTCAAAATCTAATTTCGTAAGAGGAAGTTATGATTTTTCTAAGATTAGGCATATCGGTATTTAGCTTAAAAATCGAATTTTAGATCGGTCAATTTATAACCAAAATAATCTAATTAAGATTTGAAGATCTCATTGATAGGAGTCCAAAAATAGAATGTCTATCGACAACGGACACCAGATGAGAAAGTTATGCTTTTTATATGGGCTTTAACAGTCTAATAATGTGTGAAAAATATAAATTCAAAATTAAATGACATAGTCTAAACGATAGTCGTAGATCTCGTCGAGAGCTTTCCGAGGATATAAAGAACGTCAAAAACAGAGTTGGTATGAAGAAGTTAATCAATTTTGAAATCTGAAAAACGGTATGCACGGCACGCCCGACAAGACCACACATCCCCGCCCACTTTTTGCCACGTGTCAGACCAACATTTCGCCACGTCACTATGTCCCGACCAAGAGCGCGACTAGCCCTATGGAATACACGGTGCGCATCTGAAGAAACCCCCTATAAATAGCAGCTTATTCTCTCATTCTTTCTCACACCATTTCAGTCAATATTCTCTTGGCTTTTCATCTACTTTAAGCCCATTTTCCCTCGTTTTTGTTCTGCGTTGAAGCCCTGCGACACCCCTGAATACTCTTCTGAGTAGTTGCCTTTTATTGGGAGACCCAGAGTCAGCATTTTGCCCACTTAGATCTCGGTTCTCATCAATAGCCCTATGTAAGTGAGATACACTTACTCTGCTTCTGTGTAATTTATAATTATAGTAATAACTTGTTACTAGGTACTTATAAGTAAGATTTGTCAATGATTTCAGTCATTATACTGCTTGATCTACTTACGGGAGTGATGTCTAAGCTGGATTTAGTGAGGTGTTTAAATTCAGATTTCCAAATAGTATACTCTATATACCAAACGGACCCTACCTCTGATATTATTCTACCTGGTTATTCCTTATTTGGATCTTGAAGTAGACTTTGGGACTATTGAGGCATCTAAACCCTTAGGATAATAGTTCATAAATCATTAAATTAAACTAAGACTTAGCGTTATGTACATCTAGGTTTTTTGGAAAAGGTGTAAGGCGAAGCTCTGCCCGATTCACGAATCACCAGACACCTTGTCAGGTGAGTGCATAGTTATTATTAATTTAAAAATTATTAGTACTATCAAGTAATCTTAAATTTTTATCGGTATAATCTGTGCTATGTGCTAATTGTATAATATGATAATTGGATTAGATTACATATTGGAAATCGATTGACTTTAGTTATAAGTCTTGCCTTAGGTTTAAGGATAAGACTTGTAAAGGTTACTTAGTACAAATTAAGCTTGATATCGGTTAGGTCTGATAGTTGGAATAGAATGTGATATCAGAATGGAGTGAAGTCCTCATCTTTATTGGATGACCGGAAATTGTGGGTCCAGATCAGACAACTGACAAGCATGTCTGGGTCATAGACCAGAGTAGATGACAACACTTGAATAGTCTAGGAAGTCTAGTGAGTTACGTTGCTAGCATGGACTTATAGCCCATGGACTTCGATAAAATGGGACAACATATTTATCAAATATTTGAACATTGGTTGCCTTATATGACTTACAATTCCCATGGACTCCCCTAGGTGCGTAGTCAAGGAGTTGCTCAAACGATTCATACGGTTGGGTGATTCCTCTAATTAATCATTACTTTACGATCTATGAGGATCGATTGGGTTGGTTAGTGTCACACCCCGCTAATGCAGAAACATGGGACGTAATAATACAACGGGTCTCATAGCAAAAGTTAAAAGACAACACCAACCTAGTATTAAAAGCTTTACAATTTACAATAAGTTTGAAAAACTTTTAAAAGTAATTACAACGTATAAAAAGAATCACACATGAGAATGCTCCTACAAGTGATATGTCTCTATGTGCCACCTACTCGATAATTCCGGAAAAAGCATGTAAAACGATCGTCAACTATAAAAATAGTTGGTGAGTTCAGAGGTTTACAAAATTATTGGTTTCATGAATCGTAATCAAAATTTTGATAGAAGTTTCCATAAATAAATGTACAATGCTAAAATGAGTAAATAAGTGTGCGTAAACGAAGTTCGTTGTCATCATTAGAAATAAAGTACGTTGGCAAAATGAGATGCAAAGTTCATATTCTCATGGGAAATAAAGTTTGTTGCTAAAACGAGTAAACAAGTTTCGTTGCTAAAATGAGTATACAAGTTTCATTTCTAAAATGAGTATACAAGTTTCGTTGCTAAAATGAGTATTCCAGTTTCGTTGCTAAAATGAGTATACAAGTTTCGTTGCTAAAATAAGTATACAAGTTTCGTTGCTAAAATAAGTATACAAGTTTCGTTGTTAAAATTAGTATACAATATTCGGTGCTAAAATAAGTATACAAGTATCGTTGGTAAAATAAGTATACAAGTTTCGTATGTGCATAAAGATTCCATCCATGAGTTCACAACCCAAGCCTAATGACCGAATCATGCCCTATCGACTACTATGTGTGTCATAAACATAGTGAATAAAATGGTAAAAATCACTCCGCGAATCGTGCGAGTGAGGACATGTTTTTCCACCAAATTTATACGAGTCAAAATAAATACAACGAACATAAACACTTTAGGACATGTTTTTCCACCCCAAAACGTAAAAACCGAAAATAGGGGCCGTGAATACTCACATTGATGCGTGAAGGTATTTGTGATGCCTTGAGCTAACTTCCCTCATGTTCTACTACCGATTCCCTACGATAAGGTTACACACTAGTAAGTCTCTAGTTGAAAATTTAACAGTAGTATACTTAATTTCTACAATAAAATTATGTCAATATTGTGTCAAAATTGGGTTTTGTATAGGTTACAAACATTTCTATAAATTCAGATTTCCATGAATCAATTTGTTAAATAACAAATTTAAGTGAAAAATCCCATTTTGGCAATGTCAATTGAAGTGTAACTATAACATTTTGGAAGGTGTTTCAAATGGTTAATTATTCAAAACTAAGTCAAATAAGTTATAAAATTTCCCAAACTTTGTATTTCAGTTTTAAATGAACTCAAAGACATTAAAATAAATTTTCTTGAATTTTTGATTTGTCTAACTATTTTTCATCATTTTAATTTCTTTAATAATCACAAAATCATGGAAAAATAGTAAATGATCATGAAAAATTCTTAGGCATTTTGTGTAACTGTTTCACAGCATCCCTAAATTGGGAAAATTATTAAATGGCACTTTTGATTAACAGAACCAGGTTTTTGTAACTTATTTTGTTATACATCAAGAAATTCAAATTAAATAGAAAATAGTAATTAAAAATCACACAACTTTGTATTTATGCTTTAGTTGAAGTCAAAGACTTCCAAAAAAGGTTTCATGAGTTTTAGATATGTATAACTATTTTCCCCGTATTTAACCACTTGAGTTCTCACAAATTCATAGAATAATAGTAAACAGTTAATAACAACTATCAATCTTTTCATACAACTTTTATACAATATATATATATATATATATATATATATATATATATATATATATATATATATACATATATATATATATATATATATATATATATATATATATATATAAGCTGGGAAAAATATCAAAAGTGGTTTTCATCTAGTAGAATCCGGTTTTCATGATTTATATGTATTAATTGAGAGAAATATAGCATAAATAGTAAACGGATTTTATAATTCTTTAAAATTTTTCTACAATTGTTATTTGATTTACACAGACTGTTAAAAATATCAAATTTTGTTTTTGAACAACTTAACTTGTTTTTATGATTTTCGTGTATTTATTTTATTAAAAATGCAAATAAATATCAAACAGTTTATAAAATTTCCCAAAATTTTTATTTGTGTTAAAATCTAATAGAATATGTTATAATGATTTTTTGTGATTTTTAGAATATCGTAACTATTTTTTCTTTATTTATTCTAATAAATAAGAATTAATTCACGCAAAATTACTAAACAGTAAGCAAAATTCACCAAACTTTTTAGTTATGATTAATATGAAGTTTTATAATTTTTGGGTAAGTTTACGTATTTGTTATCAATTTAATCCCTTAAATATTCATTAAATAGGGAAAAATAAGAAGTTGTCATGGAAAAATCTGTAAAATTTTGCATGAAGTCGTTATGATTTCTACAAGATGAAAAAATTATTAAATATGGTTTTTGACATTCATAACTGTATTTTACTATTTATTTCTCTTCAAAAACAATAAATTCTAAATCAATAGAAAATAGTCATAGAAATGCATGAAACTTCATGGAACATCTTTACTCAGTTTATAAGTCATATAAAAAATTTCCAAGAATTTATTAACCATACATAGTATATTATATGAATTATTTCTCTATTTTCTTGCAAATATTACAAAAAAACGAGATAAACGAGTTATTTTCTAAAAATTTCCAGATCAGCTTATTTTGTTGTTTGGATTCTGGGAAAATCGGATTTGATCAAAAAAGAAGTTTTAGATATTTATTTGTAAATAAATCTTTTATGACATATTTGAAAGCTTTTTAACAACATACTTTGATCATCTAGCATCTAATCTTAAAGATCATCCCATGCATGTTGGTTTGAAGACCATGTATGAGTTTGATATGTTCAAAATTCGTTTTTCAAAGAAAACTCATGGTGCATGTGGTAATTTTACACCAAAACTTGTAGAAAAGTGCATTATCTTGATTTTGACTTAGGTTTTGGTCATGGGACTTCACCATTTGCAACATGCATGTTGTTTTTCGATGAAAATACTACCACCATCATCATAAAAATCATGGTTATGAACTAATTCATAGTCCATCCATAGAATGGTGCAGAAGTAGAAAAATGTGCATGAAAACACAAAGTTATGAAGGAAAAGTGAAGGGAGAATGAAGGTTTTTGTGATTACCACAAGAACAACACCTGATGATGAAATTTTTCAGTGTCATGAGACTTATATTTTCTGGAAAAATTAATGGATGAGAGGAAAAGAAAGATTAGATAGAGTTTGAGTGGTGATGATGATGAAGTGTTGGGAGAAATGAGAGGTGGAGTGTAAGAATGGCTTAAATGATCACTAGTTTGGAAAGAGTGTTAGTGGTAGAGAGAGAGAGAGAACGAAATTGGGGCGATGAGAGAGGGTTTCCTTCTCTTCCAGTTTTATAAAATTCAACTCTTTTATAAAAATATCAATTTTTTTTTATAAAATGTGCACCTTAACCTAGTTTTTATTCACAAAACCTTTATTTTTGACTTATAAATTAAGGGTAAATGTTAATGTCTTAATTTTTCCTGTATTATATTTTCCTAAATTTAGTCATTTTAAATTGATATTATATAGTTCATAATAAAATTTGTGGAGTTTTAGGTGTTAAAGTTTATAAATTTGAGTTTTTAGGGCTTTTAGGGTTTTTCGGATTTTGCTATACTTTGGATATCTAGATAGATTGAATTTTGGAGACATCAAATTATTTTTGAGTCTTATAACTCTTTTATAGTTATAAATAATGTTTGTAACTCATTTTTGTCGGTTTATTGGCATTTCTATGTAGTGGTTTTGAGATTCAAGTGAAATTGAAGAACCAAGTATACTAGTCATAGTTTCAACTTTGACTTAAGTTCCTACGAGAGTCGGATCTAATTTATACTACTAGGTCAAGTGCATGATATGTCTACATTATTCATGAAAATATGTTCAAGTCAAGGAATGATCTGTATTTGGATAGTCGCTACAGTTAAAGTAGTTGTAGAATTCACATATCAATGTGAAATCTAAGTACCATATCCTTCGATTCTACTTGTTTCCAAGTTTCTAGTAGATTATAACTTAGCTTCTAGTTACTAAGTCTAGTATGTGTCGTGCCTATACATGCAACTGGTATCGTATTCACTTAGAACTTAGCCGAATACATGTGTATAGTTGGAGAGTTGGTGATTTGAAGAACCTTATGATCATATTGGATTAACTCGTCAAGTGAGAGTTAAATCATTTAGCTATAATCATGTTAGTATTTTCCCCAATTCGAGTTCAACAGTCTAGATAGTTGGAAATTAGGATCATGGGAATCATGATCCAATCATGGCGTCGTAGCCGAAAAAAGATTATATAGTTATAGATTCTCTGAATTAAGAGAGCGTTATAAGTTTTATTGAAGCACCAACTACATTAAGTGCTAAGTCCGCATTGATCCTTAAGTTGCATTCTAAATCAGCACTAACAGTAAATTCGCCTCCTAATAAATAAGAGATTAGGGACTATTTCCTCACTTCCAGGTTGGCTACTAAATATGGAACATATATATTCTGAAATGGGAAGAGGTAGCACGAATGAAAGAAAAGAAATCGAGGGTAAGTTCCTAAGGATACGTACTAAGGATAGGCAACGATGTTTTGGTGCATTTCAAATGTAAAGACTATCCAAGTGTCTTCTACACAATAAATTACGAAATGACCGAGGATCTTCGATGCTATATTTACTACTACAATTACTCTTACTATACTAGAACCATATTTGTAGAAAATATATATATTTAGAGAGTTATCGTTGCAAATAGAGGAAATGAAAGTTTATGATAAATAAAGTCACATTATCTAGATAGCATTAGGAGTGTTTAGAAATGATAAGAAATCTCACTGTTACCAAAATGTGTAATAATTCCTTGAGAATGAAGATACATGTGTGGCGATGCACAAGAAAATGATTTAGAAAAGATCCTTGAGAAGGATAATGTAGCTTCTCAAAAGGGAAATGTCAAGATTGTTTTGGAGAAAGAGATTAATCTATCGGATGATGTAGAAGAAAAAAGAAGGCAGAGCTGCAAGAGATAAGGAACTTGATGAGTTGAATGTTATGAAAGTGAAACTTGATCAGCAAGACGCTGAATTGAGAAATAAAGAAGTAGCAAAAATGTTGAAAAAGGCCTTATGGCCTGACTGGACAGTGGAGAGGATGCAAAAGGAAGCAATTAAGAATGTTAAAACATTTTGGGTAGAACCAAGCACTTTATTTTCGGTTAAGAACAATCATGATAGTACAATTGATTTTCCGATGACATGGAAAGCTTTCTTGTTTCGGTGTTTTGATTAGATTGTTAAGGTTTCGATGAGCAATTATCCTATGAACAAGAAATTTTTTTAATTTTATGCAAACCACTCAAAGCCTCAGTGTGAGATTTGGTCTCTAAAGTGAATCTCGAGATTACGATTTAGAAAACCTATCAAGGCGGATGAATACAAAAAATGTAAAGTTTACTGCTCGTAGAGGTACTGCTCATGAAACATTCAATTTTACTCTCATTGATCTTCCTTTGATGAAACCATACAACTGGATTGTTATGCACAATATCTTATCTAAATAACCACTCAAGTACGAGCCAATAATCGAGAAGTTGAGAAGAATGATAAGGGGTTATATTTAAGAAATCTCTAAGATGGATATAGATATTGAAACTATGTTAAAGAGAACTCCCATTCTGAAGCCATTCCCACAGCTTGAAGGATTGGAATGTTTTAAGGTTGGCTTTATTCAGAAAGATCCTTGGGGAGTGGTTTATAAAGCGACTAAGAATGGAAAATTGAAAAATAACATAATGCATTTGAGAGACAAACATTTTTTTCCTTTAAAAACTTTGTCAAATGTTCTGTCTAGAGCTGAAGTTTGCAAGATGAATACCACTAGCCACATCAAATGTAGTTCAGACATGTTAAAATGGTGGATGACAGTTTGCTTGATTCTCAAGAATGTAATTCCTAAAGTTTTTGATGAAGAGAAGTAAAGACTATCTTTCGCGACTGGACACAAAGGGGGATTTTTAGGTTTCGCAACTTATGTAATTGTGTCAAATCTTGTATGCAAAAGGTCTCACAGTTTTTTCATGTAATAGTCTGTACTATTCAGTTTCGTATACGATCTAATTTGTTCATTTCGTATATTTTGTTTATAACTTAGGTTCGCGGTCTAGGCTATTGACTTAGGTTTCCTGACCCCATTGGTTAGAGCCTAACTGACTTCTCTGTTATGTAGTATATATAGAGGGGTTAGTCAGGTAGAGAGAGTATCGTTTGGAGATATGTTCTTTCGTTTTTGTATAGAAATTGTCATTTACTCTCTAATGAAATCATTGATCTTATTTACCTTGTTTGTTCATCAGATTTGATCATTCTATTTCATAATGTATTAAAATTAGAAACTATTCATTCCTATAATTCTAAGACGCTCCCCTAACTGCATGTGCCAAAATTCCTCAAATGACACGAAATGCTTATATTTATATTTTGAGCTCGCCACATCATGGCTATATATGTACAACATTTTTGTGATCAATTAAACCACGGTTTTTCCTCGTATCACACTCTCTCACCACGTGTCTCTGTGAATCGCCTCATACCACGTCATGGTGAATATATTACCACATCGTGGTGATCAGATAGACTCCATTTCATCATGTGTCTCTCTCCGGTTGACACGTGTATTGGTAACTCACTCATTGCCACATCATGGAAAACAAACCACCACGTCGTGGTGATCATGAGTTGACCTATGAATTTGACTTATGTTGACTTTCTCAAAATAACAATGTACTTTCATCCTAACTTCAAACGGTCATAAGTTCTTCATACAAACTCCATTTTCTACGATATTTATATCCACAAAATCGTCTAAGAGTAATATATCACCTTCTTCCACTTACTCCTGTCCATTCTCGCATAATAATATCTGTTATGAGAAAAGGGTATTACCTGAAAGAAAATGAAGACTTAGTTTTGCGACTCGACACAAAGGGGAGATTGTTAGGTCTCGGAGTCAAAATGTGTGTTTTCTCATAGTCTGTTGCGAAAGTTCAAATTATAATATTTTAGTGTTCATTGTTTAATTCTGGAAGTATGTTTGGTTTCAGAGTTTTCTATACTAGGTTTCATAGTAACATGTGTGTAATTGTTTGGCAGTCTGTCACTACCCAGGTTTCATAACCTAATTAGTTGTTCTTTAAACGAATCCCTTTTGTTAACATATAAATATGGATGTTAGTTACAATCTAGAGTAAGCCTTTTGCGAGTTATTACACTCAATAGTTGTAATAGAATATTCTTACCCTAAATCAAATCAAAATATTATTTACTCTTGTGTGTGATCATTAATTTCATTCAAACATGATTTCATACTTTTAGAATCTATATTCGATCCTACATAGAGGGATCTTTATATAGATGTGGTAACTTTCAGTTACACCTGAATTGAATTAATTAAAAAATCGGATTTAATCCTAATTCAAATATGTATCCTTATCTGATAGCTGGATTAATTTTGGAAGCCTTCTGGAAGATCACCAAAACCGTCTACCTCTATGGAGATCCAGAATGTTCTTTTTGCGTAACTATTAAATAATTAACATTCATTCCGTGTACCTTTAAATAAATCTAGATTATTTTCATTTAATTCCAAATTAATTGTAATTAAATTTAACTAGTTTCTAATTAATTTATAAACATGTAATAATATAATAAACTATTTATCTAACTCTTCTAAATTCACTTCTAGCTATTTTAGTTATTAATGGCAACGTAAAAATGACTTTGTTATTATTCTCAAAGTTACATCAATTAGTTATGACATTGGACACCTATTTTGCAGCAGTATTTTCCATTTATTATCTTAATTGTCTTATTATTATTTTATATTTCTTTTAAAAATAAAAAACAAATCTTACCTAATTAATTAATATAATTTCATTATGTTCAAAAAAGTATCACTAAAAACAAGAAAATAATATTTATTTTAGTAGTTAAATAGTAGCATAAAAATAGTGTCACTAAAACCTATAAGTGCTATAGTGGCATCGTAGAAAAGTGTCACTCAAACGCAATAAGGTTGTAACGATACAACTAAAGAGCGCCACTGAATGCTTTTAGTGGCAACGCTTTTCGTATCATATTTTTTTTTGTATCGTTGATTGACTAGGGGGGTTTTACCAGATCTTTTTCATTTTTTAGTGACACTTTTTCTATGTCACTAAATGTCATTTTATTTGTAGTGATTTAGTAAAAGATTTTTATATCATATCAAGGTTTCGGTATATTCTTTTCAAGATGACTATTTTGAAAAAATAGATACTCGTTGGGCTTGGCTTCAGTTAATTATGTAATTTGTTTTCATAATATGTCGTCTTTTGTCATTGATGAAAATTTTAAATAAATATTACATAAATTTTTTTTCAGAAAATTATCATCTTACATATCTTTTTACACACAATGTTGTATTCAAGCTGTTGGAAATCTGTCATTGGTCACAAAAAGTTAGTGACTTTTCATAATGACCAGCGTCCATTTTAGTTAAACACAATATATGATTTAATCTTAAGTTGGAAAATGAGAGATTAAGGGGACTAGTTTCTTAATAGATCATGATATGGTGTATTAGTTAGAAACTAAAAGAATTTACGATTTTAAGTGTAATTATCCTTTCTTTAAATGGTGAGTATTTATATCCCCATTAATTAAGGGGAAAATATACCATATATAAAGGATAATGGGTACATAATAAAGATAACCAACCTCACAAGAAAGCAGTCCTTCTTTTCCCTCTCTAGCTCCCAATCGGTTTCCATATCTATTTTTTATTTTGAAGACCTATCTACTTTGTCTTGTTATTTTCCGTAGATCCAACTATCGGGATATCTTGATTTTTGAATAGAGGTATCCTAACATCCATACCAACATTATGTATTGTTGAATTATCGAGATTAGGATTTAGACACAGATGTATTTCATTATTGAGTTGATGGGATGAATAGTTCATTTAATTTTTTTTTTTTTGGGTTTGATTTCTTGAATGCCTTGTGCTTTGTTTTTTGTTTAAATATATTTTATAAATATTTAGATTTTAGGTTGTTACAAATTCCAATTTTTTTTCAACATACAAATCTTCATATTTATGTTCAACTTCTTTTTCTAAAGATGAACCAATAGAAATTGACAAAATAGATACCTAATGAGCCCATATCTTGTTGTTTTCTTTTGATATCTCCATGACATTGAACATATGTGGTGTCCAATGCATAGAACAAAATTAGTGGTATGGAAATTAAATCATCATTTTCAAAAAAAAAAAACATACACATCTATCATGTGGAGCTACGAAATGTTATCTACTATATGACAACTATTGTGATTAAATTTACTTAAGGTTGTCGCTCAAATTCAGACCCCTTGTTGGAATAATTTATGAATGTAAATTTTAAAAACCTATTTGTAAGGTCAATATTATAATGCACGTGTAATGTCAAATATATATTACGTCATCACTGAACATTTTTTACATTTTCATCAAACGTATGTTATGCCTAGTGCATCGAAAGTATGTGGTGTCCAATGTATCGAATAAAGTTGGTGTCATGAGTCTATCTATGTGGAGCTACAAAAAGTTGTCTATGTGGAGCTACAAAAAGTTATACGCTACATGACATGTACTGACATGAGTTTACCTAAGATTGTTAAGTTAAAATTCACACCCTTTATTTCAGTAAGTTATGAATCTTAACTTTTAAAAACCTACTTCTAAGATCATTACACGAGTGCAACTATTCACACGGGCCTATAGCTTAGTTATGTTAATAATACTATAATTAAAGCTTTGAAGATTTATTCCATAAAAGTTCCTTATTATTTAATTTTTACTTAAACCATTAACTAATAATTAATAAAAAAAAATTAATCCATCTCTTTATTTATTCTTGGTTTTAAGATTGAACCAAGTGTGTAAATCAATAGACATGTGTATTTATTAATTTTGTCACTAAGTTGTTGTGACAATAGGCATATCTCCAACAACATGGGCTTCTTGGTTTACACACTTAGCTTAATCTTAAAAGCAAGAATAAACTAATATGATGGACTAATTCATTATCGATTATCAATTAATGGTTTTATTAGAAATTAAAATAAAAAGATAATTCATGCAATAATGGTTCAAATTTTGCATTATGGTATTATTATCATACTTAAGCAAACTTGGAGAGAAAGTGAAACCATAGGGGATATGTAACTATATGAGGCATGGAAACCCTTTGGAATGAAGACTGTATCAACCCTGATCACTTTACCTATTCTATCCTATATCCTCTCATTTTACAATACAAACATCCCTCCAAAAGGGTTATTTCAACTTTGCTTGGTAGCCAAGAAAGGAGGACTTGAAGATCTTGCTTGATTGTAGCTTTAGGGTGCAATTGTAAAATAAAGGCTATTTTCGGTTTTTGGATTTCTTCTTGATATCATTTAAGGTATTTGATATGGCCTTATTTAACTATATATTTTAGACCATTATCTTAATATATTTGATTAAAATGTTGTATTTTTTGATATATGATACTTAATATGCTTGAAAATATTCAATTATAGTTAAAATGAGAGTTGGGATGCAAAAGGAGGAGAACGGAGCTGAAAAAGACACAAAATTGATGTTGTTGGCAGCTTGACCCCTTGTCAGTGTTTTGAAAAGGTGTAAGGCGAAGCTCTGCCCGATTCACGAATCACCAGACACCTTGTCAGGTGAGTGCATAGTTATTATTAATTTAAAAATTATTAGTACTATCAAGTAATCTTAAATTTTTATCGGTATAATCTGTGCTATGTGCTAATTGTATAATATGATAATTGGATTAGATTACATATTGGAAATCGATTGACTTTAGTTATAAGTCTTGCCTTAGGTTTAAGGATAAGACTTGTAAAGGTTACTTAGTACAAATTAAGCTTGATATCGGTTAGGTCTGATAGTTGGAATAGAATGTGATATCAGAATGGAGTGAAGTCCTCATCTTTATTGGATGACCGGAAATTGTGGGTCCAGATCAGACAACTGACAAGCATGTCTGGGTCATAGACCAGAGTAGATGACAACACTTGAATAGTCTAGGAAGTCTAGTGAGTTACGTTGCTAGCATGGACTTATAGCCCATGGACTTCGATAAAATGGGACAACATATTTATCAAATATTTGAACATTGGTTGCCTTATATGACTTACAATTCCCATGGACTCCCCTAGGTGCGTAGTCAAGGAGTTGCTCAAACGATTCATACGGTTGGGTGATTCCTCTAATTAATCATTACTTTACGATCTATGAGGATCGATTGGGTTGGTTAGTGTCACACCCCGCTAATGCAGAAACATGGGACGTAATAATACAACGGGTCTCATAGCAAAAGTTAAAAGACAACACCAACCTAGTATTAAAAGCTTTACAATTTACAATAAGTTTGAAAAACTTTTAAAAGTAATTACAACGTATAAAAAGAATCACACATGAGAATGCTCCTACAAGTGATATGTCTCTATGTGCCACCTACTCGATAATTCCGGAAAAAGCATGTAAAACGATCGTCAACTATAAAAATAGTTGGTGAGTTCAGAGGTTTACAAAATTATTGGTTTCATGAATCGTAATCAAAATTTTGATAGAAGTTTCCATAAATAAATGTACAATGCTAAAATGAGTAAATAAGTGTGCGTAAACGAAGTTCGTTGTCATCATTAGAAATAAAGTACGTTGGCAAAATGAGATGCAAAGTTCATATTCTCATGGGAAATAAAGTTTGTTGCTAAAACGAGTAAACAAGTTTCGTTGCTAAAATGAGTATACAAGTTTCATTTCTAAAATGAGTATACAAGTTTCGTTGCTAAAATGAGTATTCCAGTTTCGTTGCTAAAATGAGTATACAAGTTTCGTTGCTAAAATAAGTATACAAGTTTCGTTGCTAAAATAAGTATACAAGTTTCGTTGTTAAAATTAGTATACAATATTCGGTGCTAAAATAAGTATACAAGTATCGTTGGTAAAATAAGTATACAAGTTTCGTATGTGCATAAAGATTCCATCCATGAGTTCACAACCCAAGCCTAATGACCGAATCATGCCCTATCGACTACTATGTGTGTCATAAACATAGTGAATAAAATGGTAAAAATCACTCCGCGAATCGTGCGAGTGAGGACATGTTTTTCCACCAAATTTATACGAGTCAAAATAAATACAACGAACATAAACACTTTAGGACATGTTTTTCCACCCCAAAACGTAAAAACCGAAAATAGGGGCCGTGAATACTCACATTGATGCGTGAAGGTATTTGTGATGCCTTGAGCTAACTTCCCTCATGTTCTACTACCGATTCCCTACGATAAGGTTACACACTAGTAAGTCTCTAGTTGAAAATTTAACAGTAGTATACTTAATTTCTACAATAAAATTATGTCAATATTGTGTCAAAATTGGGTTTTGTATAGGTTACAAACATTTCTATAAATTCAGATTTCCATGAATCAATTTGTTAAATAACAAATTTAAGTGAAAAATCCCATTTTGGCAATGTCAATTGAAGTGTAACTATAACATTTTGGAAGGTGTTTCAAATGGTTAATTATTCAAAACTAAGTCAAATAAGTTATAAAATTTCCCAAACTTTGTATTTCAGTTTTAAATGAACTCAAAGACATTAAAATAAATTTTCTTGAATTTTTGATTTGTCTAACTATTTTTCATCATTTTAATTTCTTTAATAATCACAAAATCATGGAAAAATAGTAAATGATCATGAAAAATTCTTAGGCATTTTGTGTAACTGTTTCACAGCATCCCTAAATTGGGAAAATTATTAAATGGCACTTTTGATTAACAGAACCAGGTTTTTGTAACTTATTTTGTTATACATCAAGAAATTCAAATTAAATAGAAAATAGTAATTAAAAATCACACAACTTTGTATTTATGCTTTAGTTGAAGTCAAAGACTTCCAAAAAAGGTTTCATGAGTTTTAGATATGTATAACTATTTTCCCCGTATTTAACCACTTGAGTTCTCACAAATTCATAGAATAATAGTAAACAGTTAATAACAACTATCAATCTTTTCATACAACTTTTATACAATATATATATATATATATATATATATATATATATATATATATATACATATATATATATATATATATATATATATATATATATATATATATATATATATATATATATATATATATATAAGCTGGGAAAAATATCAAAAGTGGTTTTCATCTAGTAGAATCCGGTTTTCATGATTTATATGTATTAATTGAGAGAAATATAGCATAAATAGTAAACGGATTTTATAATTCTTTAAAATTTTTCTACAATTGTTATTTGATTTACACAGACTGTTAAAAATATCAAATTTTGTTTTTGAACAACTTAACTTGTTTTTATGATTTTCGTGTATTTATTTTATTAAAAATGCAAATAAATATCAAACAGTTTATAAAATTTCCCAAAATTTTTATTTGTGTTAAAATCTAATAGAATATGTTATAATGATTTTTTGTGATTTTTAGAATATCGTAACTATTTTTTCTTTATTTATTCTAATAAATAAGAATTAATTCACGCAAAATTACTAAACAGTAAGCAAAATTCACCAAACTTTTTAGTTATGATTAATATGAAGTTTTATAATTTTTGGGTAAGTTTACGTATTTGTTATCAATTTAATCCCTTAAATATTCATTAAATAGGGAAAAATAAGAAGTTGTCATGGAAAAATCTGTAAAATTTTGCATGAAGTCGTTATGATTTCTACAAGATGAAAAAATTATTAAATATGGTTTTTGACATTCATAACTGTATTTTACTATTTATTTCTCTTCAAAAACAATAAATTCTAAATCAATAGAAAATAGTCATAGAAATGCATGAAACTTCATGGAACATCTTTACTCAGTTTATAAGTCATATAAAAAATTTCCAAGAATTTATTAACCATACATAGTATATTATATGAATTATTTCTCTATTTTCTTGCAAATATTACAAAAAAACGAGATAAACGAGTTATTTTCTAAAAATTTCCAGATCAGCTTATTTTGTTGTTTGGATTCTGGGAAAATCGGATTTGATCAAAAAAGAAGTTTTAGATATTTATTTGTAAATAAATCTTTTATGACATATTTGAAAGCTTTTTAACAACATACTTTGATCATCTAGCATCTAATCTTAAAGATCATCCCATGCATGTTGGTTTGAAGACCATGTATGAGTTTGATATGTTCAAAATTCGTTTTTCAAAGAAAACTCATGGTGCATGTGGTAATTTTACACCAAAACTTGTAGAAAAGTGCATTATCTTGATTTTGACTTAGGTTTTGGTCATGGGACTTCACCATTTGCAACATGCATGTTGTTTTTCGATGAAAATACTACCACCATCATCATAAAAATCATGGTTATGAACTAATTCATAGTCCATCCATAGAATGGTGCAGAAGTAGAAAAATGTGCATGAAAACACAAAGTTATGAAGGAAAAGTGAAGGGAGAATGAAGGTTTTTGTGATTACCACAAGAACAACACCTGATGATGAAATTTTTCAGTGTCATGAGACTTATATTTTCTGGAAAAATTAATGGATGAGAGGAAAAGAAAGATTAGATAGAGTTTGAGTGGTGATGATGATGAAGTGTTGGGAGAAATGAGAGGTGGAGTGTAAGAATGGCTTAAATGATCACTAGTTTGGAAAGAGTGTTAGTGGTAGAGAGAGAGAGAGAACGAAATTGGGGCGATGAGAGAGGGTTTCCTTCTCTTCCAGTTTTATAAAATTCAACTCTTTTATAAAAATATCAATTTTTTTTTTATAAAATGTGCACCTTAACCTAGTTTTTATTCACAAAACCTTTATTTTTGACTTATAAATTAAGGGTAAATGTTAATGTCTTAATTTTTCCTGTATTATATTTTCCTAAATTTAGTCATTTTAAATTGATATTATATAGTTCATAATAAAATTTGTGGAGTTTTAGGTGTTAAAGTTTATAAATTTGAGTTTTTAGGGCTTTTAGGGTTTTTCGGATTTTGCTATACTTTGGATATCTAGATAGATTGAATTTTGGAGACATCAAATTATTTTTGAGTCTTATAACTCTTTTATAGTTATAAATAATGTTTGTAACTCATTTTTGTCGGTTTATTGGCATTTCTATGTAGTGGTTTTGAGATTCAAGTGAAATTGAAGAACCAAGTATACTAGTCATAGTTTCAACTTTGACTTAAGTTCCTACGAGAGTCGGATCTAATTTATACTACTAGGTCAAGTGCATGATATGTCTACATTATTCATGAAAATATGTTCAAGTCAAGGAATGATCTGTATTTGGATAGTCGCTACAGTTAAAGTAGTTGTAGAATTCACATATCAATGTGAAATCTAAGTACCATATCCTTCGATTCTACTTGTTTCCAAGTTTCTAGTAGATTATAACTTAGCTTCTAGTTACTAAGTCTAGTATGTGTCGTGCCTATACATGCAACTGGTATCGTATTCACTTAGAACTTAGCCGAATACATGTGTATAGTTGGAGAGTTGGTGATTTGAAGAACCTTATGATCATATTGGATTAACTCGTCAAGTGAGAGTTAAATCATTTAGCTATAATCATGTTAGTATTTTCCCCAATTCGAGTTCAACAGTCTAGATAGTTGGAAATTAGGATCATGGGAATCATGATCCAATCATGGCGTCGTAGCCGAAAAAAGATTATATAGTTATAGATTCTCTGAATTAAGAGAGCGTTATAAGTTTTATTGAAGCACCAACTACATTAAGTGCTAAGTCCGCATTGATCCTTAAGTTGCATTCTAAATCAGCACTAACAGTAAATTCGCCTCCTAATAAATAAGAGATTAGGGACTATTTCCTCACTTCCAGGTTGGCTACTAAATATGGAACATATATATTCTGAAATGGGAAGAGGTAGCACGAATGAAAGAAAAGAAATCGAGGGTAAGTTCCTAAGGATACGTACTAAGGATAGGCAACGATGTTTTGGTGCATTTCAAATGTAAAGACTATCCAAGTGTCTTCTACACAATAAATTACGAAATGACCGAGGATCTTCGATGCTATATTTACTACTACAATTACTCTTACTATACTAGAACCATATTTGTAGAAAATATATATATTTAGAGAGTTATCGTTGCAAATAGAGGAAATGAAAGTTTATGATAAATAAAGTCACATTATCTAGATAGCATTAGGAGTGTTTAGAAATGATAAGAAATCTCACTGTTACCAAAATGTGTAATAATTCCTTGAGAATGAAGATACATGTGTGGCGATGCACAAGAAAATGATTTAGAAAAGATCCTTGAGAAGGATAATGTAGCTTCTCAAAAGGGAAATGTCAAGATTGTTTTGGAGAAAGAGATTAATCTATCGGATGATGTAGAAGAAAAAAGAAGGCAGAGCTGCAAGAGATAAGGAACTTGATGAGTTGAATGTTATGAAAGTGAAACTTGATCAGCAAGACGCTGAATTGAGAAATAAAGAAGTAGCAAAAATGTTGAAAAAGGCCTTATGGCCTGACTGGACAGTGGAGAGGATGCAAAAGGAAGCAATTAAGAATGTTAAAACATTTTGGGTAGAACCAAGCACTTTATTTTCGGTTAAGAACAATCATGATAGTACAATTGATTTTCCGATGACATGGAAAGCTTTCTTGTTTCGGTGTTTTGATTAGATTGTTAAGGTTTCGATGAGCAATTATCCTATGAACAAGAAATTTTTTTAATTTTATGCAAACCACTCAAAGCCTCAGTGTGAGATTTGGTCTCTAAAGTGAATCTCGAGATTACGATTTAGAAAACCTATCAAGGCGGATGAATACAAAAAATGTAAAGTTTACTGCTCGTAGAGGTACTGCTCATGAAACATTCAATTTTACTCTCATTGATCTTCCTTTGATGAAACCATACAACTGGATTGTTATGCACAATATCTTATCTAAATAACCACTCAAGTACGAGCCAATAATCGAGAAGTTGAGAAGAATGATAAGGGGTTATATTTAAGAAATCTCTAAGATGGATATAGATATTGAAACTATGTTAAAGAGAACTCCCATTCTGAAGCCATTCCCACAGCTTGAAGGATTGGAATGTTTTAAGGTTGGCTTTATTCAGAAAGATCCTTGGGGAGTGGTTTATAAAGCGACTAAGAATGGAAAATTGAAAAATAACATAATGCATTTGAGAGACAAACATTTTTTTCCTTTAAAAACTTTGTCAAATGTTCTGTCTAGAGCTGAAGTTTGCAAGATGAATACCACTAGCCACATCAAATGTAGTTCAGACATGTTAAAATGGTGGATGACAGTTTGCTTGATTCTCAAGAATGTAATTCCTAAAGTTTTTGATGAAGAGAAGTAAAGACTATCTTTCGCGACTGGACACAAAGGGGGATTTTTAGGTTTCGCAACTTATGTAATTGTGTCAAATCTTGTATGCAAAAGGTCTCACAGTTTTTTCATGTAATAGTCTGTACTATTCAGTTTCGTATACGATCTAATTTGTTCATTTCGTATATTTTGTTTATAACTTAGGTTCGCGGTCTAGGCTATTGACTTAGGTTTCCTGACCCCATTGGTTAGAGCCTAACTGACTTCTCTGTTATGTAGTATATATAGAGGGGTTAGTCAGGTAGAGAGAGTATCGTTTGGAGATATGTTCTTTCGTTTTTGTATAGAAATTGTCATTTACTCTCTAATGAAATCATTGATCTTATTTACCTTGTTTGTTCATCAGATTTGATCATTCTATTTCATAATGTATTAAAATTAGAAACTATTCATTCCTATAATTCTAAGACGCTCCCCTAACTGCATGTGCCAAAATTCCTCAAATGACACGAAATGCTTATATTTATATTTTGAGCTCGCCACATCATGGCTATATATGTACAACATTTTTGTGATCAATTAAACCACGGTTTTTCCTCGTATCACACTCTCTCACCACGTGTCTCTGTGAATCGCCTCATACCACGTCATGGTGAATATATTACCACATCGTGGTGATCAGATAGACTCCATTTCATCATGTGTCTCTCTCCGGTTGACACGTGTATTGGTAACTCACTCATTGCCACATCATGGAAAACAAACCACCACGTCGTGGTGATCATGAGTTGACCTATGAATTTGACTTATGTTGACTTTCTCAAAATAACAATGTACTTTCATCCTAACTTCAAACGGTCATAAGTTCTTCATACAAACTCCATTTTCTACGATATTTATATCCACAAAATCGTCTAAGAGTAATATATCACCTTCTTCCACTTACTCCTGTCCATTCTCGCATAATAATATCTGTTATGAGAAAAGGGTATTACCTGAAAGAAAATGAAGACTTAGTTTTGCGACTCGACACAAAGGGGAGATTGTTAGGTCTCGGAGTCAAAATGTGTGTTTTCTCATAGTCTGTTGCGAAAGTTCAAATTATAATATTTTAGTGTTCATTGTTTAATTCTGGAAGTATGTTTGGTTTCAGAGTTTTCTATACTAGGTTTCATAGTAACATGTGTGTAATTGTTTGGCAGTCTGTCACTACCCAGGTTTCATAACCTAATTAGTTGTTCTTTAAACGAATCCCTTTTGTTAACATATAAATATGGATGTTAGTTACAATCTAGAGTAAGCCTTTTGCGAGTTATTACACTCAATAGTTGTAATAGAATATTCTTACCCTAAATCAAATCAAAATATTATTTACTCTTGTGTGTGATCATTAATTTCATTCAAACATGATTTCATACTTTTAGAATCTATATTCGATCCTACATAGAGGGATCTTTATATAGATGTGGTAACTTTCAGTTACACCTGAATTGAATTAATTAAAAAATCGGATTTAATCCTAATTCAAATATGTATCCTTATCTGATAGCTGGATTAATTTTGGAAGCCTTCTGGAAGATCACCAAAACCGTCTACCTCTATGGAGATCCAGAATGTTCTTTTTGCGTAACTATTAAATAATTAACATTCATTCCGTGTACCTTTAAATAAATCTAGATTATTTTCATTTAATTCCAAATTAATTGTAATTAAATTTAACTAGTTTCTAATTAATTTATAAACATGTAATAATATAATAAACTATTTATCTAACTCTTCTAAATTCACTTCTAGCTATTTTAGTTATTAATGGCAACGTAAAAATGACTTTGTTATTATTCTCAAAGTTACATCAATTAGTTATGACATTGGACACCTATTTTGCAGCAGTATTTTCCATTTATTATCTTAATTGTCTTATTATTATTTTATATTTCTTTTAAAAATAAAAAACAAATCTTACCTAATTAATTAATATAATTTCATTATGTTCAAAAAAGTATCACTAAAAACAAGAAAATAATATTTATTTTAGTAGTTAAATAGTAGCATAAAAATAGTGTCACTAAAACCTATAAGTGCTATAGTGGCATCGTAGAAAAGTGTCACTCAAACGCAATAAGGTTGTAACGATACAACTAAAGAGCGCCACTGAATGCTTTTAGTGGCAACGCTTTTCGTATCATATTTTTTTTTGTATCGTTGATTGACTAGGGGGGTTTTACCAGATCTTTTTCATTTTTTAGTGACACTTTTTCTATGTCACTAAATGTCATTTTATTTGTAGTGATTTAGTAAAAGATTTTTATATCATATCAAGGTTTCGGTATATTCTTTTCAAGATGACTATTTTGAAAAAATAGATACTCGTTGGGCTTGGCTTCAGTTAATTATGTAATTTGTTTTCATAATATGTCGTCTTTTGTCATTGATGAAAATTTTAAATAAATATTACATAAATTTTTTTTCAGAAAATTATCATCTTACATATCTTTTTACACACAATGTTGTATTCAAGCTGTTGGAAATCTGTCATTGGTCACAAAAAGTTAGTGACTTTTCATAATGACCAGCGTCCATTTTAGTTAAACACAATATATGATTTAATCTTAAGTTGGAAAATGAGAGATTAAGGGGACTAGTTTCTTAATAGATCATGATATGGTGTATTAGTTAGAAACTAAAAGAATTTACGATTTTAAGTGTAATTATCCTTTCTTTAAATGGTGAGTATTTATATCCCCATTAATTAAGGGGAAAATATACCATATATAAAGGATAATGGGTACATAATAAAGATAACCAACCTCACAAGAAAGCAGTCCTTCTTTTCCCTCTCTAGCTCCCAATCGGTTTCCATATCTATTTTTTATTTTGAAGACCTATCTACTTTGTCTTGTTATTTTCCGTAGATCCAACTATCGGGATATCTTGATTTTTGAATAGAGGTATCCTAACATCCATACCAACATTATGTATTGTTGAATTATCGAGATTAGGATTTAGACACAGATGTATTTCATTATTGAGTTGATGGGATGAATAGTTCATTTAATTTTTTTTTTTTTGGGTTTGATTTCTTGAATGCCTTGTGCTTTGTTTTTTGTTTAAATATATTTTATAAATATTTAGATTTTAGGTTGTTACAAATTCCAATTTTTTTTCAACATACAAATCTTCATATTTATGTTCAACTTCTTTTTCTAAAGATGAACCAATAGAAATTGACAAAATAGATACCTAATGAGCCCATATCTTGTTGTTTTCTTTTGATATCTCCATGACATTGAACATATGTGGTGTCCAATGCATAGAACAAAATTAGTGGTATGGAAATTAAATCATCATTTTCAAAAAAAAAAAACATACACATCTATCATGTGGAGCTACGAAATGTTATCTACTATATGACAACTATTGTGATTAAATTTACTTAAGGTTGTCGCTCAAATTCAGACCCCTTGTTGGAATAATTTATGAATGTAAATTTTAAAAACCTATTTGTAAGGTCAATATTATAATGCACGTGTAATGTCAAATATATATTACGTCATCACTGAACATTTTTTACATTTTCATCAAACGTATGTTATGCCTAGTGCATCGAAAGTATGTGGTGTCCAATGTATCGAATAAAGTTGGTGTCATGAGTCTATCTATGTGGAGCTACAAAAAGTTGTCTATGTGGAGCTACAAAAAGTTATACGCTACATGACATGTACTGACATGAGTTTACCTAAGATTGTTAAGTTAAAATTCACACCCTTTATTTCAGTAAGTTATGAATCTTAACTTTTAAAAACCTACTTCTAAGATCATTACACGAGTGCAACTATTCACACGGGCCTATAGCTTAGTTATGTTAATAATACTATAATTAAAGCTTTGAAGATTTATTCCATAAAAGTTCCTTATTATTTAATTTTTACTTAAACCATTAACTAATAATTAATAAAAAAAAATTAATCCATCTCTTTATTTATTCTTGGTTTTAAGATTGAACCAAGTGTGTAAATCAATAGACATGTGTATTTATTAATTTTGTCACTAAGTTGTTGTGACAATAGGCATATCTCCAACAACATGGGCTTCTTGGTTTACACACTTAGCTTAATCTTAAAAGCAAGAATAAACTAATATGATGGACTAATTCATTATCGATTATCAATTAATGGTTTTATTAGAAATTAAAATAAAAAGATAATTCATGCAATAATGGTTCAAATTTTGCATTATGGTATTATTATCATACTTAAGCAAACTTGGAGAGAAAGTGAAACCATAGGGGATATGTAACTATATGAGGCATGGAAACCCTTTGGAATGAAGACTGTATCAACCCTGATCACTTTACCTATTCTATCCTATATCCTCTCATTTTACAATACAAACATCCCTCCAAAAGGGTTATTTCAACTTTGCTTGGTAGCCAAGAAAGGAGGACTTGAAGATCTTGCTTGATTGTAGCTTTAGGGTGCAATTGTAAAATAAAGGCTATTTTCGGTTTTTGGATTTCTTCTTGATATCATTTAAGGTATTTGATATGGCCTTATTTAACTATATATTTTAGACCATTATCTTAATATATTTGATTAAAATGTTGTATTTTTTGATATATGATACTTAATATGCTTGAAAATATTCAATTATAGTTAAAATGAGAGTTGGGATGCAAAAGGAGGAGAACGGAGCTGAAAAAGACACAAAATTGATGTTGTTGGCAGCTTGACCCCTTGTCAGTGTTTTGACCATATCTCATGACTCGTAACTCCGATTAAGGCGATTAAAAATGATCAGAAAACTAGACAAAAGTTCGGACAACTTTCGTGCTTTAAGAAAATGTTGATTCGTAGTCAACACAACGTGGTGATCACCACCAGGATGTGGTAAATGGAAACTTCGCGATCATTGAGTTGACTTGGAGAATAGGGGATATCCATGAAGACCACCACGTGGTGCCTCTTAACCACGTCGCGTTGGCCAGAATCTGGCAAGTTTATATATTCTGGACATTAGGTCATTTCTAGGAGGAGGAGGCCTTAGGGCTGCGATTATTCACGAGAAAAAACCTTCCAAGGGTCGATTTTGAAGCTCGAGATTCAATTGGAGCAAGGATTTGAAGATTCAAGCGCTATTGTATCGAGATTTCACTTCGGGTCTGCTTGATGATCGTGTCTCGCAATATTTTGGTGATGCTTTCTTCTTTATTTTACTGAATATGGTGTAAAAATCTTTACTTTCACTAAATCTTGATGAAGCCTTGTTGATATGCTTTGATTCCGTTAGTAGAATTAATTGAATTTGTTTTTTACTTGTGTTCGATTGATTGCTTTACCTTTCATGTTAATGTTATGATTTTTATTTCTTATTGTTGAGTATTATTAGGATTAGATGATCATTCTATCTTGATGTACTTGAATCATATGGATGTATGATCATTAGGTTTGTATGACTGAGACTTTGATCATAAGCCTAGGGTTAGATAATATTAATCGGTGACTTTGATTGTGTTAGAGAGCATTAGATATCCATGTTATGCTTAGATTAATTGTCATGATCATTGAAAAGAAATCACTAGATCATATCATTCATAGTTCGAATATATTTAATTAATTATGTGTTCACTAATTGCATGATCATTGTGTTAGTTGTTCATTAATTATTAGTACTAGGAAATCCGATCAAGATAACTAGTCATATTACAATTCGGTAATCAATTCATTAATCCATTTCACTTCTAATAAATTAAACATAAAAACTTGGGGGATTCGTAGTCTAGTGAAAGTACTTCTCATTTATTGTTTCCATTTAATTCTTTAGTTTCGTTGATTAATTAAGCGTTAAAATTAGTTTAATTTAGTTTACACAAAAACCACCGTTTACTTTACTATTATTAATTTAATTGACATTTGAATTATTTGATCTAAGTCATCACGTTTTCTGTGTTTGATATCATTTCTTACCATAACTATATTACTTCACGATTAGGTACACTGCCTATTTGTGTTTAAGACTAGTTGAGATTTAATAAGAATTTATAAATAAAAAACTAGTGCAAATAAAACACATCAGTATTCATCACAACCTTTCCCGTATGTTAAACAAATTGCAATTAATTTACGAACATTAGATTCATGTTTCGATAATGACGACTTATGTTTATTGCTTCCGTTGCTTAGGTACTTTTGTTAATCTTGAAAATAACATTATGATCCAACAATATTGTGGATACCTGAACAATCCTCTTGCATAATCATTTTACTATATGTTGATGTCATGTTGTTGCTCGGATTCGACATGAATGGGATAAATAAGTTATAGAGGTGGTTATCTAGAGTTCAAATAAAAGGACATGGAACCTGCAAATTCTTAAGACCAAGTGGTATGGGTCACCACACAACGCCGTTAAGGCTGATGTGGCAGCCCATAATGCTGTTATAACATCAAAAACACCCTCCCCCCTCCCCTTTCTTGTTGTATCTAGTTGTGTTGCTTCTTGTTGTCTCCATGACTAGATGAAACAAGATCATCTATTGGCTGCACACATTATCTCTCTCTATCTCTCTCCTCTTAACGGGTGTTATAACATCATGAACACCACCCATTCTTTTTGTTGCTTCTTGTTATAACACCACCTCAAGTGGCCATACCTAATAGTCTAACATAAGCATATGTAGATAAAAAGGTTGTGGGGACTTTGAAACTTTCTCAACACATACGAAAATCATTATGGAAGTTTTACATGACAGATGATAAGACCATAAGTACACTTCTTCCGAGTCATTTGAAACTCTCCAAAAAGCAATCCTTGAACACAGAGAAGAAATGCGTAAAGTTCCCTACACCTCATAATTACATAAGCAACTTAATTATATGTTATCCGACAAACCACTTTAAAACTACATATTACATTAACATTGCAAACAAGCATTTGGTAAACAATAAGTTATTACAAATGATAAGAATATGATAAGGGTGGATGGTGGCGCAAGATTAATATAGTGGGGTGGTTCTATATATTTGGTCTTTTATTGTAACCGAACGGCATTAGATATTGGTGAAAATGTGCCCATCAACCATACATTGAGAGTTCAACTCCCATGTCTAACGAAAATTTCAGTTTATAAAGTTACGTAATAGAGTCACGTATGTATAAGTCGTTCTAGAAGAAAATAAAAACTAAAAATATGCCTATATTAAAATTCTCCGACGTAGAATATACATCTTTATTAGGCGATCAAAACAAAATGGAGTAATTCGCAATTGTCGTTCAACAAGATTATTACCTGCTATCCGGTTCATTGTTGGTCAAGTGGTTAACCAACCTCTACAGCTCCTTGGTAATTACAAATTGGTATTTTCCAGACAAAATTACATAAATGGTCCCTGAGGTTGGCAAATTATAACACCAGATGACCTTTTTAAAGGTTGTGACCACCATGGGTCATTTTGAGAGGAACTATGCACACTAGGGGTCCTTTTCGTAAACCCCGTTAACCTATAGACGTTTGTGTCTCTCACGTGCCCTCCACCAACATGAGGGCGATTTGGTATTTGCATCTTTGCTTTATATGTTCAGTTCGTCTTCTTCTTCATTTGTCTTCATCTTTTTTTTTTGAAAACGACGAATAAGAAGCATATATTAGAAAAAATGAAACCATAACAAGAAGCTATGCAATCAGTACAGTACAGGGAGCAACAAACAGAAACATAAACTAATGTACAAACAAAAAAAGTAAGCAAGATGTCAAAATGGGAAGATGTCTTCTTCATCTGAAATAGTGATTTGCTGGTGTGGCGGACGAGGTTTGTGGTTACCCACATCTCTAAGTTAACAGGGTTTACGAAAAGGACCCCTCGTGTGCAAAATTCTTCTCAAAAGGACCCATGGTGTTCACAAACCTTGAAAAGAACCTCCGGTGTTACAATTTGCAAATCGCAAGGACCATTTATGTAATTTTCTGCAGTCATGATATAGCTCAATCATTTAGAAAAGCATTTAGATAGTCATGATTAAGCTTTATATGCCCATGATATTTTAATTTAATCGGCAAATAATATAAAAACGTTATGGATTAAAAAATAGTTTATGAATTATTGAACATGAGGTGTAGTCGTGCAGACACGAAACAGAATAAAGATAATGACTGGTTTATTAAAAAAAAATCAGATATAATGTCTGTTTGCTACTAAATGGCTAAATCCTTTATTGAAGAAACATCAAAACCAATAAAACCCATATAAATCAATTAAAACACTTATGTACTTGTGAGTTTACTTCTTGGGAGCAAATCTCGATTTGATCTTCTCCACCTGTTTAGTTCCAACTTGGAATGCCTTCGTCAACACATGATCCTCCACAGTCGGAGATGATCCAAACAAAGCGTCTGCCGCCCTTTGGGTGCCCGGCAACTGGCTGTTGAAGCCAGCAATTACAGCTGCCGGAACTTTACCGTTGTTTATCTGGAAGTGAAGTAAGCCTCTGGGGAATACGAAGACTTCTCCCATCTTTATGGTCTTGGTGAATAGTTTGTTTGCTGTAGTTATGAATCCCACATCCAGTTCTCCGGTCAACACAAAGACTATCTCGGTGGCTCTTGGGTGGGTGTGAGGTGGGTTCAGGCCGCCTGGTGCGTAGTCAATACGAGCCATGGACACTCCAAGGGTGTTTAACCCCGGGAGCTGTGTGACGGAGGCTGGTGTAACGGTTGCGCCGAATGTGTTATTGGTAAGCGCCGCCTTAGCTAACCCCGGAAAGAAGAAATCGTCGGCTGTTATGTTGCTTTTGCACGGGAACCCATTCAGTTTTAAATCTGCGTATTTTACAAGAATTCATAAACGATTAATCTATCATCGAATTATAAAACAAACTATGCAATGAGTATTTTCAATGGGATAATCGGTTCCCACGACCATGAATGAATTACGTTAAGAAATAAATGCCTCGTATTCATGGAAAAAATAGATAAAAAGGGATAATGACAAAATATATTTCAAGAATGTGGTGGCTTATTCTTTAAGGCATATACAACCACTAAAAGATAAGTACATTGACTTGGACTTTTCAAAAGCTTAACGCTCGTTTCCATTTGCATCAACTATTTGACCAAGAACTTGATGAGTCATATGTTCAAAAAATGGAGGTTTATTGCAAAATGATCTAATCGGGTTTTTGAAATATGCGTGGAAACTCAAATACTTTAGATTGTGTAGAGATGAAGTACCTGAGGCAAGATCTGCAACACAGACATCTTGAAGCAAATCGGGGTCTGCAGAGACGAAGGAAGCCAAAAAGATGGGCATCAACATGCTAATCAGCAACACATAAGCACTAGCAGCCATGGCAAATTTTGATCACTCAGAATAAAGAATAAATCCCTTTTCCACTTTTTATGGGGAAGGTAAAATTATTGATTGAGAGAGAATTAAAGGTTGGTTTGAGTGGGAAGTGGAGATGGTGGTATTTAAAGTGGGTGGAGGGAGGAGACGTTTTGACAGCAGATTCAGATCGGTAACTGGTTCCTTTCAATTCTTTATAATAAAATAATTTTTGGACGTGTCTTATACTTTGGGTTTATTAAATTTATGCTTCAAGATATGTGGGAATTTCATTTTTTGAATTGGCTTTCAACTATCATCAACATCAACTTTTAAATCCTTTCTATATTTGCTTTTTGAATTCTATTTTATTATACATACATTTAATCACATTACATCTTATGAACACTAACTATTTTGCCATTCCAAGTTTTGCCACATTTCTTTGTTAATTCAGAATTTTGCCACATTACCTTCTGTAGATTGTCACTTTTGGTCCCTCCATTCTGTCCATCGCTTTCTCTACCGATACCTATGGTTTACAAATCTGCCATGTGCCTTCATCTCCGTTTACACTTCCCCCAAACACAAATATCAGGTCCTCAGGGAAACGACGACTCCCTAAGTTTAATATCATTTCTCCATGAATCGTTCCTGCTTTCTCTGAGTATCATCGTTGTCCTCTACGCAACCTAGACAGCCACCTTTGAGGGTTTAGCGACTTATGACTTAAACTTTGGATCACCTCCTTCGTCTTCCAATCAGATTACCACTGGATATTCATTTTCCAATTAGATGAACCCCGCCTCTCTTGCCCAACATATATACGCGATTTCTCTCTGCAATCGATTTGATTTTGCTTCTCTTCCACTTTCGTTCTGCTCAACCGGAGTAGAGTAATCATTATAAACAATTACAAGTATTGAGTCCTAGCTACCAGGTTTTGCTTCCGACTTCAATACCTCATATTTGGAGCTGATATATTCTCGGTTTCAACCTTTGAGTCGAATTGTTCTGACGTTCTGCTTCATTGGAGCCTGAGTACCAGAAAGATTTGGAGGTAATTCCAATTCCAGTATCATTTTAATATTTGTCATTGTTCTCTTCCACTTCATTTAATATATTTATCGTGAATAACTTATATTAGAAACTTACTTACTTTTTGAATAAGATTCCAATTGAGTGGATGCAATTGTAATAATAGGCTGAAGTTTAACTTTACTTCAGTTGCGTTTTTTTTTTCAGAATTTACGGAACAAATCCAAAATTGGGTTGGAGATAAAATTTGTGTAATGAAATTATAGGGCATGGAAAATCACATGGTACATAGTCGAAGTTTTGTAATCATATCTTTGGATAATTTTTCATTCTTAATTTACTGAACCTTAATTTATATTTTTATTGTTGATGTTATTAACTTTTCAAACTCTTATTTGGGGTCCAAAGTTCAATTTAAACTGTAATCACCACATTCAGAGTTAAATCAATGAGATGAAAATGGATAGAAGAACCATAATATCTGTTTCCATATACTGATGCACTTTTGAGTGCTATTTGTTATAAAGTTTTTCTTTTCTGCACCATTTATTTGCTTTAGTAATACAGGTTGGTATACGATTTCTTCTGGTCCCCTTTCATTCTAATATTTTAATTTGAACAACATGTAAGCTTTGAAATTAGGCGTTATTTATCATTCTGAAGTAATATATTTTCTTAATATCTGGATAAGATGTGATTATTCCAATTTATGCAGCTTTTATGTGGCGATTAGCTTATTTAGATCCAACTTATACTAATCTAATGGACCATTATTACAACAACACACATCAACCAAACCATCTCAAAATTATCTAAAACGAGGGACATTATTCCAGAAAATGGGATTTTCCTCTTTAGTAGTCCCTTTGTTGCTCAAGGAGATGCAATGATAATAGAGGTTGTATGTTGTTTAGAGTTTAATAAAGAGGTAAATGTAGAAATTCATCTATTAAATTATGTTTTTAGTTCATTAAATACCAACTAATCATCGACTTGCAAAAATTGAAGTAAAGGAAGATGATTATGTTGATGTTATAGTTGCGGAGGACAAAAATTTTGATCATGTTGAAGAGTAACATCCTTAAAAAGAAAACCACATAGTAAATTAATCCATTAGCACTTAAGTTTTGTTCTTTTTTGCATTAAGTCAAAAAAGAAAATGGTCATGAATGTATAAATTTTTACGATTACAGTATTAGCAGAAAATAGTGAAGTAGTAAAGAGGCGAATTTGGAATCTTGAGTAACAGTTAACCAATCATTATGTTGTTACTACTCCTAAAGGTACATTTCAGACTCCAGTTAAACATGTATTTTCAAGATCCGAGTTTATGTACTTTACACATAATTCTTCATTTTTGTTAGAAAATTTAGAGAATTAATTGTGTGAGGGTCTTTACCATCTTTTTTATAACGAAAGAATTGACATGTAGCAACAATTCTTATGCTTGACCCTTATGAATCCATTTTATATGACTGGAAATGTGAACAAAAGAGTATTAAATGAAGATAAGAGCATTAACTTTTTAAGTGTTATTTCTTTTCTAGTTAATGAGAACATGGTGTAATCTGGTAAATCAACTACATGGATATTTCTTTTTAAGTTAATACAAAAAGAATGACTTAATAAACACATGTAATATCATGGATCAAAATTTATAGCTTCATTAAGGGTTGTATACATTAATGCTAATCCTCTATCATCTCTACTGGATTTAGGAATCTGGAGAGGGTTCTACCCCAAGGGGCGAAGATGGAAGTCAAAATTCTTCATGGGCTATTGTTGTAAGCATTTTTGGTTTGCTCTTTCATTCTTGGTTATATCATCACTTTCCAATTAGACATTTCTAAAAGCTTAGGGTTTATTTTAATGTATAAATGCTAGGCAACAAGATCCATGATGCCCAAGGAAAAGATCTTTATAGAGGTGATTATATATTTCTTCTAGGAAGCCTATTTGTTTTTCTATTGTATAAAATGCTTACATTCTTATTTTTTTATTCTAGCAATTAGATGTATAAACATTTTGTGTTTTCTGGGATACCAATTGAATCAACATTTTTCTCTTTCTGGGATCGGTTTTACAAGTTTTCCGCTTTCTATCTAACTGCCACTCACTTATTGCAAAAACAGAGGTGTGTTTTTCTGGTTAGAGAAAGAACGAGCAATCCCAAAACAAGGACTTCAATTTACAAGTTAGTCATTTCTTAGCCTTTCTCAAAATTAGGCTTTTAATTTTTCTTTTGTGATTGTTAATTGTTTATTATTGGGAAGTGTTTGTGATTATTTTTCAGTTCATTATGGCCTCATATGTGTTTGTTGATACATGTTTGGATATGATTATATTACGGTGGTCCATCTGGTAAGCACCAATTTTGTTCATTAGCTACCATCAGAATTATTAAAATATAACTAAGCTTGAATTATTAAAATGTTGACTAAATCTAACATAGATGAATTGTACAAACAATAGGTTAGTTGGATTTTTTAGGTTTAAATACATCAAAATAGTAATGTACTTTGGAAGTACATTTTTGAGTAGTTGTATGCTTGACTCTTTGCAAAATGTATTTACTGCATTATGTCATGAAATATATGTACGTTATTTAACTTGCCAATGACAAACAACAACCACCAAAAAAACATTATAGAAAAAAACCGACCTGTTAGCACAAGCATGTTTACTAGTTACTATTAAAGGTTAATGTCATATATGATCATTTAATTCATTTTATGTTCTAAAATGTTACTGGATATTTATTTTTCTCAAATGGTCACTATGACCGGTAACAATAGGTGATATATTTCTTTTTACTTTTCTAAGGTAAAAAGATTTTTTTTTTGTTTTTGTTATTTTAGGTTATTGAACTTTTTATTTGGATTATAATGAGTCACAATATGTTTTTAAAAAAACTTCACAAATGGCCCTAGTTGTTTTTCGGTTTTTCCGTAATATAGTCCTTTTGAAACTTTTTTTGTATGGATAGTTCCTTTGGAGAAAACCTTACATGTAAATAGTCATTATCAAGGATGTCTGTTAGATCGAACCTTTGGAGAAAACTTTGTTATGTAACACCCGTTTTATAGAATGGATTAGTTAATGATATAAAGGAGTCGAAGGCATGATGTTTGAGGAAAAACATATGCCACAACGTGGCGCATGGAGTGCCACGACGTAGCATGGCAATTACATAACACATTTAGTTGGTGAGCTCCATGATGTGGCACAAGGAGGGCTACTATGTGACATCTATTGTAGCCCAAGCCCATGATTTTAGGGTTTCTCCCATATTTAAACACCTCAACTCCTAGATTAAGGCATCTCTTTCAGCCTCCATCTCCCTATTCCAAAACCCTAGCCCCTATTTCATGCTTATGAGCTTGTCTGATTAGTTGGAGGCCTTGTTCATGGTTTTTGATGAAACTTGAAGAAGAAGGAAGTTCATTATTGTGCAAGGAAGCAAGGAGCTAGTTTGGATCCATCATTCTCTATAGTTTTCCGATTTGTTGGAGGTATAAACTTCACATATTTACCTTTGTTCTTCTTGTTTCAAGTTTGAGCTCATTTTAGATGATTTTGGTCCCTTCCATAAATTCTCTTGGAGTTTGAGGAACTCCACAGCTTATTGTGACTCTCAAATGGTCCTTGCAGTGACATAAGAACATGGTTTGGCATGCGGAATTAAAGTTTGCACAATGAACATGGTGATTTGGGTGTTCAAGAGATGTATTGATTGTATATGGTGTTACACAAAAAGGATCTAGATCTAGACTACATAAATAACACACACTTACACACTCACTTTTACATCTCTCAAGCACACCTCTACAAGTGGACTAAACCCACCTTATATAGAGGTGTTTACATGTCTCTCTCTCACTCTCTATCTCAAGTCAAAAGGCTAATGCACCACATGCAAGTGAGTTTTACAAAAGTCAAACATTACAAAGTCATTCAAGGAAAACTTTGTACCCCAACATTCTCCCCCTCAAAGTTAGGAATGAATGACCCACTTCAAATCTTCCAAAATCGAGCAACTACGTGATCCGAGCCTCAAGGGTGACACATGTCGAAACGAACTTCAATCTTCAATTCTTCCATGATTCTTCAATTTGGGCTCTAGGATGTGAGACCGTACAAACCAAGCATCAACAAATGATCACGAGCTTCTCAAACTCCAAATTGATCACCAAAAGTTGAGCATCAAAGCACACCCCAAAAATCATCAATAAAATCAAACCCATTTCGAATACATCACTTCCAAACTTCCAATTTCATCATTTCGTATACTTCAAAAATCAAGGTCACTTCGGTCTTCAAATCCGCGTAATATGAAAAATTCAAGTTCGAATTTCCATATAAATTTCTCCCCCTTTTTATAATCGAAACTTGATTATAAAACCTTCAAGGAAAGAGAACGTGCTCTATTCGAAATTTTTCGTGTCAAAACTCCCCCTTAACATGTGGCATAAACTTTGTGCTTTAATCCGGAAAACCCAAAAAATATTCAATTTTTAGCTTCGTTCACGGATCGCCTTTGACAAAATTTCTCAAAAATGGGTAGAAATTGTCAATTTCAAAATTCTGCAGTGACCCGGTGCGCCCAAAACAGCAAAATATGCAAAACTCTCCCCCTTTTCCAAAGCTGGGTAGAAAGCGTCAATTTGCACAAACTGCAGGGGCTTGAAATGCATTTTCTTCAATTTTCAGCAAAAACAGTCCTTTTTCGAATTTGGGTATGAACCGCCAAACATTCGAAGCCTCAGGGACTATTTTCGAAAATTTTGTCTTTGTGCACCAAACATACGAAGAGTTGTCCCTAACATTCGAAGCTTCAGAAAATTTTCGAATTTGGGTGAAAAGTGTCAAACATTCGAAACTTCAATTAATTGTTGAGGTTGCCAAATATTCGAAGGTTCAAGGACTGAATTCGAAAATTTTTGCTTTTTGATCAAAACATACGAAGGATTTTTCCATTTGTCAACCATTCGAAACTTGAGGGACTACATTCGAAAATTTTGCTTTTCCATTCCAAACATACGAAACTTTGTGTCCAAACATAGGAAAATTTTGCCATTCGTACGAAATTGTCATGTGACAAACATGCAAATCTTCAAGGACCATTTTCGAAACATTTCTTTCTTCTTTCCAATCCGTATGAAATCTTCACAATTCGTACGAATCTAGTTGTTCATATGAACGAAACTTTTCCAGCCATTGTTCACTTCGTACGAAATCATCCATGCTTCACTTCGTACGAAACTTCATCCAAACACACGAAATTTTTCACACGAAATCGAAGCATAACGAAGCCTCTTAATGAACAGTAACCTCTTAATCATCCAACCTCTGAATCATAACTTCGTTCTTACAGTTTTTCGTTTGAAAGAACAACACACTTCGTTCTTACAGTTTTTCGTTTGAAAGAACAACACACTTCGTTCATTCAACAACAGCTCAACATCAAGGCTTCGTACGAAATTAAACACCCATTTTCGTTAATTGATTCACCCATTATTAACCCTTCGTTAGTTGTCAGTCATAACCAACAATCAACATCCAATTCGTTCAGATCCAACAAAACTTCTGTTCTTCGTCCCTAAAATTGTTCTTGTTCATCCATCCGTTCGTTCATCGATATATTACCAAAATCATTCGATCCTATGCTTCTTTGCTCATCGATTCTTTTATCAAGCCTTCATTCCTAAACAATCGACTCCAACAAAAGCTTCGTCAACATCAGACCAAACATCGACCATCTGTTCGTCAATCGACCCCAAGTGAAATACTCGACATCAAATTCCAGTGACTCCAAACGTATCACATCGATGCTCGACCAAAATTCCATTCTCATCTACTAACCTTCGAAACACAATCCATTGGCTAAAAATAATATTCGATTACCATACCATCTCACAGGAATCAAACATTAAAATCGTCGTCATCAAGAACACAATATCGACCAAAATTCGAAATTAGACTCAAATTAGACTAGATTTCGACATCCATATCTTGTTCTCAACTCAAAACCAATGATTCCAACATTCAATTCAGCTAATCAACCCATAGAAGTCGAGTTTGACTTTTTCTGGGATTGACTTTTCGAAGTCAAAGATCAGAAAACACGAAATAGACGATTCTAATGTCCAATTTCAGATCAAAAAGTGATTATCCAACTGTTCTTCACCTCCATCAAGTGTTCTTGATCAAAAATTTCATCAAAATCAAAGTACCAATTTCCGATTTCAAAAATATGACTCGTATAAAATCGATTTCATCATATACGAATCATATGAAATCGTAACACTTTATCTGATCATTAATCGACATCAATCCAAAGAAAGAAAAAAATTATCGAGAAATCGAGAAGAATAATCAAATGCAGTCGATTAAGAAGCAAGAACAGATGCGAATGAGTTCTATGGTACAACCAGTTGAAGCGTGCTACTAAAACAGGACGCTGGAATCGAATCTGGGCTCACACAATTATGGTATCGGATCAAATAAGAAATTTGTATGGGCTCAAGAATTGTGAACAATAACGAGTTTTGAAAATGGATCAAAATCAAATTGTGCTCAATTATGAATATGAACAGTGACAAGCAAATGAAATTGGGCTTAAAATTCGATTCAAATGAACAGTTTCAATTTGAAAATCGCATCAAACAAACAAATAGGATTGGATTGGGATTTGATCAACAAAAAAAAATATTGGATCAACAAATGGGTTTTTCAAGAAAAATTTGATCCAACGAGTCAAATGATCACAAATAAAAAAAAAACACAACGCACGATTTCAATGAAATTAAGAGAGATCATAGAGAGAGACTCACCAAAAATTGCTCCAATTGTGACAAATGTTGCCAAACCGAGAATCGTTCTTCAAAAATCACCTTGATCTTGAAGACCCGCTCTGATAGCAATTGTAGTGACATAAGAACATGGTTTGGCATGCGGAATTAAAGTTTGCACAATGAACATGGTGATTTGGGTGTTCAAGAGATGTATTGATTGTATATGGTGTTACACAAAAAGGATCTAGATCTAGACTACATAAATAACACACACTTACACACTCATTTTTACATCTCTCAAGCACACCTCTATAAGTGGACTAAACCCACCTTATATAGAGGTGTTTACATGTCTCTCTCTCACTCTCTATCTCAAGTCAAAAGGCTAATGCACCACATGCAAGTGGGTTTTACAAAAGTCAAACATTACAAAGTCATTCAAGGAAAACTTTGTACCCCAACAGTCCTTAGGTTTATGAGAATTAGAAAAGAGTCATGTTTTGAGATATTTTGGGTCCATGACCAAGTTAGGGTCAAATTAAGGTGTAACGACCCAATTTTCAAAAAAATTTTTTCATTTTTGGTTATCCAAACACATTTCCACACATTAAGAAATCCAGTTACAATTGTTTTCAAACCATGTCAATTACAACTTTATTTCCAAACTATCAGAGTGTCCCATAAAATATCCGAGTGAGAATGCACGCCGCGCCATCAAGCCTTGCCCTTGCCCTTGGGCTCAGATGTACCTGAAACAAATCCACAAACTGTAAGCTAATGCTTACTTAGTTCCCCAGAGCATACCACACACAAACCACATACAACACATCATACTAGCTATAACAGCTATACATATCACATAAGCCATGCACACAACATATAAGGAAGCCCTTTAAACCCTCCAGAGTCTTACACCTATTGCCATGGGAACCCCCACGTGGTCTTATCTGCCATGGGAACCCCCACATGGTCTTCCTGCCTTGGGAACCTCCACAAGGTCTTCCTGCATTGGGAACCCCCACAAGGTCTTCCTACCAAACAAGACATAATGCAAATTATACAAGCAGATATACTAGGATGCCATGGAAACCCTCCAAGGTCTTATACCAAATGCCATGGGAACCCCCACGTGGTCTTCCATGCAAATTTCATACCATCATATCGCCTATTCAATCAACAATCTGCATTACATAAATGGACCGGCCTTGGTGCCTTAGACCCATTGGCATGGTGAGAAGACTCACCTCTCAAAGGCTGAACTGGTAAGCTGAAGTCAAATATATCCCACACGCTGCTCCTTCTCAATTGCATATAATCATCAAGTGATTAACTTAACGCCATCCCATAAACACTCTCAGATCAACCCTGGTCAATGTCAAGGTCAAATTCCACAGTCAAGGTCAATAGTCCATGTTGACCTCGACTCGTCGAGCATAACCAGCCACCCGTCGAGTTCCTTGCTTAACTCGTAAACTCGCTGATTCACTTGAGTGACTCGTCGAGTTCCTTAATGTTCGCGGTTTCAAACCCTCAACCGCAAACCCCTGGCCGTAAACTCTTTGGCCGTAAACTCTTTGGCCGACTCGTCGAGTCGATTAAAGGACTCGGCGAGTTCCTTTAGTCCTTCTCGTTTTCGGCCTTTTCCAGTGGAATCTAGAGTCCCAAACTTCAGATCTAGCCTTCCCTAGTATAGATGTCACGTAAAGTTGCAAACTTTACGTGCATGCAAATCCTCACAAGGCCATAACACCAAAATTAGTCTTCATACAAGGTTTTAATGCATGGAAAGGGATTGAACTGCCTAAAGGAGACAATTTTATGTCATTGGGGACTTAAAGAGGTCCATATCTGGAACCATATCCTTGTAATAAGTCCAGATTCGAGTATGACTCCATTTTGCACCAAAAATGGTCATTTACTTCCAAGAAGAGGGATCTAAGTAACTAAAGCTCAAGGTAACGACTTTATACCTCAAGATGGTGGTCAATAAAATGTAGATGTCGGATCTACTACTTCTCTCCTTGTTCCTTCTTCTTCAAGTTCTAAAAATCCTTCACAACCCACCAAAATCACTTACAAACGCTCTTACTCTCACTCAAGAGTGTTCACGGCCGCAAACTGCTTTTTGTAGGTAGATAAGGTGCTAAGGGAGGCCACAAGGGCAGATAATGATCCTTAAATAGGGGGCAAACCCCAAAATTAGGGTTTTCTCTTTACAGCTCCAATGCCCGACTCGCCGAGTTAGTCCCGATCCGCGTCCATCATTAAATGCCCCTACTCGACGAGTTGCACTCCCAACTCGCCGAGTCCATGCACCAAAACCCTGAAATTAACTAAATCAAATAACTACTTGGAACAGGTGTTACATAAGGACTTAACGGACTTAGGGATTAAGATCATGTTTTATGGAGAGGTCCTAATTGATAAAGTTCGAAACTTTATCCATTAAGTCATTGAGAAGGATTAGATCTGATGTTTTGAACCTTCATCTCCGGTTCAGGCGCTGATGTTGAGCCGATTGATGAGGTGATACACAACTTCATTATATCAGAGATCACTCGCGGTATCTTGGATGCGACTCCTGTGATTTTTTGTACCATCAATGAGAGGATCATGGAGTTGATGAATGAGTGCTTAGGGGATTTTCATGTAGAGATTATAGCTGCTCATTTTCAGGGAACGAAGTCTCACCTTTCGGGAGTTTAAGGCTTGTAGAGACCCAGAGTTCTTCGGGAAGAAGGACCCTATTACCAGTTGACGGTGGATTGCAGATATAAAGATCGGTAAGCGGATGAGCTTCTTCCCCGAGGGGTCGAGAGTGATATTTTCAGATTGCCTTCTGAGGGAGAGTGCTTGCGATTTGTGGGAGGAGGTTGTTCATGCCTTCGGGGGAGAGGAAGTTGAGGCTATGACCTGGCCCAATTTTGTTGAAACATTTAGATCAGAGTTTGCACCTGATATTAAGGTGAAGCAGTTGGCGAGGGAGTTCTAGGACCTTTGCCTGACGATGGAGTATATGGCAGAGATTACTGCCATGTTCACATAGAGGGATTTGTTGGTTCTACAATATGTTACAGATAAGGAGATGAAGAAGACGAGATATCATGACATGTTGAGAGATGAGATTCAGGAATTTATTAGCATTTGGAGTTGTAGGACCTTAGAGAATATGATTGATAGAGCACAGGAACAAGATATTGAGTTGGAGCTTCAAACTATGCGCAAGCCAATGTAAGTTCAGACAACAACGTGTCCAACGAAGTGGCCCAAGACTTTTGATTCGCGATAAAGAGGCCAACAGAGTTGGGGCCGTTATGCCAAGTGTAGGAGGTCGGATGAAGGGAGTTATCATAAGAAAGGAGAGAGTTGCTTTAATTACGGCCAGACGGGTCATTACAGCAGGGATTACACTCGGGGAGCACTGTTATCTTTCCGTTGCAATTAGATGGACCATAAGAAGGTCGATTATTGAAGATTATCGGGAGAAGCGACAAGGGCAACCGAACCAGCTACACTGAGGATTTATGATGGACGAGAGGGAAAGGAATAGGCTCTTGTGGTAAAGAGTATAGTTTTTTAGTCAACGGATGAGGAGGCCGAAACTGCTCCAGATGTTGTTATTGTTATGTATCTCTACCTTGTCTTTTCCAGCTTTCATTATTTAAGCTTATGTTTTATCTGATCGTGAATAGGGCTGTTTTTAGTCAATGGTATGACTTCTCATGTTCTTTTTTATTCGGTTGCTACTTAATCTTTTGTGTCTCTTGCTCTTAGCAAGACGTTTGGTGACTTTCTCGGAGCATCGGATCGCTCGTTGGAGGTAGAGATTGCTGATGACCATACTGTGAGCGCTTCGAGTATTCATCAGGGTTGTATTGTCGAGTTGTTCCGAAAGCAGTATCCAATAGATCAAGTTCCTATTCCTCTATGAGGGACAAAGATTATTGTGGGCATGCATTGGCTGAGCCAGAATGGGGATATGATTGATTGTGAGCATCAGTTGGCGATAGTTTGAACCCCAAATGGGGGAGAAATGGTTATTCATGGCAAGGACACTCAACGAGGACCATCTATCTTCTCCACTGCGAGAGCTTGGAGATATCTGCAGCATGGATGCTCTGGATTTTTAGCGTATGTTATGGATACACGAGTTTTGGAGAGGAAAACAGTGGACGATGTTCCTATCATTCAATATTTCCCAGATGTCTTTCCTAAGGATTTACCGGAGGTGCCCCTGAGAGGCAGGTAGAGTTTTGGATTGATTTGGTTCCAGGTGCGGCTCCAATAGCCAGGGCACCATATCGCCTAGTACCACCGGAGATGCAGTAGTTGTCTACATAGCTGTAGGAGATTTTTGACAATGGATTCATCAGGCTGATCAGTTCACCATAGGGAGTATCGATCCTGTTTTTCGAAAAGAAGGATGGTTCACACAAGATGTGCTTTGATTATATGGAACATAACTAGTTGATGGTTAAGAACCTTTAACCACTTCCGAGGATGGACGATTTGTTTGACCAGCTTCGGTGTGCCTCTTGGTTCTCCATGATTGATTTGAGATCAGGTTATCATCAAATGAGGGTCAGGGATGAGGATCTGCACAAAACAACCTTCGTGAATTGTTATAGTCATTACGAGTTTGTGGTGATGCCATTCGGGCTCACCAACACACCGTCATCATTCATAGTTCTCATGAACTGGGTATTCACCCCATAACATTGTTACAATAAGAATTTGAATGCCAAGAATACTTGTAAATATAAGTTCATATGATAACACAAGAGTTAAATTGAAACCCATGTTGATTTAAGTTGTTATATGTCAACAAAACTTACACTAGATCAAAACAAAGATTTAATACTTAACTTAAAATCATAATATACTTTATGTATATATAGATTTCGGTCTAGGATTAGGCATGGCCGAAAACACTTACAATTGGGAAAGCCTTGACCGAAAACACTTCACTATTGGACTCTATGGCCGAAAACCCTTTACCATTTGACTCCATGGCCGGAAACCCTTTACTCTTTGACTTTAGGACCGAAAACACTTCCTTTATGGAAGTGTATGACCGAAAACATAAAGTTTAAGGCCAACTAAGGCCGAAAACCCCTTCTATATATAAGTGTTTAGCCGCAAACTCAATTTATTTCTCAATTTCCCAACCGTAAACAATCTCATTTTGCTCTCAATAGTCATACATAATCTTCATATCTTCAAGAGTTTTCTACCCAGATCATCATAATTCCACCAAGAACACCAAGAACAATCTTCAGATCTAAAAGTTTTCCTCAAGAACACCAAGAACATCATCAAATATTCATATCTCCCACCGAAAACATCCAAACACACCGGAAACGCCTAGAACACTTCCAAATAATTCCTAAAACCTTTTGTAAGTATTTCTTACATTATTAAGTGTTGTCTAACACTTTAATTTATTATTTATTATTTGAATTAATATCTTATCAATTTAAATACGATATCGTGTATAATTATTATTAGGACACGACTACGCACGCAGCTTCTAACCCAAGGATCACCGATACTACTTCGTATCCCAACGAGACAACGCATTCGAGGTGAGTTCATACCCCTACATTTTCACTATTTTCCATCTTTTTAAGGGGGGGGGGGATACTAGTACAATACAATTAAATTTTGTGTTAACATTCAAATGATTTCAAATGATTTCGAACCATGTCAAACTGTTTCAACTGATTCAAACTATTTTAATATGTTTCAAATTACTTCAATTTTATATATATATATATATATATATATATATATATATATATATATATATATGGGTATAAAATTTGTTAGATAAAACTTTAACCCTTTTGTAAAATGTCGAGCAAAAGGGTATTTTCACAAACCTTTTATTTTCTCTTTATACACACTGTTAAATTGCAAGGGTTTTCAATTCATTACAGAACATATACATAAACTATAATAGGTATAGTTTGGGAAAACGCTACACTATCGTACTAAGTTCAAGAACACTATATAGAAACACGTATATAAACTATAACAGGTATAATTTATGGAACACTACTCTATCTCACTATTTCAAGGATACACTATTTCACTTGTTCAATGATACACTACTAAAATATTTATTTAAGTATAATTATTTTGTAATACAAGTACATTACTAAAGGGAATGCATACATCTTTCAAGTACAAAAGAACACTAGTACATTATACTTAAACTAGTTAATACAGGGTTGTGAGGCACTACTTCGCTGTATCCATCAGGGTACAGGTTAAAGTCCTATAAATTATAACCAGAGTCTCCTTGAGGGAGAGCGTGAATTTCTGTATAGATCTATACGGGACTAATAATCCCGCACCTCAATTGTTAGCTACAGTTAGGCCAGCAGGCCTGGGGTGACAAATGTCATCTCATTCCGACGTCTGAAGAACGTCGTGCATGCCATTAGTCATTTTATCATGGTTATGAGAAACTCACAATAATATCAACTAAAATGTTTAGTTTACGGGGAATACATAGTTTCAAATGGTTTTATTTTAATAGTAGAGCTACACTACACTATTTTCTAGCACTATGAAAATACATTTTAGAAAGGACCTTTAATACTAATTCTATGATTCATTAGTTTATACAATAGGGTTATATATATATATATATATATATATATATATATATAATATCCGACAGACAGTAGAATGTGTGAAGTCCGCTTTAGTTCGTGTTCCTTGTTTGGTTGTGGACTTAGAGCAGAATCACCCAGTCTAATACCTATTCGATCTTGGTTATATATGACTTGTATACACTAAGTAGTCATAGGGGAAACAGGTATGAGTCAAGTCACTATATATAAGTACAGAACACTATTTTCTAGCACAAAACATATATTTATGGGAAAAACATATATCTATATAGTTTTATTAAGTAATAAAACCACAAGTATACTATTTCAGAGTACATTTACATGCATACATTTTGGTTTTAAGGTCTAAGACTACAACTCATTTTACTAAAGAAAATATTGGATTTTCAGGAGGAACAAACTAAGGTTTTCAAGGAACAAAGTACATACTTTCTAAATCAAATGCTTATGAACTCACCAACTTAAATGTTGATACACTTTCAAAATCACTTGTATTCTCAGGAAACTAGTAGACAGGTACACGCACAGGTTTCGAGAAGACGGAGCATAGCAGCTTCAAGTCCTTGTTTTGTTATTTACTTTTGGAGTCAATCATATGTGATTTGAATACAATGTAAACATTATACTGTTGATACAATGGTTGTTGTTACTTTGATTACTATTATACAATTGTTGTGATACTGTACATGACGTCCTCTGCCCCCGAACGTTTCCGCCGTTCCGGTTTGGGGGTGTGACAGATTGGTATCAGAGCATTGTTTATAGCGAACTAAGTATATCAACCCATAAAAGGTATACAACTATAAACACAATGGCACTAAAACACTCTGACCAAGAATTATACTTTTAAAATATATTAATATTTTTATAAAAGTATACATACATGTATATATATAAATATATTAGAACAAGTATCACAAGAAGAACAAAACAAAAGTATTTAGATGTTGGACACTACAGTCAAACCTAGACAATTATGTAATCTGTCACACCCCCAAACCGGAACGGCGGAAACGTTCGGGGGCGGAGGACGTCATGCTCACTATCATAACCATAGTGAAGAAAGTAAACACAACCATCATAAATATAATTTAAAAGGTTACATCGTTGCAAAAATACATGTTTCCAAATAAATTACATATGATGTCAAAATAGTTCAAAAGAAATCTGCGCCTTAGCATCTTGCCTTCAAAAATCTTGTGGTTATCTGTATTACTGATTACCTGAGAATACAAGTTGTTTTTGAAAGAGTATCAGCATAAAGCTGGTGAGTTCATAAGCAATTTATGAATGAAAAATGAATGATGTTCCTTTTTGTTTGTTACAAGTTTGTTTCCAGAAAATCCAATATTTTCTAAAGGGTTGTTATAGTCTTAACTAAACCAAGACTTAGTGTATGTAAGTAAATCGTCACACTTGTGTGTGTGTGGTTTTATATTTAAATAAAACTCCTTAAATCCCCGTGAACTGTGTGTTTTGTTAATTTCCCATGTGAGATGTTATAACCATGCTAAAACTCGAAGACCTCGTACTCGACGTTCTTCAGGCGTCAGAATGTTATGACACTTGTCACCCCAGACCTGCCGGTCTAGCTGTTGCAAGCAGCTTAGGTGCGGGTTTGTCAGACCCAATATAGATCTATACAGAACTATCACGCTCTCCCTCCAGGAGATTCTGATTATAACTACATGACTTTGATGTGGTACTTAAGAGTACCCCGAAGGAGAAAGTCTCACAAATTTATTTATTAACAAGTTCACGTAATTTGTAATGAAATACCCGTTTTGTAAATCGATTGTGTTACTGTTTTCTTTGTTAGACGAAGTGCTCAAACTATACCTATTATACATTATCAAAAGTGTTGTGTGTTTGAATGAATCCTTGTTATGCATTTCTTTGTATTTCAATACAATGACATTGAAAATGTTAAGTGTAAATCGTACACACCTTGCTCAGCATGTTACAAGGTGTGAATAACTCTTAAACTTGTGTTTGACAGTTTTACCCTAAACTGCCACTGTTTTAGATTATTTATAGACAAATCATCGTAAGCCAAAAACTGAATCCGTAAACTCGGAGAGTTTGGAAAAAGATTCTACTGTATTCATAAATTTTCCTATAATTTTTGGTGGTATCAAACCAGTGTGAAAATGTTCATCTTTAGAACCTGGTCCAACTTTGATGCTGCAGTGATAGGTAGTTTTGTAAAAATCACCATAAATTGTAGAAAGATCGTATGAAGATGTGCAAGTAGTCATTTTAAAGGTATAGACCTGAAATATTTTCATATTAAACAGTTTTGAAAAATATTAAGTTTAAGTTGGGTAAAACAGTTCGTGAACAGGTCACAACTTTTCTGTTGTAAGCTGTCAAGTTAAGTTTTAAATATGTTTTGGTGTTTTAGCTTGTATTCCCCCCCCTGAAAACTAAAGAAAACTGGAAAATGTAGGGGTATGAACTCACCTTGAGTGATTTCTTGGAGAGTGGAAGGTTGAAGTCGAGGAGTATCAAGTCAAGAACACTTGATGAACACGTGAAAGCTTGGATGATCCTAAGAATGATTTTTGGTGTTAAGATATGTGTTGAGGATCCAAGAGTGTTATGAAAATGTGGAATAACACTTGAGTTTAGATGGAATACTTACCAAAAAGTGAAGTAGTAGCTCAAGAACACTAGTACAAAGTGGTGGGAAGTAGAGAGAAAAGAAGCTTTCTTGAGGTGTTAAGAAGTGTGTAAGTTTGGAATGATCAAGGTAAACCAAGAAATCCTCCAGGGATTTCTTTATATAGAGAAGGTTGCTGGAGCAATTTGCAAGTTGAAATGATGTTTACCTTGGTTTGTGTGATGTGGATAAGATTGGGCTAATGAGAGGATGACACATGGAGGCAAGTGGGCACACTTGACCCACTTGTGGGGTAGAATACTCCTCTTAATATAAAATAATGATTTTTAATTAATAAATCCTTGAGAAATGAATAAAATATGAGTTTTGGGGGTTTAAAATGGTAAAAATATGAATTTGGTGAAAAATCCCCATAAAAAACGGGCTTAGGAAGGGAAAGTGGTCGAAAACCGGGTATTAAGGAGCGAACCTGCGAGGTTCGGCTCTTAGAAGGTGGGAACCGAGAGAAGGGAGAAGGGACCGAAGGGAAGGGAGGAGGAACCGAAGGTGGAGGCTTGGCCCGAAGGTGCTATGGAACCGCAATGGACCGAGGGCTCGGCCTATTTCGGTTGTAGGGAGGTTTCGGTCCTGCATGACTTCGGTCCACTGAGCTTCGGTCCGAGATGCAATGTTCGGTTCTCAAAGGCTAAGTTCGGTCCTAATAGAAGGGTTCGGCCCTAAGAGGTTCGGTTCCTAAGAGGGTTTCAGCCCTATTTGGCTGTTTTTCGATATAACTCCCCGATTCAAGCGGTTTTTGGCCAAGTTAAGGGTCGGGATGACCCGGATGACTATAAAAAGTTGAGAGAGATTTTGAGAGAGATTTTGGAGAGATTTCACATACTTGGAGAGATTTCACATACTTGGAGAGATTTCACATACTTGGAGACATTTGGGAGAGATTTTAGATACTTGGAGAGATTTGGGAGAGATTTAATTTTAGCCATTATTATCGTATAATCTCGTAATGCAAGGTTTGTGAACCCCGTTATGCTTCGTTAATGATTGTTTTAAGTTCCCAAAAGGGTCCATAGTCGTGTTTTAAGTTCCGAAGACAACAAGTCCCTACAACAGAAACTAGGACAATCATAGCAAGGACATAGAGCAGAGGAGACCACTCGCGAGACGTGCGAGGTGACAGAGCATCTTATGCGTCACTTTAGTAATTAATAAACTAACATAATCCAGTGAGTTAGTGGTTACACTACTCACACTATGTGTTAGGCTTATCTCGTCTTTCATAACAACTAATAACAGTATGCCAAGTCACAAAAATTCATTCAAGGGTAGTCACTACTAAAAATTCATAAGTCTATTGTACATAGACCTCTGTTATGAATGGCTTTCAAAACACTAAAAAAGTTGGAACATGACACACACGGAACTAAGACAACTTAGTTTAAATAACACTCGACTTATAGCCACTACTAAAGACTGACCACCGTTACATCTTTTAAAACCTCACGGTAGAAAGATGCCTCCTCGTATACCTAACATACGCGTCCTCAACAACAAGTCAACAAATCCACCACCGCAGTATGATCCTGTTGCCTTTCAGGTTGCCATAACGGCTGCAGTGACAACTATCATGACACTAATCCACACAAGTGGTGCTAGTGGGGCGGGTAGTGGTGTTAACAACTCTAATCACGGAGTGAACAGAATCAGTGTTCAAAATATGCGCATGCCCAGAAGGGAGAAAAGTGAAGTTTGCTGCGTGCACTTTCTCTGACAGAGTCCTTACATGGTGGAATGACCATGCCAAGTCATTGACCCTACCAGTGGCAAACTTAATGGACTGGTAGAACCTAAAGGAAATGATGATGGAGGATTACTGCTCGAGGGGCGAAGTACAAAAGCTGGAGCAACAACTATCGAACCTCATCATTACTAGACTCAGCGATCTAGTAGCACTATGTCCCGGATGGTTATCCCGGAGAGTAAATCTAGAACATTACGCCCTTCCAAAACCCATGAATCCCGAGACAACTTAATATTTTGACATCTATATTCTATTTTGGATGAACTTAACACTTGTGCAATACCTACTTCTACTCACTACCATAAATACATCTCAGGAATGTTGGCCGAAACACTGAGAATAGTTCAGCAAAACGTGAAATTTATATGTGTATATAAATAGATAGAATACAACTAGCAACGACCATCGTACTCACGAAGTCGTTTCTCGCCATGCAACAGAATCATGCCTTCACATGGAAGTGACCATCCAACCGGCGAGACACCGAATCTACAGATAGACTCCGCTACTTTTCAAGCCGCGGTCACAGCCGCCATGACAACCATCATGGCACATCTCAATGCTAACAATTCAAGAGGAAGCGGGAATGGTGCCGACAATTCTAATCGTAGTGACAACCAAGGGCACCAACAAGTGTCTGCCGACAAGGACACCACAGACCACAAACCTAAGAGCAAGAAACGAAAATTATGAAACAAGAAAGGGAGCAGTTCGACTCAAGGTCCTCCCACGAGACAACAACCGGTGGCAGTCCCTGCAGCCACAACATCTGACACTCCAGTACCAACTAATCGATATGCGGGAACACTACCGAAGTGCAACATGTGTAAATTCCATCACAAGGGATTCTGCCGGGAGATGCACTGTGACAACCCAAAATTTCTATCTTGCACAGTCTTTCAAAGTCAATCACAGTCAGACTCGTTTCTGCTATCTTTTTGCATTTTTCGGGGTCTGTTTGAATGTTCTAAGCCTAGTACATTCAAAGTTTGGGTTTAAGGATGAGTTATCTTAAGTCATCATATAGCATTCGGGCCAAACACTCCAATTAGAGGAGTGTACGGCCGTACACATGTGCACGACCGTACATAGGAGTGTACAACCGTACACATGGGTGTACGGCCGTACACCCAAGATGGCCGTGAACCCAAACGTATATATATATATATATATATATATATATATATATATATATATATATACTTTTCCTTCATTCTTTCTCATTTTCTCACACTTTCACCTCCAGAACCTCCATTCTCTCTCAACTACAAATCAAGAACACTTCATCTAATCTTCAAAAGTATATTCAAACCTTCTTCACTTTCACCAAGAACACCAAGAACACCTACTTGTTCTTGAGCCTTGAACTCCTTAAAAGGCTTCAAAAGTGTGAGTATCTCTTCTATTTGCTTGTTAAGATTGATAAACACTTGAGTTCTAGCCTTAAGTCATCGTCCAAAGCAAGAACTTCAAGGGTGTACGGCCGTACAAACCTCATGTGGCCGTACACCCCTTGTTTAGTGTATATTTAGACCTTCAACTCATGTTATGTCCCAACATAAGATCATGGACACTTTATGTTGATACTCTCTTTTCAAATTACTTGTATTCTCAGGGAACTAGTAGACAAGTACTCCCCGAGCTTTTGAGAAGATGGAACTATTTATGTATTGTCTTCTTCTTTTGTATAACTATTTGATTTCAGTATACAATGTTGAAACACATGTAAATACTTATACTTTTTAAATACAGTGGTTGTTTGTACTCTGATTACTATGATGCATGTGTTGTGATACTACAAATGAAGTCCTCTACCCTCGGACGTTTCCGCCGTCTGGTTTGGGGGTGTGACAGATTGGTATCAGAGCATTGTTTATAGTGAACTCAGTATATCAATCCATAAAAGATATACAAACTATAAATACATTTGGGGCTAAGAGCTCTGACTACAAGTATACTTTTAAAAATTTAAGTATTTTTACAAGAAGTATACTAACACTCATACCTACAAATGCAGTATCACAGTCATAAGAACTTAAAAGTATTTGGATGTTGGACATTACAGTCAAACCTGAGTAGTTATGTAATCATATCTGGGATTAATATAGCTTGATCAACTATATTTATTTGAGATATGACCAACATGTGTTTGGGAGTGATAGTGGTGTTGTGGCATGCCTAAAACTTACCAACCATACATATTCAGAAGAACTCTAGAACAGAACAATAAAGATTAAAATACTATAGGGGTATTTTAGGCACTATATACTAATAACAAACATGTGAAAACAATAGAACGATCGAGGGTAGAACTATAAATATTAAGGGTATATTACAATTATATATAATTAAAGTTATATAGACTCAGAATATGTGATCTAGCTTCATTTCCTGTTCCTTGTTTGGTTGTGGATTTAGAGCCGGGTCATTTAATCGAAGGTCGATTATACTCAAGTTATATATAATTAGTATACACTTTATAGTTATAGTAATACCTAGAACAAGTCATACAAAATACATTACTTGTTAATTGTAGGTCTCTCTCGTAGAAACTTGTATCCTTAATCTATCGTTACTAACTATATTCTATATCTCTTATCCCTATTCTCGCTTAGATAACAATGGCTGGATTTCACTTACCCGGAGACTCGTATTTCCCCGGTCAAGGACAAGATGTAGAGCCAGAAGAAAATCATGAAATTCCCTTAGATGATGATTTCGTAGAAAATTTTCCTGAAGACAATGATTACGGATCAGAAGCCTATAATCCACCACCAGTTGCCCAAAATCCTAACCCTCATCAAGCTTTTCAAGGCCCGACGCCTCTGTGGGCAGAAAGCTTGGAAACATGGAGTCAAGATCAGGGTCAAACTATGCCATACAACGGAGATAGAAGCTTCTACAACTTGAGCGAAGGAGGCTCAGCAGATAGAGTCCTGCCAATTTTGGTCCGCAGGGTTGCTCGAAATGAAATATAGGGTAGGACAGCCATCAACCGAATCATGGAAGTTGATGCCAATCCAGGAGTTAATACAGTCCGCATTCATCGTCTTGAAGATGCTTGTGACAGAGCAATGAGAGACAATGAAGCCTTACTGCAAGAGTTAGCTGTAACTCGAGCTGAAGTCATAGAACTTCGAGCATGCCTGACAGTGTATGAAAGGCATCTTCTTGCCGTGGAGTGTCAGCTGGCTGAGTTGAGGTTTCATCCAAGTGATACCCGTCACCAGTAGGAGATGCTCTACTCGTTTCCTATTTACTCTTTTGGTTATAGTTTAAGTCTACGGATATGTTCTAGCGTTATTTTTCATGTTTTTCAGTAAGACAGCGAAAATTTCATTTTCGGTAGGTGAGTATGATGTCGATGTTTTTCCAGAATTTGGTATATTGTAGACCTGTTTAGGGTCAAGTTTTCCAGACTTTATGTATTCAATATGCCAATTTAAATCGACATGCATTTTCGTACTCTTTGAAAAATAACCATTCAATTTCATATCATTATGTTACAAGTCGTACTTGTTGTAGACTTCTATTTCCAATTCATTACAAGATTCATGTTGAACTATATGTTTTAGTTAAGAGATATCAAAATTCATATTCACTCTTGATATCTTACCATATTTGTATCTTTTAACTTTTATAGAAAAAGATGCCTCCTCGGTTCGACGCTGCTATGTTCCAAGCGGCGGTGACGACGGCTGTAGCTGCTGCCATGTCTCATATTAATACTCCTGGTGCTAGTGGGTCGGGAGTTAGTGCACATCCTTTTAGCCATGGCGAGAGTCATGGGCACTCGCGAGAGTGCACTTATAAAGATTTTTCCAATGCCAAACCCATGACCTTTAATGGGACTAGAGGGGTTATGGCATTAAGACAGTGGATAGAGAAGACAAAAGCAATTTTCGAAATCTGCTCCTGTCCAGAGAGAAGCAAAGTCAAATTCGCTGCTTGTACCTTTTCAGATAGAGCTTTAACATGGTGGAATGGCCATGTTAAGTCACTTACTCTGGTAGTGGCTAATTCTATAAGTGGGAGAACTTCAAAGCCATGCTAATGCATGAATACTGTCCGCGAGGGGAAGTTTAGAAACTCGAGCAGGAGCTCTGGGGTCTTACAATGGTTGGTTTTGATATATCAACCTACACTAGTAGATTCTGTGATCTGGCAATTCTTTTCCCGGATATGGTTGCTCTGGAGAGCAAAAAGTTTGAGAGATATATTTGGGGACTGTCGCCCCAAATTTAGTCAAGTGTTTTAGCTTCGAGGCTTGTTACTTTTGACAATGCCAAAGAGCTGGCACAATCTCTTATCAACCATGGAACCCGTCAAAACTCAGTGGTTGCTGTACCAGAACAACCGAAGGGAAACAACAACAACAACAATAACAATAACAACAACAAGAAGAAGGGTCGGAACAAGAGGAAGGGCAAGTTTTCACAGGAATCCTCAAAAGCAACAACTAGTTACAGTCAATGTTGCTACTATACCTGCTGCTATTCCTGTTAACCCTGTACCAGCTAAGATTATGCTGGTAACCTCCCCAAGTGCAACAAGTGCAATTATCACCATAATGGAAATTGTCGGGAACTGCAGTGTCGTAACTGCAACAGAAAAGGGCATACTGCCCGATTCTGTAAAGCACCACCCCAACCGCTTAACCAAGTACCTGCCACTGGAGTAGGTCAAGCATGCTACCAATGTGGTGAAGTGGGGCATTTCAAGAAATATTGTCCTAAAGCTGGAAATGCCGGTGGAGTTGGGAGAATTTTAGCCTTGGGTCATGAAGAAGCGGTAGCAAACCCTGTAGTGGTCACGGGTACGTTCCTATCAACAACACTTATGCATGCATTATATTTGATTGTGGTGCTGAGAAGAGTTTTGTGAGCCATAATTTCAAACATTTGCTAAATCAAAACTCCCAACCACTAAAAGAAACATTAACAGTCAAAATGGCTAACGGGAAATCTGAATCCAACAACGATATATACATAGGATGTAATCTTACCTTGAATAACTTCTCGTTCCCAATAGACCTTATGCCGGTCTCTATCAAAAGTTTCGACATCATAATAGGTATGGATTGGTTGTGTCCTAACCATGCTGATATCCTATGCTATGAAAGAGCTATTCGTCTGAACTTACCAACTAACGAAACTCTTGTTATTTACGGAGACAAACCCGGAACGAACCTCCAGATCATTTCTTGCATCAAGGCACAGAAGTACCTTCGCAAAGAGTAATGTGCTTTCTTAGCTCACGTGGTAGACAAAAAGCAAGAAGTGAAAGATATCGCGAGCATTCCTGAGGTCTGCAACTTTTCCGATATTTTTCCCGATGATCTTCCAGGAGTGCCTCCCGAACGACAAGTATAATTTAGAATCGACTTAATCCCTGGGGCTACCCCTGTAGCCAAATCCCCCTATCGTCTTGCACCTTCTGAAATGCAGGAATTATCCAGCCAGCTTAACGAACTCCTTAGCAAAGGTTTCATAAGACCAAGCTTCTCACCCTGGGGAGCACCGATTTTATTCGTGAAGAAGAAGGATGGATCATTCCGTATGTGCATAGACTACCGCGAGCTGAATAAACTTACCATTAAGAATCGATACCCTTTGCCTCGCATTGACGATCTGTTCGACCAACTTCAAGGTGTGAGCTACTTCTCAAAAATAGACTTAAGATCTGGGTATCACCAGTTACAGATTTTGGAGGATAACATTCCCAAAACCGCGTTCAGAACTCGTTATGGTCATTAGGAGTTCGTAGTGATGCCATTCGGATTGACGAAGGCACCTGCTGTGTTCATGGATCTAATGAACAGAGTGTGTCGTCCATTCCTGGATAAATTCGTCATAGTGTTCATCGACGACATCCTTATCTACTCAAGAAGTGAAGAGAAACATGACCAACATCTTCGTCAAGTATTGCAAACTCTTAGATCAAAGAAACTCTATGCGAAGTTTTCAAAGTGTGAATTTTGGATCAGGAAGATTGATTTCCTAGGTCACGTGGTCAGTTCAGAAGGAATACACGTCGACCCTTCTAAAATAAAGGCAATTGAAAACTGGTCAGCACCCAAAACACCTACAAAAATCCGTCAATTCTTAGGTCTTGCTGGCTATTATCGCATATTCATCCAGAATTTCTCTTGAATAGCTAAGCCTCTTACCACCCTAACGCAAAAGGGTGTAACTTTTAGCTGGGGAGAAAAGCAAGAAATATCGTTCCAAACGCTGAAGCGAGCTTTGTGTAGTGCATCGATCCCGTCTCTTCCTGAAGGGACATAGGATTTCGTGGTGTACTGTGATGCTTCTAATCAAGGGCTTGGATGTGTTCTTATGCAAAGAGGAAAGGTTATATCCTATGCCTCAAGACAGCTAAAGACACACGAAGTCAACTATACAACACATGACCTTGAGCTAGGAGCAGTGGTATTTGCTCTGAAGATCTGGAGACATTACTTATATGGCACAAAATGCACAGTATTCACGGACCATAAAAGTCTCCAGCATATCTTTAATCAGAAAGAGCTGAACATGAGACAACGACGATGGGTGGAGCTATTGAACGACTACGATTGTGAGATTCTTTATCACCCTGGTAAAGCTAACGTAGTAGCTAACGCCCTTAGCAGAAAAGAATACTCGGGACGCTGAGTAAAGTCGTTGACCATGACAATCCATTCACATCTGTCCACACAGATCAGAGAGGCTTAACTCGAGGCCTTAAAACCTGAAAACGTGGCAGGTGAAACTCTGAGGGGAATGGATAAAAACTTCAAAGTCAGGGATGATGGAGTCTATTATTTCATGAACCGGATCTGGACACCAAAGTTTGGTGGTTACAGAGACGTGGTTATGAATGAAGCACACAAAATCCAATACTCCATTCATCCAGGTTCAGACAAGATGTATTTGGACCTCAAGAAACTATACTGGTGGCCAAACATGAAGGCCGAAATTGCTACCTTTGTGGGCAAGTGCCTTACTTGTGCCAAAGTCAAGGTAGAATACTAGAAACCTTCAGGTTTATTACAACAACCTGAAATCCCTGAATGGAAGTGGGAGCGGATTACAATGGATTTCATAACCAAGTTACCCAAGACATCGGGTGGTTATGATACTATTTGGGTAATCATCGATAGATTAACCAAATCCGCACACTTCTTACGAATCAAAGAGACCGACAAGATGGAAAAGCTAACAAGAACTTACCTCAAGGAAATCGTTAGACTGCATTGTGTGCCAATATCTATTATTTCTAACCGAGATAGTAGATTCACTTCTCGTTTCTGGCAGTCTTTACAAAAATCTTTGGGAACTAGGCTGGACATGAGTACAACCTACCATCCACAAACTGACGAACAAAGTGAGAGGACGATTCAAACTTTAGAAGATATGTTGCGAGTTTGCGTGATAGACTTTGGTAAGGCATGGGATACTCATTTACCCCTTGTCGAATTCTCTTACAACAATAGTTATCACACTAGCATAAATGCTGCTCCTTTCGAAGCTCTCTATGGCCGCAAGTGCAGATCACCTCTGTGCTGGGCTGAAATGGGTGACACGCAGCTAGCTAGAAGTCAAGTTCCTGACAGTACTCTCACTGGTCTGGAAATCATTCGCGAAACCACGGAGAAAATCGTACAAATCCGGGAGCAACTTAAAGCTTCCAGAGATAGACAGAAAAGCTATGCTGACAAAAGAAGAAAACCTTTGGAATTCCAGGTTGGTGACCGCGTCATGTTGAAGGTCTCACCCTGGAAGGGCATGATACGCTTTGGAAAGCGTGACAAGTTGAATCCAAGGTACATAGGACCATTAGAGATTCTTGCTAGAATCGGTCCAGTAGCTTACAAACTCCGACTACCTCAAGAACTAAGTAACATACATCCTATTTTCCACGTCTCGAACTTGAAAAAGTGTCTGTCCGACGAGACTCTTGTTATCCCACTCGACGAAATCGAGATCGACGAGAGCCTCAACTTCGTGGAAGAACAAGTAGAGATCATGGACCGAGAGGTCAAACAAACGAAGCAAAGCCGTATTCCTATAGTGAAGGTTCGTTGGAATGCCAAGCGGGGACCTGAATTCACTTGGGAGCGCGATGATCAAATGAAACTGAAATATCCTCATATTTTTGCTTAGTTATTTGAAATTGCTTAATTGCTTAGACTCTAATTTCGGGACGAAATTCTCTCTAACGGGGGGATAATGTGACAACCCAAAATTTCTATCTTGTACAGTCTTTCAAAGTTAATCACAGTCAGACTCGTTTCTGCTATCTTTTAGCATTGTTCAGGGTCTGTTTGAATGTTCTAAGCCTAGTACATTCAAAGTTTGGGTTTAAGGATGAGTTATCTTAAGTCATCGTATAGCATTCGGGCCAAACACTCCCATTAGAGGAGTGTACGGCCGTACACATGTGCACAACCGTACAAATGGGTGTACGGTCGTACACCCAAGATGACCATGAACCCAAACGTATATATATATATATATATATATATATATATATATATATATATATACACTTTTCCTTCATTCTTTCTCATTTTCTCACACTTTCACCTCCAGAAGCTCCATTCTCTCTCAACTACAAATCAAGAACACTTCATCTATTCTTCAAAAGTATCTTCAAACCTTCTTCACTTTCACCAAGAACACCTACTTGTTCTTGAACCTTGAACTCCTTAAAAGCCTTCAAAAGTGTGAGTATCTCTTCTATCTGCTTGTTAAGCTTGATAAACACTTGAGTTCTAGCCTTAAATCACCGTACAAAGCAAGAACTTCAAGGGTGTACGGCCGTACACACCTCATGTGGTCGTACACCCCTTGTTTAGTGCATATTTAGACCTTCAACTCATGTTATGTCCCAACATGAGATCATGGACACTTAGAGGGATGCTAGATAGAGCTGTAAAACACCTTCTTGGCATGTTCTTCAAGGAGTGTATGGCCGTACACTCCATGGTCGTATACACATGTGGCCGTACACACATTTGGCCGTATACCACTTGGCCGTACACACTCTAGTGTGGCCCTAAACCCCTTTTGAGCAATCACATGTGATTGTAACACTTAAATTCAAGTGTTTCCTAGTCCCTAAAGTGGTTTCCTATCATAACTAGTTGTTATATACACTAATTACATCCATATATATGTCATTATATGCTTAATAGGATCCGTTTGTGCTCGAGGCTTCATTTGACACTTAGCATCCTTTATCGATCTTTCATTCGTATCACTCACTACAGGTGAGTTCATACCCCCGTATTTTCATAGTTTTTACTGTTTTAAAGGGGGGGGGGGGGGGAATACAAGTCTAACATAAAGATTTTGTGTTATAAACAAATGGTTTCAAATATCTTATCAAAATGGATTTCAATATTTATCAAATTAAATGGTTTTTCAGTGATTGTATCAAAATGACATCAAGTCACCAAAATGAATTTCAAAATATCAAACTTCTTTTAAATATTTTTATAAACTTATATTTCTCCCAAAAATCATACTAGTATATATATATTTATATAAATAAAATTTAAAAGGCTTAGAACTGATAACCCACTTTGGTTCCTTTTCCTTGTTTGGATGTGGGTTTATAAGCATAAGTTATTTGTCTGAGTGTCATTTAAATTTTACTTATATATATTTGTATATGTATACAAGTATAAAAGTTAGTTCATTAAGTTCAATTACCCTTTGTAACATGTTGAGCAAGGGGTTGCATTCATGAATACTCGTTATCAAATCAGAAAGTACATATAAATTATAATAGGTATAATTTATGATTCACAGAACATTAATTCATGATTCAAGTATACTAAAGTACATTGTTTTACAAGAATAAAGGTTTGATTCAAAACTATTCAAGGTTATACATCTTCCAAATACATGTTAAGAATACTAATTCAAGAACATACTTTCAGTCATTATTTCGGAATGATTGGGTTTTTCATAACTATTATACATGTAACTTTTATATGCTTTTTATGAGTCAAGTGACACAAGTTGTTTAATTCATTTAAACAATATAGTTAAAGTCCTGACATTATAACCAGAATCTCCAGCGGGGGATCGAAACAATGTGTGTATAGATCTATATTGGGATTGACAACCCCGCACTCGAACTGCTAGCTACAGTCAGGCATACACGTCTGTGAGTGACAAATTGTTATCAACAGCTTTCAGAGCATTCATAGCTTGGGTCAGGCCATCTAGTCAGTATGGTTATAATAACTCATAAAAGATATTAACAACACGTTAGTGTATAATTAACTAAACATAAGTACATTTTCAAAGTACTAGTTTACAAGATACAGTTTATAATAACAGTTGATGAAATCAGTCATACTCTCAGATACAAGTTTACAAAAGGATTACAAATACAGAATATTGATTTACAAATAGAACTGTTTTATGTAACTAATACTACTTCTCATATACCGCAGAAAATATAGCATTTTTTGGAACAGTTTACATATTCAGGAAACATAAAACATTCTTTCAAACATAAATACTTATGCACTCATTCAACTTTATGTTGATACTCTCTTTTAAAATTACTTGTATTCTCAGGGAACCAGTAGACAGGTACTCCCCGAGCTTTTGAGAAGATGGAGCTATTTATGTCTTGTCTTCTTCTTTTGTATAACTATTTGATTTCAGTATACAATGTTGAAACACATGTAAATACTTATACTTTTTAAATACAGTTGTTGTTTGTACTCTGATTACTATGATGCATGTGTTGTGATACTACAAATGAAGTCCTCCACCCTCAGACGTTTCTGCCGTCTGGCTTGGGGGTGTGACATGCACTGCAAAAATTACAACAGGAAGGGGCACACTGCCCGTTTCTGCAGGGCACCGACACAACCAATCTCCCAGGTCCCCGACATTGGAGTAAGTCATTCCTGTTACGGGTGTGGTGAAACTAGACACTTCAAGAGAGATTGTCCAATAACAAGGAACTCTGGCGGGGATGGGAGAGTATTGATGATCACCGCAGGAGATACTCTCCTGGAACCACCTGTGAATGACGACACGCTTCCAAATAAAAATATTTAAAGCTTAAATTTTTACTGAAACTAGTGACAACTAAATCGTAATCGTAAATTGCTCCCTCGTCCGAATAAATCACATCATTCTTATTAAAACTAAGGATCCTTGCAGGTGATTTATGATGGCTTAGCGTAAACATTAGGGTCATATATAATTGAGATTCTACAGGCTTATAATGATTGATTCCGCCTTATTTCCTGTTTCTTGTTTGATTATGGATTTAGGGCACAGTCACTTAGTCGACGGTCTTATCAATCTTAATTATACATGACTTGTAGACACCAAACGATTATAGAGGGACCTGGTAGGGATCATATTATGAAATTTTGTCACTAATTATCGGATGACTCTTATTGCTAGTACTCGCTTAATGCGGTACAAAATGTTCGCAGTAGTAACAACAAGGATAAAACTGGAAGCACTAAAAACGTACACATAGAGACACTATCGCTCTAACAAAACACTTCTTCCAAATCGACTTAACACATGTTTCAATAAGGAGTTCCGACGTCGTCATCCGACATGGATTGACTTGGTCCTCACCATACCAATTACATGTGCTACGAAAAGACCCTTCATCTTAACTAACCGACTAACAAAACCCTCGTCACTCATAGCGACAAACCCGACACAGACCTCAGAGTCATCTCTCGTCTCAAAACCCCGAAGTACTCATTTGAGGAGTACTATGTCTTCCGAAACCTTCTCGAAGTATTCCCAACAGACCTTTTGAGAATACCACTCGTACAACAAGTCAAGTTCAAGCACAGAGACTAGGGACAAATACGGTTAACATATCGCTACTAAGTGTATGTGCGAGGGTGATATATAATTAAGATTCTACGAATTTAGCATGTGTGTTTCTGCCCTGTCTCCTGTTCCTTGTCTAGTTGTGGACTTGGGGCAGAGTCACCCATCCAACCGCCTTATCGATCTTAATTATATACAACATGTATACACGAGGCGATGATAGATGAACCAGGTATGAATCCTACCATGAACTTCAGGACAAAAGCTGCCCAGGACTATGAGTGGACATGATACCATCCAAATAAACGTAGACAAGTAAACCAAACCCACACACTCTCTGCCGATCAGAACAGAAGACACAACAGTGAAGATCCGCTGGAACGCCAAGCGAGGATCTGAATTCACTTAAGAACGAGAAGATCAGATGGAACAGAAGTACCCACCTATTTTCCTTAATTCCTGAGTATCAACTTAGAATTCGAATTTCAGGACGAAATTCCCTCTAACGGGGGGATAATGTCACAACTGGAGATTTTAGATCCAACAAGGTCTAAACCCTATCCATGTGCAAGTGGATTCACCCCATAACATTGTTACAATAAGAATTTGAATGCCAAGAATACTTGTAAATATAAGTTAATATGATAACACAAGAGTTAAATTGAAACCCATGTTGATTTAAGTTGTTATAAGTCAACAAAAATTACACTAGATCAAAACAAAGATTTAATACTTAACTTAAAATCATAATATACTTTATGTATATATAGATTTCGGTCTAGGATTAGGCATGGCCGAAAACACTTACAATTGGGAAAGCCTTGACCGAAAACACTTCACTATTGGACTCCATGGCCGAAAACCCTTTACCATTTGACTCCATGGCCGAAAACCCTTTACTCTTTGACTTTAGGACCGAAAACACTTCCTTTATTGAAGTGTATGACCGAAAACATAAAGTTTAAGGCCCACTAAGGCGGAAAACCCCTTCTATATATAAGTGTTTAGCCGCAAACTCAATTCATTTCTCAATTTACCAACCGTAAACAACCTCATTTTGCTCTCAATAGTCATACATAATCTTCATATCTTCAAGAGTTTTCTACCCAGATCATCATAATTCCACCTAGAACACCAAGAACACCAAGAACAATCTTCAAATCTTCAAGTTTTCCTCAAGAACATCATCAAATATTCATATCTCCCATCGAAAATACCCAAACACACCGAAAACGCCTAGAACACTTCCAAATAATTCCTAAAACCTTTTGTAAGTATTTCTTACATTATTAAGTGTTGTCTAACACTTTAATTTATTATTTATTATTTGAATTAATATCTTATCAATTTAAATACGATATCATGTATAATTATTATTAGGACACGACTACGCACGCGGCTTCTAACCCAAGGATCACCGATACTACTTCGTATCCAAACGAGACAACGCATTGGAGGTGAGTTCATACCCCTACATTTTCACTATTTTCCATGTTTTTAGGGGCGGGGGGGGGGGGGGATACTAGTACAATACAATTAAATTTTGTGTTAACATTCAAATGATTTCAAACGATTTCGAACCATGTCAAACTGTTTCAACTGATTCAAACTATTTTAAACTGTTTCAAATTACTTCAATTATTTTATACCTTTGTTTTCCTGTTGAATCATAAAAAGTGACCCTCTTGAACTTCAGCTACCGCAACCTCTTCAGCTACCGCAACCATCCAGCACCCACAATCAAGCTCCTTCATCAGCAACCGAACCCAGAGTCTACCTACCGCAATCACTTAACTAGATTACTTTACTTGTCTTTATTATGATACTCTCTATTGTCTAGTATGCCTTGCATGGCTACCCTTAGATATGTAATCTAGTGTACTTCTTGAGTCTCTATAAATAGAGCTCATTCTCTTGTATCTAAGACAGATAACTTACGCATCTATCTATTCTGAATACACTTCTCAAGAAATTTGATCTGCCACCTCTCGATGCAGATATCTATCCTATCATTGCCAAGAAATTTGATCTGCCACCTCTCGAGCCTGCACCAATGCCTACCGAAGGCTATCAAGAAAGATCCTTAGGCGCAACCAACTTTCCTGAACTTGGAGTCATTTTCAAAAGGAAGATAGATAATGTCAAATATTTCATTCCTATGACTGCCATGCATCGCCTCACCAAGAAGCAACTTGACATCTGCCGAACCGCAGTTGAAAGATCGAAGCACACTACCGCAGAAGTCAAGTTCGAGATCTTAAGGAGAATCACCTGGCTGGAAAACATCAGGAAGTTTTGGTGGATCCTGATCAAGTTCCTCAAACTTGATAGCTGAACAAAAGTTAAAGAGGTCACTTAGGGGGAAATTGTTGAATCATAAAAAGTGACCCTCTTGAACTTCAGCTACCGCAACCATCCAGCACCCGCAGTCAAGCTCCTTCATCAGCAACCGAATCCGGAGTCTACCTACCGCAGTCACTTAACTAGATTACTTTACTTGTCTTTGTTATGATACTCTCTATTGTCCAGTATGCCTTGCATGGCTACTCTTAGAGATGTAATCTAGTGTACTTCTTGAGTCTCTATAAATAGAGCTCATTCTCTTGTATCTAAGACAGATAACTTACGCATCTATCTATTCTGAATACACTTCTCAAGTTATTCTTTCTATCTCTCTATCTTACTACGCACCACTTCTTACTCTCAAATATTACTAGAATACAACTGATTATAACCTCTCTTCTGAGCAAGTCTTTCGTGACTTAATCACTAAGTTTGATCTTCCTTATTAACTCGGTTTGAATGCATTCCTTGTTATGAATCAACTTATGTGTATACTTGATATAACAATTGTTGTCATTTCTATTTCTTTACTTTCCGCAACTAACTCTCTAACTATCTAATTCTAACTTATTAATATTATTGTTGAGCTTTTAGATCCTTCGAGATTAACTATTTCGCAATACACTTGTTCTAACGTTTGTTCAAGTGTGTCTCTAAGTTTTTCTCTCAACAATTGGTATCAGAGCCATAGTGGTTGCTTTTTGAAAACAGAACTCTGATTTTCAAAGGGCCTTCTATACCACTGAAGCTCATTTCTTAAAAAAACTTCAAAAATGGCACAATCGTTATCTCTGAATGTTTCCAACAGTATTGGTGGTTCCAACCGAGCCCCAATACTGGTAGCAAATGAATATCATCACTGGTCACAAAGAATGGAAAGATACTTAAGGAGACTTGGTAGAGATGTCTGGCGATCCGTAGAAGAAGGACCACATGTCCCAGTCCTTACACCAGTCCAGACTGACGTCGCTACAACCAGACTAGAAGGAGGTCAACCAGTCATGAACCGTCCCACCAAGGATGATCTCGATAAAATGGAAAATGATGCTGTTGGTTTTTATGAAATATCCTGTGGAGTTGCTCCTGACAACTTCGATATTATCATAAATTGCAAATCAGCAAAAGAGATCTGGGAAGTTCTCAAGAATTTGTACGAAGGCTCAGAACAAGCACAAGAGAAGAAACTTACTACCACACTCAATGAGTTCAACAACTTCAAAGCTCATACTGGCGAAAGTTTGGAAGACTCCTTCAAAAGGTTCAACCTGATAGTCACCAAGTTATCCAATGCGGGCACCATCCGCAGTAACCATGAAACAAATCTTCAGTTTCTTAATGGTTTGGGAAGACATTGGACTACGGCTAAGATGATAGTCCAGGGCGATAGAAAGATTCACTCTTTGTCACTCTACAAGCTCTATGGAGAGCTGTAAGCACAAGCATCCACCGTACTCAAAGACTGTGCTGACTTTGGAGGACCACTTGCTCTCATAGCACAAGCCCCACCGCAATCACTCTACTCTCCCTCGTATGACACTCCACCGCAGTCATACGAAGATGACTCAGAGTATGATGATGAAGAAGAATTTCAGAAGGCTATTGCTCTGGTTAGTCAACAGTTCAACCGTCTACCACCTCCTTCCTTCCGCAAGAATCAACAGTTCAACAAACCTCCATTCAACCGTAACTTCGGTTCCCAGAATAACCATTCTCGATACTCCAAAAGTTCTCATCCACCACCGCAATCTCAAATTAATCAACCAAAGGAGGTACCGCAGTCTCCTGAAACCACTGACTCCGGTACTCCCTCAGAAGACAAGACTGATGTTGTAATTTATCACAAATGCAACAAAGAGAATCACTTTGCAAGAGATTGTAAGGCCAATGTAGTAAAAGACAGAGCATTCTACCTTAGAATGGCTCAAGAGTTGGAAGATAAGGAAAAGGCAAGGGCATACGTAGATCATGTCAAAAGAGACCATCAAGTTTGGTCATCCGGAGACGAAGATGAAGCCATCAGCAGTGTCAAAGGAAAAGGGAAAATCTGCATGGTGGCAACTGCGGATGATGATGGGTCTACAGAGATGGAAAAGAACTACTGCTACATGGCAAAGGATGGAACTCTAAGCATCGTCGAACAGGTAAAACTTATGATCCAAACTCTAAACTATAGCATGCATGACTGTCAGCCCTACATAGATGATCTTAATGACACTTGTGCTGCCGTCCTTACAGACTATAACAAAGCCTTAGATGAGAAGAACATTGCGTCCCAAGAGATGTTCCACGTGAGAGGACGACTGGATAACAAAAGACTCAAAATGGCTATGTTAGAGAAGGACCTAGAGTTAGAAAAAGATGCAAGAATGTTGAGTGAAACCCAATTAGAGATAGCTTTGAACCAGAGAGATTTAGCTCAGAGTGAAATTATACGCTTAAATCTCTTAATTGAAAAATTGTTTAATGAAAGTGAAGCTATTGAAAATTTGGTAAACAATGGAACCGTGGACAATCCATACAATTGGGGTTGGTCGAATGGATATCTTACCGCAATGGATTCCTCACCCCGGTTCAATAAACACAGACTGTATGTCCCTCCAGACCGAGAATTTCATTTCCCAGTCAAGGACAAGACTTTTCCCGAAGACATCAAAACTCACTTCGGTAGACTACATAGTCTAAGAAATAATTGTGTCATTGAGGAAATTGTGCCTGAGGTTTCGGGTCACACATGTGATCAAATTCCTATCTGTGGCACCATTTACCCAAATTCTCAAACCTCATCCGTGGTTGATGAAGAAATTATCATTGAGGGCCCCGAAGTCTCGAAAGATTTTCCATCTCTGTCCTCAGACCGCAGTGTCTCACACTGTAGTCAAAAGTCCCACAAATGTCCCACTGAAGTCCCAACTAAGACTTACTCTGCAGTAGTCAAATCTTCACTACCGCAGTCCTCAGTAAAAGGAACCGTGACCCTTCAGGCGATTCATCATGAATTACCTATAGAGAACTTTGAAGTGGGTCAATGCTCACAAACCCCAGAATCTTCAAGTTCGGATGACTCAAGCCCACGTTTTCAAAATCATTCTAAAAATTCCAAGAAACCGCAGTTGAACAACAATGACTGCGGTTCACCAAAATCTTTGCCCAAAAAGGCCTTCAAAGAAGAAATTAGATCTCAAGGCACAACTAGACAAACTTTTTCGAAAAACAAGAAACATGTCAGATTTCCAAAGTCCAAGAGTCCAGAAAAATTTGTTTTCTCACACTACTTTTCAAAAAACTCTCCTTTCAAGAAAACAAACAAAAAGGAAAGTCCAGCTTCGAAAGTCATTCCTACTTCTTCTGACACAACCCAAAAGGGTGTTCAGTCTTTTCGAAACAATGGTTTTCAGGTCTACTCCTCAAATTATCCTAAATGGAAAGGTATTTTACCCACTCCAACACTTTTAAAGTCACGTCAAAATTTCAACAAATGGAAGGTATCCTACCAAATCCACCAAAAAGGACTCAAAGATTTGCACGTGCTAAACCTTGTTCAAAACAAACTTTTCAGAAACCAAACAACACTCATGTCAGATATTTTCAACCGCGGACCGGTAACAAGTCCAATTCATCCAATGGACCGATGACCAAGCATAATGTCAGATCCAATGACAAAAAATCCTTTTGCAAATGTCAGTGTAGTTGCCAAAAAGATTCATCCTATGTCAAATCTAGTCAGAGTCAGAAACATAGTACTTTTTCAAAAACTCACAACACTCCAAATCTGCACAAACACCCAGGACTAGGAATAAAATTTGACAAGAGACCCGTCCCTGCAACCTCGGTCCATGCATCTTTCAAAAATTCACCAATTGCCCTAGGCTCCAAACTAGTTTGGATGCCTAAACTAACCGTGTAATTTTCAGGCTTTGTGCAAGGAGGAACAAGAAGAAGAATGGTTAATTGACAGTGCCTGCTCCTTGCACATGACCGGAAGGTTAGAATACCTTCGGGATTTCAGGCCAATATGCAATGGTGGAAATGTTACATTCGGCAACAATGCAAATGGAATCATCCGAGGTTACGGTGTTCTCACTACGGGGAACTTTTCTATTCAGAAGGTTGCTTATGTAGAAAGCCTTAAACACAATCTCATCAGTGTTGGCCAACTATGTAAAGCAGGACATTGAGTTGAATTTGATGATCAATTTTGCTACGTAATGACAAGTGATAGGAACACGTGTCTGATCAAATCCCGATCCGAAGGTACCATGTATCCTTTGGATGTCTCTCTGATCATTGGTAGACCGCGGTTGTGCTTCCTATCCAAAGCCGTATCCGAAGTCAGCTGGCTATGGCACCGCAAGCTAGCTCATCTCAACTTCAGGTACATCAACAACTTGGTCACAGGAGAACTAGTCAGAGGTCTCCCTATTCTCAAATTCAACAACGATACTCCCTGTCCGGCCTGTGAATGTGGTAAACAGTCCAAAGCAAGTCACCCTCTGGTAATGGATTCTTCAATTTCTGAACCACTGGAGTTATTGCACATTGATATCTGCGGTCCATCAACCGTAGCCAGTCTCCATCACAAGAAGTACATACTGGTTATAGTAGATGACTTTACACGCTTCACATGGGTCTTCTTCCTCAGACTCAAATCAGAAACATCGCAGATTTTCATCAACTTCATCAAAGAGATCGAACTTCAGATCAAGCTTCCAGTAAGACGTATCCGCAGTGATAATGGAATCGAGCTCAGTAATCATCTTCTCAACAGTTTCTTGCTGTCCAAGGGCATCTCTCATAACTTCTCAGCTCCCTACACACCGCAACAAAATGGAGTAGTAGAAAGAAGGAACCGCACACTAGTAGAAGCAGCCAGATCCATGCTCAACTTCACACACCTTTCTCTCTACTTCTAGGCTGAAGCTGTAGCAACCGCATGCTTTGTTCAAAACCGAAGCATTGTGTGCAAACGCCTCAACAAAACACCATATGAGGGCCTTAACACCCGCAAGCCAAATGTACGCTTCTTTCATATCTTTGGGTGTAGATGTTTCGTGATCAACAACCGAGATCAGCTTAACAAGTTTGCACCAAAGTCTGATGAAGGCATCTTCCTTGGTTATTCCACTAACAAGGTTGCTTATCGAGTCCTCATCAGACGAACAAGGCTGATCATTGAAAGTTTCGATGTGAAATTTGATGATTCTCACATCCGCAACGCCCCTCCATCCACTGAAACCACCGCAATCATGGAAAGCGATATTCCTGCCTCTTCAGGTCCTTTAAATCTAGTTGAAGTCAATTATGATGATCTTTTCTATCCTGTTGAAACGGCGAAACTATCCGAAGTTCTTGTGTCACCCACAGCTCAACAACAACACGCTGATGTTTCTGGACCATCTCTATCCGAAGTTGCTTCTCTCAATACTTCCACCTCTCCGGTTGAGGGGGAAAGCTCTACTCCGGATCTAGCAACAACCGTCGAGGTTCCAGTACTTGATGTTGCTCAAGTTCCTATCCGGAGAGAATCATTACCATCAAACGTATCTTCGGATTCGTATGATGAACTCATAGAGAACATTGACACGAGAACCGATCCAAGGATTATCACTCTCCCATCCACAGTCCAGGGGGAACCTTCTCAGGTTCCAGAGGAACTCCCATCAGCAGTCCAGGGGAACCTCTCCCAACTGTTCAAGAAAACTCCATTCTCGTTCCAAACCAAGATGACTCGGCAGGATGTTCTCAAGTCCAGGAGGAACTGCCATCTCCAACCGCAGACTCTCCTGATTTTCAAGATATTCCCTCTACCGCAGCTGCTGATCATTTGCAGCCCCGTCTGCACGTATGGAAGAAGGACCACCCACCAGGTCAAATCATTGGCAACCCATCCGCAGGTATCCAGACTCGATCTTCCAAGGACCTATCTGATCACTGCCACTACACAGCATTTATGTCCTCGGTAGAGCCCAGAACGATCAAAGAAGCATTGCTTGAACCTGACTGGATAGCTGCAACGCAAGAAGAGCTAGACGAATTTCAAAGAAACAAAGTTTGGCAGCTCGTTCCGAAGCCACGTGGTCACTCTATTGTTGGCACTAGATGGGTGTTTAAAAACAAGCTGGATGAATCTGGTACGGTAGTCAGAAACAAGGCAATACTAGTTGCAAAGGGGTATAGTCAACTTGAAGGCATAGATTACGATGAAACGTATGCTCCAGTAGCACGCACGGAAGCTATCCGGATCTTCCTAGCATACACAGCCCACAAGAACGTCAAGGTACACCAAATGGACGTTAAGAGTGCATTTCTCAATGGGGAATTAAAAGAAGAGGTTTATCTTCAGCAACCTCAAGGTTTTTAAAATGTTGAATTCCCAGACCACTGCTACATGCTTGAAAAAGCAGTCTACGGTCTGAAGCAAGCCCCAAGAGCATGGTATGAGACTCTTTCTGAATTCCTTGTCTCATCTGGGTACAAGAGAGGAGTGATTGACCCCACGTTATTTAGAAAAGCAAATGGTAACCACCTTATGCTTGTACAAATATATGTGGATGATATCATCTTCGGATCGACTGATCAAGGAATGGTGGATGAATTTGCTAAGCTCATGACCAACAAGTTCAAAATGAGCATGAATAGAGAAATTAACTTCTTTCTAGGACTTCAAGTGAAACAAGTTCCGCAAGGGATATTCATTCATCAAGAGAAATACACCACTGAACTGTTAAAGAAATATTCTATGGACAACTGTTCTTCGGCTAAGGTCCCCATGGCCTTCGGTTATAAGATCTCTGCTGATCCCTGAGGTGAATCTGTGGATCACAAGACTTATAGAGGTATCATAGGCTCTTTGATGTACCTCACCGCAAGAAGGCCAGACATTGTCTTTGCAACTGGTGTATGTGCAAGGTATCAGGCTGACCCAAAAGTGTCACATATGACCGCAACCAAACAGATACTACGGTACCTAAAAGGAAGCAAATCCCTTGGTCTATGGTACCCCGCAGGCAACGATTTCAGCCTTCAAGTATTCACATATGCGGATCATGCCGGATGCAAACTAGATAGAAAAAGCACTTCAGGTGGATGTCAATTTCTGGGTGAAAGACTCGTCAGCTGGTCATCAAGGAAACAAAGTTGTATATCTCTGTCTACCGCATAAGCTGAGTATGTGGCCGCAACTAGCTGTTGTTCTCAAGTCCTTTGGATGAAAACTCAATTATTGGACTACGGATATAGAATGCTGCGGATACCGATCTATTGTGACTCTGAAAGTGCTATTGCTATTTCTCACAATCCAATTCAGCACTCCAAGACTAAGCATATTGAACTACGGTATCACTTCATCAAAGACCACATCTTGAAAGGTAACATTGAACTCATCTTTGTTCATTCTCATGAAGAGATTGCTGATGTGTTCACAAAAGCGCTCAACTCCACAAAACTTAACACCTTCCTGCAAATGTTAGGAATGATGAATCCAGACCCGCAATTCTTTTTGAATTGTTAGATACCGCATACCATCCTTGGTCTCCATTGCGGTTCTAACTGAAAGTTACTTATGATAGATGGTTCTGATACCGCTGTCTAGGTACAGCAACCATATATCATACTTATTTTTCATGGGTCCTTATTGTTTGTTATTACTAACTTTTGTACAAGTGCTCTTCTCAGTTTCTTCTACTGCAGTCATAAATCTATCCATCCGCAATGACATTTGTTCATCCGCAATGACACCTGGTCATCCGCAATGAAGTTTCCATCCGCAATCACATTGATAATTTCTCAACTGTTTCATCAACCCTTGAATCTTTTGTGTGCTATTTAATGATCCTTCATTATATAAAACATTAAATAAAAAAAACATTCCCTTGAGAAACTGTCTCATTCTCTTTGTGAATAAGCCTTGTGTCAAACCTATTTTTAGGTATGATGACAAAAAGAACATTTTTCCATAATCACATCCTTAATTTGTCTTTTCCGCTTACCCAGAACGTCCCATCCGTTACAACTTCCTTTCCCCTCACCCCACGATCACCTGATGTGATGATGTCCTTCTGACCTTTCATTAAATGCAAACCCTCTTTTGGCAAATCTCAAAAATCTTTTTTAAACCGTTTGATTTTATGTGGCTGAGATTTAAACTCTGATTCAAAAGATTCCCTCCAATCGACCTTTTACCTTATCCTTTTTTTTACCTAGGGTAAAAATCTCATCCCTTTATAAACCCGTCTTCTTCCCCAAAATCACTTTATGCTTTCTGAACATTGAACCTTCCCTCTCAAATCCTTCAAGAACTTTGTTTCTTTACTCTTTCTCTCAACCCTCAACAATGGTGAAATCCGGTATTTCAAAGAAACAATCCAAGGCATCTGGATCAGTAAACCCTACTGGTTCAGACTCTCCCACTATTGCTTCAAGCAACTTCAGAGCAGTGTTCGAAGATCATCCATCCTATAATGCTCCAACCAAGCTGATGATTAAGTTTCTGAAGAATCATCCCCTGTTTGGCCCCTTTGATGCTTTCACAGATGTTGTCCCAATCTCAACCCTCTTTAAATGTGCATTCTCAGCTTATCGCCCAATCTAAAACCCTCAAGAAGTTCACCTTAACCTGGTTAATGATTCTTTGGTCATTCTGTCCAAAGAAAAATTGCTTTCTGCTATTAACCTTCTTGTTCATCCCTCCATCAAGATCTTCTCCCCATCCATGGCGGACGTTACTTCAGCCCTTTACCAAATGGGTTATCAGAAAAAGATAAGGGGAATTGGCGAATTCAAGAAAAAACAATTGCCTGCGGTCTGGCAATTTGTCTGCCACTTCATCATCCGCAGTCTATCCGGCAGAACCGGAGGCACAGACAATATGGGACTGAAGCTTCTAGAGCTGTTATGGAGTATATTCACAGGACACGATGTAAACTACGGGCAGATCTTATAGGACTACTTTATTCAATATATTCCCAAGGAGAACCCAAGGGAGAACCCAACCGAGCTCACCTTTGCAAGGTTCTGGTCACTCTGCATTTCAGATCTTCATGCGGATGCTGGAATCGACATGGGCAGTGGCATCGATTTCTTTGTCACCAAGGATCTCAAAAGGTACAATCCTTCTTCTGATCAAACTGTTTTTGGACCAATTCGAAGACTCCCTACCCACATTCTTTCCACACTTGGTCTTGAGACTGCTGATGTCTCAGATCATATTGAGGCTACGGAAGGTATTGCCCCATACCCTCCTACCCCGCCTCTCCAAGACCCATCCGCAACCATTAACCCTGAAGGTACCGCAGTCCCTTCTGCCACTACTCTCTCCAATCTTTCTCAAAGAGGAAAGCAATTGGCCACCAAGAAGAAACAAAGAACACCCAAGAAGGATACTCCCAAACGAACCGCACCCACTAAGAAACGTAAAACCAAACCTACCGCAACCACACCTGATAGTGACTCTGATGAGGATAGGCAACCAATTGATATCCTTAAGAAAAGAAAAACTGATACCTCTGGCCAAATATGTGACCGGACCGATACTGAAGCCTCTCAAAAGGCTCCGGTAGTCCTTGGGGTGGCCGCAGACCCATTCAACACCACTATCATTTTCCAATCAGACTCAGAAAGTGAGTCTGATTCACGACATCGTGGAGACTCCCCCCCAGTTCACTCCCAAGAGGATGACACTGGTGCTCGCCCTAAGGTCTCCAGGGCTTCCCGACTGCATTTCTTTTCACCTGAGGAGTTGCACTCCATCCTTTTGAACGTCACCCAAACACTTCAAACACCTTCCCAACCGCAGGGCACTTCTTCTGCCCATGCCAGAACTAAACCGAGGCCAAACTTGACCACAGGTCAAGGAGACCAAGGAAGCTCAGGAAATCCTACTCTGCTTACATCCGCAACAGGTGGTTTAGGCACGGTGAGCACAAACGTGCAAGGATCCGTGAACCCGAAGGACACTTCGGTGCGTTTCCAAGGTTTTGACGGCGATGAATCCAATGACTCATGGTTACAGTACACTCCGGTAACTGAGTCAGACATTAAGAAATACGCTGCTTTCAGGAGGGCATTCCAAGCTCGCAAGGAACACCAGCTCAAGCAACAACAACAAAAAGAGCAAGATATCCAGTCAGTGGCACGGTATTGGGCAGACGCAATCAATAATGCCAATACCGTAGCCACCATTCAAAAGGTTCAGGACTGGATGACCGAGATGGCTGAAACAGTCCTTAAAGCTCAAGCAGCAGGTGAAAGTACAGGTACCTCCCGAGTGAACCGCAATAGAAGTCAGTTCTGCTCCCACCTTCGGTCTTGATGATGAAGACATCCAGGAGGTTAACAAGCCCAGTCCTTCTGATGATGACCTCATGATGTTCGATGAGGAAGTGGAATCCAGTGGCTCTCACCATTCGACTTCTAAACCCAAAGAAAAGAAGAAAAAGAAGAAGAATGATGTCACCAGGAAAGAATTTCTAAGCTTACAAGCCAAAGTCGATCAGATCTTAGCTGCGGTCAAGCCCACTCAACCGCAACCAGAAGACTCTCCCGGGCCGCAGTCACTGATCGAACGTATAGAATGCTTGGAAACAAGGGAACGCTTGGCTGCTGAGAGAATTTCTCTCAAAGTGGAAATGGGGATCCGTTCCCTTGACAACAACCGTAAAGCAGATCACAAGGATTTTATGGCTGCTGCAGAACGCCTCATCACTGAGGTGACCGCAATCAAAACGGATCTCCAAGCAGCCATTACGGATCAATCCACTCAGTCTCAGAAATTGATAGCTGAGACTCACACTGCGTATGAGTCCACTATCTTAGTTCTTCAAGCAACAATCAATAGACTGCAACGCTCCCTTTCCTCCAACTTCCATGGTCCCGAGATCCTCCAGCTCACCAAGGAAATACACAGGCTACTCTTCAGCTCCTCCATTCCCAATAATCAACAGTTGGCCGAAGCCCTCAAAGCTCAATTTCAAGAGGTTTTTGCCAAGGTTGATGGCCTTAAAAAGTGGCTTGAGGAAGCTCCTCCGTTGCATTCCTCAACAGGGGGAAGTGAAGAAGTCCATCACTCTGATCACTCCATCTCACAACATCAGAGCCCCCCCATCATCACAGAAAAAATTCCTACACCGCAGCCTTCACCGCAACCATCTTATCATACTCCACCTCATAACACTCCACCGTAAGAGAAGGTCACTCCTGAAAAGCCAGAAACTCCCCCTCACTTCAAAAACCTGGCTGAGTACATGTCATCTCCAAGCTCAACTGACTCTCCTGCCACCACCCAAAGGAAACACGATTGGAAGGCAGCCAAACTTGCAGAGCTTATATGGAGAGAATGCGGTTTTGATACTATGATGGACGAATCCTTGATAAACTCTTGGATCAATCCTCACCGTAGACTGCTGGATGAAGATTATAGACCCTACCTCACCTATGCTGAACGCCCTACTGATGGATACTGGGATGTCCCAATTTCTCCAAATGCCAAATACTTCACAGTATTTGAGCATTTCGACCGCAGCCTTCCTGACCACAAAAGACTGCCAATGGAATTTGAGAGACTCAGTCTTTTTCATGCTAAACATGCCTCTTCCATTGAAAATATATGGTCTAACGATAGACCATCCGCAGTCAAGAACTATAAAATCCGGAAGTTCATGAAGGCTAACTACATCCAGTATACCTTCACTAGAAGGGAGCATGACTATATCCGCACCCAGGCAGACTTTCCCTGTATGAATCCGGAAGAAATCTTTCTTATTGCCAAGGTGTTCCAAAACAAGTCAGAAAAGCACCCGAAAATGAAGATTGCGCTTGAAAAGGCCAATACTTTTCTGAAGGAAACGGTCTGTGATTTTGCCAAGATCGATGCAGATATCTATCCTATCATTGCCAAGAAATTTGATCTGCTACCTCTCGAGCCTGCACCAATGCCTATCGAAGGCTATCAAGAAAGATCCTTAGGCGCAACCAACTTTCCTGAACTTGGAGTCATTTTCAAAAGGAAGATAGATAATGTCAAATATTTCATTCCTATGACTGCCATGCATCGCCTCACCAAGAAGCAACTTGACATCTGCCGAACCGCAGTTGAAAGATCGAAGCACACTACCGCAGAAGTCAAGTTCGAGATCTTAAGGAGAATCACCTGGCTGGAAAACATCAGGAAGTTTTGGTGGATCCTGATCAAGTTCCTCAAACTTGATAGCTGAACAAAAGTTAAAGAGGTCACTTAGGGGGAAATTGTTGAATCATAAAAAGTGACCCTCTTGAACTTCAGCTACCGCAACCTCTTCAGCTACCGCAGCCATCCAGCACCCGCAATCAAGCTCCTTCATCAGCAACCGAATCCGGAGTCTACCTACCGCAGTCACTTAACTAGATTACTTTACTTGTCTTTATTATGATACTCTCTATTGTCCAGTATGCCTTGCATGGCTACTTTTAGAGATGTAATCTAGTGTACTTCTTGAGTCTCTATAAATAGAGCTCATTCTCTTGTATCTAAGACAGATCACTTACGTATCTATCTATTCTGAATACACTTCTCAAGAAATTTGATCTGCCACCTCTCGATGCAGATATCTATCCTATCATTGCCAAGAAATTTGATCTGCCACCTCTCGAGCCTGCACCAATGCCTACCGAAGGCTATCAAGAAAGATCCTTAGGCGCAACCAACTTTCCTGAACTTGGAGTCATTTCAAAAGGAAGATAGATAATGTCAAATATTTCATTCCTATGACTGCCATGCATCGCCTCACCAAGAGGCAACTTGACATCCGCCGAACCGCAGTTGAAAGATCGAAGCACACTACCGCAGAAGTCAAGTTCGAGATCTTAAGGAGAATCACCTGGCTGGAAAACATCAGGAAGTTTTGGTGGATCCTGATCAAGTTCCTCAAACTTGATATCTGAACAAAAGTTAAAGAGGTCACTTAGGGGGAAATTGTTGAATCATAAAAAGTGACCCTCTTGAACTTCAGCTACCGCAACATCTTCAGCTACCGTAGCCATCCAGCACCCGCAGTCAAGCTCCTTCATCAACAACCGAATCCGGAGTCTACCTACCGCAGTCACTTAACTAGATTACTTTACTTGTCTTTATTATGATACTCTCTATTGTCCAGTATGCCTTGCATGGCTACTCTTAGAGATGTAATCTAGTGTACTTCTTGAGTCTCTATAAATAGAGCTCATTCTCTTGTATCTAAGACAGATAACTTACGCATCTATCTATTCTGAATACACTTCTCAAGTTATTCTTTCTATATCTCTATCTTACTACGCACCACTTCTTACTCTCAAATATTACTAGAATACAACTGATTATAACCTCTCTTCTGAGCAAGTCTTTCGTGACTTAATCACTAAGTTTGATCTTCCTTATTAACTCGGTTTGAATGCATTCCTTGTTATGAATCAACTTATGTGTATACTTGATATAACAGTTGTTATCATTTCTATTTCTTTACTTTGCGCAACTAACTCTCTAACTATCTAATTCTAACTTATTAATATTATTGTTGAGCTTTTAGATCCTTCGAGATTAACTATTCCGCAATACACTTGTTCTAACGTTTGTTCAAGTGTGTCTCTAAGTTTTTCTCTCAACATTTCCAAAATACATGTTTATATCTTATACTATATATAAAACATATTAGTCGTATCTTGAATTTTAAGAGGTACAAGATACAAAACTTTTTGTACAAATTAATTATGCATAACAAAACCATTAATACTTACCAAAATTTTGAAGACTTGAATTAAGGAAGGTAATTAAAAAATTAATTTGGACCAAAATAACAATTTTAAAATATTAAATTCATCAATATAAGTTAATTTACATTTCTTAAACTAGATACAAATAATAATTAATTTACATCAAATGTATAAACATACAATATAAATATAAGTTCTACACATAAATATTTTAATTAAAAATGGTAATTTTTCTTATTACATAATAACTAATAACAAAATCTAATAATTATTTTCCCGTAAGAAAACTATTCACCAAAAAAACTATATATCGTCGCTGCTTTACGCGGGCACACATTTAGTGTATATATATATATATATATATATATATATATATATATATATATATATATATATATATATATGGGTATAAAATTTGTTAGATAAAACTTTAACCCTTTTGTAACATGTCGAGCAAAAGGGTATTTTCACAAACCTTTTATTTTCGCTTTATACACACTATTAAATTGCAAGAGTTTTCAATTCATTACAGAACATATACATAAACTATAATAGGTATAGTTTGGGAAAACACTACACTGTCGTACTAAGTTCAGGAACACTATACATAAACAAGTATATAAACTATAATAGGTATAATTTATGGAACACTACTTTATCTCACTATTTCAAGGATACACTATTTCACTAGTTCAATGATACACTACTAAAATATTTATTTAAGTATAATTATTTTGTAATACAAGTACATTACTAAAGGGAATGCATGCGTCTTTCAAGTACAAAAGAACACTAGTACACTATACGTAAACTAGTTATTACAGGGTTGTGAGGCGCTGCTTCGTTGTACCCATCAGGGTACAGGTTACAGTCCTATAAATTATAACCAGAGTCTCCTTGAGGGAGAGCGTGAATTTGTGTATAGATCTATACGGGACTGACAATCCCACACCTCAACTGTTATGTAACATCCCAAAAATACGGTCCGAAAATTTCATTTTTAAATCATTAGTGAAAGCCATAATTATCCATCATTTCATTTATAAACAAAACTGTTATATCGAATCAGAGTATAATCTCAAAACATATTCTTTTTATCAGAGTAAAACATCCCAGGCTAAACAAACTATCATGTGTGCCATGCGATCACCCCGAGCTCTTCCCTCCGCTACTGGAAGTACCTGAAAAAAAAACTGAAAACTGTAAGCACGAAGGTTAGTGAGTTCCCCAACCTACCACATACCACATACATAACCACATACTAGGCCCCCGCCCGCTGCATCGGGACTTCCCGGCATCGGATTAACTCCGGCATCGGGCCCCGCCAGGCATCAGGCCCCGTCTGGCATCGACCCCTGCTCGGTATACAAATTTGTTCTCTTAGGCCCCTTATGCCTCTGGGCCCCGCCCGTTAAGCATATAACATAACACATAACAAACAAACTAAACATACTCTACTATACTCCTGCTCCTAAGGCCTCGCCTATCTTGGGCCTCGCCCCTGACCTGCTACTGGTGAGTCATGGAATCCCGTCCACACTCCTGCTCATAGTGAGATACGGGCCCCCGCCCACACTCACCTCCCTCCTAACTCGGGCCTCGCCCCCACTCTGCTACTAATGAGATACGGAACCCCATCCATACTCGGCTAATGAAGAGATACGGGACCTCGCCCGAACTCACCTCCCTACCAGGCACATACAAGTATCACAAAGACAACAAGTATAATCTATCAAGCGACATATAAACCTTCCTCGGGCTTATCCCGGCATCGGACCTTGGTCCGAAACCTATAACCAATGACACATGCAAAAATCACAACTCCCACTGGCAGACTAACATTCCTCGGGCCTCGCCCGACACATATCATAAAATACCTAGGGCTAACCCCCGGGTCTTCCTACTATGCACAAACATAATGGGCAGACATTGTGGCCGTAGACCCATGCACACAATGAGGAGACTCACCTTGCACTGCTGAAACCTCGACTGGAACTCTGATGACGATGAACTGGCGATTCCCGAACTACTGATCCTTCGCCTCCTCGAGCTACCGATATCAAAATAACACTTAGATCAATATGCCCTCCAGAAGTCAAACTAAATCAACTCTGGTCAAAGCCAAAGTCAACGGTCAATGGTCAAAGTCAACACTTCCAAGTTGACCCTACTCGCCGAGTCAGCCTACTGATTCGCCGAGTTCTAGAACTTAGAAACCTTACAATTTGCGACTCGAATTGCCGAGTCACCCTATGACTCGTCGAGTTCTTCAACTTCCGAGTCCTAGTCTTGTCCAACCCACTGAGTCACCTCCTTAACTCAGTGGTTTCACTTACAACCAGAAAATGAGTTAGGGTTTACGGCCCGACTCGCTGAGTCCATGAATAACCCGTTGTGTCCTCCTTATGACATATCCATTCAGTCGATTCTAATCCATTCCAATGCTTCTAACTTATAGATTTGGACTCCTTAGACTAGCATTACACGTAGAGTTGCTAACTTTACGTTCATGCATGATGTTACGAAGCTAAAACACTCATTCCAAGCCAAAATGAAGGCCTAATTCATGTCATGGATTCATGGTTGAATAAAGGTGGCAACTTTGAGATTCTAAAGCTCAGAAATGTCCAGATCTGAAGTCCTTTCATCCCCCAAGGTTCAAATCTCGGAATGACCTTGGAAAGGACCCAAAAAGTGCAAATAACAAGTCCATAAGAAGATCTAAGTGGATAGAAGCCAAGGTATAAGCTTTATACCTTTAACAAGCCTGAGATGTCCCAAGAACTCTAGATCTTCTGCCCTCCTATGATGTCTTCACTCTTTGCCTTCCTTCTCCTAGCTTCAAACCACACAATTGCAAGGAAAATGGCTCAAGATTGCACTAGGGTTTTGTGGGTGAGGGTTTGGGGTCTGGAGGCTGAAGATGTGGTTGAGGGAATGAGAATATGATGCTTAAATAGGGCACCAAGTCCCGAAATTAGGGTTTCCCAACCCAGACCAGACTCGTCAAGTCGGTCCCCCGACTAGCCGAGTCGGCCACTTAACCCACTGACACGGAACTCGCTCCGACTCGTTGAGTTCTTCCTTGGACTCGACGAGTTGACTCATTGACTTAGGATTTTTCCTTTCCCCACTTGGCCTCCTGGATTCTGGGTGTTACAATTCTCCCCCACTTAGACTGGACTTCGTCCTCGAAGTCCGCTATGGAAAACTTCCTTACAATCCGCTTACAACTTCCCCTCACGATACAAACTTTACCCACTCGGTCCAATCCTTAGAGGACCGCTTCCAATGGTTTTCCGCCTGGTCATTCAGCCAAAACTGAACCTTGAAGATACAAACCTCGAGAGCACTCCCATCACCAACAACCCTGAGAACATGCTTCTTATCCAACCGACAATCTCTCTGGTACTCCTTGAGCACTTATGCTGGATATCCTAGGGGTTCACCCCTTTTTTTTCCCGCGCGATACACGGCTTTCCCAAAGCAACTTTCCCTACACAACAACCTTCTCTTATAATTACTGCCCCTGACTGAAGATTCTTCTGTCTCGTATCCACCTTCCGGATGTACCGAGACCACCCTGGTCCCAACTAACCTGCCATCAACTGGGTTACCGAACTCCCACCGGTTACTGAACCCCAACGACTTCCAAAGAAACTTCGACTATCTAAAACTGCTCTATCTACCTTGCCACTCTGGCTCCCTAAAACCTGGGATCCTCGATCCCCTAACTTGGTCCTATGGTCTCAACCAGGTCCCACCTGCGCTGCTATAATCATACGGGCCTCACCCACGGGTCTCACCCAACTACATCCCGGAGTGGCCTCTCCCACAAGTCTCACCTATCTTGCGCATTGTAGGCCCCACTCCATCCTAAAACTCAACGAACTACTCTCTCTATCGATCTTCATCACGCTAACTAGGAGATACGGGCCCTCGCCCACACCCCTCTAACTAGCTGCTAACGAAATGCTACGACTATCCTACAGCCTTACCTCTTCCGCTGCATCTAACTGCTGGAGATTGCTACGGCGACCCAGTAGCCTTACATCCTGACTAGACTCGCATCCTGTAGAGAAAATCTCCCACCTGGTTCCCACCTAGGTACCATCTACCGCGAATACACGAACCCAATGTTGGGAAGTTTCCCAAACTCCCAACTCGTGCGCTCCTCTATCCTAACAACCACTCGGTCTGCTTTCCTTTCCAACAAAGTTGCGAACTCATCCTAATTTACACTTACTCCTGCTCCTGAACTCTGGGATAGTTCTCCCCCACTTCGATTCGACTAGATCCCTACAGCTCCCTGCTTGGGAAGGATTTCCAATCCTTCTCCCCATCTAAAGGGTCGATCTGCTGACATCCAACGCTTACCACTGCTAGCGCTCCAACTAACCAAATCTGAATCACTCTTGAAGACTAACATGACACTTCCCGAGCCCCACTCACACCTTCTACAGTAACTGCATCTTGAGAACCGGCTAAAAAAAATAGGGGGGTACTACTATGAACTACCGCCCGAAAATCCATGGTATGCAGATGGCATATGATCCGAACACGAACAGAAATAAAATTCTAACATACATTCACTAACATAGATGCAGTACCATAACAATATAATCATGAATAAAAATTGACAGGAAGAAAAAGATGTTGGGTTTTGAGCATTCTAACACTTCCTAAGTGTACATGCAACCCTATTAAACCTTGGATCTATGTTTGTCTAAGATACATGCAAAATATTATTTTCCAAGGTTTATAACCTATCTAGCATGGCATGGGGTACTTTTAAACATAAAAGAACTAGATGAGTTACATACCTTTTGTTGATTGTTGATTCCTTGGAGTTTGAGAGCCAAGCACCAATAATGTGAATGCCTCAAATGGAAATCACAAATCACCACAAACATGGAAAATGTATGAGAGAGTATACTAACTCTTGATTTTGGCCACCACACTTACACACACACTAGTGTTTTTTTCATGCAACATAAGCTTGTTTATATAGTGTGCATGGTTAGGGTGAAACCCTAATAACCCATGTCTTTTCCTCTTCCAAGGATCCATGGGTTAAAACCTCCATGGATCATCCATGGACTTCCATATAAGCTTAGCCCATTAACAAATGAGCATTAGCCCACACCATATAAATACAATAGCCCATGATTTAATTAGTCTTCCTTTTAATCACTAAATCAATTCATAATTAATTCAAGATTAAAACTAATTAAATAACATGACTTTATATTAATATATTATAACTTATAATATATTAATAAATCGTAAGTATACAATTCTCATAAAATTATCCATAAACAGTTTGGGTGAAGTGCAACCCAAATGGACCATGCCGGGTCGGGTCAAGTATATACGAAATAAGTTATAGACTTAGACACCTTATCCAACAGTCTCCCACTTGGATAAGTCTAATAACTGTATTTGTGTATGTTACTTCAGGAACCAACCAACAATCGTAGCTCTCGAAAACTTTGTTGAACTATGAAGCGCCATTTTAGATAAGTGATCATATAATCCTCTGCTCTCATGATATCAGCCGGACAAATACATGGAACAACGTCGTACTTATTGTCCAGCAGTTTGTTTCCCGATTTTGCGATTTGTTTGACAAAGAACTAAATTGAACACATCAATTAGGTTCTGACCGGGCCCGGTACATAGGTCAAAACAAAATCATCGAGGGGCCCAGATATCGCTTCTAATCCTCCAAGGACTAGAAGGAACAGATAAACTTCGACTCATATACTTGTTTCTACTACTTGTTGAATTATACACAAAGGCACGTTTTATAACATCAAGTTACTGATGCGTTTACGTGCAATCAATGTACAACCAACTCATAGGTAACAACTCATATCTCTAGGTTTGAAGACTTATATGATATTACCGTCTCACGATCACTCGAGATAAATTCCATGAAGTGATGCAAGTGAGCGTGGGTTGAATCCAATACTCATAACTTATGAGCACTCATGAGTGTTGTAGCCATGTCCAACATCTTAGACCTCTACAGCCAACTCATGACAGTCTTGATTCATATCTACTTCCAACATATGACCGACTGTGGATGGTTTGAATAACTTAATCATTCGGAAAGAATAACCTAGTTATTATGGAAGTCAAAACATGCAAAGTGAAACACAATAATAATCGAATCCAATATGGTCTCAGAACCCTTTTGAATATAAATAAAACCACATTTTATTTATCACCATATTGATTACACATTATTCATTGTATAATGTTTCAAATAATCAACTTAATACTTGAACAAAAACAACAGTCGTCCCATGCTCCTAGCACGTACACTTTGTTTTTCTAAACAATAGTTATGCCATACTCCAAGTATGCACACTATGTTTGTCTATGATCTTTACTTTGTGAAATAGATCAATTGAACATGATTCCAATGATGCTCATTTCACAATCCCAAATCCTTATTGTAAATGTAAAAATTCCTAATTCCTACCATTTACCAAAAAACTGTTAGATTTTAAACTTTTATGCAATGTTCCTCTTGTAATGATTATGCACAAAGTCACACAACTTGTCAACAGTCATTACAGAGTATTCCAAAGGAGATCAACTCTATGGAAACGAAGTCTCATATTCAAAGTACATTCCTTTGAACATCCTTCTTGCATAAAAGTTTCTAACTTTCTCATAGATTCTTAATATCCAACTCCCAATATGGAAAATTTCCATATTCCCATTTTGATTATCATATCTGAGCAAGAGCTACCTCTTTTCAGAATATATCCATATGGTCATTCCAAAATTTAACACTATACTTCCAACTGTCCCTGAGCAACCAATCTTTGGTGAGCCTTAGATAGTCCTCGACAATTGCTTAATCATTTTAGTCTTATCCAATTCTAGACTTTTCCCTTCTTAATGCTCTGAGCATTTGGAAAATTTAGAATGGATGAATATTATAGTACATGTGATCGATCCTATTCCCGAAGCATATGGGACACGATTCACGATGTCTCACATAAAGACCTGATAACGGATCAGTCTTTTGCTACAATATTTTTTTTATTTATTTGCCATGTTTTCAAAAATCGACTATGACGTGATCATAATCGAATTTGAGAACGCAATATATATAAAATTTCCTTATGTTGAACCATTCCAACATAAAATTCATATATATATCCTTGACTAAAGATGATTAAAACTCAATCTAAGCTTTTAGAATTGAAATGAAGTATAATTTCCTCTCCCTTAATTATAGCAAAACAACTTTTTCAACCCCTACAACTTTACGAATTGAAACTTTTGTTTTTCTATAATTAACATTGCTAACTTGCAACACTAAACATAATAATCATGCTCCCACTAACATGATGATTATCAGCATAACACTTATGCTCCCACTAGCTCTGACATATTTCCAGAAATTAGCTGGACTTCTGAAATTTAGATTCGTACACCCTTTCTTAGATAGCTCACATGTGTGTCTAAACAATTTCCAGAACTATGAAAAGGGATGCCGTAATCATAGTCTTAATTGTTTAGACCTTTGCCATTTCTCACAAGTCCATGTTAGTGTGCCGGTTAACCACACACGCTCCACTAACGACTTTGAGAATGCAAACATCACAATTGCTATCTACTTAAAATCTTCTTAGTGAAAGCATTTCCTCACCATCATTTTCATGAATCGGAGAGAAACCTTATGACACTTAGATTTTATGGTGTATGAGTTCCTATCCATGTGAATTTGTCAAAACCATAATCACAAGACAAGGTTAGTAACAAATTCAGCCTTACATGGATTGAACTTGTTCAATCTTAATTTCTTGTCATCTGGTAGCACAAGGCCCACCAATGCTTTCAAGCTGTTATGCACACAGTTTAGAACTAACAGAACTCATATGCATAGTTAACTTAATAGGAACAGACACAGAAACAAGAATTATGTCAACTTAATAGGTTTCAAACCTTAAGTCGTGTGCTAGTGATAAAACTCAGATTTTACTCTTGAAATCCTTTCAGGATCTTTAAGACTCCCACTGTCCTCTTGACATATAAGTTTCCCTAGTCAAGAACCATTCCTTGACAAAACAAATATTCAAGGGATAGTGCAGATTCTTATTAAGATAAACACTTCACACAATTGGTCTTAGTTGGTCTTTGTCTTATCCAAGACATCATAACTTACCAATTTCAAATGTACAGGAGTAGAAAACATTTTACACTACATTTGATAAGTGTTTTTAAACCTTACTTTATGTCACTCAATGTTACAATCTTGGAGTGTGACTCTAAGAGTTGTTTTGGAACGAAGTATGATCCATCTTCTTGATTTTAACCATTCCAACAATTCATGACCCCTCATCTTAGTCATAACAATGCACTAGGATGTCCTTAGAGTATGAATTTGTGATATGGTTTCATAATCATTAAGATGATCATAAAAACATGTATGATCCATCTTTTTGATTTTAACCATTCCAACAATTCATGACCCCTCATCTTAGTCATAACAATGCACTAAGATGTCCTTAGAGTATGAATTTGTGATATGGTTTCATAATCATTAAGATGATCATAAAATATGATACTAAAGTACTCTCCCATCTTTTCAGATTTGAGAAACTTTTATCTTTCCGCCAAATTTGATTCTTCTCATCCGTTCTGCCATGCATTGAAACTTTTCCAATGTTACAGAATTATACTTAACCTTATAAGTATAACCATATTTACTAATCTTTAGTAAATCATGACGAATTGATCTTTGTGGTGGACCTTGACCAGCACACACCCAGTGTACCTAATTCCTTAGTCCTTCAATTGACTCACATATGCATGTGATCAATGAATTAGTCTCAATTTTACAAAGATGAAAATTCTCATTCATCATACAATACAACTTGTATGATTCCAAGTTTCTGTCTAACTGAAGCTTGGGTGATGAGAACCTTTCCTCATTTGGTAAATTCAGACACTACCACAAATGAGAGAATCAAACTCATATTTCCAATATTGCTAGAAACATACAAACATCAATTTTCATAAATGCCATTGTAAGGGGATATAATATAAAATAAACTAAACAAAACTTTTATTTCTTTATTAAAATGCGGAAAAATATTCCTTACAATGCACCTTCAAATGAAAACTATGATATTACATATTTCCTAGCAATCTATCATAACTTTTAAGTAGTAGCTCAAAAATCTGATCCTCGAACCATGCGATAGAAATCCATCTTCGTGATCAGATTCAGCACACTCTTATTTTAACCTTCCTTTTGCTCGATCCTGCTAAACATCAAGATGCAACCTAGTCACATCATGTAATAAGAATCAACAATTAGGAACTTTAACAAAGTTAGATAGTGGACTTACCTGAAGCCGAGTCAAACATTTTGTCTCTACTTGCTTTCAAATATTTCAGGTATTCAGGGCAGCTTCGCTTCCAATGTCCCTTCTCATGACAATAAAAACATATAGACTCTTTGGGAATGGTACACGAGACAATCACAGACTTAGCCTTTCCCTTTACCTTTTGGTCAACCGGGTTGACCAAGGCCGATCCCTTTCCATTGGGACGAGAAAGCTTTTCTGGACTTCCAATGTTACCATTGTCCATGTCCATGGAAGTTTGAGAAATAGATTTTCCATCAATATTTGCTTGACCATTGCGCCAAATCATTGCTGATTCAGCAGCAACAAACAAATAAGAAAGATCTATTAGGGTTATGTCGGAATCTGTCATATGGTAGTCTTTAATAAACTCACTATATGACTCAGGAAGTGACTGAAGAACCCAGTCAACAACGAACTTCCTTGAAATAACAGCACCCAACATTCTCAACCTGTCTATGTGTGACTTCATTCCTAAGACATGAGTGCACACAGGTCTTCCATCTTTATGTTTCGTTTCTAGTAGAGCTTGAGTGACCTTGAACCTTTCAAGTCTTCGGGTTTGTGGGTCAGGGAGAATAAATAGAGGAGGTGGGGGGAGTGAAGCATGATGTTGAGGGACATCATCTTCAGGAGGAAAGCTTGTTTCAAGCGATTTGGGAAGATCATAGTTGTCTGAACCAGACATCTACAATGGGAGAAAATCAAGTTAGTTGATTCAAGTCCTTAATATAACACCCAATATGAAATATTAAGGCTAGGACCCAACACAATATTTTATAACTTGGAAGAGGGATGCCGTAATCCAAGCTATAAAATATTTGAAGGTAGGTGAATGACGATTCACCAATTTCCACCATGAAAAACGAAATAATTTATTAGGTTTTAATTGGATTTGAAACTCCTAGATCTTTTGAGATTCATTGAACTTTTCAATGGCATGTTTCAATCTCGATTGTGCCCTTCAAGTTTTATGACTGGGATGCCGAGGATCACAAAACAAGGTGTGAATAACCATGCAAACTCACTTGGTACCCTTAATATTATCACCTAATCGATGTGCCGGTTAACCACACACGCTCCACCGATCTATGATAAACATTAAGTCACCCTTTGTGATCCTTACTAGTCCAAGTTAGTGTGCCGGTTAACCACACACGCTCCACCAACGACTTGGTAAGGTACAAAGTGTGAATTTCATGGGTTAGCACCATATTCACATTTTCCTAAAGTAACTAAGATTGGGAATTTATAAAAGGTTTAGTTACTTTATAATATTCATTATACTTTTAATGAGAATTTAAAGTCATTGTCCTACCCGTTCGGCTAACGACCCTCCACCGATCAAGGAAGCAGTGGGTGAGAATGGACACCCATTAAGTTGTCATTTTATAGGCAACAACCTTATACCCCCCCTTATAGACCGGCTTCGTGAATGAGGCCTACTAACGGTAAAACGACTTGATCTTATACATATATATAATAATTAACCATTAATGTTATAAATAGTATAAGGGTTGAATTTTAACTTTTAAAACTCTAAGGGTTTGGAATTAAAGTTTATTAAAGTGTGTGAAACTTTACAAATTCCAAAACTTGAGGGCAAGTTTTGTAACTATCCAAAACTTTTCATTTCATAACTTATGAATTAAAGGTTCATAAAAATGAAGACTCTTCATTTTATGTAACTTATGTGTTTTAAGTGTGTGTTTAAAAGAAGTGACCTTTGGATATCCATAACTTGAGGACAAATTATGGACTCCATTAAAACACATAAATGATCAAGAATTAATCCTAAACAATTCAGCAAATAATTCCTATCATCTTCTAAATTCATAAGAACATGAACATGATCATCAAAGTTTCAAGAATTATATGAACACATACAAAGCATGAAATTTTGATATAAGCTATTGTAAATGGATTAGAACTACCATTACACCAACTAAAACAAGTTTTAAAACACCAAAACAGTTTAGGGTAATGTTTCTAGTCCATTTCCAGCAGCAAAAGTCGAAAATCTGCATTCTGAGGCTCCTACTCGCCGAGTGCACGAACCTACTCGGCGAGTAGGATGAGTTTACACATGAACTCGGCGAGTCCCCCCATGGACTCGGCGAGTTCATCAGTCAGACAGCAAAAAATCGACTTTTTATCACTATTTTGCATCAAGTATCAAACAAACAAGCCTAGTCTCTGATACCACTGTTGGGTTTTGAGCATTCTAACACTTCCTAAGTGTACATGCAACCCTATTAAACCTTGGATCTATGTTTGTCTAAGATACATGCAAAATATTATTTTCCAAGGTTTATAACCTATCTAGCATGGCATGGGGTACTTTTAAACATAAAAGAACTAGATGAGTTACATACCTTTTGTTGATTGTTGATTCCTTGGAGTTTGAGAGCCAAGCACCAATAATGTGAATGCCTCAAATGGAAATCACAAATCACCACAAACTTGGAAAATGTATGAGAGAGTATACTAACTCTTGATTTTGGCCACCACACTTACACACATACTAGTGTTTTTTTCATGCAACATAAGCTTGTTTATATAGTGTGCATGGTTAGGGTGAAACCCTAATAACCCATGTCTTTTCCTCTTCCAAGGATCCATGGGTTAAAACCTCCATGGATCATCCATGGACTTCCATATAAGCTTAGCCCATTAACAAATGAGCATTAGCCCACACCATATAAATACAATAGCCCATGATTTAATTAGTCTTCCTTTTAATCACTAAATCAATTCATAATTAATTCAAAATTAAAACTAATTAAATAAAATGACTTTATATTAATATATTATAACTTATAATATATTAATAAATCGTAAGTATACAATTCTCATAAAATTATCCATAAACAGTTTGGGTGAAGTGCAACCCAAATGGACCATGCCGGGTCGGGTCAAGTATATACCAAATAAGTTATGCACTTAGACACCTTATCCAACAAAAGATACATACCTGCAACATTCGGTGCTGCTCGCGTCTCCACTGTAGACAATTGAAAAGCCCTACTCCCCACCACAGGCGCCTCTGCTCGGCCCTGACGGCCGTCGGTGATCCTCATGGTCGCAGGGGCAGGTGTCATCACCTGTCCTGCTGGAAGCAAACTCGAACACTGGTCCTTCTTGTGGCCCTTCTGACTGCAATGGAAACACATCCGGTCTGATCCCTCAGTGGTGGTAGCAGTACAATCCCTGTTGAAATGTCCAGTCCGGCCACACTTGAAGCAGCCAGAATCACCACCACTACCACTCCTGCATGCACCCTCGTGCGTCCTGCCACACTTGCCACAACGACTACGTACCTGATAATCCCTCGATCTCACATCCGAACCCTTGGGTCTCTTGCCTGAACCTGCAGCTACCTGAACCTCCTCCGGCTTCCTCTTCCTGAGGTGCTCCAGATCGATCTCCCTCTCCCTGGCCCGAGCAATCATATCCTCCAGCGTCTTGGAGCTGGACCTGCTCACAAAATCCCTGATGTCACTCCTCATCATCTCGTGATATCGGGCCTTCTTCATCTCCTCGTCCACGACATACTGCGGAACAAGAAGAGCCCTCTCCCTGAACTTGGCGGTGATTTCCGCCACTGTCTCTGTAGTCTGCCGCAAATCCTGAAACTCTCGCGCTAACTGTTGCACCTCAATCACTGGTGAAAACTCGGCCCTGAACCAGGTCGAGAAATCACTCCATGTCATCGCGTCCAACGCGGCATCATCCCCAATGGCATGACCAACTTCCTCCCACCAATCCCGTGCTCTGTCCTTCAGAAGACAGGAGGCAAGTCGGACCTTGTCCCCCTCAGGGCAACGGCTCGTACGAAAAGCGTTGGCGACATCAGCCAACCACCTGCCGCTAGCAATGGGGTCCCTAGCCCCATGATAATCCGGAGCTCCACAAGCTATGAACTCTCGGAATGTCAGCGAACGCGCCCCCATCATGGCCATTATCTCAGTATGAAAAACTCCCAGCTTCTCATTAAGAAGCTCCAAAATACCCTCCTTGACCGAACCAAAGATCACAGGAGTCTGGTCTAGAATACTGCGCGTAACCTCAGCTGAAATAAACTCCCTCATCCGCTCCTCGAGCTGCTTGGCTCCTGAACCTGAGCCTGATCCCTCTCTGGCGCCTGATCTTCCCACTGGTCTCTCACGCAACGTCACCGTGCTGAAAACATGCCATAACAACCATCAGAATACACATCACTACCGAGGGATCACACACACACTATTCCACATCTATCCGTACTTTCCTCAAGAGTTGCCTCGACTACACCAAGTCCCTTTCACTGCTACTAACACTGGTCCCAACACTACTCTCATCCTAGGCTTGCCCTAGGGTATCCTCTATCTCATTCCGTCCTCAGTTGCTGAAGGCTTTCTCAGTAATGTCAACTAGCTACCTCATGAATATAGCCACATACAACAGAGATCAGATAATCCTTCGAGTAAAAGACTCATCCCTAGAAAGGTTGGACTCAAACAAGAGCTGCGCAATAGGGTCAAATCTTGTCGCTCTGAGATTATCCAGCCTGTGCCACATGTGACTTAGCATATTCACTTAATTGCTAGCTCGCATTACTAAAAGTCCCACAAGCACAAAGAAAGCAACATTCAGACAATGGGAAAAGCTAACCACATAATTCAATCAAACTGTTCTATCCCCCACTCAGGAATCTGTACTACCATGCAATTCATAAAGCTCATATAATCAGGCATAACCTAAACAGGCTATCCTACCACTGACTAATCAATACTAGCATGAAGCTCAATAAACACATATAATAGGCATACAAGGCATCCTTCCTAGATCCTTAGCCCTAGTACTAGCATGCTGATCACATAATAATATCATAACATAAACTTGTATGGGTAATTTAGGAGAACTTACTTGAGCTCGGCTGATTGCATGCACCACACCCTTTCTCTTTTTCTCAAAATTCATATCTTTTCTCAAAGTTCCTTTTTATAAAAACGATTTTCTTTGAAAATTTTCATACCAAGTCCTCAGTTTGAGTTCAGACACACCCGGCAGTGTATCCGAATCCCTCAAACCAAGGCTCTGATACCAACTTGTAACATCCCAAAACTACGGTCCGAAAATTTCATTTTTAAATCATTAGTGAAAGCCATAATTATCCATCATTTCATTCATAAACAAAACTGTTATATCGAATAAGAGTATAATCTCAAAACATATTCTTTTTATCAGAGTAAAACATCCCAGGCTAAACAAACTATGGTGTGTGCCATGCGATCACCCCGAGCTCTTCCCTCCGCTACTGGAAGTACCTGAAACCAATACTGAAAACTGTAAGCACGAAGCTTAGTGAGTTCCCCAACCTACCACATACCACATACATAACCACATAATGGGCACCCTCCCGCTGCATCGGGACTTGCCCGTCATCGGAATAACTCCGACATCGGGCCCCGCCCGGCATCAGGCCCCACCTAGCATCGAGCCCCGCTCGGTATACATATTTGTTCTCTTAGGCCCCGCCTGCCTCTGGGCCCCGCCCGTTAAGCATATAACATAGCACATAACAAACAAACTAAACATACTCTACTATACTCCTGCTCCTAAGGCCTCGCCTATCTTGGGCCTCGCCCCTGACCTGCTACTGGTGAGTCATGGAACCCCGTCCACACTCCTGCTGATAGTGAGATACGGGCCCCCGCCCACACTCACCTCCCTCCTAACTCGGGCCTCGCTCCCACTCAGCTACTAATGAGATATAGAACCCCGTACATACTCGGCTAATGAAGAGATACGGGACCTCGCCCGAACTTACCTCCCTACCAGGCACATACAAGTATCACAAAGACAACAAGTATAATCTATCAAGCAACATATAAACCTTCCTTAGGCTTATCCCGGCATCTGAACTTGGTCCGGAACCTATAACCACTGACAAATGCAAGAATCACAACTACCACTGGCATACTAACATTGCTCGGGCCTCACCCGACACATATCATAAAATGGCTAGGGCTAACCCCCGGGTCTTCCTACTATACACAAACATAATGGGCCCGCATTGTGGCCGTAGACCCATGCACACAATGACAAGACTCACCTTGTACTGCTGAAACCTCGACTGGAACTCTGATGACGATGAACTGGCGATTCCTGAACTACTGATCCTTCGGCTCGTCGAGCTACCGATGTCAAAATAACACTTAGATTAATATGCCCTCCAGAAGTCAAACTAAATCAACTCTGGTCAAAGCCAAAGTCAACGGTCAATGGTCAAAGTCAGCACTTCCAAGTTGACCCTACTCGCCGAGTCAGCCTACTGACTCGCCGAGTTCTAGAACTCAGAAACCTTACAATTCGCGACTCGTCTCGCCGAGTCACCCTATGACTCGTCGAGTTCTTCAACTTCCAATTCCTAGTCCTGTCTAACCCACTGAGTCACCTCCTCAACTCAGTGGTTCCACTTACAACCATAAAATGAGTTAGGGTTTACGGCCCGACTAGCCGAGTCTATGAACAACTCGCCGAGTCCTCCTTGTGACATATCCATTCAGTCGATTCTGACACGGAACTCGCTCCGACTCGTCGAGTTCTTCCTTGGACTCGACGAGTTGACTCATTGACTTAGGGTTTTTCGTTTCCCCACTTGGCCTCCTGGATTATGGGTGTTACATGTTAGCTACAGTTAGGCCGGCAGGCCTGGGGTGACAAATGTCATCTCATTCCGACATCTGAAGAACGTCGTGCAAGCCAGTAGTCATTTTAGCATGGTTATGAGAAACTCACAATAGTATCAACTAAAATGTTTAGTTTACGGGGAATACATAGTTTCAAATGGTTTTATTTTAATAATAGAGCTACACTACACTATTTTCTAACACTATGAACGTACATTTTAGAAAGGACCTTTAATACTAATTCTATGATTTATTAGTTTATACAATAGGGTTATATATATAAATAATATCCAACAGGCAGTAGAATGTGTGAAGTCTGCTTTACTTACTTTTCCTTGTTTGGTTGTGGACTTAGAGCAGAATCACCCAGTCTAATACCTATTCGATCTTGGTTATATATGACTTGTATACACTAAGTAGTCATAGGGGAAACATGTATGAGTCAAGTCACTATATACAAGTACAGAACACTATTTTCTAGCACATAACATATATTTCTTGGAAAAACATATATCTATATAGTTTTATTAAGTAATAAAACCACAAGTATACTATTTCAGAGTACATTAACATGCATACATTTTGGTGTTAAGGTCTAAGACTACAACTCATTTTACTAAAGAAAATATTGGAATTTCGGGAGGAACACACTAAGGTTTTCAAGGAACAAAGTACATACTTTCTAATTCAAATGCTTATGAACTCACCAACTTAAATGTTGATACACTTTCAAGAAGACGGAGCACAGTAGCTTCAAGTCCTTGTTTTGTTATTTACTTTTGGGGTCAATCATATGTGATTCGAATACAATGTAAACACTATACTAATACAATGGTTGTTGTTGCTTTGATTACTATTATAAAATTATTGTGATAATGTACATGACGTCCTCCGTCCCCGAGCGTTTCCGCAGTTCCGGTTTGGGGGTGTGACATCATGTGATTGCTTACACTTTAAGAAAGCTGAAGAATCACAAGGAGAATTACCTTACTCATGATCTGCAGCTGGGGGTTGTGGTTTTCACCCTCAATATTTGGCGAGATTATCTTTATGGGGTTCAGTGCCTAAGATATTTTATGGATAAGCCGAACATTAACATGAGGCAGCGGAAATGGTTGGATGTAGTGAATGATTATGATTATGAGATCTTGTACCATCATGTGAAGGCCAATCTGGTGGCCGATGCCTTGAGTCACAAGGTGGATAATACTCCCATCAAAGATTTATGTATGAGGATGGTCATCATTTCAGCACTGTTAGATTTGATCAAGAAGGCGCGGGTAGAGGGGTTGAAGACGGAGAATTGGAAGGAAGAGAGAACCAGGGGACAGATTCCTTTATTTGTCATAGATAGTCGAGGATTACCGACTCAGTGTGGAAGGGTATGGGTTCTAGTTTCTGCTGGGGATAAGCAAACATTGTTGGAGCAAGAACACATGTCAAAGTTTTCAATCCATCCACGGGCTACGAAGATGTATAAAGACTTAAAACTGAACTACTAGTGGCCTTTCATGAATAGGGAGATAGCGTGGTATGTTAAGCGATGCTTGACTTGCTGGAAAGTCAAGGTCGAACATCAGAGACCCCATGACAAGATGCAGCCGTTACCCATTCCCATGTGGAAATGGGAGGAGATCACTATGGATTTCATCATGAAGTTGCCAAGGACGGCGTACGAGGTTGATTTATGTGGGTTATTGTTGACTGTTTGACCAAGAGTGCCCACTTCATCCCGATTTCATCATGAAGTTGCCAAGGACGGTGCACGAGGTTGACCTGTAGACTAATTCTTATAGTAAGTGGACTATTCAGACTCTTAAAGATATTCTGCGGGCGTGCATGTTGAATATTGATGGTAGTTGGGACACCTACCTTCTTTTGGTTGAGTTCTCCTACAATAATAGCTATCATACCAGCATTGGCATGCCCCCCCCCCCCCTTTGATTCTCTTTATGAGAGGAGATGTCGGACTCCAAATTATTGGGGTGAGGCCGGTCAATGGGTGATAGGGAGAACTGAAGTGGTGCACAAGACCAATGAGCTGATTCAGCAAGTGCAAGATAGGTTGCGTACAACACAGAGCATGCCGAGAAGTTATGATGACCGATGCCAATCTGAGCATGAGTTTTAAATGGGAGATCTTGTGCTCCTGAAGGTGTCACCTTGCAAAGGTGTCATCCGGTTTCAGAAGTGGGTCAAGTTAGGCACCAAATTTATTGGTCCATTTAGAGTTATCTCCCGGGTGGGCAAGGTTGCATACTAATTAGATATACCCGCCGAGCTTAGCCAGATTCATGATAAATTATTTGTCTCTCGGCTGCGGAAGTTTTTGGTTAATGATTATGTAGTGGTTCCCTTGGATGAAATTCATGTCGATGAGCGCCTGAATTAGATAGGGGGATGAAGACCTTGCGCAACAAGGTAGTAAGTTTGGTGAAGGTGCAATGGCAGTACCGGAAGGGTTCCAAATGGACTTGGGAACTCGAAGATGGGGTGAGGGAGTATTACCCCAAGATATTTGTGGCACCGGACTTCAAGAACGAAGTCTTTTTCAAGTGGGGGAGAGTTGTAACGCCTTATTTCTGGTAGATATTTTCACTTCTTAAATTTGAGATTTATGGTTGGCCATTACGTGGTGAAGAGGTTACCGTAATTTATGGTTGGCCACGACGTGGCAGGATGCTTTCCATGACGTGGGGGCTGCAGTCGTGCAAAACCTTAATTTTCAGGCTTAAGGCCTTATTCAAGGGAAGTGATGGCTAGGGTTTCCACCACCCTCAACCTCCATCACCTCCCAAAGCACTTGCTAAAACCAAGCCTCCCTTTGGAAGTTTTCACTCATTTTGGTGTTCTTGGTACACTTTGAAGCAAGAAGAAGAAGATTTTGGTGCAAGACTTAAGCAAGAAAATCCTCTCCATCTTTGGAATCATTCTCTAGACCATTTGCAAGGCTTCAAGTTCCTATCTTGATGATTCCTTCTTTGTAAATCTAGCTTTCCTTGAATGTTTTGGTCAACAAATGGAGTTTGTATGTTGGGATGAGATAAAGTTTGCAACTTTATGGCTCACCTAGGTCCTTAGAGCCAAATATCCATAAGATCTAGGATTTGGTTGAGATTTGTGAGCTTTACATCAGTCTTAGGCCATTTTTCTTACCTTTCAACCTAGTTTAAGTGAATTACATGCATGGTTTGTGTATGTCCATAAAGTTTGGATTTTTACAAGACTTTCGAGTCCTTAGTATCTTATTGGAGAGCAGGATTTGAGGGCTTAATGGATTAAGGACTCAATCCATTAAGTTTTCCACTGACAGTGGTTACGACATGACGAGTTGGCTGCTACGATGTGGGGAAGAAAGGGATCCACGACTATTCTGTCTTAATATTGCCACGATATGGCCATGGGTAAGCCACGACATAGGGGTCAACTAACGTTGACCTTGACCGTTGACTTTTTGACCCGGTTGACTTTTGGTCAAATTGCTAGTCCTACAGTGTGGACTAAGCTTTGACCTTGGATATTTTTATAGGTGTGTTGTAGCACCGGTTTTTTGACTTATCGAGCTGAGGTTGTTTGTCTGTGAATGTGAGGTAAGTCTCCTCACTATACTATGTAGGGTGCTAGTTGTCTTTGTGACTCTTACATGTATGTTGGACTGGGCACGTTATGTCGGGCAAGGCCCATTATGTTGGACGGGGCACATTATGCTGGGTGGGGCCTAATATGTTCGGCGAGGCCCGTTATGTTTGGTGGGGCCTGTTATGTGGGTGAGGCCTGATGTTATGTATGGTATGTGGTATGCTTGGGAACTCACTAAGCTTTGTGCTTACAGTTTTATGGTTTATATGTTTCAGGTACTTCTGGTTCCTTAGGAAAGGGGATAACGTGATCACACACTATCCCTTGTATTTTTATTCCGTATTGTTTATTTGATTCGCTATGATGTTCAGAATATTTATAATTTGGTTGGCTTTGGAATAAATGGTTGCATTATTTTGGTTGTTTTGGAAATGAAATTTTACTAGTATTTTTAGGACGTTACAATTGAGAGAGATGTTGTCTGGGTTCCTACAAGTCAGTAGGATGATGGTTGAGTAAATTTAGCCAATTTTTTTGTAGGTCATAAGTCTTCAAGCCAGTGACGGAATGATGGAAATATCAGTGTTACACTATGAGCTTATTGTTCTAGTGGTTGGATGGTGTCACGATGAATCGTGAACCAATGATTATATGGCTTCATGGGTGGGGCCCATTATTCATTTGTTTGATAGTTTTAGGTCTCGGATCGTTAGTCTTATTGGCATGGTTGCGTGTTAAAACTTTTAAGGGAGTTGAGAGGCTCCGTGACCAGATGGTTTGGATAATTTGAATAGTAAAAGTTTGTTTGTTACAAGTATTTAGTTGTGCATCAGAAGTCACATGCTGAATGTTTGCATTTATGGACCCCTGTTTCCTTGTGGGCCGTTTATTAGGATTTTGGTTACCAATGTTGGGTATTGGTTCTGAAGCCTCAGGTCTTGAAGTTCGTTGTAAATGTATTGAAGGAATAGTTTGTTGGGTGTACACCTGAGCTAACATGAGAGTTTGGATGCAACACGAGATTCTTGGATTCACCATTATTACTCTCGTGGGAGCAGTGGGTTAGTGATGACTATGTAGGAAGTCAAGTGTGTATTTGAGGTCTTTTGGGCATGAATTATGTATTTGAGATTTATTGAAATCCACGATCGTAATGTTCTGGCAATTTATTCTGCATGGTGTGGCGGTGATCCTAGTCAGGGTCTAGGGATAGGTACGACGATAGGATGATCGTCAGTCTTAGGGTGTGGTTTATATAGTTTAGAGTGATGGGTTCACGTTTTTCGAAAGTATATTATTAGAGTTTGTTTTTAGTACCAATTTTGATAGTTTCCCATATTGAATGGTTTTCGCTTTGAAATGGGTCTTACAGTTGGGGAGAAAGAGGTAGTTGTTATAGTTGAGTGTTTTCAAGTGTTGGGTTGTTTGTTGGCATCAGTAGGGTTTTGAGTGGTTCCTCGATTTTTCTTTATGAATGTTTTAATTTTATAAAGTGGTTGGAGGGAGCATATGGATTTTGTTGTTGTTTTTAGAGATTCTAACCGAGACGGATTTCAAGGACAAAATCCAGTTTAAGCGGGTGAGAGTTGTAACACCCAGTTTCGAGGTGTTTCTTATTTCAATATTTTGGACCGTAATTTGATCATTTAAAGTTCTTGGGCTTCAGAGGAACAAAAGTTTAGACCTTATTGAATGTTGATAATGTTTATTAAGTGATCTAAGCCCTTGATTTGTGCTTTGAACTAAAGAGTAAAATGGGAATGTGATATTTCAGACTTCTTGCTAAAATTAATGAATTTCAGTTTGGTATGTTTTTATTCAAACGTAATTAGATAGAAATTTGAGGCTTTTCAATACCTTCTCGTGCATATAATGATCGCCGAAAATGGACTTGAAATGAAGAAGTTATGATTGTTTGAAGCTGGAATGGATTTGGGTGAAAAACCCCACGCCCACAGGGTAGAGAGCATACCTCCACGACACGGTGATCACCACGGAGTGAAAAACAGGTTCCACGGAGTGGATGCTGGGCAACCCAAGCCCATGATTTTTAGGTTTTCCAACATATTTAAAGGTAAGGTTCCACATTCTTGGGCATTTTAGTAGCCTTCATCACCTCTAGAATTTCGTGGGTGAAACCCTGGCCTCCCTCTTCATGATTTGGACTCCTCCTCTATCCTTTCTCCTCTTTTGGATGCTTTTGGTGGTGTTTTGATGAAATTTAAAGATCAAGGAAGTTCTTTTGGTCGCAAGGAATGTTGTTTCAAGTTTGGGTCCAACAAAGTTACGCTATTTCTGGGCTATTTTTTAGTTATTGTCATGTGTGGTTTTGGACACTTTTGGTCCATTTTATGGGTGATATTGGAGTAGAGAGGACCCCAACAACTTTTTATCAGTTTGGAATGCTTCTTGGACCTCATGGACTAGGAAAGTTATGATCTATTTCCTTCCCTTTAAGTTATGCAAGTTATCTTGGCCCTTTAGGTCATTTTGAAGTATTAAAGTTTAGTTCGTGAAAGTTTGTGGCATTATAATGGGTAAAGTTGGAAACTTTCTGCATCTAAACATCATGTTGATTTTAAATCTGAAGTTTGGAGACTTGGACTTTATGGACTAAGTTGAGAATGATGCATTTTTGGTCCTTTTGAGACTTAAAGCCTAGATCTTGGTAGCTTGGACCATCCTAATGGATAAAGTTGATTAATTAATCCATTATGAAGCTATTATGTATCAGATCTGATGTTATGTTCCTTGGTCTTTATGGATTAAGCTCTTAATGAAGAAAATTCTTTGAGACTGAAACCACAGCGTGGCCAAGGAAGGCCCACGACATGGTTTGGCCCATACCATTCACCTGGGGTGGATATGGACCCGTTATGTTATGTATGACATGTGGTATCTTGGGGAACTCACTAAGCTTTGTGCTTACATTTTTATGTTTAAATTGTTTCATGTTTTCTTATATTAAAGGAAGGGTACGGCTCGAATGCATCGCATTCATTGGAAATTTCTGCACTTAATAACTTGATGACGACATTCTATTAATGTTTTGAATCAAATGGTTTTATTTAGACCTTTGAAGTTGTAATTGGAAGAAATGTTTTTATTTTTAAATGAAAATTTTAGTTTGAAATTTGGGACGTTACAATTATCCACTACCAAGGATTTAAGATTTGTTTGATCAACTTCAGGGGGGTCGTTATGGTTTTCTAGAATTGATCTACATTAAGGTTACCACTGAAAGATTGTGTATGCCCCAGAGTCATTATAGAATGATAATGCTAATAACATATGATCCTATAGGGTCACATCTTATTGCAAGGTACCACTAAGTGATTATTTATTAGTATAATTTTGATTATTAATAAATATTATCAACACTTGTGTGGAAAAACATTATTTTATGAAAAAAATTAATTTACCATCTAATTACGAATTATTGTTTCTAGGGAATAATAATAAAGAGAACAATAACAAGCTACATTTAATCTTATAATATGATTTAAATGTTATATACAACTTTTTGGGCACTTAGAGTAACTAGTTAGATGGAACTTGACTGGATAGTTACAAGATTCAGTTAAGATCACACTATCATCTCATTCCTCTCATGTGGCCGAATTTTATATAGCTAGCGGAGGATGGAGTGTTTTATTATTTTATTCTTCATTCCATGCCTGTAAGAAAGGTCATACCCTTTCGCTTGTAAGTCTAGACTTTTGTACACATTGATGGGTATTTAAAGGAGGCTTTCCTAGTGAAATAAGTTGATCTTTTTGCACAAAATCACTCTCTAAGGGCTACCATATTTATACAAATATGAAGCCCTTCCCCCTCTTCTTCTTGCAATTTTGATGCTAGAATTAAGAGTTTGTATGTTGCTTCTCTTTAAGGTTTATTTGGTATAAATATTAAAGCTTAATAACAACTTTATACTAAGTGTTTACTAGCATATTTTGGCGGTTTAAAGCTTGCTTGGTGGATACATTATAGAGAGCTTAATTTAGAGCTTAACACATCACTTCATCAACTTCTAATCTCCTATGAGAATCAAAGTCTTCAAAGGTTATAACACTTTCCTTTCTATGGTTGTTTTTAATCTTTCTATGTTTTTTCAAAATGATCATTGGTGGGTATAAAATGGTTTTAGTTTATTCAAACAAAAATGTTTCCGTTGTTAATTAAGTATACTTTTGTAACTATAATTGGACTATTTTTGAATAAAAACCCAACAATTGGTATCAGAGCTATTTTTGCAAGCTTGGTTAGTTTATTTGATAAGTTGACGAAATCTTTGTTTTTGGAAAACATGGCTGATTTTTTCTTTGCAAGAAAAACCAATACATATTTTCTTTAACAAGTTTATAATTGTTATTTTTTGGTGACAAAAGTTTACATGCATTTTTGTCACAAAAGTTGTTTAGAAAACAAAGAGTTGTTTTATATAATTTCAAGTATATATATGTATGGTGTGCATAAACTAGCCATGAAATCTTGTGTTGTTTGTGTTGATTTGTTTAAAATGGTTGTAATAATTTATTTATTCATATGGTATGTAATAATTAAATAGATTTGTTTTCATTTAGTTTATTTTTGTAAGAAATAGATTAGCTTTAGAAATAATTTATTTTGTACAAAAATGTAACAAAAAATGAAGATTGGGCTAATTTTGAAGATAAAAAAGGGTTGTTTTTGTTATTTTTTAATAGCAGGTGTAAACATAAACTTTTCTAGAAAGTGTTGCGAAAAGTGTTGCTGTTGGAAAAGTGTTGCATCAGGTTCCTTGAGGTAAAAGTCCTAAGGCAACCATTTCTGAAGTGTTGCATGTTGTTGAAAATACACCTTCAAGAAGTTTTCAACTACTTTACAAGCATTAGATATTTTCTCAAGTGGGAACTTCAACAACATCACTAGAAGTTTTTGGTACCTTATGCCCGTTTAGGAATGGACTTGGCATTTTTGTGATGGCTCACAAAAATGTCACTAGACTTTGTTGGTTTATGTACATATGATTTTTTGCTTACCTGTGTTGTTTTATATTTATGTTAATATTGGGTTATGGTTGATAAATTAGGTTTCAAGTGAAAAATAATATTTGAACATAAACAAACATTATAAAGGAGTTTGGTTTTAATGAAATTTGCCTCAATATGGTAAAAATAGTTTTAAAATAAAACAAGATTTATTTTTAAAACTAGTAATCAGTAAAATTTCAGGATTAAAATTATATATAAATTTAAAATTGAGATTTATAAAGACATCAAACTCCAAACCTTATTTTATAAAATGAAGTTTTATTAAAAGGTTTACAAATGTTTTAAAGTGCTCCAATAGTAAAACTTAATACTAGTTATTAAAATATGACCACATCAATTATATAAAATCGGATTTTATAAAAGAACATTATTAAAATGTGATTTTACATAATATAAAATTTTAAAAAGATATACCATGAATTATTGGATGAATGCAATAACCATGATATAATTTGTTTTTTAAACTAGATTATAAAAATATCAAATACCCCTTATAAAACTCAAATATATGCAATCCATTTTGAAAAACTCTCGTACGTTTCTTGTATGTACTAGTGAGATAAAGATCACCTAACTGCTTAGTGTTATCTTTTGATGGTCGGGGTGAGTTTGTGATTTCTATAACCAAGTTATATGCCGATTACACAAGTTTTTTAAATTAGATGATTTGATCGTAAATCTTTTGTGATAAAAGGTACATAAGCAAGATATTTTTGAGGCATAGATGAGATCAAACATGTCTAATTAAATTTTGTTATTAGCGATCCCATAAATCAAAGAATTATATAGTAGTATATAATTTATAATCGATATCTACCTATTTAGATTCAAATGAATAAGATAAATGATATTGAACCATATATTTGTTATGCAACATGAATCCTAAACTTTAATAATTAATGTTTTGGAAACTAAATGTAACTTAGAGCGAGAAACATTTCCTTGGGTCTTTATGTGCCTAGAATAAAAAAATAAAATGATTGGATGGTAAAATCCTTCATTGGCGACCATAAATGTCTTCCAATAGGGAAAATTAAAAGTTGCACTCAAGGTTTTTTTGCAAAAAAATCATACAACAAATTAAGGGAAGGCCTAGGATTCATATGACTGCTTTAAGAGAAGAGCTTCAAAAGAATCCAATTTTTAACATAATATATATTGATTACAAATAGTAGTAAACAGTTTTAAAGCCTATGTTTTGGAGTTAAAAAAAAACTATTCTTAAAGGTGAACCTAATATGTCAATAGGAAAAAAAAAATTAAGATAATATATGTGTTTTTGGGAGCTTGCAAACATGTTTTGATGGCAAGGAGAAGATAGATTCTAGGTCTTGATGGGGCTTTTATGAAGGGCTATGGATGGAGTACAAATCTAGCACAAGAATATTAGGTAAATGATAAACAAAATTAATATGTTGTTTAAATATGTTATTATTTTCAAGTATACTTTTTCTTTATAAATATATTATTATTATTATTATTATTATTATTGTGTTTAAATTTATTTTTTTGTTTTAATTATTTTATGTTTATTGTTTTTTTTTTTTTAATTTTAGGAGAAGATTCAACAAGAGTATGAGAAAATGCAAACAGAGGCCGGGGAGGATGGATATGTAAATGAAATAGAATATCTTGATGGTGCCCTCTGGAAGAGATGCGGGCATACTCATGGAGTGGGAAGGAAACCAACCATCAACGTAGGTCTAATTTCAAATCAATGACCTTTCAAATATTCCCCATCTCAATCCCAAAATACGAAGGATTTTCAATTTGATGCATTAACCCAATGCATAATGACTTGTTGGTGACATGTATTTCTAACTTCCAACAACCACCAATGCTTAACTTTCTATTCAATCCCGACACACAACAAAATACCTCTCAACAAACCGACGAGACCGAGGGGACGGAAGAAGAATAATATTATGATGATGATGATTGATTTTTTGTGTTATTTTGAACATTGCTTGTCTATGGTGGCTCATTTTGGTATGTAATACTAGAATTGAATTTCACATTATTATGGATAGATGTTGCAAATGCTTGGATTTGTCAAAAAACAGAAATGGTAAATTTATAGAATCTGTAAAAAAAATACAATGATTATAGCGACGACATGTCGTCGCTATAGCTCTCTCTAAAAAACTGTCAAAACCTTTTACCAACAACTTGTTGTTGGTATAGAGGGCCTATCATGACGACTTGTCGTCCACAAAAGTAATTAATAAAACTTTATTTTTTTCGAAAATAAATCCTGACGGAATCTATCCCCACGAAAATTTTCACCTATCTCAATAAGGCTATGCCGACCACTCTAAACGGAATACCCCCCTAGAACCGTGCTCCCTTGTAATAAAAGTAAATTGGATTTTTTTTTAATTTTTAATTAATTAATTTATTATTATCATCATAATTCAGTCATTTCTGAAAGCATTTAATATATTTGCCAACTAATATATAAATATTAAAGAGATAGCAAAAATCGTTTATGAATCATTGTACATGAAGTCTATATATAGGGAAAATAGAACCAAGAAAATGACTGTTTTATTGACAAAATCAGAAATCTGGGAGCCGTAGGACACCTGTTTCCTCCATAGTCTTTTATTGAAGAACAAAAAGAAAACCATCCAAGCCCATATGAATCAAACACGTGGGTACTTGTTATTTTACTTCATGTTCATAGGAGCAAACCTGGACTTGATTTTCTGCACCTCTTTGGTTCCAATTTGGAATGCCTTAGTCAACACAACATCTTCCACCGGAGGAGATGACCCGAACAAAGTGTCTGCCGCCCTTTGGGTACCCGGCAGCTGGCTGTTGAAACCTGCAATCACCGCTGCAGGAACCTTTCCATTGTTAATCTGGAAGTGAATTAAGCCTCTAGGGAACGTAAACACTTCACCCATCTTGATTGTCTTGGTGAATAGTTTGTTTGCTGTAGTTATGAAACCCACATCCAGTTCTCCGGTCAACACAAACACTATCTCGGTGGCTCTTGGGTGGGTGTGTGGTGGGTTCAGGCCACCTGGTGCGTAGTCAATCCGAGCCATGGCCACGCCTAGAGTGTTAAGCCCAGGGACTTGTTGGACAAAAGCAGGTGTAACAGTTGCACCGAATGTGTTTTTAGTGAGAGCTGCCTTCACTAGCCCCGCAAAGAAAAAATCGTCTGCAGTAATGTTGCTTTTGCAGGGAAATCCGTTCAATTTTATATCTGTTTTTGTACAATAAGTCATCAATAGTTAACTTCTCATCAAATGACAAAACACATTATACAAATATGCAAACTTTTCAATGGCATAATCCTATCCGGTTTACCATGAAGTAATAGATATGATAAGAACCAGTTCGATTATTACATAAGGCCTCTACAACCACGAAAAGATAGGTAAATTACTATAGATTTTCGAAAGCTTAACCCTCTTTTTTTTCCTACGCATCACCTATTTGGCCAAGAACTTGATGAGTCACAGCTCAAACTTGGAGGTTTATTGCAGAATGAATGTAAAGCTGTTTATTGACATACGCATGGAAACTCAAATCACTTAGAATAACTAGAAACGAAGTACCTGAGGCAAGATCTGCAACACAGACATCTTGAAGCAAGTCAGGGTCTGCAGAGACAAACGAAGCCAAAAAGATGGGCATCATCATGCTAATCATCAACACATAAGCACTAGTAGCCATGGCAAGTCCTGATTGCTATGAATAAACAATATAACCTTTATCACTTTGTATCGGAAGGTGATAAGGTGATTGTTAAGGAAAGGAAGGTGGTTTTGAGATGGATGATTAATGGTGGTATTTATAGTGGGTTGAGCGAGGAGACATTTTGCAGTTTGAGAGCGGTAGCGGGTCCTTTTCAGTTCCTTAGAATATAATCTCTAATTGTGTTTTATACTAAATACTTCATTAATTTTATGTTTGGGAAGTTCAGGTTTTGAATTGGTCTTCAAATTTTCGTCAACAAGAATGTTTAGATGCTTGCTGTTTTTGTTATCTGGGTTTGAATATGAAATAGGATCTCAATTCATACAAGAGAAATTAAATATGATCCATGGTAAACGATAACAAATGAATGACATATTTAATAAGATAATAAGATGAGTAAGAGAAAATATATACGAATGATTGATATTTATTAACATACAAAAAACATACCGTGAAATTATCAGTTATGTTTTTTCGGTGTTATTGTTTTTTTAGTGAACTTAGTTATCAGTCTTTTAAAATATTATTTTAATCGTAACAGCTTATATGTTCTCAGTCCCAAACCAAGTAAACATAAAAGAAATAATTATCTCTCTTTATTGTTGTTGATCAAATAATACGTTGGTTTTCAAATAATCAAAACAATATTATTAAAATAAATCTTAATTTATATGATGTATTCTTTTTATTCGAAGAAGAAGATGTATACATTCATATTCCATTAAGAACCTATAACCTATCATGCATGTTCCATGCTGCTAAGAATTATATACCACTGATAGATGATGCAGGAAATCGTTAATACCGATAATTATTTGTTAAAAACTTATAATATAATTAAATACAACACCAAGTGGACACACCTTTGAAAGGGTTGACAAACACTCTCCATCAGAAACACTTTTATTACAAGTCTAATAGGAAAAGTCTAATAGGAAATAAAGGGGGTAGCTAAACTAGAATATGTAAATACACAACAGACAATTAACAATTGTTTGATGTTCCCGTTGTGGTTTCCTTTTATATATGGTTCAAATTCCATTCACTATTTTTATAGCTCTTTTGGGAAGAATATATATATATATATATATATATATATATATATATATATATATATATATATATATATATATATATATATATATATATATATATATATGAAAAAGTTCAATAGAGAATCATTATTAATCAAGGAACCAAGGAACCAATCCAAAGCGTCGGAATATAAAACGATCAACGGTAAAATGAAGGGTTGTAAACTTTTATAATAGACGCACATGTACCGGATTATAACAAAACTCACTTTCTTTTTTTTCATTTAAAATTTTTTTTATGCCAAATTTTTTATCGAAAAAAAAACCCAATATACTGTTGTTCACGATTTTTCGTCCTCTTTCCATAGAGATCCATGATGATATATAAAAAAACGAACTTTTTTTTTCGAAAAAAACTCACTTAATTTTCTTAGTTTTTTCAATATTTAAGTTTATTTTTATCAAAAAAAAACTAATTATACCAAAAATATTAATTTTTTGTACTTTATTAATAAACATCAACACCGATTAAAAAAAAACCTCGAACAGTGTAGATTCACACTGTGAATCTAAACTGTAAATATTTTAATTTTTAACATTCACAATATGAAAAATCTCGAAGAGCTCAGATTCACTTTGTGAATCTGAATTACTATTATGTACACTGTGAATCTGAGAAGGTTCACAAAAAAAAAAAAAAAAAAAAAAAAAACCTCGATCAGTGTAGATTCACACTGTTTGTTTTTACCGCAAAAGCCTTTGTTGTACCAGCGGAAATTGATAAGGAATACACATGTGTTTCCAACAAAACATGTTTCCTTAAACTATGCTAATCATTACCTTAATATATACAAAACATAGTTTTTTTTTTTTTTTTTTTAATTTTTAAGAAGCTATTTATATCGAAAAATGATTTTAAATATACCAAAATTTATGATTTTTTAAATACTACAAATAGACATCCATATTGATATACTTTTAAGATAAAATAATTTTTTTTTATATTTTCAGCTATCGTTATTCATAAGTGAATAAAAATGCATCAGATTTTTACTACAGTACATTCGTTATTCATTTATGAGTAAAAATCTATAATTAATTTTTTTTACAGTTTAAGTATCATTTATACTACTTATTCATATATGAATAACAAATTAACTGTAACAAAAATCTGATAAATGTTTTATTCATATATGAATATAAAATATGACGACAACTAATAAACGTTTTATTTATATATATAAATATAATATATGATGAAAGATGATGTAAAAAATATATTTTAAGTAAGAAAACTTTATTGCGTGTCATATTCATATATGAACGGTACTTAAACTATAAAAAAAGTTACGCATACGTTTTATTCATAAGTGAATAACGAATATACCGTAATAAAAATCTGATAGATTTTTTATTCACTTATGAATAACGAGAGCTGAAACTCTAAAAAAAATCAATTTTTTATTTTATCTTAAAAGTATATCAATATGGATGTCTATTTATAGAGAATAAAAAATTATGAATTTTGATATATTTAAAATAATTTTTCGATAATAATGGCTTTCTAAAAATAAAAAAAAACGAAAAAAAATATGTTTTTGTGTATATTAAGGTAATGATTAGCATAGTTTAAGGAAACATGTTTGGTTGGAAAACACATGTTTATCCGTTATCCATTTCCGACGATACGCCTAAGTATTTTGCGGCAAAATAAATGTGTGGCTGAGAATGATTCCCCCATTCTCAACCTTTTTTTTTCTCAATTGAACCCTCATATATATATATATATATATATATATATATATATATATATATATATATATATATATATATATATATATATATATATATATATATATATATATATATATATATATATATATAAGGACAATGTATATATTGTTCCAAACTTCCAATCAGACTATACCGTACGTAATCTGACCAAGCGCAAAAGCAATCATTCTATAGCCTTTTATTATACGTTTGTAAACTGAAGCCAATGTGTATATTTAACCTACCTTTAATATCGTGCCTTTTACTCCTGGAAATTACTTTAGGATTTTACCATTTCTTTCTATACCTTGTTCGTATAATTTTCAACAGTTAACCTTGTGACCGTTTGAAATGGTGTTTTTAACCTCTATATAATTATATTCTTTTGGAGACTTGATTTTATTAATTGCCTTTTTTTTTTACAATTTATAGTCCTTGACAAGATTTATTTTTTAACGACTGCTGTTGTTTGTTTTTTCTAAGGCAAAATGTATGCAGTCTGCGGACCACATCTGTAGACCTCTGCAGTAGAAGAGGTGGACCAAACGTCTGCAGTATTAAAAAAGAAGACTGTTTGTTTTTTTTAATATCTGCGGGCTACTAAAATAAACTGAAATCTAAATAAACTGATTTTTTAAACTTCAAAGTGATTTTTTAATATTTTTATGACTTTGTTATAAATAATTAACGAATCTAGATCAACTTTTATGTATTATTGTATAAAAAATAAAAATAAAAATGGTATGAATTAACATATATATTTGATAAAACCAACAACTTTGGTTGCAAAGTTATAACTAAACATTATAATTAGTGATCAAAGAATTTTTTAACGACTGCTGTTGTTTGTTTTTTCTAAGGCAAAATGTCTACGGTCTGCGGACCACATCTATAGACCTCTGCAGCAGAAGAGGTGGACCAAACGTCTGCAGTCTTAAAAAAGAAGACTGTTTGTTTTTTTTTAACATCTGCGGGCTACTAAAATAAACTGAAATCTAAATAAACTGATTTTTTTAAACTTCAAAGTGATTTTTTAATATTTTTATGACTTTGTTATAAATAATTAACGAATCTAGATCAACTTTGGTTGCAAAGTTATAACTAAACATTATAATTGGTGATCAAAGAATTTGATACATAAATGGATGGAAATAAACTTCGATTTTTTCAATTAAATCCATTAAAATGTACCATAAATATTTTTTCAAGAAATTGACGATACTGTATTAAATAATGTTTTACAAAATTTGGCAAAAAAAATATAAGAATATATTATGATTTTTTTCATATTTATATAAACAACTTCAACGACTATTATTGTAATAAATCTTTATTTATAAATTTGTCAAAAATATCATGTTTGTATCGTCGAATGTTTTTTTTTAGGTTTTGTAATTTTTTTTTTCAAATTGTTTATCATTAATAAAGTTGGAAAAAATATAAATTAAAAAAAAAACTTAAAAAAAATAAAGATATATATGTTTTTTTTAGGCTAGAAGATGTCTAAAGATGTTAGAAGACTCTGATCCACATCTGCGACAAGAAGAGGGCGCACATACAATTTTAGGTCTGCAGTCTTCAAAAGAAACAAAAAGTCTGCGAATGTTAATGTCTGCGCGTGGTCTGCGCGGTGCAGACAAAAGAGGTCACGCAGATCTGCAGACAAAAAACAAACACTACCTATCTGATGGGTAATTTATGAATATAGAGAGTTTAGTTTTTGCTATTCATATACGATGATATGCATTTTTTATATAATATTTTACAATAAAATTATGTATTTTTTTGATTTATACGGTCTTGATTTTTTGGACCGAGCTATTCACTAATAATTCAAAGACCGTTCTAAATTGGAGAGCTTAAGACTACTCTCATTCACAACCAAAACCAATCTAACTATCAATTAAAAAACTAATGTTTCTCTCTTCAACCTACACAATCCACCTAAACTATATTTTTACACTCATTAGCAACCCAACCAAAATCCAACATTTATATTATTTAAAATTAATTTTTATTATGTTATACAAAATAAATATTACTTTTTTTCTTCAATTTATAACCCAAATTTTTTAACTCTTTTTAAAATTACGTAGGCAATAAAAACAACAAATTAAATTCTTCAAATATATCAATATTGGTCTTTATTTGTAGAAAAAATTATTTTATATATTTTACTGTATTTTGTTAATAAAAATAAAGTTAAATTACTTACAATATAATGTTTATAGTCCAAATGAGTTATAACAAATAAATAAAACAAAAAAGAAAGAAAATGCCAATAGGGTTGAGTAGAGCAACTCGGTTGTGGGTTTAAAAAGATTTTTTTTTCTAATTCAAATGTGGCAACCAACCAATGATTTCGTTGTAAATATCTCGAGTGTTTTTTCAGGTTGGCATACACCTGAGCTAATGAGGAATTTGGATGCAACGTGAGATTTCTTGGATTGACCATCATTATACTCGAGGAAGCAGCGGGTTGGTGATGTCTTGTCAGGAAGTTAAGTGTGTATTTAAGGTTTTCGTGCAGAATTTCAGGATTTGAGATTTAGTGAAATTCACGACTAGGATGTTTACGTATTCTTTCTACATGGTTTAATAGTGTTCCTAGTCAGGGAGTAGTGGTGGGTTTCAACGATTGGATGATCTTTAGTCTTAGGGTAAGGTTTCTGAAGTTTAGAATGATGGGTTACCGGTTTCAGGGAGTATATTGTTCGAGTTGGTTTGTGGTTGTAGTTCTGAGAGAGTTCCCAATTTGAGTGGTTTTCTTTGGAAGTTAGGTCATACAATTAGGGAAAGAAAGAAAATTGTTGCGGTTGAGCATTTTCAAGTTATTGGGTTGTTTTTTGGAAGTTGTGGGTTTCTAGGTGGTCTTACGAGTTTTCCTTATAACATGTCTTGCTTAGGAATACATTGGCATTGTTTCCATGATCCTAACCAAGGCGGATTTCGAAGAGAAAATCCAGTTTAGGTGGGGGAGAGTTGTAACATTCTATTTCGAGAACTTTCTTAATTTGGGTTATTGATAATAAAAGGATCAATTAAAGGCCTTAGACTACAAGGGAATGGTGTTTAGACTCTATTAGATGTGGATAATATTGGTTATTTGATCCAAGCTCTTGATTTGTATTTTGGAGTCACCTGGTAAAATGGGGAAAATGATGTTTCAAACTTCTTTCATGAATTAAGAATTTTATTTTGGTAAGTTTTAAGTTAAAAATAATTATATGGAAATATGGGTCTCTACAATACATTTCGTTGAAAATAAAGAACGCCAAAAACGGAGTTCAAACGAAGAAGTTATGGCTGTTTAAAAATGAAGTGGGAATTAGGGATTTTGGATTACACACAACGTAACTAAAAGTTATGCAGGGCGTAACAGGGGTTTAATGAATTATGCAGCATGTAACTTTTGATTATGTAGGGCCTAATATAGGCAGACTAAAACCTTAAATCTTCGGTTTTAATCCCTATTTAAGTGCTCTAACTTATGGGAAAGCATCTCATTACCAGCCTCCATCACCTAAGATCATTCCTTGAGAAACCCTAGCCTCCTCTCACTTGTTTTTGAGCCTTAGCTTCATTTATGAGCTTATTTATCAATTGGAAGGTTAAAACTTGAAGAGCAAGGTGGTGGCAAAGTGTATAGAATTCAAGAATAAATCCATCAAGATTGCATCATTCCTGGACCTTTGTGAGTAAAAAGCTTCTAGCTTGCTCATTGGTTTCATAGATCTAGGGCGTGTTCGGCAAAACTAGTTGGTAACGGGTAGCTTGTAGAGGGTAGCGGGTAGCTTGTAGCGTTTTGTTAAACGCTACATGAAGTAGCATTTGGATTTGGACCGTTTTGTTTAAACTAAACGCTAAAAGCTTGTAGTGCCAAACGAAGCTTTCTGTTCAAAACAGAGCGATTTGTCAAACACTAGAAGCTAGAAGCTCTCTAACGCTCTGTGCCGAACACGCCCCTAGTCATTTGTCATATTTGCCATTTTTTGGTCATTTTAATGCATAAAGTTTAGATCTTGAAAGTTTATGACTACGTTATGGATAAAGTTGGAAATTTTATCCATCTAATTATCATATTGATTCAGATCTGATGGTTGAAGACTTAATGGATAAAGTAAAGAAAAATGCACTTTTGGTCCTTTTGGAACTTAAAGACTAGATTTTGGTTGTTTGGACCATCCTAATGGATAAAGTTAGAAACTTTATCCATTATAGAGCTAGTAGGAATTAGATCTGAGCTTTGAGTGAAAGTGTAACGTCGTGATTTTTACTCCATTTTTTTTAAAAAAAAAACTTTAGCAATCCTTAAAATGCAACGGAAGACTTTATTTATTATTTTTTCAACCATTCCAAAAACCACACGTTACCATTTTCATAAACAAACATTCAACCGTTTAATTATTGCGAAAAAGTGGTTCCAAAAATAAAACCAAACGTGCTCAAGTGCCATCTTTATTAATACTAACTACCCAAAAGGAACCCAACCTCACCAAGTCATGCTCCTAAGCTACCTGTACCAATCAAAAAGCATTCAACAAAGAAACAAGTGTCAACAACCTCCTCGTGAGCCGACAAGTTGTACACAACCAAAAAAGAAACACACAATTCCCATAAGGGTCATCCATGCAAATCATGATAATAACATAGTCAAGAAAAACAAATAACATGATATCATAATTTATTTCAATCATATAGTTTTCAACTTAACTCAACCGATTATTACATATAATTTGATTCACCGTTTATTATATGTAATTTTTAATTCAACCGATTAACTACTTTGGGGTTTCTTAGGGACAGTCTACCCAACAACTTAACCCCGTTCACTACTCGTGTGCTCAGCCAGTTTAGTGCTCTAAGTGGCTCATGACTTCCACCCGAATTCACCAACCCAAGACTTCCACTTTCGCTACTCCGACTTGCAAAGTACAAGTAATTTACGGTGTCGTTCAGGATCGGTAAAAATGGAGTCAATTCTACCGATACACCTCCTCATTCCCACATGATGTTTGATCCAGCCACACCATAAATCCAACACCACTCCAGTTCCCATACACCGAGTTGCACACGAACCATGTGTCACACGAGCATCTAGAAAACTTCGTGTAACTAATCACCGTTATGGCTTAAGCACTTTCAACCCATTAGACTTGCAAGGTTCTACCCATGTCACCGTTATACCCCGCAAAAGCATGCATACACCAAAATAATCATGTTACTCATAATGCTTAAACGAGCAATTATCATGTAATGAAGTTCATTAAGTTGTCACCATACTTTATCATATAACTACCAATTCATGAAACATCATATCCGTATGCAATTTACAACTATCACATAACATGAATATCACCATATCAACCGATACCAAGGAATAACCATACATAAGATGAAAACAACATATTTTCAATAATTATCACAAGCATTTATAAAAATCTAGTATGAATCCTAATTTGCATCAACAATCCACCTATGAGATGTGGTTTTCGGTTATGCACTAAAGTCAACAAAAATTGTCGACTCACGTTATGTTTGAAGCGAGTTCTCCTTTTTAATTCAAGTCTTGACCCTTCTTAAAGTTGTCAAGGTTTCACCTAATAATCACACATACCAAGCAATCATCAAAATGGGGTCCAAGTTTCATTAACACCTTTAATTTCTTAATGGGTTACATATTTTTTCAAGTTTCACAACTTGACCACTGTTTAGTGTTTTGGTTATAAAACAGAATCTGTAACTCCGATTGAGCTGAATCCGGACTTTCTGAAAACTAGACTCGATTTCCTACATGTTATCCAGAGAGGGGCATTGGCCAATTCTGCTCAGATTAGCAGCTATAGCCCTTGCAAAATAGGGAAAAGTTGCTGTGCAGATTTCCATAATTGCCAAAAATCACCATATGATTTATGACTTGGACAAAAGATTAAAGACACACGAATTAACACACCAAAAGCTTGAATGAAGGTATTAAGACATAAATTAACTGGTTTATTAAAAGACCAAGAATTGAGTAAAAGGTGATTGAAAGTAAGATGCCCTAATGCATCAACACCAAAAATCCACATACACCAATAAAGACTTCTTTTAGTTCAAACCAAGATACATATAGGAATGAACTTTTAGGGAACTTTAGACACATATTTTGTGGTTTTCAAGTTTGTTGTTTCAGCCTCCAAGTCATGGTTTTGAAGACCAAAAATACAAACAATACTACCAAGAGTTGTGAGGACTTTCACGCTAAACTTTTGACAATCTTGGTTTGTCCAAACAACAACATAATTATCTACATATCACGGACTCTAGGGGCTGTTTTGAGGCTCATATGAAGACTTCAAGACATGATTTTTGTGAAGAGAATTCTTTACATAGGAACACATATTTTGGTGATTCAAGAATCAATAGGCAATTCACCAAAAGAAAAACAATTCAATCCATGATTATAGTAAATTCATCAAGCATGAATTCGATCAATTCATCAAATAGTAGGAACAAAAACATGATTTGAACTGAAAGAGTGCATGATTAAACTCCAACACAGCAATCAATTTGAATCTAATTGAAGTATGAACTTAATAGGAAGGAGATTCAAAGAGTTACCAAGATGAATGGCCGATTCAACAAGTTTGGAACAAGAAATCGGAGCCACAGCCCTTGCTAGTGTGATTGATACCCCACAACAAGACCGATTGGGGCTTGCTTGCTGATGTTCGCAACCTGTCCCTGCCCTCGTCTTCTTCTTTCTTTCTTCTAGTCGACGCACCCCCAGCTAGATGGGGTCGATCGATTTTTTTTCTGCTCCTTGCTCGACGATCAGAACAACTCGCCAAGAACTGATTCTTTTTTTTTCTGTCGACGTCCAGCAAGTAACGAGGCAGGGGGACGGGCTTGACTTCGCTTCTTATTTCGCACAATACAAGGAAACGGATACGGGAACAAAATCGATTCAATCCCATGGGGGGTTATATCCGATTTTCACTTCTCAACCCCTCAAATTTCGATTTTTAGCACCTTTCAACCCTAACCCTAGGAAAGTTGACAACACAAGTTTCTTTTTATGACACTTAAACCCCTCAACTTGATTTACATCCTTCCATGAGTTATAATCATCTAATTAATTTATTTCACCCTAAATTGTTACTATATATATATATATATATATATATATATATATATATATATATATATATATATATATATATATCACTAAATATTATTTAATATATTTTATTCTATGTCCTTAAAATTGACGTATCTTTACAACAATTAATTTTTGAGTGACGGAAAGCTAATAACATTAACGAAATAATTTTCGGGTCGTTACAATTCTCCCATTCTTAAAAAGATTCCGTCCTCGGAATCTCTAAGTTATTGTATCATTTTGTTCCTATTTTATCTCATTGAGTTATCCTCTTAAACGAATCAATGTCAAAGGAAAAGTGTGTTCACCATAATAGATATCACACATAACAACTTTTCACGCATTATGACTAAATCAAACACAGCCACATCAATATCTATATCGCAACTAATTGAGTCTGAGGTACTCCACAAATGAGCACATAAAAGCAATGACACCAGGTACTTACTATCACTAGCATCAAATAACATAAAAACACAGATAACACATAAACAGTTATCGAATTAACAAAGAGGGTTCCTAAAAATTACCTCATTAGTTGTCATATTGAAAGCACGAGCTTTCACCTTTGGCGCTTCATTTTTCTTCTCAACAGTACCCATTTGAACATTGGGATTGGGACAATGGGCACTTATATGACGCATCTGTCTGCAGTTATAGCACATCAACTCAGTACTCTTACAATCCTCATGACGATGTCCCATTTTACCGCGACGTCTACAGCTCACGGTACTACTGTTGCACGGACCTCCGTGTGAGGAGTGACATTTCTTACAGTACTCTAGCTTGTCGCCCTTTTTCTAATGACGACTTTCCTTCCTTGAGGAATCATATCAACCCTCCTTGCGTTTTTCCCCGGACCTCGCTGTGTTACGATCCCGAATGGCTATATCATTCTCTATCTTGCGGGCTTCATCCATGGCCTTACATAAAGTGGTCTTCAACCTCACAACTGCGTGGTACTCAAATGACAACCCCTCCACACAGTGATGAATCAACTTCTCCTCGGTTGGGCAGTAATCAGCAGCGAATTGTGACTTCTCAATGAAGGTGGTGTTATACTTAGCAATAGTCATGCTTCCTTTCTGAAGATTCAAAAAACTCTCGTTGGTCTTGTTGTATGCTACTCTCACTGCAGAAACGATCTTTCACCTTCTTACTAAGAATTTCCCAAGTCATAGCCCTCCGAGTAGCCTCGGTGAGTCGTGCGTCAATAGTATCCCACCACTCGAGTGCTTCCTTGTCAAACGTTCGCACCGCATAATTCACCTTCTGGTCCTTAGTAAATTCACCAGATCGGAAGGTTTGATCCATCTTCCTAATGCAACGAAGGCACGCCACAACACTCTCGTCTCCTTCAAAGGTAGGCGGCTTACAGTCCATGAAGGTTTTGAATGAACTCCCTCGGCGTCTGATAGCTCCAACGACCTCTTGCCTTGGCACGGAACGACTATGTGCCTCATCATCAAACGACTGATCTCCACCCTCGTTCACTCCCCCAAGTGGCAATAGTCCGGCGGCATGCATCGCCTGCCGCATCTGCTCCAAAGTCCTATCCCACTCATGGAGCTGCTCCTGAAGATCAGCAATGATGGCGGCACTTGCTGTGCTGCGTGCGCTCCGCGACGGTTGGGCTCGTGGCTGGCGGTTAATGGGTGGGGTCTGAAACATGAATGGAGGTGTCCCTGGAGTGCGGTTGTTCTGGCTGCCGCCCGGTCCTCCAGTATTCAGATTCTCCTCAGCGTTCGACATTATCCTAGTTTATAGAGAGTTTCATCATCTTCTTTTTATTTTTAGATACATATACAAATATTAGGAAGGGAAAGTTTCTAAGTAAGAATCCTACAACACTCAACACACACCCTCCCCCCCCCCTAAGTACCTAAAGGTCCTAATTGAGCCAACTAAGTTGTGAGTCTGAACATCGGCAGTTGTATTCAGTTCACTCCCAGCATGGGTCTGATACCAACTTGTAACGTCGTGATTTTTACTCCATTTTTTTAAAAAAACTTTAACAATCCTTAAAATGCAACGAAAGACTTTATTTATTATTTTTTCAACCATTGCAAAAACCACACGTTACCATTTTCATAAACAAACATTCAATAATTTAATTATTGTGAAAAAGAGGTTCCAAAAATAAAACCAAACGTGCTCAAGTACCATCTTTACTAATACTAACTACCCAAAAGGAACCCAACCTCACCAAGCCATGCTCCTAAGCTACCTGTACCAATCAAAAGGCATTCAACAAAGAAACAAGTGTCAGCAACCTCCTCGTGAGCCGACAAGTTGTACACAATCAAAAAAGAAACACACAATTCCCATAAGGGTCATCCATGCAAATCGTGATAGTAACATAGTCAAGAAAAACAAATAACATGATTTCATCATTTATTTCAATCATATAGTTTTCAACTTAACTCAACCGATTATTACATATAATTTGATTCACCGTCTATTATATGTAATTTTTAATTCAACCGATTAACTACTTTGGGGTTTCTTAGGGACAGTCTACCCAACAACTTAACCCCGTTCACTACTCGTGTGCTCAGCCAGTTTAGTGCTCTAAGTGGCTCATGACTTCCACCCGAATTCACCAACCCAAGACTTCCACTTTCGCTACTCCGACTTGCAAAGTACAAGTAATTTACGGTGTCGTTCAGGATCGGTAAAAATGGAGTCAATTCTACCGATACACCTCCTCATTCCCACATGATGTTTGATCCAGCCACACCATAAATCCAACACCACTCCAGTTCCCATACACCGAGTTGCACACGAACCATGTGTCACACGAGCATCTAGAAAACTTCGTGTAACTAATCACCGTTATGGCTTAAGCACTTTCAACCCATTAGACTTGCAAGGTTCTACCCATGTCACCGTTATACCCCGCAAAAGCATGCATACACCAAAATAATCATGTTACTCATAAAGCTTAAACGAGCAATTATCATGTAATGAAGTTCATTAAGTTGTCACCATACTTTATCATATAACTACCAATTCATGAAACATCATATCCGTATGCAATTTACAACTATCACATAACATGAATATCACCATATCAACCGATACCAAGGAATAACCATACATAAGATGAAAACAACATATTTTCAATAATTATCACAAGCATTTATAAAAATCTAGTATGAATCCTAATTTGCATCAACAATCCACCTATGAGATGTGGTTTTCGGTTATGCACTAAAGTCAACAAAAATTGTCGACTCACGTTATGTTTGAAGCGAGTTCTCCTTTTTAATTCAAGTCTTGACCCTTCTTAAAGTTGTCAAGGTTTCACCTAATAATCACAAAAACCAAACAATCATCAAAATGGGGTCTAAGTTTCATTAACACCTTTAATTTCTTAATGGGTTACATATTTTTTTTTTAAGTTTCTCAGCTTGACAACTGTTTAGTTTTTTGGTCATAAAACAGAATTTGTAACTCCGATTGAGCTGAATCCGGACTTTTTGAAAACTAGACTGGATTTCCTACGTTTTATCAAGATAGGCGCATCGGCCAATTCTGCTCAGAGTAGCAGCTACAGCCCTTGCAAAATAGGGAAAAGTTGTTGTGCAGATTTCCAATAATTGCCAAAAATCACCATATGATTTATGACTTGGACAAAAGATTAAAGACACACGAATTAACACACCAAAAGCTTGAATGAAGGTATTAAGAAAAAAATTAAGTGTATTATGAAAAGACCAAGAATTGACTAAAAGGTGACTGAAAGTAAGATGCCCTAATGCATCAACACCAAAAATCCACATACACCAATAAAGACTCCTTTTAATTCAAACCAAGAAACATATAGGGATGAACTTTTAGGGAACTTTAGACACATATTTTGTGGTTTTCAAGTTTGTTGTTTCAGCCTCCAAGTCATGGTTTTGAAGACCAAAAATACAAACAATACTACCAAGAGTTGTGAGGATTTTCACGCTAGACTTTTGACAATCTTGGTTTGTCCAAACAACAACATAATTATCTACATATCACGGACTCTAGGGGATGTTTTGAGAACTGATTTTTTTTACTGTCGACGTCCAGCAAGTAACGAGGCAGGGGGACGGGCTTGAGTTCGTTTCTTATTTCTCACAATACAAGGAAACGAATACGGGAACAAAATCGATTCAATCCCATGGGGGGTTATATCCGATTTTCACTTCTCAACCCATCAAATTTTGATTTTTAGCACCTTTCAACCCTAACCCTAGGAAAGTTGACCACACATGTTTCTTTTTATGACACTTAAACCCCTCAACTTGGTTTACATCCTTCCATGAGTTATAATCATCTAGTTAATTTATTTCACCCTAAATTGTTACTATATATATATATATATATATATATATATATATATATATATATATATATATATATATATATATATATATATATATATATATATATATCACTAAATATTATTTAATTTATTTTATTCTATGTCCTTAAAATCGAAATATCTTTACAACAATTAATTTTTGAGTGACGGAAAGCTAATAACATTAACGAAAGAATTTTCGGGTCGATACAGAAAGGTCTTAATGTATTAAGTGCTTAAAATGAAGTTTTCGATCTGGAGGTGTAGGCATGGCGTACTTACGGTTACATAACGAGTAGCCTAGTTAGACCCCGTATTCTGAAGTAAGGCTCTATGCCATGTGTAGAGATGGAGTAAGTAGCCCATAGGTCAATGAAAGTTGACCTTGACTTTCTAACCCGTTAACTTTTAGTCAACTATTAGGGTAGGTCTCAGGATCGTTAAAATGGTCTTTTTCCCTTAGAAGAGTTAGTCTTAATCTATGGACTTGTCGGGTTGAAGTTTTTACCTTGGTTTTTGACGTAAGGATGTTTTGGTGAATTGATAGTGTAAGGAGTTCGGGGGTCAGTAGCTCTAGATTGTGTTTTCTCGTTGATACCTGATTGAGGTGAGTCTTCTCACTATATTATGTATGATGTTAGTAGTCTTTGTGATACTTGAATGGAAGGCCACGAGGGTAGCCCATGACTATTGTATGAAAGACCATGGGGGAAGCCCATGGGAACTGCATGAAAGACCATGGGGTAGCCTATAACACTGGACTATAAGACCACGGGGGTAACCCATGACTTTTCAAGAAAAGACCATAGGGGTAGCCCATGGAACTTGACTGTAATACCATAGCGGTAGCCCATGGAATTTCAAGGAAATACCATAGGGGTAGCCCATGACACTTGATTGTAAGACTCTTGGGGTAGACTATGACATTCCAATGAAAGACTATGGGGGCAGCCCATGAAAATGTATGTATGGTATGTGTTATTTTAGGGAACTCACTAAGCTTCGTGCTTACGGTTTATGTGTAAAATGTTTCAGGCACTTCAGATTTCAAAAGGAAGGGCCTGAATTAATCGCACTGCATCCTCCGAATATTTATTTCGCATTGATTGTTTACAAATTACTTTGATGTTTTGTGAATACTTGACTCTGATCGTGTTTTGGAACAATAAAGGAATGGTTTTAACTTATTTAAAAATAAAAGTTTTACTTGGTATTTTTGGGACGTTACAAAATTGATTTGGGCTCGCCCAAGAATGACTCTACTATGAGTATTATGTGTAGTAAGTTCACATTACTACCAAGGCAGAATTTACATGTAAAATAAGTGAAAGGGAATTACCAAGTATCAGGACAAACTATACAAATTCATGAAGAAATGTTTCAGTAAAAATCGACCTCTACTCGATGTTTTGACCTTATCTTGAGTTCTGAAGTTCTGATTCATTTGAATCGAGATATTTTGGAAAATAGACAAGATTCCTAACAATTTTCATGTTTCATGTTTTTATTGAGTCCACTTTATTCTCCTTCAAAAAGAGTCACAAGAGACGAAGGGTATGTGTAGGTGTCCTTCTTTTAAACTTGGATGTTTGAATCATAAGTCGGACTATTAACAGCAGAAAAAAGTAGTCTGATTGAATACTTAAGTTGAATTCATAAATATTCGCAAATGCATGTATTTTGCAAAGTATTATTGTGAGGTCTAACAAAAGTATTCGTAGTATATCATAGTTGAGTAATTAGCATTCCGAGAATAACATCGGACACGATTTATGTTTATGATAGTTAGAGTTTCATGAGGATTTGAACTAAATACTCATCGAATATTAGTATAGTGTTAATTAAAATTTTTGAGAGTTCTTAAACGTTCTGAACTGTGATCTTCCTTAAATTATATAGAATCTAAGCGTTTTAATCTATCAACAACCGAATCCAAGCTCGATTGTGCATCAGTCTAACAATAATTAAACATATGTGATGAGTCTACACTTAGTTGTGGTTTGGCCCTTGTACAACCAACTTAGCTAAGGTTTTTGACCTATGTGACAATTAGGAATATCCTGTCACCGATCGTCACTTGAGATTAGCATCAAGCAATGACGATAATAGAACTTTTCATATTGAAGGAAAAATATGATCAGTTAGATAATAATAGTAGGGTAAAAAAAGAGTGACCAAAGAGTTATATCACTTTCAATAATTGTCAGTGTATTTTGAAAGTACATAACAAAATGATCCCAAGGAGATAAACATTGTAAAAATACGACTCCGATTGGAGGACTTATAATTTAATAAAAGATAAAATCAACCACGTTAATAATGCTACTAACGTCAAAATGGCACAAAGAAATCGGCTGAGTTTCGACTAACGTCACAAAAAGGGAAATCGTAGTACTTGGAGAGATAACGACTTTGAAAGGAGAAATATCAAACACGGAGTTCGTATGAAGGATATATGATTTTTAGAAAAATATAATATACGAGTTTAAAATAAAAGATAATTTGGCAACGTAATCTTAAGGAAAGTTGTAGTACTAGTAGAGACCTACACAAATCTATAAATAGGATAAGAAACAAGATTCATATAAGGAAGATATATATTTTTATAAAAGATTTAGCACCATGCTCGATGCGCACGCCTGACACCCAGATTCGTCGAGATTTGGGAGACGTGTACCATCAAAAGTGTGATACTTGGCAAACTCTGGATGGAGCCACGAAACGAGTGCACGTCGTGCATGAAGTACGCCGCACACACAACCAGTATAAATAGAGGTGCTCACTTTCTGGTTTTCTCACACCCAAAACTCTCTCTTTATCTCTCAATCCTTTTTCGAAAGTACTACCAATGACGCGAAGCTTGGGATACAATATCTTGGATGCTTCAGAAAACGCTACTAGAGTGAGTTTACGGTGTCACACCCCGACACCGTGATGGCGGAATCGTTCCGGGGCGGAGGACGTCATGCGTAGTATCACAACAGTTGTATCATAGTAAGCGAAGTAAACACAACCATTACATTATAATATTAATATTTACATTGTTCAAAAACATGATTTATACATAACATCATATAGTAAAAGTAAAAGACGTGACTTCAGAATGTTCCATCTTCTCCAAAAGTCGGCAAGAGTACCTGTCTATTGATGCCCTGCGAATACAAGCAGTTTTGAAAGAATATCAGCATAAAGCTGGTGAGTTGATAAGCATTTGGTTTTAGTGAGAAAATGCTCTTTGAATCCATTTGAAAAGTGTTCTTCAAGAAAATCCTGTATTTTCTTATGGAAAGCGGTCTTGAAAGAGTGTCTATTTGTAGAAAATAAACCATCCGTTTTAGAAAACATGTTATCCGTCCTAGAGGTAGAGATGCCAGTTTAGAAATCCTTGATTACTAACGGCATATATAAAAGTAGTTTTATTACTTAAAATAAAACAAATGAAGAAGAGAGTCCGTAAACAAAGTTAGTTTATACTTATTTGCGAGTCGTATAACGATACTTGATATGACCGAGAGACCTTTATAACGTTCTTCAGGCGTTAAGCTAAATGACATTTGTTCACCCCAGGCGTGCCCGCCTAACTGTAGCTAGCAGTGCAGGTGTGGGATTGTCAGTCCCGAATAGATCTATTCACAAATCTCACGCTCTCCCTCCAGGAGACTTTGGTTATACTAAAAGGATTTATCACTATACACCTAAGGGTACAGTATTCATAATTTTCGTTAGCAGATAGTAAAATGAAGGCTAACTTTGATAAAATGAAAAATGTACAAGTTAGAAATTTCGGGTTGTCACATCATCCCCCCGTTAGAGGGAATTTCATCCCGAAATTTGAATATAGAATACAAATCATGGATTAGAAAAGAGATGCGGATACTTCTGTTTCATTTGATCTTCGCGCTCCCAAGTGTATTCAGGTCCCCGCTTGGCATTCCAGCGAACCTTCACTATCGGGATGCGACTTTGTTTCGTTCGTTTGATCTCTCGATCCATGATTTCGATTGGTTCTTCTATAAAGTTCAGATTCTCGTTGATTTCAATCTCATCGAGAGGGATAGCAAGAGTCTCATCGGATAAGCACTTCTTCAGGTTCGAGACGTGGAAAACGGGATGAATGTTACTAAGCTCTTGAGGTAATCGGAGTTTGTAGGCTACAGGACCGATCCTAGCGAGGATCTCGAATGGTCCTATGTATCTTGGATTTAGCTTTCCACGCTTCCCAAAGCGTATCATGCCTTTCCAGGGCGAGACCTTCAACAGAACACGGTCTCCAACCTGGAATTCCAAGGGTTTTCGTCGTATGTCTGCGTAGCTCTTTTGTCTATCTCGAGAGGCTTTCAGTCGTTCTCGGATTTGGACGATCTTTTCTGTGGTTTCTCGAATGATTTCTGGACCAGTGAGAGTGCTGTCGGGGACTTGCCCCTTAGCTAGCTGCGTGTCGCCCACCTCAGCCCAGCACAGAGGGGATTTGCACTTGCGGCCATAGAGGGCTTCGAAAGGCGCAGCCTTGATGCTGGTATGGTAGCTGTTGTTGTAGGAGAACTCGACCAAGGGTAAATGGATATCCCATGACTTACCGAAATCGATGACACATGCTCTCAACATGTCTTCTAAGGTTTGTATGGTTCTCTCACTCTACCCATCTGTTTGAGGATGGTAAGCTGTGCTCATATCCAGTTTAGTTCCAAGAGCCTTCTGTAGTGACTGCCAGAACCTCGAAGTGAACCTGCTATCTCGATCGGAGATAATGGACACATGCACACCATGCAGTCGAATTATCTCTCGGATGTAGATTCTCGTGAGTCTCTCCATTTTGAAGTTTTCCTTGATTGGCAGGAAATGGGAGGATTTAGTCAGTCGGTCAACAATTACCCAGATGGCGTCGTACCCACTCGGAGATTTGGGTAATTTGGTGATGAAATCCATAGTAATCCTCTCCCACTTCCATTCAGGTATCTCTGGCTGGTGGAGTAGACCTGAGGGCTTCTGATATTTGACCTTCACCTTGGCGCAAGTCAGGCACTTGCTCACGAAGGTAGCGATTTCTGCTTTCATGTTCGGCCACCAATACAGTCTCTTGAGATCGAGATACATCTTGTCCGATCCTGGGTGAACGGAGTATCTGGTCTTGTGAGCTTCGTTCATTACAACCTCTCTGTAACCACCGAACTTTGGGGTCCAGATCCGGTCCACGAAGTAGTAAACTCCGTCTCCCTTGATCTCTAGGTTCTTTTCCATTCCTCTTAAGGCTTCACCCGACATGTTCTCTGGTCTTAAGGCTTCCAACTGAGCCTCCTTGATTTGCACGGGTAAATGGGAATGGATAGTTATGTTCAGTGCCTTCACTTTACGACCTGAGTACTCCTTCCGGCTGAGGGCATCTGCTACCACATTGGCCTTGCCGGGATGGTAGCGGATTTCGCACTCGTAATCGCTGAGTAGCTCGACCCAACGCTGTTGTCGCATGTTCAGCTCCTTCTGGTCGAAGATATGCTGCAAACTTTTATGGTCAATGAAGATAGTGCACTTGGTTCCGTAGAGATAATGTCTCCATATCTTCAATGCGAAGATCACTGCTCCTAATTCCAGGTCGTGCGTTGTGTAGTTAACTTCGTGTACTTTCAGTTGTCTCGAGGCGTAAGCAATAACTCTTCCCCGTTGCATGAGCACACAGCCTAGGCCCTGATTGGATGCAGCACAGTAGACAACGAAGTCCTCCGTCCCTTCGGGCAGAGACAGGACAGGTGCGCTGCATAGAGCCCGCTTCAACGTTTGGAACGCAGTGTCTTGTTTTTCACTCCAACAAAAGGGTACGCCTTTCTGAGTTAGAGTGGTTAAGGGTTTGACAATTCTGGAGAAATTCTGGATAAACCTGCGATAGTAGCCAGCGAGACCCAAGAATTGACGGATTTCTATGGGTGTCTTCGGTGCTGACCAGTTCTCTATCGCTTTGATTTTGGAGGGGTCCACGTGTATGCCTTCTTCGCTTACCACGTGACCTAGGAAGGTTACTTTTCGAATCCAGAATTCGCACTTGGAGAACTTTGCGTAAAGCTTCTCCGTCCTTAAGGTTTCCAACACCGATCTCAAGTATTGTCGATGATCTTTCTCACTTCTGGAATAGACAAGTATATCGTCGATGAACACGATGACGAACTTGTCCAAGAAAGGACGGCACACCCGGTTCATCAGGTCCATGAACACAACCGGTGCGTTAGTTAGACCGAAGGGCATAACTACGAACTCGTAGTGACCATATCGAGTCCGAAATGTTGTTTTAGGAACATCACCCTCATGGACTCGCAGCTGATGGTACCCTGATCTTAAATCTATTTTCGAGAAGTAGCTGGCTCCCTAAAGTTGATCGAAGAGGTCGTCGATTCGAGGAAGAGGGTAACGGTTTTTTACTGTGAGCTTGTTCAACTCCCGATAATCGATACACATCCGAAAGGATCCATCCTTCTTTTTCACGAACAAGATCGGGGCTCCCCAGGGTGTGGAACTCGGTCTGATGAATCCTTTGCTGAGCAGCTCATTGAGCTGACTAGATAGCTCCTGCATTTCTGCTGGTGCTAGGCAATATGGAGATTTAGCTACGGGAGTAGCTCCGGGGACTAAGTCGATGCGAAACTCGACTTGGCGTTCAGGAGGGATTCCCGGAAGATCTTCGGGAAAGACATCGGGAAAGTTGCAGACTTCGGGGATGCTCTCGAAGTCTTTAACTTCCTGCTTCTCGTTGATGACATGGGCTAGGAATGCATAACACTCCTTTCGTAGGAGTTTCTGAGCTTTGATGCACGAAATGATGCGAAGGTTTGAACTGAGTTTATCACCGTAGATCATGAGGGTTTCTCCGGAGAGAAGATTGAGACGGATAGCTTTTTCGTAACAAAGAATATCAGCACAATTGGGGCTCAACCAATCCATGCCGATGATGACATCAAAGCTTTTTATAGAGACTGGCATAAGATCGATGGGGAATGAATGGTCGTTCAGAGTGAGGATACAACCCACGAATATCTCTTTAGTGCTCTCTTTCTCACCGTTAGCCATTTCGACGGTAAACGTTTCGGTTAAAGGTTGGGATTTATGTTTAAGAAAATGCTTGAATGCATGACTAACAAAACTTCTTTCAGCACCAGAGTCGAAAAGAATGCTTGCATAAGAGTTATCGAGGAGGAACGTACCCGTCACAACGGTAGGGTCAGCCACGGCCTCCTCTTGCCCCATAGATGGTACTCTTCCGGTGTTGCCAGTTGTTGCTGCCTTGGGGTAGTTCCTCTTGAAATGCCCGACTTCCCCACAGCCATAACAGGCTTTACCGACACCTGCTCCAGAGGCCTGATCGGTTGGTTGGACTGGTGTTCTGCAGTATCGGGTCGTGTGTCCCTTCCTTCCACAGTTGTTGCAATTCAAATCACGGCAGGGTCCGTGATGATGAAAAGCACACTTGTTGCACAGAGGTAGTTTCCCTGAATACCCACCGGTAGAAGCTTGGGTGGTTGAAGCAGCAGTGAGATTAGTAGTAGGCGTAGTAGCAGCGTGGACTGCCACTGTTTGTTGCTTCTTGGAGGGTTCCTGCGAAGACTGACCATTTCTATGCTTCCAGAATTTTCTCTTCTCACCACTCCCTTTATCCGGTTCGGGAGTGACGGTCGCTTCATTGAGATCGACTCCATGATCGATCAGAGTCTGCGCCAGACACTTAGCGCTGTCGAAGGTGTTTGGCCTAGCAGCCAAGACATTTCCTTTGGTCGGCTGGGTCAGCCCCCAAATGTATCTTTCAATCTTTTTGCTTTCCGAAGTGACCATCCCTGGACAGAGAAGTGCTAGGTCTTCAAACCTAGACGTATAAGCAGCAATGTCGGAACCCTTCATCTTTAGGTTCCAGAGTTCGTGCTCCAGTTTCTAGATTTCGCCCCGTGGGCAGTACTCAGCAAGCATGAGCTCTTTCAAGCTCTCCCAACCCATAGCATTTGCTATTGGCAGGGTTAGGGACTTGACCCGACCATTCCACCAGGTCAATGCTTTGTTGGCAAAAGTGCAAGCGGCGAATTTCACCTTGTTAGCTTCAGAACAAGAGCAGATTTCGAAGATGGACTCAATCTTTTCAATTCATCGAGTCAGGGCAATAACACCTCCAGTGCCGTCGAAGGACGCGAGTTTTGCGTTCATGAATTCTTTATAGGAGCACTTCTTCTGGTGTCCCTAACCACCTTCCTGATTCTGGGGATGAGTACCACTTCCTTGCCCACTAAATCCACCAGAATTAACTTGTGCCATCGCAGCAGTCACAGCGGCAGTAACAGCTGCTTGGAACATAATGGGATCGAACTGAGGGGGCGGTGGTGGTGGTGGAGTGTCGTTGTTCCTTCTGATAGGTCTTCTTCGGGGAGGCATCTTGTTCTAAAATGAATCAGGAAGAAGAGGGTGGTAAGTCCTCTGAATCGAACCAAGAGATATGAAGCAAGAATATATCTCATCTTGATAATAAAGTGTTCTACCAAGCGATAAGCAAGGGAAAGTTATTGATGCAAGTAAGTTATCGCTAAGAAACGAATAGGTAGCAACACTAGGAACGAATTTCTACAATGTATTCGGCTCTGACTAAAATACTCCTATAGTATTTTAAGTTGTATGGATACCGGGTAAGTTTTAGGCCTGTTGCAACACCAAAGTCACTCCCAAACACATGTTGGTCATGTCTCGAATAAATATAGTTGATCAGGCTATATTGACCCTATGCATGATTACATAACTGCCCAGGTTTAACCGCAGTGTTCAACATCCAAAATACTTTTGTTTTGTTCCACTTAAGACACGGCATCTGGTACTTGGGTATACTTGTATACTTTTTGTAAAAATACTTATATTTTAGAAGTATACTTTTAGTTTAGAGCACTTAGGCCTCTTAATGTTTATAGTTGTATACCATGTAAGGTTCGGTATACTTAGTTCACTATAAACAATAGCTCTGATACCAATCTGTCACACCCCGAAACCGTGATGGCGGAATCGTTCCGGGGCGGAGGACGTCATGCGTAGTATCACAACAGTTGTATCATAGTAAGCGAAGTAAACACAACCATTACATTATAATATGAATATTTACATTGTTCAAAAACATGATTTATACATAACAGCATATAGTAAAAGTAAAAGACGTGACTTCAGAATGTTCCATCTTCTCCAAAAGTCGGCAAGAGTACCTGTCTATTGATGCCCTGAGAATACAAGCAGTTTTGAAAGAATATCAGCATAAAGCTGGTGACTGCCTAGAGGGTTATCCCAAACTATACCCATTATAGTTTATTAGAGTTGACCTGGAAAATGCTTTGTAAAACCTTTCTGAAAGCTATGAAGTTGGATTTCCAAAATAGAAGTTTCCCTTATGTTCAACATATTACAAAGAGAGATAAAATATCCGAATATGTTATTAAACGTGGAAATCGTCGGACTGCATTAATAAGTTTAAAACTTAATAAAGTACTTTGAGTTTGGCTTATATTCCCCCCTGAAAACATTAAAAACACGGAAAATGTAGGGGTATGAACTCACAGTTTATCGTAGGATCCGAAAGCACAATTGGTTACGAGTGTTGAGTGTCAACCGATGTTTCGAACACGAGTGGATCCTATTAACATATGATAACACATATGTGTGTTAGAATTAGGGTGTTTCATGGCTAAACATGACGGGAAATCACCCTAAAGACTTGGAAATGCTTGTCGGGACCCTATATGATCAAATAAGGGAGGTGTACAACCATTTGAGTGGGTGTGCGGCCAGGGTGTGCGGCCAGGTTGTGTGTGCGGTTGCACACAGGAGTGTGCGGCCGTACAGAGGGTGTGTGCGGCCGTACACAGGAGTGTGCGGCCGTACACTCCTCATTTGAGCCTGAAAATGTCGATTTTGGAGGTGTTTTGAGGTGTTCTAGTGCTAATACCAAGTCCAACTAGCAAATGGAGGCCAAACTCTTCACCTTGGAGAGTCTTTAAGGCGTGTGCGGCCACCTTATGAAGGTGTGCGGCCGTACACCTTCAAAGGATGAAGAACACGAAGAACACTATGAGTTTTAAGCTTAGATTCAGGTGTCTTACCAATATAGCAAGCTGAATGATGGAGTGCTTCACGTTTTTGAGGCCCTTAGAGTGTTCTTGGATGATGTTTCTAGAGAGAGAAAGTAGAGAGAGAGTAGGGTGCAGCCAAAAGGAAAAGAGTGAATGAAGGTGGTCTCCTCCAATATATAGGGTCGGGTGTGAGGCTGGAGGGTGTGTGTGGTTGGGTGTGCGGCCGCACACACCTTCTTTGATGTGTTTGGACCGATTTTGTGATGCTACACACTTTCTAACCCTTCCTAAGACTCATATACATGTTATACTAAGCCTAGAACACTCATATAGACCCATAATTTTCGTTATAAGATAGTAAAATGAAGGCTAACTTTGATAAAATGAAAAATGTACAAGTTAGAAATTTCGGGTTGTCACATACGGCCCCAATTTCACTATTTTAAATATTTTACGAGGGGCAATACATGATTATCAAAATGTATTTATATACATAAATATAAATCGTTTTATAAATCTTAAAGCCTTAGGATAATGTAGCTATAGATACTATGCCTAGTTGTAAGCTATGATATTATATCTAAGAGTTATGATGCTCAATAATGTAGGAATAGGTAATACCTAGATGTTATAATGGCCAAATACCTAGTATAACATAGTACCTAGAACTAATGCTGGTGAAATATAAGGATATGCATTCTCCTGATCATTACGCTGCCCAAATATCTGAAGGGTTTTGAGCATTCTAACACTCCTGTGGTGTACATGCAACCCTATAAACCTTGGATCTATGTTTTCTCTATTATACATGCAAATATTCAATATTCCAAGGTTTCATCCTAACTAGCATAATAAGAAGTGTATACACTACAAGAATCTAGTAGAATGACATACCTTTTGATGGAGCTTGAAGTCTTGAACCTTTAAGAGCCTAGTTCCTCAAGTGTTGCACCTCAAATGGTTCACACAACACCAAGAACCCTTGGAATAACTAGAGAATAAGGATACTTGCACCAAATTGGTTTTGCCCTCTTGTGTACTATACACTAGTGCTTAGCCCTCATTTTATGAACCGTAGACCTCTTTATATAGTGTGGAGGATTAGGGTTACATTCATGTAAACCCTAATACCCATGACTTTTCATTTCCATAGGATCCATGGGTTAAACACTCCATGGATTATCCATGAAAGCTTAGCCCAACCTAAATGAACTTGGCCCATACTATATATATATATATATATATATATATATATATATATATATATATATAAGAGTCCATATTTAATTAGTTCCTTTTGATCACCAAATTAATTCTAAATTAATTCTTGATCAATACTAATTAAATAATGTGATTTCATATTAATATATTAGAACTTATAATATATTAATATAAATCATAAGTATCCTTTTTCTCATTTTGTCTATCCAATTGTTCCGATGCCATGCAACCCAAATGGACCATGCCAAATCGGGTCAAGTACATACCAATTATAGTTATGGACTTAGACACTAATCCAACAGTCTCCCACTTGGATAAGTCAAAAACTATTATTGCGTATGACTCCAAAACCCAATTAGCAATCAGATTCAACATGCGATTGAAATCCATCATCGCGATCAGATTCAGCATACTCTTCTTTTAAGCTTCCTTCCCTTTGCTTGTTCCTGCCATACATCAAAATGTAACCGAGTGACATTTTGTATTAAGAATCATCAATTAGGAACTTAACAGAGTTAGATAGTGGACTTACCTAAAGCGGAGTCAACCTTTTTGACTTTACCATCCTCATGATATTTCAGGTAAATAGGGCAGCTTCGCAACCAATGCCCCTTCCTTTGGAAATAGAACCATATGGACTCCTTGGTAATGGGACTATCTCAGACTTAACCTTTCTCTTTACCATTTGGTCAACCGAGTTGACTATAGCCGATCCCTTTCCATTGGGAAGAGAAAGCTTTTCTGGATATCCAATGTTACCATTGTCAATGTCCACGGAAGTTTGGGAAGTTGATATTCTAATAAAATTTGCTTTACCAGTGCTCCAAGTCATTGCTGATTCAACAACATCAAGCAAATAGGTAAGATCATTAAGGTTCATGTCATAGTCTGTTACATAGTAGTCCTTTAAAGAACTCACTATGTGACATAGAAAGTGATTGAAGAACCTAGTCAACAACCAACTTCCTCAAGACTTTGACACCCAATTCTCCCGGCTTGTCAATATGTGACTTCATCTCCAAGATGTGAGCACACATAAACTTTGCTTGCCAATAGGGCTTAAGTGACCTTGAACTATTCACGAACTTGTGGGATAGGGAGAATAATTGGAGGAGGTGGAGGAAGAGAAGTATGATTTCCATGAGATTTGGGAAGATCATAGTTGTCTGAACCAGACATCTACAATGGGAGAAATTCAAGTTAGTTGATTTAAGTCCTTAATAGAACACCCAATATGAAATATTAAGGCTAGGACCCAACACAATATTTTATAACTTGGAAGAGGGATGCCGTAATCCAAGCTATAAAATATTTGAAGGTAGGCGAATGACGATTCACGAATTTCCACAATGAAAAACGAAATAGGTATTAGGTTTTAATTGGTTTGAAACTCCTAGATCTTTTGAGATTCATTTAACTCTTCAATGGCATGTTTCAATCTCGATTGTGCCCTCTCAATTTTTGTGACTGGGATGCCGAGGATCACAAAACAAGGTGTGAATAACCATGCAAATATACTTGATACCCTTAATATTTATCACTTAATCGATGTGTCGGTTAACCACACGCGCTCCACCGATCCTATGATAAACATTAAGTTACCTTTTTCCTACCTTGTTAAATCCAAGCTAGTGTGCCGGTTAACCACACGCGCTCCACTACCGACTTAAGCGAAGTGCAAAGTGTAATTTCATGGGTTAGCACCAAATTCACATTTTCCTAAAGTAACTAAGATTGAGAATTTATAAAAGGTTTAATTACTTTATATTTATCATTATACTTATAATGAAGGGAGAATTAGAGTCTTGTCCTACCCGTTCGGATAACGACCCTCCACCAGTCAAGGAAGCGGTGGGTGAGAGTGGACACCCATTAAACTGCCATTTTATAGGCAATAACCTTATACCCCCCTTTATAGACCGACTTCGTGAATGAGGCCTACTAACGGTAAAACTGACTTTTTTCTTATGCATATTTATATTATTAACTTATAATACTATAAAGTATAAGGGTTGAATTTTAACTTTTTAAATTCTAAGGGTTTAACTTGGAATTAAAGTATTCATGAGGGGAAACTTTACAAATTTCAAAACTTGAGGGAAAGTTTTGAACTATTCAAAAACTTTTGGATTTTTCATAACTTATGAGTTTAATTAAGGTTTTAAAAACTTTAATGAAGAGACTCTTGAAAATCCATAACTTGAGGACAAGTTATGAAGTTCATAAGACAAAAAGACTCTTCAATTGTGTAACCTATGAATTTTAATGGATCTTTAAAAGAAATGACTTTCGGTAGTCCATAACTTGAGGAAAAATTATGGACTCCATTAAAAAACATTTAGATCTAGAATTAACTAACAACCAATTTGGAAATAATTGCTATGATCTACCAAAACTCATAAGTGTATGAACAATCATATCAACAATTTCAAGAATTACATAAACACACATAAAATTGAAAATTTGATAACAACCTTTGAAATTAGTTTACCATAATCATTACCACATCAAAAACAGGTTTTATAAGTCCAAAACAGTTTAAGGTAATGATTCTAGACCAATTCCAGCCGTAAAACTCGAAGATATGCTGTCAGGGGTCCAACTCGTCGAGTGCATGAACCAACTCGACGAGTTGGATGAATTTAGGCATGGACTCGTCGAGTCCCTTAATGGACTCGGCGAGTCAGCTGTCCAGACAGCATACAAACTTCGATTTTCAGCAATTTGTATCAAGTATACAAGAAAACAAACCTAGGCTTTGATATCACTGAAGGGTTTTGAGCATTCTAACACTCCTATGGTGTACATGCAACCCTATTAACCTTGGATATATGTTTTCTCTATTATACATGCAAATATTCAATATTCCAAGGTTTCATCCTAACTAGCATAATAAGAAGTGTATACACTACAAGAATCTAGTAGAATAAAATACCTTTGGATGGAGCTTGAAGTCTTGAACCTTTAAGAGCCTAGTGCCTCAAGTGTTGCACCTCAAATGGTTCACACAACACCAAAACCCTTGGAATAACTAGAGAATAAGGATACTTGCACCAAATCAGTTTTGCCCTCTTGTGTACTATACACTAGTGCTTAGCCCTCCGTTTATGAACCATAGACCTCTTTATATAGTGTGGAGGATTAGGGTTACGTTCATGTAAACCCTAGTACCGATGACCTTTCATTTCCATAGGATACATGGGTTGCACACTCCATGGACTATCCATGAAAGCTTAGCCCAACCTAAATGAACTTGGCCCATCTTATATATATATAAGAGTCCATATTTAATGAGTTCCTTTTGATCACTAAATTAATTCTGAATTAATTCTTGATCAATACTAATTAAATAAAGTGATTTCATATTAATATATTAGAACTTATAATATATTAATATAAATCATAAGTATCCTTTTTTCTCATTATGTCTATCCAGTTGTTCCGATGCCATGCAACCCAATTGCACCATGCCAAATCGGATCAAGTACATACCAATTATAGTTATGGACTTAGACACTAATTTAACAATATCCAGTTATGAAATTCACCATAATTAGGGTATGCACATGTATCGCAAAATAAAATATATACATATACATAAAAAATAATTATGAGATCCAATAGATATAATGATCAAATATAAAATCAAAGGGGTTTATATTATGATAATTATAGGAAATCACTAAGAAAGATAAAAGATAAAAGATAAAAGACAAAATACCTAAGGTTAATACATTAGTGAGCTGTTAATATTCTTCTTTACCCTGATTAAATTCGGTTAGTCCGATACCTATAATCGTTAATATTGTTAGAGCTAGGAAGATTTGTATATATCTGTACGAGGATTGACACCCCCACCTGCGATTGCTAGCTACAATCCCGACATTATAACTTTCTTATTACTTACTATTCGACGTCTGATGATGCATCGTGGCAGGGAAATCACTAGTCAAATAGTGTTGAATATGGGGGCTCATCGGAATAGATTACAACCACCTTAGAGATCCAACTACCATTAGGGACGCCTTAGAATGGTAGATAAAATACGTTAGGATTAATTAAATATTCTACAAAGATAGTAAATTAGGATTAATAAAAAATCCTAAAAGATAATACGCTAGGGTCGTTAGATATCCAACAGAGATAGTAAATTAGGATTAATAAAATATCCTAATAGATAATAAGATAGGATTGTTACATATCCTACAAACATAGTAATTTAGGATTAATAAAATTTCCTAACAGATAATAAGATAGGATCGTTAGATATCCTGCAAAGATAGTAAATTAGGATTAATAAAATATCCTAAAAGATAATAAGATATGATCATTAGATATCCCACAAAGATAGTAAATTAGGATTAGTATAATGTCTTAAAAAGATAGTAATTCTATAGGTAATATAATAAAACATAGAAAAACAGGAACTTAAAAATCATAAAATTTCTAGAATGTTATCAAAAGAGTTTATTGTACATTTACCTCAAAACCTATGAACTCATCAACATGAAGTTGACGTTTTCAAAAATAGCATGTACTCTTAGGATGGAGTAGAGATCAAATAAAGAAAAGATTATCATCTCGAAGACATGTAGGTTTATATTTAAATAGGTAGTTATGGTTGGTGCTCTGTGATTTTGGAAATATATGTACCATCACCACTCGGCATTTCCGCCAGCGGCTGGGGAAGGTGTGACAGAATGGTATCAGAGCTAGTTGCTATAGCGAATTAGTATTTCTTTAGGAATTACGACTATAGCTTAGGACATATACTCCGATTACGTTTGCTCTCAAACATATAAATAAAAGTACTACTATTAATTACCTTACTGATAGACTACATATGGGAGAGGTGCCTAGGCTGGAACTGTCGCCTTGGTTTGTAGGATTTCAGAACGGCTATATGCCAAAATGGTCATGCCCTCCAACTTTTCCTACCTGGCCGATCCCTAGTTGATAGTTTAGAAGTACAAAACAATTATAGCCGCCAATCTTAAATAAAGTAAACATATCAAGAATACAATATAAAAGTCAATTATCTAAGCGGGTACAGTATGTAAAGGTTGAATCACTCCTAAACATAGCCTGATCAACTATGTTTAGTCATAACTGAACCAATACATCAACTGAATTAGGGATAGCTAAACGATAAAATAGAAACCATATATATACAAACACAAATTGAAAAGCATACATAATTGTGTCAAATATATCCCACAAAATAAGCAAAAATAAGTCTCAAAATACACAGTATCAACCAAAATACATCAACCTACTCATCGTTACTCTCATACTCACCCTCCTCGTCCTTCGTGCCCTCTTTACTGTCGTCATCAGTATCCCCGGGATGTTTGCCTGAAGTGCCAACACCATCGTGACCAACACCCCGTAGCTGAGAAGGGGGTGGAACAGTAGGACCCACCTGAGCAAAAGGTGGATGATCCATCCCTAAATGCTGAATCACCCCAGCAATCGAAGCCATGGTCCCGTGATGCTCCTTCCGTGCAACAACTAGATATTGCATCATGTCACGTAGAGTTGGCTCCGGATGATCAGGATCCACGTGTCTAGGTATTTCACACCTCATGAAGGCAGACTCAAGGATGTCATTTGGCTCCACCTACTAGATCGGCTACACGATATCATCATCCGGGATCCTCCACTACTTCCCCACTCCTCGAACCAACACCTGCATCTTCCTTAGAGCGGTAGTACCCATCTCTCAGAAAGGCATATGAACCATATCGATAGTGTCAACCTCATAAGATAGGGCCAACCGAGTAACCCAATGACCTTTGAAAATCTTGCTCAAAAGTGTGGAACCTAGAGCCATGCCAGATAAGTAGAGAGCAAGAGCAAAGGGAATATGGAGACGAACCTCGGCCAGAGTGAGGCACCACATATAGAAGAGGTCACAAGAAGGAACCTTGTCACAATCCTCACGGTGAAAAATTGTAGAAGTGGCCAATCAGTGGATCAACCGATAAATAGGAGACCAGAAGGCACTCTCATTGGTGGTCCTGGAAACATAAGTCCCCTTAGCGTGACCCCAGACCTGCATGTAGCTATACTCCTGTGGGGGCTCAGTAATAGAGCTATTAAGTTAGGAATAAAAATGAGGACTTAGAGTCTCCTCAGCTGTATAAATCCATAGACGCCTCCCCAACTCGATCAAGCTACAGTAGCGGGATACACCTCCTAGGTGGAAAGTAAAGAACGATCTACCAGCCCAACTCGTCGACCCCTTGTCGAAGCGGTCAGTCGAAAAGAACTCCCAACATAGCTCTTTAAAGATCTCCTCCCAAACCCCAACAATGCTCCGACATCCGTGGCAGACAAAAAGCTCAAGACCACTATCATCCTGCAATACACGGGTAAAGAACGGCCCTAGTCGATCCATTAACTGAGTCTCGTCCGCCACTCTCCGGGAAAGAGCCTAGGGAATACTAATCTTCTTGGACAGAAGAGCAGTTAGAAGAGAAACAAAAGAACTTCCATCAGGAAGATCATCGGGGAACTCTAGGAAAGGATGTGAAGGCCGGTTAGGAGGTAACTGACCCGCAGCTTGTCGACCTCGTTTTTCCATATCTATAATGAAATAGAAAAAATATAGTTAGCAATAAGCTAGATTAGTTAAATCCAGTATAAAGCGTTGATATGGACCAGACATGCATGGTGCGCATTGTATGCAACTGCACGCGACGCGCATTCATCTGCATAGCATGCTCCAAGAACACAAAGAACAACAAGCATGGTAACCTACTGTTTCTTACAATTTTCAACACAAAAACCATATAGGCATGTTCGACTAGGCTTCTAGAACACAAATAAGTAACCCATGTCATCTAAAACATCACTAATTTACAGATTTAGCTAAAAACTTAGAAATATTTTTGAATTTCAAAAATTTAAAATGAGGATCAATGGATGAAGTAAACCAGAAATTGAGTGTTTAGGAAGTAAAATTGGTAGTATAAGATGCTAAATTACTAATCTATTGCACAAAAGCTAACCAAAAATTCATCAATTGATAAAAACCTCAAAAAGCCTAAAAATCGAAATTTAGCCTAAATTAGGATATAGGATTAAGAATAGAAGTTACCTTGAAGTAAAGGAGTCAAAGAAGATGAAGGAATTCAAGATTGGAAGCGGGTGTGCGAAGCGTGTGTCATACGAGTGAGACCCAGTCAAGACAAATCAGGGGGACTAAGGGAATGTTGTAGAAGTGTAGAATGAAGCAAAAATCAACTTTAATGTTGATCTGATGCAAGTACGCAACACTCACGTCGTGCGCCCGACGCGCACATTCAAGATTTATAAAACTGCTACTTTTCATAACCAAAAACTTTAGATACCCTAGATATTAAAAATATTTAGCAATTTAATCTAATTAGAAGATTAAGAGCAAGGAAGAGAGATTTCCTTGAAATAATAAGAGATTCTCATAATAAAAGTTGCTAGGAAAGCAACAATAGAATGTTACAACAAGGAAAACGACAAAGTATTTAGTTAAACAAGTGATATGGAGACATGTTGCTTGGAAAGAAACTATAGTACCCTAAAAACAGAAAAATTAGTGTTAACCCCATTAGGAACAACAAGTAACCTTCTTGCTGTTGTTTCAGGACAACAACCCTACAATGTTAACCTTGATTGACCCGACCACTATTTAGAACATGATTTAACGTCAAGTCTCTTATGCATTAGGGAATATCAAATCTAATAAGGACGAGGTAAGCAGTAAGAAAGGTAGTCAAATGACAAGAACCTATCAGGATTTTCTTAACAGTAAGCCAAGATCTTTTTATGGAGACAGGGGAGTAGATAGTTTGATCCACTGGACAAAAGAGATAGAGAACAAGTATGCTAGTGAACATAGAGTTAAGTTCGCAACATGTACGTTCATGGGAAGATCTCTCCTCTAGTGGAGTATTCAGGTCAAGGCTTTGGGCATAGAAAAAGCCTATGCAACTCCATAGGAAGAGTTAAAGAAGCATATGATAAATGAATTCAGTTCTGGAAGACACGTGGCATGAGCAGCGCATAAATTCAATGATCTGATCACCAAGGAATCACGCCTAGCTTTCTATACGTTAAACTTTGAGTACCTAGTCACCACATGACCTCAGTTAGTCAACTCAAAGATCCAGAAAATCAAAGCATATCTCGAAGGGTTAGCTCCCCATATCAGATTCGAGGTTCAATCACACTAGCCGAATACCTACGAGAACTAAATATTAAGCATTCAGTATCAAGGACCCTGTGCCCCAGAACCCAAGAAGGAGTAAGAAGAAGTAAAAAGAACGTAAGAAGAGGTGGGAAGGAATCATCAAGGGCAAATCTAGTCGACCCTTGTGGAATGAAATAGAAGAAAGGAAGCCTCGTAAGAGATCACTCACTTCACCAAGGGGATACTTAGAAAGACTCACATTGTGCAGTAATTGCGGGTTTCATCAGGGAAAATTTCAGAAGTTTAGGTGTAATAACTACGGAAGAGCAGGGCACATCGCCAACATCTGCAAGAATCAACCAAGCCAGTAGAAGGAAATATTGGGTGTTAAAATAAAGAGGTTTAGGAAAATGTCTCATAGGAACGATTATATTTAAACATGGGAATTGGAAACCCTTGAAATTATATTCAACATTATTATATATAAAGATCTACTTTGAATACATGTAGAGATAGACAAATAATCATAAAAATCCTTCCAAAAATCCACACTAATATAACGATTTAAGGTTTAGGTTTCCTATTGGTGTAAAATAAGGATAAAATCAAATTGGATTTCAAAAGACAAATATTAGATTCTAATGATAAAGTTGACGAATTAGAAGTATGAAACTAAAAAGGAAATTTAGTTGTACAAATAATTAAGAAAAATAAATCGATTCCTAATTAAGAAATTGGTCTCCCCTAATGAGATCTTCATAAGGTCCGAAATTCGGGATTAAATTCCCAAACAGGGGGAAAATGTGACAATTGGGAATTTCCTATCATCAATCGTCACTAGAGATTAACATCAACCAATGTTGATAATAGAACTTTTCATATTGAAGGAAAAATATGATCTGTTAGATAATAATAATAATAATAGGGTCAAAAATGAGTGACCAAATAGTTATATCACTTTTAATAATATAGTCAGTGTATTTGGAAAGTACACAACAACGTGATCCCAAGGACATAACCGTTGTAAAAATCTGACTTCGATCGGACGAGTTATGAATTTATAAAAGATAAAATCAAACGCATAAATAACGCTATTAACGTCAAAATGGCATAAAGAAATCTGTTGAGTTTCGACTAACGTCATAAAAATGAATATGGTAGTAGTCCGAGAGATAAGGACTATGAAAGGAAAATGGTCAAAAATGGAGTTCGTATGAAGGAGATACGATTTTTAGAAAAATATAAACTGCGGGTTAAAAATAATATTTAAAATTTGGCAACGCAGCCTTAAGGAAAGTTGTAATACTAATAGAGAGCTACATAATTATATAAAGAGGGTAAGAAACAAGATTCATATAAGGAATATATGAACTTTAATAAAAGTTTTATTGGTGGACACGAAGTGCGCGCCATGCTTGGCACACACACCTAACACCCAGATACGTCGAGATTATGAGACGTGGACCATCAGAAGTTGACATATGCCAAACTCTGGCTGGAGCCACGAAGCAGGTGTACGTCACTTATGAAGTGCGCCGCACGCATAACCACTATAAATAGAGGTGCTCAGTTTCTAGTTTTCTCACACCCAAAACTCTCTCTTTATCTCTCTATCCTTTTTTAGAAATACTCCCAATGTCATGAAGCTTCGGATGCAATAACTTGGATGCTTCAAAGTACGCTACTAGAGCGAGTTCATGCCTCCAATTTCACTATTTTAAATGTTTTACGAGGAGGAATACATGCTTATCAAATTACTTTATGAAAATATATTTATATCCATAAATGTCAATCGTTTTGTAAAGCTTAAAGCCTTAGGATAATGTAGCTATGGATACTATGCCTAGTTGTAAGCTATGATATAATACCTAAGAGTTATGATGCCCAATAGTCTAGGAAGATGTAATACCTAGATGTTATAATGGCCAAATCCCTATGATAACTTAGTAGCTGGAACTGATGTTGGTCAAATATAGGGATATACACTATACCTAATCATTACTCTGCCCAAATATCCAGTTATCAAATTAACCGTAATTAGGGTATGTATACGTTTCACAAAATAAAATATATACATATAATCGTTAATAATGCGAGAGCTAGGAAGATATGTATAGATCTATACAAGGATTGATACCCCTACCTATGATTGCTAGCTACAATCCCGACATGATAACTTTCTTATTAATGACTATTCGACGTCCGAAGAAGCGTTGTGGTGGGAAAATCACTAGTTAAACAACATCGATTATGGGGGCTCATGGTAATACATTACAACCACCTTAGAGATCCGACTATCATTATGTACGCCTTAGAATAACATACATAATACGTTAGGATTAGTTAAATATCCTACAGAGATATTAAATTAGGATCATAAAACATCCTAAAAGGTAGTAAGACAGGGTCGTTAGATGTCCTACAAAGATAGTAAATTAGGATTAATAAAATATCCTAAAAGATAATAAGATAGGATCGTTAGATGTCATACAATGATAATAATTTATGATTAATAAAATATCCTAAAAGATAATAACATAGGATTGTTAGACATCCTTCAAATATAGTAAATTAGGATCGATTAATAAAATATCCTAAAAGATAATAAGATAGGATTGTAAGATATCCCACGAAGATAGTAAATTAGGATTAGTAGAATGTCCTAAAAAGATAATAATTCCAGAGGTAATATAATAAAACATAAAAAACCAGTTACTTAAAAATCATAAAATTAATAGAACGTTTTCAAAAGATCTTATTGTACATTTAACTCAAAACCAGTGAACTCACCAACATCAAGTAGACGTTTTCAAAAATCGCATGTGTTCCTAGGATGGAGTAGATATAAAATCAAAAAAAGTTAATCATCTCGAAGACATGTAGGTTTATGTTTAAATAGGTAGTTATGGTTGGCGCTCTGTGATTTGGGAAATCTATGTACCGCCACCACTCGACATTTCCGCCAGCGACTGGGGAAGGTGTGACAACCTAGAACATTGCGTTATATTACTATTCGGGCGTTGGAGTTTATATATGTATATATGTATAACCCTATATATGTAGGTTAAGGAATATATCCAACCTAAGAGAGTAAGCCCTAGTCTATAGTCGTGCTTTCCTAAGAAAGTACTATTTCATTATTGCCAATAGCTTCGATACCAATCTGTCACACCGGTAGCCGTCGGCAGAATCATCAAGGTGCACGACATAAATCAGTGGTCACAATTATTGAACTTACATTGAATAGTACAAATATAATCTTCTATTATTACCGAAATAGAAATTACATTGACAATGACTATTGCTAAATCGCGACACATGCCTAACATTTTGGAGTTTACAAAGGTATGCTGCAATAACAAAGAGGTTTCTATGAAAACTCTTTTGACCTATTAATAAACATGAGAATACATGCATTAAGATACATCAACAAAAGTGGTTGGTGAGTTCTATAGGTTTTGACATATTATATTTTATAAGCAAATGTGTTTTATGAAAATTTATCTGGTGAACCAGATTTAACAAATATGTACTTTTCTATCAAAAAATATAAAAATAAATGAATTGTAAAAGTGTATTTAGACTCATTTAGAAATATCATTTGTTCAAATCTGAAAGTACAAAATTGGTGAATATATAGGCAAATCAAACTTATATCAAATTTTCATGGCTCTCATGACCATAATGCATTTTTATATAAAGATTTTTGAATACGAAATTATATAAAAATAAGGCATGGTACCTTTTCTGAAAACATAGAATAACCAGCTTTACTCTATAAATATCGTACAAAATTTTTTGTAGTATATATATATATATATATATATATATATATATATATATATATATATATATATAAAACTCATGGATTTTAAGTTGATAAAACTTGTAAGGTTGTGTCCTAGTAGTTATTAAGTGTTCTCTTACTTAATATGGGAACCGACACTTAAACAGTGGGGCAAAATCATCCCACATAAACATGGTGGTTTTGTGCAAAAACAAAGGGTTTATATAAATAACTTATTATGTGTAAGTTAATAAACCTTGTTCAATCATGTCATGATATTAATTAAGTGTTATGTGACTTAATATCTGGTATTGACACTTATCGTTTTGAGTCAAAAACTATCCCACTAAATACAGTCTCTTTCAACTAGTATAAGTAGACAAAAACACCATATAAACCCAATATCGATTCTGTACAGTAACGAAATAAATCCAAGATCTATAATAAGCTCATAACCGAACTGCAAAACATCTGCAAGAGAACTAAAAAGGGGCGTGCTAAAAGTTCCACAACACTAACATGGACGTGCAAAAAGTTCCACACCAACACTTTATCAATGTCGTGGAGTAAATAATATAAAAATGGCAATGCCAAACTCGTCTCGCAGGCAATGTTTGTAGCTAGTAACATATGGGCGGGATGTCAACCCATATAGATCAGTGTCGTCGATCTATGCTTGACGTTTCGCATTCCATATAGACTAATGGTTATAACACATATGACATTGACTAAGACATGCAGTCTTAGAGTGGTTATAAACATAGCCCATGTAGCTTAGGAAATGATCCTAACTCATAAAGCTTTTAGACACAAACATAGCTCATATAGAACATCCCGAGCGTGTTGGATCCTAACAATGTGTCCAGGCATCCTAAACCTAAACTTTACATTGTTAGTTTATTGAATGCCTATAATTCTTAGATGTTTATGATAACTTATTGATTTAAGTCTTTTAGTATTTCATATCCATAAGACTTAACACATTTCCAAATTTTATTATCTGTCATAATGAAATTTTGACAATATGATGTTTGATGATTTAAAACATTCTAGATTGCTATTTTATAGAATTTTGACCAATAACAAGTATGATGCATTTTATCGTATAAAAACAACAAAAATCATCAAAACCTCGTTAACCACACATGTATTTTTTGGATTAGGTGTCTAAGCCCATAACTATAATTGGTATATACTTGACCCGATAGTAGCATGATCCTTTTGGGTTGCCTCCACCATAGCAATTTAACTGATGAATAATGGAGAAAGAGGTTAATTGTGATTTATTAATATGTTATAAGAATAATATATTAATTGAGACATCATATAATTTAATTAGTATTGATCAGAAATTAATTTGGAATTAATGTGGTGATCAAAAGAGACTAATTGAATTAAGGGGACTGGTATTGCAATTATCTAATAGTTGCAAGGTTGGGCTTGTGGATCCCTAAGAAGGGATGGACGAAAGCTATGTATAATCCACATAGAATTCGTCCATAAGAGGCCTTATGGAAGGATCTATTGGATTGCTTAAGCCCTAAGCAGGGAATCAAGGTTTCAGTCAAATACCTAATTGCTCAGCTATATAAGGAACCCCTAAGGCTCCCAAAATTAGCCACGTGCTTTCCAAGAGAATACCCTAGCCGATTTTGAGCCTCCAACCTCTCTCATATTCTTCCAACTTGCTATTTGGTGTTTGTGACTCACTAGAGGTGCAACATTTGAGGCACTAAGCTCTTGAAGGTCAAGATCTACAAACTACAAGCTAAAAGGTATTCTCCTATCCTTGTTTATGTTATGATTTCTGAAAATTGCATGCTAGTTAGGGTTCATGCTTTGGAGTATTTGATTTGCATGTATAACTTAAGAAAAACATAGATCCGAAGCATTAGGGTTGCATGTACCCATAGGAATGTTGTAGTGCTCAAACCCCATCAGTGGTATCAGAGCTTAGGCTGTTTTTCTGTTGTATTTGATACCATTGGGTATCCCCTCTTACCCACCGCACTCTTGACTAGTGGAGGGTCGTTAGCCGTACGGGTAGGATATAACAACTAATTCCTCATTAATAAGTATAATGATTATTATAAAGTAACTAAATGTTTTCATAAATTCCCAATCTTAGTTACTTTATGCAAAATGTGAAAAATGATGCTATTCCATGAAATTGCACTTTGCACCTTGCCAAGTCGTTAGTGGAGCATGTGTGGTTAACCGGCACACTAACTTGGACTACCAAGGGTGGATAAGGGTAGCTCGATGTTAAAAATAGATCAATGGAACGTGTGTGGTTAAGCAGCACATTGATTAGGTGATAAATGACATCGAGAGTACCGAGCATATTTGCATGGTTATTAACACCTTGTTTGTGATCCTCGGTATCCCAGTCACAAACTTGAAGGGCAAAATCGAGATTAAACATGACATTGAAAATTTCAATGAATCTCAAAGAATCTAGGAATTTCAATTCATTTAAAGCCTAATGTTCATTTTTGTTTTTCATGGTGGAAATTGGTAAATCGTCATTTACCTACTTTCAAATATTTTGCAATTAGATTACGGCATCCCTCTTCCGAATTGTACAATATTGTGTTGGGTCCTAGCCTTAATATTTCATTTGGGTGTTGTATTAAGGATTCTTATCTAATCTAAACTTTGTCTCTTTTGTTTTTCAGATGTCAGGCTCGAACTCCTCCAACACCAACTCCTCGAACCCACTTTCTCTCTTAGGCATTTGTGGGAGGGTCACATTTGATGGATCCAACTTTAACGATCGGATTCGCAACATCCGCATAACCCTAAGGTATAAGGACAAGGAAGAGATACTTGACAAAGAAATCGTCGAGATCAACGAAACTACTGTTACGCCCGAAGAAATCACCGAGTAAAGGGCTCGATGTAAAGAGGCGACAAAGTTGTCGTGCATCATGGTAGCCACTATGACTCCCGAGCTTCAAAATTTTTACGAGGACTATTGGCCTTATGACATGCACCAAGATTTGAGGGAAAAGTACCATCAAATGCACGCCAAGAGAGGTACGAGATAGTTTCCTCGTTAATAACAACCAAAATGAAGGATGGAGAGTCCATCACGACCCATTTGCAAAGAATGCAAAGATACGTGGATCGTTTGCTCAAGTTGAATGTCAACTTCGATGAAGAGCTGGCCAATGATATTATCCTCCACTCTTTACCTCCTTGTTATGAACAATTCAATATGACTTATCATATGAATAAGGATGAGGTGACCTTGAGCAAACTTGAAGGGTTGTTAAGAACTGTTGAAATCGGCTTGAAAGGAAAAGTTGTCGCATCAACTCCTACTGCTGCTGCCCCTATCTTCGCAATTGGACAAGGGAAAGGGAAGAAGAGGAAAACTCCTTCTAAGAGCCAAAAAGGAAAGTCTCATGATGGTTCTTCTTCAAGTGGAACCAAAGGTGGTTCTGCTGCTCCTTCGTCTAATCCAAAAGATGCAGAGTGCTTCCACTGTCACGAAAAGGGCATTAGAAACGAAGCTGCCCGAAGTATCTGCAAGACATCAAGGATAGGAAGATAAAGCCCACCTTTGCAGGTATTTACACTATTCAATCTAATAACTCATCACATGCTAGTTCTTGGGTCCTTGACACAGGGTGTGGTTTTCACTTTTGTTCTGATTTGAAGGGTCTAAGAAGAAGTAGGGATGTGGAGCATGGGAAGATGAATTTAATCAAGGGGAATAGGAAAGTGTCGCCTGTCACCAAGATTGGAGTTTATTCTTTACTGCTTAGTAGTGGGTTAGGTTTAGAGTTGAATAATTGTTGCTACTCACCAGAAATGACGAGGAATATTATTTCATTTCATGGTTTGTATAAACAAGGTTTTAGAAAACTTAGGACATAATGTGTTGCAAATTGATGCTTTCTATAATGGTACTTTCTATTAATGCTTTCTATAATGGTACTTTCTATTTTGAAGCATTGCCTTGTAATGGTATATATGAAACTGTGATGGTTGTAGACAACTTAGGAAATAATGTGTTGCAAATTGATTCGTCCAATGGGTTGGACAAGGCATGCTTGTGGCATTGTCATCTTGGACATGTGAACTAGAAGCGCATAGCCCAACTCTAAAAGGATGTAGTGTTGGAGTCATTTGACCTAAACTCGGATGACACGTGCGAATCTTGTCTGCTTGGAAAGATGACTAAGTCACCCTTCACTGGTACTTGTGAAAGAGGTGAGGGATTATTGGATCTCATACACACCGATGTGTGTGGGCCCTTTAGATCCACCACAAGGGATGCAAACCGCTTCTATGTGACTTTTACCGACGATTATAGCAGATATGGGTATATCTACTTAATCAAGCACAAGTCATAAACCTTTGAAAAGTTCAAAGAGTTTAAGCAAGAAGTGGAGAATCAATTAGGTAGGAAGATAAAGATACTTCGATCCGATCGAGGTGGTGAGTATCTTAGTATCGAGTTCCACGACTATCTTAAGGAATGTGGAATTGTTTCACAATTGACGCCGCCTAGGACACCGCAACTGAATGATGTGGCTGAGAGGCGCAATCGAACCTTTTTGGACATGGTTCGTTCCATGATGAGTTGAGCTTCGTTACCTATCTCATTTTGGTGGTATGCCTTAGAGACTGCCGGCCATATCCTTAATCTAGTCCCAACTAAGAAGGTTGCCAAAACACCTCACGAGATGTGGACAGGGAAGGTTCCCTTGTTGGCACATATCAAGGTTTGGGGTTGCGAGGCTTTCGTAAGATGAGAGACTCGTGACAAACTTGAACCTCGCAGTGAGTGGTGTATTTTCATTGGCTATCCACAGAAGTCCTTTGGATATCTCTTCTACATACCAACTGACAATGTTGTCTTCATTGCGAGGAGAGGGGTTTTCCGAGAGAGAGAACTCATATGCCAAGAGGAAAGTGGGAGTCAAATTGACCTTGAAGAGCTTCAAGAATGAAGTGATGAAGGGACCTCAAACACTAGCACTCAATCCGAGGAGGAAACTCTTGTTGAACCGATTGATGAGTCCTTACCTCTTAGACATTCCAGTAGAGTTGGTGTTCCACCCGTGTTATATGGTTCCATATAATTGCTGAGGGTGATACGTTAATTAGTGATAGTACACTAACAAATATGGATGAACCTAACAACTACAAGGAAGCCATGGCAAGCCCGGAGTTTGCAAAATGGAAAGAGGCGATGGACAGCGTGATTCAGTCCATGTATGATAATAAAGTTTGGAACTTGGTTGACAATGTACCTGGTCGTAAGACAGTCAGGTGCAAGCGGATCTTCAAGAAGAAGACCGACATGGATGCGAAAGTGCATACGTTCAAGGCACGATTGGTTGCGAAGGGCTTTAATCAAACCCCTGGAGTTGGCTATGACGAGACATTCTCACCAGTGGCCAAGATCAAGTCTATAAGGGTTATGCTAGCCATAGTCATGATTATGAAATATGGCAGATAGATGTCAAAATCGCTTTCCTTAATGGAAAATTGACTGAGGATGTTTACACGAGCCAAATCGAGGGTTTTGTGGATGCAAAGTACCCGAATAGAGTGTCCAAGCTTGGGAAATCCATCTATGGATTGAAACAAGCATCTCACAGATGGAATCTTTGTTTCGATGATAAAGTCAAAGAGTTTGGTTTTTTGAGAAGCGAGGATGAGTCCTGCGTATATTTCAAAGCTAGTGGGAGTATAATTAGCTTCTTGGTATTGTATGTGGATGACATACTACTCATAGGGAACGACGTCCCAACCTTGCAGGAGGTTAAGTCCTGGCTTGGGAAGTGTTTCTCTATGAAGAACCTCTGAGAGGCTGCTTATATTCTAGGGATAAGGATATTGAGAAATAGGAGTAAGAGACTAATAGGACTTAGTCAAAGTACTTACTTGGATAAAGTGCTAAAACGTTTTACCATGGAGAATTCCAAGAAAGGGGAGTTATTGATCAAAGCAATACCAAATTGAGTAAGACTCAAAGCCCGAGTACCGATGCTGAGGTAGCGGAAATGAGTCGAGTTCCGTATGCTTCGGCCGTTGGCTCGATCATGTACGCTTTGACATGTACTCGCCATGATGTGGCTTTTTCTTTGAGCATGGTCAACCGATATCAAGGGAATCCTGGTAGAGCTCACTGGATAGCAGTAGAGAACATTCTTAAGTATCTATGAAGGATGAAGAACTGGGTCCTTGTACCTAGTGGAAGTAAAGACTTGAGAGTGACAGGGTATAGTGATGCTAGTTTTCAGACCGACAGAGATAACTTCCGCTCTCAGTCGGGCTGGGTATTTACCCAGAATGGAGGAGCAGTGACTTGGAAAAGTTCTAAGCAGGAGACCATAGCTGATTCAACGTACGAACCAGAGTACATAGCAGCGAGCGAAGCATCGAAGGAGGTTATATGGTTGAAGAACTTCATCAGATACATTGGAGTTGTACAAGCAACAAAAGAGCCTATGGAGATTTTCTACGATAACGAAGGAGCGGTTGCCTTGACCAAGGAACCTAGGGATCATGGGAGATCCAGGCCCATCGATAAAAAATGCCACTTCATGAGACATCGGGTAGAAGAGGGACTCATCGTAGTAAAGAGAGTATCGTCAGAAGAGAACCCAACAGATCCCCTCACAAAGGGTCTGAGCAGGGTGAAGCACTTACAACATGCGAGGAGAATTGGTCTGAAGGACGATATTATTTTTAGTAATTAGATAGTTGTTTAGAAACTTGTAATAGATAAAATGTAATTGACATTTGATGATTGAATAAATGAGTTTTATTTATGAGTAAAGTTACTATCTTGTGTCACTTGTTTACTATTGTTTCACTTTTGCATGTTTTGACTTCCAGAATAATAGGATTATTCGAATCATCCACAGTCGATCATACTTTGGAAGTAGGCTATGAGGTTAGACTGTTATGAATTGGTTTGTAGATTGTCTAAGCGTTTAGACATAGAAAAAGTTTGATGCAACGTTCATGAGTGCTCTTGAAATATGATTTGAGTATTGGATTAAACCTACGCTCATATGAATCACTTCATGGAATTTATCATGAGTGATTGTGAGACGATAATATCGTATAGTCTTTAAATCGAGATATATGAGTTGTTGTTTACAAGTTGGTTGTGCATTGATAGTGCGTAAACGCATCAGTAACTTGATGTTATAAAACATATTGTTATGTACGATTTAATAATTAAATAGTACAAGCACATAAGTCAAATTTCATATGTTCCTTTTATCCTAAGAGGATTAAAAGCGATATGTTGGGCCCCTCAATGATTTTGTGTTGATTTATGTGCCGAGCCTGGTCAGGACTGAATTGATGTGTTCAATTAAGTTCTATATCAAACAAATTAGAAATCGGGAAACAAACTGTTGGACAATGAGTATGATTCTATTCCATGTCTTTGTCCACATGATATCTTGGGAACGGAGGACTACATGACCCCTTACCTAAAGGACGCATTATTGACTAGGTCAGAGTTCGATAGTGGCTTTTAAGAGCTACGATTGCTAATCGAATTTTGAAGTCATACTTGTAGTTATAGTTATTAGACTTATCCAAGTGGGAGACTATTGGATTATGTGTCTAAGCCCATAACTATAATTGGTATATACTTGACCCGATAGTAGCATGGTCCTTTTGGGTTGCCTTCACCATAGAAACTTGACTGGACGAATAATGGAGAAAGAGGTTAATTGTGATTTATTAAGATGTTATAAGAATAATATATTAATTGAGAAATCATAGAATTTAATTAGTATTGATCAGAAATTAATTTGGAATTAATTTGGTGATCAAAAGAGACTAATTGAATTAAGGGGACTGGTATTACAATTATCTAATAGTTGCAAGGTTGGGCTTGTGGATCCCTAAAAATGGATGGACGAAATCTATGTATAGTCCACATAGAATTCGTCCATAGGAGGCCTTCTGGAAGGATCTATTGGATTGCTTAAGCCCTAAGTAGAGAATCAACGTTTTAGTCAAATTCCTAATTGCTCAGCTATATCAGGAACCCCTAAGGCTCCAAAATCGGCCACTTGCTTTCCAAGAGAATACCCTAGCTGATTTTGAGTAACCAATCTCTCTCATATTCTTCCAACTTGCTATTTGGTGTTTGTGACTCACTAGAGGTGCAACATTTGAGGCACTAAGCTCTTGAAGGTCAAGATCTACAAACTACAAGCTAAAAGGTACTCTGATATCCTTGTTTATGTTATGATTTCCGAAAATTGCATGCTATTTAGGGTTCATGCTTTGGAGTATTTGGTTTACATGTATAACTTGAGAAAAACATAGATCCGAAGCATTAGGGTTGCATGTACACCACATGAATGTTGTAGTGCTCAAAACCCATCAGTATTCTCCCCCAAATATGAAAAATGTAAAAGAGGGCTCATAGAAACTCACGTTCGATGTGTGATCTCGATCTAGGCTCGTTTTTGGTGAAGCTTTTTGTGAAAAAACAAAATTCAATAATTCTTGAACATTGAAACACTTTCCGGGCTATATTCTATCAAACTAAACTAAAGGGATTATTTTGTAATGATTTAAATAAGAAGGTTTTTGTTTAAAGCTTTTATAATGACTGGAAGGGCTGATTCTGTCAATAACTGCCAAATAAAGGTTTGTTTTGATCAATGATAATAAAATAAGGGGTTGTTCTTATCAAACCACTCAAACAAGGGGCTGTTGGGTCACATTAACACAACATAGGGTTGCTTTTGATCTTTTAATATCAGTGAGGGACTAATCTAGTCATTTAGACGAACACAATAAAAAAAAGGAAATGGGGAACAGGTTCTCCGGTTCTTCGATCCTCATCTGTAGGGCCGGTCCAAACATATATAGGGACCAGGGCGAAAAGAAAAATAATGGGCCCTTCAAAGACATATATAATAAAGATTGAAAAAAATATCATTTACGCTTCACTATAGACATGTTTAATTTGCAATAATAAGCAAACCAAATTGTTTATCTTTTGAGCTATTTTTAGTTTGAACCAACTTTAGGCTCTAAAAACCATTTAGGTAATAATTTTATATATATATATATATATATATATATATATATATGTATATATATATATATATATATATATATATATATATATATATATATATATATATATATATATATATATATATATATATATATATAGCCCATAAAATTTGGGCCCCTGGAGTTGTGGGCCCTGGGCGGTCACCCGGGTTGCCCATCGTCTGGACCGGCCCTGCTCATCTGACCGAGAAAGAAAACAAACGAATGTAGAAAATGGGGTGGAGCGATGACGGCTGAGAAATCGCGAGGGTAGGGAGAGCGACCAGTTACCGATGGCCCTTTTGTGGTCTTTTGCTCGTCGCCGGTGGCAACAAACCAGAAGGAATAGGTAGCATGAACCATGGGTGTTAGGAGGGTGTTTTGGATATGATATCGATGGAGGAATGAGAGGAAAAAAGAAACAAAGGCTGCTATTGACTATTGTAGTTAAGGGGATTCTCTGACGGCCTCTTAACTGTTCCTTTTCTGATGCTACGACAAACACGAAGGTAGGAGGGTTAAACCCGTCAGAGGCATCACAATAGGTGGAGGGTTCGTGGGTTTGCTCAGCAACCTGAGGAGAGGTTAGAAGCGGCGGTCGAAGCTCCTTGGTTCACTGACAACTTCTTCGATAGGAGGAGCCCTCAACGGGATTTCTAGGAAGACGAGAAAAGCAGCAACGATTATCTCCGATCATGGGGCATTTCTGACTGGCATTGTTAATTAAAAGAAGGAAGACAGGGGGCTGGAAGGTGGCTAGATCGGAGGTAGCAACCTCCCTTCTTCTGTTTTATTTTTCTGGTGAGACAAAGAAGAAACAAGAGAGAGAATCGAGAGGAATTATTGGAGGGTGATGGTTATCATTGAATGCATTAATTGGGAGAGTGATTATTCAGGTTTTTATGATCTTTTGGTACAATGTTATCAAATATAGGATTTGGAGAGTACCCTTGCAATATCTTATTATATTCCGTGCATGTTATCAAATACAAGTGATTCTGAAAAGTGTCAACAATTAAGTTAGTGAGTTCATAAGCGTTTTGTATGAGAGAAATCGGTAGCCTTTCTTTGTAAAATGATAGAGTATGCTTCCAGAAAATCCAATATTTTCTTTAACAATGAGTTGTAAGTCTTAACCCAAGAATAAAAATGTAAGTAGTGCTCTGCTAGAAAAATAATGTTAGATGTTTTTACGAAATTACTTGGATGTACGTGATCCCCATAAACCAAATGTTTTGTTAATACTCCATGTGAGTTATTATAACCATACTAATGCGACTAGTGGTCTGAATGACGTTCTTCGGGCGTCGGAACTATTACGACATTTGTCACCCTAGACTGGTCGGTCTAACTGTAGCTAACAACTGAGGTGCGGGGTTGTCAATCCCGTATAGATCTATACACATGTGTCACGCTCTCCCTACAAGAGCATCTGGTTACAATTCATGACTTCAGTGTGTACTCTGGTAGGTACGGTGAAGCCAAATGTCTCACAAGTCTGTATCAACCGGTTTACGTGTAGCGTACGGAAAATCGTTTTTCTTGTAAATGAGAGTATTACTTTTCTATAATGGTTACATAGTGTAAAAATAATTATACCTTTAAATGATTATATGTTTCTTCCGAAATGATAGTGTAGTATATGTGACTCCCAAACATTACCAATTATAGTTGATTATGTTTGTTTGTTAAAACTATTTATATAATCATTTATATAAATATAGAGTAGATATATTGTCTAGTTCCAAAATGTATGGTCAAAACATCATATTTTTGGGTCGTAGCCCACAAAATGGTGAAGTAGCTAGAATGTAACCCCTTTTGTTAGAAAACTTTATTTTGGTAAAAAGTTTCAAGAACCATGTAGTTTTGCAATCATAATTTTTCTTATGATTTTATAACATAGATTTTGTTTGGTTTTTGTTAGTTTTGCATTTCAAAACTAATATATCACAAATATTTGTATAAAAGCTAGTGATAACCACATCTCATGCACATAATGTGTTATAGTTAACATAAAGTTGAAACATGCAAGTATTTGTGTGATAAACCAAAAATTTTCTTGTATTCCCCCCCCCCCCCCTAAAAACATGAAAAACTAAAAAATGTGGAGGACTGAACTCACCTTGAGTGTGCTTGTGGGTTAATTGAAGAGATGATGTGAAGATCTCCAAGCGTAAACACTTGAATGGGGTTGATGAACTTCCTTGGAAATGATACTATCCTAAGAGTTTTAACACAATATAATGTGTGTAAATAAGATGAAACTAGTGTAAAAGTGTCTAAAAACACTAGATTAACAAGAAAACTTACCAAAACTCTAAGAATAAGCTTGGAGAATTAATCCTTGGAGGCTTTGGACTTGAACCTTGAGAGGATTTGGAGTAAACAGAAGTGAATATAGAAATGGTGGGGGTTTATGGGGTGATCTCATCCAAAGATATGGAGGGAAAGTGAGTTGACATTTGCATTGTTATCTGTTGGGTAAATGCTTGGATAGTTTCTGGGTAACTTTGGTATTGGAAAAGGGTGAACATCAAATCACAAACTCAACTTTCCTTCTCATCTTTTCCAGCCGAAATCTCCATTGGGAAAAAATATCAAATTGGTGATTTCGGCCAAGGCATGACCGAAATCTCCTTGTGCACCACCGAAATCACATGTGATTTCGGTCCTGGTGATTTTGGTCTTGGTGTGATTTCGGCCTAGGGGTGATTTCATCCTAGGCATCTGATGCCGGCCCATCACAACCGAAAACCCCAAAGGCATGGCATAAATCATGCTTCATGTGCTAACTACTTGACTTGTCATGACCTGTTTTGACTTGTTCACTTTCAAAGGCTCATTACGAACATGGTTTTCAAAGTATGTGTATATATATTTACTTATACAAATGATGTCTTTTGGCTTTCAAAGATTTATTGCAACAAAATTATGATGCGGTTTTACTTATACATAGATACATTTTAGGACTTGCTTGATCCATGTAACAACCCGATATTTTTCAAATCAATGTAACATTCAAAAAGTCAAATATAATGAACTATTTGGAATCAACGAAATTAGCGTCAAAAAAATGAAGTGTTCTAAAATCTTAATCGGGATGCATAAAGTGTTAGATATCGTGCCAAGGTTTCCAAAAACGTAAAGAACACTCAAATCCGAGTTATAACGAAGGAGTTATGACCAATCGAAAATCCACGACACACCCGGTAAAACACTGCTAAACGTAAAAAGTGAAACTTCGATAAAATACTTTTTAGCCTTAGGTATCAAAACGAAAGTCGTAGATTTCGTTAAACCGTGAGCATACATAAAAAGAACGCCCAAATCTGACTTCGTATGACGAAGTTATGATTTTTCTAAGTTTCTGAACAGCGGTAGACAGCTAAAAATTCGGAATAAAGATCGAGCGATTTTTTGCCGACGCAACCTAAACGAGAGTTCAAGGTCTCTACAATAGTAGCACAATGGTAAAAAGACAGACGAAAACGGACGTCGGATAAAGAAGTTATGGATTTTTAACGGAATTATCGTGTCCCGGCCTATTAAATAAAATATAGTTAAAAATAAATTCAAAATTTGCCGACGAAGTCTAAATGAAAGTTGTAGAGTATTTTCTCACCTTCGTGTGGATATAGAGAACGTCAAAAACAGAGTTCGTATGCAAAAACTACGGATTTTACAAGTTCGAGGTGCACAAACCGAGACGATTTACGCCCAGCGTACCCTCGTACGGCCAGCGTACTCGGATGCTAGGCTCCGGATCGTCCACGTCGCCCCTCTACGCCTCTATGCCCGTCCCATCCGAAGTCCGGCAGACGAGGATGCTTTAAGCAATGACGCACGGGTACGCCCCGCGTAACCTCGTACGCCCAGCGTATTGAGGGTCTTCAGCCCCTATAAAAGGAATGCGAGGGTTCCGGGCATAAGTGCTCATTTCCTCTCTTTCTCTTGCGTTTTTACTCTGTTTTACGTGCAAGAAATATCCCGAAGCCCCGGTTTTCATACCTCAGCCCCGAAGAAGCTCTGAAGCCCCGAGATTCCCGAGAATCTCACCACTTTCCGGTCGAAGTGCCGCCCGAGAAAAATCTCATTTTCTTCGAATCATCACCCTTTCCAGGTGAGTTCATACCCCTAATTTTTCACGTCTTTTCATGTTGTAGGGGGGGGGGGAATACAAGTGCAATACGAGAAAAACTTATCGTTTTATACGGATTCACATACATCACCTACATTTTTATAAATGTTAAAATAACTTTGATATCAACGTTATACTTTACATGCAAAGTTAGTATTACATCGAGTTCTTATCGCCAAATGGAACACACTTTCGGAAAAACTATAATGGGTATAGTTTGCGGGTTATTCATTACATCTTTACGTAAACATTGTGAAAATGATATTCTTTCATCTACATGAAATATAGACTTTTCTTTTCGTAAATCTATTAAATACTAAGAGTTGTGAGACATTCAGCTTCAACGTACTCTCAAGTATGTATTTCAAGTCCTGTATTATAAACCATAATCTCTTGGAGGGAGAGCGTGATACTTGTGTATAGATCTATACGGGATTGACAATCCCGCACCTAAACTGTTAGCTACAGTTAGACCGGCAGGTCTGGGGTGACAAACGTCAAAACACTACAACGCCTGAAGAACGTTGTTACAGGCAGTCTGGGTCAATAGCATGGTTATAAAACTCACACGGAAGTATTAAAATAAGTTTGATTTACGAGACTTTTGATACATTCAGTAAATACATTATTTGAGTATAAATACACTAATCTATTCGAGCACGAAAGACACCAATGTACTCCAGCCTTTGGAATCTTTTTCAAACTATATGTAGAAAATATTGGATTTTCTGGAAAAAACGTTCAGTTATTTTTACTAAAGGACATACAAATTTCAGTACAAAAACGCTTATGAACTCACCAACTTAATTGTTGACATTTTTTTTTCAAAACTACTTGTATTTCTCAGGGAATCAGTAATACAGGTAACCATCAGCTTTTGGAGAAGGAACGCTAAGGCGTCTATTATCAAAACATTTTAAATCATCATATTTGTAATATTCTTTTGAAACATGTATTACACGCAAAAATGTAAGTTTTTATTATATTTATGATGGTTGTGTTTACTTTCTTTACAATATTCAACTATTATGATACGACGTGAAGTCATCCGCCCTCGAATGTTTCCACCATTCTGGTTTGGGGGTGTGACAGATTGGTATCAGAGCATTGTTTATAGTGAACTAAGTATATCGAACCACATAAGATATACAAACTATAAATGCAAAGGGACCAAAAACCCTCTGACAAAACGTTTTCATAAACGATACTTTTAATAAATTAAAGTGATATACATTTTTTTTATAAAAGTATAAGTACATGCATGCATCGGTCTCGTATCGTAGCAAAATTTTATATAAAAAAAAGTATAAAGGCGAGTTGCGACTATATTTATCCTGATCAACTATATTTATCCTGGATGTGACCAACGTATGTCGAGGAATGGTCGTAGTAAGCAACAAGTCGAAAACTTACCGAATTAAATACTAGAATCAAACTCACGAATTTGAAATACTATAGGAGTATTTTGTAAAAACTAAAAGAACTGTTATAATCATGCAAATCTCGGTATTTAATTAGAAATAGAAATCGTCGAATACAATTTATCCTTATCGAAAATTACCCTTCTTACGCCCGAGTTTTATATATAATTCTCTTGCCCCTATTCTCGATCAGACGAAATGGCAGGTTTTCACATTCCCGGGGATCCCTACTACCCTAACCATGGTAATGGAGGCTGGATTGAGAACGACCCCGAAGAGTATTCCGAAGAGGAAATTCCCGAGGAAGAACCCGAAGAAGAATCCGAAGAGGATCCTGAGGAAGACCCAGACGAAGATACAGAAGAGGAAGGAGATGGTGGGAGCACAGACTCGGAGCCCGAGATCTACAATCCTCCCCGAGGAGCAGCAAATCCCCCAAGGAACTTTCAGGGCCCGGCGCCCCGCTGGGCTGTGGATCTGAAGCGATGGAGCAGGGAACAAGGGCAACGCCCACCTTACGGCATGACACGAGGCTTTTTTAACCTCCACAACGGGGGTTCGACTGACAGGGCACTCCCTGTCATGGTCCGACGCATTGCCAACCAAGGCGAGCAAGCAAGAGCAAATGCCAACCAACTCTTGGACGTTGGGGCCACCGCTGCTGTCACCGCGGTACGTCTTCGTCGTCTGGACGAAGAGCATGAGCGAACAATAGAGCACACCTTTTCCCTGCAGAAGGACATCACTGCTACTAGAACCGAAGTGAGGGAGCTCCGTAGGAGCCAAGCCGCAATGGAGAGGCGCGTCATCGAGGCTGAACGTCAAGTAGCCCGAGCTAAGGCTTCCACAACCACATACCATGGACCACAACGTGCCACCCGCTCAGAGTAGAGCGCGTACTTCTGGCGCTATGTATATACCTATCAAATAAGTGTTTGTGCTACTCTTTCCTTTAAGAATGTAAACCCGACGAATTGTGAGAACGCAGTTCGGGGGTCGGAATGCGGTCAAATTTTCCCATTTTCATTGATGTACCCTAGACCTATATAAGGTCAAATTTTCCTGATCGTTGTATCATGTACTAATATCAATGAAATTGACACACATTTATTATTTCCTTGAGTATTCCATTAAATTCTTAAAAGGATCATACACTCCTTTTTGAAAGTTTCCATTTACATGCGAAAACCAGAACTAAAACTGATAATACTAAAACCTTCCATAATCATTTCTAATGACTTATCAAGAATTCGTCTCTTAACTTGTGGCAGAATCATGCCACCAAGGAGAAATCCCCGACGTTTCAATACAAACGGAGCACCAGCACCACCTCCACCGCCCCCTCCATCAATGGATGCTGCTACCTTTCAGGCTGCTGTAACAGCTGCCGTAACCGCAGCAATGGCACAAATGAGTAACAACGGATCAGGAGGAGGAATAAATAGCTCTACTAATGGCCAAAACCAAGGTCGTTCCGGGGAATGTACCTATAAGGACTTCTCCAACAGCAAACCCATCCCCTTTAATGGAACTGGGGGAGTGATGGCTCTATCCCAATGGATAGAGAAAACAGAAGCCGTGTTCGAGATATGCTCATGCCCCGAGGAAAGCAAAGTAAAATTTGCCGCCTGTACTTTCTCCGAGCGAGCCCTAACGTGGTGGAATGGCCACGTCAAGTCACTAACTCTGGTGGTGGCAAACTCAATGGGTTGGGAGAACTTGAAACGGATGCTACTACGAGAGTACTGCCCAAGGGGCGAGATTCAGAAGCTCGAGCAGGAGCTTTGGGGCCTTACAATGGTAGGCTCGGACATCACAAGCTATACGAATAGGTTCAGTGATTTGACAATACTTTGCCCTGGAATGATGATTATGGAAAGCCAAAAGGTGGAAAGGTATATCTGGGGGCTATCGCCCCAGCTTTGAGGAAGTGTGCTAGCTTCCAAACCCACGACGTTCGACAGCGCCAAAGAACTGGCACAATCTCTCGTTGATCATGGGGTCTGCCAAAGTGTCACGACTGTCGTCCCGGAACCAACCAAAGGAAGCAACAACAATGACAGCAATGCCAACAGCAACAACAACAAGAAGTTTTGGAACAAGAGGAAAGGTCAAACTTCGCAAGATCCTTCAAAGAAACAAATAGTGGCGGTCCATGCCGCTACTGCCTCCACTGCTGTTCCCGCTACCCCTGCGCCGACAAAACAATATGCTGGGAACCTACCAAAGTGCAACAAATGCAATTACCATCACCACGGTAATTGCCGGGAGATGCACTGTAAAAACTGCGACAGAAAAGGGCACACTGCCCGTTTATGTAAGGCACCGGCGCGACCAATCACCCAAGTTCCTGGTACTGGAGTAAGCCAGACATGTTATGGGTGTGGGGAAACTGGGCACTTCAAGAGGGATTTCCCTAAGGCAAAGAATGCTGGCGGTGTAGGAAGAGTGCTGGCAATAGGGCAGAACAAGGCAATAGCCGATCCCACGGTGGTTACGGGTACGTTTCTCCTCAAGGACATTTATGTGTGCATACTCTTTGACTGTGGTGCAGAGAGAAGTTTCGTGAGTCATAAATTCAAACACTTACTTAATCAAAAACCCCAAGCACTCAATAAAATATTCACGGTAGAAATGGCAAACGGTAAAACGGAAAGCACAAACGATATGTACATAGGCTGTACGTTAAATTTAAATGAACACTCGTTCCAAATCGACCTTATGCCGATTACTATAAGAAGTTTTGATGTCATCATCGGTATGGACTAGTTAAGCCTTCACCATGCCGATATGCTTTGTCACGAAAGGGCCGTTCGCCTCAATCTGCCAAGCGGCAAAACTCTTGTCATTTATAGTGACAAACCCAGTACAAATTTACACATCATCTCATGCGTCAAAGCCCAAAAATACCTTCGCAAGGAATATCATGCCTTTCTAGCCCACGTGGTAGACAAGAAACGAGAAGTGAAGGACATTAAAGACATTCCGGAAGTCTGCAATTTCCCCGACTTTTTCCCTGAAGATCTTCCAGGAGTCCCACCAGAACGTCAAGTCGAGTTCAGGATCGATTTGATTCCCGGAGCTACCCCAGTAGCAAAATCGCCATACCGTCTAGCACCGGCTGAAATGCAGGAGTTATCTAGCCAACTGAACAAACTTCTAAGCAAAGGATTCATTAGACCGAGCTTCTCACCATGGGGAGCGCCGGTCCTGTTCGTAAAGAAGAAGGACGGATCTTTCCGCATGTGCATCGATTACCGGGAACTGAACAAACTCACGATCAAGAACCGATATCCCTTACCGCGCATAGACGATCTGTTCGACCAACTACAAGGAGCGAGCTACTTCTCAAAGACCGATTTAAGATCTGGGTATCACCAGCTGCGAGTTTTGGAAGGAGACATTCCCAAAACGGCATTCCGAACTCACTATGGTCACTACGAGTTTGTAGTAATGCCCTTTGGATTGACAAATGCACCGGCGGTGTTCATGGACTTGATGAACCGAGTATGTCGTCCTTTCCTGAATAAATTTGTGATCGTGTTCATAGATGATATACTCATCTATTCAAGGAGCAAGGAGGAACATAGCCAACATCTCCAACAAGTCTTAAAAACATTAAGGACAGAGAAGCTTTACGCAAAATTCTCAAAGTGCGAGTTTTGGATTCGGAAAGTAGATTTCCTAGGTCACGTGGTCAGCGAGGAGGGGATACACGTGGACCCTTCCAAAAACAAGGCAATCAAGAACTGGACAACTCCAAGGACTCCAACGGAAATCCGACAATTCTTGGGCCTCGCCTGGTATTACCGAAGGTTCATACAAAACTTCTCAAAGATTGCTAAGCCACTTACCACCCTAACTCAGAAGGGTGTAACCTTCAGCTGGGGAGAAAAACAAGACGTTGCATTCCAAACACTAAAACGAGCCCTATGTAGTGCACCTATATTATCTTTTCCAGAAGGAACAGAAGACTTCGTAGTCTACTGTGATGCGTCAAACCAGGGACTTGGATGTGTCCTGATGCAACGAGGGAAGGTCATCGTATACGCCTCGAGACAACTCAAGACGCACGAAGTCAATTATACCACGCACGATCTCGAACTAGGAGCGGTCGTCTTCGCTCTAAAGATCTGGAGGCACTATCTCTACGGCACGAAATGTACAATATTTACCGACCATAAAGGCCTTCAACACATCCTCAGTCAAAAGGAACTCAACATGAGACAAACACGGTGGGTAGAACTATTAAACGATTACGAATGCGAAATTCGTTATCATCCCGGGAAAGCTAATATAGTAGCCGATGCACTCAGCCGAAAGGAATACTCGGGCCGCCTAGTGAAATCCTTAACAATGACCATCCACTCACACCTGTCCGCACAAATCAAAGAAGCACAGGAAGAAGCCTTGAGGCCAGAGAACCTGACAGGTGAAGCATTGAGAGGAATGGACAAAAACCTTGAAGTCAGGGATGACGGAGTTCGTTGTCTCATGAACCGGATCTGGACACCAAAATTTGGTGGATTTAGGGATGTTGTCATGAACGAAGCTCATAAAACTCGCTACTCCGTACATCCCGGCTCAGACAAGATGTACTTAGACCTCAAGAAGTTGTATTGGTGGCCGAACATGAAAGCCGAAATAGCTACCTATGTAGGCAAATGTGTGACTTGCGCCAAGGTCAAGGTGGAATATCAAAAGCCCCCGGGATTGTTGCAACAACCGGAAATACCCGAGTGGAAGTGGGAGCGGATAACCATGGATTTCATAACCAAGTTACCCAAGACGGCAAGCGGACTCGACACCATCTGGGTGATCGTCGACAGGCTAACCAAATCCGCGCAATTCTTACCAATCAAAGAAACGGATAAACTGGAAAAGCTAACCATAACATACATCAGAGAGATTGTACGACTGCATGGTGTACCAATATCCATTATCTCGGACCGAGATAGTAGATTCACCTCGAGGTTCTGGCAGTCGCTACAAAAATCTCTAGGAACAAGGTTAGACATGAGTACCGCTTATCACCCACAGACCGACGGCCAGAGTGAGAGAACCATACAAACCTTAGAAGATATGCTAAGAGCTTGTGTAATCGATTTTGGTAAGGCGTGGGACACCCATTTACCATTGGTCGAATTCTCGTACAACAATAGCTATCACACTAGCATCAAAGTTTCCCCATTCGAAGCCCTCTACGGCCGTAAGTGTAGATCACCTCTGTGCTGGGATGAAGTGAGTGACACACAACTAGCAAGAGGAGAAGCAACCGACAGCACTCTCACTGGACCAGAAATCATAAGGGAAACTACGGAGAAGATTGTTCAAATCCGGGAGCGACTGAAGACTTCAAGAGACAGACAAAAGAGTTATGCGGATAAAAGACGAAAAACCCTTGGAATTCCAGGTTGGAGACCGGGTACTACTAAAAGTCTCACCCTGGAAGGGATTAATACGTTTCGGAAAGCGTAGGAAACTAAACCCAAGGTATATCGGACCATTCGAGATCCTTGCCAGGATCGGCCCAGTGGCATAAAAACTTCGATTACCGCAGGAACTCAATAACGTGCACCCTACCTTTCACGTATCAAACCTAAAGAAGTGCTTGTCCGATGAGACCCTCGTTATCCCTCTGGACGAAATTAAAATCAACGAGAATCTCCAATTCGTAGAAGAACCAGTAGAGATCATGGATCGGGAAATTAAAAGGACTAAACAAAGCCGCATACCCATTGTGAAGGTCTGTTGGAACGCCAAGCGAGGACCTGAATACACTTGAGAACATGAGGATCAGATGAGACAAAAGTACCCACATTTTTTCCTAATCCATAAACTCTGTCTTAGATTAAATTTCGGGACGAAATTCCCTCTAACAGGGGGATGATGTAACAACCCGATATTTTTCAAATCAATGTAACATTCAAAAATTCAAATATAATGAACTATTTGGAATCAACGAAATTAGCGTCAAAAAATGAAGTGTTCTAAAATCTTAATTGGGATGCATAAAGTGTTAGATATCGTGCCAAGGTTTCCAAAAACGTAAAGAACACTCAAATCCGAGTTATAACGAAGGAGTTATGACCAATCGAAAATCCACGGCACACCCGGTAAAACACTGCTAAACGTAAAAATTGAAACTTCGATAAAATACTTTGTAGCCTTAGGTATCTAAAAGAAAGTCGTAGATTTCGTTAAACCGTGAGCATACATAAAAAGAACGCCCAAATCTGACTTCGTATGAGGAAGTTATGATTTTTATAAGTTTCGGAACAGCGGTAGACAGCTAAAAATTCGGAATAAAGATCGAGCGATTTTTAGCCGACGCAACCTAAACGAGAGTTCAAGGTCTCTACAATAGTAGCACAATGGTAAAAAGACAGACGAAAACGGACGTCGGATAAAGAAGTTATGGATTTTTAACGGAATTACCGTGTCCCGGCCTATTAAATAAAATATAATTCAAAATAAATTCAAAATTTGCCGTAGAAGTCTAAATGAAAGTTGTAGATAATTTTCTCACCTTCGCGTGGATATAAAGAACGTGAAAAACAAAGTTCGTATGCGAAAGTTACGGATTTTACAAGTTCGAGGTGCACAAACCGAGACGATTTACGCCCAGTGTACCCTCGTACGCCCAGCGTACTCGGATTCTAGGCTCCGGATCGTCCACGTCGCCCCTCTACGCCTCTATGCCCGTCCCATCCAAAGTCCGGCAGACGAGGATGCGGTAAGCAATGACGCACGGGTACGCCCCGCGTAACCTCGTACGCCCAGCGTACCGAGGGTCTTCAGCCCCTATAAAAGGAATGTGAGGGTTCCAGGCATAAGTGCTCATTTCCTCTCTTTCTCTTGTGTTTTTAATCCGTTTTGCGTGCAAAAAATATCCCGAAGCCCCGGTTTTCATACCTCAGCCCCGACGAAGGTCTGAAGCCCCGAGATTCTCGAGAATCTCACCACTTTCCGGTCGAAGTGCCGCCCGAGAAAAATCTCATTTTCTTCGAATCATCACCCTTTCCAGGTGAGTTCATACCCCTACTTTTTCACGTCTTTTCATGTTTTAGGGGGGGAATACAAGTGCAATACGAGAAAAACTTATCGTTTTATACGGATTCACATACATCACCTACATTTTTATAAATGTAAACTAACTTTGATATCAACGTTATACTTTACATGCAAAGTTAGTATTACATCGAGTTTTTATCGCCAAATGGAACACACTTTCGGAAACACTATAATGGGTATAGTTTGCGGGTTATTCTTTACATCTTTACGTCAACATTGTGAAAATGAAATACTTTCATCTACACGAAATATAGACTTTTCTTTTCGTAAATCTATTAAATACTAAGAGTTGTGAGACATTCAGCTTCAACGTACTCTCAAGTACGTATTTCAAGTCCTGTATTATAAACCATAATCTCTTGGAGGGAGAGCGTGATACTTGTGTATAGATCTATACGGGATTGACAATCCCACACCTAAACTGTTAGCTACAGTTAGACCGGCAGGTCTGGGGTGACAAACTTCATAACACTACAACGCCTGAAGAACGTTGTTACAGGCAGTCTGGGTCAATAGCATGGTTATAAAACTCACACGGAAGTATTAAAATAAGTTTGATTTACGAGACTTTTGATACATTCAGTAAATACATTATTTGAGTATAAATACACTAATCTATTCGAGCACGAAAGACACCACTGTACTCCAGCCTTTGGAATCTTTTTCAAACTATATGTAGAAAATATTGGATTTTCTAGAAAAAACGTTCAGTTATTTTTACTAAAGGACATACAAATTTCAGTACAAAAATGCTTATGAACTCACCAACTTAATTGTTGACATTTTTTTTTCAAAACTACTTGTATTTCTCAGGGAATCAGTAATACAGGTAACCATCAGCTTTTGGAGAAGGAACGCTAAGGCGTCTATTATCAAAACATTTTAAATCATCATATTTGTAATATTCTTTTGAAACATGTATTACACGCAACAATGTAAGTTTTTATTATATTTATGATGGTTGTGTTTACTTTCTTTACAATATTCAACTGTTATGATACTACGTGAAGTCATCCGCCCCCGAATGTTTCCGCCATTCTGGTTTGGGGGTGTGACAATCCAAAATTTGCCAGTTGTGACAACATCCCCCCGTTAAAGGGAATTTCGTCCCGTAATTTGCATCTTGGACGGGTTCGTGCAAACTAGAGGAAAATATGTGGGTATTTCTGTTTCATTTGATCTTCCCATTCCCAAGTGAATTCAGACCCTGGCTTGGCGTTCTAGCGGACCTTCACTATGGGTATGTGGCTTTGCTTCGTCCTTTTGACCTCCGTGTCCATGATTTCCACAGGTTCCTCTACGAAGTGTAGTCTCTCGCTTACTTCGATTTCATCGAGTACGACTACAAGAGTCTCATCGGACAGACACTTCTTCAGGTCAGACACATGGAAGGTGGGGTGTACATTACTGAGTTCTTGTGGTAGTCGAAGTTTGTAAGCTACCGGGCCGATTCTGGCAAGGATCTCGAATGGCCTGATATACCTCAGATTTAGTTTCCCACGTTTTCCAAAACGTATTATTCCCTTCCAGGGTGAGACCTTTAACAGAACGCGGTCACCAACCTGGAATTTCAGGGGTTTGCGTCATTTATCTGCATAGCTCTTTTGCCGATCACGGGATGCCTTTAATCATTCACAGATTTGGAAAATCTTTTCCGTGGTTTCTCGTATGATTTCCGGGACAGTGAGTGTGCTATTAGGCACTTGTCCTTTTTCTAGCTGCATGTCACTCACCTCAGCCCAGCATAGAGGTGATCTGCACTTGCATCTGTAGAGGGCTTCGAATGGAGCGGCCTTAGTGCTAGTGTGATAGCTGTTATTGTAGGAGAATTCGATGAGCGGTAAATGGGTATCCCAGGTTTACCAAAGTCTATCACACAAGTTCTTAACATGTCTTCGAACGTCTGAATGGTTCTCTCGCTTTGCCCATCAGTCTAAGGGTGATTGGCTGTACTCATATCCAGTTTGGTCCCCAAGGACTTCTGTAGAGACTGTCAGAATCGTGAGGTGAATCTACTATCCCGGTCGGAGATGATGGATATTTGCACCCCATGTAGTCGTACGATTTCTTTAATGTACATCCTTGTTAGCTTCTCCATCTCGTCGGTCTCTTTTATTGGTAGGAAGTGTGCGGATTTGGTTAACCTGTCAACGATCACCTAGATGGTGTCAAGTCCACCCGATGTCTTGGGTAACTTGGGTATGAAGTCCATGGTGATCCGCTCCCACTTCCACTCGGGTATGTCTGGTTGCTGAAGCCAACCCGAGGGCTTTTGATATTCTACCTTGCCCTTGGCACAAGTCAGGCACTTGCCCACATTGGTAGCGATCTCTGCCTTCATGGTTGGCCACCAATAAAGTTTCTTGAGGTCTAGATACATCTTGTCTGAACCAGGATGAATGGAGTATTTTGTCTTGTGGGCCTCGTTCATGACAACGCCTTTATACCCGCCGAATTTCAGTGTCCTTATTCGATTCATGAGATAATAAGCTCCGCCATCCTTAACTTCAAGGTTTTTATCCATTCCCCGTAAGGCCTCACCTTCGACGTTCTCAGGTTTCAATAGGGGTGTGATAAAAAAACGAAACCGAATAACTGAACCGAACCAAATGATGTTTGGTTTATTTGGTTATTCGTTTAATGCGGTTTGGTTAACCAGATAAGGATAACTTATTTGGTTTGATTTTGGTTAATTTTCATGACTTTGGTTAAATCGAAAAAACCGAAAAAAAACTATTTAATTATTATATATTTTTATAGTTTATATATAAATTAACATTTATACTTTAATTGATAGATATTTACTAAAAAATACTTTTATAACTCATTATTTAATTATTAACCATTCTATATTTATAATTGTTTACATATTGTATAAAAAAACAACTAATTAGCTAAATGTCAATTAACATTCAGTCATTTCTTTCCTCTTCATATATGTCTAAAGTTATATTAACATGCATCTACAACTTGTGTGGCTACATCAATACCTCAAGACAACATATCATGAAAGACTGAAAATAGTATGATGTGTATTAGTGTTTTTTATTCATTTGGTAAACCTTCAGTAATTTTCTTTCTTTTAGTTTAATATTTGTTTTTACATGCCAAATATTATTTGGTTTAACCGATAAACCGAACCGAATAAATCGTAACCGTATTAACCAAAACCGATTAAACCGAACCTTACTTGGTTTGGTCATGGTTAGTTTTAAGATGTAAAAAAACTGATAAAACTGAACCGTTTAAACCGAAAACCAAAAAACTGACCGAATAACACCCCTAGGTTTCAAGGCCTCTAGTTGCGCCTCCTTGATCTGTGTAGACAGGTGTGAATGGATGGTCATGGTCGACGATCTTACTTGGCAGCCCAAGTATTCTTTCCGACTTAGGGCGTCTGCTACTACGTTGGCCTTGCCCAGATGATAACGAATTTCGCATTCGTAGTCATTTAGCAGCTTAACCCATCGTCGTTGTCTCATGTTGAGCTCCTTTTATTTGAGGATGTATTGAAGGCTTTTATGGTCTGTGAAGATGGTGCATTTGGTACCGTACATGTAGTGTCTCCAGATTTTCAGGGCGAATACAACTGCTCCTAGTTCGAGGTCGTGCGTAGTGTAATTGACCTCATGAGTCTTGAGTTGTCTCGAGGCCTAGGCGATGACCTTTCCTCTTTGCATAAGCACACATCCTAGGCCCTGCTTGGAAGCATCACAGTAGACCACAAAGTCTCCGGTCCCTTCTGGAAGGCAGAAGATTGGAGCACTGCACAGGGCTTTTTTAAGCGTTTGGACGGCGACTTCTTGTTTATTCTCCCAGCTGAATGTCACTCCCTTCTGAGTCAAGGTAGTGAGTGGCTTTGCAATATTAGAGAAGTTCTGTATGAATCTTCGGTAGTATCCAGCAAGGCCCAAAAACTAGCGTATCTTCGTCGGTGTTCTTGGTGTTGTCCAGTTTTCAATCGCCTTGACTTTGGAGGGGTCCACGTGTATTCCTTCCTTGCTGACGACGTGTCCCAAGAACTCTACCCTTCGAATCCAGAATTCGCATTTTGAGAACTTCGCGTATAGCTTTTCTGCCCTTAACATTTCCAAGACTTGTCGTAGATTCTGACTATGTTCTTCCTTACTTCGTGAATAGATTAGTATGTCATCGATGAATACTATCACAAATTTATCCAGGTAAGGTCGTCACACACGGTTCGTTAAGTCCATGAACACTGCTGCACATTAGTCAAACCAAAGGGCATCATCCCAAACTCGTAGTGCCCGTAGCGAGTTTTGAATGCCGTCTTAGGAATATCTTCCTCCTGAATTCACAATTGATGGTACCCCGACCTTAGATCAATCTTTGAGAAGTAGCTTGATCCTTGCAGTTGATAAAATAAGTCGTCGATTCGAGGTAGGGGATAACGGTTCTTGACAGTAAGCTTGTTCAGTTCTCGATAGTCTATGCACGTGTGGTACCTCTTGCATAGGTACTTCTGAGCCTTGATGCAAGGGACGGTTCGGAGGTTTGTGTTGGGTTCATTGTCATAGATAACACGGGTTTTGTTATTTGTTAAGTTAAGTTGAAGGGCCTCTTTGTAACACACGATATTGGTATGGTGAGCTCTTAACCAAAACACGTAAATGATCGCGTTGAAGTTTCCTATTGTTACCGATATTAGGTCGATTTAGAAGAAATGTTTGCTTAGAGTTAGAGTACATCCTAGGTACGTGTTGTTGGTGGCATCAGTTCTTCCCCTGGCCATCTCTACCGGGAATATTTTCGTGAATGTTTGAGGGTTTTGATTTAGTATGCAGTTATACTTCGTGACTCACGAGTTTCCTCTCCGCACCCCTATTGTAAAGTATGCATGCATATGAGTTATTTGAGGAGGAAACATTCCAGTAATCATAGCGGGGTTTCTTCTCGCTTACTCATGTCCCGTTGTTGGAAATCCCTCGACGCTTCTGACATTTTTGTTTCTAGTCATTGGGCACTTCCTTTTGAAATGCCCTACCTCCCCACATTTGTAGCATGTCTGACCCACCCTAGCATTTGCGGGTTGAGTGGTTTGTTGTGCTGGCGCCTTACAGAAACGGGTGGTATGCCTCTTTCTGTTGCAATTATTGTAGTGCAACTCTCGGCAGAATCCAAAGTGATGGAAGTTACACTTGTTGCATTTACGCAGGATCCAAGCATATGGTTTCGTTGGTATTGAAGTATTAGGGACAGTGGTGGTATGGGATACCACAGTTTGTTGTCCTTTAGCAGGCTCCTGAGTTGAACGACACCTTTAATTGTTCCAAAAATTCTGTTTCCTGGACATCACCCCTCTATTATCATGGGATTTCTTAGGTTTGAAGTTTGGGGTGTTCTTGCAGGAGCACACTCGCTGGTGTCCTTGGTTGTCACCGGGATTGGAACTGTTGGCACCGTTCCCGTTTCCGTTTGCGTTGTTAGTGCTAAGTTGTACCATGACGGCTGTCACGGCGGCTGTTACAGCGACGATGAATGTAGCAGGGTCCATTTGTAGAACTGGTGTTGCGCCGGTATGCTGGCTACTTCCGCGTGGGAGCATGATTCTGTTGTAAGGTATGAAACGGGTTCGTAAGTAGCTATGGTCATTGCTAGTTGTACTCCGTCTATATTTACGTCTATATACACATAAATTACATGTTTTGGTTGTGCTCCTTCTCTCCCTATCTCTGTCTCTCTCTATCTTAATTGAATTGTGTATGGTACATTCATATTTAAGAAACATATGTGTCTCACCCCCAAACCAGAACGGCGGAAACGTCTGGGGGTGGATGACTTTCGTGTACAGTATCATACCAATTGAATAATAGATATCAAAGCATTACAACCCTCATATTGATAAATAATATGTTTACATTGTACTAAAAACATTGCTTACTTTGTACCATATACATATGCCCAAAAATAAATAACGTGATGTGACGACGTCCCATCCTCCAAAAACTCTTTGGTTACCTATTTATTGAGTTTTTGAGAATACAAGTGATTTTAAAAAGTGTCAGCAATTAAGTTGGTGAGTTCATAAGCGTTTTGTATGAGAGAAATCAGTAGCCTTTCTTTGTAAAATGATAGAGTATGCTTCCAGAAAATCCAATACTTTCTTTAACAATGAGTTGTAAGTCTTAACCCAAGACTAAAAATGTAAGTAGTTTTGTGCTAGAAAAATAATGTTAGATGTTTCTACGAAATTACTTGGATGTACGTTAGCCCCATAAACCAAATGTTTTGTTAATACTCCATGTGAGTTATTATAACCATACTAATGCGACTAGTGGCCTGAATGACATTCTTCGGGCGTCGGAACTGTTACGACATTTGTCACCCTAGACTGGTCAGTTTAACTGTAGCTAACAGCTGAGGTGAGGGGTTGCCAATCTCGTATAGATCTATACACAAGTGTCACGCTCTCCCTACAAGAGACTCTGGTTATAATTCAAGACTTTAGTGTGTACTCTGGTAGGTACGGTGAAGCCAAATGTCTCACAAGTCTGTATCAACCGGTTTACGTGTAGCTTACGGAAAATCGTTTTTCTAGTAAATGAGAGTATTACTTTTCTATAGTGGTTACATAGTGTAAAAATAATTATACCTTTAAATAATTATATGTTTCTTCCGAAATGATAGTGTAGTGTATGTGACTCCCAAACATTACCAATTATATTTGATTATGTTTGTTTGTTAAAACTATTTATATAATCATTTATATAAATACAAAGTATTTTTTTTGTCTAGTTCTAAAATGTATGGTGAAAACATCATATTTTTGGTTCATAACCCACAAAAAGGTGAAGTAGCAAGAATGTAACCCTCTTTGTTAGAAAAATATATTTTGGTAAAAAATTATCAAGAACCATGTAGTTTTGCAATCATAATTTTTCTTATGATTTTATAACATAGATTATGTTTTGTTTTTGTTAGTTTTTCATTTCAAAACTAATATATCACAAATATTTGTATAAAAGCTAGTGATAATCACATCTCATGCAAATAATGTTTTATATTTAACATAAAGTTGAAACATGCAAGTATATGTGTGATAAACCAAATTTTTACTTGTATTCCCCCCCCCCCCCCCTAAAAACATGAAAAACTAAAAAATGTGGTGGTATGAACTCACATTCAGTGTGGTTGTGGGTTGTTTGAAGAGATGATGTGTAGATCTCCAAGCCTAAACACTTGAATGGGGTTGATGAACTTACTTGGAAATGATACTATCCTAAGAGTTTTAACAAATAATAATGTGTGTAAATAAGATGAAACTAGTGTAAAAGTGTGTAAAAATACTAGATTAGCAAGAAAACTTAACAAAACTCTAAGGGGCTGTTTGTTTTTTTTGTGCAGATCTGCGCAACGCAGACATATGTTCTCACAGAGTGTTTGTTTTTTGGAAGTGCGTAGGTTAACAAACGCCTGCACGAGGTCTTCCTAGGGCAGACATGGGCCACTGTCTTCAAAGGTCTTCACGCCTCATTTTAACCTAAACCAAAAAAAAACGTCGCTTATCTTTTTTTCCTTACTCCGCTTCCTATCTTTTTTTTTTTTTGCTGAAAATGACTTCTTTTATGTTTATGACATGAAATTAAGTTTGAAAAATCAGTTTATTTCAGTACCTGGAGACGTTAAAAAACAAACAGACTTCTTATTGCAGACTGCAGACATTTGGTCCACCTCTTCAGTTGTAGAGGCTTGCAGATATGGTCCACAGACTGCATACATTTTGGCTTCAGAAAAACAAACTACACCTAATAATAAGCTTGGAGAATTAATCCTTGGAGGCTTTGGACTTGAACCTTGAGAGGATTTGGAGTAAACAGTAGTGAATATAGAAATGGTGGGGGTTTATGGGGTGATCTCATCAAAAGATAAGGAGGGAAAGTGAGGTGACATTTGCATTGTTATCTGTTGGGTAAATGCTTGGATATTTATTAGGTAAACTTTCGTATTGGAAAAGGGTGAACATCAAGTCACGAAGTCAACTTTCCTTCTCATCTTTTCCAGACGAAATCTCCATTGGGAAAAAGGATCAAATTAGTGATTTTGGCCAAGGCATTACCGAAATCTCCTTGTGCACCACCGAAATCACATGTGATTTTGATCCTTGTGATTTTGGTCTTGGTGTGATTTTGGCCTAGGCATCTGATGTCGGCCCATCACAACCGAAATCTCAAGTTATGGGGTCCCAAAACCGAAAACCCTAAAGGCATGGCATAAATCATGCTTCATGTCCTAACTATTTGACTTGTCATGAATTGTTTTGACTTGTTGACTTTCAAAGGCTCATTACGAACATGGTTTTCAAAGTATGTGTATATATATTTACATATACAAATGATGTCTTTTGGCTTTCAAAGATTTATTGCAACAAAATTATGATGTGGTTTTTCTTATACATAGATACATTTTAGACCATGCCTGATCCAAAATTTGCCAGTTGTCACAATATGCAAGCTTATACCTATTCATATTTATATATATGTAGATCGAGATTTTTGGGGTATAAGGTTGCCAAATTTATCATGTATCTATTAGTACATTAGTACTTGGAGTTACGCCTATATATGTACATACATGTTTATGTGTATAGAAACATGTAGTTGTAATTAGGGTATTTAATAAATAGTTCAAGTTTATGTAACATCCCAAAAATAGTGATAAAATATTTCATTTTAAAACCATCAAATCCAAACATCAGTTGTCTCAAAATCAATCATAATACAGTGTATCACATCATCAGAGTAAAATAATCATCAACGCAGAATAAAATGGGGGATCTTGTGCTATCACGTCAGGCCCTTCCCTTTCGAACTAGAAGTACCTGAAAATGTTAAATCACAAAACTATAAGCACAAAGCTTAGTGAGATCCCCAACATACCAAATAAATGGGCCCTGCCAACATACATATAATGGGCCCAACCAAATAGGCCCAACCCAATAAAAAAATAGGCCTAACCTAAAATAATAATAATGGGCCCAGTGCAACATACAAATCGGCCCAACCCATCATATTAATAATGGGCCCAACCCACCATAATAATAATAGGCCCAACCCAATTTACAAATGCAAGAGTCACAAAGATAACTAGCACAATCCAGTGGGCCGTGATTGGTGCCTTTGACCCACGAGTACAGTGAGAAAACTCACCTGTCATACGGTAATCAACTGCTACTGCTCTCACTTCCAAAAATACTGATTTCATACACAACATATATAGCCACAAAAAGTAAACCCGTAGCCCACCTTCTAAAACTAGGAGTTTGACTAAAAGTCAACTCAAGTATAAAAGTAAACGGTCAACGTTGAATTCAGTCAAATGCCACGTTGTGGCCATCTATGACCATGCCGTGGCCCACAGACGACAAAACATAAGCTGATTCCCTAGTCGCCACGTCGTGGTAGCCTAGGTCCACGCCGTGGGCACTAGGTTCTTAACAACTTCATGGATTAGCCATTTTATTCGATTCTAAGAGCTCTAAAGCTCAGATATGGACCTTTCTATGGTCTAGATGGATTAAGTTTCCAACTTTATACCTTAAGACTCTCCAAGAGATCAAGATTTCAAACCCTAGGTCTAATAAGGCAACTCATGTCAGGGACTTAATCTTTAAGCACTTAATCTTTAAAGTTCTTAGCCCATCAAATCCATAAGGGTTTCCAACATCAAAACTAACCTAAAAGTTGGTGCTTTGTAGACATGCGTGTCCAACATATGTCTTGATTTCATATTAGGTCAAAATCACGAATATGACCAAAATCCCATTCATGGATCAAAAACCAACCATACTTCATATCGAAACCATTAACTACTCCAAAAGACATACAAATTCATAAAGTTGCAACCTTTATGGGATCACACCTTCCTCACTAAAAGAACAAGAAGGAAATGGGACAAAACTAAAGATCTAACACCCTAACAACATAAAGGTGGAGTATTGGATACTTACAATGGTCAATAAACGTGATAGGGAGAGAAATGGGACTTGATTGCTTATTCTTGGCTCACTCCTTTCTTCTTCTTTCTTCAAGATCCACCAAAAGCACCAAAGTAAGCTTCAATAATGGAGGAAAAAGGGATTAGGGTTTCTTCAGAGCAAGGAAGGGTGGTGGAGGCTGAGGATGAGCAAACCCAAGCCTCCTCAGTCCTTTAAATAGGGTGAAAAACCCGGAAAGTTAGGGTTTAAGCATCAAGCCATGGCCACGCCGTGACCTATAATAGACACACCATGGTGGGTCAAAAGAAGTCTGCGACTGAAAATGCCTCGCCATATCATCGTGATCCTTTACTGCGTCGTGGCAACTCAAAAAGCCAAAATTTAATAAAATAAAATGTACCTCATGATTTTAATGTTCCAACTCTCCCCCATTTGAATTATACGTCATCCTCTAAGTCCGTTGCTGCAAACAACTCTAGGTAATGGTCTCTCATCTCCTCATCAGGCTCCCAAGTCCACTTTAAACCCTTCAGATGTTGCCATTGAACCTTAGCTAATCCCACCACCTTCTTGCGCAAGGTCTTTGTCTTCTTATCAAGAATCAAAATCAATATCTCCACATAAATGAGCTGCTCATCCACTTGAATATCATCTAACACTATTACAAAAATACCCTTTAATGACATACAATGCGTGTCGTAAAAGCCATAGTTGACACACAAATACGTGTCAAGGAAGGCCCTGTGATAAAGGAAGACGACACACATTTGCGTGTCATAACCTTACGACGCGTATTTATGACAGAAACTCACGACACACATTGCTTGTCATGGAAGTCCCTGTCATAAAGGAAGACGACACACATTTTTGCGTGTCATAATTTAAGTTGTTTAAAAAAAATTAGATTTACTAATTTTCAAATTAAATGACAACTAATGGATCATAATATAATAGAACATATCATACAAAAAATCCATTTCATAGTATATAATATGTCAAATATAAATAATCATTCTAATTCTAAATAAATGTAATACATTTATATTAAAGGGCTTTCCCTAACTATATAATATGGTATTACATTGTCATATAATTAAGTTGCATAATTTTTGTGTTTTGTCTAGTGTAGAGCCTGATGATGAGGTAAATGCCCAAACTGAAGTGGTTCAACTCCTTTTCGAAATTTCTCATTCTCCCTTGTGTTTCCTAAATACTCTCAGCTTGCTCACGAGCCAACGATGCATAAAAAACGAAAGCTAGAGCAGAAAGAGAAAAAAAATGAAAAAATGGCTATCTTTTTTTTTGTGCACAACCAACCCAACAAGTGAGTACGTGAGTTTCATCCATCCAATTAAAATACTTATCTTCTTAAAATCATGTATCAGGTATATAATATATAATACTAATATCTTAAAAAAATAAAGCTTACCTTAAAAACGTTACTTTTCTCGCTGTAAATAACAAGGAAAAGTGGACTCTAACAGATCTACGAATAATTTCTTTTGTTCGTGCTCATGAATAGGTGTATTGTGAGACATATGATAATAATCATGGACTCAGTTATGAAACTTATCGATTCAAAGTTGCATATGATAAGGTGTTTTTGCAGCACTCGTCTTTTTAGGTTTCTTAGCGGTCGTAGTTTTAGTAGACGGTTCTTCAATCACTGAATCAAAGGAATTCATGGTTAGGGTATAAATTAAAGAAAGAGAATCTAAAATTATAAAATTAAATCTCATTTGTGAAATATAAAGGAGCATACCTTCACTAGGATCTTTGCCATCATAAACATCAAGCTGTAGAAATAGAAATAACAAGTCAACTTGGAATTAAATAAAGTAAAACCAATAACTGAAAAATAGAAAACTATATTTTTTTTATAATATGTGGGTAAAATGTATAGTTTACAACTCTATTCCATACATTATTTCTCTATTCCATACAACCAACAAACTTTCGTTTGCAAAAATAAAAAATTAAACATACTAAACCCCAAATAAGTAAATAAGAAAAATTATTTGTTTGGTTTAAAAACAAAACTATAATATAATGGGTTATTAGGTTAAGCTAAAAAAGTTGGCTTAATGTATTAAAGACACTAACCCCTTACCTAATTGCCTTTCTTTTCTCTTCCCAGTTCCTCTCACATTAAACTTGATCTAGACATACATCATTACCCATACAGGACTTTGTGGGAAAAGAAAAAGAAAGATCACCTAAACAGAAACCTGAACAAGCAAGGCATAAAACATACCTCCATAACAAGTGATGCACTATTCTATATAGTTCTTTTAAAATCACTCCCTTAGTCCCTTCTTTGAAAACCTTTGCACATGCACGACATGCAGCAGGGTAAATCATCATAAACCATGAACTAGTATCTCTAACACCTAATTAATCTTGAAGGACCATTTACCCAACTTTCCCTATAAAATTCAAGAAACATAAACAGATAGCATATATGTTCCAATATTTTATGATTTCAGCCACTTAATTGTATTTGTAGTGGTTATTCACTAATTACAAAAAACGATTATTTTTTTTATAATTGGTTTTCGAAAGAGCAAAATACAAAAATGCACAACATGTTTTCACTATTTTATTGATTTAGCAACTGAACTGTTATTATTTTTAATGATTATTATAATAATAAAAGGTTCACTCCACATTAACTCTAATATAAGTTATATGAGCCTTATAATAATAAAACAAATCCAGATCCTGAATACAAAATAATTTGTGTGTTACCTGTGTTAACCGTCTATTTTTTTGGTTCCCATACAAGAAGAGTAATGATATGCATGTATGTGCAAACAACAAATTATATGTTGAGATTCATGATCCAAGATCCTTCTCTTTATATTATCTGCAAAACAAAACAACACCATTATTTACCTTTAGTTGAAACTGTTTGATTAGGTGTCTAAGCCCCTAACTATTTTGCTATGTACTTGACCCGATTATGAGCATCGTCCTTTTGTGTTGCCTTCACCATAGCAACTGATAGGATGAATTATGGAGAAAGAGAATTAATTATGATTTATTAATATATTATATGAATAATATATTAAAGGAGAAATCATATTGTTTAATTAATATCGATCATGAATTAATTAGAGTTAATTTTGTGGCTAAAAGAGATTAATTAAATAAAAGGGATCGATACTGTAATTATAAGATAGTTACAAAGATTGGGCTTGGGATCCATAAAGGAAGCATGGACGAATTCTATATGAGAGTCCATATAGAAATCGTCCAAGGGCCTTCTGGAAGGATCTTTGGGTTGCTTATGGACTAAGCATCTGGATTAGGGTTTCCTAGTTGATAACCCTAGAAGCCTAAGTATAAAAGGAACCCTTAAGCCTCCAAAAACGTGTCCAACCTTCTAAGAGAAACCCTAGGACGTTTTTGGTGCCTCTTTCCTCTTTCTTGTTCATCTTTGTTGGTTATGGTGTTTGTGATTCTATTAGAGGTGCAACATTTGAGGCACTAAGCTTTCAAGAGTCAAGATCAAGAAGGTTTGTGATTGTTATTGCTACATAACAATCAAGGTAATGATTCTAACCCTAATCATATGTCATATTTCAGATTTGCATGCTAGTCAATTACGGTTTATTGCTTCGGTATTCAATGTTGTATGTTTACTTAGAAAAACTTAGATCAAAGCAATTAGGGTTGCATGAACACCATAGGAATGATGTTATGCTAATAACCCAACAGTGGTATCAGAGCCTAGGTCGTTTTTTCTAGCGAATAAATGCAAAAGTGAACCACCAAAGATCAAGGAAATCGAAAATTTTGGTTTCTGTCTAATAGAATCGCCGATTCCATGTATGGACTCGCGAGTAGGTCCTACTCGACGAGTTCCATAGTGGACTCGACGAGTCCAAGGGTCTGTTGCCGGATTTTTCGATTTTCTTGCCAGATTTTGTTGAGGATTGCTTCCAAAACTCGTTTTTTATTGCCTAAAATTGATTTTTTAAGTTTGGAATGGTTATCCTCATTAAAATTGATGGATTTGGTTAAATATGGATAATATAGGATTATTATTAGTCAAATATTTAACCTAGTAAGTTTGAACAGATTCAATTTACACCCTTTAGATTTTATAGTTTAAATTTGAACTTAAAAGGTTTTAGTTTTTGAAATTTAAATACTTAAACCCTAATCTTTTGAAAGGTTTCAAAACTTGTGATCAAGTTTTGGAATTTAAAATTTAATTAAAAGGTATTAATTTTGAAATATTAAATTCTAAGACCCTAGTATTTTGAAAAGTTCAAATTACACCCTTATGGTTTTATTAAATTAATTAGGTGTTTAATTAAAGTAGATAATTAATAAATCCATAATAATATGGTTTAAATTAATTAAATTAAAAGTTTAATTTATTAATAGATTAAACTGCCTAGTATTTTAAAAGTGTAAAATACACCCTTATACTATATAGAATTAAAAGTTTAATATTATATATGTATAAGTAAAGAGTCAGTCTTACGGTTAGTAGGCCTCATTCACGAAGCTGGTCTCTAAAGTGTGTTTAAGGAAATTACCTATAAAATAGCGATTTAATGGGTATCCACTTATACCCACCGCACTCTTGACTAGTGGAGGGTCGTTAGCCGAACGGGTAGGATAGCACACAAACTTCCCTTACAAGTATAATGAAATACGAAGTAACTAAACACTTTTATAAATTACCAAATCTTAGATACTTTAGGAGAAATGTGGAGTTTGTACCTTGTTGGTCGTTAGTGGAGCGTATGTGGTTAACCGGCACACTAATATGGGACCAAGGAAGGATGGCAATGGGTAGCTCGTAAATTATCATAGATCAATGGAGCGTGTGTGGTTAACCGACACATTGATTATGTGATATGCATCTTCGAGAGTACCAAGCTAATTTGCATGGTTATCCACAACTTGTTTGTGATCCTCGGCATCCCAGTCACAAACTTGAAGGGCACAATCGAGATTTAAACAAGTCATTGAAAAGTTCAATGAATCTCAAAGGATCTAGGAGTTTCAATTCATTTAAAGCCTAATTTTCAATTTTCATTTTTCATGGTGGAAATTCGTAAATCGTCATTTACCTACCTTCAAATGTTCTGCAATTTGGATTACGACATCCCTCTTCCAAATTGTAGAATATTGTGGTGGATCCTAGCCTAAATATTTCATTTGGGTGCTATATTGAGGATTTTATCAACTAACTTGAATTTCTCCTGTTTTGTAGATGTCAAAATCTAACAGCTATGGTTTTCCTGAATCCGTTGGAAAACGTTTTCCGCTTGAAGATGATGTTCCATGATTGGATTGTGGAAATGGAAATCATTCCTCACTTCCTCCACTTCCTCCAATAATTCTCCCCGACCCACATGTTCGAAGACTTGAAAAGTTCAAGGTCACTCAAGCCCTATTGGCAAAAAGACACAAAGATGGAAAGTCTGTATGTGCTCATGTCTTGGATATGAAGTTGCATATTGGTAGATTAGGAATGTTGGGTGTTGATGTCTCAAGGAAGTTGGTTGTTGATTTGGTTCTTCAGTCACTTCCCGAATCATATAGTGAGTTCATTAGAGAGTACTATATGATGGACCACGACGTGACCCTCACTGATTTGACTTATTTGCTTATTGTTGTTGAGTCAGCGATGATTTGGCACACTAGTCAAGCAAATTTGTATGGTAAATCAATATCCCAACCTTCTATGGGAAATGGCAACATTAGAAGTCCAAAAAAGTTTTCTCTACACAAGAGAAAGGCTGAGTCTGAGATAGTCCTGTGTAACATTCCAGAAGAATCCATATGTTTCTACTGCCAAAAAGAGGGGGCATTGGTTACGAAGCTGCCCTGACTACCTGAGAGATCTAAGAGATGGGAGAGTCAAAGTGTATGACTCTGCTTCAGGTAACATCCACTATCTAACTCTATTAAGTTTTCTATTTTAGATTCTTAATACATAATGTGATAAGATTGCATTTTGATGTGTTGTAGGATCGAAGAAAAGAAAGGAAGCTTAAGGGAAGAAGTGAGCTGAGTTTGATCGCGAAGAAATGGATTTCGATCGCATGATTTGATAATCGGATCTTTGGAGCTTCTACTTTTAGAGTTATGATAGATTGCTTAGGAATATGTAATAGCATAGTTTTCATTTGAATTTGCGTTGTAAGGAAAAGTTTTCCGCACCTTTTATAAATAAAAATAAATTTGAGTTTGTCTTATTTATATCTTCTTGCAATGTTATTTGTGAAAATTCATGCTTGTGTGTTGTCACACCCCAAAACCGGAACGGCGGAAATGTTCGGGGGTGGAGGACGTCATGTTCAGTATCACAACAATGCAAAGTAGTAAACAAGCAACAACATCATCCATTGCATTAATAATATAATTTCATACAAGTGTGTTCTGTCAAGTTATATAGACACCAAAAATATACATCAAAAATAAAAGATGAGTCTTGAACGAGCTCCATCTTCTTAGAACCTGGCACCGGTACCTGTCTACTGGTGACCTGAGAATACAAGTTATTTTGAAAGAGTTTATCAGCTTTAAAGCTGGTGAGATCATAAGTATATTAGTGTCTGTAATTGTATGAAAGTGTTTGTAAGTCTGTAATGTATAAGTTTTGTAAAGTTTGTAACTGTTTGAACTCTCCTAGAAAACCCTATGTTTCCTACTAAAAGTAGCCTTCTACCAAGGCATCTAGTATCTGTGTGTGTCTCTTGTAAGAGTGTGTATTTTCCTAAATCTGACTATTATTAACCAAAAATATAGTTCTTACATTATTGTTTATTGTGTGAATATCACAAAGTAAATGTAAAGGGAAAATGAAATAGTACGGTAGTGTTGTATTAAGTAACTACTGCTGTACTAATTACTTTAAACTATTTGTTATTTAAAGTACCATGTGATCGGCCTGTATCCTGCTACCGACTCTATAGTAAAACGACGATGTAAGACGTCGTAAGAAATGACGTTTGGAACCCGTAGACTTGCAAGTGCCACTGTAGCGAGCAGCAAGGTGTAGGATAGTCAATCCAGTATAGATCTATACACAAAATCATACGCTCCCCAATTAAGGAGATTCTAGATACAAAACGGGTCATGATAGGTAGTGCCATGTCCCCCGTTAAGTGGCTCACATAACTGTATGTAATGTATATGTATATGTATATGTATATACTAGCTGTATTGTGTGTTCTTTCTCTGTCTAGCTTGTATGTTTTGTTTCTCATCACTATGTATTATGTTTGTTTCTCATCACTATGTATTACGTTTGTTTCTCATCACTATGTATTATGTTTGTTTCTCATCACTATGTATTATGTTTGTTTCTCATCACTATGTATTATTTTTGTTTCTCATCACTATGTATTATGTTTGTTTCTCATTACTATGTATTACTCATGAATGAACTGACTCATTGTATGTTTCATTGTTCTAGTAATAGTATCTTCCTAAACTATACCTATTATAGTTTACTAGTAATGTTGTTTGTGTATATGAACATGTTTGTATACCTTTGCTACCCAAAGGCATTGAATTGAATGAAAGAAGTAACCTTTTATATCTACACACATATACATGATATATAACTAGGATTCAAACGACCTTCGGACAAATAACCTGAATGCCCTAAGTCCACAACCAAACAAGGAACAGGAAGTAAGGTGAGCTATCAGTCCTAAGTCCTTTCAATCCTACTTATATAACTATATCTATATAGATACATAGAATATAAGTTAAAAGAATTTAAGTAAAAGTATTTATCATGTAAAAGAGTTTGATAAAAGCATTTGGTATGTAAAAGAGTTTGTAAGACAGTTTGAAGTAAAACAGTTTGGTAACACAGTTTGAAAAGTAAGAAATCCACTTGTTTGGTAGTTATTAATCACATGTGATTGATATAATAAATATAATTATTCAACTTGTATTCCCCCCATAAAAGCATTTAAAAACATTTAAAAGGTTAATTAAGGGGTATGAACTCACCTGTAGTGAGTGGTTTGGATGAACGGAATGTATAGGATGCTAGGTGTCAAGTGAAGACTTGTACACACACGATGATCCTAGTTAACATATAATATCACATATATGTATCCAATTAGTCTTTAAACAAGTAATTAAAAAAGTTATGATATCCTAGGACATGTAAAACACCTTATATAAGTGCTATAAGTCTTAAGGATTGCATCTAACTGTTGTAGGACATTGCTATTGAGTTTAGGGTTCAAGGGAACCCTTTATTTGAGTTTACGGTTTTGTGACCATAACTCATTGAGTTTATGGTCGTAAACCCTTGAGTTTACGGCCGTAAACTCATGTTTCTTTGACCATCTTGTGTTCTGAAGCTTTACAAGTCCTTAGAAGCATTTCTACTTGAAGTATAAGCCTTAGGAAGAGATTAGGGCACCATTTCACTCCTAAATGGAGTTTACGGTCCCTCGACCACTTCTCCTTGGGTTTACGGCCGTAAAACCATATGTTTTATGGTCTTTTGATGTTTTCAAGTACTAAAATCATTAAGGAAGGGATCTATGCAAGTTTCCAAGGCTTAGAAGGGACTAGGGCACAATTTGGCACCCTTTTTAGGGTTTACGGTCCAAGGTGTTCTTGGACTGTAAACACCTTTGATCCTTGGTTTCCTTGGTGTTTTCTTGATGTATAGAAGTGTAACAAGCCTTATTATACTCTAGGATAGAAGTACTTACAAGATAGAGGCTTGAAAAGGTGCTAAAAGTCCAAGAACACTAGTGTGTGTTCTTTGTGTTCTTGGTGAAACTTGAAGATCTAACCTTTTGGAATGATTTCACGGATGGAAGTGTGTTAAATAACTAGATTAAGTAATATATCAACTTATTAGGGCTAGAAACACTTACAAGTTGAAGATCTTGAAGAATTGTAGGATGATACTTGAGAGAGAATTGAGTTTGGATCTTGAATTTGTGAAAAATGGTAAATAATGACTAAGTGTCATATATATACCCCCAATTTAGGGTTTACGGCCGTAAACACCTTTGTTTAGGCCGTAAACTCCAAACTCTTGGAGCTTTGGGACTTTATTGTTGCACAATAAACCCTAGAGCATCCTCTCTCCTGGTATCTCCTGAAGTACTAATCTTAAAATACTCAAACTTATTCCAAAAAGCTTGAAAATTAGCAGAAACAGTTTTAACTCCTATTGAAGTGAATGGTTGTACAGAATAGAAATTTCGGGTTGTCACATCATCCCCCCGTTAGAAGGAATTTCGTCCGGAAATTAGAATTTAAGGAAATAAGTAGTTACAAATAACTAAATAAAAAGAAGAGGATATTTCAGTTTCATCTGATCCTCTCGCTCCCAAGTGAATTCAGGTCCTCGCTTGGCGTTCCAGCGAACCTTCACTATCGGGATACAGCTTTGTTTTATTTGCTTGACCTCACGGTCCATGATCTCTACTGGTTCTTCCATGAAGTTGAGGCTCTCATTGATCTCGATCTCGTCGAGTGGGATTACAAGTGTCTCGTCGTACAGACACTTTTTCAAGTTCGATACGTGGAAAGTAGAATGTACGTTACTGAGTTCGCGTGGTAATTTAAGTTTGTAAGGTACAGGGCCGATTCTTGCGAGAATCTCGAAAGGCCCTATGTACCTTGGATTTAGCTTTCCACGCTTTTCGAAGCGTATCAAGCCCTTCTAGGGTGAGACCTTCAATAGAACACGGTCGCCACCTGGAATTCCAACGGTTTCCTTCGTTTATCAGCGTTGCTTTTCTGTCGGTCTCTAGAGGCTTTCAATCGTTCACGAATCTGAACGATCTTCTCTGTCGTTTCCAGAATGATCTCCAGACCTGTGAGAGTGCTTTCAGGAATTCGTCCTTTAGCTAACTGGGTATCACCCACCTCAGCCCAGCACAGACGGGATCTACACTTCCGGCCATAGAGTGCCTCGAATGGACCAGCCTTTATGCTCGTGTGATAACTGTTGTTGTAGGAAAATTCGACAAGGGGTAAATGAGTATCCCATGCTTTCCCAAAGTCGATCACACAGGCTCGCAACATATCTTCCAAGGTTTGGATAGTCCTCTCACTTTGCCCGTCTGTCTGTGGATGGTAGGCTGTACTCATGTCCAGCCTAGTTCCTAGGGAACTTTGTAGCGACTGCCAGAAACCTCGAAGTGAATCTACTATCTCTGTCTGAGATAATGGATATGGGAACACCGTGCAGTCGTAGAATCTCCCTAATGTAAGTTCTTGTAAGTTTCTCCATCTTGTCTGTTTCCTTGGTAGGCAGGAAGTGTGCGGACTTGGTCAATCTGTCGACGATGACCCATATGGTATCAAGTCCACCCGTTGTCTTGGGCCACTTGGTTATGAAATCCATAGTGATCCGCTCCCACTTCCATTCCGGTATCTCTTGGTGTTGTAGTAGACCGGAGGGTTTCTGGTATTCGACCTTGACCTTTGCGTAAGTAAGGCATTTACTTACGAAGGTAGCATCTCTGCTTTCATGTTAGGCCACCAGTATAACTTTTTAAGATCCAGATACATCTTATCTGAACCTGGGTGGACAGAATAACGAGTGTTGTGCGCCTCGTTCATGTCCAAGTCTCTGAAACCTCCAAGTTCTTATCCATCCCTCTCAGAGATTCACCCGCCACATTTTTAGGTTTCAAAGCGTCGAGCTGAGCCTCCTTAATTTGCATGGACAAGTATGAATGGATAGTCATAGTCAATGATTTGACTCTATGACCAGAATATTCTTTCCGACTCAGGGCATCAGCTACTACGTTGGCTTTACCCTGATGATAACGAATTTCGCATTCGTAATCACTGAGTAGCTCGACCCACCGTCGTTGTCTCATGTTGAGCACTTTCTGGTCGAATATATGTTGTAGGCTCTTGTGGTCTGTAAAGATTGTGCTCTTTGTACCGTACAGGTGGTGTCTCCAGATCTTCAGAGCAAACACAACTGCTCCTAGTTCAAGATCGTGGGTAGTGTAGTTGACCTCATGTGTCTTCAGCTGTCTCGAGGCATAGGCGATGAACTTACCTCGCTGCATCAGAACACATCCGAGTCCTTGATTCGACGCATCGCAATAGACAACGAAGTCTTCGATCCCTTTGAGGAGAGATAGTATTGGTGCGGTGCACAAGGCCCTTTTGAGCGTTTGGAACGCTCTCTCCTGCTTCTCTTCCCAGTCACCCTTCTGGGTCAGTGTTGTAAGAGGTTTCGCAATGCGGGAGAAGTTCTGAATGAACCTGCGATAGTAGCCAGCGAGACCTAGAAATTGACGAATTTCTGTAGGCGTCTTCGGTGCTGACCAGTTCTCAATGGCCTTAATTTTGGAAGGGTCCACGTGTATTCCCTCTTCGCTAACCACGTGCCCTAAGAATTCGACTCGTCGGATCCAAAATTCGCATTTCGAGAACTTCGCATAGAGCTTCTCCGAACGAAGGGTTTCTAATACTAGTCGCAGATGTTGATTATGCTCCTCCTTACTATGAGAGTAGATAAGTATGTCATCGATGAAGACGATGACGAACTGATCCAAGTAAGGACGACACACCCTATTCATTAAGTCCATGAATACAGCAGGTGCGTTTGTTAATCCGAACGGCATCACTACGAATTCGTAGTGCCCATAACGAGTTCGGAAGGCTGTCTTCGGAACATCCTCCCCTAGCACTCGTAGTTGGTGATATCCGGACCTTAAGTCGATTTTTGAAAAGAAGTTTGCCCCTTGAAGTTGGTCAAATAAATCGTCAATACGAGGCAAAGGATAACGATTCTTGACGGTCAGTTTGTTGAGCTCCCTGTAGTCGATGCACATACGAAACGATCCGTCTTTCTTCTTGACAAACAAGACTGGAGCTCCCCAGGGTGAGAAGCTTGGTCTTATAAAGCCCTTACTGAGCAGTTCGTTAAGTTGACAGGACAGCTCTTGCATCTCTGCAGGTGCTAGACGATAGGGCGATTTGGCTACGGGGGTAGCCCCTGGAACTAAGTCAATTCGAAACTCGACTTGACGTTGCGGAGGTAATCCTGGGAGTTCTTCCGGAAAGATGTCGGGAAAGTCGTGTACTACTGGAATGTTCTGAATGTCTTTCGTTCATTTATCAGCGTAGCTTTTCTGTCGCCCACCTGGAATTCCAACGGTTTCGTTCGTTTATCAGCGCAGCTTTTCTGTCGGTCTCTAGAGGCTTTCAATCGTTCAGGAATCTGAACGATCTTCTCTGTCATTTCCCGAATGATATTCGGAACTGTGAGAGTGCTTTCAGGAATTCGTCCTTTAGCTAACTGGGTATCACCCACCTCAGCCTAGCACAGAGGGGATCTGCACTTCCGGCCATAGAGTGCCTCGAATGGAGCAGCCTTTATGCTCGTGTGATAACTGTTGTTGTAGGAAAATTCGACAAGGGGTAAATGAATATCCCATGCTTTCCCAAAGTCGATCATACAGGTTCGCAACATATCTTCCAAGGTTTGGATAGTCCTCTCACTTTGCCCGTCTCTCTGTGGATGGTAGGCTGTACTCATGTCCAGCCTAGTTCCTAGGGAACTTTGTAGCGACTGCCAGAAACCTCGAAGTGAATCTACTATCTCTGTCTGAGATAATGGATATGGGAACACCGTGCAGTCGTAGAATCTCCCTAATGTAAGTTCTTGTAAGTTTCTCCATCTTGTCTGTTTCCTTGATAGGCAGGAAGTGTGCGGACTTGGTCAATATGTCGACGATGACCCATATGGTATCAAGTTCACCCGTTGTCTTGGGCAACTTGGTTATGAAATCCATAGTGATCCGCTCCCACTTCCATTCCGATATCTCTGGCTGTTGTAGTAGACCGGAGGGTTTCTGGTATTCGACCTTGACCTTTGCGCAAGTAAGGCATTTACTTACGAAGGTAGCATCTCTGCTTTCATGTTAGGCCACCAGTATAACTTTTTAAGATCCAGATACATCTTATCTGAACCTGGGTGGACGGAATAACGAGTATTGTGGGCCTCGTTCATGACCAAGTCTCTGAAACCACCAAGTTTCGGGGTCCAGATCCGATCCATGAGAAAATAAGCTCCGCCATCCTTAACCTCCAAGTTCTTATCCATCACTCTTAGAGATTCACCCGCCACATTTTTAGGTTTCAAAGCGTCGAGCTGAGCCTCTTTAATTTGCGTGGACAAGTGTGAATGGATAGTCATAGTCAATGATTTGACTCTACGACCAGAATATTCTTTCCGACTTAGGGCGTCAGCTACTACGTTGGCTTTACCCGGATGATAACGAATTTCACATTCGTAATCACTGAGTAGCTCGACCCACCGTCGTTGTCTCATGTTGAGCTCTTTCTGGTCGAATATATGTTGTAGGCTCTTATGGTCTGTAAAGATTGTGCTCTTTGTACCGTACAGGTAGTGTCTCCAGATCTTCAGAGCAAACACAACTGCTCCTAGTTCAAGATCGTGGGTAGTGTAGTTGACCTCATGTGTCTTCAGCTGTCTCGAGGCATAGGCGATGACCTTACCTCGCTGCATCAGAACACATCCGAGTCCTTGATTCGACGCATCGCAATAGACAACGAAGTCTTCTATCCCTTCGGGGAGGGATAGTATTGGTGCGGTGCACAAGGCGCTTTTGAGCGTTTGGAACGCTCTCTCTTACTTCTCTTCCCAGTCAAAGGCCACACCCTTCTGGGTCAGTGTTGTAAGAGGTTTCGCAATGCGGGAGAAGTTCTGAATGAACCTGCGATAGTAGCCAGCGAGACCTAGAAATTGACGAATTTCTGTAGGCGTCTTCGGTGCTGACCAGTTCTCAATGGCCTTAAATTTGGAAGGGTCCACGTGTATTCCCTCTTCGCTAACCACGTGCCCTAAGAATTCGACTCGTCGGATCCAAAATTCGCATTTCGAGAACTTCACATAGAGCTTCTCCGAACGAAGGGTTTCTAAGACTAGTCGCAGATGTTGATTATGCTCCTCCTTACTACGAGAGTAGATAAGTATGTCATCGATGAAGACGATGACGAACTGATCCAGGTAAGGATGACACACCCTATTCATTAAGTCCATGAATACAGCAGGTGCGTTTGTTAATCCGAACGGCATCACTATGAATTCGTAGTGCCCATAACGAGTTCGGAAGGCTGTCTTCGGAACATCCTCCCCTAGCACTCGTAGTTGGTGATATCCGGACCTTAAGTCGATTTTTGAAAAGAAGTTCGCCCCTTGAAGTTGGTCAAATAAATCGTCAATACGAGGCAAAGGATAACGATTCTTGATGGTCAGTTTGTTGAGCTCCCTGTAGTCGATGCACATACGAAACGATCCGTCTTTCTTCTTGACAAACAAGACTGGAGCTCCCAGGGTGAGAAGCTTGGTCTTATAAAGCCCTTGCTGAGCAGTTCGTTAAGTTGATAGGACAACTCTTGCATCTCTGCAAGTGCTAGACGATAGGGCGATTTGGCTACGGGGGTAGCCCCTGGAACTAAGTCGATTCGAAACTCGACTTGACGTTGCGGAGGTAATCCTGGGAGTTCTTCCGGAAAGATGTCGGGATAGTCGCGTACTACTGGAATGTTCTGAATGTCTTTCGTTTCTTGGCTCACATCGACCACATGAGCAAGGAATGCGCGACATTCCTTTCGCAAGAATTTCTGAGCTTGAATGCTCGAGATGATACGAAGGTTCGTGCCGGGTTTGCCGCCATATACTACTAGAGTTTCGCCAGACGACAAATTAAGGCGTACAGCCTTTTCGTAACACATGATGTCAGCACGATGAAGACTTAACCAATCCATGCCGATAATGACGTCGAAACTTTTAATAGAAACCATCATGAGGTCGATCGAAAATGAATGGTTATCAAGTGTTAGGGTACACCCTATGAATATATTGCTAGTGCTCTCTCTCTTTCCATTAGCCATTTCTACAGTGAACGGTTCTTTAAGTGCTCATGATTTTTGCTTAAGTAAATGAGCAAATTTTTGATTCACGTAGCTCCTCTCCGCTCCACTATCAAACAGTATGCATGCATAAGAGTTATCGAGGAGAAACGTACCAGTGACCACTGTGGAGTCGGCAACCGCTTCCTCGTGGCCTATGGCCAGAACTCTTGCCACTCCACCGGCATTCCCTGCCTTCGGGCAGTTCCTTTTGTAGTGGCCCACCTCGCCACAACTGTAGCAAGTTTGGCTCACACTAGCGCCGGGGACTTGGGTGATTGGCCTCGCCGGAGCTTTGCAGAAACGGGCAGTGTGCCCCTTCCTGTTGCAGTTCAAACACTGCATTTCCCGGCAGGCTCCTACGTGGTGGAAGTTGCACTTGTTGCACTTGGGCAAACTTCCAGCGTACTGCTTTAACGGAGCAGCAGCGGCAGGTGCTATCGCAGCATGAATTGCCACGACGTGCTGCTTTTTGGCAGCCTTTGTCTTTCTCTTGTCATCCCAAAACTTCTTCTTGGAATCAGCGGTTCTGACGGGTTCTGAGATGGCCAGGGTTGTTGTTGCCGTCGGGGTACGAACCCCATGGTCTATGAGCCGTTGTGCCAATCGCTTGGCACTATCAAATGTAGTAGGGTTTGTGACAACCGTCAAAATTCGAGTCGGTTCTAGATTTGACTAGACTTAGTTGCACATATAGGCACACCACATATTAGATTTAGTAATTAGAAGCTAAGTTATAACCTACTAGAAACTTGGAAACAATTAGAATCAATGGATAGTGTACTTAGATTTCACATTGATATGTGAATTCTACATCTACTGAGCTGTAGTGACTATCCATATTTGGGTCACTCTTTGACTCGAACAACATTTCATGAATCATATACACACATCATGCACTTGACCTAGAAGTAGAAGTTAGTTCAAAGTCTCATAGAAACTTAAGTCAAAGTTGAAGAGTAGGACTAGTATACTTGATTCCTCAATTTCGCTTGAATCTCGGAATCACTACATAGAATGCCAATAAACCGATAAAAATAAATTACAAACATTATTTATAACTATAAAAGAGTTATAATACCATAAGACAATTTGAAATCTCAAAGATTCAATTTATTTTTATATTCAAAGTTTATTAAACTCCAAAACCCTAAAAGTCATAAAAACTCAAATTTATGAAGTTTTATATTAAAATCTTATAAAATTTTTTTATAAACACTATAATATCAAATTAATATATTTAAAATGTTGAAATATAATCAAGGAAATTAAATTAATTCATTAATATTGACATTACATTTATAAGTTAAACATCCAAGAGTTATGAACAAATTTTATATAAAATGCATATTTTATATAAATTGAAAGAAAATTTATAAAAATTTAGGAATTAATATAAAATAAATAAGCAAAACAAGATAAAATCTCATCTCTCCACTCAAAGGTCGGCCTCATCCCTCCCAAGACCACTCTTCCCCAAAACTCAATCAATTCACTCACTTATTCACTCTACCACTCCATCTTCTCTCTCACTCTACCCCTCATTCTCTCTCACACTCTTCATCACCACCACTCCATTTCTCTCTTCATTTCTCTATACCAACGAAATTTTCCAGAGAATAAGTCCAAGAACACACCTCAAACTCAAAATCTTCATCATCTAGTGGTGTTCATTAAGGTAGAACACGATTTCCTTTCATTTTCCTCCATGTTTTCAAGGTTTTTCTTGCATTTCCTTCTTCTTCTACACCTTTCTCTTAGAAAATATGTGTGCATGTTCATTCACTTCAGTTTTGATGATGATGGTGGTAGGATTTCACCCAAAAAACAACATGCATGTTGTAAATGGTGAAATCCAAGGACCTAAACCTAAGTCAAGATCATGAAAATGCACTTTTCTACAAGTTTTGGTGGAAAATCACCACATGCACTCTAAGTTTTCTTTCAAAAACGATTTTTGAACATTTCAAACTCATGAATGGTCTTCAAACAAACATGCATGTGATGATCTTCAAGCTTAGATGCTAGACCATCAAAGTATGTTGTTAAAAGCTTTCAAATATGTTCATGAAGGATTTATTTCCAAATAAATATCTAAAACTCCTTTTCTGACCAAATCCGATTTTTCCCAGATTCCCATCAACAAAATGAGATGTTTAACAAATTTTCAGAAAATAATTCATTTTTCTCGAATTATTATAATTATTGAAATAAAATAGGACAATAAATCATATAAAATACTTTCGGAGGTCTATAAATCCTAGGTAAATTCGTGGATGACCCCTATGCTAAATAATGACCCCACATTAAATTTCATCGGTTTTTGTTACTGTTTAATATGGTTTTGAATTTTCGTTTTGTTAGCCCCAATAAATCATAAAGCCGCTTTAGATAATTTGAAAAGGGTATATAATAATTTTCGCAGCTTATACTCTCTGTGGAAGACGTAGAAAAATATTTTCAGAATTTTTCATTATGCATTCCTATTTTTCTCCGATTTTTGTATTTATAATGGACTAAAAACAGGAAAAATAGTTTTGCCCATCCAAAAATTATGAAAATGTACCAGAACACCTTGTAGTACATTAGGAGGCTACATAAAAAGTTTGATCATTTTTCTCTTCTGTATAATATTTTTCTCCTATTTTCTAAGATTAAATACACTTAAATACACAAAATCGGATTCCAGTAGATAAAAACCACCTTTGGGATTTTTTCCAGATTATTTACACTGTAAATGAACTTTACAAAAATTTTGGTAATTTACTTTAACTGTTTAATAATTATTCTCCAATTAATGATTATTTAAGAGGATAAAACAAAGAAAAATAGAAAGACTAATTAAAAAATATCTTTTATATTTTTCACAGATTCTACATGTATAATAAAAGTGTTACAAAAATTTTGGGCAATTTTGGAAACTGTTTTCTATTTATTTCAATTTTTATTAGAATAAATGCTCAAAAATCATAAAATTGGGTTAAACAGTTTAGAAATCAATTTTTATATTTTTCCCAACTTAAGAATGTTTAATAACAATATCACAAAAAGTTTGGGTAATTTTGGAAACTGTTTTCTATTTATCCCCATTTTTATTAGAATAAATGCATAAAAATTATAAAATTGGGTTAAACAGTTTAGAAACCCCTTTTTATATTTTTCCCAGCTTAAGTATGTGTAATGACATTGTTATAAAAAGTTTGGGGTATTTTCATAACTGATTTCTATTTTTCATGAATTTGTATCTATTTAGAGAAATAAATATGTGAAAAATGGTTATACATATTCATAATCCATGAAAATTTATCTAGAAGTCTTTTACCTCATTTAGAACCAAAATCTGAAGTTTGGTAATGTTTATTAACTGTTTAGTATTTTTCATGATTTTATGGTTATTCAAGAAACTAAAATCGTGAAAAATAGTCAGACAAATCAAAAATTCAAAAACAATTTATCTTAAGGTCTTTGACTTCAATTAAAACTTAAATGCAAAGTTTGGGAAAGTTTAGAACTAAATTGATTTAGTTTTGAATATTTAATCATTGGAACACCTCTAAAATGTTAAATATTAACATTTCAATAATGGAAATTTTCCACTTAAATTGTTATATAACAATTGATTCTTTGAAACTTAATTTCCACAGAAAAATGTTTGTAACTTATCAATATTAAATTTTGACACATTATTGGCATAATTCTATTGTAGTAGTAAGTATACTAGTGTTAGATTTCGATTAGAGACTCACTAGCGAATACCATTATTGTAGGAATCGGTAGTGGTACACGTGGAACGTAGTTCAAGGCACCATTTGCATCATCTAAATGCATTGTGAGTATTCACCACTCATCTAAATGCATTGTGAGTATCTAAATGCATTGTGAGTATTCACCATTTGCATCATCTAAATGCATTTGCATCATCTAAACTATTTATGTTCGTTGTATTTAATTGACTCGTATAAACTTGGTTGCTATATTTTGCATATTGTGAGTATTCACGCACTCCCCTATTTTCGGTTTTTATGTTTTGGGGTGGATAAGCATGTCCCGAAAAACTATTATTTGAATGTTGTATTTTAATTGATTTGTATCAAACATGATTGCTATTTTATTGCTATGTCTCTCTATGTATGTCTATGCAACACGAAACATGAGAACTTATCGTATTAAGGTCCTTCCCTTATCTCTAACCATTAACTCTTTGAGCCAATGGTCATTATGGATAGCGCTATTAGGAATTGACAACTCCTCACTCGCCCTATTGCTGGAGTGCATGATACCATATTCATCTATGGAACGATAAGCATAGATCTTGATAGGGCTTCAGTCATAGGTTTGGTTGACACTCATTGTTTGCTCATACACATACAAACTCGTTTCTCGTTATAGCAATAAACTTGTTATTAATTATAGCAATGAACTTTGTTTCTCATTACAACAACGAACTTTTATTACTGAAAACTTATATACATGTTTTAGCAATGAAATTGTTTGCTCCTTGTAGCAACGAAATTGATTGCTCATTTTAGCAATGAAACTTGTTTACTCGTTTGAGTAACGAACTTTATCTTCCATGAGAATATGAATGTTGCATCTTATTTGGGCAACATACTTTATCTCTCATGATGACAAAGAACTTTGTTTTTACAAACTTATTTACTCATTTTAACAATATACTTTTATTATTGGAAACTTTTATCAAAACTTTGATTTCAATTCATGGAACAAATATTATTTTGTTTATCTGTGAGTACTCACCAACTATTTTTATAGTTGACGCTCGTTTTACATGCTTTTTCAGGAATCATCGAGTAAGTGGCACTTAGGGACACTTCACTTTTAGGAGCATTCGCATGTGTTGTATTTCAATTTACATTGTAATTTCTTTTAAAAGTTTTTCAAACCCATTGTAAAATTGTAATGATTTTTAATACTATGGTTGGTGTTGTCTTTTAACTTTTGCTATGAAACCCTTTATACTGCCACGCCTCGTGTTTCCGCTTTAGCGGGGTGTGACAGGGTTTGAGGCTAAAACATTTCCCTGGAATGGAGGCACCAGCCCCCATATGAATCTTTCAATCTTCTTCCCCTCTGTATGAACCATGTTGGGACAGAGGGCCACCAGTTCACAGAACCTGGCGGTGTAGGAGATTATGTTGGAGCCCTTCATGGTTAGGCTCCACAGTTCTTCCTCTAGCTTTTGGATTTCACCCCTCGGGCAGTACTCCTCAACCATTAGCTCTCTCAGAGCTTCCCAGCCCATAGCATTTGCCATTATAAGGGATAGTGACTTGACATGGCTATTCCACCATGTTAGGGCTTTTGACTCAAAGGTGCAAGCAGCAAACTTGACCTTGCTTTCCTTCGGGCATGAGCAGATCTCAAAGACCGACTCTGTCTTTTCGAACCATTGCGAGAGGGCAATGACTCCGCCAGTCCCCTTAAAGGACAATGGCTTGCAGTTTGTGAAGTCCTTGTAGGAGCACTCTCTGGAGCGCACAGGGATTTCACCATGAGTAGATAGGACAGGGGTTCCTCCTCCAGTGGAACCAGAAGAATGATATTGTGCCATGGCTGTAGCCACAGCTGCAGCTACAGCAGCATTCAGGGCTGCCGTGTCGAATTGAGGAGCAGGTGGTGTTGGTGCGGGAGGATCGCGTCTTGTCGATTTACGTCGAGGCATCTTTTAACTATAAGTTTAGAAAGATGAAGATATTGATAAGAATTTAATAGGAAGTAGATAAGAATGACTCATGGACTAACTCTCCATAGTCCAACAGCACAAATGAATAGCACGATTGAATAGTATGATTGAATGAAGATCTAGTACTAACAGATGATAGCAATTGGATATTGATTTCCATAAGGTTAGATATCTGTCAATAATACTGAAATTACAGATGTAATGAGTTCGGGAAAAATGACCTAGAAGTAGGTCTTACATCAACCAACATGGAAAATTTTGACAGACTACTACCTAATCAAGACCTAACGGGTCTAAGATTTACAAAGATAGGAAATTAGACTAGAGTTTTTACACAAACTAGGTTATATCCAAAAGAGAAGTCGATAAGACTCTATCGGCGAAGAGAACTACTAGAGTGAGTTCTTGAATCCGACAGAAGGCGTTCTATGTCTCCCATGCGCCTATCAGATCTTGCTTGCTGAGCTCGAAGTTCCCTAACTTCAGCTTGGGTTTCAGCAAGTTCCCTCTGTAGAACTGCATTGCGGACCTGAGTCCTTTCATGAGCAGACTCTAGTTGGCGAATGCAGACTATGTTAACGCCAGAGTTGGCGTCAATCTCCACGACTCGGTCGATAGCTGCTCGACCTTGCTCGGTGTTCCGAGCAATCCTACAGACCATTATGGGTAGGACCCTGTCAGCTGAACCTCCCTCAGTGAGGTTGTAGAAGCTTCTGTCTCCATTGTAGGGTATGGGTTGACCCTGTTCCTGACTTCATCTGTTCAAGTTTGTGGCCCACAGAGGAGTGGGTCCTTGAAATGCTGGACGAGGGTTCAAGTTTGGGTCTTGAGCAGCTGGGGGTAGGTTGTTGACTTCAGGCTCTGAGTCAGAACCATCAGAAAAGCCTTCAGTTTCGTGATCATCCAAAGGGATTGGGTGATCATCTTCTGGCTCTTCTCCCAGCCATCCTGCATTGCCGTTGTTGGGATAGTACGGGTCTCCGGGAAAATGGAATCCAGCCATTATATCTACGTGAGAAAAGGGATAAGGAAATAATTAATAGATGAACTAACTAGATAATTATAAGATGATCTTTATCAGTTACTCCAACATTTGCGTAGTGCATACCAGTCATAGGTAACCTAGACAGGATAGACCTTCGAATAAGTGACCCTAACTCTAAGCCCACAACCAAACAAGGAACAAGAAGTAGAGCAAATATCACAGATTCTAAGTCTATGCCATCCTAGTTACTTATAACCTTAATGTATCCACCCCGCAACTATTGACATACCAATAAAGACCTTTTTAGTTCTCAGATAAGTAATCAATAGACACACAAAATACTCCTATAGTATTTTAAGTTTATGTTCTATTCTATTGTTCTCTTTGTAGTAGTGTTGGTAAGTTTTTAGACTTGTTGCAACCTCACAACCATACTTAGGCACATGCTAATCACTCCTCGGATAATGTAGTTGATCAAGCTACATCTTCCCAGGGTTGACCATATGTCTCTAAGTTTACTTGTGTTGTCCAACAATCGTAAGACTTTTGTTCTGTCCTAGTGACACTGATTTTAGTATGAATGCAGGTATGTATACTTGGTTAAATATTTTATTATTTAAAAGTATAAACTCCTTATCAGAGTATTTTAATCCCGCTGTGTTTATAGTTCGTATATCTTTTATGGGTTGATACACTCGATTCACTATAAACAATGCTCTGATACCAATCTGTCACACCCCAAAACCGGAACGGCGGAAACGTTCGGGGGTGGGGGACGTCATGTTCAGTATCACAACAATGCAAAATAGTAAACAAGCAACAACATCATCCATTGCATTAATAATATAATTTCATACAAGTGTGTTCTGTCAAGTTATATAGACACCAAAAATATACATCAAAAATAAAAGATGAGTCTTGAACGAGCCCCATCTTCTCAGAACCTAGCACCGGTATCTGTCTACTGGTGACCTGAGAATACAAGTTATTTTGAAAGAGTTTATCAGCTTTAAAGCTGGTGAGATCATAAGTATATTAGTGTCTGTAATTGTATGAAAGTGTTTATAAGTCTTTAATGTGTAAGTTTTGTAAAAGTTTGTAACTGTTTGAACTCTCCTAGAAAACCCTATGTTTCCTACTAAAAGTAGCCTTCTACCAAGGCATCTAGTATCTGTGTGTGTCTCTTGTAAGAGTGTATATTTTCCCAAATCTGAGTATTATTAACCAAAAATATAGTTCGTACATTATTGTTTATTGTGTGAATATCACAAAGTAAATGTAAAGGGAAAATGAAATAGTACGGTAGTGTTGTATTAAGTAACTACTGCTGTACTAATTACTTTAAACTATTTGTTATTTAAAGTACCATGTGATCGGCCTGTATCCTGCTACCGACTCTATAGTAAAACGACTCTATAGTAAAACGACTCTATAGTAAAATGACGTTTGGCACCCGTAGACTTGCAAGTCCCACTATAGCGAGCAACAAGGCGTAGGATAGTCAATCCAGTATAGATCTATACACAAAGTCATACGCTCCCCAATTAAGGAGATTCTGGATACAAAACGGGTCATGACAGGTAGTGCCATGTCCCCCGTTAAGTGGCTCACATAACTGTATGTAATGTATATGTATATGTATATGTATGTACTAGCTGTATTGTGTGTTCTTTCTCTGTCTAGCTTGTATGTTTTGTTTCTCATCACTGTGTATTATGTTTGTTTCTCATCACTATGTACTATGTTTGTTTCTCATCACTATGTATTACGTTTGTTTCTCATCACTATGTATTATGTTTGTTTCTCATCACTATGTATTATGTTTGTTTCTCATTACTATGTATTACTCATGAATGAACTGACTCATTGTATGTTTCATTGTTCTAGTAATAGTATCTTCCTAAACTATACCTATTATAGTTTACTAGTAATGTTGTTTGTGTATATGAACATGTTTGTATACCTTTGCTACCCAAAGGCATTGAACTGAATGAAAGAAGTAACCTTTTATATCTACACACATATACATGATATATAACTAGGATTCAAACGACCTTCGGACAAATAACCTGAATGCCCTAAGTCCACAACCAAACAAGGAACAAGAAGTAAGGTGAGCTATCAGTCCTAAGTCCTTTCAATCCTACTTATATAACTATATCTATATAGATACACAGAATATAAGTTAAAATAATTTAAGTAAACGTATTTATCATGTAAAAGAGTTTGATAAAAGTATTTGGTATGTCAAAGAGTTCGTAAGACAGTTTGAAGTAAAACAGTTTGGTAACACAGTTTGAAAAGTAAGAAATCCACTTGTTTGGTAGTTATTAATCACATGTGATTGATATAATAACTATAATTGTTCAACTTGTATTCCCCCCCATAAAAGCATTTAAAAACATTTAAAAGGTTAATTAAGGGGTATGAACTCACCTGTAGTGAGTGGTTTGGATGAACGGAATGTATAGGATGCTAGGTGTCAAGTGAAGACTTGTACACACATGATGATCCTAGTTAACATATAATATCACATATATGTATCCAATTAGTCTTTAAACAACTAATTAACAAAGTTATGACATCCTAGGATATGTAAAACACCTTATATAACCGCTATAAGTCCTAAGGATTGCATCTAAGTGTTGTAGGACATTGCTATTGAGTTTAGGGTTCAAGGGAACCCTTTATTTGAGTTTACGGTTTTGTGACCATAACTCATTGAGTTTACGGTCGTAAACCCATGAGTTTACGGCCGTAAACTCATGTTTCTTTGACCATCTTGTGTTTTGAAGCTTTACAAGTCCTTAGAAGCATTTCTACTTGAAGTATAAGCCTTAGGAAGAGATTAGGGCACCATTTCACTCCTAAATGGAGTTTACGGTCCCTCGACCACTTCTCCTTGGGTTTACGGCCGTAAACCCATATGGCTTATGGTCTTTTGATGTTTTCAAGTACTAAACTCATTAAGGAAGGGATCTATGCAAGTTTCCAAGGCTTAGAAGGGACTAGGGCACACTTTGGCACCCTTTTTAGGGTTTACGGTCCAAGGTGTTCTTGGACCGTAAACACCTTTGATCCTTGGTTTCCTTGGTGTTTTCTTGATGTATAGAAGTGTAACAAGCCTTATTATACTCTAGGATAGAAGTACTTACAAGATAGAGGCTTGAAGAGGTGCTAAAAGTCCAAGAACACTAGTGTGTGTTCTTGGTGTTCTTGGTGAAACTTGAAGATCTAACCTTTTGGAATGATTTCACGGATGGAAGTGTGTTAAATCACTAGATTAAGTAATATATCAACTTATTAGGGCTAGAAACACTTACAAGTTGAAGATCTTGAAGAATTGTTGGATGATACTTGAGAGAGATTTTAGTTTGGATCTTGAATTTGTGAAAAATGGTAAATAATGACTAAGTGTCATATATATACCCCCAATTTAGGGTTTACGGCCGTAAACACCTTTGTTTAGGTCGTAAACTCCAAACTCTTGGAGATTTGGGACTTTATTGTTGCACAATAAACCCTAGAGCATCCTCTCTCCTGGTATCTCCTGAAGTACTAATCTTAAAATACTCAAACTTATTCCAAAAAGCTTGAAAATTAGCAGAAACAGTTTTGACTCCTATTGAAGTGAATGGTTGTACAGAATAGAAATTTCGGGTTGTCACATGTGTTTCTATTATTAGCAATATTAAGTGGATGTGATTCTTAGTTATGTTATTTATGGTAGTGCCGTAATTTTCCAAGTAAGCAAAGATTCCCATCGCCCAAGTTTCAATTGCCAGAAGCTTGGAATCATATGATTTGAGTCATGTGATGTATGGAAATCTTGGTACTTAGAAAATTAAGATTAATTCCTTTTTCACATAAGTATGTGAGTCGAGTGAAAGACTAGGAGATCTGGTACGCAATGTGGTGTACTGGTCAAGTCCACCACAAATAACAATAAGATTATTCATCATGATTTACTAAAAGTCTAGTAAATGTGATTATACTTACAAGATTAAGTGTAATTCTGAATCATTGAAAAGTTTCAATGGATGGCAGAATGAATAAGAAGAATCAATAGGCAGAAAGATAAAAGTTTCTCCAATCTGAAAAGATGGGAGAGTACTTTAGTATCATGTTTTATGATCGTCTTATTGATTATGAAACCATATCACAATTGATCCTCTAAGGACACCTTAGTACACTAGTATGACTAAGAAGAGGAATCGGGAATTGTTGATATGGTTAAATCAAAAGGAGAATCATACTTCGTTCCAAAATCAAGTCTTAGAGTCGTACTCCAAGATTGTGACTTGAGTGACACATCTTAAGAAGCTTTAACACACTCATCAAATGTGGAGTAGAAAAATGTTTTCTTACTCTTGCATGTTTGAAATTGGTAAGTTGTGATGTCTTGATAAGACAAAGACCAACTAAGTCCAAATGTGTGTAGTGTTTGTCTTGATAAGAATCCTCACTAACTCGTGAATATTTGTTTGTTAAGAAATGTTTCTTGACAAGAGAATCTTATATGTCAAGAGGTCAGTGGGTGTCTAAATGATCTTGAAAAGTTTCAAGAACTAATCAAGAGTAAACTTATTAAACTCTAGCACACGACTTGAGTTTTGTAACCTATCGTGTTGACACATTCTTGTTTCTTTGCCCATTCCATTTAGAGTTGACTATGCATGTGAGTCCTATGAATTCTCATTTGATTGCATAAGGCAAAGCACCTTGATCAACGAAAAGTACATTGATATGTAGGGGTGAGCTACTCAATAACATGGAAGCAATGGTGGGACCCTTGAGGGCAAGAAATTAAGAATGAACAAGTTCTGTCCATAAGAGTTTGGATTTGTCACAAACATTATCTTATGATTATGGTTATGACAAATTCACATGGATAGGAACACATACACCATAAAATCTAAGTGATAAGGTTTCTCTCCGCTTCATGAAAATGATTATGACGAAACGCTTTCACTAAGAGAGATTTTAAGGAGATAGCAATTGTGATATTTGCATTCTCAAATTCGATTATGATTACGACATCCCTCTTCATAGTTCGAATTGTGAGATTTGGCAATTAGTCTAAACATTTAAGACTTATTGCTATAAGTTCTGAATTAGTTTAGACATTCATATGATCTATCTAAGGAAAGGTTTATGAGTTTGGGAAGCTTAGATAAAGGCTTATCGAAGCATATCGTATTAGAAATATGTACTTGGGGAGTCAATAAGTATTGATTTCTAGAAGTTCAACTGTTTTCTGAATACGTGTCAAAGCTAGTGAAAGCATAAATGTTATGCTGGTATGGATATAATTATCATGTTAGTGGGAGCATGATTATTATTTTAAGTGTTGCAAGTTAGCAATATTAATTATAGAAAATAAAAGTTTCACTTTGCAAAGTTGTAGGGGTTGAAAAGTTGTTTTGCTATAATTAAGGGAGAGAATATTATACTTCATTTCAAATCTAAAAGATTAGATCGAGAAATTTTTATTAAATTTAGTCAAAAGGACATATATGGATGTTATGTTGAAAAGGTTCAACTTAAAAGAATTCTATATGTGGAAATATTATAGAAAGAAAATGGTAAAGTATCACGTTTTTTTTCATTATGAGTCGTATCCCATACGCTTCGGGTATAGGATCGATTGCATATGCTGTAATATTCGAACGTATAAATTTTCCAAATGACTAGGGCATTAAGAGGGAAAAGAACTGGAACCGGATTTGACTAAAATAATGAAACGACTGTCAAGGACAATCTAAGGTTCGCCAAGGATTGGTCACTTATGGCAGTTAGATGTATAGTAACGAATGCACCATACTGACATTATTATGATTAGATATGATTCTATTAATAATAAGTTGTCGTATGGAAAATATGGAAATGTTTCCATATTGGGAGTTGGATATCGAGAATCTATGTCTAGATTAGAAACCTTTATGCAAGAAGGATGTTCAAAGGAATGTATTTTGAATGTGAGACTTCATATCTATGAAGTTGCCTTGTAACAATCTCCAATAGAGCACTTTGTAATATCATTGGCAAAGTCTTGGTGGCTTTGGTGCTGTGACATTTCGAAAGGATCGTTGCATAAAATGTTAGAATCTAACGTATTCTAATAGTGGCAAGAATTTGGTATTCTTACACTTATGACAAGGATTAGGAGTTGTGAAATGAGTATCATTGGAAATGTGTTCAATTGATCTATTTCGCAGAGTATGGACCATAGGTAAACAGAGTGTGCATGCTTGGAGCATGGGACAACTGTTGTTATATTTCAAGTAATAAGTTGATTATCCGAAACATTATACAATGAATAATGAGTAATCAATATGGTGATTAAATAAAGGTATTTTATTTATACTCAAAAGTTTGGGGCTATATTGGGTTCGATTATTCTTGTGTTTCACTTTGCATGTTTTGACTTCCCGAATAATAAGATTATTCAAACCATCCACAGTCGATAAATACTTTGGAAGTAGGTATTCAAGCTAGACTGTCATGAATCTGACTGTAGATTGTCTAAAGCGTCTTAGACATAGCAAAAGTTTGTTGCAGTGTTCATGAGTGCTCCTGAAATAAGATTTGAGTATTGGATTAAACCCACGCTCACTTGAATCACTTCATGGATTTTATTACGAGTGATTAGTGAGACGATAATATCTTATATTCTTGAAACCGAGAAATGTGAGTTTTAATTTACAAGTCGGATGCACATTGATAATATGTTAACACACCAGTAACTTGGTGTTATAAAACATATTGTTGTGTGTGATTTGATGAGTAGGTACAAGCGAGCATTTGAGTCGAAATTTATCCGTTCCTTTTACCCAAAGTGGGATAAAAGCGATATCTGTGGGCCCCTCGATGATTTAGTGATGACACCCTAAGCGCTTGGCCAAGCCGAGACTAAGTTGATGTGTTCAATTGTAGTCTGTTGTCAGTCGTCATAAATCGAAAATCGGGAAACAACACATAAACAGAGAGTATGATTAAAAGCCATGTCTCGGTTCATACGATATCTAGAATGGAGGAATATATGATCCCTTATCTAAAGGACGCGTTACTGATAAGATCAGAGTTGACAGCGGCTTTTGAAAGCTACGATTGCTGATCAGGTTCTGAAGTCATTTGCAAAATAGTTATTAGACTTATCCAAGTGGGAGACTGTTGGATTAGGTGTGTAAGCCCATAACTATTTTGGTATGTACTTGACCCGATTATGAGCATGGTCCTTTTGGGTTGCCTTCACCATAGCAACTGATAGGATGAATTATGGAGAAAGAGAATTAATTATGATTTATTAATATATTATATGAATAACATATGAAAGGACAAATCATATTGTTTAATTAATATTGATCAAGAATTAATTAGCGTTAATTTTGTGGCTAAAAGAGATTAATTAAATAAAGGGGACCGATACTGTAATTATAAGATAGTTACAAAGATTGGGCTTGGGATCCATAAAGGAAGCATGGAAGAATTCTATATGAGACTAAGCAGCTGGATTAGGGTTTCGTAGTTGATAACCCTAGAAGCCTAAGTATAAAAGGAACCCTTAAGCCTCCAAAAACGTGTCCAACCTTCTAAGAGAAACCCTAGGACGTTTTTGGTGCCTCTTTCCTCTTTCTTGTTCATCTTTGTTGCTTATGGTGTTTGTAATTCCATTAGAGGTGCAACATTTGAGGCACCAAGCTTTCAAGAGTCAAGATCAAGAAGGTTTGTGATTGTTATTGCTACATAACAATCAAGGTAATGATTCTAACCCTAATCATATGTCAATTTTCAGATTTGCGTGCTAGTTAATTAGAGTTTATTGCTTTGGTATTCAATGTTGTATGTTTACTTAGAAAAACCTAAATCAAAGCAATTAGGGTTTCATGAACACCATAGGAATGATGTTATGCTAATTACCCATCAGAAACAACATTCTAAAGAGCTAAAAACTGATATCTTTCCAAAAGTTTCATTGAACCATTATATAATGTAAAAAAACTGGAGTTATAGAAAGAAATCATGTAAATGCTTAGTTTTTCAATTTCTTTATGTTTTTGCATTTTTACAAACACCTCGTATGCACTATGCAGTTCTACATTTCCCATAAAAATAAAATCAAAAATTCATTCTCTACATACGTAGCTAGAACCAAACATCTTTTAGACTGCCATAAATAAACACTCGATTCTTGTATAATATCTATATATGCTGTCGCCCATACTCCCACACAATCACAAGCATGCTTATCATATGGCTTAGTGTCTTGGGAATGACATTCTTTAAGTCGCCACTCAGCTACGATGCTCTGGTTTTGGACCCATGCTGACTGTAATTGTATCCCTTCTAATTCTTTACTAAGTGCTGGATTGGATCTCTCATAGATCTCCCACTATCTCAAAATTTATGAGAATGAAAAGAGCCCCAAATTAAAATAAGAAAACGATAAAGTAAGAGAAAGAAACCTAGGGTGCATACATGGAGAAGAAGAGAATGATATTCAAACTTGGTGCCTCTTCCATTTTCATTTCCCGATTTCCGATGCCTTCAATCTGAGCATGAACATCCGACTTCTAATCCCAAATCTGACCTCCAACCTTCGATTTCTGAACTTCAACCTCCAAATTGAGCCCTATAGTTTCGAAACCCCAGAACTGACCTTTTGAGGAGGAAGAGCGGATATCGTTGTTCTGCATGAAGACGCCAATATAAAAGCGCTAGTTTTGGGTGCACACTTGTGAGGCCCAAAGCATAAAAGCCCTAGTTCTTCTTTGAAATCGGGAAAAAAACCTTAAAATCACCGGCGTTTTGAGTGTGAGGATTCATAGACCCCCAATCGCCGAATCCATGAAAGATATTGTAAGGTCCTATTTTTGGGGAAGGCGGGGTACTTGAATTTTTGGGCGATTTGGTTTCCCCCTTAGTTGTATCAAAGAGGTGACGCGCGTATTGGAATTTTATAAAACGACATCTCTACACGACACCCATTTAATTTAGGTGCCTTGTGTGTTTGTAATTTTTTTCATTGTACATTAATTTTAGGGCACGCACAAATACGTGTACTCTATCCTTCAGATTTTGGAAAAATGACATTATTTTTAGGACACGCAAAAAATGAGTATCGTAAATCAGTGTTTGTCATTGTTTGCGTGTCATTAAAGGGTTGCTTTTTAGTAGTGCAAGGGAACTACTGCAGAATCATCAACTAGACATTTCCATAACTAAGAGACATGGAATGTGATGTGGATATGGCTTAGTGTGACAACCATCAAAATTTGAGATAGTTCTAGAGTTGAATAAACTTAGTTGAACTTGAAGACATGACACATTCTAGACTTAGTAATTAGAATTTAATTCATAACCTACTAGAAACTTAGAAACAAGTAGAAATGAGGGATAATTTACTTAGATTTCACATTGATACGTGACTTCTATAGCTACTTTATATGTAACAACCATCCAAATTCATGTCATTCCTTGACTTGAACATCTTTGCATGAATCATGTAGACACGTCATGAACATGACCTAGTAGTAGAAATTTGGTCTGTGTCTCGTAGGAACTTAAGTCAAAGTTGAAACTAGGACTAGTATACTTGATTCTTCAATTTCACTTGAATATCAGAATCACTACATTGAAATGCCAATGAACCCAAAACAAAAAAAAGCAAATTTCAAGTATTTTTATAACTAGAAAAGAGTTATAAGACTCTAAAATAATTTGAAGTGTAAAGGGTTGTGTGTCATTGTTTGCGTGCCATTAAAGGGTTGTTTTCTAGTAGTGCAAGGGAACTACTGCAGAATCATCAACTAGACATTTCCGTAACTAAGAGACGTGGAATGTGTTTTGGATATGGCTTAGTGTGACAACCGTCAAAATTTAAGATAGTTCTAGATTTGAATAAACTTAGTTGCACTTGTAGGCATGACACATTCTAGACTTAGTAAGTAGAATTTAATTCATAACCTACTAGAAACGTAGAAACAAGTAGAAACGAGGGATAATTTACTTAGATATCACATTGATACATGACTTCTATAACTACTTTATTTGTAACAACCATCCAAATTCTTGTCATTCCTTGACTTGAACATCTTTGCATGAATCATGTAGACACATCATGAACATGACCCAGTAGTAGAATTTGGTCCGTGTCTCGTAGGAACTTAAGTCAAAGTTGAAACTAGGACTAGTATACTTGATTCTTCAATTTCACTTGAATCTCAGAATCACTACATAGAAATGCCAATGAACCCAAAAAAAAAACAAATTTCAAGTATTTTTATAACTAGGAAAGAGTTATAAGACTCTAAAATAATTTGAAGTGTAAATAATTTAAATTGTTTTGATATAAAAATATTTATTAATTCCCAAAACCCTAAAAGCCCTAAAAACCTAAATGTTATAAATTTAACTTATAAAAGTCTATAAAAATAATTATCAACCTTATAATATTGTATTAGAAGAATTAAAATTTTTAAAATATAACTAAGGAAGTAAAATTTAGGTCATTAACAATTTAACTTTATTTTATAAGTCAAAATCCAAGAGTTATGAACAAATATTTATTCAAAGTGCATTTTTTATAAAAATTGAGAAATTTTATAAAAATCTATGGATGGAATTTATAAAATAATGGAAGAGAGAAGAAACTCCTCTATCCTCATTCAAATTTCCGTCCGTTCTCTTTCATCCCTAAAAAAGTAATCATTTTACCATTTTACACACTTCATCTCTCCACTTCTCTCTCAAAAACTTTCACTCTTCCTTTTCTCTAGAGAAATACAAACTTAGAAGAAAAACCAGTGAGAGATTTTTACATTCAATTATTCATGATTTTAAATACATTTCTGTATTTTGGTGACCGATTTTGGTGAAGAGAAGCATGAAAGAGATGACAAGAGAGATTAGGTATCCAGAGAGAAAGAATCTCTCTCTCCTCTCTTTTCATCTCTCTAAAACCCCCATTCTTTCTCTCTATGAATCAGCCCCAAAACCCACGAAGTTCCATATGAATATCCCTTATTTTAATAAAACAATATTCATCATTTTGAAGTGTTCATCAAGGTAAACACAAATATGCTTCATTTTCTTTCAACTCTTGATGATTTTTGCTGTATTTTTTCTCCTTCTACACTCTTCTATGATCAAGTCATGAGCATGAACGTATGAACTTCGAGTTTGATGATGATGGTGGTAGGATATCACTCAAAAACCTCATGCATGTTGCTTGATGGTGAAATTCACGGACCAAAACCTATGTCAAACCCAAAAACTTAAGTATTTACATGTTTTTAGAGATCAAAAACCACATACATTCGAATTTTCTTCTTATAATCATCATTTTGAAAAAACAAAGCCATGCATTTACTTCAAAAGAACATGCATGTGACAATCTTTAAGCTTACATGCTAGATGCTCAAAGTTCATTGTTAAAAAGCTTTCAAATATGTTCATAAAGGATTCATTCACAAACAAATATCTAAAACTTTGTTTATGTCCAAAAATGATTTTTCCTAGAATCCAAACAACAAAATAAGATGATCTGGAAATGTTTAGAAAATAATTTATTTTTCTTGAATTATTGTAAGTTTTGCAAGGAAATAGGGAAATAAATCATATAAAATACTTCTTGATGTGAATAAATCATACGAAAATTCTAGGATGACTTCTACAATGAGTCAACATCTCCCATGAAGTTTCACCAAATTTTGTTACTCTTTCTATGATTTTTAATTTTATTTGTGTTTACTTAAATAAATCATCAACCCAGGTTCTGAAATATTAAATGAATATCTATGAAATTTTACAGCTTCTAGAGCTTGTATAAAACTTAGATAAGTATTTTGAGAATTTTTCATAATATATTTCTATATGTTCACAATTTTTGTGGATTTAATGGACTAAATAGGATAAAAATAGTTATATTTATCCATAATTCTTCAAAATTTACCAGGGCATCTTCTATTATAGTAGGATGCAAAATAAAAACTTTAGTGATTTTTCTTTACTTTTTACTATTTGTATTCTATTTTACTAAGATTAAACATCAATAAATCCAAAAGTCGGACTCCACGGTTTGAAAATCACTTTTGATACGTTTTCCATTTTATAGCATTGTATATTAGTTGTAAAAAAATATTTGAGAATTGTTCTTAACTGCTTAATATTTTCCATGAATTTGAATTGAGAAGTGATTAATAATAGGAAAAATAGATAGACGTATCTAAAACTCATGAAAACTTATCTGGAACTGTTTGACTACATTTGGAACACCAATAACTAGTTTAATGGTTTTTATTTACCGTTTACTATTTAATTAGAATTTCTTGGTGTAAAACACATTTAAATTATAAAAACCTAGTTTTATTGATCAAAAGTGATATTAAATATTTTTCCCAGTGAAGGGACACTAAGAAACAGTTACAAAAAAATCTAAGAATTTTTCATGATCAATTACTATTTTTCTATGATTATTCAACGAATTAAATTTGTGAAAAATGTTGTGGCATATCATACATTCATGAAAAATTACAAGCATGTTCTTAATTACAGTAAAGACATAAATATAATGTTTGGAGATTTTAAATCAGATTTCAATGGGATTTTGAATATCTAATGTTTGGAACACCTCCTAAAATGCTAAATTTTGACATTTCCAAAATGTGGATTTTTCCACTTAAATTGATATGTAAAAAATTGATTCGTGGGAAACTAAATTTCATAGAAAATGTTTGTAACTTAATAATATCAAAATTTTGACACAATATTGGCATTGATCTATTGTAGAAGTTAAGTATACTAGTGTTGGAGTTAAAGTAGAGACTCACTAGTGTTTAACATCATTGTAGGAATTAGTAGTGGTACAAGTGGAACTTAGTTCAAGGCATCGTTAGCATCATCGCGAAATATGTTGTGAGTATTCACAGCCCCTATTTTCGGTTTACGTTTTATAATGGAAAAGCATGTCCAAAATTTATTTATGTTCGTTGTATGTAATTTAATATGTATCAATTTCGTTGCTAAATCTTCATGTATGTGTATGCACTTGTGAAACATGAGGCCTTATCGTCTAAGTCCCTTACACTTCACGTCAACCATTAACTCTTTGAACCAATTGTCATTATTGATAGTGCTATTAGGAAATTGATAATTCCTCACTCACTCGATTGTGGAGTGCATTTTACGATATCCATATATGGAACGATAAGCATAGATGTTGATAGGGCGTCTGTCATAGGTTTTGTTGAGAACTCATTGTTTGTTCATTATACATATACACACTTATTTACTCCTTTTAGCAATGCACTACTGTTTATGCAAACTTATTCACTCATTTTAGCAACGAACTACCATTTATGCAAAACTGTTTACTCATTTCAGCAACGAACTTCCATTCTTAGAAGCATTACACATGTGTTTTTTTCAAATGTATTGTAACTTATTCAAAGGTTGTTTAAAAGTTATTGTAAATTGTAATTCTTTTTAATACTATGGTTGGTGTTGTCTTTTAACTTTTGCAGTGAGACCCGTTGTATTGTTGCATCTCATGTTTCCGCTTTAGCGGGGTATGACACTTAGCTCATCAGACAGGTCCAACTGGTATGCAACCTTTCCTACCTGGGCGATAACCTTGAAGGGACAAATGTACCGGGGGACTAACTTGCTCCGCTTCCGAAATCGAATGACACCTTTCCAAGGTGACACCTTCAGAAGCATATAGTCTCCCACTTGAAACTCGAGGTCTGATCATCGCTGGTCACCATAAATCCTCTGACGACTGTGCTGTGCGCAGTCTACAGTCGAACTCGCATCTGCTGAATCAATTAAGTGGTCTTGAGTACTACCTAAATACTACCCATAAACCGATATCCAACCTCTCCCCAGCACTGGGGGTCCGACACCTCCTAGCGTACGCCATATCTAAAGGTGGTTGATCAATACTATCATGATAGTTGTTGTTGTAGGAGAACTCTGCCAAAGGTAGGTAAGTGTCCCAATTACCACCAAAATCCAGTACACACGCCCTGAGTATATCCTTGAGTATCTGAATAGTCTGCTAACTCTGTCCATCAGTCTAGGGGTGGTACGTCGTGTTGAAATGCAGCTAAGCACCCAAATCCTCGTGAAATTTCCTCCAAAACCTAGAGGCGAAGTGGATATCTCGATCCAAAACCACCGAAACTGGCACCCACGCCGAACCACCACCTCCCTAATGTAGATGACAACCAATTTATATGCGGAAATACTCTCAGTAGTAGGTATGAAATGAGCATTCTTGGTAAATCTATCAACGATGACCCAAATAGAATCAAATCTGCGTTCCTTCCTTGTCAATTTTGTGATAAAATCCATGGTGATCTCCTCCCATTTCCACATGGAAATTGCTAATTGCTGCATCTCGTCCTGGGGTCTATGATGATCAGCCTTGACTTTCCGTCAAGTCAAGCACCACTCCAAGAACCATGATATATCCTTATTCATACACGGTCACCAATAACTCAACCTCAGATCTCTATACATCTTCGTGGCCTGTGGGTTGATTGAAAACTTTGATATATGCGCCTCCTCCAATAATGTTTGTCTAACACTGCTAGCAACCGGGACCCAAACCCTACCGCACTTAGTCAGCAGCCCACGGTTATCCATGACAAATAACAAAATCATACCCCTAATCTTTCCTCCTTCCAATTTTCCTTCTTTAGCCCTTCCACTTAAGCCTTCTTGATCATATCTAATAGTGGAAAAATAATAACCATCCTCAAACATAGATCCCCTAATGGGTGTACATGCGGCCTTGCGGCTCAAGGTTTCAGACACAACCTTGTGTAAGGGTCAAAGACCTGTTGTAATATGTCGAAGACTTAATGTTATTTTACAAGGCATTTTTGTAACGAAGCTTAAATGTTCAGTCCTTGTAATTTTTTGTATGCTTTCATGTTTCCTATAAATAGAGACATTACTTAGAGTTAGATAAGAGTCTTTGTATGAACTTTTCTACTTTCTCTCTGTAAGAATTGAAAGCATAATAGAGCTGAAACCAGATTATATTGACATGATCAGTGGTCTGATCGTATGCAATACTACTTGAATGGAATCGATGAAGAGCTTTGGTCATGCATCTCAGGGAATGTTACTCTTCCAACAAATCTTCAACCAATTGGATCTTCATCTGGTACTACGAGTGTTGATGCTCAAACTGATAGAATGAAGAAACTTGAAAAACAATGCATAAGGGAGTTACGCGGTGCATTGCCTCTAGTTGTGTATAACTATGTCAGAAGTTGTACAACTGCAAAAGAAATCTGGAATAATCTCAAAGAAAAGTTTCAAGATAGCGAGAAGACAAAAATCAATTCAGTTAAGCACTGTTTGATTGAATTGAAGGATTTCAAGCAAAAAGATGGCGAAACGATCGAAAGTTACTATGATAGGCTAAATGAGTTGATTTACAAATGCAATCGTTATGGAATCACAAGGTCTGCTATGGAATTCAATCTCACCTTCGTTATGGGACTCTGTAAAGAATGGAGGAGTGTTAGCATGATGGTGAAAAATCAACATAGTTTCGACACATATTCTCTAAATGATTTGTACAATCAACTGAAAACTCATGAAAGTGAAGTGAATGAAATGGCAGAAGAGTCTAAGCTTAGTCTGGGAGGTCCATTAGCCCTTGTATCTAAAGTGTCTAAAAAGGAAGCAGTCGAAAAAGATGATTCTGATGATGTAGAGGGGTTTTTAATGAATTCGGATGATGAGGCAGTAGCTTTTTACTCAAACAACAGAGTTAAAAAGTTTTTCAAGAAACCTTTTAATCCGAAGATGAAGTTGAGTGAGGGAAAAGGAAATTTCGTGAACAAGGCTGCTGGAGAGAAGAAGAAGAAGAATGAGAAGAATGATGGGAAGGCTGCTGAGGAGAAGGAAGAGAAGAAACTGAAAGGAGATTCGGGTATGGATTGCCATTATTGCAATGGAACAAATCATCTAGCAAATGATTTTATGCTTCGTAAGAAGGATGAAAGAAAGAACAAAGTAAAAGATGAAGCGTATTATGCTAAGAGACTAGAGGAAGTGAGGGCAAAGGCAAAAAGTTTATCTTTGGTGGCTAGAGGTGAATAGGAGGATGATGACACTTATCAAATTTGGTCTTCGGGATCAAATGGTGAAGAAATGCGTAATCCTACGCATGGTTCCATGTATGCGAAGCTGGAGGAAGATTCGGACGAAGAGGTGACGAGCCGATGCTTTGTGTCAAAGTCTACTGATAAGTCTCCAATGACAACAAAGGTACGTAATATTCTTCAATCTTTCAATATTCCTTTGAGTGCATATGATTCTAAAATTGTTGATTTCGATGATACTGTTGCTTATTTTTATAATTTGGTTGTTTCTGCTAGCAATGAAGCTAAGAAATTAAGCAATCAATTGTTAAAGACTCAGAAGAAGTTAGATTCGAAAGTTGTCAAGATAAAATGTTTAGAATTTTAGATTACAAACATTATGTGTGATAGGGATTCGTTGTCTAGTGATGTAAAACTCTTATTAGCTCAACGAAATATATACTGTAATTCTGCTAAACGTCTATATGGGAAACTGACTGCATTGCATCATTCGTGTGAAATTAGCAAGGAGCAACATAGGAAATTATTATCTTTTTTAGCATATGAGAGAGAAGGTTGATAATATTTCGTATGATTGTGAGAAAAATATTGTTGAGTTTAACAAAATTCCTGATGATAGATATGCTTATGGAATTGTTAAAATTGATGAATGTGTGGATTCGAATGAATTAGTTAACATTGTGAATGATACTTTGACTAAATCAGAACAAATCAAAATTTTGAAAAAGACTGAGAATTCAACATCTGATTCTCAATCTAATTTTGCCGATATTGAAGATAATGTTGGGTTTCTGGTATAATACAACATCCTATGGTGCACATACAACCCTAAATACCTTGGATCTATGTTTTCACTAATTATACATGCAAATGGTTTCCAAGGCATTAAACCTATAACTAGCATACATTTGACATAAACCACATAAGATACTAGTTAGGATAACATACCTTTTGATGGAGCTTAAAGTCTTGGTGTATTTGGCCTTAAAGAGCTTAGCCCCAATAGTGTAGAAGCCTCAAATGAAGTCACAACACATCATGGACAAAGGTAGAACTTCAGAGAGAATTCCATGCACCCAAAAACACCCATGAACTCCAAGAATGACTCAAGTGGCATTTTTTAGGCTAAGAGAATGTATTTATATGTGTGGATTCCAAGGGTCATGGGTATAACCCAAATCCATACCCATGGGTTTTATGATCCATGGTTCATGTGGCCCAACTCTTTATGTATCCATACATAAACTTGGTCCAACATGGATCATAAGCCCAACACATATAAATATAACTAATTATCATAATTAGTCCCCATATATTTAATTAGTCTCTTTTGATCACTAAATTAATTCCAAATTAATTATTGATCAATACTAATTAAAACATATGATTTCATATTAATATATTATAACTTATGATATATTAATAAACGATAAGTTACCTTCTCTAAAAAGTCCATCCTAACAAATTGTCCTGATGATATGCAACCCAAATGGACCATGCTACACTCGGGTCGAGTACATACCAATAATATTTATGGGCTTAGACATCTAATCCAACAGTCTCCCACTTGGATTATAATCATTCTCTCTGTCCATTTGTTGTTTCCCGATTTCCGATTTATGACGACGAACTAATTGAACAAATGACATTAGTCCTGGCTTGGCCAAGCACTTCGGGGTGTCATCACTAAATCATCGAGGGGCCCACATATATCGCTATTATCCCTTCAAGGGTAAAAGGAATGGACAAACTTCGACTCATATGGCTTGTTCTACTACTTGTTGAATCATACAGAAAGGCACGTTTTATAACATCAAGTTACCAATGCGTTTTCGTGCAATCAATGTATAACCAACTCATAGTAGCAACTCATATCTCTAGGTTTGAAGAATATAGGATATTATCGTCTCGTGATCACTCGTGATAAAATCCATGAAGTGATTCCAATGAGCGTGGGTTGAATCCAATACTCAGAACTTATGAGCACTCATGAGTGCTGTAGCACCACTTTGTCCAACATCTTAGACCTCTACAAGCCAACCCATGACAGTCTTGATTCATATCTACTTCCAACATATGACCGACTGTGGATGGTTTGAATAACTTAGTCATTCGGGAAGAACTACTTAGTTATTATGGAAGTCAAAACATGCAAAGTGAAACACAAGAATAATCGAATCCAATATGGCTCAGAACTTATGAATATAAATAAAACACCTTTTATTTATCACCATATTGATTACACATTATTCATTGCATACTGTTTCAAACTATCAACTTTATACTTGAATTAAAACAATAGTTGTCCCATTCTCCAAGCATGTACACTATGTTTTTTAAACACTAGTCATGCCATACACCAAGTATGCATACTAAGTTTGTCTATGATCTTTACTTTGTGAAATAGATCGATTGAACATGATTCCAATGATTCTCATTTCATAGTCCCAAATCCTTACTGCAAATGCAAGAATTCCAAATTCCTGCCATTTACCAAAATTGTGACAACCCGAAATTTCTATTCTGTACAACATTTCAATTAATAGAAGTCAGAACAGTTTCTGCTAAATTTCAAGCTTTTTGGAATAAGTTTGAGAATTTTAGGATTAGCACTTCAGGAGATACGAGGAGAGAGGATGCTCTAGGGTTTATTGTGCAACAATAATACCCCAAAGCTCCAAAAGTTTGGAGTTTACGGCCTAAACAAGGGTGTTTACGGTCGTAAACCCTATATTGGGGGTATATATATGACACTTAGTCATTATTAACCATTTTTCACAAAATCAAGATCCAAATCTCAATTCTCTCTCAAATATCATCCACCATTTCTTCAAGATCTTCAACTAGTTAGATCTTCAAGTTTCACCAAGAACACCAAGAACACACACTAGTGTTCTTGGACTTTTTACACCTTTTCAAGCTTCTATCTTGATCATTGAGTGTGTACAAGTCTTCACTTGACACCTAGCATCCTATACTTTCCGTTCATCCAAACCACTCACTACAGGTGAGTTCATACCCCTTAATTAACCTTTTAAATGTTTTTAAATGCTTTTATGGGGGGGGGGATACAAGTTGAACAACTATAGTTATTATATCAATCACATGTGATTAATAGCTACCAAGCACTTGGATTTCTTACTTTTCAAACTGTGTTACCAAACTGTTTTACTTCAAACTGTCTTACAAACTCTTTTTCATATCAAATACTTTTATTAAACTCTTTTAACTTATATTATGTGTATCTATGTAGATATAGTTATATAAGTAGGATTGAAAGGACTTAGGACTGCTAGCCTACCTTACATCTTGTTCCTTGTTTGGTTGTGGACTTAGGGTATCTAGGTTAATTGTCCGAAGGTCGTTTGAATCCTAGTTATATATTATGTATATGTATATAGATATAAAAGGTTACGTCTTTCATTCAATTCCATACCTTTGGATAGCAAGGGTATACAAACATGTTCATACATTACTAGTAAGCTACTATAGGAGTAGTTTAGGAAGATACTAAAACTATTACTAGAACAATGAAACATACAAAGAGTCAGTTCATACATGAAACAATACCATACAGAGTAGATAACAAACAATACCATACAGAGTAGATAACAAACAATACCATACAGAGTAGATAACAAACAATACCATACAGAGAAAGAGACAACAAACCATACCATACAGAGAAAGAGATAACAAACAATACCATACAGAGAGAACATACAGGCTAGACAGAGGGAGAACATACAATACAGCTAGCACATTCATTACATATACATTATTACATTTATGTGAGCCACTAAACGGGGCATGGCACTACCTGCCATGACCATTTTTGTATCCAGAATCTCCTTAATTGGGGAGCGTATGAGTTTGTGTATAGATCTATACTGGATTGACTATCCTACACCTTGTTGCTCGCTACAGTGGGACTTGCAAGTCTACGGGTGCCAAACGTCATTTCTTACGACGTCCTACATCGTCGTTTTTCTATAGAGTCGGTAGCAGGATACAGGCCGATCACATGGTACTTTAAATAACAATAGGTTTAAAGTAATTAGTACAGCAGTAGTTACTTAATACAACACTACAGTACTATTTCATTTTCCCTTTACATTTACTTTGTGATATTCACACAATAAACAATAATGTAGAAACTATATTTTTGGTTAATGATAGTCAGATTTGGGAAAATACATACTCTTACAAGAGACACACACGCAGACACTAGATGCCTTGGTAGAAGGCTACATTTAGTAGAAAACATAGGGTTTTCTAGGAGAGTTCAAACAATTACAAACTTTTACAAAAGTTATACATTACAAGACTTACAAACACTTTCATACAAATACAGACACTAATATACTTATGATCTCACCAGCTTTAAAGCTGATAAACTCTTTCAAAATAACTTGTATTCTAAGGTTGCCAGTAGACAGGTACGGGAGCCAGGTTTTGCGAAGATGGAGCTCGTTCAAGACTCATCTTTATTTTGGTGTATATTATTTTTGGTGTCTATATAACTTGACAGAACACACTTGTATGAAATTATATTATTAATGGAATGGATGATGTTGTTGCTTGTTTACTACTTTGCATTGTTGTGATACTGTACATGACGTCCTCCACCCCCGAACGTTTCCGCCGTTCTCGGTTTTGGGGTGTGACATATTGGTATCAGAGCATTGTTTATAGTGAATCGAGTGTATCAGCCCATAAAAGATATACGAACTATAAACACATCGGGATTAAAATACTCTGATAAAGAGTTTATACTTTTAAATAATAAAATATTTAACTAAGTATACATACCTACATTCATACTAAAATCAGTGTCACTAGGACAGAACAAAAGTATTACGATTGTTGGACAGCACAAGTAGACTTAGAGACATATGGTCAACCCTGGGAAGATGTAGCCTGATCAACTACATTATCCGAGGAGTGATTAGCATGTGCCTAAGTGTGGTTGTGAGGTTGCAACAAGTCTAAAAACTTACCAACACTTCTACAACAAGAACAGTAGAACAGAACATAAACTTAAAATACTATAGGAGTATTTTGTGTTACTATAATTACTTATCTGAGAACTAAAGGTCTTTATTAGTATGTCAATGGTTGTTTGGTAGATACCCTAAGGTTATATGTGCTAGCATATCATAGACTTAGAATCTGTAATCTTTGCTTTACTTCTTGTCCTTGTTTGCTTGTGGGCTTAGAGTTAGGGTCACCTATTCGAAGGTCTATCCTGTCTGTGTTACATATAGCTGGTATGCACTAAACAAGTATTGGAGTAACTGATACAGATCATCTTATAATTATTTAATTAGATCGTCTATTTAGTTATTTCTTACACCTCTTTTCTCGCGTAGAATTAATGGCTGGATTCCATCTTCCCGGAGACCCGTACTACCCCAACCACGGCAATGCAGGATGGCTGGAAGAAGAACCAGAAGATGATCACCAAATCCCTTTGGATGATCATGAAGCTGAAGGCTTTTCTGATGGTTCTGACTCAGAGCCAAAAGTCAACAACCAACCCCCAGCTGTTCAAAACCCAAACCCTCGTCCAGCATTTCAAGGACCCACACCTCTATGGGCCACAAACTTGGATAGATGGAGTCAGGAACAGGGTCAACCCATTCCCTATAATAGAGACCAAAGCTTCTACAACCTCACTAAGGGAGGTTCAGCTGACAGGGTCCTGCCTATCATGGTTCGTAGGATTGCTCGGAACACTGAGCAAGGTCGAGCAACTATCGACCGAGTCGTGGAGATTGACGCCAAATCTGGCGTTAAGACTGTCCGCATTCGCCAGCTAGAGTCTGCTCATGAAAGGACTCAGGTCCGCAATGCAGTTCTACAAAGGGAACTTGCTGAGACCCAAGCTGAAGTCAGAGAACTTCGAGCTCAGCAAGCAAGATCTGATAGGCGTATGAGAGACATAGAACATCTTCTGTCGGATTCAAGAACTCACTCTAGTAGTTCTCGTCGCTGATAGAGTCTCATCGATTCCTCTTTTGGATATAACCTAGTTTGTGTAAAAACTCTAATCTAATTTCCTATCTTTGTAAATCATAGACCTGTTAGGTCTTGATTAGGTCGTAGTTCTGTCAAAATTTTCCCATCTTGGTTGATGTAAGACCTACTTCTAGGTCATTTTTCCCGAACTTGTTACATCTGTAATCCCAGTATCTTTGACAGATATCTAATCTTATGGAAATCAATATCCAATTGCTATCATCTGCTAGTACTAGATCATACTTAAATCATGTTATTCAATTTTGCTGTTAGGCTATGGAGAGTTAGTCCATGATTCATTCTCATCATTTCCTATTAAATTCTTAACAATGTCTTCATCTTTCTAAACTTATAGTTCAAAGATGCCTCCACGTAAATCAACAAGACGCAATTCTCCCGCACCGACACCACCTGCTCCTCAAATCGATACGACAGCACTAAATGCTGCTGTAGCGGCGGCTGTGGCTACAGCCATGGCCCAATATCATTCTTCATGTTCCACTGGAGGAGGAACCCCTATCCTATCTACTCATGTTGAAATCCCGGTGCGCTCGAGAGAGTGCTCCTATAAGGACTTCACAAACTGCAAGCCCAAGTCCTTTAGAGGGACTGGCGGAGTCATTGCCCTCTCGCAATGGTTCAAGAAAACCGAATCGGTTTTCGAGATCTGCTCCTGTCCAGAAGGGAGCAAGGTCAAGTTCGCCGCATGCACCTTTGAAGACAAAGCCCTGACATGGTGGAATAGCCATGTCAAGTCACTATCTCTTGTGGCGGCTAATGCTATGGGCTGGGAAACTATGAAAGACCTCATGATTGAGGAGTACTGCCCGAGGGGCGAAATCCAAAAGCTGGAAGAAGAACTGTGGAGCCTAACCATGAAGGGCTCCGACGTAGTCTCTTATACCGCCTGGTTCTGTGAACTGGTGGCCCTCTGTCCCAACATGGTTCATACGGAGGGGAAGAAGATCGAGAGATACATATGGGGGCTGATGCCACCATACCAAGGAAATGTTTTGGCTTCACACCCCACTACATTTGATAGTGCCAAGCGATTGACACAGCGGCTCATAGACCATGGGGTCCGTACCCCGGCCGCAACAACAACCCTGGCCATCTCAGAACCCGCCAGAACCGCTGATTCCAAGCGGAAATTCTGGGATGAAAAGAAGAAGAAGAAGGCTGCCAAAAAGCAGCAGGTCGTGGCAGTTCATGCTGCGATAGCACCTGCCGCTGCTGCTCCGGTCAAGCAGTATTCTGGAAGTTTGCCTAAGTGCAACAAATGCAACTTCCACCACACAGGAGCCTGCCGGGAAATGCAGTGTTCAAACTGCAACAGGAAGGGGCACACCGACCGTTTCTGTAAAGCTCCGACAAGACCACTCAACCAAGTCCCCGGCGTTGGTGTGGGCCAGGCTTGCTACAATTGTGGTGAGGTGGGCCACTACAAGAGGGACTGCCCAAAGGCAGGGAATGCCGGTAGAGTGGGAAGAGTTCTGGCCATAGGCCATCAGGAAGCGGTTGCCGACCCCACGGTGGTCATTGGTACGTTTCTCCTCGATAACTCTTATGCATGCATACTATTTGATAGTGGAGCGGAGAGGAGTTTCGTGAACCAAAATTTTGCTCATTTACTTAAGCAAAAATCTCGAGCACTTAAAGAACCGTTCACTATAGAAATGGCTAATGGAAAGACGGAGAGCACTAGCAGTATATACATAGGGTGTACCCTAACTTTAGATAGCCATTCATTTTCGATCGATCTCATGTCGGTCTCAATTAGAAGTTTCGACGTCATTAGCGGCATGGATTGGTTGAGTCTTCATCGTTCCGACATCATGTGTTTCGAAAAGGTTGTTCGCCTTAATCTTCCGTCTGGCGAAACTCTAGTAGTTTATGGCGACAAACCCGGCATGAACCTTCGTATCATCTCGAGCATTCAAGCCTAGAAATTCTTGCGAAAGGAATGTCGCGCATTCCTTGCTCATCTTGTCGATGTGAGCCAAGAAACGAAAGACATTCAGAACATTCCAGTGGTACGCGAATTTCCCGACATCTTTCCAGAAGAACTCCCAGGATTACCTCCGCAACGACAAGTCGAGTTCAGAATCGACATAGTTCCAGGGGCTACCCCCGTAGCCAAATCGTCTTACCGTCTAGCACCTACAGAGATGCAAGAACTATCCTGTCAACTTAACGAACTGCTCATCAAGGGCTATATAAGACCAAGCTTCTCTGGGGAGATCCAGTCTTGTTCGTCAGGAAGAAAGACGGATCGTTTCGTATGTGCATCGACTACAGGGAGCTCAACACACTGACCGTCAAAAATCGTTATCCTTTGCCTCAGATAGACGATTTATTCGATCAACTTCAAGGGGCAAATTTCTTTTCAAAAATCGACTTAAGATCCGGATATCACCAACTACGAGTGCTAGGGGAGGATGTTCCGAAGACAGCCTTCCAAACTCGTTATGGGCACTACGAATTCGTAGTGATGCCGTTCGGATTAACAAACGCACCCGCTGTATTCATGGACTTAATGAATAGGGTGTGTCGTCCTTACTTGGATCAGTTCGTCATCGTCTTCATCGATGACATACTAATCTACTCTCGTAGTAAGGAGGAGCATAGTCAGCATCTGCGACAAGTCTTAGAAACCCTGCGCGCGGAGAAGCTTTATGCGAAGTTCTCGAAATGAGAATTTTGGATCCGACGAGTCGAATTCTTAGGGCACGTGGTTAGCGAGGAGGGAATACACGTGGGCCCTTCCAAAATTAATGCCATTGAGAGCTGGTCAGCACCGAAGACGCCTACGGAAATTCGTCAATTTGTAGGCCTCGCTGGCTACTATCGCAGGTTCATCCAAAACTTCTCCCGCATCGCGAAGCCTCTGACAACACTGACCCGGAAGGGCGTGGCCTTTGACTGGGAAGAGAAGTAGGAGAGAGAGTTCCAAACGCTCAAGCGAGCCTTGTGCACCGCACCAATACTATCCCTCCCCGAAGGAATAGAAGACTTCATCGTCTATTGCGATGCGTCAAATCAAGGACTCGGATGTGTTCTGATGCAGCGAGGTAAGGTCATTGCCTATGCCTCGAGACAGCTGAAGACACACGAGGTCAACTACACTACCCACGATCTGGAACTAGGAGCAGTTGTGTTTGCTTTGAAGATCTGGAGACACTACCTGTATGGTACAAAAAACACAATCTTTACAGATCACAAAAGCCTACAACATATATTCGACCAGAAGGAGCTCAACATGAGACAACGACGGTGGGTCGAGCTACTCAGTGATTACGAATGCGAAATTCATTATCATCCGGGTAAAGCCAATGTAGTAGCTGACGCCCTAAGTCGGAAAGAACATTCTGGTCGTAGAGTCAAGTCATTGACTATGACTATCCATTCACACTTGTCCACACAAATTAAGGAGGCTCAGCTCGACGCTTTGAAACCTGAAAATGTGGCAGGTGAATCCCTGAGAGGAATGGATAAGAACTTGGAGGTTAAAGGTGGCGGAGCTTATTATCTCATGGACCGGATCTGGACCCTGAAACTTGGTGGTTTCAGAGACTTGGTCATGAACGAGGCGCACAACACTCGTTATTCCATCCACCCAGGTTCAGATAAGATGTATCTGGATCTTAAAAAGCTATACTGGTGGCCTAACATGAAAGCAGAGATTGCTACCTTCGTAAGTAAATGCCTTACTTGCGCCAAGGTCAAGGACGAATACCGAAAACCCTCCGGTCTACTACAACAGCCAGAGATACCGGAATGGAAGTGGGAGCGGATCACTATGGATTTCATAACCAAGTTGCCCAAGACAACGGGTGGACTTGATACCATATGGGTCATCGTCGACAGATTGACCAAGTCCGCACACTTCCTGCCTATGAAAGAGACAGACAAGATGGAGAAGCTTACAAGAACTTACATTAGGGAGATTGTATGACTGCATGGTGTTCCGATATCCATTATCTCGGACAGAGATAGTAGATTCAATTCGAGGTTGTGGCAGTCGTTACAAAGTTCCCTGGGAACTAGGTTGGACATGAGTACAGCCTACCATCCGTAGACAGACGGGAAAAGTGAGAGGACTATCCAAACCTTGGAAGATATGCTGCGAGCCTGTGTGATCGACTTTGGGAAAGCATGGGATACTCATTTACCCCTTGTCGAATTTTCCTACAACAACAGTTATCACACAAGCATAAAGGCTGCTCCATTCGAGGCCCTCTATGGCCGCAAGTGCAGATCCCCTCTGTGCTGGGCTGAGGTGGGTGATACCCAGTTAGCTAAAGGACGAGTTCCTGAAAGCACTCTCACAGGTACGGAGATCATTCGGGAAACGACAGAGAAGATCGTTCAAATTCGTGAACGATTGAAAGCCTCTAGAGACTGACAGAAAAGCTACGCTGATAAAAGAAGGAAACCGTTGGAATTCCAGGTGGGCGACCGTGTTCTATTGAAGGTCTCACCCTGGAAGGGCTTGATACGCTTCGGAAAGCGTGGAAAGCTAAATCCAAGGTACATAGGGCCTTTTGAGATTCTTGCAAGAATCGGCCCTGTAGCTTACAAACTTAACTTACCGCGCGAGCTCAGTAACGTACATTCTACTTTCCACGTCTTGTAATCCCAGTAGAGATCAACGAGAGCCTCAACTTCGTGGACCGGGAGGTCAAGCAAACGAAGCAAAGCCGTATCCCGATAGTGAAGGTTCGCTGGAACGCCAAGCGAGGACCTGAATTCACTTGGGAGCGAGAGGATCAGATGAAACTGAAATATCCTCTTCTTTTTACTTAGTTATCTTATTTGCTTAAACTCTAATTTCGGGACGAAATTCCTTCTAAGGGGGGGGGGGGGGATGATGTGACAACCCAAAATTTCTATTCTGTACAACATTTCAATTCAATAGAAGTCAGAACAGTTTCTGCTAAATTTCAAGCTTTTTGGAATAAGTTTGAGAATTTTAGGATTAGCACTTCAGGAGATACGAGGAGAGAGGATGCTCTAGGGTTTGTTGTGCAACAATAATACCCCAAAGCTCCAAAAGTTTGGAGTTTACGGCCTAAACAAGGGTGTTTACGGCCGTAAACCCTATATTAGGGGTATATATATGACACTTAGTCATTATTTACCATTTTTCACAAAATCAAGATCCAAATCTCAATTCTCTCTCAAGTATCATCCACGATTTCTTCAAGATCTTCAACTAGTTAGATCGTCAAGTTTCACCAAGAACACCAAGAGCACACACTAGTGTTCTTGGACTTTTTACACCTTTTCAAGCTTCTATCTTGATCATTGAGTGTGTACAAGTCTTCACTTGATACCTAGCATCCTATACTTTCCGTTCATCCAAACCACTCACTACAGGTGAGTTCATACCCCTTAATTAACTTTTTAAATGTTTTTAAATGCTTTTATGGGGGGGGGGGGATACAAGTTGAACAACTATAGTTATTATATAATCACATGTGATTAATAGCTACCAAACACGTGGATTTCTTACTTTTCAAACTGTGTTACCAAACTGTTTTACTTCAAACTGTCTTACAAACTCTTTTTCATATCAAATACTTTTATTAAACTCTTTTAACTTATATTCTGTGTATCTATGTAGATATAGTTATATAAGTAGGATTGAAAGGACTTAGGACTGCTAGCCTACCTTACATCCTGTTCCTAGTTTGGTTGTGGACTTAGGGTATCAAGGTTAATTGTCCGAAGGTCGTTTGAATCCTAGTTATATATTATGTATATGTATATAGAAATAATAGGTTACGTCTTTCATTCAGTTCCATACCTTTGGGTAGCAAGGGTATACAAACATGTTCATACATTACTAGTAAGTTATTATAGGAGTAGTTTAGGAAGATACTAAAACTATTACTAGAACAATGAAACATACAAAGAGTCAGTTCATACATGAAACAATACCATACAGAGTAGATAACAAACAATACCATACAGAGTAGATAACAAACAATACCATACATAGAAAGAGACAACAAACAATACCATACAGAGAAAGAGATAACAAACAATACCATACATAGAGAACATACAGGCTAGACAGAGGGAGAACATACAATACAGCTAGCACATTCATTACATATACATTATTACATTTATGTGAGCCACTAAATGGGGCATGGCACTACCTGCCATGACCATTTTTGTATCCAGAATTTCCTTAATTAGGGAGCGTATGAGTTTGTGTATAGATCTATACTGGATTGACTATCCTACACCTTGCTGCTCGCTACAGTGGGACTTGCAAGTCTACGGGTGCCAAACGTCATTTCTTACGACGTCTTACATCGTCGTTTTTCTATAGAGTCGGTAGCAGGATACAGGCCGATCACATGGTACTTTAAATAACAATAGGTTTAAAGTAATTAGTACAACAGTAGTTACTTAATACAACACTACAGTACAATTTCATTTTCCCTTTACATTTACTTTGTGATATTCACACAATAAACAATAATGTAGAAACTATATTTTTGGTTAATGATAGTAAGATTTGGGAAAATACATACTCTTACAAGAGACACACATGCAGACACTAGATGCCTTAGTAGAAGGCTACTTTTAGTAGAAAACATAGGGTTTTCTAGGAGAGTTCAAACAATTACAAACTTTTACAAAAGTTATACATTACAAGACTTACAAACACTTTCATACAAATACAGACACTAATATACTTATGATCTCACCAGCTTTAAAGCTGATAAACTCTTTCAAAATAACTTGTATTCTCAGGTCGCCAGTAGACAGGTACCGGAGCTGGTTTTGCGAAGATGGAGCTCGTTCAAGACTCATCTTTATTTTGGTGTATATTATTTTTGGTGTCTATATAACTTGACAGAACACACTTGTATGAAATTATATTATTAATGCAATGGATGATGTTGTTGCTTGTTTACTACTTTGCATTGTTGTGATACTGTACATGACGTCCTCCACCCCCGAACGTTTCCGCCGTTCTCGGTTTTTGGGTGTGACAAAAATCTTGTTAGATATTCAACTTATATGCACTGATGCTCTTATAATGATTATGCACAAAGTCACAAAGACTTGTCAACAGACATTAAAGAGTATTCCAATGGAGATCAACTCCATGGAAACATCCTTCTTGCATTAAGTTTTTCTAATCTTACACAAATTGAATAACTTCCATATTCCCATTTTGACTATCACCTTTGAACAAGAGTTGCCTCTTTTCAGAATATGTCAATATGGTCTTTCCAAAATTAACACTATACTTCCAACTGTCCCTGAGCAACCAATCTTTGGTAAACCTTAGATTGTCCTCGACAATTGCTTAATCATTTTAGTCATATCCAATTCTAGACTTTTCCTCTCTTAATGCCCTGAGCATTTGGAAAATTTAGAAAGGATGAATATTATAGCATATGCAATCGATCCTATATCCGAAGCATATGGGACAGGATTCATGATGTCTCACATAAAGACATGATACAAGACCAGTCTTTACTAGACCAGTCTTTTGCTATAATATTTTTATTTCTATTTGCCATGTTTTCAAAATTCAGATTATGAAAAGGGATGCCGTAATCATAATCGAATTTTAAAACGCAAATATTGTTCCCATATATTGAATTTCCTTATGTTGAACCATTCCAACATAACATTCATATATATACTTGACTAAATTTGATTAAAAACTCATGATCTAAGCTTTTAGATTTGAAATTTAGCACAATTTCCTCTCCCTTAATTATAGCAAAACAACCTTTCCCAATTGAACTTTTTTTGTTTTTCTATAATTAACACTTATCATAATTATCATGCTCCCACTAACATGATGATTATTAACATAACACTTATGCTCCCACTAGCTTTGACATGTACTCAGAAATCAGCTGGACTTCTAGAAATCAATACTTTATTGACTTTCTTAACAAAGTTCAGACTTCTGATACGAGATGCTTTGATAAAACTTTATCAAAATCATACGCCTTTCCTTAGATAGCACACATGTGTGTCTAAACAGTTTCAGAACTATGAAAAGGGATACCGTAATCATAGTCTCAATTGTTTAGACCTTTGCCATTTCTCACAAGTCCATGTTAGTGTGCCGGTTAACCACACACGCTCCACCAACGACTTTGAGAATGCAAATATCACAATTGTTATCTACTTAAAATCTACTTAGTGAAAGCGTTTCCTCACCATCATTTTCATGAATCGGAGAGAAACCTTATGACACTTAGATTTTTTGGTGTATGAGTTGTTGGGTTTTGAGCATTCTAACACTCCTATGGTGTACATGCAACCCTATAAACCTTGGATCTATGTTTTCTCTATTATACATGCAAATATTAACTATTCCAAGGTTTCATCCTAACTAGCATATTATGAAGCACCTATACTACAAAGTTCTAGTTAGATGACATACCTTTTGATGTAGCTTGATGTCTTCAAGCTTTAAGAGCTTAGCCCCAATAGTGTGGAAGCCTCAAATGGAATCACAAATCACCAAAACACCTTGGAAGAACTTGAGAGAATATGTATGCACACTAAAATCGGCCCACTCTTATTTTCACACACTTGTCCAATTTTGTGAGCCAAGGACCCCTTTATATATTATGGAGGATTAGGGTTACATCCATGTAAACCCTAATACCCATGACCTTTCATTTACATAGGATCCATGGGTTAAAAGCTCCATGGACCATCCATGAAAGCTTAGCCCAACCTAAATGAACTTGGCCCATTCCATATATATAAGAGTCCATATTTAATTAGTTCTTTTTGATCACTTAATTAATTCTGAATTAATTCTTGAGCAATACTAATTAAATAATATGATTCCATATTAATATATTAGAACTTATAATATATTAATATAAATCATAAATATACTATTATCAAAAGACTATCCATATAAATTGTGCCGGTGAAGTGCAACCCAAATGGACCATGCCGGATCGGGTCAAGTACATACCAAATATAGTTATGCACTTAGACATTAATCCAACAGTCTCCCACTTGGATAAGTCTAAAACTATTATTGAGTATGACTTCAAAACCTAACTGGCAATCGTAGCTCTTAAAGCCGTTGTCAAACTCTGACCTTGTCAATGACTTGTCCATTAGATAAGGGATCATATATTCCTCAATTCTAGATATCATATGGACTGAGACATGGATTATAATCATTCTCTCTGTCCATCTGTTGTTTCCCGATTTTCGATTTATGATGACTGACTGATTGAACAAATCAAATCAGTCCTGGCTTGGCCAAGCACTCACATGTGTCATCGCTAAATCATCGAGGGGCCCACAGATATCGCTTTTATCCCAAAGGTAAAAGGAATGGATAAACTTCGACTCATATGGCTTGTTCTACTACTTGTTGAATCATACACAAAGGCACGTTTTATAACATCGAGTTACCAAATGCGTTTTCGTGCAATCAATGTATAACCAACTCATAGTAACAACTCATATCTCTAGGTTTGAAGAATATAAGATATTATCGTCTCGTGATCACTCGTGATAAAATCCATGAAGTAATTCAAATGAGCGCGGGTTGAATCCAATACTCAGAACTTATGAGCACTCATGAGTGTTGTAGCACCACTTTGTCCACCAACTTGGACCTCTACAAACCAACCTATGACAATCTTGATTCATATCTACTTCCAACATATGACCGACTGTGGATGGTTTGAATAACTTAATCATTCAGGAAGAGCGACTTAGTTATTCTGGAAGTCAAAAGATGCAAAGTGAAACACAAGAATAAATGAATCAAATATGGTATCAAACCCTATGAATATAAATAAACACTTTTATTTATCACCATACTAATTACTCATTATTCATTGTTTCGGTTTTATCAACTTTATACTTGAATTAAAAACACTAGTTGTCCCATGCTCCAAGCATGTACACTATGTTTTTCTTAAACAATAGCGTTGCCATACACCAAGTATGCACTCTCTGTTTGTCTATGATCCTTACTTTGTGAAATAAACCAATTGAACATAATTTCAATGATTCTAATTTCACACCCCCAAATCCTTATCAAAAAATGTGAGAATTTCAAATTCCTATCATTTATCGAAATCTGTTTTGATTTTAAACTTATATGCACTGACCCTCCTGTAATGAATATGTACAAAGTCACAAAGACTTGTCAACAGTCATTATAAGGTATTCCAATGGAGATCAACTCCATGGAAACTAAGTCTCATATTCAAAGTACATTGTTTTGGACATGCTTCTTGCATTAAGTTTTCTAATCTTACATAGATAACTTCCACCTATGGAGACAACTCCATATTCTTATTTTGACTATCACTTCTGAATAAGAGATGCCTCTTTTCAGAATATGTCAATATGGTCATTCCAAAATTAGCACTATACTTCCAACTGTCCCTGAGCAACCAATCTTTGGTAAACCTCAGATTGTCCTCGACAATTGCTTAATCATTTTAGTCATATCCAATTCTAGACCTTTTCCCTTCTTAATGCCTCTGGGCATTTGGAAAAATTTAGAAATGACAAATATTATAGCACATGCAATTGATCCTGTACCCAAAGCAAATGGTACACGATTCATGATGTGTCACATAAAGACATGATTCTAGACTAGTCTTTTGCTACAATATTTTTATTTGCCATGTTTTTCAAAATTTGACTATGAAGAGGGATGCCGTAATCACAATCGAGTTTTGAGAACGCAATATATAGAATTTCCTTAAGTTGAACCAATCCAACATGAAATTCATATATATATTCTTGACTAAAGATGATTAAGGTCTCAATCTAAGCCTTTAGAACTGAAATGAAGTATATCCTCTCCCTTAATTATAGCAAAACAACTTTTTCAATCCCTGCAGCCTCACGAATTGAAACTTTTGTTTTCTATAATTAACATTGCTAACTTGCAACACTAACAATAATTATCATGCTCCCACTAGCATGATGATTATTAGGATAACACTTATTCTCCCACTAGCTTTGACATGTACTCAGAAATCATCTGGACTTCTAGAAATCAATACTTTATTGACTTTCTTACCAAAGTTCAGATTTCTGATACGAGATGCTTTGATAAAACTTTATCAAAATCATACACCTTTCCTTAGATAGCATGCATGTGTGTCTAAACAATTTCAGAACTATGAAAAGGGATGCCGTAATCATAGTCTCAATTATTTAGACCTTTTGCCATCTGCTTCAAATCTACTTGGTGGAAGTGTTTCCTCACCATCATTTTGATGAATCGGAGAGAAACCTTATGACCCTTAGATTTTATGGTGTATGTGTTCTTATCCATGTGAATCGTCAAAACCATAGTCACAAGACAAGGATAATGACAAATCCAAACTCATATGGACTGAACTTCTGCAATCTTAACTTCTTTCCACCTGGCAGTACAGGGTCTGCCATTGCTTCCAAGTTGTTATGCAACCAATTGAGAACTTTCAGAACTCCTATGCAAAGCCAACTTTAACTGGAATGGGCACAGAATATGTCAACACGATAGGTTATAAACCTCAAGTCGTGTGCTAGTGAAGAAGCTCAGGTGTTATTCTTGATTAGTTCTTGAAATTCTTTTTAGGATCTTTAAGACTCCCACTATCCTCTTGACATATAAAACTATCTTGCCAAATATTCAAGAGATAGTGCGGATTCTTTATCAAGACAAACACTTCACACAATTGGCCTTAGTTGGTCTTTGTTTTATCCAAAACATCACAACTTACCAATTTCAAATGTACAAGAGTAGGACACTTTTACTCTTACATTTGAAAAGTGTTTGAAACCTTTCTTTAAGATATGTCACTCAAGTTACAATCTTGGAGTATGACTCTAAGAATTGTTTTGGAACGAAGTATGACTCATCTTCCTGATCTAACCATTTCAACAATTCATGACTCCTCTTCTTAGTCATAAGAATGCACTAAGATGACCTTTAGAGGACTAATTGTGATATGATTTCTAAATCATTAAGATGATCACAAACATGATACTAAAGTACTCTCCCATCTTTTCAGATTTGAGAAACTTTTATCTTTCTGGCTAATTTGATTCTTCCCATTCGTTCTGCCATACATTGAGACTTTTCCAATGTTTCAGAATTATACTTAAACTTGTAAGTATAACCATATTTACTAAACTTTAGTAAATCAAATAGTCTTAACGAGCTTTGTGGTCGACATGACCAGTGCACAAGAATGTGTACTCGATCCCTTTAGTCCTTCACTTGACTCACACATCCATGTGAACAAGTAATTAGTCTTGATTTTCCAATGCTTGAACGTTCTCATTCATCATACTATTCAACTTGCATGATTCCAAGTTTCGGTCCAATTGAAACTTGGGTGATGAGGAACTTTCCTGATTTGGTAAATTTAGACACTACCACAAATGAAAGAATCAAATCCATTTTCCAATATTGCTGTCAGTGGAATCATATAAGCAACAATTTTCCACAAATGCCATTGTAAGGATACTTCAAATAAATAAAATTAAACAATTTTCTTTTATTTTAAAACTTTGCGGAAAAACTTATCCTTACAATCCACATGGAAACTTGTTGTTATCTATTCCTTAGCAATATATCATAACTTCTTAAGCAACTGCTCAAAATTCTGATGCGATCGAAATCCACCATCGCGATCAGAATCAACATATACTTCCTTTAAGATTTCTCTCTATTCTTTGATTCTTAAAACATCAACATGTGACCCAGTCACATCATGTAATGAGGATCTCAGAATAGAACTTAACAGAGTTAGATAATGGGCTCTACCTAATGTAGAGTCAAACTTATTGACTTTAACATCCTTAGGTAAATTTGGCAGCTTTGCAATCAACGCCCCTTCCTTTGGCAAAATAAACATATGGACCCTTTGGTAATGGGACTATCTCAGACTTAGCCTTTCTGTTTACCATTTGGTCAACCGGGTTGACTATGGCCAATCCCTTTCCATTAGGAAGAGAATGCTTTTTCTGGATTTCTAGTGTCACCATTGTCACTGTCCATAAAGTTTTTGGGAAGTTGATCTTCTAATCAAATTTGCTTTACTATCGTTCCAAATCATTGCTGATTCAGCAGCACCAAGCAAATAGATATGATCCTTAAGGTTCATGTCATAGTCTGTTTCATAGTAGTCCCAAAGGAACTCACTATGTGAGTTAGAAAGTGATTGAACATCCAACTTTCTCAAGACTTTGACACCCAACTCTCCCGGCTTGTCAATATGTGACTTCATCTCTAAGATGTGATCACACATAGACCTTGCTTGCATTAGGGCCTGAGTGACCTTGAACTTGTGGGGTAAGGAGAATAATTGGAGGAGGTGGAGGAAGAGAAGTATGACTTCCATGAGCCAAACTCGGGAAGTCATATTCATTAGGAAAGCTTGGTTTGGGAAGATCATTGTTGTCTAAACCAGACATCAACAATGGGAGAAATTCATGTAAAGTTGATTTAAGTCCTTAATATAACACCCAATATGATATATTAAGGCTAGGACCCAACAAACTATTTTATAACTTGGAAGAGGGATGCCGTAATCCAAGCTATAAAATATTTGAAGGTAGGTGAATGACGATTCACCAATTTCCACCAAGATAAACGAAATGTATTATTAGGTTTTAATTGGTTTTGAAACTCCTATATTCTTTTGAGATTCATTGAACTTTTCAATGGCATGTTTCAATCTCGAGTGTGCCCTTCAGGTTTTGTGACTGGGATGCCGAGGATCACAAAACAAGGTGTGAAGTAACCATGCAAATACACTTGGTACCCTTAATATTTACCCCTCAATCGATGTTTCGGTTAACCACACACGCTCCAACGCAACTATGATAAACATTAAGTTACCCTTTGCCTACCTTGTTAAGTCTAGGTTAGTGTGCCGGTTAACCACACACGCTCCACTAACAGCTTAAGCAAAGTGCAAACTGTAATTTTATGGATTAGCACCTTATTCACATTTTCCTAGGTAACTAAGATTGAGAATTTATAAGTGTTTAGTTACTTAGTATTTATCATTATACTTATAATGAAGGGAGAATTATAGTCCTTGTCCTACCTGTTCGGCTAACGACCCTCCACCGGTCAAGGAAGCGGTGAGTGAGAGTGGACACCCATTAAACTGCCATTTTATAGGCAGTAACCTTATACCCCCCTTATAGACCGGCTTCGTGAATGAGGCCTACTAATGGTAAGACGACTTGCTCTTATACATATAATATATTAAACTTTTAATATTATAATAGTATAAGGGTGTATTTTAGACATTTAAAATACTTGGTGGTTTAATCTATTAATTAAACTAGACTTTTAATTTAATTAAACTCAAATCATATATTTATGGATTTAATAATACTCTTTTAATTAAACGCTTTAATTAACTATTAATAAAGTCCATAAGAGTTAATTTGAACTATTCAACAAAACATCATAATTTCAATTATTAAACTCAAAATTAAAACCATTTAATTAATTGTTTAAGTTATGAACCCAAGAGTTTTAGAATTCAATTCTCTTTTTTTCATAAAAAACTTTTCTCAAATTCCAAAACTTGAGGGCAAGTTTTGTAATTCTTGAAAACCTTTGGATTCCATAACTTATGGAATTAATGGTGTTTTATGATGAAACTTTCCATGTTCCATAACTTAAGAACAAGTTATGGAATTCTTTAAAACATTAATACCAAATTTTGTAACTCCATTAAACTTTGAATCAAATTTTTTTTTTAAAAAAACTTTCATATCCATAACTTATGGAAGTTTCAAAAACCATTAACATCACAACTTTAAAAAAACTTTTGAGCTCCAAAATTTTATGACAAAATATGTAACTCCTTAAAACATTTACATCAAACTTTTAAAACTAATAAAATAATCATATCATTTTATCTTTTACTAAATTTGACCTAATTCAACTCATATAACAAATGATTCAAATTTTACAAATAATTCGTTTTTCACAAAACAAGTAATTATCTTAAAATTTGAGAAACGTCATGTTTTTTTTTCCTTTTTTTTTCAACTTGAAAATAAAACATTTGCATCAATATAACAGAAAACAACCCATAGCTCTGATACCACTGTTGGGTTTTGAGCATTCTAACACTCCTATGGTGTACATGCAACCCTATAAACCTTGGATCTATTTTTTCTCTATTATACATGCAAATATTAACTATTCCAAGGTTTCATCCTAACTAGCATATTATGAAGCACCTATACTACAAAGTTCTAGTTAGATGACATACCTTTTGATGTAGCTTGATGTCTTCAAGCTTTAAGAGCTTAGCCCCAATAGTGTGGAAGCCTCAAATGGAATCACAAATCACCAAAACACCTTGGAAGAACTTGAGAGAATATGTATGCACACTAAAATCGGCCCACTCTTATTTTCACACACTTGTCCAATTTTGTGAGCCAAGGACCCCTTTATATATTATGGAGGATTAGGGTTACATCCATGTAAACCCTAATACCCATGACCTTTCATTTACATAGGATCCATGGGTTAAAATCTCGATGGACCATCCATGAAAGCTTAGCCGAACCTAAATGAACTTGGCCCATTCCATATAGATAAGAGTCCATATTTAATTAGTTCTTTTTGATCACTTAATTAATTCTAAATTAATTCTTGATCAATACTAATTAAATAATATGATTCCATATTAATATATTAGAACTTATAATATATTAATATAAATCATAAATATACTATTCTCAAAAGACTATCCATATAAATTGTGCCGGTGAAGTGCAACCCAAATGGACCATGCCGGGTCGGGTCAAGTACATACCAAATATAGTTATGGACTTAGACATTAATCCAACATGAGTTCCTATCCATATGAATTTGTCAAAACCATAATCACAAGACAAGGTTAGTGACAAATCCAAAGTCATATGGATTGAACTTGTGCAATCTTAAATTCTTGCCACCTGGCAGCACAAGGGCGTGCCATTGCTTCCAAGTAGTTGTGCAACCACTTGAGAACTCTCAGAACTCATATGGAAAGCCAACTTTAACTGGAATAGGCACAAAATGTCAACAAGATAGGTTATAAACTACAGGTTTTATTCTTGATTAGATCTTGAAACTCTTTCAGGATCTTTTAGACTCCCACTGTCCTCTTGACATATAAGACTCTCTTGCTAAATAGTCAAGAGTTAGTGCTGATTCTTTATCAAGACAAACACTTCACACAATTGGCCTAGTTGGTCTTTGTTTTATCCAAAACATCACAACTTACTAATTTTAAATGTACAAGAGTAGAAAACATTTTACTCTTACATTTGATAAGTGTTATAAACCTTCTTAAGATGTGTCACTAAAGTTACAATCTAAGACTTGCTTGGGAACGAAGTATGACTCATCTTCTTGATTTAACCATTTCAACAATTCATAACTCCTCTTCTTAGCCATAAGAATGCACTAAGGTGTCCTTAGAGAATGAATTGTGATATGGTCTCGCAATCATTAAGATGATCGTAAAACATGATACTAAAGTAATTTCCCTTCCTTTCAGATTTGAGAAACTTTTATCTTCCTGCCTAATTTGATTCTTCTTATTCGTTCTGCCTTACATTGAAACTTTTCCAATGTTTCAGAATTACACTTAAACTTGTAAGCATAACCATATTTACTAAACTTTAGTAAATCATGACGAATAGTATTTGTGGTGGATCTGATCAGTGCACACCCAAGTGTACCCGATCCCTTCGTCCTTCACTTGACTCACATATACATGTGAACAAGAAATTAGTCTTAATTTTCCAAAGATGGAAGTTCTCATTCTTCATACAACTTCCATGATTCCAAGTTTCGGTCCAATTGAAACTTGGGTGATGAGAATCTTTCCTTATTTGGAAATTATGACTCTACCACAAACGAAAGAGTCAAATCAATTTTCCAATATTGCTATCAATGGAATCATATAAACAACCATTTTTCACAAATGCCACTGTAAGGATATTTAAAATAAATAAAATCAAAACCCTTTTTTTTATTATTTTAAAACTTGCGAAAAAACTTATCCTTTCAATGCAAATGCATATGAAAACTTGTTGTTATCTATTCCCAAGCAATATATCATAACTCTTAAGCAACTGCTCAAAATTCTGATCACCGAACCATGCGATCGAAAACCATCTTCGCGATCAGAATCAACATATACTTCCTTTAAGCTTCCTCTTTTCTTTGATTCTTAAAACATCAACATGTGAACTAGTCACATCATGTATAAGAATATCAAATAGGAACTTAATAGAGTTAGATAGTGGACTTTACCCAAAGTAGAGTCAAACTCTTTGACTTTACCAACCTTATGATCCTTCAGGTAAATATGGCAGCTTCGCAAACAATGCCCCTTTTGGGAAGTTGATCTTCTAATACAATTTGCTTTACTAGTCCTCCAAATCATTGTTTATTTAGCAGCACCAAGCAACTAGATAAGATCATTAAGGGTCATGTCATAGTCTATTTCATAGTAGTCCCAAAGGGACTCACTATGTGACTTAGAAAGTGATTGAACGTCCAACTTTCTCAAGACTTTGACACCAAACTCTCCCGGCTTGTCAATGTGTGACTTCATCTCCAAGATGTGATCACACATAGACCTTGCTTGCCAATAGGGCTTGAGTGACCTTGAACTCGTGGGTTAGGGAGAATAATTTGAGGAGGTGGTGGAAGTGAAGTTCCAAGAGATTTGGGAAGATCATAGATGTCTGAACTAGACATCTTTTGGGAGATATTCAAGATAGTTAATCTAAAGTCCTTAATATAACACCCAATATGAAATATTAAGGCTAGGACCCAATGCAATACTTTTATAACTTGGAAGAGGGATGCCGTAATCCAAGCTATAAAATATTTGAAGGTAGGCGAATGACGATTCACCAATTTCCACCATGAAAACGAAATAATTTAATTAGGTTTTACTTGGATTTGAAACTCCTAGATCTTTTGAGATTCATTAAACTGTTCAATGGCTTGTTTCAATCTCGATTGTGCCCTCTCAAATTTTGTGACTGGGATGTCGAGGATCACAAAACAAGGTGTGAATAACCATGCAAATATACTTGGTACCCTTAATATTTACCCCTCAATCGATGTGTCGGTTAACCACATGCGCTCCAACGATACTATGATAAACATTAAGTTACCCTTTGCCTACCTTGTTAAATCCAGGTTAGTGTGCCTGTTAGCCACACACGCTCCACTAACGATTTAAGCAAAGTGCAAAGTGTAATTTCATGGGTTAGCACCAAATTCACATTTTCCTAAGTAACTAGGATTGGGAATTTATAAAAAGTTTAGTTAGTTAGTATTTATCATTAATACTTTTAATGAAGGGAGAATTATAGTCCTTGTCCTACCCGTTCGGCTAACGACCCTCCACCAGTCAAGGAAGCCGTGGGTGAGAGTGGACACCCATTAAACTGCCATTTTATAGGCAGTAACCTTATACCCCTCTTATAGACCGGCTTCGTGAATGAGGCCTAATAATGGTAAGACGACTTGCTCTTATACATATAATATATTAAACTTTTAATATTATAATAGTATAAGGGTGTATTTTAGACATTTAAAAATACTTGGTGGTTTAATCTATTAATTAAACTAAACCTTTAATTTAATTAAACTCAAACCATATCTTTATTTATGGATTTAATAATACGCTTTTAATTATACGCTTTAATTAACTATTAATAAAGTCCATAAGAGTTAATTTGAACTATTCAACAAAACATCATAATTCTAATTATTAAATTCAAAATTAAAACCATTTAATTAATTGTTTAAGTTATGAACCCAAGAGTCTTAAAATTCAATTCTTTTTCTTTTTTTCCATAAAAAAACTTTTTTTCAAATTCCAAAACTTGAGGGCAAGTTTTGTAACTCTTGAAAACCTTTGGATTCCATAACTTATGGAATTAATGGTGTTTTATGATGAAACTTTCCATGTTCCATAACTTAAGAATAAGTTATGGAATTCTTTAAAACATTAACACCAAGTTTTGTAACTCCATAAAAACTTTGAATCAATTTTTTTTTTATTAAAAAAAAACTTTCATATCCATAACTTATGAAAGTTTCAAAACTCTTAAGATCACAATTTTAAAAAAAGAAAACTTTTGAGCTCCAAAATTTTATGACAAAATTTGTAACTCCTTAAATCATTTAGGTCAAACTTTTAAAACTTATAAAATAATCATATCATTTTATCTTTTACAAAATTTGACCTAATTCAACTCATATAGCAAATGATTCAAATTTTACAAATAATTAGTTTTTCACAAAACAAGTAATTATCTTAAAATTTGACAAACTTCATGTTTTTTTTTCCTATTTTTTTTCAACTTTGACAATCAAACATTTGCATGAATATGATAGAAAACAACCCATGGCTCTGATACCACTGTTGGTTTCTGGTATAATACAACATCCTATGGTGTACATACAACCCTAAATACCTTGGATCTATGTTTTCACTAATTATACATGCAAATGGTTTCCAAGGCATTAAACCTATAACTAGCATACATTTGACATAAACCACATAAGATACTAGTTAGGATAACATACCTTTTGATGGAGCTTGAAGTCTTGGTGTATTTGGCCTTAAAGAGCTTAGCCCCAATAGTGTGGAAGCCTCAAATGAAGTCACAAAACATCATGGACAAATGTAGAACTTGAGAGAGAATTCCATGCACCCAAAACACCCATGAACTCCAAGAATGACTCAAGTGGCATTTTTTAGGCTAAGAGAATGTATTTATATGTGTGGATTCCAAGGGTCATGGGTATAACCGAAATACATACCCATGGGTTTTATGATCCATGGTTCATGTGGCCCAACTTTTTATGTATCCATACATAAACTTGGTCCAACATGGATCATAAGCCCAACACATATAAATATAACTAATTATCATAATTAGTCCCTATAGATTTAATTAGTCTCTTTTGATCACTAAATTAATTCCAAATTAATTTTTGATCAATACTAATTAAAACATATGATTTCATATTAATATATTTTAACTTATAATATATTAATAAACCATAAATTACTTTCTCTCAAAAGTCCATCCTAATAAATTGTCCTGATGATATGCAACCCAAATGGACCATGCTACACTCGGGTCGAGTACATACCAATAATATTTATGGGCTTAGACATCTAATCCAACAGATAAATCTGACAATATTAACGAAATTAGTGATATTGAGGATGTTGATTGTTCTCAGTTGTCTGTCATAAATATTGCATCAAAATCTAAAGGAAAAGAAAAGATTAAGGATTTGGTGGTTGAGATTGACACTGACAAACCTTCAACTTCGAAAGTTTATGATCATGAATTTATGGATATCCGAGATAGTCAAACGGATAGCAGTGATGATGAAAATGATGAAGACAATTCGCACAAAAAGGTCTCATCCAACAAAGATTCGAAAGAAACTGAAATTCCACGTGTTGTTGTTGATCAAGTGTTTGGGGACACTAAAAATTTCGACAAAGTTTTGTCCGAAAAAGGAGCCCATTATTTGCAAACAAATCAAGTGGTGCATCCAAATTTCAAGTGTACAGATGATGTTGTTTTTCCAAATCAAGTGTTTGTCACTACTGGAAATATTGAAAACATTAAACCAGAATTCAACAAAATGGTCGAATATGACAACAAGAAAACAAAAATAATCTAACAAAGAATTCGTATGTTTTTCAAAGACAAAAACCATAACGCAAATGGGTTGAAAAATCTAAAGTTGTGAAAGAAGTTACAAAAGAGGTTGTTGTGGAAAATGAAATTGTTGTCAAATTAAATTCAAAAGAATTTAAAGAACAAATTGACAAGTTTTCAAAAGAAAATGAAATTTCAAAAAGACAAGCACAAAAGAAGATTTTCTGGCAAACCGTCGAGTCTCGAAAGAAACAAAATGGTTTGACATTGAAAACATCTGAAAACACAAAGACTAAATCTGTTGAGAACAAGTTTTCAAATTCAGCATCTTATTCAGATCAAAAGAAAAATCCCGCTCAATCAAACAAAACAAAATCTGAATTTTATCCAAAAACAAACTCTTCGAAATTTCAAAATACAACGTTTTCCACAAATATCAAAAATACCTCAAAGATCTTTCAAAATCAACCCTCAGCACAACGATTTTCTTCTAATCAACAACCAAGATTTTCTCAAAAACGAAAATTTCACAACCGATTTTCTCAAAATGCAAGCGTTGGAAACAATGTTGGAAGTCGATATGCAATGACATTTCGTCCTAAATCAAATGTTGATTTCGTCCCACAAAAACCAAAATTTTCAAATCCTTCAGGGAAACAAACCTTAAAAGTTTCGTACACAAAAAGGTTGTCTCTGGTGCAAAAACATTGATCATTGGCTTGAAGGAAATGGACGAATGTATCAATGAAGGAAATACTCTCAACAACAAATTGAAGAAGCTTATGAGAAGTATGTGAATACTTCGTCAACTGAAAGCTCATCTTCAAAAGATTCGAATGTTTCGGTAAAAACTTGGCAACCGGTTTCGAAAGAAAAGCATGTTCATAAACAATCAAAAAGACGAAGGCATGTGTCAGTGACAATCCCAAACTAACAAAAACTTATGTTTCCCATCCTGTACCTAGTGATGTGGAGTTAATTGATAGTCTCAAAACTAAAGTTTGTGATTGGGTTAAAAGTTCTGCATTTAATTCTATTTTCAAAGCTAATTTCCAAAGACCCAAACAGCCTTGGGTACCTAAATTCTTTCATTGATCGCAGGTGCTATGTGACGAGCAATATGATGAGAAATGGTATATCGATAGTGGTTGCTCACGTCACATGACTGGACGAAAGGAAAATTTGAGAGATTTTCGAAGCTTGGAAAATGCAGATGTTGTGAAGTTTGGAAACAATCATAAATGTCAAGTGAAAGGCTATGGGAAAGTAACGAATGGACAGTTTACTGTAAATCGCGTTGCTTATGTCGAAGGTCTTAAACATAATTTGATAAGTGTTTCACAACTCGTTGTGGGCACTATCAATCTAGTTGTGTTTAACGAAGAAGGGAGTATTATCTCAAAGGTTGAAACGAACGAAGTGTTGCTGAAGTCAAAACGCTATGGCGATATGTTTACTCTTGATCTAAAACCGATTGTTGGTAATTGGCATCGTCGTTTATCACATTTAAAATTTTGAAATTTAAATAAGTTGGTAATTGATGATCTTGTTCGAGGCTTACCGGTTTTAAATTTGACAATGATACCTTATGTGCAGCTTGCGAACAAGGGAAACAACATAGGAAATGACATCCAATTGTGATAGATTCGAAAATTGTGGAACCGTTGGAACTTCTTCATATTGACCTTTGTGGACCATCAACTGTTGAAACTCTCAACAAGAAATGATACATTTTGGTTATTGTTGATGATTTTTCTCGATTCACTTGGGTGTATTTTCTCAGGTTAAAATCTGAAGTCGCTCAAACAATGATTGATTTTATCAAGAAAATTGAGATGAGTTTGAAAAAGAATGTTCGAAAAATCAAAAGTGTTAATGGCTCAGAGTTGAAGAACAATATGCTGGATTCGTACTTAATTGAGAAAGGAATTTCGCATAACTTTTCGTCACCATATACAACACAACAAAATGGTGTAGTTAAACGAAGAAATTGATCACTGTGCGAAGCAGCTAGAACAATGTTAACATATGAAAATCATCCTTAATATCTATGGCCCGAAGCGGTGTCAACAACATGTTTTACTCAGAATCGTTCTTTTATTCATCGTCGTTTTAATATCACTCCGTGTGAAATTATCAATAACCGAAAACCAAATGTTAAATTCTTTTATGTGTTTGGTTATGGGTGCTTTATCATGAATCTCAAGGATAATCTTTCGAATTTGCAAGCGAAGGCTGACGAAGGAATATTTTTGGGATATTCGCACAATTCAGTGGCATACAGAGTGTTAAACAAGCGCACACGAAAAGTCGAATAGACATTTAATCTTACTTTTGATGACTATTATGTCAAACAAGTTGAAAAACATTTCGAACAAAAGCCGATTTTTAATGAATCAACAAATGAATCTGAAATTGTGAGTTCATCTGATTTTGATTATGATTTAATTTTTGGTGTTCCTGACAGGGCTGTGGATGCTGAAGTTCAAGAGAATGATAATCAACAATCTGAATCTACGAAGCATATTGATGACTCCGAATCCAATCAAACTATTGTTGATAGGAATTCAACAACGAATTCTCCAGGAGTTTGCGAAAGTATGCATAATAATCCAGTGGAAGGGGAGAACTTGGATTCCAATACTCTGATTGAGGGGGAACATTATTTCGAGGGGGAGAATGGGAGAATGGATGAAGATGTTGAGGGGGAGTATCTTGTTGAGGGGGAGCATCAGAATGATAATTCTGTCGAAAATGGACAAAATGATAATAAGACGATAAGTCTTGATCAAAATGATGAATTTTATGAAATAAATGATAATCTTTCTGTTGCAGGTTCAGAAAATGAAGAATTATACGAAGATGCACATTTGCATTTTGATCTAGCATATCCACCATTAGATAAATGGACAAGAAATCATCCGAAAGAACAAGTGATTGGGATCCACAAGAAGGAGTATTGACAAGAGCTCAAATTCATGCGAAGAATGAGGTATTGAATACTCATCAAGAATTTTGCATGTTTAATGTTTTCATCTCAAAAATCGAACCAAAGACATATAAGGTTGCAATGGAACACTCTGATTGGGTTGTTGCAATGCAATCTGAATTGGCTGAGTTTGATCGAAACAAGGTTTGGAGATTAACTCCTAAACCTGAAGATGTTTCGATTGTCGGGTTAAAATGGATTTTCAAAAATAAAACCGACAAGGATGGAAATAGTGTACGAAATAAAGTTCGATTAGTTGTTAAAGGGTATTCGCAACAAGAAGGTGTTGATTATGAAGAAACCTTTGCCCCTGTCGCAAGACTCGAGGTTGTTCGAATATTTTTAGCTTATGCAGCTCAAAAAGATTTCGATGTTTATCAAATGGACGTGAAATGTGCATTTTTGAATGGAGAGCTAGAAGAGACAGTGTATGTTGAACAACCTCCAGGTTTTATAAATGAAGAATATCCTAATCATGTTTATATTTTAGATAAGGCAGTTTATGGGTTAAAACAAGCACCAAGAGCCTGGTATGCAACTCTTACCTCATTCTTAAAACAGGCGAAATTTAAACAAGGATCAGTTGACCCCACATTATTTCGAAAGAAAGTTGGGAATCATCTAATGCTTGTTCAAATTTATGTCGATGATATTATATTTGGCTCTACTGACCCTGCTTTGTCTAATGAATTCGAAAATATGATGAAAAGCAAATTTGAGATGAGTATGATGGGAAAAATCAATAATTTTCTTGGTTTGAATATTCGTCAAAACAGAGAAGGAATTTTTATCAATCAAGAAAAATATACGAAGAATCTGCTTGAAAAGTTTGGATTGACGAATAACATGAAATTACGAGTACCAATGGCAACGAGAACAAGGCTTACACCTTCGTTAGATAAACCTGCTGTTGATCTGACTCTTTATAGAAGCATGATAGGTTCGTTACTTTACCTCACGGCAAGTCGACCTGATATTATGTTCTCTGTATGTAATTGTGCTAGGTACCAGTCAAATCCACGAGAACCAGATCTCACTGCAGTCAAGAATATTTTTCATTATCTCAAAGGCTCAATTTCGTTAGGATTGTGGTATCCTTCGAAAACTGGTTTCTTCATACAAGCTTTCTCAGATGCTTATTTGGGAGGTTGCAATCTTGATCGAAAAAGGACGAGTGGAGGATGTCAATTACTTGATGGCAAATTGGTTAGCTGGCAATCGAAGAAGCAAACTTGTATTTCGATTTCCACAGCAGAAGCAGAATATGCTGCTGCTGCAGCTTGCACATCACAAATAATTTGGATTCAAAGTCAATTGTGTGATTATGCAATTAATATGAAGAAAATTCCATTATATTGTGATTCTCAAAGTGCAATTCGTATTTGTCACAATCCTGTAAGACCAAGCATATTGCTCTTCGTTACCATTTCATAAAAGACCATGTGGAGGATGGTAATATTAAAGTGCATTTCGTGAAAACTACTGATCAATTGGCTGATATTTTCACGAAACCATTAGATGAAAAATCATTTGTGAGAATTTTAGGAGGACTTGGAATGATCAAAGGGTATTCTGTTCCAGGAGATAAGGAATATTGGTTTAAATGTGTCGATTCAGAGGCAATAATGGTTCATTCAGAGGCTGATAGTATTAACCATTCAGAGGTCACTGTTCACATTCAGCGCTTCGACACGCTTCGAATTCGACAAATTGCGCATTTTGGTTTTGGGGTACAAATTTTCGTTAGTTTGTCAAAATTTTCGTTAGTTTAACAAATTTTCGTTAGTTTTTCATGTTTTTCTTTAGTTAGTAAAATAGCTTTATTTTCGGAAAATCAAAAACTCCAAAAATATTTTATTTTGCCGTTTTGTTTTCGAAAAATCAAAAACTCCAAAAATATTTTCGTTTGTTTTGTCTTTAATTTTCGAAAAATCAAAAACTCCAAAAATATTTTCGTTTGTTTTGTCTTTTATTTTCGAAAAATCAAAAACTCCAAAAATTATTTTCGTTAGTTTTGTCTTTTATTTTCGAAAACTCAAAATACCAAAAATATTTTTGTTTGTTTTATCTTTTGCTTGTTTTTAGTGTTTTGTTACAGAATTCGAAGATGATTCTTTCTGGTTGATGCTTGTAGTTCTAGGGTCAGGTAAATTTTCGAAAACTTTTCATTAGTTAGGACGTCCCTAAAAGCATGCTGCTGCATGTTGACCGAAGCCTCCATAGACTCAATGTGTGTTTATGAAAGCCTTAATGAAATTTTTCATACGAAAATTTCTTCCCAAGTCAGGCTTATATTCACATTAGTCAAATGAGCTACCTTACTCTTCTCAAATGAGTTAAGAGTTTTATGTTTGATCCGAAAATAACAGAGGTACAATTTGTTTCTCAAATCAATCTTTTTCATCAGAAAATTCTTACACTCTCACACACAATGACATATGTACGAGAGGTCATTGATCAAACCAATCATGACTTAGGCATATCAAAATTATGTGTTAATGATCTAACATCATGAGACCGTGATGAAAGTGAAACCCAACCTTACGAACTCATTTAAGGAAATGACGGGGAGCTAAGTTCTAGTTTTAACGAAACATTTGTTTCTGTACCAATTTTCGAAACTCCAAATCATATTCAAATCTTTTGAGTGGTCTTGATCAAATATTCGAATCCCACGATATTTGTTACCCAACAAGATCCAGCACACAGATTTTATTTTCTTGAGTATGATTTCCGTGTGAGTTTTATTTGTTTTCTAAATCGCATGCAAAATAATTCAAAGCATACTTGTCCGTGACTACACTGGTCAAACATGTAATTTCGGTAACAATTACTCACCTTATGTTTAGGTTGATATGTAACGAAATTGTAAACCACCCACGAAGCCTAGCAAAAGAAGCCCTTCGATACTTCTCTATAAGTATTCGATTGAAATTCACGGGAACATACACAAGCAGTTGATTATCTCTCTAGATAATTAACGAATCAACCTTTGCTCGGGGTTTATCTGCTTTTGTGTCGAAAATTTGTTTTTCGACAACACAGTTCCAAATTTTCGTTAATTTGATTCTGATCTTATCTTTGGCACACTGCACTCACGAAATCCTTGAGGTTCTGAGTACTACCAACTCCGGCTGGTGATTTTGAACGTCTAGCAAATGACTTCGTCTCTAAACCCAAAGACGAAAGAGCTTTACCTCCATCCGAAGGTTTGTGACGGTTAGAATTCTATTGGGAGGAACGAACCAACTGTTTGACAAGACGTTTTGTATTCAGTCTGACTTTCAAGGCGATGTGACAGTTACTTTTTAACGCATGGCTACTTTATCGGCAGAGTGGAGCGAGTTTCAAGGTGCCGCGCCAGATCTCATTTAATGCTTATCCCGCGTTAAATTCAAATTCCAGGGTTACATATAAAAGGGGAATCAATGGTTCTTTCTCAGTTTACGCTCACAAAAGAAAAATTCCCCAAATTGTCTCTGTTCTTCAAAGCTTTAAAACCCTAATCATGGCTGCTCATATTGGTGTTGATTTTGCATCCCGAACAACTGAAGATATCACTTCCCAACCGATTATGAATATTCAAAGCACAAATTATCAAGTCGAGGGGGATGTTTCACTGTATCCAGAAGAGTTGAAGATGTTGATTATCGCTTTGAAAAGCTCTGTTCTTCCGACTGCCATGTTGAACTCGTTTGCTGTTCCTCTTTCATGGCTTTCACAAGCAAGATCCAGTGCTACTTACAGCAAACCAATGGATATTATTACCTTCCAACTGGTGAATGATAAGAAGATACGCTTGACCAAGAATATATTCTGTCAGATTCTTGATATCCCTAATTCTCCACCATATACTGATCTTACTTTTGCTCAAGTTAACTACATGTTCAATGAGATGGGTCATTAACCCCCATTCACCAAGATCAGTGATTTCAAGAAATCTGGACTTCCGACTGTTTGGAATTTTCTCTTTGGAATATTTCTACAGTGCTTGATTGGTCGCAGTGTTGGATTAGATAAAGGTCGAATGGAAGTTTATGCTATGGTTGTTGGATTGTATTATGATGTTTTAGTGGATTACTCAACTCAGTTGTGGAAGGAATTTCAGAAGAGTGTCGAAAACACGAATGTTGTTCAAGGAATTTCGTGTGCAAGGTATTGGAGTTTGATTTTTCGTTATTTCTATGACAAAGAAGGGATTGAGGTGCCTGCTGATGAAGAGACTGCTGAATTCATGAAATATCATTTTCCAAAGGAGGTTTCTGATGATTCTGAGGTGTTTACACACATTGCCAGGATCCCTGATGCATTGTTGAAGCGTGTTGATCCAACAAACTTGCTGTTGGTTGAGTATTTGAAGACTATCAATCATGATGATGAAACATGAAAGTTATTATCCAAAGAGGATGCTGGTTCTTCTAAGAAATCGAAACGTTCGAAGAAGGATGCAAAGGCTACTCCTGAGAAGCCTGTGCAAGAATCCAAGCCAAAGAAGTCACCAAAGAAACAGACGAACCCAGAAGAAGATGTTTCGAATGTTTTGATCAAGCCAGTGGAACCTGTTGTTGATGAACAAGCTAAGGTCACTATTCCATCAAAATCTGGAGTCTTTCGCAGAATTAAGAAAAAGTTTAGTGGTTCACGCAGATCTCCAACTCCAACTATGGTTCGAAAACATCACATTAATCATCACGGAGTTCTGGTTCGTGAGGTTCCAGCTCATGTTTCTCCTTTCTCTAATAAACAAAGAGCTTAAGACATGGCAAAACATATTTCGAAGAAGAAGAAGCTGAAGAAACGAAAGTTGGTTTTACAAGCGGAGTCTTCTGAAGACGAAGAAGTGCCTAAAACACCTGAAGTAACTTTTACAAAAGAAACTTCAACTCCTAAGAAGACAACTGCCATACCATCCGAAGATTCGTTAGCAAAATCATTTAATGAGGAGGTTCAAACTTTAGACATCACTACAAAGGTATCTAATACGGATGTAAATGTCAATATGGGTGAAGGAGATTTGATTCACGAAGCTGCAAAATCAACTCAAGGTAATCATGATTCTTCAGTTATGGATACTTTTGTTTCCTTACCACCGTTTATCATTCCTGTTTCAACCACAACAAATTCACCCACTTTCGAAAACATTCTCAATCAACCTATCACTACTTTGTTTTCATCCCAATCAACCGATCCACCCAAACCTAATGAAGACACTGATACTGACGAAGGAGGTTTTGGGGGAACTTTTGAAGAATTGGGGTTTGATGATGAGGAAGAGAATTTTCCTGATCATATGTTGATGACCATGAAGCAATTCAAAATTCTGAACAAGAAGTTGAATTCGATTATTCAGTCTCAAGCTGACATGGGGGGAAGTCAATCTGTCTCCAGTTTAGAAACTGATGTTATGATGAAAGCATTCGAATCCAGGATGGTTAGCAAAGTTTCTAGAATGATTCGAGACTCGGAGTCTAGAATCTTAGAGAAGGCGGACCATCATGATCAGAACAATGAGATACGAGTGAACTCTAAGTCCGCAAATTTTCTGCGTGAAGTAAAAGAACTAAAAAGTGAGGTCAAAGAAAGACATACCTTATTCGTTCTTGATGTGAAGAAAGTTCGTGAAGATTTAAATCTCAAGCTTCAAGAACTTCGTGAAGATATGGTGAAAGAGATTGCTAAGACTTAGCAAGACTATGCATCTCTCATTCAGAAGGTGGATATTATTTGTGATGATGTCACAAAGTATGTTAAAATGTACGAAAGTTTGAGTCCTCAACTTACTCAACTTTCTACAAGTGATATTCAAAGTTTTGTGGAGGTCATTACTCTGCTAAAGGAGCTGAAAGAATTATCTGTCAAGCTTGTTTCCTCTTCGGTCATTACACCAGAATTCTTGTCTCAGAAGTTTTCTCAATTCGATGGTGTTTTGTATAAAAAGTTGGCTCCATTGTCCAGGATCTCAAATCTTCTACCAACAAATGCCCCATCTGTTAACACAGGGGTGCAAGGGGGAGAAAAAAAGGTTGGTGATGCGAAGGTTAGTGTAATTTTGCATGAAGATGTTAAGACTGTTGGGAAAGTTTATTCAACAATGATTCCAACAACAAAACCAATTGTTTCATCTGCTAGGCCAGTTACTTCAACGATTGTTACCACGATGCCAATTACAAGGCCAATTTCTAAAGGAATTGTGATTGGTTCTTCTGCTGAAGGGGGTAGTAGTTCGAAGCAAAAAGAAGTTGTTGATAGCTCTTCGCTCAAAGACAAAGGGAAAGCAATTGTAGTTGAAAAGACGAAAGAGGAGAAGAAAGCTGAAGCCGAAGCTGAGTTGGAGAAATTAAGAGTGGTTCAGAGTATAATGAGACTTAGTGCAAGTGATCCTCCCGGAATGGACAAGGGAGATCCTGCTAAGCATTATAACTATGAAACAATTGAAGCAAAAGTGGCATTCAATCATATGTATATTTTCAGAAGAAGCATAAACAGAGCTATATAGTTACGAATACAGATATGAGTCAGCTTGACTTTCCAATCAATGAAATGATGTTCATCATGGCTCAGTACAAAATTGCTGAGAAATTTGATAATGATCATGATTACACATATATGAAACTCGGGTTTCATGCTGTTCTTGGGAAAGCTCTAGAGGAAATATGGTCACTTGTGAAGATAAAGAAGGTGATCAGTATTAAGAAGGATGTTATGTTCGAGAACTTGAAGCAAGAATTTTTGTTTCTTTGTTACAAGGGCGAATGGTCAAGTCTGTGATTTTTCTGTGGCTGATTTTCATTTGATGAACTTGTATGATCTTATACAAGTTGCATTGCTTTTAAAAGATAAAGATGCTTCGTATCTTCGAGAAACTGATCCAGAACGTTTTCGCCTTGGGCTTGCTCACATCAAGATATTCATAGACAACTACTATGAATGTTTGGCACAGACTGATGTAGAGTTAACAAATGCGAAGGGGTTGGAAGTAAAAGCTCCCATGGAACCAACAAAGCCTCAAACTGAGTTAAAGAAGTATGCAAATGGGGAGATATACTTGAAGCCATTGGGATTGGTCTTCGCAGGGAAAGATAAGAATGGGAAGGTCAAGAGATTTTTGTTTCAGGCATGCGAAGTAGAGAGATACACTACGTCCTAGTATACAAACTTTATTGTTCGTATGAATAACTGCAAGAAGAATAATCTAGGAGATAAGCAAGAGTTGAAGAAGATTATTTCTTGGTACATAGAAATTCGAAGGGTGATGCTATGCGCCATACAGATTCTTACGAACTGAAGAAGGTCGACATTATTACAAAGGGGGAGAATGTAAGGGTCAAAGACCTATTGTAATATGTCGAAGACTTAATGTTATTTTACAAGGCATTTTTGTAACGAAGCTTAGATGTTCAGTCCTTGTAATTTTTTGTATGCTTTCATATTTCCTATAAATAGGGACATTACTTAGATTTAGATAAGAGTCTTTATATGAACTTGTCTACTTTCTCTGTGTAAGAATTGAAAGCATAATAGAGCTGAAACCAGAGTATATTTACATCTTGTGTTCAAATTACATTCGTGTTACTCTGATTTGTTACATACTCGATTCATCACTTCATCACCCTGGCCTTCCCAGGATGATACAAGATCTCGTAATCATAATCCTTTACTACGTCTAACTATCTCCAATGTCTCATATTTAAGTTTGGCTGATCCATCAGGTATCTCAGGCTCTTGTGTTCAGTATAAATAGTGCACCTGACCCCATACAAGTAATGCCTCCAAATCTTGAGAGAAAAGACCATAAATCTCAGGTCTAAATCTTGCATCGAGTAATTCGCCACTTGAGGCTTCAATAGTCTCGAAGCGTAAGCAATCACTTGGTCCCTCTAAGTAAGTACTGCTCCTAAAATCGGAATTGATGCATCACAGTAAACTATAAAATCATCCATACCGTTGGGAAGAGTGATAATCGGAGCTTCAGATAATCTTTGCCTCAGAGTCTTGAAATTCGCCTACTGATTAGGCCCCCACTAAAAAGTGGCATTCTTCTTCGTCAAACGGGTCAATGGTACTGCAATCTTGGAAAAATCCAGAATAAATCTATGATAGTAGCCCAATAAACCAAGAAAACTCTAAATCTCATAGGGTGTCCTCGGAACCTCCCATCCAATCACCGCGTTAATCTTGGCCGGATCGACCAATATACCCTTCTGGTTGATGATGTACCCAAAAAACTACACCTGGCGCAACAAGTAATCACATTTGGAGAAGTTGGAATAAAGCCTCTTGCTCGTTAGGGTTTCCAAAAACTCTCTCAAGTGCTCCTCATGCTGTTCCCTGGTTTCGAAAAACTCTCTCAAGTTGGCATAAAGCCTCTTCCTCATTAGGTTTCCAAAAACTTGGGAGCGGATAACAGATTTGCACCTTCATCTTGTTCAATTCCTGGTAATCAATACACATCCAGTGTGAACCATCCTTCTTTTTCATGAACATGATTGGTGCCCCCCCATATGGTGGACTACTTGGTCTTATAAATCCCTTGTGTAACAACTCCTGAAGTTGTGTAAACGACTCCTGCATCTCTGGAGGTGCTAAATGATACGGTTCGGTTCCTTGGCTATCGAAGTCGCGCCTAAAATCAAATCAATCCAGAACTCAAGCGGCCTCTCAGGAGGAACCTCAGGTAAGTCCTCCGGAAACACATCAGGAAACTCTCATGTAAAAGGCACATCACCCACGTTCGTCACCACCTCGATTCGAGTATGCATTACGTATGCCAGAAATCTAGAATATCCTTGATGAAGATATCTCCTAGCTCTAGCACGTGAGCAGGTCTATACTGAGCACCATCTTCATGAATATCCAGTTCACCCCCACTTGGTGTTCGAACTCTAAACAACTGGTGATCGTAATCAATCATAGCCAAATGGGGGCCCAAGCAGTCCATACCTACAATGAACTTTGATCCCGCAGGGGAATCAAAGCCAAATCGATCAAATATATGTTGCTATACATATTCCGAACCTAATTCCAATAAACCCTCGAATCACTGACTGAACGATCATCAATGATCTCCACCTCCAAAGGATAATCCAGAGTCCCTAGAGTGTCGCTAAACTTACAGCTAAGCGAAAGAGATACAAAGAATCGGGTACCACCCGAATTGAACAGAACATGTGCAGTCATGCACAAAAAAATGGAAAATAGTAAAATATAAGGCAATGATACATACCAGTAACCACCTCTAGTGCTGCTCGCGCCTCCTCGGTTGTAAACTGAAACCCCCTACTCCTCACCACAGGTGCCTCCGCCTTCCCTGGAAGCCATCGGTGATCCTCAAAGTGGTTGACATAGGTACCACCACTGCCCCTCTTACCAGCCTCGGAAATCAGCCTTTTTATTCCCGGTTTGATTGCGGTGGACGCATATAAATTCTCCCTAGGGGGAATCTCTGCTAAAATGCCCTGACTAGGCACATCTGAAACAACCTCCTCTTTTATCTCGACAACCACCCTCATGTTTCTTCCCACACTTGGAACAATGGCCCTGACCCTGATGGCCAGTCGATCGTGATTTGAATACCTTAGATCTTTTTCCAGTGCCCTTTTTCTGACTGAACCTGAATCGACTTCCTCTTCTTAAGAAGATCAAAATCAATTTCTCATTCCCAGGCCCTAACAGTCATGTCCTCCAATGTCTTGCAGCTGGAGATACTCACAAACTCTTGGATGCCATCCCTTCACATGCCATGGTATCTTGTCTTCTTCATGTCTGTCACAGTCTCATTAGTCTGAAAAAGGTCCTAGTACTCCCTTGCCAACTGTTGCACCTCAATCGCCAGTGCAAACTCAGCCCAAATATGCATCACAAAATACTCCTAGTTCATGATTGCCATGACCACAAATCCGAACGCATAACCATCCTCCTCCCACCATTCATGAGATCCGTTTCTCATAAGGTAGGATGTGAACCCCACCTTCAAACCTTCGGTGTAGAAGCTCGTTAGCTGAGCATTCTCCATGTCAGAGATCCATCGACAGCTAGTAATGGGGTCCTTAGCCCCCAAAGAACTTTGGGGCCCACAAGCCTTGAACTCCCTGAAAAGAAAGAGCCTGAGCCCAAACTCTCCCGTTGCATCTCAGCCCGAAAGGCCCCCAAATGCTCATCCAGAAGCTCCATGATCCCTTCCTTGATGGTACCAAAAATAACATGGTATCTCATCTTCTTAATCTCTTTCACAGTCTCATTAGTCTGAAAAAGGTCCTAGTACTCCCTTGCCAGCTGTTGCACCTCAATCGCCAGTGCAAACTCAGCCCAAAGATGCATCACAAAATACTCCTAGTTCATGAGTGTCATGACCACAAATCCGAACGCATAACCATCCTCCTCCCACCATTCATGAGTTCCGTTTCTTATAAGGTAGGATGTGAACCCCACCTTCAAACCTTCGGTGTAGAAGCTCGTTAGCTGAGCATTCTCCATGTCAGAGATCCATAGACAGCTAGTAATGGGGTCCTTAGCCCCCAAAGAACTTCGGGGCCCACAAGCCTTGAACTCCCTGAAAAGAAAGAGCCTGAGCCCAAACTCTCCCGTTGCATCTCAGCCCGAAAGGCCCCCAAATGCTCATCCAGAAGCTCCATGATCCCTTCCTTGATGGTACCAAAAATAACAGGGGTGACCTCCATGATACCGCGAGTAATCTCTTACTCGATGAACTTGCGCGTCTGCTCATCCATCAGTTCTACACGAGAGCTGGAACAGGAACCAGAACATCCTCCTCGTGTGGTCACCATACTGAAACACAATATACAAAGGTCAAAAAATTATACGTGTGGGGTCTCTAACACCACAAGCTCCTTAGAGTCTAAGAGTCCATCCTTGAGTCGAGTACAGGTCCTGTGCTTTCAGTAGTACTTTCCCAATACTACCTTTCACACCTACCTGTACTTTCCTCAAGGAACATCCCAAATCTTCCAAGCCACTCCACAGAGGCTAAAAGCACACAATTCTATTTACAACATGCTACAATAGTTCCTCACACTCTCTCAGGAATCCTAATCTCACATGCTGCTATACTACTAGGAACTGCTACCAGCACCACCACTTTCCCTATGCATGCAAACTATCACAAAATGGGATCACATAGACTGTTGAATAACTTATTCTATCGTAACCTCATAGCCAGACAAGGAACATGAAAGAAGGCCAAATCAGTCATTCTAGGACTATATGATCCTAATCGTATACAATTTTTAAAGCTTACATTTAGCAATTAACTGAGTTAATATGAATAGCAAGTAATACATAATATCCAATCCCCTCTAGGCTATAAGGCATCACAAAAATCAATCAATTCTATCGTACGATGCCTGGAGGTAACCTTAGCCCTATTTTATCATGTAATTCACATAACAGGCATACTAGTTGTAGTGCTTAGGTATGAGTATTTTGGGAACCTTTTACTTCAGCTCGACTGATTTCACGCATGCCACCATTTTTCTTTGAAGAAATATATTTTAGAAAATACAATTTTATTTTGCAAAGATTATCAATTCCTCAGTTTGAGTTCTGCACGCCTAAGTGTGTGTTTGAATCCCTCAAACCATGGCTCTGATACCAACTTGTAACATCCTGATGTAGCGTACAAAAACAAACAATGATAAACACGAATGAACCTGTTGATTCTAAAATAATAACCAGGAGAATCTCTTCAAAACCATGTTGATTCTACGAATACATTGGGATTAGCTTCAAAATATGGGTTAACACCACATTATTTTGGGAGAAAATTGATAGTACCTAAAATTGATGATCGACCATCCAAATTATATCAGCAACAGTTAAATAAGAAGCATAAATTAAAATGGAACCCTACAGGTCCATCCATGGGCCAAATACAAACCCAAAAATTAAGGAAAAAGAACAAAATTTTTCATAACACCATTTAGAAAGCGATTTCTGGGCTTAAAAAAGGGTAAGTACCTCGTCCCAAGCTTAGATTTGACTAGTCACCGACCCAAAACGGATTCTGGTAGACAAAGTTATGGTTATTTTCATGAAGCCCATTTAGTCACAAGATCGTGGACCTCTAGAATGCAAGGGCCCAATCCTCCACAGTAAAGCCCCCATCACATCTGTAACGCCCGCAGATTCGGGCTAGTTAATTTAAAGTTAATAAGCGTTAAAAAAATAATCTTTTGATAGAAGAATATTTAGGATAAATAATGATAACCAAGTTATAGTATATGTCGCAAGGATTACGTACATATAAAGAACGCTGAAATCCGAGTTATAACGAAGATGTTATGACCCGTCGAAGTTTTACGACTAAACCGGCACGGCGCTGCGTATCGTAAAAAGTGATTTTTTGATAAACTACTTTTAGCCTTAGTAACCTAAATTAAAGTCGTAGTATATGTTAAACCGAGAACTCACATAAAAAGAACGTCCAAATCTGACTTCGTTTGAGGAAGTTATGATTTTTCTAAGATTTAGCATAGTAGTGCACATCCCGAAAATCGAATTTTAGATCGATCAATTTTTAGCCGACACAACCTAAATCATAATTGAAGATCTCATTAATAGGAGCTCATCGATATAAAGACAGTCGAAAACGGACGACGGATGACAAATTTGTGAATTTTTAACGGACTTTAACTGACTAAGCCTGTTAAAATATAACTTTAAAAATAAAGTCCAAATTAGCCGACGGAGTCTAAATCAAATTTGTAAATCACGTCACTACCTACGCGTGGATATAAACAATGTCAAAAATGGAGCTCGTATTCGAAATATACAAAATTTAGAAGCTAATTAATTTTGGGGTTAAGTTCTGTAGGTGACACGTAGCGCCATCTCAACCACACCTTCTTCCCCACGACTAGGTCTCAGGTCGCGACATGTGGCATGAGTACGCCCATCGTAGCTCAGAGTATGCCCAACGTACCATTGCGTACGCCCAGCGTACGCGAGTGCTGCCAGCCTATAAATAAATCTCGTTTCTCCTCACTTCTCCACACCAATCTCATCCATTTATCTCCCAAACACCATCAAACCCTCAAGACTTTTCCATAGCACCTCCTAGGTGTTAGTAGCGAGTCCCAGAGCGCTAGAAGGCCTAGAGAAGAAGAGCTTTCAGCTCAGAAGTTCTGCCCGCGTAGAGCCCGGTTCTTCGCTAAACCCCCTTGTAAGTGAGTTGTGTTTACCATATGTTAAGTATAACTTATGTTTAAGTTCATTATCATTATTATGAACCTATAAACAATATTTATCAGTGATTCAAAGTCATTATATTGATTGATCTACTTACGTGGATGATGTCTAGGTTGTGATTTAGTGTGGTGTTTAAAGTGAGATTTCTAAATAGTATACTTTGTATACCAAACGAACCCTACCTCCGATATGATCCTAGCTGGTTGTTTCTTACTTGATAGATCATGAAAGTATACTTTGAGTTAATGACAAATCTAGACTAATATTTAGTCGCAATAAATATTAGACTAAAATTTAGTGATAATAATACTAGGTTTCATCCACGGAAAAGACAATTGTTAGAAGCAAAGCACTGTCCCGAATTTTGAGTCATCACTTTAACAAGTGAGTGCATAGTTCCTTTCATGAACATGATTTTAATACAAGTATTAATAAAGGTATTAAACATATGTTGACAGTTTATCTGTGAATTATATGCTTATAATATGGAAATATGTGTTATATGTATATTTGATGATATACGCTATGCGAACCAGACATGGTTTTATATGTGTTGAGATGTATTTACATGTTAATAATAATAGAATTATTATAAATGAGACGATAAATGTATGTTAATACTTAATACTCTGTATAAAATATTACACTAGATTAGTATAGTGTTGCCGAATCCGAATTAGTATTGATAGTTGATTATAAGCATTGTAGGCTTGCTTAGTGATGAAATAAAACCTAAAAGAGATGCTTAGTTCAATTAAGTTTCGATATTGGGTAGTATCTTATTAAGGGTACGTATATGATCGGAATAGAGAGTAGAAACTCTGTTCGAGGAGATTGATGATCGGCGGAGTATGTCCTACGTACAAAAGTACTTTCTATGTACCAAGTCTTTTTCAAAGCTGTGTGTCTTAGGTGCTGCTTGTGTCGGGTATTATTATGTACTGGGGTATGAGGCCTACTCATACCAAGGTACTATAATGTGGGAGAAGTACTATCATGTACAAAGTCTTTTTTTAAACTATTGTGTGTCGGGGTACGGGAGCATACAGGAGTACTTTATTCCCCATACTTTTTATTTTGAAGAGCTTTGGAGTCATCGTTTCTTTTACGAAGTGATCGGACGAGCTTCGTGTGTTAGCTTTTCCTTTCACGAATTAACTGAGAGAACTTCGTAGACTGCCTAATATAGTATGTCTATAATAGACCACAACTAGGTATATCTGATGTTGTATTGCCGGATAGAGTGAATCTGGGGGTAAAATACCTCACGGTGTCAGACCCTTGCTAGGCACAATTATCAACATAACCACCCCTGACTTAACTGTCATGTTGTATTTACAAATGGAGGTTCGTGGTGAAACTTATTCCATTCCCCTCATTTGATGTATTTATTGTTATTCGTTTGTTGTTAGGGAATTTCTGAAGCAGCGTCGTCAGTTTGTTGTTCGTATTGATCCTTTAGGCTAGATCTTGTAAGATCGTTGTATATGATATATACGTGGGAATCGACGGGATAGGATAAATTGTTTTAGAGATATGATATATCTGTTTTAATACAATAGTTGGATTTGCATGTTTAAGATATACATTATTATCACATTGTGGGATTGAAATCCCTATCTACTCATCACGTTTCCGAACCTGACCCACTCAGTTTATTGTATCGTAGGTGGCTGTATGAAAGATACATATCGCTGAGATACTTAAGGAGTATTATGCGACTAGTTTAATTATTGTAAGGTTTGTAATATTTCATTATGCTTATGTTTCTGTATTGATGATGAAATCCCAATGTCTTAACATAAATAAAATACATTTCTTCGGAAATGCTTTGATAATATCATTATCATGTTTTCTGGGAACAAATTCCGCAATATTATTCTTCAAAAATGATACTCTGATTTTTAAATAAGCATAAGAAAATCGGTCTTTTCTGGCCGTGAAAATAGGGATGTCACAGTTGGTATGAGAGCATTAGTTTAAGCGAACTAGGAGTAAGGATTTACTTCTATACTTAAACTTAGAATGTTAAGCGATGATTGTGAGATATGTGTCTGCTAAATTTAGGAAGTATGCCTGAATAGACACGAGAATGATTTAAGCTATATGCCTGAATAGACACGAGAAGGATTTACTTGTAGCTTATTTAGGGAAGATGCATGAATTGCTTTTATGAGCTAAATGATTTAAGCTATAATATGCTTTATATGCTTTATGAGGCTATTAGGTCTATGGTCTATTGCCGATCAGATCTGGAAATTTTATGTGTTCAGATTTCTAAATGTTTAATTACGATACTAGAACTGGAATATAACTTTACGAAGTGATAAAGAGATTTAGACGTCTGTCGTAAATAAAGCTTTCCCTATCTTAATTCTCGTCACTGTACACTGAACATCTGAGAGTGTATAGATCGAAATGGTGAGAACTCGCAACGGATTTGGAAATGCTAATGGAAACCAACAGCTTGAACCACGAGTGATTAAGCATGCACCAGAGGAAGCAGCTACACCCCAGCCAATCACGATGTCAGGAGTACAAGCAATGATCCGGGCTATGATGGTCGAACAAAGGAAGGAGATGAGACAAATGTTTCTTAATATTAGGGATGAACCTACTGTACCCATTGCACAACCTGAACTGAACATGGAACAGTTAGAATAAGGGAATTACAGTAGAACCGCTAGTCAAGCTAAACCACGAGTGATTAGCAGAAATAACCAAGATAAAGGAATTGAAAGGAATGGATGCAAGTATATATAATTCACGATTTGAAAACCATCAACTTTTACTGGGAAAGAAGATTCAATCGGAGTTATAGACTGGATCTCTGAGATGGAGCTAACTTTCATAGCATGTGGTTGCAAGGGCAAGCTACACACTACTTATGTTGTGCGTCAGTTTAGGGTTGGGGCTGTTCGTTGGTGGAATACTTTGGGAAAGATCATAAGCCCCAATGAGCCACTACAACTGACATGGGCAGAATTCTTGGTACACTGTAAACGCAAGTTCTTCGTAGCCCAAAACATGCTAGAGTTAGAGAACCAGTTTCTGACATTGAAAAAGGGCAACATGTTCATTGATTAGTATACCAATGCATTCACTAACAAAATGGAGTTTTCTTTGCGAATCACACCTAACGAGCTAAGAAAATCGGTAAGTATACAAAGGGACTACCATGGGAGTACACTGTACCAGTACACCATGCACCTACTCTTGAGGCATCCATCTGGGCTGCTTAGTATGTTGAAGAAATTATCAAAGGCAGAACCGCCAATAAGGTTAAAGTTGGCGAGAAGAGGAAGTTTGAGGGGTCTTCAAGATCCGAAAAGAAAAATAGGCTCCCAAAGTCTGACCCTAAAAACAAGAGGTATGGGGATAGAAATGAAGAAAAGTAGTGTGACAAGTGTACAAGAAAACACATTGGGAGATGCTCTAAAGAGGCGACCTACTTCAAATGCGGGAAGACAGGTCACTATGCCAACGAATGCAAGACTAAGAGAGAAATCTACTTTAAGTGTGGTGAAGAAGGACACTTCAAGCAAGACTTCCCAAAGAGGGAAGGAGATATAAAGACAAACGTACCGCCGAAGCCAAAGGCAAGAGCATTATAGATGATCCTCAATAAAGCATTCTAGATGTTCGAACAAAACCAAATGTAAAATTCACTCCACGAAAACCAAACTTTTCAAATCCATATGTGACACAACCTTCGAAAGTTTCATACATAAAGGGTCGTTCAGATATGAATAACTTAGATCATTGGCTTGAAGGCAAAGGCAAAGTCTACCAATCTGGAAAATTTTCTCAACAACAAATCAAAGATGCCTATGATAGATATTTGAATGAATCTTCAAGTGGAAGTTCTCCTCCAAAAGAATCTAATCCGTTTGTTCAAACTTGGCGACCAATTTCGAAAGTAAAGAATTTTGAGAATCTAACTGAGAAGAAAAAGGAGAATGTCAGTGACAATCCAAAATCTTCGAAAGTTTATGTTTCTGCGACTTTAACTCGTGATGTGGACTTAATTGACAGTTTCAAATCAAAAGTTCGAAATTGGGTCTGAAGTTTAATTTTACACTCTGTTTTTCAAACTAGTCACCAAGGACCCAAACAGCCTTGGGTACCTAAAATTTTCAATTAATTGCAGGTTTTGTGTGACGAGCAATATGACGAAAAATGGTATATTGATAGCGGTTGCTCGCATCACATGACGGGAAAGAAGAAAAATTTACGAGACTTCAGAAGTTTGGATAATACAGGAGTCGTGAAGTTTGGAAACAATCACAAATGTCAAGTGAAAGGTTATGGTAAAGTCACAAATGGGAAGTTTACAGTCAACCGAGTTGCTTATGTCGAAGTGGTGTTCAATGAAGAAGGGAATCAAGTGGTGTTCAATGAAGAAGGGAACTTTATTTCAAATATCGAAACAAAAAAGGTTTTGTTAAAATCTAAGAGACATGGTGACATGTTCACTCTCGACATCAAACCAATTGTTGGGAAACCTTCAGTGTGCTTACTTTCGAAAGCTCCAACAGATTTTAGCTGGTTATGGGACCGTAGGCTTTCTCATTTGAATTTTCGAAATCTAAACAAATTGGTGGTAAATGATCTTGTTCGAGGTTTACCTGTTTTAAAGTTTGAAAATGATGCTTTATGTGCAGCTTGCGAACAAGGAAAACATATCGTCAAGGACATCCAATTGTCATAGATTCGAACATTGTTGAACCGTTGGAGCTTCTTCATATTGACTTATGTGGACCATCAACTGTTGAAACACTCAACAAGAAACGATACATTTTAGTCATTGTTGATAATTTTTCACGATTCACTTGGGTTTATTTTCTCAGGTTAAAATCTGAAGTAGCTCAGACAATGATTGATTTCATCAAGAAAATAGAAACAAGCTTAAGGAAGAAAGTTCGAAAAATCAAGAGTGATAATGGCTCTGAATTTAAGAACAATGTTCTTGATTCATTCTTAACGGATAAAGGAATTTCGCATAATTTTTCTTCACCATATACACCACAACAAAATGGTGTAGTTGAAAGACAAAATCGTTCTCTTTGTGAAACAACAAGAACGATAATGTTTCTGTTGCGGGTTCAGAAAATGGTGAATCGAGATGTCGAAGGGCAGCATCAAAATGATAATGTCGAGGGGGAGCATACTGATACAAATATGTCGAATGTGAATCAAAATGAAATTTTTCTTGATTCAACTGATTAGGTTACTGTTGCAGGTTCAGAAAATGATGAAATGTATGAAGATGCACCAATGGATTTTGATCCAGCATATCCACCCTTGGAAAATTGGACAAGAAATCATCCTAAAGAACAAGTCATTGGAAATCCACAAGATGGAGTATTGACAAGAGCTCAAATTCGTGCAAAGAATGAGGTACTTAATTCTCATCAAGAATTTTGCATGGTTAATGTTTTTATTTCGAAAGTAGAGCCTAGGACAGTTAAGGTTGCAATGGAACACTCAGATTGGGTTGTTGCTATGCAATCTGAACTAGCTGAATTCGAAAGAAACAAGGTGTGGAGATTAATTCCTAAACCTGAAAATGTTTCAATTGTTGGGTTAAAATGGATTTTTAAAAACAAAACCGACAAAGATGGCAACACTATTCGAAATAAAGCTAGGCTTGTAGTTAAAGGCTATTCGCAACAAGAAGGTATCGATTATCAAGAAACCTTTTCCCCTGTCACGAGACTCGAGGTTGTTCGAATATTTTTAGCCTATGCAGCTCACAAGGATTTTGATGTATATCAAATGGATGTCAAATGTGCTTTTCTCAACGGCGAACTTGAAGAAATAGTTTACGTTGAACAACCTCCAGGTTTTGTAAATGAAGAATATCCTGATCATTGTTATATCTTAGATAAAGCTGTATATGGGTTAAAAGAAGCACCAAGAGCCTGGTATGCAACTCTTACCAATTTCTTAAAAGAATCGAAATTTAAACAAGGATCAGTTGACCCCACTTTATTTCGAAAGAAAGTTAGAAATCAGCTAATGCTTGTTCAAATTTATGTTGATGATATTATTTTTGGCTCTACTGACGCTGCTTTGTCCAGTGAATTCGAAAGTTTGATGAAAAGTCATTTGTTAGAATTTTAATAGGTTTGGGAATGATAGAAACAACAACTGTTCCAGGACTAATTTTGAAAAAATGAAAAGCTGGTGTTGAGGAAAAGTGTCGATTCAGAGGTAATGGTTAATCATTCAGAGGTTACTAGGGTTAATCATTCAGAGGTTACTGTTCACATTCAGCGCTTCGACACGCTTCGCTTTCGACATCAAGAATGAAAAATTTTCGCAAGTTTGGTACATTTAAATTATCGAAATTTCTTTGTTATTTCTTTTCAAAAATTTTGAAAACCACAAAAACATTTTCGTTCTTAGTTCTTTATTTTTTTCTTTCTTTCGAAAAATCAAAAAACCACAAAAATATTTTCGTTCTTAGTTCTATATTTTTTTCTTTCTTTCGAAAAATCAAAAATCAAAAAAAATATTTTCGTTATTTGTTCTTTATTTTCGAAAAATCAAAAATACCAAAAATATATTTTTTGTTGTTTGTTTTTCTTATCGAAAAAAAATCAAAAATCATAAAAAAACTATTTTTTTTATAAAATCCAAAAAGATTTTTGTTGTTTGTAGTTTGTTTCTAATCAGTTCATGCAGATTATAATGAAGATTTTTAGGAATCATGCTTGCAGTTCTGGGGTCAGGTATTCTTTCGGAAAATTTTTGAACTAGTTAGGTTGTCCCTAGAAGCATGCTGTAACATGTCGACCCAAGCCTCCATTGACTCAATGTGTATTTTCGAAAGCCTTATTGAAATTTTTCCTTACGAAAATTTCTTCCCAATTAGGTTGTATTCACATTAGTCCCTAAGCTACCTTACTCTTCTCAATGGAGTTAAGAGTTTACTGCTTCGTGCAAACATAGCAGAGGTACAATTGCTTCGAAAACCAATCTTTTTCATCTTAAATTTCTAACACAATCACAAACAAAGACATATGTCCAAGAGATCTTTGATCGAAACCAATCAAGATTTAAACATATCAAAAATTTGTGCTAATGATCTGGGTTCATGAGGCCGTGATGAAAGTGAAACCTAATATTTTGGAAACTTTTTAAGGAGTTAACGGGGAACTTTGTTCCAAATTTTCATGAAACACTTGTTTCAGTACCAATTTTTCGATACTCAAAATCATATTCTTTCGTTGTGAGTGATCTTGATCAAATGTTCGAAACCCACGACATTTGTTTCCTAACAGGATCCAGCTAAAATTTTGTTTTTATGAATATGATTTCTGTACGAGTATCATTCGTTATCTTTGTCAAATTAAAAGTTTTCCAAAGCATACTTGTCACTGACTACACTGGTCAAACAAGTAATTTCGGTTACACTTGATCACACTTATGTTTAGTGCTGAAATGTAACGAAATTCTTAACCACCCAACAAGCCTTATAAAAGAATCCCTTTGATACTTCTTTACAAGTATTCGATTGTAATTCACAGGAAACCACACAAGCAGTTGATTATCTCTCTTGATAATTAACGAAGCAATCTTTGCCCGAGATTTAACTGACTTTATGTCAAAATGTTATTTTCGACATCACAGATCCAAATTTTTTTTTATTGCTTCTTATCTTCTTTCATTGGCACACTACACTCACGAAATCCTGGAGGTTCTGAGTACCACCAACTCAGGCTGAAGATTTCGAAAGTCTGGCATACGACTTCGCTTCTAAACCCAAAAGCGAAAGATCCCAACCTCTATGCCGAAGGTTTTGGTTCTTATCTTCTTGGTACTCACGAACAGTCTGATGTGACCGGTTGGCAAAATGGTGCGAGTTTCAAGGTTGCTTTATCTGACATGGCGTTAAAAACGGCTAGTGATAAGTTTCAAGGAGATACGTGGCTAGTGCTTTGATTAAATCGTTTGGTTTTCAAAAGAGGATACATATAAAAGGAAATTGGTTTATCATTAACACTTTATGCGTTCAAAATTTTCTCAGGTAAAAAAACGATTTAAGCCCTAACTTCTCTCTGTTTTTCGAAGCTTTCAAAACCCTAATCAATGGCTGCTGCTCAAACTCATACCACCGACGATGCTTCATCTCAGCCAATCATGAAGCTTCAGAGCACTAATTACCAAGTTGAAGATGATGTTTTAATGTATGCAGATGAACTCAAGATGTTAATTTTTGCTCTCAAACACTCAGGCTTATCAACTGTGATGTTCAACTATTTCGATGTTCCTATGTCTTGGTTGTCAATGGCGGGTTCCACTGCAACTTATAGCAAGGCCACGAACGTCGTTACCTTCAATCTGGTAAATGACAAGAAGATTCGTCTCACCAAGAAGTTGTTCACTCAAATTCTTGAAATCCCTAAATCTCCGCAATTCTAAAAGGTTATGAATGCTCAGGTTATCTATATGTTCAATGAGATGGGTCATCAACCACCTCTTACCAAGATCTGTGATTTCAAGAAATCAAGCCTGGCCTGTATCTGGAACTTTCTCTTTGGCATTTACCTTCGATGCTTAACTGGTCAAAGTGTAGGGCTTAACAAGGGACGTTTGGAAGTGTATGCTATGGTGGTTTGAATATAATATGATCTGAATGTTGATTATGCTTCGTAGATGTGGAAGGAGTTTCTTAAAAGCATAGAAAATACGAATGTGGTTCAAGGGATATCATGTGCTCGGTATTGGATCATACGTTATGCTTATGAGAAGGAAGGAATTCAAGTTCCAGTTGATGAACCCAAAGAAGAATTATTGAAGTATCATTTTCCGAAGACAGTTGAAGATGATGCAGAGGTATTTCCGAACATTGCAAGAATTTCGGATGCTATGCTCAAAAAGATAGATCTGTCGAATCCTATTTTGGTGGCCTATTTGTAGAAGATTAATCCTTCAGTGGAAACTGGATTTCTTTTATCAAGAAGTGATGAGGGGTCTTCCAAGAAATCCAAGAAGGAAACTGCAGAAATTCCTTCGAAAGAAAGTCCTAAGAAGATCCTGCTAAATCACCAAAGAAGCATGCTGATGATAAAGAATTTTTTTTGAAGAAAGTGGTCAAGCAAATTGAAGTGACTAAAACTGGTTCTTCGAAGGAATTAATACCTTCGAAATCAGGGGTGTTTAAAAGATTGAGGAAGTTGTCACACAAGTCCAAAGTATCTTCTGATGATCACTCTCCTTTAGTTCGAAAAGCGCAATTGAATAGGAACGGAGTTCTTGTTCGAGAAATCCCAGCACCAGTTTCTCTATCCTCAAAGAAAAGAAGAGTTGAAGATGTTGCAAAACATATAGCTGATACAAGAAAGAAGAGAAAGCTGATCACTCACAAAGAGTCATCAGATAGTGAGATTGTCCCAGAAACACCATTGGGATCGAAATCCGCAATCAACACATCTACTCCTACAACAGTTGTTGTAATTCCACCCGGAGTTGTGTTAACTTAGTCATTTAGTAAGGAGGTTCCAACTTCAGGCATTCTTGCGAACGTATCTAATACGGGTGCGAATGTCAACATGGGTGGTGATGTCATGAAGTCAGCTATTTCTCAAGGTATAATCACTTCATTTACTGTTGAAACCACTTCTGTCTTTAACACTTCACTTCCACCATTTATTTCGAAAGTTTTTACCACCACAACTTCACCCACTTTCGAAAACATCTTACTGTTGGATAAGGTGTCTAAGTCCGTAACTATATTTGGTATGTACTTGACCCGACCCGGCATGGTCCATTTGGGTTGCACTTCACCGAAACAATTTGTATGGATAATCTTTTGAGAATAGTATATTTATGATTTATTAACATATTATAAGTTATAATATATTAATATGAAATCATATTATTTAATTAGTATTGATCAATAATTAATTTAGTGATCAAAAGAAACTAATTAAATATGGACTCTTATATATATTGAATAGGCCAATGTTCATTGAGGACGGGCTAAGCTTGAATGGATAGTCCATGGAGTTTTTAACACATGGATCGTATGGAAATGAAAGGTCATGGGTATTAGGGTTTACATGGATGTAACCCTAATCCACCATACTATATCAAGAGGTCTTTGGCACATGAAATGGGACTAGTGTGTGTGAGAACTAGGGTGGGCCGATTTCTAGAGTGCTTCATATTCTCTCAAAGTCTTCCAAGTTGTTTTGGTGATTTGTGATTCCACTTGAGGCATTCACATCATTGGTGCTAGGCTCTCAAAACTCCAAGCAATCAACCACTAGAAAAAGGTATGTCATTCTACTAGATTTTTATGTTACAAGTAACCCATAACATGCTAGTTAGGATGAGATCCTTGGAAAAATCAAATTTTCATGTATATTAGAGAAAAAACATAGATCCAAGGTTTCTAGGGTTGCATGTACACAATAGGAGTGTTAGAATGTTCAAAACCCTTCAGTGGTATCAGAGCCTAGGCTTGTTTTCATTATACTTGATGCAAATTGCTGAAAAAAGTCGAAATTGTGCTCATTGTTCAGTGAACTCGCCGAGTCCATGGGGGGAATCGACGAGTCCAAGTGAAATTTCATCCTACTCGTCCAGTAGGTTCTTGCACTCGGCGAGTAGGAGGCCCAGAGTGCAGAATTTCGAGTTTTGTTGCTGGAATTGGACTAGAATCATTACCCTAAACTGTTTTGGACTTATAAAATTTGTTTTTGATGTGGTAATGATTATGCTAATCCATTTTCAAAGGTTATTATCAAAGTTTCAATTTTTATATATGTTTATATGATTCTTGAAGTTTGTTGATATGTATGTTTATGCTTATGAGTTTTGGTAGATCATAGGAATTATTTGCAAATTGTTTGTTAGTGTAATTCTTGATCTAAATGCCAATTAATGGACTCCATAACTTGTCCTCAAGTTATGGAATTCCAAAAGTCTTTTCTTTAAAACCATTAAAACTCATAAGTTATAGAAATGAAAAGTTTTGAATAGTTTCAAAACTTGCCCTCAAGTTTTGGAAATTGTAAAGTCTTATACACACTTTAATTCTAATCCCTAAAATTTTAAAAGTTTAAAATTCAACGCTTATACTTTATAATATTATAAGTTAATAATATATATGTATAAGATCAAGTCAGTATTACCGTTAGTAGGCCTTATTCACGAAGCCGGTTTATAAGGGGGGTATAAGGTTGTTGCCTATAAAATGGCAGCTTAATGGGTGTCCATTCTCACCCACCGCTTCCTTGACTGGTGGAGGGTCGTTAGCCGAATGGGTAGGACAAGGACTATAATTCTCATTAAAAGTATAATGATAAATATAAAGTAACTAAACCTTTTATAAATTCCCAATCTTAGTTACTTTAGGAAAATGTGAATTTGGTGCTAACCCATGAAATTACACTTTGTACCTTACCAAGTCGTTAGTGGAGCGTGTGTGGTTAACCGGCACACTAACATGGACTAGTAAGAGTGGCAAAGGGTAACTTAATGTTTATCATAGATTGGTGGAGCGCGTGTGGTTAACCGACACATCGATTAGGTGATAAAAATTAAGGGTACCAAGTTAATTTGCATGGTTATTCACACCTTGTTTGTGATCCTCAACATCCCAATCACAAACTTGAGAGGGCACCTAATATTTAAACATGTCATTGAAAAGTTCAATGAATCTCAAAGGAATCTAGGAGTTTCAATCCAATTAACACCTAATATTTATTTCGTTTTTCATGGTGGAAATTGGTGAATAGTCATTCGCCTACCTTCAAATATTTTATAGCTTGGATTACGGCATCCCTCTTCTAACTTATAAAGTATTGTGTTAGGTCCTAGCCTTAATATTAGATTTGGGTGTCTTATTAATGACTCTTTATCTAGTCTAAACTTGTATTTCTTCTTTTCAGATGTCTTCCAACAATGCTTATGGCTCAAACCCTACCAGGTCCTTCTCTCTCATTAATCTTTGTGGGAGAGTCATCTTTGATGGTTCCAACTATAATGATTGGATCAGGAACATCAGGATGGTCACGCGTTACGAGGACAAGGAATAGGTCCTCGACAAGGAGCTGAAGGAAATCGGTGAGTATACTGCTACTCCACAGGAGATCGTTGACTTTAGGACTCATGAGAGAGATGCCACCAAGGTGGCATGTATCATGTTGGCCACAATGACAGTTGAACTCTAAAAGTCCTATGAGGACTTTTACCCTTTTGAGATGCACATGGACCTGATGGACAGATACCATCAGAGTGCTCGTCAAGAGAGGTATGAAATCATCTCTTCCATGATAACATCCCGAATGAAGGATGGTGAACCCATCACGGGCCACATGCAGAAAATGCAAAGGTTTGTGGACTGTTTGCTGAAGTTGAATGTGAACTTCCCTGAGGAGTTGGCTATTGACATCATACTGCACTCCTTACCTAATTGTTATGATCAGTTCTGAATGACCTATCATATGAACAAGGAGGAGGTCACACTCAGCAAGCTTCAAGGACTTTTGAAGACCACTGAAAGTGGTCTCAAAGGTAAATCGGTTGTTACTGCTCCTACTCCTAACACCGCCCCTATTTTGGAAATCGAGCAAGGTAAAGGGAAAAAGAGGAAGACTCCTTCGAAGGGTACCAAGGGAAGGTCTCTTGATGGCTCCTCTTCGAGTGGAACCGAAGGTGGTTCTATCACACCCTCTTCCAACCCAAAAGAAGCTGAATGCTTCTATTGTCATGATAAGGGGCATTGTAACGAAACTGCCCCAAGTACCTGCAAGATGTTAAGGATGGGAAGGTTAAACCTGCCCATGCATGTATTTACACTATATTGTCTAATAACTCACCGCATACTAATTCTTGGGTCCTTGATGCAGGGTGTGGTATTCACATATGTTCTGATTTGCGGGGCCTAAGAAGAAGTGAGGATGTGGAGCATGGGAAGATAAACTATATCATGGGGAATAGAAAAGATTCACCTGTCACCAAGATTGGAGTTTATTCTTTATTGATAAGTAGTGGGTTAATGTTAGATTTGAATAAATGTTGTTACACGTCTGAAATGGTGAGAAATATTATTTATTTTCACGGTTTGTACAAACAAGGATTTACTTTTTCATTTGATAATGAATGTGGTGGTATTAATGCTTTTTATAATGGTGTTCTTTATTTTAAAGCATTACCTTGTGATGGTGTATATGAAACTGTGTCAGTTGTAGACAACTTAGGAAATAATGTATTGCATATTGATTCTTCCACTAGTTTTGACAAAGCATCCTTGTGGCATTGTCGTCTTGGACATGTTAACAAGAAGCACATAGGCCAACTCCAACAGGCTGGAGTCTTGGAATCATTTGACTTAAGGTCAGATGATAGTTGCGAGTCTTGATTACTTGGAAAAATGACTAAGTCACCCTTCACTGTTTCTTGTGCTAGGGGTGAAGGTTTGTTGGACCGCATACACACAGATGTGTGTGAACCATTCAGAACCACCACAAGGGATGCTAGCCGCTTCTATGTGACTTTTACTGATGATTACAGTAGATATGGTTATATCTACTTAATCAAGCATAAGTCAGAAACCTTCGAAAAGTTCAAAGAGTTTAAACAGGAAGTGGAGAATCAGCTGGGCCGGAACATTAAGATTCTTTGATCTGATCAAGGTGGAGAGTATCTTAGTACAGAGTTCCTTGACTATCTTAAGGAATGTGGAATTGTTTCACAATTGACACCTCCCAGAACACCACAGCTTAATGGTGTGGTTGAGAGGCGCAATTCAACCTTGTTGGACATGGTTCGTTCCATGATGTGTCGAGCTTCGTTACCAATCTTATTTTGGGGGTATGCCTTAGAGACTGCCGCCCATATCCTTAATCTACTCCCTACCAAGATGGTTACCCAAACACCTCACGAGATTTGGACTGGGAAAGTTCCCACTTTAGACCACATCAAGATTTAGGGTTGCGAGGCTTTCGTGAGACGTGAGACTCAAGACAAACTCGAACCTCGTAGTGAGCGGTGTATTTTCATCGGCTACCCACAAAAATCTTTTGGTTACCTCTTCTACAGACCTAGTGAGAATTTAGTCTTTGTGGCATGGAGAGGGGTCTTTCGCGAGAGAGAATTTATAAGCCAAGGAAACATTGGGAGGCAAATTAACCTTGAAGAGCTTCAAGAGTCAAGTGGTGAAGGAACCTCAAACCCTAGAAATCAACTTAAGGAGGAAACTGTTGTTGAATCAACTGACGAGTCTGTACCTATGAGGTGTTCCACTAGAGTTAGGAATCCACTTGAGCATTACTATGGTTTCCATATTACTGCGGAAGGTGATACATTTATCAGTGATAGTATATTGGTAAATTTGGATGGACATAAAAAGCTTTAAGGAAGCCACGGCAGGCCTTGAGACTGCAAAATTGAAAGAGGCTATGGACAGCGAGATTCAGTCCATGTATGATAATAAAGTTTGGAACTTAGTTGACAATCTACCTGGTCGTAAGACGGTCGGGTGCAAATGGATCTTCAAGAAGAAGACCGACATGGATGGGAAAGTGCACACTTATAAGGCGCGATTGGTTGCGAAGGGCTTCACCAAAACTTAGGGAGTTGACTATGATGAAACCTTTTCACCAGTAGCGAAGATTAAGTCTATTAGCATTATGCTAGCCATTGCTGCATTTCATGATTACGAAATATAGAAAATGGATGTCAAAACCGATTTCCTTCATGGAAAGTTGGCTGAGGATGTTTACATGAGTCAACCAGAGGGTTTTGTCAATGTAGAGTACCCTGATAGAGTGTGCAAGCTTGAGAAATCCATTTATGGATTAAAACAAGAATCTCGCAGCTGGAATCTTTGTTTTGATGAGAAAGTCAAAGAGTTTGGTTTTTCAAGAAGCAAGGATGAGTCTTGTGTACATGTCAGAGCTAGTGGGAGTATAGTTAGCTTTTTGGTACTGTATGTGGATGACATAATACTCATAGGAAATGACATCCCAACTTTACAGGAGATTAAATTCGGGTTTGGGAAGTGTTTCGCTATGAAGGACCTTGGAGAAGCTGCCTATATCCTAGGAATAAGGATATTGAGAGATAGGAGTAAAAGACTAATTGGACTTAGTCAGATCACCTACTTGGACAAGGTGTTGAAGAGGTTTAACATGCAGAATTCCAAGAAAGGTGATTTACCGATCCAAAGCAATGCCAAAACTGAGTAAGGCTCAGAGTCCGAGTACAGAGGCTGAGATAGCTGAGATGAGTCGATTAACATATGCTTCCGCTGTTGGCTCGATCATGTATGTTATGACGTGTACCCGCCCTGATGTGGCCTTTGCTTTGAGCATGGTCGGCAAATATCAGGGGAACCCTGGCAAGGCTCACTGGACTACGGTAAAGAACATTCTCAAGTACCTGTGATGGACTAAGGATTGGATTCTTACCCTTGGTGGGAGTGATGACTTGAGAGTAGTAGGGTATAGCGAAGCCAACTTTCAGACCGACAGGGACAACTTCCGCTCTCAGTCAGGTTGGGTGTTTACCCTGAATGGAGGAGCGATTACATGGAAAAGTTCCAAGCAAGAGACGGTAGCTGATTCGACGTGTGAATCAGAGTACATAGCAGCGAGTGAAGCGGCAAAGGAGGCGATATGGCTAAACAACTTCATCGGAGACCTTGGAGTTGTACCAGCTATAAAGGAGCCTATGGAGATTTTCTACGACAGGAATAGTGCGGTTGCCCTAGCCAAGGAACCGAGAGATCATGGCAGATCCAGACACATTGACAGAAAATATCACTTCATCAGACACAAGATAGAAGAAGGACTCCTCATGGAAAAGAGGGTATCGTCAAAAGAGAACCCATCAGATCCCCTCACGAAGGGACAGAGTAGGGTTAGGCATTTGCAGATGCGAGGCGCATCGGGCTGAAGGACGATATTAGTTTTACAGATTAGATAGCTATCTCTGAAACTTGTAAAATGTAATTAACATTTGATGATTAAATAAAAGTTGTTGTTTATTTATAAGTAAGGTGTTACTATCTTGTGTAAATTGTTTACTATTGTTTCAACTTTGCATGTTTTGACTTCCAGAATAATTACTTTATTCAAACACTCCACAGTCAATCTTACTTTGGAAGTAGGTATGAATCAAGACTATCGTGAATTGGGCTTGTAGATGTCTAAGGTGTTAGACATAGCAAAAGTTGCTACAACATTCATGAGTGCTCGTAAGTTCTGAGTATTGGATTAAACCTACGCTCACTTGTATCAATTCATGGAATTTATCTCGAGTGATCGTGAGACGTTAATATCATATAGGTCTTCAAACCTAGATATATGAGTTGTTGACTATGAGTTGTTTGTGCATTGATTGTACGAATACGCATCAGTAACTTGATGTTATAAAACATGCCTTTATGTATGATTCAACAAGTAGTAGTACAAGCATATGAGTCGAAGTTTCTCTGTTCCTTTTAGTCGTTGGAGGAGTAGAAGCGATATTTGGGCCCCTCGATGATTTTGTTTTGACCTATGTGTCGAGCCCGGTCAGAACCAAATTGATGTGTTCAGTTTAGTTCTATGTCAAACAAATCGAAAATCAGGAAACAAACTGCTGGACAATAAGTACGACGTTGTTCCATGTATTTGTCTGGCTGATATCTTGAGAACAGAGGATTATATGATCACTTATCTAAAATCGCACTTCATAATTCAACAGAGTTTTAAGAGATACGATTGCTGGTCGGTTCCTGTAGTCATACTTGCAACTATAGTTATCAGACTTATCCAAGTGGGAGACTGTTGGATAAGGTGTCTAAGTCCGTAACTATATTTGGTATGTACTTGACCCGACCCGACATGGTCCATTTGGGTTGCACTTCACCGAAACAATTTGTATGAATAATCTTTTGAGAATAGTATATTTATGATTTATTAATATATTATAAGTTATAATATATTAATATGAAATCATATTATTTAATTAGTATTGATCTAGAATTAATTTCGAATTAATTTAGTGATCAAAAGAAACTAATTAAATATGGAATCTTATATATATATATATATATATATATATATATATATATATATATGGAATGGGCCAATGTTCATTTAGGATGGGCTAATGGGACTAGTATGTGTGATAACTAGGGTGGGCCGATTTCTAGAGTGCTTCATATTCTCTCAAAGTTTTCCAAGTTGTTTTGGTGATTTGTGACTCCACTTGAGGCATTCACATCATTGGTGCTAGGCTCTCAAAACTCCAAGCAATCAACCACAAGAAAAAGGTATGTCATTCTACTAGATTTTTATGTTACAAGTACCCCATAACATGCTAGTTAGGATGAGATCCTTGGAAAAATCAAATTTGCATGTATATTAGAGAAAACATAGATCCAAGGTTTCTAGGGTTATATGTACACCATAGGAGTGTTAGAATGATCAAAACACTTCACTTACAACAACCCTTCACTACTTTGTTCACATCACAATCCACTGATCCACCAAAGCCTACTTCTGATGATGAAACTGGTGGAGGAGGTTTCGGAGTAATATTTGCAGACTTAGAATTTGATTCCGAGGAGGAAAACATTCCAGATCATATGCTAATGTCAGGCAAACAGTTCAAGATACTTAATCGAAAGCTCAACTCTATTCTTCAATCCCAAGCTGACTCAACGGCAAAACATTTAGTTTCGGGTATAGAGGTAGACGTAATGCTCAAGGCACAAGAGTTACGTCTTCAAAAACAGATGGATGTCATGGATAAAAACAATGAGCTCAGAGTCAAGGCTCAAGCTGACTCATTCAATGGTGAAATCAAAGAGCTTAGGATTGTAGCAAAATAACGTCATATTCTATTTGTTAAAGATGTCAAGATTATGCGAGAGGATGTGAATCGCAGGCTTGAGGAAATGAAGGTTGACGTTTCGAAAGAAATCCAAGAGTTGAGTACTACTTACTCTTCTCTTCATTCGAAAATTGATATCATTGTTGGGGCTATTACGAAAGTTGTGGAATACTATCAGTCATTAATTTTTAAGAATGAAGCAAAGGCGAGTGAAGATGTTCTGAATTTCAAAAAGATAGGAGTCTTACTTGGAGAATTGAAGGAAATTGTGTCAAAGTCTACTACGACTTCTTCTTTAACTCCTGAGTTTTTAACTCAGAAATTTAATTCTCTTGAAGCAGCAATAACGAAAGCAGTGGCTCCTCTATCAAAATTTGCAAATCTCTTACCAACTGGTGCCCCACCTGTTGTCACAGGGGTGCAAGGGGGAGAAACGGAGTTAGTTGGTAAGGAAGTGAATGTAAGCAAAGGAGGAGAGGATAAAGCGAAAACATTTTGCAAGGTGATTTCAACTCAAATCCCAATTCCCATTGTTCCGAAACTTACTACAGTGTTGGCAATGAAAACTACGACAAGACCTATTCAGAAAGGGATTGTTATTGGTTCAGAAGTTGTTGGAGTAAGTTCAAGCTCTTCGAAACCAAAAACAACTGAAGCCGATAGAGGAAAGGGAAAGGCAATTTTTGTTGAAAAGTCGAAAGATGAGAAGAAGGCAGAAATTGAAGCAGAAATGGAAAAGCAAAGACAGATACAAAGTATTCTGAGGCTTCGCGAAAATGATCTACCAACAATGGATAAAGGCGATCCAAAGAAACTTCACAGCTATGAAAATATCGAAGCCAGAGTGGCATACAACCATATGTATGCATTCAAAAAGAAGCCAAGAAGAAGCTATTCTATCGAAAATTCTGATATGAATCAGCTTGATTTTCTGATAAATGAAATGATGTTCATCACAGCACAATACAAAATTATTGAGAAGTTTCAGAATGAAGATGATTTTCTCCATATGAAATTAAGGTTTCATTCTGTGGTTGGAAAATATCAGGAGGAGGTGTGGTCCCTTATCAAGATAGTTCGAGTGATAAGCGTGACAAAGGATGTTATGTTCGAAAACATGATCCAAAATATTCGGTATAATGTGGTAAGGGCGAACAACGTGGCATGTCATTTTTCTATAGCTGATTTCCCATTTATGAACTTGAATGATCTTATTCAAGTTGCATTAATTCTTAAGGATATGGATGCTTCGAAAATTCAAGGAACAAGAAAGGAAATTTTGAGACTTAGGCTTGGTCACATCAAAATTTTCATAGACAAATACTATGATTGTCTAGCTTTGACCGATATAGAGCTATCTACTGCACTGGGAAAAGAAGTAAAACTGGATATGGAAGTTGTGAAGTCTCAAGCTGAACTTAAGAAGTTTGTCGATGGAGAAATTTGTTTAAAGCCAATAAGGTTAGTCTTTTCAGGAAAAGATAAGAAGGGAAAAGTGAAGAGATTTTTATTTCAAGCTTCGGAAGTTGAAAGATATACAACAGCTCAGTATACGAACTTTATTGTTCGTATGAACAACTGTAAAAAGAACAACGAAGGAGATAAACTAATGTTCGACACTAATGTTCGACACCGATATTCGAAGGATGGTGCATTTTGCTGCTCAAATTCTCACAAACTAATGTTCGACACTGATTACAAAAGGGGAGAATGTTGAGTCAAATATGTTGTAATATGCTGAAGTTTGTTGAGTCAGTTTCGAATGTTATGTAATCTATTTACTAAGGCATTTTAGTTTCGAAGTCTAAATGTCGAGTCCTTAGTATTTTTTGTATACTTTCAGTTCTCGTATAAATAGGAGATGTACTCTGAGCTAGATAGAACTTTTCGTGTAATTTTGTCTAACACTCTCTTTGTATGTTGAAAGTATAAATGAGCTAAATCCAGATCTTATTTACTTCTTGTGTTCCAATTACATTGTTTTACTCTGATTTCTTTCATACACTCGATTAATCACTTCTACAAGGATCTATAAAGTAGCCATATAAATAGTATCATATGGTGTAGCCTAATATAAGAGGCATAGTATAGTGTGAACTTGAACATCTATGTAATCGTTTCAAGAAATAATATAAACCTTGGTTATGTTATCTGATGTGTTAAGTTGCTATATGATTTTTCTTTTGTGGTGACTTGGAGAACTACGAGACAATACTTGGGACGAGTATGAGTACGTGTTAAAGGTATTAGAGGCCTATATCATCAGAAGCACATGACTCACACTTGGATCAGGGAAATTCACAAGTTAAACAAGGCACTAGTAATTGATTCTGTTTTGTTCAAGTCTGTTGTTACCATCGTTTTAGTAATGACTAAGAAGATGATTGTTATTCCGACCCTGGTGGTCATATCATATCGAGTCCGACTAAGATATGTATTCTACGTGGTTCAATGAGCTAAGATCAATATAGAATCCGACTTGTGCCAGAAGATTGAAGTAAAAGATAATCGAAGCGATCAATAGGAGTGTCACATTTGTTGTTAAAGTAAGAAGCTTGTAGCTAGAAGTGCTACATTCTAGAATGTGATTATATCATGTTAGAACATGAAGGAAAGTATATTCCATTCTAGAATTTGACTCAAAAAGGCCCGAGTCTAAGCATTGCATCGTACGATGTGAGGTCATTAGAACATGACCCATCGGTCTGTTACAATAATCGAAGTAAACAAGTTATCTTAAGTTAAGTCTGTTTTTGAAAGAGCAGGAGTCTCCAATAAAGATCAGGTTTGTAACTTGAAGGTTATGATTGAAAGTCCAACATAGTATGAAGAGCGGGTGCAAGATTACACACCGCCAGCAGCCAAGAAGTCCAAGAGTTGGATACTCATTTGACAAGACAAAAGAGTTACGCTTATCACCTAGGATGAATAGATAACTTATGGAGTCATTATACAAGCCCTGTTTTGTTGATGATTACGGGACGTAATTATCCTAAGCGGGAGATAATTGTAACGCCCGCAGATTCGGCTAGTCGATTTAAATATAATAAGCGTTAGAAAAATGAATTTTTGATAGAAGATTATTTAGGATAAATAATCTTAACCAATTTATAATATATGTCACAAGGATTTCGAACATATAAAGAATGCTGAAATTAGATTTATAACAAAGAAGTTATGACCCGTCGAAGTTTTACGACTAAACCGACACGACGCCGCGTATCTTAAAAAGTTAATTTTTGATAAACGATTTTTATCCTTAGTAACCTAAACGAAAGTGGTATTATACATTAAACCGAGAACCTACATAAAAAGAACGTCCAAATCTGACTACGTTTGAGGAAGTTATGATTTTTCTAAGATTTAGCATAGCAGTGCACAACTCGGAAATCGAATTTTAGATTCATCGATTTTTATCCGACACAACCTAAATGACCATTGAAGATATCATTAATAGGAGCTCAATGATATAAAGACAGTCGAGAACGGATGTCGGATGACAAATTTGTGAATTTTTAACGGACTTTAAGTGTCTAAGCCTGTTAAAATATAACTTTAAAAATAAATTCAAAATTGGCTGACGGAGTTTAAACCAAAGTTGTAGATCACGTCACTAGCTACACGTGATTATAAAGAACGTCAAAAACGAAGCTCGTATGCGAAAGTTACAGAATTTAGAAGATAATTAATATTGGGGTTAAGTTCCGGTGGTGACACATGGCACCATCTCAGCCACACCTTCTTCCCCACGGCTTGGCATCTGATCGCGACATGTGGCATGAGTACGCCCAGTGTAGCTCAGAGTATGCTCATCATACCCTTACATACGTCCAACATACGCGAGTGCTGCTAGAAGGCCCCGAGAAGAAGAACTTTAGGCTCAGAAGTACTGCACGCGCATAGCCCGACTCTTCGCTAAACCCCTTTGTAAGTGAGTTATGCTTACCATACTTTAAGTATAACTTATGTTTAATTTCATTATCGTTATTATGAACCTATAAAAAAGATTTATCAATGATTCCAAGTCGTTATACTATTTGATCTACTTACGGGCATGATGTCTAGGTTGTGATTTACTGAGGTGTTTCAAGTGGGATTTCCAAATAGTATACTTCATATACCAAACGGACCCTACCTCCGATATGATCCTACCTGGTTGTTCCTTACTTGATAGATCATGAAAGTAGACTTTGAGTTAATAATGAATCTAGACTAATAATTAGTCGCAATAAATATTTGAATAAAATTTAGTGATAATAATAGTAGGTTTCGTCAACGGAAAAGACAATTGTTAGAAGCGAAGTGTTGCCCGAATTTCGAGTCATCACTTTAACAATTGAGTGCATAGTCCCTTTCCTGAACATGATTTTAATACAAGTATTAATAAAGTTATTAAATATATATTGAATGTTTATATGTGAATTATATTCTTATTATCTGGAAATATGTGTTATATGTATATTTGATGATATAAGCTATGCGAACCAGACATGGTTCTATATGTTTTGAGATATATTTACATGACAATAATAATAGGATTATTATAAATGAAATGTAAAAATGTATGTTAATACTTAATACTCTGTATAAAATATTACACTAAATTAGGATAGTGTTGCCGAAACAAAGTTTGTATTGATAGTTGATTATAAGCATTGTAGGCTTACTTAGTGATGAAATAAGACTTAAAAGAGATGCTTAGTTCAATTAAGTTTGGATATTGGGTTGTATCTTATTAAGGGTATGTGTGTGATCAGAATAGAGAGTAGAAACTCTGTTTGAGGAGATTCATGATCGGCAGAGTACGTCCTACGTACGAAAGTACTTTCTATGTACCATGTCTTTTTCAAAGCTCTAAGTCTTACGTGCTACTTGTGCCAGGGTATTATTATGTACTGGGGTACGAGTCCTACTCATACCAGGGTACTATAATGTGCCAGAAGTACTATCATGTACAAAGTCTTTTTTTGGGTACTATTGTATGTCGGGGTACGGGAGCGTACGTGAGTACTTTATTCCCCATACTTTTTATTTTGAAGAGCTTTGGAGTTATCATTTCTTTTACGAAGTGATCGGACGAGCTCTGTGTGTCAGCGTTGCCTTTCACAAAGTAATTGAGGGAACTTCGTAGACTACCTAACGTAGTGTGTCAGTAATCGACCGCTACTAGGTATATATGATGATGTATTGCCGGATAGGGTGAGTCTGGGGGTAAAATACATCACGGTGTCAGACTACTGGTAGGCACAATTATCTTCGGAAATGCTTTGATAATATCATTATCATGTTTTCTGGGAACAAATTCCGTAATATTATTCTTCAAAAAGGTTACTCTGATTTTTAAATAAACATAAGCAAATCGGTTTTTTCTGGCCGTGAAAATGGGGATGTCAAAACATCCCAAAAATAGTGATCAAATTTTTCATTTTAAAATAATCAAATCCAGACACTAGGTGCCTCAAAATCAGTCATCATACTATGTATCAAATTAATAGAGTAAAATAATCATCAATGCGGAATCAAGAAGGGGATGTTGTGCGATCACGCGACCCTTCCCTTTAAAACTAGAAGCACCTGAAAATGTTAAATCATAAAACCGTAAGCATAAAGCTTAGTGAGTTCCCCAACATACCACAAACCAAATAAATGGCACAACGCAACATATAAATGGGCCTAGTCCAGCATAATAATAAAGGGACCCAACCCAGCATACAAATATGTGACATCCCCATTTCATGGCCAGAAAGACCGATTTGTTTATGCTTATTTAAAAATCAAAGTATCCTATTTGAAAAATAGTATTGTGGAATTTGTTCCGAGAAAACATGATAAAGATGTTATCAAAGCATTTCCAAAGAAATGTATTTTTATTTAAAACAATGAGATGTCATTGTCAATACAGAAACATAAGCATAAATAAATATTACAAGCCTTACAGTAATTAAACTAATGGCCTAATACTCCTTGAATCTCTCAACGGAATGTATCTTTCATTTAGCCACCTGTCATACAATAAACTGAGTGGGTCAGGTTGGAAAACCTGGTAAGTATATAGGGTTTTCAACCCACAATCATATAATTTTTATGTTTAGTCATCAAACAATTAACCCAATTTCCCATCCACATTATCTTCTTTATTCTTAAGGATCTACACTAAGAACCATATATTCTTCACTTATTTATTCCTAAGGATTGTGCTAAGGAATAGGCACGAGGTCCATCGCTGCCAGGGTTTATCCAACAGGCACTAAGTCCATAGTTGTTGATGTTATCTAATATGCACAGCTACTAATGTTCATTTGTAAGTCACTAAGTCCATAGCTGCCATCGTTTTTAGAGTACATCTGGTGAACACGTAGTTCAAAAACACCTAGAGGTTGCGAGCCTGCTAGCGTTCCACTGGATTGTCTAGAATTGTTTGTGGTCATCATCTATACTCTGCTAGATGACTGGATCAAGTTAGTATATGACATTAGTTTGTGTCGCCTAAAAATTGAAAGTACAGTGAGGAAAAGTCACCTCGAAATGCCAGATCATACTGAAAAACCGCCGACTGCTGGCTCACGAAATTCCTGAACTAACACAATTTGATTATCATCCTTGACTAATGATCCATACTTAGGATAAATGTCCATTTTAGCCTTTCCCTAATCGGGCCAAGCCCCAATCCCAATTCGTGATCCAAAAGGCCTAAATTACGTCAAGACCATTAATTGGCCCAATTTTCCAAACTAGGCCCAACTCCTTATTGGGCATTATCCAAAGGTCTGATCCTCTATTTAGCCCAAAACACACTCATCCAGATGGTCCATTAGGACCCAATTATCAAATCCCAACAGATGGCCCAATACCCAAAGCCCTATGTTCGAAACCCAAACAAAAGGCGTACGCAGGGCGTACCCCTTCGATACGTCGGGCGTACTTCGCCTTGTATTGACCACCATCGGGGTGGTTGACTCAGTATGCAGGGCGTACATCAACCAACGCGGGGCATAAACTCGCAAGGCTTAAAATTTCCATAAGTGCTTAATGGATTAAGCACTTGAGCTCAAAGTTCAGATCCATGATCCTATAGCACTCTAGAACCATAAATTCTCAAAATTTAAGACTTTGGTCGTCCAAAAAGGGCTTAATACATCGTCTTAATCCATTAAGACCTCCTACAAAGAAGAAGGGAACAAACTAGCTCAAGGGACCTCATTTTTATGCCTTAGGACCCATCCTAGTGTAACATCCGGTCTCAGGTACGCATTTAGATTCAAGCCAAGCTTCATATTTTACCCTTGGACTCGGCGAGTTGGAGGCCCAACTCGTCGAGTAGGATCGACTCCGGATCGGGGGACTAAGTGACCTACTCGACGAGTCGGAAGACCAACTCGGCGAGTAGGAGCTGTCTGAGTGAAACCCTAAATCAGAGGGTTTGCACCTTATTTAAATATCTTATGAGGCTTCCACCCCAGCCTCCATCACCTTCAAGCTCTGTCCTCAAAACCCTAATCAATTGTGAGCATTCTTGAGCAATTTGTGCCTTTCCTTGTGATTTGAAGTTAGAAGAAGAAAGGGAAAGCTTAGTGAATCAAGAAGCAAGTCAATGGATCCAGAGTTGTGGTTGCACTTCCAGTTATTTGAGTAAAGAGCTCCTACCTTGACTCCTTAATTGTTAGATCTACTTTGAGGCTTGAATCTTGTCATCATTCGGGGCATTCCAAAGCCATTTCGGTTGTAGAGTGTAATATAGGGTAAATTCTTCAGATCTGGAACCTTGGAGGGTTCTCATAGCATAAAGGTGCCAACTTTATGGCCATGAGAACCCAATGCATGTAATAAACCCTATTTTTGGTCTTTTAAGCTTAAAAGTCCCATACATGGACGTAAAGTTCATGACTTTACGTGTCATATCGACCTTAGGAGCACAGATCTACCCTTTGGATGACATTAGCACCACAGAAATCGAGTTATGGGCATGTATATTAGTTGACTCGACGAGTCGTTCATGGGACTCGGCGAGCCGGGGGTTTGGTTCCCCAACCTTTTCTGATTCGAAGGGATCTAGTTGAGTCTAGAAGGGATCTGGATGAGTCCAGAAGGAGGACTCAAAAAATAGACGTAGTTATGGACCTGTAAACCATGGGACTCGGTGAGTGGATGAACACACTCGTCGAGTCATAGGCAATCTCCCAACCCATGAAGACGGACTCGACGATTTGTTCATACAACTCGGCGAGTCACATACTAGCCATACTCATATGATGAAGATTAACTCGACGAGTTCAAAGGTGAACTCGGTGAGCCAGATGAAGACAATCCCGATGTTATGTTTGAAGGAGAACTCGTCGAGTTCTTACTAGACTCGACGAGTAGAGTTGGGGTTGGGAACAAATGAAAGAATAGGGACTCGACGAGTTGGTGAACCAACTCGGCAAGTCAGGTCAACTAGGTGATGACTTTGACTAGGATGTTGACATTAGCCAGGGGCAAAATGGTCATTTTACCCCAAGAGTAGTTATCAGTTTTTGACTAAGTACCTTTATGGAAATTTATAGCTAAAGAGTCGCCGGAGCGGCAGACACAGATTCCTCACCCAGAGTTGCAGCAGTCAGTCACACGAGGTGAGTTTTTCCTCTAGTAGGAACGGGTCTAAGGCACCAATGCCGGCCCGTTTAAGTAGTAGAGTATGCCAGGGTAAGCCCGATGCCGGGGTTAAGCCCGATGTTGTTTATATGTTTCAAAACCTCGGTCTGATGTCGGGGCGGTCCCGAGAAGTAGTTAAGTATGTGTGATGTTTTTGTGATTCATGCATGTTATATGATATGTGTTAAGTGTTCCGGGCTTCGGTCCGATGACGGGGCAAGCCCGATGTATGTTAGTTACATGTTATGTGTTATGTGTTCCGGGGTAAGCCCGATATCGGGGCAAGCCCGATGTATGTTAGATATTATACTATGCATTATGTGTTCCGGAGCAAGCCCGATGCAGATTATGTAATTATGTTATATGTTATATGTTTCAGGCTTCGGTCTGATGCCGGGGCAAGCCCGATGCAGATTATGTGATTATGTTATGTGTTTATGATATATGTTATGTTGTGTATGTGCCGGGGTGAGCCCGATGCCCGATGCGGTCGGATGCCGGGGTGAGCTCGATGCCGGATAAGCCGATGTCGGGATTCATCCCGATGCAGTTGGGAGTAGTCCCAGAGTTATGTTATTTGTTATATGTGCTTTGTATCGTATGTGGTAGTTTGGGGGAGCTCACTAAGCTTCGCGCTTACAGTTTTTAGTTTGGCTTCAGGTACTTCAGCTAGCAAAGGGAAGGGCTCGAGTTGATGGCATCGCACACACCACAGTTTTATTAGCCTGGGAGCTTACTCTGATATTTTATATTAGACATTTATATGTTGACAGATTTTATGGGATTTTGAGATACATGTTTGATTATTTTATTTTATGGAGATAATATTATGGTTGTTAAATGATTTTAAAAACGAAAATTTTGGCTTGTATTTTGGGATGTTTCAAGTTGGTATCAGAGCCTTGGTTTGAGGGATTCGGGCACACTTTCGGGTGTGTCTGAACTCAAACTAAGGAATTGGTATAGAAATTTTTAAAAGGAAAATCAATTTTCGCAAAAGAAAAGAGTTTTAGAAAAAGCGAAAAGAATTTTTTTTTTGAGAAAAGAACTTTGAAAAGAGAAAAGGGTGTAGTGCATGCAATCAGCCGAGCTCAAGTAAGTACTCCCAAATTACCCATACAAGTTTATGTTATGATTATCAGCTTTATTAGAATAGCATGCTAGATTAGGACTAAGGATCTAGGGAGGATGCCTTATGTGTTGGAATAGTATCCAAGGTCATTAACTATTAGTAATATTTCTAATAATAGAATGGTCCTTTTGGGTTGCCCTCAAGACCCAAATTGAGTAGAATAAATAAAGGAGAAATTAGTTTATTAATTATTATGGTTAATATTTAATTAGAAACTAATCGGAAATATATTTTGGAAATATATTTTGGGAATTAATTAACAGTTTAATTAATTAAAGGGTTGAATGTTCATTAATCGATAGTTGGTTAATCAGGAATGTTCCAGAACCTTATGGAATTAGGGTTGGATGAAAATCACTCCATCCCACATGGGAAAGGAGTGAAATTTCGTGGTTAGGCCTCCTGCCCACATGGGAAGGAGTACTAAACCTAAGGAGGCATCCAAGGCTATAAATAGGGCCTTAGGGATTTCATTCCTCCTTGCACCTTGGCTTGAAGTATTCGCCAACCCTTCTTCCTCCCCCTCTTAGGGACGATTTCTAACCCCTTTGGGTTTGTGAAATTGACCCTTCTCCTAGTTATTTTTATTCCACTCTTTGGTGTCATTGGGTGTGATACCATTAGAGGGATTCTGGTTTGGGTCCTTTCATCCAAGCAACTTCATGGAGGTTCAAGATCTCAAGCATGGAGATCAAGGGCTACATAAGAGGTATGTTTTCTTACTTATGTTTTAGTTTTCTAGGGTTGATGTAATTAGCATGAAGCCATAGATCCATAGGTTGCATGTACACTTAGGTATATCATTGTTTCGATTTTTCTGCTGCCTAGTTTTAGAGTGTATTTGATGCATAGAAAACCCAACAGTGGTATCAGAGCCATTGGTTCATGCTTACTTTCACCCGAGGTCCATGTTTTCTGTAAAAACTTGTTTGAAACTGAATGGAAGAAGAATAATTGAAAAATTCGTAATGTGTTAAAACCTTAGTCGTAGCTCACGACGTAACCTAGGAGTTCACGACGTGAGCTCAGCAGAATCAGAATTTCGGATTTTTTGCCATTTTTTGAATATATAGCTTTGATAAACATGGATAAATACCTAAATTTAAATTGTTTTTGAATCTGAAAAAATTGATAAATATTATTTAAATGTGTTTATTTAAATTTGAATATTTATTTGACAATTGATATATATATTATTTAAATGTGTTTATTTGAATATGAATTTAAATATTTAATATTTTTTTAATAGAGATTTATAAATTTGAATATTACACCCTTATGATTTATTAATTGTTACATTGCGTCCTCGCAATTAATTAAAAATTAATAACAGACAACTAAATTTAAAGAGTTTTAAATTTACCCCTTGTATTTATATATATTAGAATTGTGTCTACTATATATATAAGAAATTTGCAACATGCGCCCTCGTGTGTTTAAATATTGACATGGTCAGTCTTACCATGACTAGGCTCACCCATTCTAATGTAGGGGTTTAAGGAGGTCTCTTTGATTCCTAATGAGGTCGGTTTTTAATATGTTTATTTCATTTTGAGAATGGAGTTACCGAAAGGGTTTGATAGTGATAATGGTCAATCTAAAAGTATTCTAAATACAAGTATAAAACTAAATCTCGTTTTATTAATAGAATGTGAGTTTATATTATCTATGAAAATTGCACATTCTCTTTATATTTTGTTGGTGGAGCTTGTGTGGTTAACCGACACATCAATCTAGAATATAGTCAAGAATGATATGGAACTCGCGAATCTCAACCGTAACTTGAGTCGGGGACCATGTGATTTGCAAGGTTAATTCTCAATCTATTTAATGTGAATCTTATGTTATCCATAAAAGTTGCACATTCTCTTTATAACTTGTTCATGGAGCTCGCGTGGTTAACCGACACGTTAATTTGAGAGTATAGGTAGAGAATGATGTGGAACTCGCGAATCTCAAGCGTAACTTGAGTCGGGGACCACGCGATTTTGTATGGTCGATTCACCATCTGTTCAATGATCCACGGCGACCCCATCATTGAATTTGAGATGAACATAATCTGAGATTATCATGCCATTGATATTCAATGAATCTCAAAGATCTATGAATTTCGTGGTGATCGAAATTGGTAAAGGGCTTTGCCTACCTAAATAGCTTTATGGTGTGTTTACGGCATCCCTTTGCACATCATGGAGACAAATATGGATCCTAGCCTTCTAAAGTAATTTAGGGTGATTATTTTCTAAGGATAAGTAAAACAAACTATAATGGAATTTTATTGAATGATGTCGAAAACCTTATCCACTAAAATCTACTGCTACAAAACCTTTGAAAGGATTAGCTATGAGGATGATCAGTCTTGTCAATTCCGTAGTTTGGGAATAGTTCTCATAAAATAAAGGAAAGATCACGCCTTTCTTAAAGCTCTTCCTAGGTTACTTCAAACTTTGCATTATAAATTTTTAGAAAGAGCAATTATCAAATGTACGTGGAAAATTGATATATTGAAGTAAAATGGAATTTCCTTGAGTTAGGAGTTGACTAGGGTTAATAAACTAGCTGACATGCAAATATAATCAATTCATTTTGATTTTGATATGAACAACTTGGAATGACCATGAAGGAGTTGTGTAGCATGTTGAGATTTCCTTTTTGAATTAAGATGGAAATCATAGAAACTCATACTTCAAAACACTCCCATATTTCACTATCATGAATAGAAGTGTCAAGAAAAGGAAAGCAAATTGCCCATGGTTTAAAAGGCGATTAGTATACCTAATCTAGGCCCTAATACCTAGGACAAAGGAAGGCTTACTCTAAGACATGTTTTGATAGCTGCTCGTTTCCATAACAAGAAAAGGACTAAACTTGCCCAAATGTATAGGTGAAAGGACTGAAACACGAATAAGTTAAATTTGATCATGGATCACGAGCCCGTGCTACTTTCTATTGGATCAAAAGATAACTAGTTCTTCCATGTTTGGTATTCAATCAAACATATGGATTTATAATGCCATCAAAACATTACTACTAAACCTTGAGTATTTTACTAAGGATTAAGAACTGACATTTGCAAGAATGTGCAGTTGCTAAAATGAAGTAAGAAGACTGAAACATGGAGAATATAATTTGATCATGAATGACAAGCCCTTGCTATATTCATACGATCAAAGGACAATTCTCTTCAAATGTTTAGTCTATGGTATTATAATTGAAATTGTTTATACTATGATTCATGAGATAGTTCTGACTTATTTAAATGTGGAGCCTTCTAACATGTTAAAAGAAAGTCATGAAATCTATGAAGCTAGTATAGTAGCAATAGTTCAAAATTGATTCGAACATTTGAATAAGGTGTATTATTGTGAATATCTGTTGATGTTAGTTCAATAAATGGATCGTTCAGATTGACCATAATAAGTACTTATTAAAATACATCCAAATGTTTGGGTGAAATGTATTTGTGGAATCATAGTCTTGGATACATAAATGAGAAATGCATTACCAAATATCCAGTTGGATCGGATTTTGGATATCATTCGACCTCGAGTCTTATGATAAATGCAAATCTTGTTTATCAAGATAAATGATGAACACATCACTGGGTGATGTGAATATCTGTTGGAATTAGTTTTCACTAATGGACCGTTCAGATCAACCACGATACATGGTGAGACCAACTTCGTATGAATGTGAGTCTGAAACCTTTCAGGTGTTCAGAGCTCTCATATAGCGAAGTTAAGAATCAATTGGGCAATAGGATGAGACACTCATAGTGATAATCTCAGTCCAAACTTTGTCGATCATCTAAGTGATCGTGAAAGAGTTTCATGATCTATCTCCGCCCAGAACACTGCCACTAGGAAGTGTTAGTTGGTTAGAGAAACAGATCGTTCATTGATTTTGTACTAGATGAGTCGCACTGTGTTTGCTAACAATTCATGGATTATACCATGAATACTGTTATAAGAAGTCCTTTGGTCTTGTGCCAACTAAATAGGTTCTTGAAACACTCTATGATATGTGAAGTGGGATTCTATCCTCACTGGCATATATGGAGGTCTACGATTATGAGGCTTACACTCGTCGTGAAGCGCTCGACAAATTTGAATAGAGATGTGTTATCTCGTTGGTGAACCCATCAAGCATTTTGGATAACTGTTTAACAATCCTTATGAGAACAAAGTGCATGTTGCTCGAAGGGTAGTCTTCCAAGAGAGGGAGTTGATTTCCAAAAGGGATAGTGGGAGCCACTTTGCTATTTTTAAGATTCGAGATTCAACCAACGAAGAGCCTAAAGTTGGAGATAGCATTCAATTTAGAATTGAAAGAGCTATTAAGGAAGCTGACATATTTCCACTTTTTCCTTATAGATCTGATAGAAGACGTCGTGAACCTAGTTATATAAGAGTTTATATTACTGAGGTAAATGAGTCATTGGTCCATGGAGCAATCAGAGTGTACCAGCTATCGGAAGCTATAGTAGGACCTAAAGGCTACAACATGGAAGGAAGACTTAGAAAGCGAGATTCAATCCATGTATGTTGTAGATCAAGCACTTGACCTTAACCATTAGGTGTAAGTGGATCTTCAAGAAGAGACAAGTATGGATAGGAACAAACACATAATCAAACTAAGAAAGGTTGTGAAGGATGTGTAAGCTTAACAAGTTCCTTTATGGACCAAAATAAGATATTGCGAGTGGGATCATTATTTCAATGAGAAAGTTCAAAGAGTTTGAATTTCGAGAAATAAAGATAACCCATATATATGTCAAAGCTAGTGGGAGTAATTGGAATCTTTGTTTCAATGAGAAAGTTCAAGGAGTTTGAATTTCGAGAAACGTAGATGAACCATATATATATATATATATATATATATATATATATATATATATATATATATATATATATATATATATCAGTGCTAGTGGGAGCACTGCAGTCACCCTTGTATTGTACATAGATAATGTACGATTCATAGGAAACTATACCCTAACTCAGCAAGTGTAAAAGCTTGGCTTGGTATGAAAATTGTTTCGCTATGATATACATGGGAGATACAAAACACGTACATAATAAGGATCTATGGAGATATATCAAAGTGATTCATTGGATTAAGCCAAAGTATATTGAATGTTGAGGAAACTCGAAATGCAGAACTCAAAAAGGAGTTTAGGCTGGCATCACATTGAGCAATGCTAATGTTCTAGTTCTACTATTGAGCTAAAGCAAATGAGTCGTGTCCCACATGCTTCTGCTATGGGATCGATCATATATGCCATGACATGTACCCGATCTATTGACTCGTATGCCTTGAGCATGACAAGTTAGATTAGATCAATTTGGAAACAATCAATGAATCAAGATCAAGAACATTCTTAAGTGTCCTTGGAGGACATAGTAGATGATCTTTATAGTATGGAAGAGATCATTGTAAGAGTTACATTGATGCTAAGTTCCCTACTAATAAAGGCAATTCCATTCGCAGTCGGAATTCGTGCTTTTATAGAATGGTGATATATTAGCTTGAAAGAGTACCAGGTAATACACCATAGTGGATTTAACATACTTAGAGTATATTGCATTTGGTTAAATTGCAAAGAAGACAATGTGACTAAAAGATATTCATCAGTGAAATCTTAGTTGAAATTCAATCATTGATGGTCCTTATGAAGTTTCTTGTGACTTTGGGTGAACTTACCTCGAGTATGGATCCCAAATCACACATCTTCACATGAAACATACTCAGTAAGTACCAACGCATTTGATAGTGAGTCAAATGTAAAGACATCATAGTCAATATGTCATATCGAAAGATAATCTTGTCGATCCATTCCTCAGCCGATGTCATCGACCAATTCTGACAGTCAGACAAAGTCGAGAGGCATTAGATTTACAAGTGGATTGGCTTAAAAACTCTTAGTTTGATTTGTTTTAAAAACCGAGAACTTTAATCAGTATAAGTTTTAATTTGATTTGGCAATTATTAAGTAGTGATCTTAATATATGTTGGATTTCGGTCATTTCAATTAGCCTATCACTGCGTTCTCACTTTTGCATGTTTGTAACCCACTTCCCGAATATTAATTTACCCAAACGTCCACAGTCGTTCATACTCTTGGAAGTAAATAGTGATTCAAGACTGTCGTGAGTATTAGTGGATTTTCCATATTGATTGGACATATCATAGAGATTGTGCTAACACTCATGAGTGCTTAGTAGAGATTTAAGTATTGGACCAACCCACGCTTAGAGATTACTTCATGGATTCAGTCACGAGTAATTCTAAGACGAAAATATCTTCTATTCTTCAAACCTAGATGCATGTGGGGTTTTGTTCTATGATTCTGTTATGTATTGGTCTACTCCAACGCTAACTGTAACTTGTAGTCATAAAGGGTATGTCCATGTGTGACATGATGAAATAGACAAAAACTATGTAGTCAAAGTTTATTCGTTCCTTCTGCCTTGATAGGAGAAGCGATATTTATGGGCCCCTCGATGATTTGGTGTTGACATCTAAAGTGCTTGGTCGAGCCCTGACTGGAATTGATGTGTTCAATTTAGTAGTCAGATGCAGTCATCACAAATCTATATCGGGAAACATAATCTTGAATTCTTGAGATTGACCGTTATCCATGTCTCGAATTCATACAGATATCATAGAACGAAGGGATAGTTGATCACTTATCTAAGGGCCAAATCTTGATTAGATCAAGAGTTCGGTAGTTACATTTGATGGCTAACTCTCTGTTGATTATTGGAGAAATATTGGTCCTCATGTTGTTGATGACTTGTCCAAGTGGGAGACTGTTGGAATAGTGTCCAAGGTCATGAACTATTGGTAATATTTCTAATAATAGAAGGGTCCTTTTGGGTTGCCCTCAAGACCCAAATTGAGTAGAATAAATAAAGGAGAAATTAGTTTATTAATTATTATGGTTAATAATTAATTACAAACTAATTGAAAATATATTTTGGAAATATATTTTGGAAATATATTTTGGGAATTAATTAACAGTTTAATTAATTAAAGGGTTGAATGTTCATTAATCGATAGTTGGTTAATCAGGAATGTTCTAAAACCTTATGGAATTAGGGTTGGATGAAAATCACTCCATCCCACATGGGAAAGGAGTGAAATATTGTGGTTAGGCCTCCATCCCACATGTGAAGGAGTACTAAACCTAAGGAGGCATCCAAGGCTATAAATAGGGCCATAGGGATTTCATTCCTCCTTGCACCTTGGCTTGAAGTATTCGCCAACCCTTCTTCCTCCCCCTCTTAGGGACGATTTATAACCCCTTTGGGTTTGTGAAATAGACCCTTCTCCTAGTTATTTTTATTCCACTCTTTGGTGTCATTGGGTGTGATACCATTAGAGGGATTCTGGTTTGGGTCCTTTCATCCAAGCAACTTCATGGAGGTTCAAGATCTCAAGCATGGAGATCAAGGGCTACATAACAGGTATGGTTTCTTAATTATGTTTTAGTTTTCTATGGTTGATGTAATTAGCATGAAGCCATACATCCATAGGTTGCATGTACACTTAGGTATATCGTTGTTTCGATTTTTCTGCTGCCTAGTTTTAGAGTGTATTTGATGCATAGAAAACCCAACATTATGTGCCTGCTGTATGTGCCTCAGCTTTGTAAGAACTGCATGCTAGTACCGATTAGTCAGGATGATAGCCTGAGTAGTATATTCTTGATATGTACTCGATGTCCGAATGTTGCTTGCTTTGTGCTTTTAGGAGTTCTAGTTGTCTTTCACTAACTAGTAGACAAATATATTAAGGTACATATTGCAAGGACTAAATAATTTCAGAAGGTTAGGTTTAGCTCTATTTCGCAACTCTCGTTTGAGTCCAACCGTTGTAGGGTAGGATCTCTCATTCAAAGAATTGTCTAGTGTGAGTAATACGTAACAGTATTCGCGAGCTAGTTAGGGGAAGAAAGCAGGGACTTCTTATGCAGCTGATGGCGGAGAGTGGGATGGTGATTACCCTAGGGCAAGCCTAGGATGAGAGTAGCAGATAGTAGTTGCAGTAGAAGGGAATTGGTGGAGTCAAGGCAGTTCTTGAGGAAAGTACGGATAGATGTGGAAGGTAGTATGGGCCCGTACTACTAAAAGCAGAGGATCCGTACTCGAATCAAGGAAGGCTGAGACAAGACCAGGAAACTTGTAGTAGATGTGATCCCTCGAGTTATATCAGTATTCTAACGTTTGTCATTATGTGTTTTCAGAATGATGGTTTTACGCCCTAGACCAACAGTCGGCAGTTCAGGTGCCGGAGAGGGATCAAGTTGAGGCTTTGGAGTCAAGCATTTAGATGAGCAGACTAGAGAGTTCATCTCCTCAGAGATCACGTGTAGCATACTTGAGCAGACTCCTGTTATCTTCGGTTCGATCAAGGAGGGTATTTTGGAGCTTATGGATGAGAGATTGAGTGTGTTTCGCACTGAGGTGGCGGCCATGATGGGGTCGCGCATGCTCACGTTCAGAGAGTTCAGGGCATGTGGAGCTCCTGATTACCAGGGGCTCGAGACCCCATTGCTAGTACCATATGGTTGGCAGATGTCGCCAACGCATTCCGCACCAACAGGTGTCCCGAGGGGGACAAGGTTAGGCTCGCGTCCTGTCTTCTGAAGGGCAGGGAATGTGACTGGTGGGAGGAGGTCGGGAGAGCCATTGGTGATGACACTGTGTTGGATGCTATGACCTGGAGTGATTTCATGACTAGGTTCAGAGCCGAGTTCTCACCTGTTATTGAGGTGCAGCAGCTTGCTAGGAAGTTTCAAGACCTCCAGCAGACGAAGGAGACTGTGGCGGAGATTACCGCCAAGTTTAGGGAGAGGGCCCTTCTTGTTCTGCAATATACGGCGGGGGAGGAGATGAAAAAGGGCCGATATCATGAGATGTTGCGGAGTGATATCCGATAGTTTGTGAGCCGATCCAGCTGCAAGACGCTGGAGGATATGATAACGTGGGCGAGAGAGAGAGAGAGAGAGAGAGAGAGAGAGTTGGATTTAGAGATGGAGAGGAAGAGGAAGCCAGAGGGAGTTCAGTCAGGAAGTTCGGGCAAGAAGCCCAAGGTACCAGATCACAGATCTCGGAGCCAGCAGAGCCACGGTCGTTGTGGCAAATGCGGCAGGACGCACGAGGGAGCATGCAAGGCAGGGACTTCGGGCTGCTACAAGTGCGGCTGAACTGGTCACATGAGCCGAGATTGCATAGCTACTGCCACCACCACACCAGCATCAGACCTGATTTGCTTTCAGTGCAATCAGAGGGGACACAAGCGGTCCCAGTGCCCGAGCTTAGCAGCAGCAGGGAAGGTGGTAGCACCTTCTCCTGCCACCTTGAGGACACAGATGGCCGTCAGGGTCGGGCTGATGCGCCTATGACGCGGAGCAGGGCTTTCCAGCTTACTGCAGAGGAGGCACGAGCAGCTCCAGACGTGGTGACAGGTATGAATTTTCCTCTTATCTCTGTATTTGATATTGTTTGTTTCTCATGTTTATGTGTTTGTGTATAGGGTCGTTCTTAGTGAACGACATTTCAACTATGGTATTGTTAGATTCGGGGGCCACCCAATCATTTGTGTCGCTCGCACTTAACAAGCGATTCAGCAGAGTTCTATGGGAGCTGGATCGCCTACTCGACGTTGAGATAGCTGATGACAGGACCCTCAGGGTCACGAGAGTTCATAGAGGATGTACACGACGATTCTTTGATGAGCAGTTCTCAGTGGATTTGGTTCCTATTCCCCTGCGAGGGAATAAGGTTATAGTAGGTATGGACTGGTTGAACCCCAATGGGGCAGTGATAGATTGTAAGTAGCAGTTGGTTAGAGTTCGCACTCCCAGTGGGGGAGAGTTGGTGATTCAGGGCGAGAGGCCACAGCGCGGACTAGTTTTCTGTTATGAAGCGAGAGCGAGACGTCACATTCAGCAGGGTTGTGCGGGATATGTCGTGTATGTCATGGATACCCGAGATAAGGGTAAGGCGACAGTTGATGATGTACCAGTGGTACGAGAGTATCCGGATGTGTTCCCGGAGGATTTGACTGGGATACCTCTGATGGGTTTTGAGCATTCTAACACTCCTATGGTGTACATGCAACCCTAGAAACCTTGGATCTATGTTTGACTAAGATACATGCAAATAATTATTTTTCCAAGGTTCTTATCCTATCTAGCATGGCATGGGGAACTTGAATCAAATAAAGCTAGTAGAATTACTTACCTTGTAGTTGTAGTTGATTGCTTGGAGTTTGAGAGCCTAGCACCAATAATGTGGATGCCTCAAATGGAAGTCACAAATCACCACAAATTTGGAAACTTGAGAGAATAGTCACAAACTTCTTGAAATCGGCCCTCTTAGTTTACACACATCAACTAGTGCAATTTCAAGAACCAAGGCCTCCTTTATATAGTGTGGTGGATTAGGGTTACATCCATGTAAACCCTAATACCCATGTCTTTTCATTTCCATGAGATCCATGGGTTAAAGCTCCATGGAGTATCCATGGACTTTCCATGCAAGCCTAGCCCATTCCAAATAAGCATTAGCCCACACTATATAAATACAAGAGCCCATATTTAATTAGTCATACTTTTGATCTCTAAATTAATTCTAAATTAATTATAGATCAACACTAATTAAATAATATGATTTTATATTAATATATTAGAACTTATAATATATTAATAAATCATAACTTATACTATTCTCAAAAGATTATCCGTAAATTGTTCGGGTGAAGTGCAACCCAAATGGACCATGCCGGGTCGGGTCAAGTACATACCAAATATAGTTATGGACTTAGACACTATATCCAACAGTCTCTCACTTGGATAAGTCTAATAACTATAGTTACAAGTATGACTTCAGGAACCGATCAGCAATCGTAGCTCTTTAAACTCTGTTGAACTATGAAGCGCCATTTTAGATAAGTGATCATATAATCCTCTGTTCTAGATATCAGCCGGACAAATACATGGAACATGGTCTTGCTTATTGTCCAACATTTGTTTCCCGATTTCCGATTTGTTTGACATAGAACTTAACTGAACACATCAATTTAGTTCTGATCAGGCCCGGTACATAGGTCAAACCAAAATCATCGAGGGGCCCAGATATCGCTTCTAATCCTAGAAGGAACAGATAAACTTCGACTCATATGTTTGCTCTACTACTTGTTGAATTACACACAAAAGCACGGTTTATAACATCGAGTTACCAATGCGTTTTCGTGCAATCAATGCATAACCAACTCATAGGCAACAAATCATATCTCTAGGTTTGAAGACTTATATGATATTACCATCTCACGATCACTCGAGATAAATTCCATGAAGTGATACAAGTGAGCGTGGGTTGAATCCAATACTCAGAACTTATGAGCACTCATGAGTGTTGTAGCCCCGCTTTGTCTAACATCTTAGACCTCTACAAGCCAACCCATGACAGTCTTGATTCATATCTACTTCCAACATATGACCGACTGTGGAGAGTTTGAATAATATGATATAAACCATAACATAATTATTCTGGAAGTCAAAACATGCAAAAAGAAATAATAGTAAACGATTGACAAGAGATAACAACACTTTACTCATAAATAACAGCTTTTATTTATCATCAAATGTCAATTACATTTTACAAATTTCAAGATTATCTAACTACTAAAACTAATATCATCCTTCAGCCCTATGCTCCGAGCATGCTGGAGATGCTTAGCCCGAGTCAGTCCCTTCGTGAGGGGATCTGCTGGGTTCTCATCCGATGATACCCTCTTTGCCACGAGGATTCCTTCTTCTATTCGATGTCTGATGAAGTGATATTTTCTGTCAATGTGTCTGGATCTCCCATGATCTCTTGGTTCCTTGGCTAAGGCAACCGCACTATTGTTGTCACAGAAAATCTCCATTGGCTCCTTTATAGCTGGTACAACTCCAAGGTCTCCGATGAAGTTCTTTAGTCATATAGCCTCCTTTGCTGCCTCGCTTGCTGCTATATACTCTGATTCACAAGTGGAATCAGCCACTGTCTCCTGCTTGGAACTTTTCCAAGTAATTACCCCTCCGTTTAGAGTAAAGACCCAGCCCGACTGAGAGCGGAAATTATCCTTGTTAGTCTGAAAGCTAGCATCACTGTACCCTACAACTCTCAAGTCCTCACTGCCACTGAGGGTAAGGACCCAGTCCTTAGTCCTCCGTAGGTACTTGAGGATATTCTTTACCGCAGTCCAGTGTGCCTTGCCAGGGTTCCCCTGATACCTACTAACCATGCTCAAAGCAAACGCTACATCAGGTCGAGTACACATCATAGCATACATGATCGATCCTACAACTGAAGCATAAGGTATTCGACTCATTTCTGCTATCTCAGCCTCAGTACTAGGGCTTTGTGTCTTACTCAATCTGGCGTTACTCTGGATGGGTAACTCTCCTTTCTTGGAGTTATGCATGTTGAACCTTTTCAACACTTTGTCCACATAGGTGCTTTGACTAAGTCTAATTAGTCTTTTACTCCTGTTTCTCAAAATCCTTATCCCTAGGATATAGGCAGCTTCTCCAAGGTCCTTCATAGCGAAACACTTCCCAAGCCAAGACTTTACTTCCTGCAGGGTGGGGATGTCATTTCCTATGAGTAGTATGTCATCCACATACAGTACCAAAAATCTGACTATACTCCCACTAGCCTTGATATAGACACAAGATTCATCTTCACTCCTTGAAAAGCCAAATTCTTTGACTTTCTTATCAAAGCAAAGATTCCATATGCGACGTGCCTGTTTTAATCCATAAATGGATTTCTCGAGCTTACACACACTACTGGGGTACTCTGTACTGACAAAACCCTCTGGCTGAACCATGTAAACATCTTCAGCCAACTTTCCATTAAGGAAAGCGGTTTTGACATCCATTTTCCATATTTCATAATCATGAAATGCAGCAATGGCTAACAGAACCCTAATAGACTTAATCTTGGTCACTGGTGAAAAGGTCTCATCATAATCAACTCCCGGAGTTTGAGAATAACCCTTTGCAACCAGTCGTGCCTTATAAGTGTGTACATTACCATCCATGTCGGTCTTCTTCTTGAAGATCCATTTGCACCCAAGTATCTTACGATCAGGTACATTGTCAACCAAGTTCCAAACTTGATTGTCATACATGGACTGTATCTTGCTATCCATAGCCTTTTTCCATTTAGCAGCCTCAGGGCCTGCCATGGCTTCCGTGTAGCTGTTAGGCTCATCCAGATTTACCAGTGTGTTATCACTGATAAGTGTCTCACCTTCTGTAGTAATATGGAAACCATAATAATGCTCAGGTGCAGTCCTAACTCTGGTGGAACGCCTCAGAGGTACAGATTCTTCAGTCTGCTCAACAGGAGTTTCCTCCTCAGGTTGAGTGCTAGGGTTTGAGGTTCCTTCACCACTTGACTCTTGAATTTCCTCAAGGTCAATTTGCCTCCCACTGTCTCCTTGGCTCATGAATTCTCTCTCTCTCGAAAGAATCCTCTTCTTGCTACAAAGACCACATTATCACTGGGTCTGTAGAAGATGTAACCAAAGGATTTCTGTGGGTAGCCGATGAAAATACACCTTTTGCTTCGGGGTTCGAGCTTATCGTGAGTCTCGCGTCTCACGAAAGCCTCGCAACCCCAAATCTTGATGTGGTCTAGATTGGGAACTTTTCCAGTCCACACCTCGTGAGGTGTTTTGGCAACCTTCTTTGTAGGGACTAGATTAAGGATATGGGCGGCAGTCTCTAAGGCATACCCCCAAAATGAGATTGGTAGCGAAGCTCGACTCATCATGGAACGAACCATGTCCAACAAGGTCCGATTGCGCCTCTCAGCTACACCATTCAACTGTGGTGTCCTAGGAGGTGTTAATTATGAGACAATCCCACATTCCTTAAGATAGTCAAGGAACTCAGTACTAAGATACTCACCACCACGATCGGATCGAAGAATCTTAATGTTCCTGCCCAACTGATTCTCCACTTCTTGCTTAAACTCTTTGAATTTCTCAAAGGTTTCTGACTTATGCTTGATTAGGTAGACATATCCATATCTACTAAAATCATCAGTAAAAGTCACATAGAACCGATTAGCATCTCTTGTGGCGGTTCTGAAGGGTCCACACACATCCGTGTGTATGAGGTCCAACAAACCTTCACCCCTAGCACAAGTGCCAGTAAAAGGTGACTTTGTCATTTTACCAAGCAAACAAGATTCACAACTATCATCTGACTTTAGGTCAAATGACTCCAAGACTCCATCCTTTTGGAGTTGGCCTATGCGTTTCTTACTTACATGTCCAAGACGACAATGCCATAAGGATGCTTTATCTAAGCTAGTGGAAGAGTTAATACACAATACATTATTTCCTAGATTATCTACAACAGATACAGTTTCATACACGCCATCACAAGGTAATGCTTTAAAATAAAGAACATTATTAAAGAAAGCATCAATACTACCATTATTATTATCAAAATAAAAGGTAAAACCTTGTTTATACAATGCATGAAAGGAAATAACATTTATTGCCATTTCTGGCGAATAATAACATTTATTCAAATATAATGTAAACCCACTATTTAGCACTAAGGAATAAACTCCTATCTTGGTGACAGGTGAAGCTTTCCTGTTTCCCATGATCAAGTTTATCTTTCCCTGCTCCACATTCTCACTTCTTTTTAGTCCCTGCAAATCACAATATATGTGAATACCACAACCTGTATCAAGGACCCAAGACTTAGAATGAGATGAGTTATTAGACAATATAGTGTATATACCTACATGGTTGGGTTTTACTTTCCCATCCTTCAAATCTTGCTGGTATTTTGGGCAGTTTCGCTTCCAGTGCGACTTTTCATGGCAATAGAAGCATTCAGCCTCATTAGGGTTAGCAGAAGGAGTGACAAAACCTTTCTTGGTTTCGCTTGAAGAGGAGCCTTCAAGGGTCTTACCCTTGGTACCCTTAGAAGGGTTCTTTCTCTTCTTCCCTTTGCCATGCCCAATTGCCAAGACATTGGCAGCAGTTGGAGTAGGAGTAGGAGTAGTACAACCGACTTACCCTTTAGACCACTTTCGGCAGTCTTCAAGAGTCCTTGAAGTTTGCTGAGGGTGACTTCTTCCTTGTTCATGTGATATGTCATGCGAAACTGATCATAACACAATGGCAAGGAGTGCAAAATGATGTCTATTGCTAACTCCTCAGGGAAGTTCACATTCAGCTTCAGCAAACGGTCCACATACCTTTACATTTTCTGCATGTGGCCCGTGATGGGTTCACCATCCTTCATTCGGGTTGTTATCATGGAGGAGATTATTTCATATAGCTCTTGACGAGCACTTTGATGGTAGCGGTCCATCAAGTCCTGGTGCATCTCAAAAGGATAATAGTCCTCATAGGACTTTTGGAGCTCGGCTGTCATGGTGGCCATCATGATGCATGCCACTTTTGTAGCATCCCTTTCATGTACCTCATATTTAGCAAGCTCTTCAGGAGTAGCAGTTGGCTCGGGTACCTTCAGCTCCTTGTCGAGAACATATTCTTTGTTCTCATACCGAGTGACCATCCTGATATTTCTGATCCAATCTGTAAAGTTGGACCCATCAAAGATGACTCTCCCACAAAGATTCGTGAGAGAGAAGGAGCTAGTAGGGTTTATGCCAGAAGCATTGTTATTGGAAGACATCTGAAAAGAAGAGGGAATAGATTAGACTAGATATAGAGATAGTCCTTAACAAAACACCCAAATGTAATATTAAGGCTAGGACCCAACACAATATTTTATAACTTAGAAGAGGGATGCCGGAATCTAAGCTATAAGATATTTGAAGGTAGGTGAATGACGATTCACCAATTTCCACCATGAAAAACGAAATATTTAATTAGGTTTTAATTTGTTTAGAAACTCCTAGATTCTTTGAGATTCATTGAACTTTCTTCAATGGCATGTTTCAATCTCGAGTGTGCCCTTCAAGTTTTGTGACTGGGATGTCGAGGATCACAAAACAAGGTGTGAAGTAACCATGCAAATTACTTGGTACCCTTAATGTATTACCCCTCAATCGATGTGACGGTTAACCACACATGCTCCATCGATACTATGATAAACATTAAGTCGCCCTTTACCTACCTTGTTAAGTTCAAGTTAGTGTGCCGGTTAACCACCCACGCTCCACTAACGACTTAAACAAAGTGTAAAGTGTAATTTCATGGATTAGCACCTTATTCACATTTTCCTAAAATAACTAAGATTGGGAATTCAATAAATTTTAGTTACTTTAGTATTATCATTATACTTTTAATGAGAATTTATAAGTCCTTGTCCTACCCGTTCGGCTAACGACCCTCCACCGATCAAGGAAGCGATGGGTGAGAGTGGACACCCATTAAGTTGCCATTTTATAGGCAACAACCTTATACCCCCCTTATAGACCGGCTTCGTGAATGAGGCGTACTAGCGGTAAGACGACTTGATCTTATACATATATAAATATTATTAAACTTATAATATTATAAAGTATAAGGGTTGAATTTTAACTTTTAAAATTCTAGGGGTTGGAACTAAAGTTTTTAATATGACTTTACATGTTCCAAAACTTGAGGGCAAGTTTTGTAAACTTTCAAAACTTTTCATTTCTCATAACTTATGAGTTAATGGTTATTAAAAATGAAGACTCTTCATTTTTTGTAACCTATGTGTTCTTTTAATGGTTATTTATAAATGTGACTTTTGGTTATCCATAACTTAAGAACTAGTTATGGACTCCATTAAAACACATAAAGATCAAGAATTAATCTAATCAATTATTAGCACATAATTTCTATGATCTTCTAAACTTATATGTTTATGAATGTTCATATAAAAAATTTCGAGATCGTAAGTACATATACAAAACTTGAAATTTTGATACGAGCTTTTGAACAAAACAAGGATTTTCAAGTTTTTTTTTTTTTTTTTTTTTTTGCATCAAGTATCAAATAAACAAACCAGGCTCTGATACCACTGATGGGTTTTGAGCATTCTAACACTCCTATGGTGTACATGCAACCCTAGAAACCTTGGATCTATGTTTGACTAAGATACATGCAAATAATTATTTTTCCAAGTTTCTTATCCTATCTAGCATGGCATGGGGAACTTGAATCAAATAAAGCTAGTAGAATTACTTACCTTGTAGTTGTAGTTGATTGCTTGGAGTTTGAGAGCCTAGCACCAATAATGTGGATGCCTCAAATGGAAGTCACAAATCACCACAAACTTGGAAACTTGAGAGAATAGTTACAAACTTCTTGAAATCGGCCCTCTTAGTTTACACACATCAACTAGTGCAATTTCAAGAACCAAGGCCTCCTTTATATAGTGTGCTGGATTAGGGTTACATCCATGTAAACCCTAATACCCATGTCTTTTCATTTCCATGAGATCCATGGGTTAAAGCTCCATGGAGTATCCATGGACTTTCCATGCAAGCCTAGCCCATTCCAAATAAGCATTAGCCCACACTATATAAATACAAGAGCCTATATTTAATTAGTCATACTTTTGATCTCTAAATTAATTATAGATCAACACTAATTAAATAATATGATTTTATATTAATATATTAGAACTTATAATATATTAATAAATCATAACTTATACTATTCTCAAAAGATTATTTGTAAATTGTTCGGGTGAAGTGCAACCCAAATGGACCATGCCGGGTCGGGTCAAGTACATACCAAATATAGTTATGGACTTAGACACTATATCCAACAACCTCCGGAGAGACAGGTTGAGTTCCGGATTGACCTCGTTCCTGGTGTAGCTCCGATAACGAAGGCACCATATCGGTTGGCTCCTCCTGAGATGCAGGAGTTGTCTACACAGCTGCAAGAGCTGCTAGACAAGGGTTTTATCAGGCCGAGCAGTTCACCATGGGGAGCCCAGATCCTGTTTTTGACGAAGAAGGACGGGTCACACCGTATGTGCATAGATTACCGGGAGCTGAATAAGGTAAGGGTGAAGAACCGTTACCCACTCTCGAGGATAGATGAATTGTTTGACCAGCTTCAGGGAGCGTCTTGGTTTTCCAAGATTGATTTACGGTCCGGATATCACCAGATGCGGGTCAGAGATGATGATGTGCAGAAGACCGCTTTTAGGACCCGATATGGTCATTATGAGTTTGTGGTGATGTCGTTTGGGCGCACCAACGCTCCAGCCGCGTTCATGGACCTCATGAACTACGTATGCATACCGATGCTAGATCAGCTTGTGATAGTATTCATTGACGACATCTTGGTTTATTCCAAGACCCGGGAGCAGCATGAGGAGCACCTGAAAGAGGTGCTAGAGACCTTGAGGAGAGAGAGACTTTTGGCAAAGTTCTCCAAGTGCGAGTTTTGGTTGCGCGAGGTGCAATTTCTGGGACACCTCGTCAACCAGAAGGGTATATTGGTCGATACGGCCAATATAGAGGCCGTGATGCAGTAGGAGGTCCCAAAGTCTCCATCCAAGATTCGGAGCTTCCTGGGTTTGGCAGGATATTACAGGAGATTCATCCAGGATTTCTCCAAGATAGCAGTTCCGCTGACCCGACTGACCAAGAAGTGGGTGGTGTTTCGCTGGGGTCCTGAGCAGCAGTCAACCTTTGAGATGCTTAGGCAGCAACTTTGCGAGGCGCCGATTCTTACCCTGCCAGAGGGAGTAGATGACTTTGTAGTCTACTGTGACGCTTCGATCAGAGGTATGGGAGCAGTGTTGATACAGCGGGGGCAGGTGATAGCTTATGCCTGAAGACAGTTGAAGCCTCATGAGGCTAACTACCCGACGCATGATTTGGAGTTGGGGGCGGTGGTGTTCGACCTCAAGATTTGGCGGCATTACCTCTACGGGGTCCGGTGTACTATCTACACGGACCACAAGAGTTTGAGGTGCCTCATGGATCAGCCGAATTTGAACATGAGGGAGCGTCGGTGGTTAGATGTGGTAAAGGATTACGACTGTGAGATCCTTTACCACCCAGGCAAGGCCAACGTAGTGGTCGATGCCCTGAGCCGCAAGGCGCTAGCGGCTCCGATCCGAGATATTTGTCTGAGGATGACAGTGATTACTCCACTGATGGAGCTAATTAGGAAGGCGCATGTTGAGGGCCTGAAGGAGGAACGCCAGAAGTGCGAGAGGATAGTGGGTCGAGTAGCTTTGTTTGATTACGACAGTCGACGATTGTTGACCCTGCATGGGAGGGTCTGGGTACCGTACTGGGGCGGAGTACGACAGGTGTTGATGGATGAGGCCCACAAGTCTCGGTTCTCCATCCATCCACGGGCGACGAAGATGTACAGAGATCTTCGACCCGATTACTGGTGGCCCTGCATGAAGCGGGACGTAGCTTGGTATGTGGAGAGATGCCTGACCTGCAGGAATGTCAAAAGCAGAGCACCAGTGGCCCCACGGCAAGATGCAGCCGTTAGACATTCCCATGTGGAAATGGGAGGATATCACTATGGACTTCATTACCAAGCTTCCCAGGACCGCACGTGGGGTTGATTCGATATGGGTCATCGTGGATCGGTTGACCAAGAGCGCCCATTTTATACCGATCCAGGAGAGCATCTCGGCCGAGATTTGTATGCGAGAGGTAGTGGCACGTCATGGAGTGCCTATCTTGGTGATGTCAGACCGAGATGTCTGGTTTACTTCCAGGTTTTGGAAGCGGTTTCATGACGAGATGGGTACTCGTCTCCTTTTCAGCACCATTTTCCACCCTCAGACGAACGGGCAAAGCGAGAGGACGATTCAGACTCTCGAGGACATGCTTCGGGCATGTGTGCTAGATTTTAGTAGTAGTTGGGATACGTATCTTCCGTTAGCGGAATTTTCGTATAACAACAGCTATCACTCAAGTATAGACCGGCCTCTTTTCGAGATGCTCTACGGGAGAAAGTGTAGGACCCCAATCTCTTGGGGTGAGGTCGGTTAGAGAGTCATGGGGAGTACGGAGGTAGTACTCAAGGCTCAGAGTCGGCAGAAGAGTTACGCCGATAAGCGGCGTTCGGACTTGGAGTTTCAGGTGGGCGATATGGTCCTCCTGAAAGAGTGTTATCAGGTTTCGGAAGCGGGGCAAGCTGGGCCCCAGGTTCATTGGTCCATTTAGGGTTTTGGCCCGGCTGGGTCGGGTTGCCTATCGGTTAGATTTTCCAGCAGAGCTCAGCCATATCCACAGCACGTTCCATGTTTCTCAGTTGCGGAAGTGCTTAGCGGATGATTCAGCTGTGGTACCCCTTGAGGACATTCAGGTTGACGATAGTCTGAACTACATCGAGAGAACCATGGCGATTTTAGATCGCAAGTCGAAGGAGCTGAGGAACAAGAGGGTAGAGTTAGTGAAGGTGCAGTGGCAGCACCGTAAGGGTTCGGAGTGGACGTGGGAGCCCGAGGAGGAAATGAGGGAGCACTACCTAGAGTTGTTTTTAGAGACAGCAGACTTCGAGGACGAAGTATAAGACAAGTGGGGGAGAATTGTAACATCCGGTCTCAGGTACGCATTTAGATTCAAGCCAAACTTTATATTTTACCCTTAGACTCGGCTAGTTGGAGGCCCAACTCGTCGAGTAGGATCGACTCCGGGCCGGGGGACTAAGTGACCTACTCGACGAGTCGGAAGACCAACTCGGCGAGTAGGAGCTGTCTGAGTGAAACCCTAAATTAGAGGGTTTGCACCGTATTTAAACATCTTATGAGGCTTCCACCCCAGCCTCCATCACCTTCAAGCTCTGTTCTCGAAACCCTAATCAATTGTGAGCATTCTTGAGCAATTTGTGCATTTCCTTGTGATTTGAAGTTGGAAGAAGAAAGGAAAAGCTTAGTGAATCAAGAAGCAAGTCAGTGGATCCAGAGTTGTGGTTGCACTTCCAGTTATTTGAGGTAAAGAGCTCCTACATTGACTCCTTAATTGTTAGATCTACTTTGAGGCTTGAATCTTGTCATCTTTGGGGGCATTTCCTAGCCATTTCGGATTGTAGAGTGTGATATAGGGTAAATGCTTCAGATCTGGAAACTTTGAGGGTTCTCATAGCATAAAGGTGCCAACTTTATGGCCATGAGAACCCCATGCATGTAATAAACCCTATTTTTGGTCTTTTGAGCTTAAAAGTCCCATGAATGGACGAAGATGAAGATGAAATTAGTTTTTTATTTTATATTATCGGTGTTATTAAAAGTTGCTATTTTTTTTTAAAGAGGATTATCGGTGTTATTATGTCACAATATGAAATGTTAAAACCAGGGAATTACGTATTTTTCAACTATCTATGTAATGCAGTTTTTGGATTATAGTATTTATGCATTTATATTTTTTCTGGATTTATAAATAATATAAAACATATTATTTTAAAAAAATAGCATTTGTGGCTCGTAGAATCTATGTAGGTGTTGGGAATAGCTCGTGGTACTCCTTAAAATTTTAGGGGTACTTTTTAGGCCTACTGGAATTTTTTTGTGAATTTGTTTTGTGAATTTTTTCCTGTAGTGCAATTTTTTCGGTGTGCTACCCGGGTCATGTCTTTCTAGTTCCGCCATTTATTTGTGACGACAACATTTGCGACAAACAGTCCTTTTAGTGATGATGATGAACTCCAGCAACGGTCGACGTAGAACTCCGGCCGGAGTTCCGGAATAATCAATAGCGGCGACGGCAATTGCAACATCCAGACTTTTACCAACGTCACTCGGTAGCGACCAAAGCAATAGCGACCTCATTTTAGCATTAACCACATAGAAATAGCGACCATGACGACATGTCGTCGATGTACTGACAGCGATTTTTCTTCCCTGTTTGGACACTTTTTGTCACGGCTAAATCTAAAAATTTTTGTTGTGACACATGATATTTTCATTTATTTGCCAACTAATATATCAACATTAATGATAACAAAATTCCTTTATGAATCTTTATACATGACGTCTATATACGGAAAAATGAACCAAGAAAATGACTTTTTTATTGACAAAATAAAATATCCTGGAACCGTAGGACACCTGTTTCCTCCGGTCTTTTATTGAAGAACCAAAAAGAAAACCAATCAAACCGATATGAATCAAACACGTGGGTACTTGTGATTTTACTTCTTGTTCATAGGAGCAAACCTGGACTTGATTTTTTCCACTTCTTTGGTTCCAATTTGGAATGCCTTAGTCAACACAACATCTTCCACCGGAGGAGATGACCCAAACAAAGTGTCTGCCGCCCTTTGGGTACCCGGAAGCTGGCTGTTGAAACCTGCAATCACCGCTGCAGGAACCTTTCCATTGTTAATCTGGAAGTGAATTAAGCCTCTAGGGAACGTAAACACTTCACCCATCTTGATTGTCTTTGTGAATAGTTTGTTTGCTGTAGTTATGAAGCCCACATCCAGTTCTCCGGTCAACACAAACACTATCTCGGTGGCTCTTGGGTGGGTGTGTGGTGGGTTCAGGCCTCCTGGTGCGTAGTCAATGCGAGCCATGGCCACGCCCAGACTGTTAAGCCCAGGAACTTGTTGGACAAAAGCAGGTGTAACGGTTGCACCGAATGTGTTGTTAGTGAGAGCTGCCTTCGCTAGCCCCGCAAAGAAAAAATCGTCTGCAGTAATATTACTTTTGCAGGGGAATCCGTTCAATTTTATATCTGCTTTTTGTACAATTAACTCATCAACAATTAACTTCTCATCGAATGACAAAACACATCATGCACAGATGCAATCTTTTCAATGGAATATCACAAATGGAAATTGACGAATGCCGCCAGTCTACCAAATGTAGTAGATATGACAACAAACAGTTCAATTATTAAGGCATCTAAAACTAGGAAATGATAAGTACATTATCCTGGACTATTGGACAGCTTAACCCTTTTCTTTCATATGCGTCAACTATTTGGCCATGAAGGAGGTCTATTGCAGAATGAATGTAAAGTGGTTTATTGACATATGCATTGAAACCAAACCTTTTAGAATAAGTAGTGATGAAGTACCTGAGGCGAGATCTGCAACACAGACATCTTGAAGCAACTCAGGGTCTGCAGAGACGAAGGTAGCCAAGAAGATAGGCATCAACATGCTAATCGCCAACACATAAGCACGAGTAGCCATGGCAAGTCTTGATTACTCAGAATAAAGAATACACGCTTTATCACTTTTTATGGGGAAGGTGATCAAATGATTAATAAGGGAAGAAAGGTGGATTTGAGTAGGAAGCTTGATGGTGGTATTTATAGTGGATTGAGGGAGGAGGCATTTGCAGTTTCAGATCGGTAGCGGGTCGCTTTCGATACCTTAGAATATAATCTCTAGTTGTGTCTTATACTAAGGACTTCATTAATTTTATGTTCTAAGATAAGTCGGAATTTCATGTTTTGAATTGGTCTTCAAATTTTGTCAACAAGAATGTTTAATGCTTGCTGTCTTTGTTATCTGGGTTGGAATATTAAACATGCATTCTCAATTCCAGCAAATTAGTATTCAAACATGCAAAAACATGCCGTGAAATTAGTAATTATGTTTTCCGACTATTGTATTTTAGTAAACTTAATTATCAAGCTTTTTAAAATATTATCTTAATATGTAGTAACAGTTTATATGTACTCATGCCCAAGTAAACGTAAAAGAAATTCTTTCTTTGTAGTAAATATACTAATGTTTGATTTATAAGCTACTAAAATATAATGGAAAATGTATATTATTTTTTTTCTATTATTTATATAACGTTATAATTATCACCACAATTTTAATGATATAAATTGTTAGGAAATCGTATTAATTCTAATTACATGTTTTATTAAATAAATAATATATAATCTTCCTATTTTAATAAATGAATATGTTTATTCTACTATTAACAAGTGTCATATTATTTGAATTCCTCATTAATAACTATATATAATCTATCATGCCACTTATCAACCTGTTAATTATTAATTTCAAATTTCAAATTTTAAATTTTCCATTCTGATTACATTAAATTAATAATTAATTCACCATTTTAAATTTCAAATTTTTTTATTCTAATTATGTTAAATTAATAACATTATTTAAAAAATAAAATAAAATAAATACAGATTATAAGGTGATATAACTTCACATATTTATTTAAATCAACAATTATAATTTTATATAATTAAAAAAATATCTCTTAAGTAATTATTTATTTAAAATAATTGATTACTAATGTTTATTTTTTAATATGAAAGTTTAATTAATTTTATAACTGTGGTTCTCACGGATTATAAACTAGTTATAGCATAAAATAAAATACGTAAGCGGAAGAATTCTCAAACAACCTCATTACCAAGCAATTCAAAACCATCCTATTAAATTTTTTTTTTCTTGAGACAACCCTAATTTTGTAAAAAGAAAGAAAAATACCCCCCCCCCCCCCCCCTCTACACACTACAAGAATATAAACCTTTAGCGGCGACCCTATTACCGGCAACAGAGTTATTACCGGCGACAGAGTTATTACCGACGACTTCGTTATTAGCGGCAACAGATCTCATTAGCGGCGACATGGTCATTAGCGGCGACATCGGTTATTAGCGGCGACAAGTTGATCAATAGCGACGAATAAGCGGCGACATCGTTTTCCTTGTAGTGACAGTCTATGCATTCTTAAATTAATTTAATCAATCTGAAGAAAGGTTTGATTGAATGTTGTCTAGATTTCAATTATTTCCAAACCATGACTACAACTTCCTCAGATTTTATGTTTAGTTTTTTATTAGGCATTTTAAAATAATATAACATTGTTATTATCTTAAATTATACGATGTATTCTTTTTATTCAGAGATGAAAATGTATACATTCATATTTAATTAAGAACCTACACCTCATGCATGTTCCATGCTGCTAAGAATTATATACTTCATAGATGATGCATGAAATTGTAAATACCTATATTTATTTGTTAAAAACTTATAATATAATTAAAAACACAAAACCCAATGGATACACCCAACGGGTTGACAAACACTCTCCGTCAGAAACACTTTTATTATAAGTCTGATATAGGAAGTAGCGGGGGTAGCTAGTTTAAAATATGTAAATAGTACACAACAAGCATATATTGTTCAACTTCCATTTATTATTTGTAGTTAATTTGGGGGGAAAAATATGTTGTCCTTGATAATGTATATATGGACTATCGTTCCAAACAGACCATGCCGTACGGACCAAGCACAAAAGCAATGGTTATATATCCTTTTATTATACGTTTGTGAACTGAAACGAATGTATATATTTAACCTACCTATAATATCGTGCCTTTTACTCCTGGAAATTACTTTATGAATTGAACCTTGTCTTTCCATAATGTGTTTATAACAAATCAGTTAGTAGTAATTATTCATAATATTTTAGTCCCTTTCAAACCATAATCATTTGTAATTATTTAAAAACCAGTAAGAAATCAGCATTAGTATGTGTTTAAAATAAGTTATATTTCAAAATATCACATCATGATATAGAATAAGAGGATTTGAGCTACATGTTTCAATTTAGAGAAATGATCACTATCGAGTCTGGAACTGTCTGTTCCATGCTACGCTTACTCATGTAGGGGAGCTTTTATTCTAACATGATATAATATAAAATGCTCTGGAGCTTTTAGAAGATGCACACCGGATTTACTTTTTTCTAACATAGATCGGACATAAAGTGGTATGTCCGCCATCAAAACACATATTATGAACTAGTGTTGGGTACTCTCAATTTATTGATTTTTTTCATAAAAAACTACACTTTGTTTTTTCTTTCGTTTTAGACGTATTTGGTATTTTTTTTATAAAAGACCGTATATTTTTCATGACACACAAAAGCGTGTGTCGTAAAATAAATTTCATGTTTTGTGAAAATTGAAGGATTTACGACCCGTATTTTGTATGTCATGTTTCATTGTCATAATTAAAAAAAACACACATAGTACACCATCAAATTTTGTGTCTTCTTCTCTTTGTCATATTATATGAAGGTTTGTGACGATCGGATACACTTCAACTATGAATAAGAAACTTAAAACCAACCTAAGCAAAATAATCAACAAAAAGTAAATAACACAGAAATTCTCCAAATTGTTCATTTCACAAAGAAAAGAGGTTCTGTCTCCACCAAGAAGACGAGTTTGTCACAAAGACGAATGACACAAAGCCACAATCAAAACTATCACGGCCACAACGACAACATTAGGATTTTCCCTAATGTTGTATATATACTAATCTATACATGTATATCTCATGATTGACGGGATTGTATCTAATCTACTAAGAACCGATCTTATCATAAAGATATTGGATCGGTGATATATTCTATATTATCTATATCATTAACTAATATACAAAAGAATTACAATCAGATAACTAAACTGTAAGTTGACGCTAATAAAATTTATACATTGGTGCTAACAATGTATTGATGCTGACACTGATAGATCAGTGTGTCATGTGTTTGACTTATCAGATCATAAGGTGTGACCTTATAATCTCCCCTATTTGATGATGTCAAAACTAAACGTCTTCTGATATATAAGTGGAATGCAGAATGCTTTTGGTTTGTGCTCCCCCTGAGAATAATAATGACATCTTGATTCCTACAGTTTTAACAAATGCTCCCCCTGAGAAGATGAATGACGCATCAAACATTTATGAATTGCATCAGACGACGAACGAATAGATAATGAGCTTGAGTTGAGCTAAGAACGTTGACATCATCTTGACTCGACTCCCCCTTAGAATGTGTTTTTCTGTAGTTCTAGTAGCGAGATTTCTTCAGCGAGATTTTCAGTGTTACCAAGATTCTCTTCCCCTTTTTGACATCAGCAGATAACTTCGAGCAGTATTGAGTTTCAACTTGTAGTCTTGTAAGATTGTGATGTCTCCTGATAGCGTGGGCTTAAACTACTATTCACTGACATAGTAATTCGAGATGTCATCAGCGTGTGGTGTCATACGCTGAATCATAAATCTCTTTTATTAGAAGAAAAATGGAAAGAGTGGATAGGTGCGTATAATATATCACAGACAATGATATACTCATCGACACAGACTTTCAAACTTTTAACAATGTGTGGTTTTACACAGTGAATCATCAAGCTCTGTTATGAAGATAAAGGAGAGAATGGATTGTTTCAGTCACATTGATGTGAAATCAGCGTGAATCATTAACAGTTTCATTCATCAACAAGAAGTGGTTTCAACTTCCATATCATAGAGTAATTTGCAATCTAGAATCAAAGATTCACCGTTAATTCATAATGGTACCATGTCATACCTCAAACTAGAAGGTCAGGGACATGAACAACCCTTTGTCATTTAAGGACCCAAAAAGTATCTCTTATGCTGATGACTATGCAATCAGGATAAGTTATTGGGTTGTGCTCAATGTTTCAGCAAAACATGAGACTTGATGCACAAGACTGTTGAGTATTTGAGATATTGAAACTGATTTGGCATTTTTCGTTATCTAAGGAAGCCTTTTTAGGGTTTTGTATTTTTGGTAAATGTTTTATTTTCCTTATAAATAATCATTAGGTTAGCTTCTGATGTAAGCTTTTTCCTAGAAAAGGGTGCTATGTACGTTCAAATCCATATTATTGAGAATCAAAAACTTTGTCAGATTACTTGCACAATATGGTGATTGATTCATGATTGTTCTTCAGATTTCTCATTCGTCATCTGGTCTTTATTCCAAACAAGTGGTATAAGAGCGGTTTCTTGTAGATCTCAGCGATTATTGCAAGAATCGATCAGATATGGCGAATTTTTTTCATGAATATCACTTCGTTCTTAAAGTTTTGTAAGTTCTCTGAAAAGAAAAAGTGAAATATCTCTTATTATTGCAAAACCTAACTCAGATTACACATTCTTTCACTTAATTTGTTCTTAACTTGTATTTTGGAAGAGAAATAGAAGAAGAAATTCGTGTTTTATTCTCATATTCGTGTTCAGATCTGTTTTCTCTCTTTATAAACCATTTCAGATATGTTTTCTCTCTCTAGAAATCTTATCAGATCTATTTTCTCTCTCTTCGAGTTTTGTTTCTTGTTAAAGATTTAATGGCGGGTAATATGGTCTTAAAACAAATTAAAAGACTATGATTAAAAGTTACAGATCTTAAGTTTCGTCTTAAAGAAGGATATTTGTTTTGGAATGTTCCTCGTCAATCTATGTTGAAGAATGTCATTGAGATGTATAATCTATATGTTGATGAGAAGATTGGTGATTTCACACAAATTTCTTGTGGTGGATTTAAAAGTAATCGTTTATAAGAAGATAAAGATTTGTTAAAAAAATTTCCATTATCAAAGAATATTTACTTTTGAAGAAAATACCACAGAATTTAGAGAAAGAAAGAAAAGAAAAAGAAGTTGTTCTTGGTGTTTCTTGATAAAGTTCATGAAGTTCTTCAAGTTTATGAAGAAAAGTGACTCCGGATGTTCTTGTTGAGGAAGAGTCAAGTGTTTCCACAAAGTCTTGTGATTCAGAAGCCTTAAATTCTGAATCTAATGTTTCAAATTGTGGATCGCAAAGCAAATCTCCTGAAATCGTGAAAGTAAAGAAGTTTTGTTCTATCGGAATTTTTATTTCGGAGGTATATGCAAGGCAAATCGGAATCTCATGGATATTTTATTTCAGAACACTTGCCATCATAATTTTTCTTTAATCGCATCTGGTTTTGACTTTCAAGAGTCAAAGAACGGGTTTTCTCAATTCATTTGAAGAAGATGAGTTAATTTACAATTTCAGTCCATAACTTTACACAACTTAGCAGATTCTACCCCAAATCTCAATTTCTCACAATTTATTGGGTTTTAGCCACTTTTACCCTTTCTACCCAAAATATTTTCATTTCTTATTTTTTTTCTTTGGTCTAATTCTTTCAAATCCATTCTAAACAATTGTTTCTTATTCTACTCTTTTTGTCTAAAATTTAAAAACCGAAAAATACAAAATAATTTTTGTTATGTTTTCCGTTTTTAATTTCTGAAAATCAAGAAAATCCAAAAAGAATATATTGCATCATTTGTTCAAATCTGACGGGTTTCGAAGATCCATTTTGGCAAACTCGCTCCTTGTGACATAGTAGTTTATATGCAGACTTACTCTTTGAGATAGCGTAGGTGTTGGTGATTCTTCTTAACTTTCTGGATTCTCTACATGGTATTTGTTGAAGATTCAAGGGGGAGTGTTGATTATTCAAGGTGGAGTTTGTATTTGGAAGGTGATATTTGTTTCGTATTTGAGATATTGAAACTCATTTGACATTTTTGGTTATTTAGGCAAGCCTTTTTAGGGTTTTGTATTTTTTGTAAATGTTTTATTTTCCCTATAAATAATCATCAGGTTAGCTTGTGATGTAAGCTTTTTCATAGAAAAGGGTTCTCTGTACGTTCAAATCCATATTATTGAGAATCAAAAACTTTGTCAGATTACTTGCATATTATGGTGATTGATTCATGATTGTTCTTTAGATTTCGCATTCGTCATCTCGTCTTTATTTCAAACAACGACAAGCAGGCTTCCAGGGACAGGGTCAAGTAAAGATGATTAAATTAAAAATAGACACCTTAGCCTTTTTATCAATTTTTTATTTGGAGTAGGTGATCTCACTTTAAGAGTTTAGACAGTGCTAAGCAATCAGCATGAGAGGGTGACTCGATGTTCTCAGCAGATAGTCTCACTGATGAGAAAATTAGAAAGATTTTGTCACATACAACATCATGCTACTAGGGACAATGATGTGTCAAAAGTTGCATAATAGGCTCAATACTGCCACCGTTAGATTCCTTTTTATAAAAACGGTACAAAATGAGAATTAAAGAATTAGTCAAACAAGAAAATAGTTGAAACAGGGAAATATGTGCAACTTTTCAAAAAGTTGATAAAGGCTTGTTCCATCAAATCCTTGGAATTGAATGGTCACTAATACATTTCCATTTTTCGGGATATCTACCCTTGAATTTTTTGCTATAAGAGAGCAAACAAACAATGGGAAGTACATCAATAAACAACTCACAATATATCACAAGTAATGAAGCCTTTTATTTTTGAAGCATCACAGATGGAGTCCACGCTTCATCAGGAGCAAGATAGAAGTAGATATTAGTCTTTGTAACCAACGAATTAACTAACTTGAATCCATAAAACCATTGTGTCTTCAAGAGCAGTATGAGGGCATTTGAGGTTTTATCAGATTATAAGTCAGTAGATGAAAACAAGACTTAATGTATTGATGGTTTCTCTTTGCATCCATAATAGTGAGTGAAGGAGAAAGATGGTATCCTTAAGAGGAAAAGGATGCGATGCCACTCTTTTTCTCAATACCATGAGCATCGAGATCCTTCAAGACAGCTCCAGTCCTTACAAATTCTGAAGCAATAAGATGCAGATCTTAGATAGGCTTGAAAGAAAATACTTTTAAATATTACATGTAAGATTTTCCACTCATAATAAAAGAAGCACTTGTTTGTTTTTGAGTTTTGCATAAGACTGAAAACAGTTAATTAACGATTAAGCCATATAAAGCATGCCAAGATCTACAATTAATTTGTTCAACTTCTTTTCATCCAATGCCCTGGTGAAGATGTCAGCCATCTGATCAGTGGATGGAATATAGAATAATTCCACTTTTCCCTTTTGAACTATGTCCGTGATGAAATGATGAGGAATGTCGATGTGCTTGGTCTTGGAATGTTGCAATGGATTTTCAATCATATGAATAGCACTGGTGTTGTCACAACAGATGGGTGTCTTAGAGAAGTTTAGACCATAATCCAAGAGCTTATTCAGTATCCATAGAATCTGAACACATCTTCCAGTGGCAACATATTTAGCCTCTACGGTAGAACAAGCCACTAATGTCTGCTTTTTGCTGGACTAATTAACCAATCTATTTCCAAGCATTTGAGCTCCTCCTGAAGTTCTTTTACGTTCAATATCACACCCTCCATGATCGGAATTAGTGTATCCCACCATATTGAAGTCAAAATCACGAGGATACCATAACCTAAGATTGGGTATATGTTTTAAGTACCGTAAGATCCTTTTGACAACATGAATGTGAGATTTCTTAAGACTATCATTCCTCGAAACCGAATTGCATTCACATCAGTGCCACTTGGATCAGTACCAATAGACGCTGATGAAGACTTTGGAGTTTTTGTAGGTTTGCAATCAGAGAAACCATACTTCTTCAGCATATATGTAACGTAAAAAATACCACCAGTTAGCTGTTACACCTGCAAACCTAAAAAGAAAGTTAGTTCACCCATCATGCTCATCTCAGATTTCTTGGCCATTACCTCTGCAAATTCTCTACTTAACTTTTCATCAGTGGACCCAAAAATGATAGCATCCACATACACTTGAGCGAGAATGATATGAGATCTTGATTGATTTATTAACAGAGTGTTATCAATCGTTCCTCGTTTGTATCCAATTGAGAGAAAACAGCTTGCCAACATGTCATACCATGCCCTAGAAGCCTGCTTTAAGCCATAAGTAGCTTTATCAAGACGATAAACATGTTCTGGAAACTCTTCATTTTTAAAACCCTGGAGGTTGTTTTAGAAAAACTTCTTCTTGAAGATCTCCATGTAAAAAGGCATTCCTGAAATTCATTTGGTAAACTTTGAAGTTTTTGAAGGAGGCAAAGGCTAGAAACAGAAGAATTGCTTCAAGTCTTCCAATTGGAGCAAATGTCTCATCATAGTCCAACCCTTAAAGCTGAAAAAATTCCTGAGCGAAAAGCCTAGCTTTGTTCCTTATGACGATTCCATCTTCATCCATTTTATATCTGAAAACCTAGCGAGTGCCAATGATAGTCTTTCGTTGGGGTTTGGGAACAAGAGTCTACATGCGATGTTGTTCAAATTCATTTAGTTCATCATGCATAACCTTAATCTAGTGAGCTTCTTTCAACGCATCATTAATATTCTTTGGTTTGATTATTGAGACGAAATTTACAAACATGTAGAAATTGATGTTGACTCTGTTACGAGTGAGAATTCCAAAATTTACATCTCCAATGATTTGAGATTTAGGATGATCTCGAAGGATTCTAGGATTAGAGCTTTCATTTGTATCGCTATGGGCAGAGACTTCCTGATTTGATGAATCAGCTTCTTCATAGACAACATGTTGATCTTCAAAGATAGGTTGAGAACTGATTAATTGATCAACATTGGGAACAATGGGATTAGCTTCATTTGACAAGAACTCACGAACGGGGTCTGAAGGACTATAAGTAAGTTCATTCAGAATTGTCGTGGGGTGATCAACTCGATCATGAATGAATGAGTCCTCATCAAAGGTGATATGAATTGTTTCTTCACAATTTGCCTTGAAATATTAAATACTCTGAAAGCTTTGGATACGTTGGAGTATCCTAGAAACACTCCCTCATCAGCTTTAGCCTTAAACTTCGAACTCTGATCTCTTTGATTCAAGATGTAACAAACACATCCAAACACATGAAAATAAGAAATGTCTGGTATTCTTCCTTTCAGTAGCTCATAAGCAGTTTTCCCATGACGTTTGACAATATAGACCGGTTTTGGGTATAACACGCTATATTGACGGCCTCAGCCGAAAAAGACAATAAAATACCAGCTTCAACAACCTTAGTTCTTTCAGCTTCAATGAGAGTTCTATTTCTTCTTTATGTAATACGATTTTCTTGGAGAGTTCTAACTACCAAAAAGTTCTGAGAGATTCCTAAGACTAAGCAAAAATCTTCCAGAGAAGAGTTTCTAAATTCAGTTCTATGATCACTACGTAATTGCTTTACTTTGTGATCATAGAGGACTTCCCATTACTTAATGAGAGCAATAATTTCATCAGCGGCATGACTCTTCTTTCTTAAAAAGACTACTCACTTAAACCTTGAAAATTCATCCACAATGACAAGAGTATATTTCTTCCCAACTCTTGACTTGATCGGAACTGGTCCAAAAAGGTCCATATGAAGGAAATGAAGAGGTTTGATGATTAAAGAACATGACTTTGGCTTGAACGAAGACTTGGTTTTCTTCTTTTTTTCACACGCTGAGTACAGTTTGTCCTTGACAAATTGCATCATAGGAATTCCTCTCATAAGATGATTCCATGTAATCCTTGAGATGTTCTTGAAGTTCAGATATGATAGCCTTTTAGGCCACAGTAAGAATAGTGATGTTCTTTTGATTAATAACTTTTCCTTATTTCTTGTTAAAAAGAACTTCATAGCCATTGTCACACAGTTGACTGATATAAATGAGATTATGTTGAAGACCTTTCACATAAGAGACATTCTTGAAAACAACAGAATTGCACTTGATGGATCTGTATCCCTTTGTAGCTCCCTTGCCAATATCTCCATATGTGACTGACAGACCATCCTTCTTTATGAAATCTTCCAAGAGAGACTTCAATCCTATCATATGTTTTGAGCAGTCGTTGTCTAAATACCAAATATGTTCTTTACCCTGAAACTAAGATATATAGTAAGTCCAAAAAAATATACATTAAATATACATTGAATATACACTGACCCACTTGCAAAGGATCACTAAGAAAAGATGTTATAACACTGATGAGGGAGACAGTTCAACGAGTTTTGTTTTTTGATCCACTTATCATTTTGTGTCATGATATTATCAGTGTGAATGGTGTCTTTTCAAAAGAGTGTTCAGTGACTTTATGAGAGGCATCACCACATCGATAACAAACTTTAATTTCAGGATTCTTTCCTTTAACCTTAGACTTTGATTTTTTTTCAACTGCTGAATCTGAAGAACTTTGATTATTAAGACTTTTTGATTTACCTCTGGAACAAGGAATGTTATCAATGGTATGCTCATATACTACCTTATCATGAGACTCGTGATCCTTTGAAGATTTATCAGGATTAGAAGGCTTTGATTGATCTTCAGGTTCAAAATTGATGACTAAGCACTAAGGAAACATTCTAAGAAATTGGTTTACAGAATGAACTTCACCATTACATATAGGAAACTTTAGCAAAGTATTACACTACTAAAAAAATAACCTTTAATGAAACGCATTGTGTGTCATAAAAGGGTACAGATGACATGTAAACGTGTGTCAAGGAAGGTCATGTCATAAAGGAAGACGACACGCATTTGCGTGTCGTAACCTTACGACACGCATTAACGACACTCAATGTGTATCAATAAATCCTCTGTCAAGAAAGGCCATGTCATAAATGAAGATGACACACATTTTTGCATATCGTAAATTTAATTGTCTAAAAAAAATATTTATAGATTTACTAATTTTCAAATTAAATTTGCATTTAATATCCCGTAATAGAAAATAAAGTACCATATAAAAAACACAATCCATTGCACAAAATTTAATGTCATACAAATCTATTTCTTAAAATAAATGTACCAACATCATTCATCAAATATACTTTGCGTTTCATACAAAAAATATATTTCATACAATAAATGTATCATCAAAAGAAACCATTTCCTTAAGAAACCTAGGAAGAGTATAAGATAATAAACCGACCTTATTAATCTAATCTTTAAATAAGCGAAGCTTTCTTGACACATTTTTAGCAGCTTCCATGCGGCTTCGAGAATGATATTGCATTGTAAATGAGATTGCAATGTATCATCTGTATGTCATAAATCAGAAAATAAAGTCAATTTCAAGGGCATTTTCGGTCATATGTAAATGTAAAAGGTTGTAACCTGTAACCTTTTCTAATGCGGTTTATGGTATTTTCATGAGCCAAAAGAAAGCCCTGAAAGGAAACATCAAATTGATCATCATTCATCAAAAGCAATATAATTTATAAATTATAAATTATAAGTTATAATTCCCAAACATAGTGAGTTAAACCTGGCATGACAATGTTGGAGGCATCTTTAAAGATTTAGATTGCATTGACTCATTAAGTAGATTGTTAATTGCTCAGCTGTTATTTTACCAGCCATAATAGAAATTCCTCCTACCAATACAGCAAGAACCTATAAAAAGTTACAACTTCAAGTAAACCACATGGCCTTTTTTTATTATTAAGAATAGAAGGAGAATGACCTATGTAGAATTAGTACCTAAACCAAAGTAATTAACAATAACAACTTCTAGTTGAATTTCTTCTCCAACTGGCATAGCAGGAGAAGCCATTTTCTTACCATGTTGAGTTCTAACAGAAGCAAGAATTATTGAATCTTCTGTTATGAAATGTAGACATACTCTTCTTTGATGTTTGACCATAAAAACGCAGGGGATGTATGTGAGAAGGTAAGCTTGAGTGGCAGTTCAGATACTACAAGCAGGACTGCTACCACCGAAAGGATATGAGTTCATACCTCATCCATGACAAGCATTGCACAATCTTTCAAAATACAGATTCCTCATACGCAACACTTATCTCTTTAAAATTTTTGATATAGCTCCTGGTTGCTTATTGACATCTGGATGATACTAAAAAAAGAAATAAAAGAATATATTATACTTCTAAGTAACATAAATGTAGTTTCATGATCAATCTTGAGGTAATAACTAATAAGTAACAACTTGTCACTAGAAAATCGGACTTAGCAGCTACATAATCATGAAACTGAGTTACATCAAAACAATGCAAATTATAAATATACAAATTATTCTAATTGTTTTCAAAATTAGGGAATCGGCTTTCACAGGAAATAAATTTGTGACATACAGTTGTAAGATTTTTGTTTACATCTACTTGCCTTGAAATTTAATAGACTAAAATCACTAAATTTGGGCTCTTGATTCACCCTTCATATATCAGACAGAAAGTGAGAATGCCAAGTTGGTGGTTTAATCGATTCAATCTACATCTTTGTAAAAGTATTTTAGCAACCATGATCTGTTCTCTTAATCTCTTATTACATTTGATGATGCTGAAAGTCAGTTGAAGTCCATTATTCATTTTTATAAAGTGAATTCTGATAAAATTCTAAATGCAAGTACTAAAAATTGATATATAAAGTGGCATACCTTATGTTTGTATACAGCTTGCTTGCACTCAAGAGATTATGTTCAATCATTGCACGATCAAGAACAGTAACATTATCTGGTAAAATTGCTTTCTGTTGAAGAAGCAAAGATGTTAGAAATCAAATATGATAGCAATAGAACATCACAATAAGATTAACCAAGTTAATAATTGAAGGTTTTAATGGTAGAACCTGATGTGCTTTCAATTCTTCAGAAAATGCATCTATCTCACGTTTCCTCAAGATTCTTTCCAAATACACCTAACAATCTCAAAACCATTTCAAGATTATCAACTTTAACTTCAAATAAATTCCACCAATTTAATCTGAGACAATAGCAATAGCTTTTGAAAAATTGGATAAATTTTTAACCTTGAGCATCGTTCATCCTTCAAGAGGATAAATTGGATAAAATTGTGCAGGTCACTACAGCAGCTAGGGCCTATTCTAGTGCATCTTCATCAATCACTCTGCTACAAAAAACAATTCAAAGATATAACAACTAAATAGTATAATAACGAAGTGCAGCTTCATTAATCAGACGTTGATAATTCATTATTCATAAAACCTAGAGCTCAGTTCCTTTTGAAAAAAATAAGGGATACCTTTTTATGTTGACAGAAAGAAGAGAGATGAACCAAAAAATTTGGCCTTCATGTCATCTTTAGTGAAATGTATAAAAATTCCAAATTAGATGTGAAGTTAAAGAACCAAAATGGTTGGAGGAAGCGGTCACTCGTACCAAACCATAGATTACGTTGACAGAAAGAAGAGAGACAAAACAAAATGGGATGTAACAAAAAAAATTAATACAGTAATTTAATCAGACTTTACCTTGGTTCATAGATTAGGGCTGTTTGTAGAGATAATGAAAGAGGAAAATAAGGAATCGATACCGTGGGAAACAGATAAATTGAGTAGATTAGATATACCCGTAAAGAGAAGCTATCGAATACGTGAAATTAAAAGCCAGCGATATACATAACTTCGGAGATGGCGTGCCTACTATTGCCTTGATCAAGGTTGACGACCGAGAAGGGCAAGTAACGATGGTTGATGTGTGAGGGAAGAAGTAGGCGGAAGTCAATGTCGGTAGGGGGAAGGAAGGAGTGTCGATAATTAGGGCAAAGAGGGAAACTAAAGTGGAGGACAAAGGAAGGCGGGGTTTTTAATTTTTTGGGATTTCAATTTGCCCTACCTATTAAAGGATGGAACACGCGCTCTTTTAAATTTTATTAGACGACATCCTTAGACGACACACATTTTATTATAGGTGCCCTCCGTGTTTTTTTTTGTTTAGACACTAATTTTAGGGCACGCAAAAATGCGTGTCCTAAATCCTTTAAATTTTGGGAGAGATGAAATTATTTTTTGGACACACACATTTGTGTATCATAAATCACTGCGTGTCATCATTCGGGTGTCATTAAAGGCCTATATTCTAGTAGTGTTAGTGGAGGGAATAACATACTCACGATGAGAAGGTTGTAGAGAAGGATCAAGAGCAGATAATTTAGTAACACATTTAGTAATGCAATTAGAATCAGTAGAGCATTGAGTGCTAATTAAGGTTTGATTTATAAACTAAGAACTCAAAAATCTACTCTTAAAGTCTTCTTTTAAGTAGTTTGCTTTATAAAATTTTTGTTTCGTTTTGACTTTGGTTAAAGAAACAACACCTTCTATGTCACCTCCAAGATTTTTCTTACATTGATCTGGAATCTGAGCATTAATAATTATTTTGACATAAAGTGAGAGGATGCCGAAAAATTCAAAATAAGTTGAGTGCGATTAGCATGATCAATAAATTTTTCTTTTTCACTGTTAAAAGAATTATTGGTAAGTGAGATACAAGTGTTTTCCTTTTTTAAAACAGAAAGAGAGTTTTCTAGAGAATAGAGTTTTTCTTTGAGAATCTTTAGCTCAAGACTGAGAGAAGATTTTTATTTATTTAAGATCAATAACTTAAAATGTAAGAGATCGATCGTGTAATCTTTTTCAATATTACAATTACAGGAAAGATTAACATGATTTTTTACCTGATACACTGATGCATCATCCCATTATGACTTGACGTCATCAGAAGTGTGAGGAGAATCAGCGTTAAGGATCCTAATACTGCCATGTGAAGTGTCAACATGAGATTCAAAAACCTGAGCCATGAGACACTTAGCTTCATCGTATGAAGAGTTTTCCTTTTCAAAAGTTGATGATAGAGTGATCATCATCTCTTGAGCAGTTGAGCAGATTTGGACCAAACGATAGACAAAAAAAGGAAGTGAGTTTCCAATAGCAATTTTAGCCTTTACATCGACTTTCAGCATCCTTTTCTATTCCTTGTTATAACATGGAACAGATTTCCCTTTCAGCTTGCTGCCAGATGCACCATTATTAGATGATTGATGAATAGCAGCTGTAGGACCTTTGTTGACGACGTTGAGCATATCGAGATCCATGAACTCTAGAACTTTCATGGCCTTTGATTTCCGATCAGAGAAGCTGTATTTGTCAAACAGAGGGATCTTGTTACAGACAGATGACTTAGGAACGAAATAGGTCAACATGATTACTTGAGTGCATCACAAACCTGCTCTGATACCAATTGAAGGTTTGTGATGATCGGATAGATTTCATGTATGAATACAAAACATAAAACTAACCTAAGCAAAATAATCAACAAAAAGTAAATAACATAGAAGTTCTACAAATTGTTCCTTTCACAAAGAAAAGAGGCTTTTTCTTCACCAAGAAGACGAGTTTGTCAAAAAGACGAATGACATAAAGCCACAATCAAAACTATCATGACCACGACGAGAACATTAGGGTTTTCCTTAATGTTGTATATATACTAATCTATACATGTATATCCCATGAGTGACGGGATTGTATCTAATTTATACCAAGAATGGACCTTATCATAAAGATATTGAATCTGTGATCTATTCTATATTTATCTATATCATTAACTAATATAAAAAGAATTACAATCGGATAACTAAACTATAAGTTAACGCTTATAAAATTTATACGATGGCGCTGACAATGTGCAGATGTTGACGCTGATAGATCAGCGTGTCGTGTGTTTGACTCATCAGATGATAAGGTGTGACCTTACATTATAATTTCTAAACTACACTTCCATCTACTTCCCAATCAAAAATTGATTGTAGGAACTAGGGTTCACTATGAATTGGACCTCACAAAATTGTTCCCAAGCTTGCAACGACTCCGGCCCCGACGATTGAGGGTTCTTTGACTCCTCACGAGTACAATACGAACAATTAAGGGTATTGTGTCTCCAATCCACCTCCCTTCGACGTACCCCATCTACTTTTGTCCATGAGTATACTTTCTAGTTATCAATTTGAGCATGCAGTTTAGGGAATTACAACATCTCATCGCTAACATCGCCAGAGATGTTGGGTTTATCATATTATTTTTGGCGTTATTATAAGACATAGGTATTATTTCATTAAGGTAAGTTTACCAATTTCTCTGGTTTTTCTTGTTGCCTAGGTGGTGGTTATACTGGTTGTCATGGTGCTCATTCCTCAGGTTGCCATGTCCAAACTATATATTGTAGCCTAGGTCTTAAGCCGTCATTTACAACCTTGTGATATTCCAATGTATATCCACTAAATTTCTTCTACAAAACCGTACGGAAGGGCAATCATTTTGTGACAACCCGAAATTTATATCTTGTACAGTCTTTCAAATTCAATCACAGTCAGACTCGTTTCTGCTATCTTTTAGCATTGTTCAGGGTCTGTTTGAGTGTTCTAAGTCTAGTGCATACAAGATTTGGGTTTAGGGATGAGTTAACTTAAGTTCATCGTATATTATTCGGGCCAAACACTCCATTTAGTGGAGTGTACGGCCATACACATGTGCACGACCGTACACATGAGTGTACAACCATACACATGGGTGTACGGCCGTACACCCAAGTGTGGCCGTGAACCCAAGCATATATATAAACTTTTCCTTCATTTCTTCACACTCTTTCACACTTTCACCTCATGAAAACCGATTTTCTCTCAACTATCATCAAGTTCCACACCTTAATCTTCAAAGATGTAAGTATTCCTTCCATTGAATTGTTCATACATGGCTTTATCTACTGAAGATCCATGTTTTCATCCCTGAAATTGTCTCTTTTGGTTAGATCTTCAAATATTCATCCATTTCACCAAGAACACACACTTGTTCTTGAGCCTTGAACTCCTTAGAAGCCCTCAAAAGTGTGAGTATTCCTTCTATCATCTAGTTAGACATGTTAAACACTTGATTCAAAGCCTTAGAACATCATCTGACTCAAGATCATCAAGGGTGTACGGCCGTACACACCTGGTGTGGCCGTACACACCTCAAAACCTTCCAAAAATGATAATTTAGTCCATCCTCTTGTTGTGCATTTGTCACACTAGTTTCCCTAAGTATCAAACGCCCATTTTTGCATGTTTTACCATGAGTGTACGGTCCTACACTCCATGGCCGTACACATCATGGCCGTACACATCAAAGGCCGTATACATGATGGCCGTACACTCCCTTAAGTGACCTTAAACCCCTTTGAGGCAATCACATGTGATTCATACACTTCAATCTAAGTGATTCCTAGTCCCTAAGGTGGTTTCTTAGCATAATTAATTGTATAAACACTAATTATATTCATATATGTGTCATTATATGCTATTAGGATCCGTTTGTGCTCAAGACTTCACTTGACACTTAGCATCCTACACCAATCTTACATTTGAATAACTTACTACAGGTGAGTTCATACCCCCGTCTTTACTGTTTTTAAGGGGGGGAATACAAGTCTAACACAAAGATTTTGTGTTATAAACAAATGATTTCAAATATCTTCTCAAAATGGATTTCAGTTATTATCAAATCAAATGTTTTTATATGATTGTATCAAAATGACATCAAGTCATCAAAATATATTTCAAATTATTAAACTTCTTTTAAATGTTTTTATAAACTTATATTTCTCCCAAAAATCATACTAATATATATATATATATATATATATATATATATATATATATATATATATATAAGATTTAAAAGGCTTAGGACTGATAACCCACTTTGGTTCCTTTTCCTTGTTTGGATGTGGGATTACAAGTATCAGTTGTTTGTCCGAGTGTCATTTAATATTTACTTATATATATTTGTATATGTATACAAGTATAAAAGTTAGTTCATTAAGTTCAATTACCCTTTGTACCATGTTGAGCAATGGGTTGCATTCATGAATACTCAGTATCAGTTCAGAAAGTACATATAAATTATAATACGTATAATTTATGATTCACAGAACATTAATTCACGATTCAAGTATACTAAAGTACATTGTTTTACAAGAACAAAGGTTTGATTCAAAACTAATCAAGAGTATACATCTTTCAAATACATGTTAAGCATACCAATTCAAGAACATATAGTCAGTCATATATTTCAGAACGATTGGGTTTTTCTTAACTATTATACATGTAACGTTTATATGCTTTTATGAGTCAAGTAGTACAGGTTGTTTATTTCATTTAAATAATATAGTAAAGTCTTGACATTATAACCAGAATCTCTAGCGGGGAATCGAAACAATGTGTCTATAGATCTATATTGGGATTGACGACCCCGCACTCGGACTACTTGCTACAGTCATGCATACACGCTTGTGAGTGACAAATTGTTATTAACAGTTTTCAGCGCATTCATAGCATTGGGTCAGGCCATCTAGTCAGTATCGTTATAATAACTCATATAAAGATATTAACAATACGTTAGTGTATAATTAACTATACCTCAGTACATTTTCAAAGTAATAGTTTACAAGATACAGTTTACAGTATTCTATTACAGTTTACAATAGCAGTTGATGAAATCACACACACTCTCAGATACAAGTTTACAAAAGGATTACGAATACAGAACAATGGTTTACAAATAGAACAGTTTTATGTAACTAAAACTACTTTTCATATACAACGGAAAATATAGGATTTTCTGGAACAGTTTACATATTCAAGAAACAGAAAACATTCTTTCAAACATAAATACTTATGCACTCACTCAACTTTATGTTGATACTCTCTATTCAAATTACTTGTATTCTCAGGGAACCAGTAGACAGGTACTCCCCGAGCTTTTGAGAAGATGGAGCTATTTATGTCTTCTCTTCTTCTTTTGTATAACAATTTGGTTTCAGTATACTATGATAAAAAAACATGTAAATACTTATACTTTTTAAATACAATGGTTGTTTGTACTCTGATTACTATAATGCATGTGTTGTGATACTACAAATGAAGTCCTCCACCCCCAGACGTTTCCGCCGTCTGGTTTGGGGGTGTGACAGATTGATATCAAAGCATTGTTTATAGTGAACTGAGTATATCAATCCATAAAAGATATACAAACTATAAATACATTTGGGGCTAAGAGCTCTGACTACAAGTATACTTTTTTAAAAAAAATTAAGTATTTCTATAAGAAGTATACTAACACTCATACCTACAAGTACAGTATCATAGTCATAAGAACTTAAAAGTATTTGGATGCTGGACATTACAGTCAAACCTGGGCAGTTATCTAATCATATCTGGGATTAATATAGCCTGATCAACTATATTTATTTTAGATATGACCAACATGTGTTTGGGAGTGATAGTGGTGTTGTGACATGTCTAAAACTTACCAACCATACATATTCAGAAGAACTCTAGAACAGAACATAAAAGATTAAAATACTATAGGGGTATTTTAGGCACTATATACTAAAAACAAACATGTGAAAACAATAGAACAATTAAGGGTAGAACTATAAATATTAAGGGTATATTACAATTTTATATAACTAAAGTTATATAGACTTAGAATATGTGATTTAGCTTCATTTCATGTTCCTTGTTTGGTTGTGGATTTAGAGTCGGGTCATTTAATCAAAGGTCGATTATACCCAAGTTATATATAATTAGTACACACTTTATGGTTATAGTAATACCTAGAACAAGTCATACATAATACATTACTTGTTAACTGTAGGTCTCTCTTGTTGAAACTTGTATCCTTAATCTATCGTTACTAACTATATTCTATATCACTTATCCCTATTCTCGCTTAGATAACAATGGCTGGATTTCACTTACCCGGAGACCCGTATTTCCCCGGTCAAGGACAAGATGCAGAGCCAGAAGAAAATCACGAAATTCCCTTAGATGATGATTTTGCAGAAAATTTTCCTGAAGACAATAATTCCGAATCAGAAGCCTATAATCCACCACCAGTTGCCCAAAATCCTAACCCTCGTCCGGCTTTTCAAGGCCCGAGGCCTCTGTGGGCGGAAAGCTTGGAAAAATGGAGTCAATAGCAGGGTCAACCTATGCCATACAACGGAGACAGAAGCTTCTACAACCTGAGTGAATGAGGCTCAGCAGACAGAGTTCTGCCAATTCTGGTCCGTAGGGTTGCTCGAAATGAAATACAGGGTAGGACAGCCATCAACCGAATTATGGAAGTTGATGCCAATGCAGGAGTTAATACAGTCTGCATTCGTCGTCTTGAAGATGCTCGTAATAGAGCAATGAGAGATAATAAAGCCTTCCTCCAAGAGTTAGCTGTAACTCGAGCTGAAGTCATAGAGCTTCGAGCACGTCTGACAGTATATGAAAGACATCTGCTTGCTGTGGAGCGTCAACTGGCTGAGTTGAGGTTTCATCCAAGTGATACCCGTCGCCAGTAGGAGATGCTCTACTCGTTTCCTGTTCACTCTTTTGTTTATAGTTTAAGTCTACGTATAGGTTCTAGCGTTATTTTTCATGCTTTTCAGAACGACCACGAAATTTTCATTTTCGTTAGGTCTGTATGATGTCGATGTTTTTCCCAGAATTTGGTATATTGTAGACCTGTTTAGGGTCAAGTTTTCCAGACTTTATGTATTCAATATGCCAATTTAATCGACATGCATTTTCATAGTCTTTGAAAAATAACCATTCAATTTCATATCATTCTATTACAAGTTGTACTTGTCGTAGACTTCTATTTCCAATTCATTACAAGATTCATGTTGAACTATATGTTTTGGTTCATAGATATCAAAATTCATATTCACTCTTGATATCTTACCATCTTTGTATCTTTTTACTTTTATAGAAAAAGATGCCTCCTCGTAGAAATCTAAGACGTAACACTGTTAATGAAGCATCGGCGCCACCTCCGCCACCACCTACTCAGTTCGACGCTGCTATGTTCCAAGCGGCGGTCATGGTGGTTGTAGCTGCTGCCATGTCTCATATCAATACTCCTGGTGCTAGTGGATCGGGAGCTGGTACAAATCCTTCTAACCATGGCGAGAGTCATGGGCACTCGCGAGAGTGCACTTATATAGATTTTTCGAATGCCAAACCCAGGACCTTTAACGGGACTGGGGGAGTTATGGCATTAAGGCAATGGATTGAAAAGACAGAAGCAATTTTCGAAATCTGCTCCTGTCCTGAGAGCAGCAAGGTCAAATTCGTTGCTTGTACCTTTTCGGATATAGCTTTAACGTGGTGGAATGGCTATGTTAAGTCACTGACTCTTGTTGTGGCTAACTCGATAAGCTGGGAGAACTTAAAAGCCATGTTAATGCGGGAATACTGTCCGTGAGGGGAAATTCAGAAACTCGAGCAGGAGCTCTGGGGGCTTTCAATGGTTGGTTCTGATATATCAACCTATACTAGTAGATTCTGCGATCTGACAATTCTGTGCCCAGAGATGGTTGCTCTGGAGAGCAAAAAGATTGAAACATATATTCGGGGTCTGTCGCCCCAAATTCAGTCAAGTGTTTTAGCTTCGAGGCCTGTTACTTTTAACATTGCCAAAGAGCTAGCACGATCTCTTATCGACCACCGAGCCCGTTAACACTCAGTGGTTGCTACACCAGAACAACCGAAGGGAAACAACAACAACAACAACGATAACAACAACAACAACAACAAAAAGAAGGGTCGGAACAAGAGGAAGGGCAAGTTTTCACAAGAATCCTCAAATAAGAAACAGCTAGTTGCAGTCAACGCTGCTACTGTACCTGCTGCTGTTCCTGCTAACCCTGCACCAGCTAAGACTTATGCTGGTAACCTCCCCAAGTGCAACAAGTGCAATTATCACCATAATGGAAATTACAGGGAAATGTAGTGTCGTAACTGCAACAGAAAAGGGCATACTGCCCGATTCTGTAGAGCACCACCCCAACCGCTTAACCAAGTACCTGCTGCTGGAGTAGGTCAAGCATGTTACCAATGTGGTGAAGTGGGGCATTTAAAGAAAGATTGTCCTAAAGCTGGAAATGCCGGTGGAGTTGGGAGAATTTTAGCCTTGGGTCACGAAGAAGCAGTGGCAAACCCTGCAGTAGTCACAGGTACGTTCCTTCTCAAAAACACTTATGCATGCATTCTATTTGATTGTGGTGCTGAGAAGAGCTTTGTGAGCCATAATTTCAAACACTTGCTAAATCAAAACTCCCAACCATTAAAAGAAACATTCACAGTCGAAATGGCTAACGGGAAATCCGAATCCACCAACGATATATACATAGGATGTACTCTTAACTTGAATAACTTTTCATTCCCAATAAACCTTATGTCGGTCTCTATCAAAAGTTTTGACGTCATAATAGGTATGGATTGGTTGTGCCTTAACCATGCCGACATCCTGTGCTATGAAAGAGCCATTCGTCTAAACTTGCCAACTAACAAAATTCTTGTTATTTACGGCGACAAACTCGGAACGAACCTCCAGATCATTTCTTGCATTAAGGCACAAAAGTACCTTCGCAAAGAGTACTGTGATTTCTTAGCTCACGTGGTAGAGAAAAAGCAAGAAGTGAAAGATATCGTGAACATTCCTGAGGTCTACAACTTTCCTGACATTTTTCCCGATGATCTTCCAGGAGTGCCTCCCGAACGACAAGTCGAGTTTAGAATCGACTTAATCCCTGGGGGTACCCCTGTAGCCAAATCCCCCTATCGTCTTGCACCTTCTGAAATGCAGGAATTATCCAGCCAACTTAATGAACTCCTTAGAAAATGTTTTGTAAGACCAAGCTTCTCACCCTGGGGAGCACCGGTCTTGTACGTGAAGAAGAAGGATGGATCATTTCGTATTTGCATAGACTACCGCGAGCTGAATAAACTTACCATTAAGAATCGATATCCTTTGCCTCGCATTGACGATCTGTTCGACCAACATCAAGGTGCGAGCTACTTCTCAAAAATAGACTAAAGATCCAGGTATCACCAGTTAAGGATTTTAGAGGATGACATTCCCAAAACCGCGTTAAGAACTCGTTATGGTCATTATGAGTTCGTAGTGATGCCATTCGGATTGACGAATGCACCTGCTGTGTTCATGGATCTAATGAACAGAGTGTGTCGTCCATTCCTGGACAAATTCGTAATAGTTTTTATCGACGACATCCTTATCTGCTCAAGAAGTGAAGAGGAACATGGACAACATCTTCGTCAAGTATTACAAACTCTAAGATCAGAGAAACTCTATGCAAAGTTTTCAAAGTGTGAATTTTGGATCAGGAAGTTTGATTTCCGAGATCACGTGGTCAGTTCAGAAGGAATACACGTTGAGCCTTCTAAAATAAAGGCAATTGAAAACTGGTTAGCACCCAAAAAACCTACAGAAATCCGTCAATTCTTAGGTCTTGCTGGCTACTATCGCAGATTCATCCAGAATTTTTCTCGAATAGCTAAGCCTCTTACCACCCTGACGCAAAAGGGTGTAACTTTTAGTTGGGGAGAAAAGCAAGAAACAGCATTCCAAACGCTGAAATGAGCTTTGTGTAGTGCACTGATCCTGTCTCTTCCTGAAGGGACAGAGGATTTCGTAGTGTACTGTGATGCTTCTAATCAAGGGCTTGGATGTGTTCTTATGCAAAGAGGAAAGGTTATATCCTATGCCTCAGGACAGCTAAAGACAGATGAAGTCAACTATATAACACATGACCTTGAACTAGGAGCAGTGGTATTTGCTCTGAAGATCTGCAGACATTACTTATATGGCACGAAATGCACAGTATTCACGGATCATAAAAGTCTCCAGCATATCTTCAATCAGAAAGAGTTGAACATGAGACAACGACGATGGGTGGAGATACTGAACGACTACGATTGTGAGATTCTTTATCACCCTGGTAAAGCTAATGTAGTAGCTGACGCCCTTAGCAGAAAAGAATACTTGGGACGCCGAGTAAAGTCGTTGACCATGACAATCCATTCACATCTCTCCACACATATCAGAGAGACTTAACTCGAGGCCTTAAAACCTAAAAACGTGACAGGTGAAACCTTGAGAGGAATGGATAAAAAATTCAAAGTCAGGGATGATGGAGTCTATTGTTTCATGAACCGGATCTGGACACCAAAGTTCGGTGGTTACAAAGATGTGGTTATGAATGAAGCACATAAAACCCGATGTATCTGGACCTTAAGAAACTATACTGGTGGCCTAACATGAAGGCCGAAATTGCTACCTTTGTGGGCAAGTGCCTTACTTGTGCCAAAGTCAAGGTAGAATACCAGAAACCTTCAGGTTTATTACAACAACCTGAAATCCCTGAATGGAAGTGGGAGCGGTTTACAATGGATTTCATAACCAAGTTACCCAAGAAATCGGGTGGTTATGATACTATTTGGCTAATCGTCGATAGATTAACGAAATCCGCACACTTCTTACCAATCAAAGAGACCGAAAAGATGGAGTAGCTAGCAAGAACTTACCTCAAGGAAATCGTTAGACTGCATGGTGTGCTAATATCTATTATATCTGACCGAGATAGTAGATTCACTTCTTGTTTCTGGCAGTCTTTACAAAAATCTTTGGGAACTAGGCTGGACATGAGTACAGCCTACCATCCACAAAATGATGGACAAAGTGTGAGGACGATTCAAACTTTAGAAGATATGTTGCGAGCTTGCGTAATAGACTTTGGAAAGGCATGGGATACTCATTTACCCCTTGTCGAATTCTCTTACAATAATAGTTATCACACTAGCATAAAGGCTGCTCCTTTCGAAGCTCTCTATGGCCGCCAGTGCAGATCACCTCTGTGATGGGCTGAAGTGGGTGACACGCAGCTAGCTAGAAGTCAAGTTCCTAACGGTACTCTCACTGGTCCGGAAATCATTCGCAAAACCATGGATAAAATCGTACAAATCCGAGAGCGACTTAAAGCTTCCAGAGATAGACAAAAAAGCTACGCTGACAAAAGAAGAAAACCTTTGGAATTCCAGGTTGGTGACCACGTCATGTTGAAGGTATCACCCTAGAAAGGCATGATACGCTTTGCAAAGCGTGACAAGTTGAATCCAAGGTACATAGGACCATTCGAGATTCTTGCTAGAATCGGTCCAGTAGCTTACAAACTCCGACTATCTCAAGAATTAAGTAACATACATCCTGTTTTCCATGTCTCGAACTTGAAAAAGTGTCTGTCCGACGAGACTCTTGTAATAGCACTCGATGAAATCGAGATCGACGAGAGCCTCAACTTCGTGGAAGAACCAGTAGAGATCATGGACCGAGGTCAAACAAATGAAGCAAAGTCGTATTCCTGTAGTGAAGGTTCGCTGGAATGCCAAGCGAGGACCTGAATTCACTTGGGAGCGCGAGGATCAAATGAAACTGAAATATCCTCATCTTTTTGCTTAGTTATTTGTAATTGCTTAATTGCATAAACTCTAATTTCGGGACAATATTCTCTCTAACGGGGGGATAATGTGACAACCCGAAATTTCAATCTTGTACAGTCTTTCAAATTCAATCACAGTCAGACTCGTTTCTGCTATCTTTTAGCATTGTTCAGGGTCTGTTTGAGTGTTCTAAGTCTAGTACATACAAGGTTTGGGTTTAGGGATAAGTTAACTTAAGTTCATCGTATACGATTCGGGCCAAACACTCCATTTAGAGGAGTATACGACCGTACACCCATGTGTACAGTTGTACAGTCCTGTGTATGGTCGTGCACATGTGTACGGTTATTAAACTTCTTTTAAATGTTTTTATAAACTTATATTTCTCCCAAAAATCATACTAGTATATATATATATTTATATAAATAAGATTTAAAAGGATTAGGACTGATAACCCACTTTGGTTCCTTTTCCTTGTTTGGATGTGGTATTACAAGTATCAATTGTTTGTCCGAGTGTCATTTAAATTTTACTTATATGTAATTGTATATGTATACAAGTATAACAGTTAGTTCATTAAGTTCAATTACCCTTTGTAACATTATGAGCAAGGGGTTGCATTCATGAATACTCAGTATCAGTCAGAAAGTACATATAAATTATAATAGGTATAATTTATGATTCACAGAACATTAATTCACGATTCAAGTATACTAAAGTACATTGTTTTACAAGAACAAAGCTTTGATTCAAAACTAATCAAGAGTATACATCTTTTAAATACATGTTAAGCATACCAATTCAAGAACATATAGTCAGTCATTTATTTCAGAACGATTGGGTTTTTCTTAACTATTATACATGTAAAATTTATATGCTTTTATGAGTCAAGTAGTACAGGTTGTTTAATTCATTTAAACAATATAGTAAAGTCCTGACATTATAACCAGAATCTCCAGCCGGGGATCGAAACAATGTGTGTATAGATCTATATTGGGATTGATAACCCCGCACTCGGACTGCTTGCTACAGTCAGGTATACACGCCTGTGAGTGACAAGTTGTTATTAACAGTTTTCAGTGCATTCATAGCGTTGGGTCAGGCCATCTAGTCAGTATGGTTATAATAACTCATATAAAGATACAAACAATACGTTAGTGTATAATTAACTAAACCTAGGTAAATTTTCAAAGTACTAGTTTACAAGGTACAATTTACAGTATTGTATTACAGTTTACAATAATAGTTGATGAAATCAGCACACTCTCAGATACAAGTTTACAAAAGGATTACAAATACATAACAATGGTTTACAAATAGAACAGTTTTATGTAACTATAACTACTTTTCATATACAGCAGAAAATGTAGGATTTTCTGGAACAGTTTACATATTCAAGAAACAGAAAACATTCTTTCAAACATAAATACTTATGCACTCACTCAACTTTATGTTGATACTCTCTTTTCAAATTACTTGTATTCTCAGGGAACCAGTAGACATGTACTCCCCGAGCTTTTGAGAAGATGGAGCTATTTATGTATTGTCTTCTTCTTTTGTATAACTATTTGGTTTCAGTATACTATGATGAAACACATGTAAATACTTATACTTTTTAAATACAGTGGTTGTTTGTACTCTAATTACTATAATGCATGTGTTGTGATACTACAAATGAAGTCCTCCACCCCCGGACGTTTCCGTCGTCTGGTTTGGGGGTGTGACACATTTAAACATTCTCATTGTTACCTCGATCTCTATTTATCCCATGAATAATCAGATTATAACAAGCCAAATCACCATCACCAATACAAAATCTATCTTCCTCCTATGCTCTTGGAGACTTGTAAGTTTTATATGTAATTATAATTTGCTTCTTCTTTCTGTAACTCCACTTTTTCTTCATATTGGGTTGCCAAAATTTTAAATCAAATTCTATAAAATGTTTGTATTCATCATCTTCATCAACTCCACACCTTATTTGTTCATGGTCATTGAAGATCCCCATCACCATAATTGAATATAAAGTATATTTGATCCTAATTTTTATCTAAAATCTGAAATTTGTTTACAAGATGAATACTTTAAAGAAAGTTAAATGAAAATAGTTAAACCATGCACATCTCTTTTTGAGATTTTGTAGCTTTGAGAATTCTTTTAGTAAACACATATGGATTGGGAACCAAGAGATTAAATTAAATGGTATTCACAATTACCTTCTCCAATATTTCATCAAAAAAATATCGTAAAGACTTTATATATAATTTATAAATAACTAAATCTTACCATATTAATAACTTCTACTCTTATATAAGCGTTGTGTGGAATTACAACAAATTTATCAACTATAAGAACATATATCTCTTCATATTTGCATGCAAGAAACACGGTTCTCACTCCAAGAAGTTGGAGTTTCGTCCTTGATACGTTTTAAATTAAAGAATTCTACTTTTAGTCATGTTCTTATTAATAAAATTATATTAAATTACATCATTCACTTTCAGTTTTATATTACGACATTATACATTAAAAAGGAATGAAAGTAGAACAATGATTTGGAGAAGATGGTTGTCAATCTATCTTGGATGTTGTTTTATCCCATAAACAACGTTCTCAAGAACATAACAATGATTTGAAAACTTATAATTTACAATATAGGTTGTTCAACATAGACACGTTCTTATAGTTCACCATTTAAAAATGCACATTTCACATCCATTTGATTGATATCAAATTTTGTATATGCCGTATATGCTAAAAAGTTTCAAAACTCTTTTAAGTAGCATAAAGTGAGTGTTTCAACATAATGAATTCCCTCATGTTAAAAATATCCTTTAACCATGAATCGTGATCTCCATACATCTAGTTTTGTGTTATACAAGTTCTATGTCAATAAATAAGAAATTTTTTTACTTCTTAATAAGACTTCTTTAAAGATGTAAAAACACTTTTCAAAAGTGCCTATTAACTATCAAAACACATTTTTAGAATTATTTGTTGTTTGAAAAAGCTAATAATTACATAAGAACTTTTCAACTCAATCCAAAATACCTTCATAAATATACTTAATATTTCTACGTATGTAAGCGTGCCTGTTTTGATCATTACATATATATATATATATATATATATATATATATATATATATATATATATATATATATATATATATATATATATTAGTTGTGAGACCCATGAGACCCATGTATTGATGGGTTTTGAGCACTACAACATTCATATGGTGTACATGCAACCCTAATGCTTTGGATCTAGGATCTTCTCAAGTTATAAATTCAAATAATCATCTAAAGCATAAACCCTAAGTCTAGTATACACAATTTCGAAATTCATATGTATGAAAGGGTTTGGAACATTATCTCACTTGTTATATCGCAATAACAAGAACTCCTTGGCCTTTGAAAGCTTAGTGCCCCAAGTGTTGCACCTCTAATGGAGTCAGAAAAACTCTTGCAAAGGATGTGTTAGAGAGAGAGAGGTGGATTTTTGGCTAGGGTTCTTTCAAGAAGCATAGAGAGTCGAAATCCATAGGTTAAAGGAGTTTATATAGGGCTAGGTTGCTTAACCTTTAAATTGGACTTGAATAAGATAACCCTAGTTCCTAACTTAAGCCCAAAGCAACTCATGGACCTCCACAAGATGCCTTGAACAAAATCTTATAAGCCCAAGCTTATAAATTTCGTCCATTCCCATGAAGGAGTCCTAAGCCTAATTTTGCAACTATCAATGATTTGCAAAACCAGTCCCTCAATTATTAATCAGTTCCTTTAATCCCAAAATTAATATTATATTAATTTCTGAGTAATCACTAACTAATAATATGATATCCTAATAATATATTAATTGTATAATATATTAATAAAACCATCCTGAGTACCAATTTATTATTCATATAATAAATCCTACTCTTTGTCTCCACTTGTCATCTTATCAAGTTGCATGAGTGAAGGCAACCCAAAAGGACCATGCTCATAATCAAATCAAGTATATACCAAAAGTAGTTATGAGCTTAGACACCTAATCCAACAGTCTCCTACTTGGATAAGTCTAATAACTATTATTGCATGTGTGACTTCAGAATCTGATCAACAATCATAGCTTTCAAAAGCCGTTGTCGAACTCTGATCAAATGAGTAACGCGTCCTTTAGATAAGGGATCATATATTCCTCCATTCTTCAAGATATCGTATGGACTCAGACATGGATTATGATCATTCTCTCTGTCCATGTGTTGTTTCCAGATTTCTGTTTCCAGATTTCCGATTTATGACGAGTGACAACAGAGTTCAATTGAATACATCAACTTAGTAAAGGCTTGGCCAAGCGCTTAGGGTTTAATCACTAAATCATAAAGGGGCCCACAGATATCGCTTTTATCCCACTTTGGGTTAAAGGAACGGATAAACTTCGACTCGTATGCTTGTACTATTTACTCATCAAATCATACACAACAATGTGTTTTATAACATCAAGTTACTGATGCATTTACATATTATCAATGTGCAACCGATTCGTAAACAACAACTTTTATATATATATATATATATATATATATATATATATATATATATATATATATATATATATATATATATATATATACCCGTTTCAAGAATATAAGATATTATCGTCTCACAATCACTCGTGATGAAATCCATGAAGTGATTCATGTGAGCGTGGGTTTAATACAATACTCAAATCCTATTTCATAAGTACTCATGAACACTACATCAAAAATTGTGCTATGTTTAAACACTTAGACAATCTGCAGTTGGATTCATGACAGCCTTACCTCATTACTTACTTGTTGGATTTGGTGTCTAAGCCCAGAACTATAACTGCTGTGTACTTGACCCGATAGTAGCATGGTCCTTTTGGGTTGCCTTCACCAGTGCAATTTGATAGGATGGTTTTATGAGAATAAGGTTATTTACGATTTATTAATATATTATAAGTATAATATATTAATATGGTTATTTAACTAGTATTGTCCAAGAATTAATTTGGAAATAATTTTGTGGTCAAAAGAGACTAATTAAATATGGAGGGATTGATTATGTAAATCAATGATACTTAGAGTATGGGCTAAGTGATCCATGATTATGTAAGTGGGCTAAACCAATAATATAACCCATGGATAGTCCATGGACGTTAAACCCATGGATCATAGGAATGTGGAAAGTCATGGATCATTAAGGTTTACAAAGTGTAACCCTAGCACTTGCCACAACTATAAATAGCCCCCTCCATGCTCCAAAATCGGTTGCACCTTCAAAAGAGTTAAGTAACTTATTCTCTTAGAACCTCCTTTGCATATTGGTGTTTGTGAACCATTAGAGGCATCACACTTGAGGTGCTCAAGTTTCCACAGGTCAAGAACTTTACCCTACTCAAGAGGTATGTATCCTAACTATGTTTTGATTATATATAGCTTCAATTGTATACTAGCTAGGGTAAATGCTTTGGAAAAAGAAAATGCATGTATAATTAGAGAAAACATAAATCCAAAGCATTTAGGGTTGCATATGCATTTAGGAAGTGTTATAGTGCTCAAAACCCAACAGTGGTATCAGAGCCTAGAATTTTTTTCTTATATTTGATGCTTGCTTGTTTTCAAAGTTGAAAAAATCGAGTTTTCTGCATTCTGACTGATGAACTCGCCGAGTCCACTGTGGAAATCGACGAGTCCATGCAGAAATGAAGCTACTCGACGAGTCCAGTTCATGGACTCGCCGAGTTGGCTGATCAGAGTGTAGAAATTTGTGTTTTTTGCCAAAATCGGATATGATCATTACCCCAAACTGTTTTAAATCATAAAAATATGTTTGTTTAAGATATGGTAGTGATCATACTCATCCAATAGAAAGATAATTATCAAAGTTTTAAAATAGTTGTTGTTTTATATGATAAACCAAATTGTTTTAAAATTGTTGATATAGAATTACCTTGTATATGAGTTTAGTTAGATCAAGAATTATATGATAATTTAGTTGTTAGAAATATGATCTAATTGATATTTAATGACCTCCATATCTTGTCCTCAAGTTCTGGAAAATGAAAGGTCTCATCATTAAAATCAAATTAAACTCATAGGTTATGAATGTGAAGAGTTTTGACAAGTTTCAAAACTTGCCCTCAAGTTTTGGAATTTGCAAAGTCTCATTAAATGATACTTTAATTCCAAACCCTAGAGTTTTAAAGTTAAAATTGAACCCTTATACTTTATAATATTATAAGTTTAGTAATATATATATATATATATATATATATATATATATATATATATATATATATATATGTATAAGACAAGTCGCTTTTACCGTTAGTAAGCCTCATTCACGAAGCCGGTCTATAAGGGGGGTATAAGGTTACTGCCTATAAAATGGTGGTTTAATGGGTGTCCACTCTCACCCACCGCTTCCTTGACTGGTAGGATAGGACACCAATTCTCCCACATTAAAAGTATAATGATAAATATTAAGTAACTAAACTTTTATTTAATTCCCAATCTTAGTTTCTTTAGGAAAAATGTGAAAATGGTGCTAATCCATGAAATTACACTTTGCACCTGGTTAAGTCGTTAGTGGAGCGTGTGTGGTTAACCGGCACACTAATCTGGGACTGACAATGTGTGACAAAGGGTAACATGATGTTAATCATAGATCAATGGAGCGTGTGTGGTTAACCGGCACATTGATTAGGTGATTTGCAACATTGGGTGTACCATGTTAATTTGCATGGTTATTCACACCTTGTTTGTGATCCTCGGCATCACTGTCACAAACTTGAAGGGCACAATCAAGATTTAAGCATGCCTTTGAAAAGTTCAATGAATCTCAAAGATATAGGAATTTCAAACCAATTAAAACCTAATAATCTATTTCGTTTTTCATGGTGGAAATTGGTAAATCATCATTTACCTACCTTCAAATATTTTACAATTGGATTACGGCATCCCTCTTCGCAATTGTAGAATATTGTGTTGGATCCTAGCCTTAATATTTCATATTGGGTGTAATATTAAGGATTCTAATCTAATCTAAACTTTGTTCTTCTTCCTTTTCAGATGTCTACCCCAAACAATGCTTCAACACCAATTCCTTCAGGCTCTTTCTCCCTCATGAACCTATGTGGGAGGGTCATTTTTTTATGGCTCAAATTTCAATGACTGAATTCGAAACATCAGAATGGCTATTCGTTGTGAGGACACAGAATATGTCCTTGATAAAGAGCTAAAGGAGATTGATGTCACCGCTGCTACTCCTGAACAAATCACTGAACACACTACTCATGAGAGGGATGCGACAAAGGTGTCGTGTCTTATGATTGCAACCATGACTGTTGAGCTGTAGAAGTCCTATGAGGACTATTATCCCTATGAAATGTATCATGATTTGATGGAAAGATACCATCAAAGTGCTCGGCAAGAGAGGTATGAGATCATTGCCTCCATGATCACAACCAAAATTAAGGATGGTGAACCCATCATGGCCCACTTGCAGAAAATTGAATGTCAATTTTGATGAAGAGTTCGCCATAGATATAATTCTACACTCTTTACCTTCTTGTTATGATCAGTTTCGTATGACTTATCATATGAACAAGGAGGAGGTCACTCTTAGCAAGCTTCAAGGGCTTTTAGGGACTGCCAAAAGCAACCTTAAAGGCAAGTTGGTTGTGTCTACTCCTACTACTACTTCTGCCCCTGTTCTGGCAATAGGACATGGAAAGGGAAAGAAGAGGAAGGCTCCCTCCAAGAGCCGCAAGGGAAAGTCCCTTGATGGATCCTCTTCTAGTGGGATAAAAGTTGGTTTCATTAATCCCTTTTCCAATCCGCAGGATGCTGACTGCTTCCATTGTCATGAAAGGGGGCACTGGAAACGACGTTCCCCCAAGTACTTGCAGGACATAATGGATGGGAAGAACAAACCCTCCTTTGCAGGTATTTACACTATTCAATCTAATAACTCATCACATGCTAATTCTTGGGTCCTTGATACAGGTTGTGGATTTCACATTTGTTCTGATTTGCAGGGACTAAAAAGAAGTAGGGATGTGGAGCACGGGAAGATAAACTTAATCATGGGAAATAGGAAAATGTCGCATGTGACCAAGATTGGAGTTTATTCTTAATTGCTTAGAAATTGTTTAAATTTAGATTTGAATAATTGTTGTTACTCGGCCGATATGGCGAGAAATATTATTTCCTTTCATAGTTTGTACAAACAAGGTTTTACCTTTTCGATTAATAATGAAGTTGGTGAAATTTATGCTTATTATAATGGTGTATTTTATTTTGAAGCATTACTTTGCAATGGTGTATACGAAACTGTGAATGTTGTAGATAACTTAGGAAATAATGTGTTGAATATTCATTCGTCCAATGCTTTAGACAAGGCTTGATTGTGGCATTGTCGTCTTGGACATGTCAACAAGAAGCGCATAGCCCAACTCCAAAAGGATGGAGTTTTGGAATCATTCGACTTAAAGTCGGATGACACTTGCGAATCTTGTTTAGTTGAAAAGATAACCAAGTCACCCTTCACTGGTACTTGTGAAAGGGGTGAAGGTTTGTTGGACCTCATATACACCGATGTGTGTGGACCATTCAGAACCGCTACAAGGGATGTTAACCGCTTTTATGTGACTTTTACTAATGATGATAGTAGGTATGGCTATATCTACATAATCAAGCATAAGTCAGAAACTTTTGAAAGGTTCAAAGAGTTTAAACATGAAGTGGAGAATCAATTGAGCAGGAAGGTAAAGATGCTACGATCCGATCGTGGAGGAGAGTATCTTAGTATTGAGTTCCTTGACTATCTTAAGGAATGTGGAATTGTTTCACGATTGACGCCACCTAGGACACCACAGCTTAATGGTGTGGCTGAGAGACGCAATAGGACCTTGCTAGACATGGTTCGTTCCATGATGAGTCGAGCTTCGTTACCAATCTCATTCTGGGGGTATGCCTTAGAGACCGCCACCCATATCCTTAATCTAGTCCTTACCAAAAAGGTTTCCGAAACACCTCACGAGATGTGGACTGGGAAAGTTCCCACATTAGACCACATCAAAGTTTGGTGTTGCGAGGCTTTTGTGAGAAAAGAAACTCACGACAAGCTTGAACCTCGAAGTAAGCGATGTATTTTCATCGGCTACCCGCAGAAGTCCTTTAGATATCTCTTCTATAGACCGAGTGACAATGTTGTCTTCGTTACGAGGAGATGAGTCTTTCGAGAGAGAGAGAGAGAGAGAGAGAGAGAGAGAGAGAGAGAGAGAACTCATATGCCAAGAGGACAGTGGGAGGCAAATTGACCTTAAAGAGCTTCAAGATTTAAGCGGTGAAGGAACCTCAAACACTAGCACTCAACCCGAGGAGGAAACTCCGGTTGAACCAATTTACAAGTCCGTAGCTCCAAGGCGTTCCAGTAGAGTTAGTGTTCCACCTGTGTTATATGGTTTTCATATAACCGCTAAAGGTGATACATTTATCAATGATAGCACACTGATAAATTCGGATGAACCCAACAACTATAAGGAAGACATGGCAGGCCCCGAGTCTGCTAAATGCAAAAGAGGCTATGGACAGCGAGATTCAGTCCATGTATGACAATCAAGTTTGGAACTTGGTTGATAATGTACCGGGTCGTAAGACAGTCAGGTGCAAATTGATCTTCAAGAAGAAGACCAACATGGATGGGAATGTACACACATATAAGGCACGACTGGTTGCAAAGGCTTTACTCAAACTCCGAGAGTTGACTATGATGAGACCTTCTCACCAGTAGCAAAGATAAAATCTATAAAGGTTATGCTAGCCATAAGTGCATTTCATGACTATGAAATATGGCAAATGGATGTCAAAACCGCTTTCCTTAATGGAAAGTTAGCTGAGGATGTTTACATGAGTCAGCCAGAGGGTTTTGTCAGTACAGAATACCCTAATAGAGTGTGTAACCTTGAGAAATCCATATATGGATTGAAACAAGCATCTCGCCGATGGAATCTTTTTTTTTGATGAGAAAGTCAAAGAGTTCGGATTTTCGAGAAGCGAGGATGAGTCATGTGTATATGTCAAATCTAGTAGGAGTATAGTTAGCTTTTTGGTGTTGTATGTGGCTGACATACTAGTCATAGGAAATGACATCCCAACCTTGTAGGAGGTCAAGTCCTGGCTTGGGAAGTGTTTCGTTATGAAGGACCTCGGAGAAGCTGCCTACATCCTGGGGATAAGGATATTGAGAAACAAAAGTAAAAGACTAATAGGACTTAGTCTAAGTACCTACTTGGAGAAGGTGCTAAAACGTTTTAGCATGGAGAACTCCAATAAAGGTGACTTACCTATCCAAGGCAATACCAAACTGAGTAAGACTCAGAGTCCGAGCACAGAGGCTGAGATAGCAGAAATGAGTCATATATAATATGCTTCTGCAGTTTGTTCGATCGTGTATGCTATGACTTGTACTCGCCCTGATGTGGCCTTTGCTTTGAGCATGGTCAGCAGATATCAAGGGAACCTTGTTAAAGCTCATTGGATTACGGTTAAGAACATTCTTAAGTACCTACGGAGGACTAAGGAGTGGGTCCTTAACCTCAGTGGGAGTGATGACTTAAGAGTAACAGGGTACAACGATGCGAGCTTTCAGACCGACAGAGATAATTTCCGCTCTCAGTGGGGCTGGGTGTTTACCCTGAATGGAGGAGCAGTGACATGAAAAAGTTCCAAGCAAGAGACTGTAGCTGATTCAACGTGTGAGTCAGAGTACATATCAGCAAGCGAAGAAGTGAATGAGGCGATATGGTTGAAAAACTTCATCGGAGACCTTGGAGTTATTCCATCCATAAAGGAGCCTGTGGAAATTTTCTGCGATAATGAAGGGGTGGTTGCCTTCACCAAGGAACCAAGAGATCATGGAAGATCCAGACATATCGACAGAAAGTACCACTTCATAAGACATCAAGTAGAAGAAGGGCACCTCGTGGTAAACAGGATATCGTTAGAGGACAACCCAGCAGATCCCCTCATAAAGGGACTGACTAGGGTTAAGCACTTGCAGCATGCGAGAGGCATTGGGATAAAGTACGATATTAGTTATAGTGATTAGATAAACCGAAACTTGTAATAGCTAAATTGTAATTGACATTTGATGATGAATAAAAGGAGTTTTATTTATAAGTAAAGTTACTATCTTGTGTCAATTATTTACTATTGTTTCACTTTGCATGTTTTGACTTCCAGAATAAATAAAATTTATTAAAACTATCCACAGTCGCTCATACTTTGGAAGTAGGTATGAAAGAAGATTGTCATTAGTTGGCTTGTAGGATTGTCTAAGGAGTTAGGCATTGCAACAGGTTTGCTACACCATTCTTGAGTACTTGTGAAATAAGAGTTGAGTATTGGATCAACCCGCACTCACTTGTACCACTTCATGGAATTTATCACGAGTGATCGTGAGACGATAATATCATATATATATATATATATATATATATATATATATATATATATATGTCTTCAAACCTAGATATATGAGTTGTTGACTATGAGTTAGTCATGCATTGATGGTACGAAAACGCATCAGTAAATGGATGTTATAAAACGTATCGTTGTGCATGATTTAATGAGTAGTTAGTACAAGAATATAATGTCGAAGTTTATCTGTTCCTTTTATCCTAAGAGGATTAAAAGCGATATCTTGGGCCCCTCGATGATTCTGTTTTGACTTATGTGCCAGGCCCGGTCAGAACTAAATTGATGTGTTCAATTATGTTCTATGTCAGACAAATCGGAAATCAGGAAACAAACTGCTGGACAATAATTATGACATTCTTCCATGTATTTTTCCAGCTGATATATTGATAACAGAGCAGTATATGATCCCTTATCTAAAGGATACGTCACTGACTGGGTCAGAGTTGACAGCGGCTTTTGGAAGCTTACGATTGCTAAGTCGGATCCTGAAGTCACATAGGCAACTATAGTTATTAGACATATCCAAGTGGGAGACTGTTGGATTTGGTGTCTAAGCCCATAACTATAACTAGTATGTAATTGACCAGATAGTAGCATGGTCCTTTTGGGTGGCCTTCACCAGTGCAATTTGATAGGATGGTTTTATGAGAATAAGGTTATTTCCGATTTATTAATATATTATAAGTATAATATATTAATATGTTATTTAATTAGTATTGTCCAAAAATTAATTTGGAATTAATTTTTTGGTCAAAAGAGACTAATTAAATATGGAGGGATTGATTATGTAAATCAATGATACTTATAGTATGGGCTAAGTGATCCATGATTATGTAAGTGGGCTAAACCAATAATATAACCCATGGATAGTCCATGGAGGTTAAACCAATGGATAATAGGAATTTGGAAAGTCATGGATCATTAGGGTTTACAAAGTGTAACCCTAGCGCTTGCCACAACTATAAATAGCCCCCTCCATGCTCCAAAATCGGTTGCACATTCAAAAATTCTCTTAGAACCTCCTTTGCATATTGGTGTTTGTGAACCATTAGAGGCATCACACTTGAGGTGCTTAAGTTTCCAAAGGTCAAGAACTCTACCCTACTCAAGAGGTATGTATCCTAACTATGTTTTGATTATATATAGCTTCAATTGTATGCTACCTAGGGTGAATGCTTTGGAAAAAGAAAATACATGTATAATTAGAGAAAACATAGATCCGAAGCATTTAGGGTTGCATGTGCACTTAGGAAATGTTATAGTGCTCAAAACCCAACATTACTTCCAAAGTATGATTCACTGTGGATGTTTGAATAATCTTATTATTCGGGAAGTAAAACATGCGAAGTGAAACACAAGAATAATCTAATCCAATATGGTCTCAACACTTTTGAATATAAATAAAACACTTATTATTTAATCACCATATTGATTACACATTATTCATTGTATAATGTTTCGACTAATCAACTTAATACATGAATTAAAACAATAGTTATCCCATGCTCCAAGCATGTACACTATGTTTACCTATGGTCCTTACTTTGTGAAATAGATCAATTGAACACATTTCCAATGATGCTCATTTCACAATTCCAAATCTGTATCATAAGTGTAAGAAAACCAAATTCTTCCACTATTAGAATGTGTTACATTCTAAGCTATCATGCAATGATCATTTTATAATGTCTAGGCACCAAAGTCACAGAGACTTTTCCAATTACAAAACATTCAATAGGACATTGATAAAACACAATTCCATAGATATGAAGTCTCATATTCAAAGTACATTCCTTTGAACATCCCTCTTGCATAAAATTTTCTTCACATAGATTCTTAATATTCAACTCCCATTATGGAAACATTTCCATATTTGTCATATGACAATTCATTATTAATAGAATCCCATCCATTATGTCAATATGGTTCATCCATTACTATACTTCCAACTGCCCACATGCGACCAAACTTTAGCGAACCTTAGATCGTCATTGACAGTTGTTTAATTACTGCAGTCATATCTGGTTCTGGTCCTTTCCCCTATTAATGCCCTAGGCATTTGGAAAATCAGAACATACGAATATTATAACATATGCAATCGATCCTATACCCGAAGCATATGGGATACGATTCATAATAAATATATGATACTTTACCAATCTCTCGTTATAATATTTCCATATATGGAATTTCCAACGTTGAAACATTTCAACTTGTTATTCGTATATGCTCATGACTAAGTTCGATTAATACTTCAATCTAAACTTTTAGATACGAAATAAAGTATAAGTATCCTCTCCCTTACAATAGCAAAACAACTTTTCACAAATCAAAACTTTGTTTCGTATAAATAGCATTGCTAACTCGCAACACCTATCATAATAATTATGCTCCCACTAGCACAATAATTATGTCCTTACTAGCATAACACTTATGCTCCCACTAGCTTTGACATGTACCCAGAAATCAGGTGGACTTCTAGAAATCAATAATTATTGACTTTCTTACCAATGTTCACATTTGTGATACAAGATACTTCGATAAGACTTTATCTAGGCTTCTCAAACTCATACACCTTTCGTTAGATAGCTCATATGTGTGTCTAAACTATTTCAGAAATTACAACAGTAAGTCCCAAATGTTCAGACTATTCGCCATTTCTCACAATCCTTTTATGAAGTGGAGAAAAACCTTTGCCACTTAGATTTTATGGCGTATGTATTCCTATCCATGTGAATTTGTCATAACCATAATCACAAGACATGGTTTGTGACAAATACAAACTGATATGGACTAAACTAGTTCAATCTTAATTTCTTGTCACTTAGTAGTACAGGGCCTACCATTACTTTCAGGTTGTTCAGCAGCTCACCTATACGGGTCAATATACTTTCATTGATTAAGGTGCTTTGCCTTGTGCAATCAAATGAGAACTCATAGAACTCACATGCATAGTCAACATGAATGGGCACAAAAACAAGAATGTGTCAAAACGATAGGTTACAAACCTCAAGTCGTGTGCCAGTGATGAACAATAGGTTTATTCTTGATTAGTTCTTGAAACTTTTAAAGACCTTTAAGACTCCCACTGACCTCTTAACATATAAGACTCTCTGTCAAGAAACGTTCCTCGATAAACAAATATTCAAGTGTTAGTACGGATTTTTATCAGAAAAAACACTTCATATAATTGGTATTAGTTGGTCTTTGTCTTATCCAAGACATCACAACTACCAATCTCAAATGTGCAAGAGTAAGAAACATTTCTAATCCAAATTTCATGAGGTGTTATAATCCTACTTTAGATATCTCACTCAAGGCGCAATCTTGGAGTATGACTCTAAGACTTGATTTTGAAACGAAGTATGACTCACCCTTTTTTTATTCAACCATTTCAACAATTCTCGATTCCTCTTCTTAGCCATACAAATGTACTAAGGTGTCCTTAGAGGATCAATTGTGACATGGTTTCATAATCACTAAGATGATCATAAAACACGATACACAAGTACTCTCCTTTCATTTCAGATTGGAGAAACTTTTATCTTTCTGCCTAATTGATTCTTCTTATTTGTTATGCTATACATTGAAACTTTTTCAATGATTCAAAATCACACTTAATCTTGTAAGAATAACCATATTTACTAAACTTTTACTAAATCATGATGAATAGTCTTATCGTTCTTTGTGGCGGACTTGACCAGTGCATATCAATGTGTACCAGATCCTTCAGTCCTTCACTTGACTCACATCTACATGTGAACAAGGAATTAGTCTTAATTTCCCAAAGATGAAAACTCTCATTCATCACACAATACAAGTCGTATGATTCCAAGTTTCTGTCCAATTGAAACTTGGGTGATGAGAATCTTTCCTTATTTGGTAAATTTCTGACACTTCCACAAACAATATTACTAAGAATCAAATCCATCTTCAATATTCCTAAATATATATAAACACCAGTTTTCACAAATACCATTGCAAGGAAATATAAATAAAACAAAATCAAAACTTTTTCTTTATTTATAAAAATGCAGAAAACTTGTCCTTACAACGCAAGTACAAATGAAAACTATGTCACTAAATATTCCTAAGCAATCTATCATAACTCCTAAGCAACAACTCAAATATCTGATCATCGAACCATGCGATCGAAATCCATCTCTTGGCGATCAAATTCAACTCACTCTTCCTTTAAGCTTCATTTCTCTTTTCCGATCCTACAAAACATCAAAATGCAATCTTATCACATCATATATTAAGAATCTACAAATAGGAACTTAATAGAGTTAGATAGTGGACTTACCTGAAGCAGAGTCATACATTTTGACTTTACCATCATTGCGATCTTTCAGGCAGATATTGTTGGATTAGGTGTCTGAGCCCATAACTATAATTGGTATGTACTTGACCCAATAGTAGCATGGTCCATTTGGGTTGCATTCACCGGAGCAATTTGATAGGAAGGATATTTGAGAAAGAGGTTATTTGTGATTTATTAATATATTATAAGTATAATATATTAATTAAGAAATCATATTATTTAATTGGTATTGATCAGCAATTAATTTGGAATTAATTTAAGGATCAAAAGGGACTAATTAAATTAATGGGGACTGATTATATAAATCAGTGATACATATAGTTTGGGCTAATGATCCATGATTTATTAGTAATGAGCTAAGCTTATGTGAGAGTCTATGAAGTGTTAGTCTAAATGAGTTATTAGATTAAAAGCCTAAGTGAATGAATTTTGGTTTACAAGTGACCCTTGGAATTCTACACTATATATGTAACCCCTAAGCCCCTAAAATCGATACAAGTATTCTAAGAAGAGTATAGACGATTTTCGTGCCTCCTAAAACCTCTCTCATAATCCTTCATTTGTTCTTGGTGTTTTGTGACTTATTTGATGCATCAGATTTGAGGTGCTAAGGTCTTGTAAGGTCAAGTTCTACAAGCTACAACAAAGAGGTAATCATCTAGCATGTCTTTTGTTTCAAATATCAATGTTGTATGCTAGTTAGGCTTCATGCTTTGGAAAATGAAAATTGCATGTATAACTAGAGAAAACTTAGAACCCAAGCAATAGGGTTGTATGTGCACCATAGGGATGTTATATTGCTCAAAACCCATCAGTGGTATCAGAGCCAAGGGTGTTTTATGTTATATTGATGCATTGGTTAATTGTTCAAAGTTGAAGCAAATTGAAATCTACACTCTGACTGCTGGACTCGTCGAGTCCTATGAAGAACTCGATGAGTGCATGATGAACTCAACGAGTCCATTGCCAGACTCGACGAGTTGGACAGTCTGTTGGCAGATTTTCGGGTTTTTTTGGCCTGAATTGGATTAGGATCTGTAGTGACATAAGAACATGGTTTGGCATGCGGAATTAAACATTGCACAATGAACATGGTGATTTGGGTGTTTAAGAGATGTATTGATTATGTATGGTGTTACACAATCTAGACTACATAAATAACACACACTTACACACTCACTTTTACATCTCTCAAGCACCCAAATCACCATGTTCATTGTGCAATCTTTAATTCCGCATGCCAAACCATGTTCTTATGTCACTACAATTGGTATCAGAGCGAGTCTTCAAGATCAAGCTGATTTTTGAAGAACGATCCTCGGTTTGGCAACTTTTGTCGCAATTTGAGCAATTTTGGTGAGTCTCTCTCTATGATCTCTCTTAATTTCATCGAATCGTGCGTTGCGTTTTTTATTTTTGATCGTTTGACTCATTGGATCAAATTTTTCTTGAAAAACCCCATTGATGATCCAATAATTTCTTTTTAAGATCAAATTCAATCTAAAACAAAAATCAAGGATCTGTTACTGTTCATGTCCGAGTTTTAAAGCCCAATAAAAAATCAAAATTCGATTACTGTTCAAGATCCATTCCAAGCCCACTTTCATTATATAATCAATCTGATTCATCGAAATCTAATCCATCAGATTCTTTCTAATCGTGATACGTGTTGATGTTCTTCATCATATTCAATTGTTCGATTGTTTTTTTTCTTTGAATCTGAATAAATTCGTGCATATGAATTTCATGTATCTTTTGATTACCGAGAACAATAACTTGATTTTCACATTTGAATCATATATCGTGTTCTTCATCTGATCATTTTGATCTTTAGATTCTCTTATTCATGTTAATCCGATCAATTTCTTGATCTTGTATGTTCGAATCTTATTTTTGATCATCGATTTGAAGATTTTATGAAATTTGGTTGATGGATTGATGAAGAATATTCAAGAACAGATGAATAATAATGTCAAACCAAAAAGTCAACATCCGTGATCTTTGATGTTGAACATTCGATGCTTGGGTTGATTGATTTCAAAGTTAGTTGTTGGATGATTTTGGTATGATCGATGTCGATGATTGATGAATTGAATGGATAATTGACTTTTGAAAGTCAAAGAACTTTTGAGGATGAACAGCTATTGCTTTGATTTCGTTCTTGATTGAGGTTAAAAATTAGAAGGTTTGGTAATGGTGAAAGGATTCGAACACTATTGGAAGTCAATTATGTGAATAGACTTAACAAAATCGATTTTGATGTCAAGGTTTGAAGGAAACAGCGAAGAACGAAGCTAGAGTCGATTTGTGCTCAACAGGAATCAGGTTCGCTGGTCCGTGTATGATTGTGAACAAAATCATTTTTGTGTTGTTTTGTTGATTGATGATGTATAAAACTGAAGAACGAAGGCTTTGATGATCCAGGACTAACGAAAATTTTGGAGTCGTTGACTGCTTTGGGTTGAAATCAATTGGATTTAGTGTTGATTTTTAGAAATCGATGATTTGGCTTGGTATCATCATGATTTCGAATGTTTGGGTTATGGATTGATTTAGAGGAAAAGTAACGAAGCCTTGAAGCTTTTGGAGTTCATGTGTTTGTTCTTGATGATTGATAATTTTGATTTGGAAAGAATTTGGGGTTAATGTACGAAGGGTCCCTGTGTTTGGATTTTGAAGATACGATGGATCGATTTTTGATGTTGGTATGTTGATTCTACAGTCAATTCAGAGGTTGGTTGATTAAGAGGTTACTGTTAACTGGATAAGGCTTCGTATGCTTCGTATGCTGAGAATTTTTCGTTTGATTGGGAAGATGAAGTTTCATACGAAGAGGAGAGAGAAAATGGGCGGATGAAATTTCGTACGAAGGGTGTCAAGATTTCGTACGAAGAGTTGAAATTTCGTGTGTTTCGAAAAAGAAACCAAAAGTTATGAAAATGGCCCCTAAACTTTGGACAGTTTAACATCTTTTCTAAACTTTTGTATGAATAGACAAGGCTTCGTATGATTAACCAACATTTCGTATGATTTGGTCAAATGACACATTTTCGAAAACAGCCCCTGTACCTTCGAATATTTGACACTTCAAAAATTAACCCAAGTTTCGAATGTTTGACACTTTTCACCCAAATTCGAAATTTTTTGAAGCTTCGTATGTTTGGGGTGATTCTTCGTATGTTTGGAGAACAAAGGGCAGAATTGTCGAAAATAGTCCCTGAGGTTTCGAACATTTGGCGGTTCATACCCAAATTCGAAAATGGACTGTTTTTGCTGAGAAATTGAAGAAAATACAATTCAGGCCCCTGAAGTTTGTACAAATTGACGCTTTCTACCCAGTTTCGATAAAGGGGGAGAGTTTTGCATATTTTGCTGTTTTGGGCGCACCGGGTCACTGCAGAATTTTGAAATTGACAATTTCTACCCATTTTTGAGAAATTTTGTCAAAGGCGATCCGTGAATGAAGCTAAAAATTGAATATTTTTTTGGGTTTTCCGGATTGAAGCACAAAGTTTATGCCACATGTTAAGGGGGAGTTTGACACGAAAAATTTCGAATAGAGCACGTTCTCTTTCCTTGAAGGTTTTATAATCAATTTTCGATTATAAAAAGGGGGAGAAATTTATATGGAAATTCGAACTTGAATTTTTCATATTACGCGGATTTGAAGACCGGAGTGATCGTGAAGTTTTGAAGCTTACGAAATAATGCAATTGGATGTTCGGAAGTGATGTATTCGAAATGGGTTTGGTTTTATTGAAGATTTTTGGGATGTGTTTTTATGCTCAACTTTTGGGTGATCGATTTGGAGTTTGAGAAGCTCATGATCATTCGTTGATGCTCGATTTGTATGGTCTCACATCCTAGAGCTCAAATTGAAGAATAATGGAAGAATTAAATATTAAAGTTTGTTTCGACATGTGTCACCCTTGAGGCTCGGATCGTGTAGTTGCTCGATTTTGGAAGATTTGAAGTGGGTCATTTATTCCTAACTTTGAGGGGGAGAATGTTGGGGTACAAAGTTATTCATGATTGACTTTGTAAATGTTTGACTTTTGTAAAACCCAATTGCATATGGTGCATTAGCCTTTAGACCCATGTGTTAGTGAGAGTGAGAGAGAGACATGTAAACACCTCTATATAAGGTGGGTTTAGTCCACTTGTAGAGGTGTGCTTGAGAGATGTAAAAGTGAGTGTGTAAGTGTGTGTTATTTATGTAGTCTAGATCTAGATCCTTTTTGTGTAACACCATACATAATCAATACATCTCTTAAACACCCAAATTACCATGTTCATTGTGCAATATTTAATTCCGCATGCCAAACCATGTTCTTATGTCACTACAGGATCATTACTACAAACTCTTTTGTATCATAAAATCCATTTTTTCTGATATGGGAGTGATTATCCTCATCCAATTAAGAGATAATTGCCAAATTTTAAGATAATTACTAGATTTTATGATAATCTAATTATTTGTATTATTCTTGAAATTATCTTGCTATATGAGTTGAATTAGATCAAATTGGTAAATGATAAAAATATATGATTATTTTACTTGTTTAAAATTTGATCTAAATGGCTTTGAAGAGTTACAAAACTTGCCATCAAGTTTTGGAATTTAAAAGGTCTTGAAGAGTTACAAAACTTGCCATCAAGTTTTTGAATCCAAAAGGTTTTGAAGAGTTTCAAAGCTTGCCCTCAAGTTTTGGAATTTGAAAAGTCTCTTTTATGAAACATTAAATTCTAAGCCCTAGAACTTTAAAATTTTAAAATTCAACCCTTATACTATTATAATATTAAAGGATTAATACTTATATATATGTATAAGACAAGTCAGTCTTACCGTTAGTAGGCCTCATTCACGAAGCTGTTTTATAAGGGGGTATAAGGAAATTGCCTATAAAATGGCGATTGAATGGGTGTCCACTCTCACCCACCGCTTCCTGGACTGGTGGAGGGTCGTTAGCCGAACGGGTAGGATAGTACATTAATACTCATTAAAAAGTATAATGATAATTATAAAAGTAACTAAATGTTTTTATAAAATCCCAATCTTAGTTACTTTAGTAAAAATGTGAAATTGGTGCTATTCCATGAAATTGCACTTTGCAACTTACCAAGTCGTTAGTGGAGTGTGTGTGATTAACTGACACACTTACTTGGACTAGCAAGGGTGGTAAAGGGTAGCTTGATGTTTGTCATAGATCAATGGAGCGTGTGTGGTTAACCGGCACATTGATTAGGTGATAAATGACATCAAGAGTACCAAGCACATTTGCATGGTTATTCACACCTTCTTTGTCATCCTCGGTATACCAGTCACAAACTTGAAGGGCATAATCGAGATTTAAACAAGACATTGAAAAGTTCAATGAATCTCAAAAGTATCTAGGAATTTCAATTCATTTAAAACTTAATCCTAAATTTCATTTTTCATGGTGGAAATTGGTAAATTGTCATTTACCTACCTTCAAATAGTTTGCAATTGGATTACGACATCCCTCTTCCGAATTGTGAAATATTGTGTTGGGTCCTAGCCTTAATATTTCATTTGCGTGTTATATTAAGGATTCTTATCTAATCAAAAACTTTATCTTTCTTTTCAAATGTCTACCCCAAACGTTGTTGGCTCCAACCCTTCCCACTCTTTCTCCCTCATGAACTTATGTGGGAGGGTGATTTTCGATGGTTCGAATTTCAATGACTGGATTCGAAAGATATGGATGGTCACTCGTTACGAGGATAAGGAATATGTCCTTGATAAAGAGCTAAAGGAGGTTGATGAAGGAACTGCTACTCCTGAAGAAATTTTTGAATATAGGGCTCATGAGAAGGACGCAATAAAGGTGTCGTGCTTCATGCTTGCCACTATGACAGATGAACTCCAAAAGTCCTATGAGGACTACTATCCTTTCGAGATACACCAAGACTTGATGGAAAGGTACCATCAAAGTGCTCGACAGGAAAGGTATGAAATCATTTCCTCCGTCATAACAACAAAAATGAAGGATGGAGAGTCTATCATGGCCCACTTAGAAAAATGCAAAGGTTTGTGGATCGCTTGCTGAACTTGAGTGTCAACTTTGATGAAGAGTTGGCTATTGACATTATCCTACACTCTTTGCATCCTTCTTATGATCAATTTAAAATGACTTATCATATGAACAAAGAGGAAGTCACTCTACGCAAGCTTCAAGGCCTACTGAGAACAACTGAAAGTAGTTTAAAAGGCAAGTCTGTTGTACCCACTCCTACTGTTGCTGCCCATGTCCTGGCAATTAGACATGGGAAAGGGAAGAAGAGGAAGGCTCCTTCTAAGATCCACAAGGGAAATTCCCATGATGGATCCTCTTCTAGTGGAACCAAAGGTGGTTCTACTACCCCCTCTTCCAATCCTAAAGAAGCAGAGTGCTTCTACTGTCATGAAAAAGGGCATTGGAAACGAAGCTGCCCCAAATACTTGCAAGACATCAAGGATGGGAAGATAAAGCCCACCTTTGCAGGTATTTATACTATTCTATCTAATAACTCATCACATGCTAATTCTTGGGTCCTGGATATAGGATGTGGTTTTCACATTTGTTATGATTTACAGGGTCTAAAAAGAAGTAGGGATGTGGAGCACGGGAAGATGAACCTGATCATGGGGAATAGGAAAGTGTCGCATGTCACCAAGATTGGAGTTTATTCTTTATTGCTTAGTAGTGGGTTAGATTTAGATTTGAATAATTGTTGCTACTCGTCAGATATGGTGAGAAACATTATTTCTTTTCATGATTTGTATAAACAAGGTTTAGATTTTCATTTAATAATGAAATTGGTTCTATTAATGCCTTTTCTAATGGTAAATTTTATTTTGAAGCATTGCCTTGTAATGGTATATATGAAGCTGTGATGGTTGTAGACAACTTAGGAAATAATGTATTGCATATTGATTCGTCCAATGGTTTGGACAAGGCATGCTTGTGGCATTGTCGTGTGGCACCCAAATTTTGCAAAAAATTTTAAACTTTTAAAACCCATCTTAAATTAAATTAAAACAACTGAAATAGTCATAACATAATCCATAAACTTAACAATCATATAAAATAAGTGCGGAAGTAATAATAATAATAAGGTCCCAACAAAAATAACTAGTAGCGATTTCCCGGTGCTCCATGTCAAGCCTTAACCTCTTTAATCTTAACACCTGAAAAGTTATAAGGGAAACCGTAAGCACAAAGCTTAGTGAATTCAAACACGTACATTGTACTACTATTCATATTTACAAACCCTAATCCATTTTCCAATTATAATTACATGATAAGGGCAAAGAACGGATCGATGCCTATAATACAAGAAGGACTTGTAGGTTTGAACCGCACCGGGAAGATCCCGTATCATTTGGCCCTAATCACCGCACCTCACGATGAGTAGTACGTTGGTGATATTACCTACCCACCGCACCGGTAAATCCGTATCGTTTGGTGGTGTCCCCATATCCATAATTAGTTACATACAATGCACATGTACGAATTAAAACAATGGTTATATAGCATGCCTTTATAATAAATTCAAATAATCACACACGAGCTAACTAGCAAATGCAAACATCAATACAACGGTGTGAGAGAACTCACCTTGAGTGAGTAGTAAGGATAGATAACAATCAAATAATGCTACCAAGCTTGAGCAAACTTCAAAACCTCACCTAAGAAGGACTAAAGGTTAGAAAGGAGAAGTAATGAAGCTATGAGTTGAGAAAAGAGTAATCACAGCAAGGTCTCTAAAACAGACCTGCTGTTCAAAACAGATTTACTCCAAAATCTAAAACTGAAACATAGCTTTAACTAAATTTTATAGGAAACTATGATTGTTCAGGATTCCAACACTATAAAGAACTCCTTCTAACTCCAAAGGATGAATTAAATGTGAATTGTATAAAAAGGTGTATCACTGCTGTCTCCAACAGGACATTCAAGTGATGTTGGCCAATTCTACCCAACTTTTGAGTAGAGTTCGTCCAAACCAAAATTCAGAGAAGTAAAGGACATACAAATGAAAGTCTCAGAGTTGGAATTGAATGAAAAGTATTTCCCAAGCTCCGGATATAAAATTCACATTGTGGACAATCACAGCACTAGTAAAAGCTAGTGACTGCCCACTGATCTGGAGTGTGGATCCATTCTAACCAATTTATAATTGGAAATAACACCCCATCTGCTTCGGATATTAAATTCATAATATAGGTAACATATAGAAACTTGGAATCACTCATGATCCTTTTCCAAGCCTTAGAAATGATGAAAACAAAATGACGTAGCAGAACAGACCCGGATCAGACCTAACAGAAAAGATGCCATTCTTGTCCATAGATAAAGTCCTTCTCAGTGAGGTTGGCCTCGTTAAGAAACTTAGCCAACTCAATTCTTGAACTTTGGGCACTGCTTTGGGGTCTGTTTGACTTCTAGAGCTCAAGATATGATTTTTCCAAAATGACTACAGATCTGATGGAAAGCAGAGTTGTAGCCACCCGTGATTCCTTTTTGGGTTATCCATCCTTCTCCCTTTGAAACACATTTTAAGATGTGTTCATCATCCCGATTCAGTCCCCATGATCATGGTGGTACTAAAAAGGGTTAGGGATCATTAGGACTTCATTTAGCCACAAGAATGTAATAATAATCAACATGAAAATAAACATAAAGCACATAAGATCACCATTCTCCCTTTTAAGGTTTCCATGATCTTTTGCAAAATGTAATCACCTAGATCCATCATCCACCATATATGGGGTGAAGATAGGATCTTGAGATGATGTATAACATACAATACTTTGCAAATAACGAAAGAGATACAAATCAAATAAGAAGGAGTAGAAGTGAAGATGAAATCATAAAACTAGAGCAAGGTTATGAATCAAGTTGTAAGAAATGATAAGGAGGTTCATACCAATACGAATCAAGGCTGGAAATGAACAAGAATTAAGCTCCAAACAACAGCCCCTTGGCTGCTCTTGATCCCAAAGAGAGAGAGAAGGACGGCGTGAGGGGGGGGGGAGAGAGAGAGAGAGAGAGAGAGAGAGAGAGAGGGTAGGGTTTAGAGTGTTTTTCTTGTGTGTGTTCCAAATGACTCAATTAACACGTTAAATACTATTAACTAGATGGATTTTGCAAATAGGCCCATAGCCCATGGAATTCAATAAAAGGAGTTTACAAGATGATCAAAAGAGTCCAATAACATCAGAAAATCAGACCTTGGTTAAATAAATTAACCCAAGGTTACAAGAATAATTAAATTAAAATAACTAAATGTACCGAGAAAAACCGGGGCGTTACAACTCTCCCCCACTAAGAACGGACTTCATCCTCGAAGTCAACGCCTAAAAACAGATCCGGATAATGAGCCCTCATCTCGCCTTCCGGTTCCCTAGTCCATTCCGAACCCTTCCTATGTTTCCACTGCACCTTAACCAGGTTTATAGTCTTGTTGTGGAGAGCTTTCGTCTTTCGTTCTAAAATAGTGATTGGTTTCTCAACATAATTGAGACGCTCGTCAATCTGTATGTCCTCCAGTGGTATCACAGCGGTCTCATCAACAACACATTTTCGTAACTGAGACACGTGGAACGTATTATGAATTAGACTAAGCTCGTCAAGAAGCTCTAAACGGTAAGCCACATTTCCAACTTGGGTTATGACCTTGTAGGGTCCAATGAATCGGGGTCCGAGCTTTCCCCACTTTCAAAATCGAATCACACCTTTCCAGGGGGAGACTTTGAGCAACACATAATCTCCTACCTGGAACTCAAGATCGGAGCGTATTTTGTCGGCATAACTTTTCTGACGACTCCTCGCTGTGACCAAATGATCCCGAATAACTTGGATTTTATCTGTAGTCCGTAGCACGATATCGGTACTCCCAAGTACCCTCTGCCCTACCTTGCCCCAACAAACGGGCGTCCTGCACTTTCTCCCATACAAGGATTCATACGGAGGCATCTTAATGCTCGAGCGATAGTTGTTGTTATAAGAAAACTCAGCTAGATGTAGAATGTCATCCTAACTACCCCCAAAATCAATCGCACATGCCCTAAGCATGTCCTCCAATGTCTGAATCGTCCGCTCACTCTGCCCGACTGTCTGCGGATGGAAGGTTGTGCTAAAATGTAATCGTGTGCCCAACTCTTTCCCAATCTTCTCACGCTTGATGTTTTCCTCCAGTATTGTCATCTTTTGGGCGTCACAGATCAGATCTAACAAAGACGACACCATCGTCATCCGGAGACACTTAGCTCGAATCGGTTCAGTAGATTGTTTACGACTGAGAGCATCAGCTACCACATTAGCTTTACCGGGGTGGTAGTGAATTTCACAATCATAATCTTTTACCACATCCAACCATCTGATATGCCTCATCTTCAAATCCCGCTGCTCGAACAAGTATTTCAGACTCTTATGGTCAGTGTATATGATACACTTCACTCCATAGAGATAGTGTCTCCAAATCTTAAGAGCGAAAACAACAGCCCCAAGCTCCAAATCATGAGTGGGGTAGTTCCGTTCGTGGGGTTTCAGATGTCGGGAGGCATAGGCTATCACCCTGTCTCGTTGCATTAACACGGCACCAAGACCCTGAAGCGATGCATCACAGTAAACCACCATATCCTCAACCCCATCAGGTAAGGCCAAAATCGGAGCATCACACAATCGCTTCCTCAGCTCATCAAATGCAAATTGTTGCTCCGGACCCCAAACGAATTTCACTGATTTCTTGGTCAATCGGGTGAGTGGAAAAGTGATATTAGAGAAATTTTCAATGAACCTACGGTAATAACCGGCTACACCCAAGAAACTGCGAATTTCAGAAGATGTTTTTTGAATCTCCCATTGTTTAACCGCATCAACCTTGGCTTGATCGACCTTAATACCGTGTTTTTTTACCACATGCCCCAAGAACTGAACTTCTTCTAACCAAAATTCACATTTTGAGAATTTAGCATAAAGCCTTTCTCTTTCCAGAGTTTCCAGAATCTCCCGAAGGTGTTGCTCATGCTCCTCTTTGGTCATAGAATATACCAAGATATCATCAATGAACACTATGAGCGAACGGTCAAGCATCGGGTTACACATCCGGTTCATGAGATCCATAAACGCTGCGGGTGCATTGGTGAGCCCAAAAGGCATCACCACGAACTCAAAATGCCCATAACGAGTACGGAATGTTGTTTTCTCAATGTCTTCTTCACGAACCCGTATCTGATGGTAACCGGAAAGTAAATCAATCTTGGAGAACCAAGACGCTCCCTGAATCTGATCGAAAAGATCGTCAATACGTGGCAACGGGTACCTATTCTTTACCGTGTGCTTGTTTAGCTCCCTATAATCAATACACATTCGTTGGGATCCATCTTTCTTCTTCCCAAAGAGAATAAGAGCACCCCATGGCGAGCAGCTTGGCCTTATAAACCCTTTATCACTTAGTTCTTGAAGTTGATCTTGGAGCTCTTTCATTTCAGGTGGTGCCAAGCGGTAAGTAGATTTAGCTACCGGAGTCACACCCGGCACCAAATCAATGAGAAACTCCACTTGCCGAATAGGTGGCAAACCAGGGAGTTCCTCTGGAAAGACATCGATGAAGCCGGAAATGATAGGAACGTCGTCTAGTGCTATAGCAGAAGAGCAAGAAGCCATGGCCAGGCGGGGAATGTCCCCCTGAATAATAAGTTATCCACCTCTAGGGTTTTGAACATGAACCTGCTTCTTACGACAATGGATGTCCGCATCAAACGCATCAAGCAAATCCATGCCTACGATAATGCAGAGCTCTCGCATCGCAATAGGGATAAGATCAATGGGGAATTCAACTCCAGAAAAATCGAGAGTTCAACCCCGATAAACATCGGTGACATAAATAGTGCGGTTGTCGGCAACTTCGACAACCATTGGGCGAGCCAATTTTCCGATACTACGCCCCAAATGATTAATAAACATGCGAGATACAAAAGAATGGGTAGCACCGCTATCAAACATAACAGCGGCGGGCTCGGAATCTAGCAAATAAGTGCCTGATTCACCACATACAATCATGTAAACAATTCTAACTACCATCTATTAAATAATGCAAGGGTGGGGAGAAAGGAAAAAGAAATTTACCTGCCACTGTCCCTGTAATCACCGGCTCCTCCGCAGTCATCTAGTGAGCACGACCTCGTGTCACCATAGTGGGTCCCTTAGAGGACGATGCAATTGCGGGATTTGTACCCCCATCTCCTTTACCAATCTTCAACTTCGGGCATTCGGGCTTCTTGTGTCCCGTCTCATTGCAGTGATAGCAGACGGGAACTGCAGAAGTAATTTGAGGTACTGCACTCGCAGGGGGAGCCCTACAATTCTTCCAATGATGCCCTAGCTTTTTGCAGTTGTAGCATATCAATGGATTTTTCTCGCCCTGACCTGAAGATGGCATGTACTCATACCTTGACTTACCACCCTGCTTTTTCTTTTTCTGGTCATCTCCGGATGTCTTGGAAGAGGTATCATTGGCCTTCCTCTTGGATTGGGTCTGCAACTCGATTTCCCTCCTCCTCGCTGCATCCATGATTGCGGATAAAGTTGGGAACTCCTGCATGCTAACGAATTCCCGAATCTCGGTACGTAGGATGACCGTTTACCGGCTGACCAACCAGGCCCCGTTCCCAGCAAACGAGGGGCAAAAAGATAGCATCTCCAAGAACTTGGCGTTCAGGTTGCTAACGGACTTGGTAGTCTGCTGTAAGGCCATGAACTCCTGCTGCATCCGCTGCTGCTCCACCTTAGGCACATATTGTGCCTCGAACCTCTCCACAAATTGGGCCCAAGACATGGCCCTCACTTCTTCTTCGTTCAATCGAGCGGTGATGGTGTTCCACCATGTCTTTCCCCTTTTTCGCAGCTGATTCATGGCGATCACTACTTTGTACTGGTTCGGACACCCAACAGTCATGAAGGCGCCCTCAACATCTGACACCCAGTGCTTAGCAGCAACTGGGTCAGATTCACCATTCCAAAGAGGAGGGCTACACTTGCTGAACTTCTCGAAGTAATATGCCGAATCCCGAACAGGCGGAGCCGGTAACGCTCCCCCGGGAATAGCCACGAGGCGCTCATCCAGAAGAGCACCGACTTTGTTGATTATGTCGTTGGTCACACCCGGGATTATTTCGTTGAAAGCGTTATTGAATTCCTCAACGACAATATCCCTAACTTGCTCCATTTGGAGCTGATTAAGTCGAACAGGCGGAGCCATCTATATCCGCAGAAAAAGGGAAATATTAGAAATAATTCAGCCTAGATATTTCTAGGAAGACGAAACACTCAGCTTGCCAAAAAATTTTCAACCTTGCCCCGACCCGAAACCGGCACCCATGTTTCAAATAGTAGGGGCCCTTCTACTACCTTCCACACAAGTTCCAATTTCGCATTCGCGTCTAGTTTCAAAATTTCCAGTTCGCTCTAGCCGTTAATTTTACAACTCTCTCACATGTTAACACTAACTAAGTGTGTAATCTAACATTTTAAGGCTAGTAGAAGCCAATTCATAGTCAACAATTTAACATAAACATTTAACATAAGAAATAAGGCTTACTTGGCTGGCTGACTGGCACACCGCGACATCTTCCACTACTAGTCTTCAGAAGGTTTGAAAAATCTTTTAAAAAGAAAATAAACTCTTATAGAGCCTCCAATTTGAGTCTAGAACATCCACAAGAAAGCCTAGTTCCCTCAAACTGTGGCTCTGATACCAACTTGTGACACCCGAATTTTGCAAAAATTTAAACTTTTAAAACCCATCTTAAATTAAATTAAAACAACTGAAATAGTCATAACATAATCCATCAACTTAACAATCATATAAAATAAGTGCGGAAGTAATATTAATAATAAGGTCCCAACAAAAATAACTAGTAGCGATGTCCCAGTGCTCCATCTCAAGCCTTAGCCTCTTTAATCTTAACAACTGAAAAGTTATAAGGGAAACCGTAAGCACAAAGCTTAGTAAATTCAAACACAGACATTGTACTAACATTCATATTTACTAACCCTAATCCATTTTCCAATAATAATTATATGATAAGGGCAAAGAACGAATCAATGCCTATAATACAAGAAGGACTTGTAGGTTTGAACCGCACCGGGAAGATCCCGTATCATTTGGACCTAATCACCGCACTTCACGATGAGTATTACGTTGGTGATATTACCTACCCACCGCACCGGTAAATTCGTATCCTTTGGTGGTGTCCCCATATCCATAATTAGTTACATACAGTGCACATGTACGAATTAAAACAATGGTTATATAGCATGCCTTTATAATAAATTCAAATAATCACACACGTGCTAACTAGCAAACACAAACATCTATACAACGGTGTGAGAGAACTCACCTTGAGTGAGTAGTAAGGATAGCTAAAAATCAAATAATGCTACCAAGATTGAGCAAACTTCAAAACCTCACCTAAGAAGGACTAAAGGTTAGAAAGGAGAAGTAATAAAGCTATGAGTTGAGAAAAGAGTAATCATAGCAAGGTCTCTAAAACAGACCTGCTGTTCAAAACTGATTTACTCCAATATCTAAAACAGAAACATAGCTTTAACTAAATTTTATAAGAAACTATAATTGTTCAGAATTCCAGAACTATAAAGAACTCCTTCTAACTCCAAAGGATGAATTAAATGTGAATTTTACAAAAAAATGTGTATCACTGTTGTCTCCAACAGGACATTCAAGTGATGTTGGCCAATTCTACCCAACTTGTGAGTAGAATTCGTCCAAACCAAAATTCAGAGAAGTAAAGGATATACAAATGAAAGTCTCAGAGTTGGAATTGAATCAAAAGTATTTCCCAAGCTCCGGATATAAAATTCACATTGTGGACAATCACAGCACTAGTAAAAGCTGGTGACTGCCCACTGATCTGGAGTGTGGATCCATTCTAACCAATTTATAATTGGAAATAACACCCCATCTACTTCAGATATTAAATTCATAATATAGGTAACATATAGAAACTTGGAATCACTCAGGATCCTTTTCCAAGCCTTAGAAATGATGAAAAGAAAATGACATATCAGAACAGACCCGGATCAGACCTAACATCAAATATGCCATTCTTGCCCATAGATAAAGTCCTTATCAGTGAGGTTGGCCTCCTTAAGAAAGTTATCCAACTCAATTTGTGAACTTTGAGCACTGATTTGGGGTCCGTTTGAGTTCTAGAGCTCAAGATATGATTTTTACAAAATGACTACAGATCTGATGGAAAACAAAATTGTAGCCACCCGTGATTCCTTTTTAGCTTATCCATCCTTCTCCTTTTGAAACACATTTTAAGATGTGTTCATCATCCCGATTCAGTCCCCATGATCATGGTGGTACTAAAAAGGGTTAGGGATCATTAGGATTTCATTTAGCCACAAGAATGTAATAATAATCAACATGAAAATAAACATAAAACACATAAAATCACCATTCTCCCTTTTAGGGTTTCCATGATCTTTTGCAACATGTAATCACCTAGATCCATCATCCACCATATATGGGGTGAAGATAGGATCTTGAGATGATGTATAACATACAATTCTTTGCAAATAACAAAAGAGATACAAATCAAATAAGGAGTAGAAGTGAAGATGAAATCATAAAACTAGAACAAGGTTATGAATCAAGTTGTAAGAAATGATAAGGAGGTTCATACCAATACGAATCAAGGCTGGAAATGAACAAGAATTAAGCTCCAAAAACCAGCACCTTGGCTGCTCTTGATCCCAAAGAGAGAGAGAAGGACGGCGTGAGGGAGAGAGAGAGAGAGAGAGAGAGAGAGTAGGGTTTAGAGTGTTTTTCTTGTGTGTGTTCCAAATGACTCAACTAACACATTAAGTACTATTAACTAGATGGATTTTGCAAATAGGCCCATAGCCCATGGCTTCAATAAAAGGAGTTTACAAGATGATCAAAAGAGTCGAATAACATCAGAAAATCAGACGTTGGTTAAATAAATTAACCCAAGGTTACAAGAATAATTAAATTAAAATAACTAAACGTACCGAGAAAAACCGGGGTGTTACATGTCGTCTTGGACATGTCAACAAGAAGCGCGTAGCCCAACTCCAAAAGGATGGAGTGTTGGAGTCATAGCCCAACATTCAAATTTTGTTTACATGGAAAGATGAACAAGTCACCTTTCACTGGTACTTGTGAAAGAGGTGAGGGTTTGTTGGATCTCATACTCACCGATGTGTGTGGGCCCTTCAGATCCGCCACAAGGGATGCTAACCACTTCTATGTGACTTTTACCGATGATTATAGCAGATATGGGTATATCTACTTAATCAAGCATAAGTCAGAAACCTTTGAAAAGTTCAAAGAGTTTAAACAAGTGGAGAATCAGCTGGGCAGGAAGATATAGATGATCCGATCCGATCGAGGTGGTGATTATCTTAGTATTGAGTTCCACGACTATCTTAAGGAATGTGGAATTGTTTCACAATTGACACCACCTAGGACACTACAGCTTAATGGTGTGGCTGAGAGGTGCAATCGAACCTTGTTGGACATGGTTCATTCCATGATGAGTCGACCTTCGTTACCCATCTCATTCTGGGGGTATGTCTTAGAGACTGTCACGCATATCCTTAATCTAGTCCCAACTAAGAAGGTTGCCAAAACACCTCACGAAATGTGGACAGGGAAGGTTCCCTCATTGGCACATATCAAGGTTTGGGGTTGCGAGGCTTTCGTAATACGAGAGACTCACGACAAGCTCGAACCTCGTAGTGAGCATTGTATTTTCATCGGCTACCTACAGAAATCCCTTGGATATCCCTTCTATAGACTGAGTGACAATGTTGTCTTCGTTGCAAGGAGACGGGTTTTCTGCGAAGGAGAACTCATATGTCAAGAGGAAAGTGGGAGGCAAATTGACCTTGAAGAGCTTCAACAGTTAAGTGATCAAGGAACCTCAAACACTAGCACTCAACTTTAGGAGGAAACTCATGTTGAACTAGTTGACGAGTCCTTACCTCTGAGACATTGCAGTAGAGTTAGAATGGCACCTGTGTTTTAACGTTTCCATATTACTATAGATGGTGATACGTTTATCATTGATAGTACACTGGTAAATTTGGATGAGACTAATAACTACAAGGAAGCCATGGCGGGCCCCGATTCCACAAAATGGAAGGAGGCTATGGACAGCGAGATTCAGTCGATGTATGATAATCAAGTTTGGAACTTGGTTGAAAATGTACCGGGTCGCAAGACAGTCGGGTGCAAGTGGATCTTCAAGAAGAAGACCGGCATGTATGGGAAAGTACACACATATAAGGCGCGATTGGTTGCGAAGGGCTTTACTCAAACTCCTGGAGTTTACTATGGCGAGACCTTCTCACCAGTAGCGAAGATCAAATCTATAAGGGTTATGCTAGCCATAGCTGCATTTCATGATTATGAAATATGACAGATGGATGTCAAAACCGCTTTCCTTAATGAGAAGTTGGCTGAAGATGTTTACATGAGTAAGCCAAAGGGTTTCGTCAATGCAAAGTATCCTAATAGAGTGTGTAAGCTTGAGAAATCGATTTATGGATTGAAACAAGCACCTTGCAGATGGAATCTTTGTTTCGATGAGAAAGTCAAAGAATTTGGCTTTTCGAGAAGCGAGGATGAATCTTGCGTATATGTCAAAGCTAGTGAGAGTATAGTTAGTTTTCTAGTATTGTATGTAGACGACATACTTCTCATAGGAAACGACGTTCCAACCTTGTTGAAGGTTAAGTCCTGGCTTGGAAAGTGTTTTGCTATGAAGGACCTTGGAGAAACTGATTACATTCTAGGGATAAGGATATTAAGAAATAGGAGTAAAAGACTAATAGAACTTAGTCAAAGTGCCTACTTGGACAAGGTGTTGAAACGTTTCAGCATGGAGAATTCCAAGAAAGGAGAAGTGTCTATCCACAGCAATACCAAACTGAGTAAGACTAAGAGTCTGAGTACCGATGCCGAGATAGCAGAGATGAGCCGAGTACCATATGCTTCCGCAGTGCGTTCGATCATGTATGCTATGACATGCATTCGCCCTGATGTGGCTTTTTCTTTGTGCATGGTCAGTAGATATCAGAGAAATCCTGGTAGAGCTCACTAGACTGCGGTAAAGAACATTCTTAAGTACCTGCGGAGGACTAAGGACTGGGTCCTTACCCTCAGTGGGAGTGCTGACTTGATAGTGATTGGGTATAGTGAAGCCAGCTTTCAGACCGACAGAGATAATTTCTGCTCTCAGTCGGGCTGGGTATTTACCCTAAATGGAGGAGCAGTAACATGGAAAAGTTCAAAATATAAGACTATAACTGATTAAACATGCGAATCAGAGTACATGGCAGCAAGCAAAGCGTCGAAGGAGTAAATATGGCTGAAGAACTTCATCGGAGACATTGTAGTTGTACCAACTGTAAAGGAGCCTATGGAGATTTTCTGTGACAATAAGGGTGTGGTTGCCTTAACCAAGGAACCAAGATATCATGGTAGATCCAGGCACATCAACAGAAAATATCACTTCATAAGACATCAAGTAGAAGAAGGACTTCACGTAGTGAAGAGGGTATCGTCAAAAGAGAACCCAACAGATCCCCATACGAAGGGACTGAGTAGGGTTAAGCACTTGCAGCATGCTAGGAATATTGGACTAAAGGACGATATTAGTTTTAGTGATTAGATAATAGATAAAATATAATTGACATTTGATGATTAAATAACAGGAGTTTTATTTATGAGTAAAGTTACTATCTTGTGTCAATCGTTTACTATTGTTTCATTTTGCATGTTTTGACTTCCAGAATAATAAGATTATTGAAATTTTTCACAGTCGATCATACTTTGGAAGTAGGTTATGAAGTTAGACTGTCATGAATAGGTTTGTAGATTCTCTAAAGTGTTTAGACATTGCAAACGTTTGCTGCAACATTCATGAGTGCTCCTAAAATAAGATTTGAGTATTGGATTAAACCCACGCTCACATGAATCACTTCATGGAATTTATCACAAGTGATTGTGAGATAATAATATCGTACGATCTTCAAACCAAGACATATGAGTTGTTGATTACGAGTTGGTTGTGCATTGATAGTACAAAAACACATCAGTAACTTGATGTTATAAAACGTGATGTTGTGTATAATTTAACAAGTAATTAGTACAAGCATACAAGTCGAACTTTATCTGTTCCTTTTGTCCTAGGAGGATGAAAATCGATATCTTGGGCCCCTCGATGATTTTGTTTTGACTTATGTGTCGGGCCCAGTCAGGACTAAATTGATGTGTTCAATTAAGTTCTATGTCAAACAAATCAGAAATCGGGAAACAAACTGTTGGACAATGAGTATGACTTCATTCCATGTCTTTGTCCACATGATATCTTGAAGAACAGAGGAATATATGATCTCTTATCTAAAGGACGCGTTATTGATCATAGTTGACAGCGGCTTTTGAGAGCTACGATTGCTAGTCGGTTTTTGAAATCATACTTGCAGTTATAGTTATTAGACTTATCCAAGTGGGAGATTGTTGGATTAGGTGTCTAAGCCCATAACTATAATTGGTATGTACTTGACCCGATAGTAGCATGGTCCATTTGGGTTGCATTCACCGAAGCAATTTGATAGGAAGGGTATTTGAGAAAGAGGTTATTTGTGATTTATTAATATATTATAAGTATAATATATTAATTGAGAAATCATATTATTTAATTAGTATTGATCAAGAATTAATTTGGAATTAATTTAGTGATCAAAAGAGACTAATTAAATTAACAGGGTCTGATTATGTAAATCAGTGATACATATAGTTTGGGCTGATGATCCATGATTGATTAGTAATGGGCTAAGTTTATGTGAGAGTCCATGAAGTGTTAGTCCAAATGAGTTATTGGATTAAATGCCTAAGTGAATGAATTAGGGTTTACAAGTGACCCTTGGAATTCTACACTATATATGTAACCCCGAAGCCCCTAAAACGATACAAGTATTCTAAGAAGAGTATAGTCGATTTTGGTGCCTCCTAAACCTCTCTAATAATCCTCCATTTGTTCTTGGTGTTTTGTGACTTATTTGAGGCATCACATTTGAGGAGCTAAGCTCTTGTAAGGCCAAGTTCTACAAGCTACAACAAATAGGTAATCATCTAACTCGTTTTATGTTTCAAATATCAATATTGTATGCTAGTTATGCTTCATGTTTTGGAAAATGAAAATTGCATGTATAACTAGAGAAAACTTAGATCCAAAGCATTAGGGTTGTATGTGCACCATAGGGATGTTATAGTGCTCAAAACCCATCAGATATGGCAGCTTCGCATCCAATGCCCCTTCTCTTGGCAATAGAAACAAACAGACTCTTTTGGAATGGTACATGGAACTGTCTCTGACTCAGCCTTTCTCTTTACCATATGGTCAAACAGTTTGACCTTGGCCGATCCCTTTCCATTGGGAAGAAAAAGCTTTTCTGGACTTCCAATGTGGCCATTGTCAATGTCCATGGAATTTTTGGGAGATTTATCTTCCAGACAAATTTGCTTGACCAGTGCTCCAAATTATTGATGATTCAGCAGCAATAAGCAAATAGGTTAGATCAATAAGGGTCACGCCGTGGTCTCCCATATAGTAGTTCTTAATTAACCCGCTATATGACTTAGGAAGTGACTGAAGAACCAAGTCAACAGCCAGCTTCCTTAAGACAACGACACCCAACATTCCCAGCTTGTCAATATGCAGCTTCATCTCCAAGACGTGATCACATACTGACTTTCCATCTTTGTGTTTTGCTTGCCAATATGGCTTGAGTGACCTTGAAATTTTCAAGTCTACGAACATGTGGGTTAGGGAGAACTATTAGAGGAGGTGGGGAAAGTGAAGTATGATCTCTGTTCCTTGATCGAAACATGGAACATCATCTTCATGAGGAAAGCTTTTTCCAAAAGATTCGGGAAGACCATAGTTGTCAAAACTAGACATCTACAAAAGGGAGAAATTCAAGTTAGTTGATTCAATCCTTAATATAACACCCAAATGAAATATTAAGGCTAGGATCCAACACAATAATTTACAATTTGGAAGAGGGATACCGTAATCCAATTGTAAACTATTTGTCGGTAGGTAAATGACGATTTACCAACTCCACCACGAAAATGAAATTTTAAACGAATTAGGTTCTAAATGAAACTCTAGATCTTTTGAGATTCATTGAACTTTTCAATGGCATGTTTAATCTTGATTATGCCCTTCAAGTTTGTGACTGGGATACCGAGGATCACAAACAAGGTGTCAATAACTATGCAAATTAGCTTGGTGCTCTCGAAGTCATATATCACCTAATAAATGTGTCGGTTAACCACACACGCTCGATCGATCTATGATAAGCTACGAGCTACCCATTTCCATCCTTCATTAGTCCCATATTAGTGTGTCGGTTAACCACACACCCTCCACTAACGACCAATAAGGTGCAATGTGCAATTTCATGGGTTAGCATCAAATTCGCATTTTTCCTAAGTAACTAAGATTGAGAATTTATAAAAACGTTTAGTTACTTTGTATTCCATTATACTTATAAACGAGAATTTGTGTCATATCCTACCCGTTAGGCTAACGACCCTCCACTAGTCAAGCAAGTGGTGGGTGGGAGTGGACACCAATTCAATCGCTATTTTATAGGCAATTTCCTTATACCCCATTTATAGACCAGCTTCGTGAATGAGGTCTACTAACGGTAAGACTGACTTTTACTTATACATATATAATATATTAAACTTTTAATTTTATATAGTATAAGGGTGTATTTTATACATTTAAAATACTAGATGGTTTAATCTATTAAAAAATTAGACTCTTAATCTAATTAAATTCAAACCATGTCATTATGGATTTATTAATTCTCTCTTTTAATTAAACACTTAATTAATTTAATAAAACCATAAGGGTGAAATTTGAACTATTCAAAATATCAAGGTTCTAAATTTAATATTTCAAAATTAAAGCTATTTAATCAAATTTAAATTACAAAACCACGAGTTGCACTTTTGAAACTTTTCAAAATTCTAGGGTTTAAGAATTTAATATTTCAAAATTAAAACTTTTAATTAAATTTTAAATTACAAAACTTGAGGGCAAATTTTGAAACTTTTCAAAACTTCTAGATGAAATTTAAAAAAAAATGAAATTAATCATATAATTTGTTTTATCTTTATCAAGATTTGACCTAATCCCTTTTATCATGGCAAGATAATTCAAATCAAATTTTACAAATAACTAATATATCATATAATCATGTAATTATCTTAAAATTTGACAATTATCCTTCAAGTAGATGAGGATATCAATTACCATATCATAAAATTCGAATTTTAATAGTTAAAACAACTTATGGTAATTATCCTAATATAATTTTAGCCAAAAATCCGAAAAATCTGCCATCAAAACCGAGTTCACGTCGTGAACGCTATGCTCAAGTCGTGAGAACCCAACATGTCAGGTTCTACTATGAACACGTCGTGTTCATCAGGCAGAAAGCAAAAACGAAAATTTTCCAGCTTTGAACAATTCATATTAGCATCACATACAACACAAAAACAACCTAGGCTCTGATACCACTGATGGGTTTTGAGCACTACAACATTCCTATGGTGTACATACAACCCTAATGTTGTGGATGTAGGTTCTTCTCAAGTTATACATGCAAATAATCATCCAAAGCATAAACCCTAAGTCTTGTATACACAATTTTGAAATTCATATGTATGAAAGGGTTTGGAACATTACCTCACTTGTCAAATAGCAATAACAAGAACTCCTTGACATTTGAAAGCATAGTGCCCCAAGTGTTGCACCTCTAATGGAGTCACAAGCACTGTTGCAAAGGATGTGTTAGAGAGAGGTGGATTTTCGGCTAGGGTTCTTCCAAGAAGTATAGAGAGCCGAAATCCATATGTTAAGAGAGTTTATATAGGGCTACGTTGCTTAACCTTTAACCTGGACTTTAATAAGGAAACCCTAGTTCCTAACTTAAGCCCAAAGCAACTCATGGACCTCCATAAGATGCCTTGGACGAAATCTTATGAGTCCAAGCTTATAAATTTCGTCCGCTCCCATCAAGGAGTCCTAAGCCCAATTTTGCAACTATCAATGATTTGCAAAACCAGTCCATCAATTATTAATCAGTTCCTTTAATCCCAAAGTTAATACTATATTAGTTTCAGATTAATCACTAATTAATAATATGATTTCCAAATAATATTTTAATCATATAATATATTAATAAAACCATCCAGAGTACCAATTTATTATTCATATAATAAATCCCATCCAGAGTACCAATTTATTATTCATATAATAAATCCTACTCTTTCTCTCCACTTGTCATTGTAACATCCCAAATTTCAAGGCCAAAAATTTCGTTTTTAAATAAGTTATTACATAAAACCATCAGTATAAAACATTCATAATAACATCTAGTGTCAAACCAAAATGTCAGTAATCAAAACATAAAACCATATCAGAGTGTAATCCCAAGGATCTCATGTGCGGAAAACATAGTGTGATGCACTGCGATCAAGCCGGCTCCTTTCCTTTAAAAACGAGTACCTGAAACCAAAACTAAAAACCGTAAGCACGAAGCTTAGTGAGTTCCCCCATCATACCACATACCATACAATCACATAGCCTACATACTGCCGGGCAATTCTGGGGTGCCCGACCTACCCGGTACGGCCATTCTGGGGTGCCGACCTACCCGTGTCGAGCCATTCTGGGGTACGGACCTACCCGTGTGGAGCCATTCTGGGGTGCTGACCTACCCGTCGGTCCTAACAACCGAACCTCGGGGACTATTCCACCCCTACTGCTACTATCACATGTATCATAACATAAACATACTGTCAGACATATCTGGGGTGTCTGACTACCCTTTGGTCCTAACAACCGAACTTGGGGACTATTTTCCCCTCTTACTACCACGATCACATATAACATATCATGCCAGCACATAAACATATCATAACATACTGTCAGACATATCTAGGGTGTCCGACCTACCCTTCGGTCCAAACAACCGAACTCTACTACTATCACATATAACATATCATGCCAGCATATAAACATATCATAACATACTGTCAGACATATCTAGGGTGTCCGACCTACCCTTCGGTCCTAACAACCGAACTCTACTACTATCACATATAACATATCATGCCAGCATATAACACCCAATTAATAATTGGGTCCTACTACATAACCATAAGCACGTTCTTTGGGTAATTACCACATTACCCCTAGCTTGGCTTATTCAAGCCATAGGCCCAAAGTCAATTAGGAATCAAAGCCCAATACATGGCCCAATTTTGCAAATTGGGCCTAGGCCTGTACATGGCCTCATTCTAAGGCCCAACATCATATAATCCTTAAGGCCCAAACTATGGCCCATCTATGGCCCAATTTACCAAATTAGGCCCAACTCCTCATATGGGCCTTACCACAAAGCCCATTAATTATTCTACTCCATTTTCTTGATCTCGGATGGCCCATTAATAACCCGATCATCAAGGCCCAATAGAAAGACCCAACAATAAACCCAAGTAAAATTAGGGTTTCACAAATGACGATTAGGGTTAAGTGTTTCTCACTTAACCCATTAAAGACTTAATCCATTAAGTCCATCACTCTTCTAAATAAATCATATGGTGTGATTGGGCTTAATACACATGCACTTCCATTCTAATGGCCCAAATGTGGGTCCCGATAAGTCCAAGCCCATAAGTCCAATATTAGGGTTTTCTAAACCCTAATTAGGGTTTCCAACCCCATCTTAACCCAATAGGCCCAAAATCAAGTCCTTAAGCCCATTTAGGTTTTCCTTAAGCCAATTAGGGTTTATTACACCCATTAGTCACATGTTTGGGCTTTTAGGTCCATTAAGCTTCATTGGGCCCATTAGGGTTCATTAAGCCCATTAAGCCTCATTGGGCCCATTAGGGTTTCTTAGTCCCTTGTCCAAACATCCAAACGAGTCCAAACACCATCAAAGCACAACGCCACCCGACAAGGCGGTCGGTGGCGACAGGAGGCGGCAACCACCACCCTACGGTGGTGGTTTGGGTTTTCCTTTCATTATTCCAATTTTTACATTTTACAAAGAACTCACGAAATAAACACACACTATACTAAATAAACACACACTAAAATACACCCACCCACGGTGGTTCATGGTCGCAGCCACCACCCTACAGTGGTGGCTGTGGTGGTTTCTTCGGATCTCCGGCGGCCTCATCCCATCACAGTACACGGACACATACATCTCAAGCCCGGAAAATAAATCCAACACCCACTGAGGTGGGTGGCGAAGGCAGCAGCACAAGAAAGCTAGCAGCGGCGGTCGACGACAACAACTCCATTATCGGCGGAAACCACCATGGCCGACCGCCATGGTGGTGTTTCGTGACTCCTCTTCAACAGAAACCACATGCACTCGCGGCCTCAACACGAACCCCGAACCACAGTGGTGGCTGGCAAAGGAAAAATGGTGTTGGCAGCAGCCTCACGGTGGAACAGTCGCATGGCGGCATCCACAAAGACGAAACCCCTCATCAGCAGCTCGGTCGGTCCTCCCACGACTGCAACTTCGGTCCCTGTGGTTTTCCCTAGTTACACACGATGCCCGGCGACGGGCTAGAAGAAGCTAAGGCGGCTGAGAAGAAAGAGAAGAGAAAGGCGGCAGTTTCTGGTGGTCGCTGTCGTCGGCGGAGGTTGAGAAAACAACGACATCAGCCACGATGTCGAACTTTGATCCCTTCGCCGGAGTCGTGATGGCAGTCGCTCGTTGGCTCACTGGAGTGTTACGAAGACGACGCCGGAGGTGGGTGAAGGAGGGGTGGCGGCTGGTGTGGAGGGAGGCATAAGGGGTGACGGCTGGAAGGGCTCAGCTAGGTTTAGGGTTTCATATTCTATATATATATAAAGGGGTGACGGGTTCACACCCGGTGATGCATCTTCCCTATAATTACAACTTCGGTCCCTCCTTCCCCCTTCCTTTCAATATGAGGCCAATATTTACCATTTAAACCCTGAATCCATAAATTTCTTTCATAATAAGTCCGGATTTACTAAACAACCCCTTGCTTGACAAATTCTTTTTCAATTAAGGTCCAGAATTTACCCTTCAGCCCTCAACTTCTAAATTTATGACAATTAGCCCCTCGAGACCATCCTTTGATATATAATTATTTATTTTAGGGCTACCATTTGTTCATTAATTAATTTATTTATCTAATAAATAAACAGGGTGTTACAACTCTCCCCCACATAAATTACATTTCGTCCTCGAAATCATTTCTTACCATTCCTTGCTCGCCCAACCACTCTAGTAGCATGGTCACCAACCTGGGCACACCCTAGCCTCCCCAGGGTAGCCGTGACCAATCCTCGTAAAGCCCTAAAATCCGAAGGTGAATGAATTCATCGCAACAAGATCTCTTCTACTTCGTCTGAAGTCCGATGTCTCGAGATGATCTGAATCCATGGCAGACGACTCATACTGAATCATTATCGTTGGACCCCGTCCACTTCATCCTTCAACAGGCTACTCAACTTCTGATAGCTTTAGGTTCTCACTATAAAACTGGTTCACAAACCCAATTATCCTTGCAGATCACTTGTACCTGGCCAAGACCCAGGTACTCCTGCTGTGAGTGACGTGTCACTCCCCAATAAACCAACTATTCCGTGTGTACTTGCAACCTAAGACACAAGTACTAATATCGCCCAGATGCTGAAACTGCCCGAACACTGAACTGCCTGAAGCAGTATTCAGCCTCATGGCCGCTTGCCAAAACCTATCGAGACCTCCCTGGTCTCAATTCATTCATCAATCATCTAAATTACCGGGTTTCTGCCCAGCTGTGGAGCCAAGGGACTCCCACTTAGTCGTCTCGCACGACTTCTGAACGTGATCCTTCTCTGAAACTAGTTGCGACTAGTTATCATGCCACCGTGGCTCTAACAACCTCCTGATCTAATGGATCGGGTCCATGCATCGCATCCTGTCATCATCCAATACAAGACTAAAAGTGATTGCTACCTAACCAATGGTAGCCTTACATCACAAACGCCCTTAAGCAGTCCATTACTTCCCTGATCTCATAACTCTAGTGGCGTTCCTACAGTCTTATCACTGGCTCAACCAGATCTAATCCATCTGGGTAATACCGAAATCCAACATGTGGATTTCCATATCCTCACTCCTGCACCCGAACTGGTGGGTACTACTGTTCCTCCCGCATTCTAACAACACGCTCATGCCATCTACCAACCTAGTGAATGCTACGGATACACCCACAGACTTACAACACTCTATCACTATCTAGCTGCTAGTGAATGCTATGGCTACACCCGCAGACTTACAACACTCTAATACTATCTGGCTGCTAGTGAATGCTACGGCTACACCCGCAGACTTACAACACTCTAACACTGTCTGGCTGCCTGGTGAATTCCACGGCTACACCCGCAGACTTACAACACCCTAACACTACCTGCCAAGCTGGTGAATGCTACGGCTACACCCGCAGACTTACAACACACCTCACACTATATGCTGCTAGTGAATGCTACGGCTACACCCGCAGACTTACAACACTTTTCGTGCTAACTGACCGCTAGTGAATGCTACGACTACCCCCGTAGTCTTACAACACCTTCCACTCTATCTGACCGCTAGTGAATGCTACGGCTACCCCCGTAGTCTTACAACACCTTCCATTCTATCTGACCGCTAGTGAATGCTACAGCTACCCCCGTAATCTTACAACACTTTCCATCCCGGGCGAACACGCAGTCGACCTAACCCTCAAGTGAACTCGATTCCTAACCGGAACTCTAACCTGGTTCCCGAAACCTGCTATCACGTGACCCCACTGTATCAGTACCGCGCCCATGCCCGTGATCAAAGCGTCATAAACCACAAAATCATCTACACCCTCTGGCAGGGTGAGAATCGGTGCCTCGTACAACCGCTGTCTGAGAGCGTCGAAGGCTGCCTGCTGCCCAGGCCCCCAACGAAAGGCCACCGACTTCTTGGTCAGTCGAGTCAAAGGAACCTCAATCTCGGAGAAGTCCCGTATAAATCTCCGGTAATAACCCGCTATACCCAGGGAATTCCGAATCTCAGATGGAGACCTCGGAATCTCCTACTGCATCACAGCCTCTATCTTGGCCGAATCAACTAGAATACCCTTCTGGTTGACAAGGTGGCCAAGAGATTGCACCTTGAGCAACCAGAACTCACAGTTGGAGAACTTTATAAAAAGTCTCTCCCCCACTTAGATTCGACTAAGTCTTCACATTACATGAGAATTGAAGGATTCCCAATCCTTCTCGCTTTCTAATATCCCACTGATGACAGCCTGTGCTTGCCAATGCTAGCGTTTAATCGCCGATTAAACCTTGAGATCTCCCATCCTCGGAAATCTCGATGAGTACTCTTGAAATCTGATCCAGCCTGACACCTCAATCCATCTAACATGCTGTCAATTGAAGACCTTAATCTTCACTCTAGCTGACGAATCCTCGTTCCCACTCCCAATCTTGCAGTACGACTGAACTCTAACCGAACACAGCCCATGCGAAAATACAATTCTCTTGAACATGCGATGACCAACCACTTATGCATCTAACACCCGCGACTGACACTACCCTCTTCATGTCACCAGCTCTGTCCTACCAACAGTAGTGCCTTGAACTCCTAAGTTCATCCACAGACAATTACCGACCATACCTGAACAATGATAGAACCTCTGAACGCTGACTTCACTGGAGAACTATCACTCCAACCCTGATCGAGTATCCTCTAAATAATACTCCTGCATAAATCCCGACAAGGATCCGAAATGATAACGGTACACGCGGAATCCACTCCGCAAGATGCGTCCCTCTGTGGGTTCATCAAGGACCTTTCGTCATGCAAGATGGCATATATGATCCTTGGTAACCCAAACACTAGCAGAAAAACCGACCCGAGGTCTGACTTATCCAAACTCAATCATAATTCCCAAGCGGTACGTATTCCAAACATCCACCTAATAGCATAGAAGATGACATACCCGCAACATCTGGAGGAATATTGATCCCCTTCTGCTGACATGACCAACCCCGCTACCCTGTAGCAGCCTAAACCCTTGGAGTGACAAACTCCCTCGTGTACTTTCTCGTACGCGCTGCACTGACTCGGGCCCTGCTGGCCTTTCACCCGATGATCAGAAGTCATGCGTCTCTTCCCGGGACCCTCTACTGTACGCACCAGGCACGCACCTCTCTTTCCAGGGTGCTCCCAAATCGATCCCGCATCTGCAACTCTTGGAAATTATATCCTTCAGGGTCTGACACCCTGTCACGCTCACTAGCTCGCTTGCCAATGGCTAAGCTGCAACAACTGGAACATCCTCTATCCCCAAACTGGGTCACAAAATCTTCCCTGAAGCTTCTTAGATTCTCCAAGACTCTCACTGATTCGAGTATGGATCCTGTGCTTTCAGTAGTACGGGCCCAATACTACCTTCCACACCTATCCATACTTTCCTCAGCAAGGCTCCCGAATCCTCCAAGTCACTTCCTCAAAATGGTTCACCCAAGTCTCACTGAACCTCATTACTAACCCACTGAAACGTATCCTAGGCTTTCCTAGGTTCCCGAACTCACCCAGTCCTCAGCTGCTGAAAGATTCCCAGTAATGTCAACTAGCTACCTCATGAATATAGCTAGCTCACATTACTAAGAGTCTCACAAAGCACAAAGCAAGCAGCATTCAAACAATAGAAAATCTAACCATCATATTCCAATCAAATCATTCTATCCTATTACATGCTATCCTATTACATGTTTAGAAAATCTAAACATGCTATCCTATTACTGACTGGTCAGTACTAGCATGCAAGTCTACAAGCACATACAATAGGCATATAAGGCATCCTCCTAGATCCTTAGCCCTAATCTAGCATACAATTCTCATAATCATATCATATCATACCATAACATAACATGTATAGGTATCTTGGGGAAAACTTACTTGAGCTCGGCTGATTGCACGCATCACATACTTTGTTCATCTCAAAGTTCTTTTCTCGTTCCAGATTCTTTTCAAACTCCTTTTTATAAAATGGTTTTACTTTTGAAAATTTTCATACCAAGCCCTTCGTTTGAGTTCAGACACACCCGGGAGTATGTCCGAATCCCTCAAACCAAGGCTCTGATACCAACTTGTAACATCCCAAATTTCAAGGCCAAAAATTTTGTTTTTAAATAAGTTATTACATAAAACCATCAGTATAAAACATTCATAATAGCATCTCGTGTCAAACCAAAATGTTAGTAATCAAAACATAAAACCATATCAGAGTGTAATCCCAAGGATCTCATGTGCGGAAAACATAGTGTAATGCGCTGCGATCAAGCCGGCTCCTTTCCTTTAAAAACGAGTACCTGAAACCAAAACTAAAAACCGTAAGCACGAAGCTTAGTGAGTTCCCCCATCATACCACATACCATACAATCACATAGCCTACATACTGTCGGGCAATTCTGGGGTGCCCGACCTACCCGGTACGGCCATTCTGGGGTGCCGACCTACCCGCGTCAAGCTATTTTGGGGTGCTGACCTACCTGTGTCGAGCCATTCTGGGGTGCTGACCTACCCCTCGGTCCTAACAACCGAACCTCAGGGACTATTCCACCCCCTACTGCTACTATCACATGTATCATAACATAAACATACTGTCAGACATATCTGGGGTGTCCGACTACCCTTTGGTCCTAACAATCGAACTTGGGGACTATTTTCCCCTCCTACTACCACTATCACATATAACATATCATGCCAGCATATAAACATATCATAACATATTGTCAGACATATCTGGGGTGTCCGACCTACCCTTCGGTCCTAACAACCGAACTCTACTACTATCACATATAACATATCATGCCAGCATATAAACATATCATAACATACTGTCAGACATATCTGGGGTGTCCGACCTACCCTTCGGTCCTAACAACCGAACTCTACTACTATCAAATATAACATATCATGCCAGCATATAACATATCAGGTAGTAGCAAACCTAGATGATATCACAAAGACAATCATCCAAGATACAACTCCTACTGGTGGGTCGGCATTGTGGCCGTAGACCCACCGCTACTGGAAGGTAACTCACCTCACACTGCTGAAGTCCCGAAGACATAATCCTACTCTGCTGAAGTCCCACAGACTCAACCCCAGCTGCTGGATAACAGATTCCCGAACTGTCAACACCAAAATAACACCCAATTAATAATTGGGTCCTACTACATAACCATAAGTACGTTCTTTGGGTAATTACCACATTACCCCTAGCTTGGCTTATTCAAGCCCAAGGCCCAATCCATAGGCCCAAAGTCAATTAGGAATCCAAGCCCAACACATGGCCCAATTTTCCAAATTGTGCCTAGGCCTATACATGGCCTCATTCTAAGGCCCAACATCATATAATCATTAAGGCCCACACTATGGCCCATCTATGGCCCAATTTCCCAAATTAGGCCCAACTCCTCATATGGGCCTTACCACAAAGCCCATTAATTAATCTAGTCCATTTTCTTGATCTCGGATGGCCCATTAATAACCCGATCATCAAGGCCCAATAGAAATGCCCAACAATAAACCTAAGTAAAATTAGGGTTTCACATAAAATGACGATTAGGGTTAAGTGTTTCTCACTTAACCCATTAAGGACTTAATCCATTAAGTCCATCACTCTTCTAAATAAATCATATGGTGTGATTGGGCTTAATACACATGCACTTCCATTCTAATGTCCCAAATGTGGGTCCCGATAAGTCCAAGCCCATAAGTCCAATATTAGGGTTTTCTAAACCCTAATTAGGGTTTCCAACCCCATCTTAACCCAATAGGCCCAAAATCAAGTCCTTAAGCCCATTAGGGTTTTCCTTAAGCCAATTAGGGTTTATTACACCCATTAGTCACATGTTTGGGCTTTTGGGTCCATTAAGCTTCATTGGGCCCATTAGGGTTCATTAATCCCATTAAGCCTCATTGGGCCCATTAGGGTTTCTTAGTCCCTTGTCCAAACATCCAAACGAGTCTAAACACCATTAAAGCACACCGCCACCTGACACGGTGGCTGGTGGTCGCAGGATGCGGCAACCACCACCCTACGGTGGTGGTTTGGGTTTTCCTTTCATTATTCCAATTTTTACATTTTACAAAGAACTCACCAAATAAACACACACTATACTAAATAAACACACACTAAAATACACCCACCCACGGTGGTTCATGGTGGCAGCCACCACCCTACAGTGGTGGTTGTGGTGGTTTCTTCGAATCTCCGGCGGCCTCATCCCATCACAGTATACGGACACATACATCTAAAGCCCGTAAAATAAATCCAACACCCAATGAGGTGGGTGGCGAAGGCAGCAGCACAAGAAATCTAGCAGCGGCGGTCAACGACAACAACTCCATTATCGGCGGCAACCACCATGGCCGACCGCCATGGTGGTGTTTCGTGACTCCTCTTCGACAGAAACCACATGCACTCGCGGCCTCAACACGAACCCCGAACCATAGTGGTGGCTGACGGCGGAAAAATGGTGTTGGCAGCAGCCTCACGGTGGAACAGTCGCATGGCGGCGTCCACAAAGACAAAACCCCTCATCAGCAGCTCGGTCGGTCCTCCCACGACTGCAACTTCGATCCCTGTGGTTTTCCCTGGTTACACACGACGCCCGGCGACGGGCTAGAAGAAGCTAAGGCGGCTGAGAAAAAAGAGAAGGAGAAAGGCGGCGGTTTCTGGTGGTCGCTGTCGTCGGCGGAGGTTGAGAAAACAACGACATCAGCCACGATGTCGAACTTTGATCCCTTCGCCGTAGTCGTGATGGCAGTCGCTCGTTGGCTCACTGGAGTGTTACGGAGGCGACGTCGGAGGTGGGTGAAGGAGGGGTGGCGGCTGGTGTGGAGGGAGGCATAAGGGGTGACGGCTGGAAGGGTTTAGTTAGGTTTAGGGTTTCATATTCTATATATATATATATATATATATATATATATATATATATATATATATATATATATATATATATATATATATACAAAGGGGTGACGGGTCCACACCCGGTGATGCATCTTCCCCATAATTACAACTTCGGTCCCTCCTTCCCCCTTCCTTTCAATATGAGGCCAATATTTACCATTTAAACCCTGAATCCATAAATTTCTTTCATAATAAGTCCGGATTTACTAAACAACCCCTTGCTTGACAAATTCTTTTTCAATTAAGGTCCAGAATTTACCCTTCAGCCCTCAACTTCTAAATTTATGACAATTAGCCCCTCGAGACCATCCTTTGATATATAATTATTTATTTTAGGGATACCATTTGTTCATTAATTAATTTATTTATCTAATAAATAAACAGGTTGTTACAGTCATCCTATCAAGTTGCATGAGAAAAGGCAACCCAAAAGGATCATGCTTATAATCAAATCAAGTACATACCAACATGTAATCAAAGGATCATGAGCTTAAACACCTAATCCAACATGTATTACATGGGTTAATTTAAAAAAAAAAGTTAAATACAAAGTTCAAAATATTTAAGATTTTGAATTTATAAGAAAATAAGAAAAATAATGAATTATTATAATTAAAATGTTTTTTATCTTTTAAATTTAAATAAGTAAAAGAAATTAATGATCTTTAATTTTGGGGATTTTTGAATTAAAAGGTAAGTTCATTAATGAAATTGATATCACTTTATTACTACATTTATTGCAATTATTACATTAAAATATTATATGGAGTTTAATAAACTAGAAAAACTCATAAAATGACATGTGGAAAAGAATTAATTCTAAATAACTGCAAAATCACATTTGGCAAATTGAATGAGATTGTGACAATTGACCAAAAAAAAACATTCATTTATTAGAGATGATAGAGACGAGTGTACATGCACATAAAGGGTGTCCATGGATACCCTTAAGTTTGAAATTTTATTTGCTAAATATATCATAAATTTTATGGGACACCCTTTGACAAAACAAATTGGACATCCTTTGGAGAAAAGGAAAGATAGCAAACAATTTTGATCTTTTATATTTGCTAATCATAATCTATTTTTAATATCTAAACCATATAAAAAACGTAAGAGCAAAAATCTAGGAGTTCGTTAAGTAACAAATATTTTTCAAAAATATAATAGCAGCAAATAAAACCCTAAAGATAATTACAATTTTTGTGGATCGGACGCTACCAAAATGCCTTCGTCTACTCAACTTCCAGTTGCCACCGTCCGCATACGATTCTTTAGTGTCATCGACGATCATAGTTCTGGCTGCCTCCGTTTTCCGTCGGTCGGAACCTATCTTAAACAATTATTGGTATCAAAGTACTTGATTTCAGGTCGTCCTCCAAGTACCAACTCCTTACCTCCTTGCCTCCATTTGCATCGATACCATCTCTGCCGCTAGCCCGTCATTCGACTGGACCGAAGAACACCAGTCGTCGGCGCTACAATGTGTGTGTTGCTTCTCGTGCATTCCATATACTTTTGGGTAAAACTTTTTCTCTCTTTTATGTATCATTTCATTACTTTGTAGTTAACCGGTTATGTGTGTAAAGCAATAAAATGCGTCTGGGAATGTAGCCTACTATATAAATGAAAATTCATTGTCTATATAAACTTAAAAAGTCATAGTCTACTCTTTATCCTTGATATAATAAACAGTTAGAACAATAGACCAACAAACTTGCTCATATGATTTCATATACATATACCTATACATTTTTCTATATTCCTATACATTTATAATAATGAAGTTGATAAAAAATGATTTGCTTAATAAGATGAGTGATATTACTAATAAACCGACCTGATAACCAAATTTTTTGACCTGCTAATTTTATTATTTCATTTATATGGGACACACGTGAGTTTGAATTCTAGATTCGCCACTGTATATATGTATAACCAAGTTCTCTTGAACACCAAAAGATTTGCAAGAACTTGAGAACTAAATTACGATCGTTGGATTAGTTTATCTTTAACTTTTCTTAATCAAGGTTAGGATTGTATTTCTATCATTTTTAACTAAAAAAACATTTTGTTTATTTTTAATTGATTTATCCATTCGGAAAGATTTAGGTTAAATTATTATTTTTGTCCATATTCATCATACTTTCCAAAATTCATTCGACGATTCATCGATCCATTCGATAATCAAGTTTCTTCTTAGAATCTTCTTCTTTTCTTTTCCAAATTACATTCATTGATCTTGAATCTTTATCTTTTGATTTCTTATTGAAGATTTTCGTTATTGATTTTGTGATCCAGCATTGCGATCGCTTTTTAGGTTAGTTTTTTTTATTCATCGATCCATTTGATAAATCGATTTTCTTCTTAGAATCTTGTTCTTTTCCTTTTCTAATTACCAAAATTGATCTTTAATTGTTATCTTTTAATTTATTATTATACATTGACTTTACTGATTTGGTGATTCATTACTTCAATCGTGTTCTAGGTTAGGGTTTTTTTAGGGTTCCAACGGTTGTATTTATTGTTATTCTTTTTGAATCATTTGTTTTTGTTCAAAACATTTATTCATTATTATATTGTTCTTTCATTACTGTATTGTTTTTTTTAGTGTTTATCTTTGATTTTTTCATTGATTTGATTCAATTTTCATTGTTTTTGAATTTTTCAACAGTTCATCAATGGAATCCAGCTTTTCTGTTTCTGGAAATCCTATTAATGAATGTATTACTGCATCTATAAATTTATTCTATATGTTATTGTGTGTTTGATTTACTTTATGTTTGTTACAAAATTTGCTTATAGCTGGTATTCCTTTCAACGATAATCAACACTTTTCCACTGTAAATGTTTTTAGACTCGAAAAGATTAAATAATTATACAAAATACCAATAGAAATAAATGATGAGATTTATTAATATTGATAATTGTTGATTGAACTTAATCAATAAACTGTGAATAATACTATTTTATACAGTATAGACTACTTATAATTAAATGATAATCAACAGTTTTCCATTGTAAAATTTTTTCAGAATGGTTGACAAATTCAGAATTGTAAACTGATTCCGTATGTTAAGTTTTGTAGTTGAAAAAATTAAATAATTATATAACTTATGTGTAAAAAGAAATAATGATGTGTAGTAATGTTGATAACTGTTGATTGACCTTGATCAATAAGTAGTGATCAGTACTATTTTCACAGTATAGATTAGTGATGACTATTGATTTGTTATTTTTGCATATGTGCACGTATATGATGACTGCTGATTTGAACTTTCAGTAGTTGATGTGTATTTTCATTTTTGCATATATGAAGTTCTTCTTTTTGTATATGCGCAGATATGCATATTTTATTTGAATGTTATATAGATCATTCTTCTGCAGGGAATGGTTTATTTTCTTATGAAAATGATGAGGATGAGAATAAGACAACAAACAACTTTCTTAATTCATCTAATGAAGTTAATATTGGTGATTCTTTATTTGTTCAAGACATGGAACAATATGAGCATAGTTCAGCAAACAATTTAAGTCATTCTATAGAAGAAATTGATGATGGTGATTGTTTTTTTATTCAACCTTAGCATTGTAATCATAATATTGCAACAACAACTGAATTGGAAGGTGATGAACAAAAAAATTATTCAAATATTAATTAAATTTTTTATACTTTTATATATTTATTATTTATATTCTTAGATCATCTTTCATGCATTGAAGTGAGATGTCCTGGTGGCACAAATACAGTTTTTAGGATTCCCAAAGTGAATAAATTATTTGAGCCTATTCTACATTCTGAATTTGATTCTTTGGATTTGGAAGTTGATATGTATATAAAATATGTTAAAAAAAGCAGGGTTTGATTGTAGTCTAGGAGGTGAGAAAGTTGAGGAAAGAGTTTTAACTTATAAGTATGATATTGTAGTAAATCTGGTACTGCAAAGAAACACAATGTTGACACATTGAAAGGTGTTAAAGGGAAAAAAAAGAAAGCGGTCTAGCCAGATGGTTCAGTGTCCAGCCAAGATTGGTTTTAAGGTTGTTAAAGGCACTACTAGATTTTTTGTTTTGACATTTGTTGCGGAGCATAATCATGAATTATATATAGATCATATTATTCACATTTCATGCTCTAATAGACAGTTAGATTATTTTGATAAAAATGTTATCTACAATTTAAACTCTTCAAACCTTGGTCTCATTGAAGCACACGTTGTGATGTCTACTTTAAAGGGCAGACATCGTTCTTTAGGTCCAAAGACATCAAACTATAAATTTTTTACAGGGGATTTGAATTGTTATGTTAGAGAAAGTGATGCTAGTATGTTTGTAAAGTTTATGGAGCTTCGGAAAAGAGACAGACCTAATTTCTAATTTGAGTACATGGTAGAAGATAATCAGCATAGGGGTGCTTTTTGGGCTGATGGAATTTCAAAACGTAATTACGTTGAATTCTCGGATGTTGTTTCTGTTGATTCCACTTACAAAACAAACAAGTAAGTTATTATTGTATATTTATAATTAAATGCATCTTATTTTATTTTATTTTATTTTTTCTTTTTTATTTTCATATATTTTTTTCAGGTGTAAGTTAATATTTGTTCATTTTATTGGTATTGACAACCATAAAACGTGTGTTACATTTGGTGTGGGTATTCTTGCAAGAGAAACTGTGTTGTAGCATCCGGGATTTTCCAGGTATTATTAAACATTTTAAAATTGAAGAATGGAATGGTTTGGCTTAGGCTTTGACCTTTCGGCGTTATTAGTGGACTGAGGAAGCGACGTATGCGGGGCGTACACAGCCATGTACGCCCAGCGTACTCGTGAGAATGAACCGCGAAGGCCAGGTGCGTATGCCCAACGTACCAGGAGTACGCCCAGCGTATGCATGCAGCTCATTAAACCCTAAAATTTAGGGTTTACTCCCTATATAAAGAACATAACTCCTGTTATTTCAGCCTCCCTTCACTCCTACCCAGCCACCACGAAAACCCTAGCTCCCTTTGTGTGCCTTTGTGTTCTAGAAGCCATTTGAGAGTGCTTTTGGTGTTGTTTTAGTGAGAAAAGAAGAAAGGAGCTTGAAGAAGAAGCAAGGATCCACCAAGAGCTTGTAGATCCAGAGCATTGACACCATTTCTGACTCCTTTGAGGTATCAAGCCCCATACTTGACCATTGTATGCTTAGATTTGTTTATTTGGGGGTTTTTATGTCCTTTTTTACCCCATTGTTGGGGATAGTTGAGTATTGATGGTTCCAGAGCATAATAGCTGTCCTTTTGGGCTCTTGGAGGCACTAAGAGTCATAAAAATCAGACCTTGATGGTTAAGCCACAACCATGCAAGTGTTTTTGGGTCTTAAAGTTTGTTAAAAGGACCAAAATCATGTTTTGACCCCAACCTTGCATGCAAGCACATAAAGTTTGTGACTTTATGGTTTAGGAGGTCTTAAATGACCTGGATCTGCATTTTGGACATAAAGACTTAACTGATTAAGTCCTGAATGAAGTCCCAAAGGAGCTGGCCAGTACGTTGGGTGTACTCTCTGGTACGCAGCTCGTACTGGGTCAACTCCCGGATCTGGTCAAGGCCAGCGTACGCTGGGCGTCCATGCCAAGTACGTCGCGCGTATGCATGCAGAATGAGTGTTTTTGGCTTTGGGGCCTTAAGGAAATGGGCCTAGACTTTTTGGCCCAGTGGCCCACTAAGAAGTATAATTCTGGACTTGGGAATCTGACATTAGGGTATTGGGCCTATTGGGCCACAATTGGACCCCTTGGAATCATTATATTAGGACTTGAACTATTGGGCCCATTTGGGGGTTAAGGCCCAATTCAGAAATTGGGCAATTAGTGGGCCCTTAGGGAGCCCTTATTAGGCCACATGAGGGCTGGACTTCATAAGCTAGAATTTGGAACTTATGTATGTTCCAATTGGACCGAGGGGTAAAATGGTCATTTTACCTTGAGCAGTGTTGTGGACTCTGATTGAGTATTATTATTATTATGATAGCTGGGAGTCATCGGAGCGGCTGTTAGAGGTTTCTTCTCGTGAGATTCGACACTCAGCTTTACGAGGTGAGTTACCTTCCAGTAGCGGTGGGTCTACGGCCACAATGCCGGCCCACCAGTAGGATTTGCATGTTAGATGATTGTCTTTGTGATATTCATCTAGGTTTGCTACTACCTGATATGTTTACGTGCTAGCATGATATGTCATATGTGATAGTTGTAGTAGGGGGAGAATAGTCCCCAAGTTTGGTCGTCAAGACCGAAGGGTAGGTCGGGCACCCCAGAATTGCCTGACAGTATGTCTATGCTATGTTATTATGTGTTAGTAGTAGTAGGAGGTGAAATAGTCGTCGGATGTCGGTCGTAAGGACCGACGGGTAAGTCAAGCACCCCAGAATGGTTTGACCTGGGTAAGTCAAGCACCCCAAAATGGCTTGACCTGGGTAAGTCAAGCACCCCAGAATGGCTTGATGTGGGTAGTCAGGCACCCCAGACTTGCCTGACAGTATGTTATTGTATGGTGTTTGGTATGATGGGGGAAACTCACTAAGCTTCGTGCTTACAGTTTACAGTTTTGTTTCAGGTACCTCTTCAGCGAAGGGGAAGGAGTTGGCGCGGTAGCGGCACATCACACTCGTGCATGATTTCCGCCTTGAGTTTCTGGGATTGTACTCTGATTATTATTATTATTATTATCCGATGATATGTTTCTGAGACATGACGTAATGGTTTTATGAACTAATATAGTATTAGCAATGTTTGATGAATGACTTTACTCAATTAAAAATGAATTTTTTAGCCTTGAAAATTGGGATGTTACAAGTTGGTATCAGAGCCTTAATTTGAGGGATTCGGATACACTCTTGGGTGTGTCTGAACTCAAACTGAGGACTTGGTATGAAAATTTTCAAAAAGAAAAACATTTTTATGAAAAGAGTTTGAAAAGAGAAAAAGGAACTTTGAAAAAAAAAGAACAAGATGTGTGATGTGCGCGACCGGCCGAGCTCAAGTAAGTTTTCCCCAAGATACCCATACATGTTATGATATGATACGATATGATTATGATAAGTGCATGCTAGATTAGAGCTAGAGGATCTAGGAAGGATGCCTTATATGCCTACTGTATATGTATGAAAAATGCATGCTAGATTAGGGCTAAGCATCTAGGAAGATGCCTGATATGCCTGCTATATGTGTTTTTGAGCTGCAAGATGTTTCTGGTTAGTCAGTTATATGATAGCTTGGATAGAGTATGATTGGATTGGATACTCAATGCCCGAATGTTATTGCTTTGTGCTTCGGGAATCCTAGTTAACTTTAGCTAACTAGTAAATGAATACATTAAGTTACATATTGCACGGACCTTTCATTCGAAGAATTATCTGGTCTTAGTAATATGTAATGGTATTCGCAAGCTAGTTAGGTGAATGTGACAGGGGTTCCTTATGCAGCTGATGGCGGAGAGTAGGTCGGAGAGTTACCCTAGGGTAAGCCTAGGATGGGATTAGCAAGAGAGCAGGAGTAGTAGAAGGAACTTGGTGAAGTCGAAGCAATCCTTGAGGAAAGTACGGATAGATGTGGAAGGTAGTATGGGCCCGTACTACTGAAAGCAGAGGATCCGTACTCGAATCGAGGAGGGCCAAGATGGAACCAGGAAACTTGAAGGGTGTATGAAACCTCCCAAGGTATACGTATGATTCTGACAGTCATGTGTTATGTTTCAGAATGGTGATGATCACACGACACGGAGGAGGAGGTTCAAGGTCAGGATCCGGTTCAGGATCAGGTTCGAGAGCAGGTACCGAGCCAGTTGATGAGGGACTGCGTGAGTTCATTGCTTCAGAGATCACGAGAGGTATCCTTGAGTCGACCCCGGTGATTTTCGGGTCGATCAAGGAAGGGATCATTAAGTTGATGGAGGATCGCCTCAGGGCATTCAGGAGCGACATGGCATCCAGCCAGTCAGGATCGCGCACACTTTCCTTCAAGGACTTCAGGAGCAGTGGTGCGCCAGATTTCCATGGGGCTAAGGACCCCATCGCAGCCAGGAGATGGATTGCAGACATTGAGTCTGCATAGCTGACGAGCTTCTGCCCTGAGGGGTCGAAGGTGCGATATGCTGCAGGATGTTTGAGAGACCGTGCTAGGGATTGATGGGAGTCGGTTGGTCACTCTCTGGGAGCCTCGGCTATTGAGGCTATGACTTGGTCAGATTTCGTAGCCCAGTTTTGGGCTGAGTTCGCGCCAGCTGTGCAGTTTCAGCAGCTGGCCAGGGAGTTTCTCGATATGAGGCAGACGACTGAGTCAGTGGCGGAGATTACCGCCAAGTTCTGGGAGAGGGCATTGTTGGTGCCCTAGTATGCGGGAGACGAGGAGATGCGGAAAACCCGCTATCATGATATGTTACGAGCTGATATCCGGGAGCATGTCAGCTACTCAGCTTGCCCGACCCTGGATGCCTTGATCGCCAGGGCAAAGGAGAGGGAGATTGACTTAGAGCACATCAGGAAGAGAAAGGCAGAGGAGGGAATGATGATTAGGGCTTCGGGGAAGAAGTCTAAGGGAGCAGACACAAGGCCGAAGGGCCAGTCGGGACAGGGCCGCTACAGGAAATCCGGCAGGACTCACGAGGGGGTTTGTAGGATGGGATCATCGAGCTACTACAAGTGCGGCAAGACGGGGCACTTCAGTAGGGATTGTACCGCCCCTGCGCCCACTTTCCAGACATCGGAGTTGTTGTGCTTTCACTGCAACCAGCAAGGCCATAAAAAGGCCAACTGCCCTCAGTTGAAAGCAACAGCGCCAGTGAAGGCGCCAGCTCCAGCGACCCTGCGAATTACTGATGGCCGGCAGGGCAAGACAGAGGCTCCAGTGGTGAGGAGTCGAGCCTTCCAGTTGACTACTGAGGAGGCATGCGTCGCACCAGATGTGGTGATGGGTATGATTTCTTCTCCCTAGCTTTTATTATATGCTATTTACAATATTGATATGTTATGTTCTATGTTATTTAGGATCGTTCCATGTGAACGGTATCCCTGTTCAGGTGTTGTTCGATTCGGGTGCTACCCGATCATTTGTCTCTCTTGCGCTTAGTAAGAGGTTCCCTGAGTCTCCGGCCATGTTGGATTTCCCTCTAGAGGTCGAGATTACGGATGATCGATCAGTACGAGCGTCAGAGGTTTTCAGGGAATGTCTTTTGAGGTTGTTCGAGGAGCGTTATTTGGTAGACTTGGTTCCCATTCCGTTGCGTGGGAACAAGGTGATTATAGGCATGGATTGGTTGAGCCCCAACGGGGCAGTGATCGACTGCGCACAGCAGTTGGTTCGGATCAGGACCCGAAGTGGGCGAGAGCTGGTGATTCAGGGCGAGAGGCCACAACGCAGACCATCACTATGTTCAACAGTGAGGGCTAGGCGCTACCTTCAGCCGGGCTGCGCTGGGTATGTCGCCTATGTTATGGATACCCGGGAAGCGGGTAACACGATGGTGAGTGATGTTCCAGTGGTGTGAGATTACTCGGATGTATTCCCAGAGGAGCTGCCTGGGATACCTCCGGAGCGACAGGTGGAGTTCAGAATCGACCTAGTCCCTGCTGCGGCTCCGATAGCCAAGGCACCATATCGGTTGGCTCCTCCCGAGATGCAGGAGTTGTCTACACAGCTGCAGGAGCTGTTAGACAACGGATTTATCAGGACGAGTAGTTCGCCCTGGGGAGCCCCGATCCTGTTTGTCAAGAAGAAAGACGGGTCGCATCGCATGTGCATATATTACCGGGAGCTGAACAAGGTAACGGTGAAGAACCGTTACCCGCTTCCGAGGATAGATAATTTGTTTGACCAGCTTCAGGGAGCGTCTTGGTTTTCCAAGATAGACTTACGTTCAGGATACCACCAGATGAGGGTCAGGGAGGAGGATGTGCAGAAGACTGTTTTTTGGATTCGGTATGGCCACTACGAGTTCGTGGTGATGCCCTTCAGGCTCACCAATTCTCCTGCCGCGTTCATGGACCTCATGAACCGCGTGTGCAGACCGATGCTAGATCGGTCTGTGATAGTTTTCATTGATGACATCTTGGTTTACTCCAAGACGCAGGAGCAGCATGAGGAGCACTCGCGAGAGGTGTTAGATACCCTGAGGAGGGAGAGATTGTATGCCAAGTTCTCCAAGTGCGAGTTCTGGTTGCGCGAGGTGCAACTTTTTGGACACCTTGTCAACCAGAACGGGATATTGGTTGACCCAGGCAAAGTGGAGGCCGTGATGACATGGGAGCTTCCGAAGTCTCCATCGGAGATTTGGAGTTTCCTCGGACTGGCAGGCTATTATCGGAGATTCATTCAGGACTTCTCCAAAATAGTCGTACCCTTGACCCGACTGACGAAGAAAGTCGTTGCCTTTCGCTGGGTGCCTGAGCAGCAGACAACATTTGAGACATTGAGACAGAGACTGTGCGAGGCGCCGATTCTCGCCCTGCCCGAGGGCGTGGAGGACTTTGTTGTATATTGCGATGCGTCCATCTCAGGGTTGGGCGCGGTATTGATGCAGAAGGGGCACGTTATCGCTTACGATTCAAGGCAGCTGAAGCCTCATGAAGCAAACTACCCGACGCATGATTCGAAGTTGGGTCGGTCGTCTTCGTCCTCACGATTTGGCGACACTACCTCTATGAGTTCCGTTGTACCATCTACACGGACCACAAGAGTTTGAGGTACCTCATGGATCAGCCGAATTTGAACATGAGGCAGTGTCGGTGGTTAGATGTGGTGAAGGATTACGATTATGAGATCCTTTACCACCCGGGGAAGGCCAATGTCGTGGCCGACGCGCTTTGCCGCAAGGCAGGGCCAATCAGAGACATATGCATGAGGATGATGGCGGTGACTCCTCTTTTGGAGTAGATCCGAGAGGCCCAGCAGGAGGCTATAAAGAAGGAACATCGGAAGAGCGAGTGTACTATGGGACAAATTTCCTCCTTCGACTATGATAGCCGTGGGTTATTGACGCTACACCGCAGGGTGTTGGCTCCTTATCATGGGGGTGTGTGCCAGGTTCTGATGGAGGAGGCGCACAAATCCCGATTCTCGATTCATCCCGGGGCGACAAAGATGTATAGGGATCTTCGACCCGCTTACTGGTGGCCCTGCATGAAGCAGGACATTGCCTGGTATGTAGAGTAATGCTTGACCTGCAGGAAGGTCAAGGTCGAGCACCAGAGGCCACACGGAAAGATGCAGCCGTTAGACATTCTCATGTGGAAATGGGAAGATATTACTATGGATTTCATCACCAAGCTTCCCAGGACTGCACGGGGAGTGGATTCGATTTGGGTCATCGTGGATCGGTTGACCAAGAGTGCCCACTTTATACCGATCCAGGAGAGTATCTTGGCCGAGAAGTTGGCCGATATCTACATCCGAGAAGTAGTAGCTCGGCACAGAGTGCCAATTTTGGTGATTTCGGACCGAGACGTGCGATTTACTTCCAGGTTCTGGAAGAAGTTTCAGGACGAGTTGGGTACTCGTCTGCACTTTAGCACATCATTCCACCCGCAGACGGATGGTCAGAGTGAGCGAACCATCCAAACTTTAGAGGATATGATGCGGGCCTGCATTCTAGACTTTGGTGGTAGCTGGGATACCTACCTTCCATTAACTGAGTTCTCCTACAACAACAGCTATCACGCGAGTATCGATCGTCCTCCCTTCAAGATGTTGTACGGGAGGAAGTGCAGGACCCCGATATGTTGGGGTGAAGTCGGACAGAGGGTCATGGGGAGCACCGAAGTGGTGCTCAAGACGACAGAGAGGATTCAGCAAGTTAGGAGCAGGCTTCAGACTGCTCAGAGTCGGCAGAAACGTTACGCCAACAAGCGCCGATCGGACCTAGAGTTCCAGGTCGGGGATATGGTCCCCCTGAAGGTGTCGCCTTGGAAGGGCGTCATCCGATTCAGGGAGCGGAGCAAGTTGGGCCCCAGGTACATTGGACCTTTTAGGGTCGACGCCCGGGTGGGCAAGGTAGCGTATAGGCTGGATCTGCCAGCCGAACTCAGTCAGATTCATAGCACTTTTCACGTCTCCTAGCTACGAAAATGCTTGGTAGACGACTCCGCAGTGGTACCTCTCGAGGATATTCAGGTGGATGATAGCCTGAACTACATCGAGCGGCCAGTGACGATCCTCGATAGGAAGACAAAGGCGCTGAGGAACAAGGAAGTAGAGCTGGTGAAGGTGTAGTGGCAGCACCGCAAGGGATCAGAATGGACCTGGGAGCCAGAGGATGAGATGAGAGAGCACTACCCCGAGTTATTTCCAGCAGCGATAACGGACTTCGAGGACGAAGTCTAATTCAAGTGGTGGAGATTTGTAGCATCTGGGATTTTCCAGGTATTATTAAACATTTTAAAATTGAAGAATGGAATGGTTTGGTTTGGGCTTTGACCTTTGGGCCTTATTAGTGGACTGAGGAAGCGACGTACACGGGGTGTACACAGCCATGTACGCCCAGCGTACTCGTGAGAATGAAGCGCGGAGGCCAGGTGCGTACGCCCAATGTACCAGGAGTACGCCCAGCGTATGCATGCAACTCATCAATCCCTAAAACATAGGGTTTACTGCCTATATAAAGAACATAACTCCTGTTTGTTCAGCCTCCCTTCACTCCTACCCAGCCACCACGAAAACCCTAGCTCCCTTTGTGTGTCTTTATGTTCTAGAAGCCATTTGAGAGTGCTTTTGGTGTTGTTTTAGTGAGAAAAGAAGAAGGAGCTTGAAGAAGAAGCAAGGATCCACCAAGAGCTTGTAGATCTAGAGGATTGACACCATTTCTGACTCCTTTGAGGTATCAAGCCACATACTTGACCATTGTATGCTTAGATTTGTTTATTTGGGGGTTTTTATGTCCTTTTTGACCCCATTGTTGGGGATAGTTAAGTATTGATGGTTCCAGAGCATAATAGATGTCCTTTTGGGCTCTTGGAGGCACTAAGAGTCATAAAAATCGGACCTTGATGGTTAAGCCACAACCATGCAAGTGTTTTTGGGTCTTAAAGTTTGTTAAAAGGACCAAAATCATGTTTTGACCCCAACCTTGCATGCAAGCACATAAAGTTTGTGACTTTAAGGTTTAGCAGGTCTTAAAGGACCTGGATCTGCATTTTGGACGTAAAGACTTAACTGATTAAGTCTTGAATGAAGTCCCAAAGGAGCTGGCCAATACGATGGGCGTACTCCCTGGTACGCCGCGCGTACTGGGTCAACTCCCCGATCTGGTCAAGGCCAGCGTACGCTGGGCGTACATGCCAAGTACGCCGCGCGTACGCATGCAAAATGAGTGTTTTGGGCTTTGAGGCCTTAAGGAAGTGGGCCTAGACTTTTTGGCCCAGTGGCCCACTGGGAAGTATAATTCTGGACTTGGGAATCTGAAATTAGGGTATTGGGCCTATTGGGCCACAATTGGACCCCTTGGAATCATTATATTAGGACTTGAACTTTTGGGCCCATTTGGGGGTTAAGGCCCAATTCAGAAATTGGGCAATTAGTGGGCCCTTAGGGAGCCCTTATTAGGCCACATAAGGGCTGGACTTCATAAGCTAGAATTTGGAACTTATGTATGTTCCAATTGGACCGAGGGGTAAAATGGTCATTTTACCCTGAGCAGTGTTGTGGACTCTGATTGAGTATTATTATTATTATGATAGCTGGGAGTCATCGGAGCGGCTGTTAGAGGTTTCTTCTCATGAGATTCGACACTCAGCTTTACGAGGTGAGTTACCTTCCAGTAGCGGTGGGTCTACGGCCACAATGCCGGCCCACCAGTAGGATTTGCATGTTAGATGATTGTCTTTGTGATATTCATCTAGGTTTGCTGCTACCTGATATGTTTACGTGCTAGCACGATATGTCATATGTGATAGTTGTAGTAGGGGAGAATAGTCCCCAAGTTCGGTCGTCAAGACCGAAGGGTAGGTCGGGCACCCTAGAATTGCCTGACAGTATGTCTATGCTATGTTATTATGTGTTAGTAGTATTAGGAGGTGAAATAGTCCTCGGATGTCGGTCGTATGGACTGACGGGTAAGTCAAGCACCCCAGAATGACTTGACCTGGGTAAGTCAAACACCCTTGAATGGCTTGACCTGGGTAAGTCAAGCACCCCACAATGGCTTTACCTGGGTAGTCAGGCACCCCAGAATTGCCTGACAGTATGTTATCATATAGTGTGTGGTATGATGGGGGAAACTCACTAAGCTTCGTGCTTACAGTTTACAGTATTGTTTCAGGTACCTCTTCAAGGAAGGGGAAGGAGCCGGCGCGGTAGCGGCACATCACACTCATGCATGATTTCCGCCTTGAGTTTCTGGGATTATACTCTAATTATTATTTTTATTATTATCCGATGATATGTTTCTGAGACACGACGTAATGGTTTTATGAACTAATATAATATTAGCAATGTTTGATGAATGACTTTACTCAATTAAAAGTGAATTTTTTTAGCCTTGACAATTGGGATGTTACATGTGTATTATTACTCATGGCTACTTAAATGTTTTGTTTCTTCTTTTGGGAAACAACCGTGTATAGTTGTCATAGATCAAGATGCTGCAATGGTAAAAGCAGTGGAAACTATTTTTACACAATCAACTCATCGGTTGTGTATGTGACACATTGGGAAGAAGTTGGACGATAAGGTGATTTATGTATATGAATTTTGTTTTTTATATATATTATTATCTAAATGTGCATTCGTACATTTATTATATTGTTTTGTATGAAACATCATGTTAAATGTGAACTTATATTATAAGTTTCATATAAGTTTTTCTTTTTTGTTTTTTTTTGTTTCATACAGGTTTCTAAGAATATATTGACTGAAACTGATTTCCCTAAAAAGTATCAATGTTTAATTTGGAATCAGTGCATGGATTCTGAGGTTTTTGAAAATGATTGGAAGTCTCTTCTTAGTGAGTTTCAGTTAGAAGATAAAAGTTGGTTGAAGCAGATGTTTTTAATTCGTGAGATGGATTCCTGCTTTTCTTTAAGGATATTTCATTATCTGGTCTTATGAGCATTACTTCTAGATCTGAGAGTGAAAAACAAAATTCGGAACTTTATGTCAAAAACAACCAACTTGTCTTCTTTTATGATGAAGTTTAATGCTGCTATACACTCATAACGCAATACACAAATTTCCAATGATTTTGATTGCATGAAGAAAGCTCATGTTTTTGAGACATCTCTTCCATTAGAACATCAAGCATCAAAGTTTTATACGAAAATGATTTTTTCTATTGTTGAAAATGAATTATTTTATTCTATCTACTCATGCTCATGTGGTATAGTTTCTATTGCTGAAGGGATGATGTTTATGTAGTTTTAGAGCAATCCTTGGGTCAATATGCTGAAAATCGAAGTTGGTTTTCTATTCAAAACTTGAGCATAATCGAAATGTAAAGGATTTTAAATTTCAGGTATTAATTTTCATTACAATTTGAAATATATGAACATTAATTTATAATTTTTTCATTTATTTGAATAATTTTTAAAATTTAAAAACATATTTTATTCTTTTTTTTTCAGGTGCATGTGAATGTAAATGAAGAAATTTTCAAATGTAGTTGCATGGTATTTGAGCTTTATGGTGTTTTGTGTAGGTATGTGTTATGTATTATAAAGAAGATGTTTTTGAAACAGATTCCATCTAAGTATTTGTTAAGAAGATGGCAGAAAGATATAATTCGTCCAGAAGAATTGGAACAAAAATATTCATCAGACGATAGTAGTGTTGGCTGCCAAAAGATGGTAACTAATTTATATTATGTTGTGGCTGAGTGTATAAATTTAATTTCTCATGATCCTAAAAAGTTGTTGGAGTATTTTGAATGGCAAAAATAGAAGAGGAATCCACTTAAAGAAAATCCGCCAGAAAAAGATTCTCGTTCAAAAAGTGAACACTTTGATTCTTTAATTGGTGTTTCTAAGCCTGATGTTTATGATATTTTGAATCCTGAAGTTGCTAAATGCAAATGAACTGGTTCTGGTAAAAGGTTCAAAAGTCAGAAAGAGAAAGCTATGGATGATCAAGTGAAGGAAGGAGAACATGTAACTTTTATAAAAAGAAAATAGACACTAGTGAATAGCATGATATAAGAAACTGTCCTCTCTGAATAGAAATGGAAAAGAAAAAAGAAGTGGAAAAAGAAGAACAAGTTATTCAAGAGAAAGAGTTTGAAAGAAAAAAGGCATTGGACAAAGGAAAACAACTTACTTATGAAAAGAATTTACCTTGTTAGCAAATCATTTAGAAGTTTGATTAATATTTTTTAACAGTTTTGTTATTGTTTTTGTATAAATTTTTGAGAATTTCCTTGATTGATATTTTTACTCTTTTAATATCTTTTGTTTATGTCAACATTTTGAAGTTAATTTTTTTTTTATTTGTCTATTAGTGTCTTTGTAAGTTATATTGCAGTCATTACATATTCCAGTCATTATGAATTATTGTCATTACCAATTTAAACTTTTACCAATTCCATTCTTTTCCTTAATAAAATCATTTTATCAAAATATTCGTTTTCATTGATTTTATTTAAGAAAATCGTGATTTTATAAACGTGGTTAAAGTCAGCAGTTTATATTAACTGCTCAGGTAAGTTTTAGAATGATAACCGATTTACAGAACTGCTGATAAAGAAATGTTGACTTGAATTCTACCTTGGATATATAAATCAGCAGTTATTAAGTTTATAATTGAAAATATTTAAATAAAGATACAACTGCTGATACATAAATAATAATCAGTAGTTCTTTATAATGCATTCACTTATTTTATTTAATAAAAGCATGATTTTAGAAACGTGGTTAAAGTCAGCATCTTATTTTGACTGATGATGTAAGTTCTAGAATTTAAGATAGTTAAATAAAGATATAACTATGGATTTTATTAACAATATTTATAACTGCTGATTCTAAAGTGTTGATACTTATATAATAATCAGCACATCTCAATAATATTAATAATGTTAATAGCAATATTAGATGTGTTAGCTTTCATGAAAGCTTATAGATTACAAATCATCGGTTCTTATAGTTTACAAATCAGCAATTCTAATATTTAGAAATGCTGATTCTAAAACTATCTTAACTCTTGATAGGTAAATGATAGCAAAAGTTCTCTATAATGCATTCACTGATTTTATTTAATAAAAGCATGATTTTAGAAATGTGGTTAAAGTCAGCAGCTTATCTTGACTACTTATGTAAGTTTTAGAATTGAAAATATTTAAATAAATATACAACTACGGATTCTTATTAGCAATATTAATAATTGCTTTCTTGAAAGCTTGCAAATCACAAATCAACATTTATGATAGTTTATAAATCAGCAATTAATAAGAACTGTTGATTCTAAAACTATGATAGTTTATAAATCAACAATTCTTAAGAACTATTGACTCTTATTAGCAATATTAATAATTGCTTTCTTGAAAGCTTATAAATCACAAATCAGCATTACAACTTGTAAATCTAGACCTTGTTCACCTTGATCTTTCTAATGGAGGTATATAAAGTTTGAATCTTGATGATGAAATTATTAGATCTAACTAGTTTTAGGTGTTATGAACTTTGGGTCACTTTAATGCATAAAGTTTAGATCTTGAAAGTTTATGAACTTTTTATGGATACAGTTCCATCTAAACATCATTTTGATTCGGATCTAAAGGTTGGAAACTTCACGTCATGTATTTCAAATAAAAATAAATTTCTGGTTACTTTTTCGTATTTAACATTTTGTTTTAATCAATCCATATAATATACGGGTCTTACAACTAATTATAATAAAAATATGTAAATAAGGACTCTTGTATTTGATATTTGCTTTACCGAAACAATGGCTTTAATGTCGTTCGTGTTTTTGGAATTATTTTTATAAAACAAAGCCTTTTAAGAGAAAAAAACAAACAAACAAAGAACATTGACTAAGCGACTATATTGGCATTTTTTTAACGAAGTTGACTTTTATAAAAGAATTTAAAAAAAGAACTTTTATGCAATCATATTTGTGTTATTTTCAAACAAACAAATATCTAATTTGCAATGTCTTTATAAAAATTAGCGTCTTTTATTCTAAAATTCTTCATATTTTGAAGAGCCAAAAGGAAAAAAATTATTGTAAGGAATGCATTATTCACATGTCCTTTTTCGTTAACCAACCAAATGAATTATTAGATTAAAAAAATATAACAAGATTAGCAAAACAAATAACGACATCCACAATTCACCTTTCACCAAATCAAGTTATTATCTATTTTTCAACCAGCTTTAATGAATCATCAGAAAAATAAATTATTGATGCGTTTTTTTTAAGGATTGTTTTCGCGAAACATATAATTTTTGTATAATTATTTATTTTGTTAATTTGTAAAAAGTCATACAAGTAATGCGTCTTACCGTTCATACCAAATATTTTCTTAGAATTCTCTCTCTCTCTCTCTCTCTCTCTCTCTCTCTATATATATATATATATATATATATATATATATATATATATATATATATATATATATATATATATATATATATATATATATATATATATATATAGGGGACAGTTCAAATAAAAACAATAAATAGTGTGAGAACGTAAAAACACTTTTCTATGTTATTATTCTGCAATGAATTTTGTATCGACAATTTTATGTCATTATTCAGCAAAGAATAAATGAATATTCAAAGGTTAAAATTAAAATTACAATTTACTACAAAAATGCACATACATAAGTTTATAATAGAATAATAACATTGTAATGAATATATGACTAATCCAAAGTTAATATTTATATTAGAGTTACTTCAACAATACACATATACAAAATTCATTACAGAATAATAACATAAACATAGTGTTTTTACGTTGTCACACTATTTACTGTTTTTATTTGAACTTACTTCTATATATATATATATATATATATATATATATATATATATATATATATATATATATATATATATATATATATATATAGTAGGTTATAGCCCGTGGAAACCACGATTACAAAAATAAATAAAATTTTGTAATAAAAAATCATAATTATTAATCATTATTTTCAATAAATTATTAATTAAGATATTTACATAATTTTATTTTATATAAAATTATAGTCATTTATTTAAATAAATATGCAATTCACATATTGGTGTTTAAAAATATAGCCAGATTTATGTCTCCTTTAAAGTAAACAAATTGGTGTTTAAAAAAGTATAAAACATTTATCAATTCTCAGTTTATGTATTTTTACTTAAAGAGAAGTTTTAAAAAAACATTTTTTTTAAATAATGTAAAAGATAATTAAATGTCGTTATAATTTTTGTACTACTATAATTTTATATTTCCCAGTAAATACTAATGAATCATATGTAAATCTTTGGTTTTGAAAATGAGTATTCTTAATGCTTAAATATTAAAGGATGATCGAAGTTACGATCATTTAATTTTTGTTATCACTTTATAGTAATAAATTGAAGAATAACGGAAAATAGAGGATTCTATCAATACCACAACTTACTCATATATATATATATATATATATATATATATATATATATATATATATATATATATATATATATTATTGGTCCAGTTTCTTATTTTAGAGTGAGTAGACGTACAATTGATAGTACAAACTCCATGAATATGTAGTACATTTAGGTTATATATATATATATATATATATATATATATATATATATATATATATATATATATATATATATATATATGGTTGGGTACAACAAAAAACCATTTTATAGAGCAAAGTTTTCATAAAAAAAAAAACTAAAAATATAGATTTTAATAACTTTTTATCCTCCATCCATTGATATCAAATTTGATAAAAAAATTTTTGATCTGTTCAGATTCACAGATTCACATTGTGAATTTGTTCAGATTCACATTGTGGATATGTACAGATTCACTTTGTGAATTCTGTGCAGATTCACACTGTAATTTGTGCAGATTCATACAGTGAATTTATACAAAATTAATGACTTATAGTGTAGATTCACATTGATAAAAAAAGTATAAAAAAAATATCAAATTTGATACCAATAGAAAGAAGACAAAAGGTTATGAATTTTAATATTTTTAGAATGTTATTTCGATAAATAATAAGATCTAAAACTTGAAAATATAATGGTTCATTGGATCTATAGTTTAAAATGGTTCCTTGTAGAACTTTTGAGGACTCTTTTTTTGGTCAGGATACCTTAAAATTTTGAAAAAAATATAAATCATAAAATCGAGCATAGTACTATATCGAAGAGAAGAAAAAAAATTGGAAAAAAAATTCTGGATCATTAAAATTGAATCATTGATCATAAAAAATGAATCATGGATCATAAAAATGATCCATGCTTCAATTTTAATGATTCAAATTTTTTTTTCTCTCCGATATAGTAGTATGCTCGATTTTATGATTTGTATTTTTTTATTATTTTTTCAATTTTTTAAGGTGTCCTCACTGAAAAAAATAGTCATCATCCGATCCTATCTCTCTCTCTATATATATATATATATATATATATATATATATATATATATATATATATATATATATATATATATAAAAGTTAGCCTTGTACTTTGAGAATTAAGAAAAGTGGGATAGGAGGAATTTTGTGTATCTTTCCTTGATCTTGTGGATTTTAGTTTGAATTTTTGGGATTTTAGGCATGAATCATTTTCCTGAAAGTTTATGGATCGGATATTGGGTCACATTTGAATGGGATGCTTCATTGGGTCTGATTTTGTTGGGATTTGGGTAGTCCGTTTCCCACATCTGTTAATCTATACTGAGAAGAGACGAAAGAGGGACATGTGGACATTTACTGTTTATGCGCCAATGGGTTTCTTCCACGCAGGTTAGACAAATGTTATGCTCCACCACCTCTTCTGGCTTTCCCAATGCACCGCTACTCTTCTGGATATTGCAATACACCACTACCCCTATCTCCACTCCCACCTCCTCTTTTCTTTCATATTTTTCCAAAAACATTTGTGCATTGCCCCCCTCCTTTTTCTTCTCACCACAAGAAAAATCACGATCTTTGGTCCGGGCGCTCTCCCTCCTGCCATTTGCTTTTACTTGCTACAACTTTCTTTCTTCAAATTAGGAGGAAATTAACTATGACGACCAAGGATACCGACCTGTCCCCGCTTCCCCTCCCGTCGTTTTTTGACAACTGCTCTCCACCGCTCCGCATTTGATGACAAATTTTTGGTTTTCGCTTTGTTGATTGTTTGTTGTTGGGTGATAAATTAGGTGCTGCCTATCCCACCACCTTTCCTCGCTTTTTCGGAACATACAGATACAATGTTTTCTTTCTCTTGGTATCTCACATCTCCTCCTGCTTCTACAACCCCTCACATTTCATATTCCTAAATAATTATAGAAAAAAAAAATGTTTCTCTCCATTTCTTCCCCTAAACAACAGTCGAGCGATGGAAAAATTGATTACTTCACTTCCTGCTTTGAGTTAGACGACAGACATCTCAACAACATGGATAAGACTCCAAATGAACCGATGAATGCTCAATTACGTGTTGAACTTTTATGGTTTGCACATCCGGCTTCAAGCCAGTATGTCATATTTATTGCAGGTGGATCCATTTCTTCTTACATATGGGTTTCAAAATTAGGTTTTTTTATGGGATTGGAAGTTATGGAGATGGAAAGGTGCACTCATCCTATGGGTTGTGCTTCTTGGTTTAAATTTCAATTATAAATTGGGGCATCCTCTTTGTATCGCCTCCACTATTTTGATTTCTTTAAACCCTATGGATTTACCTCAATTTGGTTGAATTTTGGGCTCTATATCATCAAATTAATAGACAACAATTTTTATTCTACTTCATTGTGTTATGTTTTTTCGTCTCTCTAAGTTATGGTATTTGGTTTTATTTTCTAGATATATGTTATGTTATAATTTCAACCTAATGTATTAATGGTCTTCTTCAGGTTAATGGAAGAGAGCATTAAGGAAACATTAACGGTTAATTATAATATTTCGATCTCTTGAATGAATTAGGTTATTGAACATTCTGTGAGTGCTCCAATAGCTCTAGGAATACTGCAAGGATCATTATATCATCAAAAAGATGAAAATGTCTCTGTATCATACATACGTAAGTTCAAGAAATGTTACTTTAAATGAAAATTACCAACTATGGGTTCAGGAGCTTCAGACAAATCACTTTTATGGCTTGTTTGAGAAAAATGGTATTATAATAAATAGTTAGCATACCAATTTTTATACTTTGCCATAATGATACATCCATGGAAGGACTTTGAGATGGATGTGATCCATTCTTCTGCAACTTATTATGAGATATGTTTTGAAAGAGAAAGAAGCTGCTAATTTGAAAATGAATGTGATTCATATAGGTTTTAATGAGCTCAATCTTTGTGGATGCAAGAACTAGAAGAGGCCACGAGTGAGATGTTCCAATTGATTGAAACAGCTTCTGTTTCGATACTTCGATACTGACGGTTGATATTGACGGTCTTATAATAGGATGGAATAAAAATAGTTGAGTTGACTGGGCTGCCTGTTGGAAAAGCTATTGGTATTCGTTTTTTAACACTTCTTAAAGATTGTTCAATTCATACGGTCCAAATGATATTGAATCTGGTGTTGGAAGGTATTCTATTTATCTCTCTCTCTCTCTCTCTCTCTAAATACATGCCTATGAATTTGGTATAAGATGAATAAAACCTTTTTGATTTAGTTTTATCATGACAGTTTTTAATATTCTCTGTTCATCATAATATATCTATAGTTCAAAAATGTATTTTTTCCTTAAATCCCCGTTCCCTTTGCATTAGTTGATTATAAAATTAATTATTGTAATATATTAATAATAATATGGCTTTAAAATCTTGCTACGGTGTACTTCTCTTCTTTCACCATATGACATCACTACCTTCATCACATGCTTTGATTTTTTCTTCAACCGTGTGATTTTTAGTGATTTAGATGAATATTATAACATGTGAAAGACAGGAGATTTAATCCCAAGTCGAGAATGCAAGTTATTCCTCTTGCACTTAAAGGCTAGGTAACTTTAAATGAAGCACATATTCACCTCGATCTTCATTCACACGGGTATAATATCACTATTTTTTATATGTTTCCAGGAAATATGTGCTTGCTAATATATACTTCTTATACTGTTTTCACAGGAGAAAGTATATCAAATGGGTTGTAGAGCTTTTATATCTACATAAGAAAGAAGAAACACATGTTTATGAGGCTTGTAGTTTAGTTTTTTTAGTTAACATTTTTGTTCTCCATACTCTTCCTGTTATTAGCATCATATGTAAAATTGCTTTTGTAACAAATCGTCCTCTAAGAACATCCGCATTTCCATCGCTATAATATTATGCTTCCCACATAAAGTTTCTTTCAAAATAACATGACAATTTTTAGGTTGTTTAAAAGTTAATGTAATGTTGCTTGATATGATCTAAGATGGGTTCGTTAAATATTGTGTGCTCTGGCTAGCAGTATACGTAGTTGTTGTCACTGGAAGTATGAAATTATAATTGGGTTCCAGAATGGTTGTATATAACGAGAAGTGTTTAGTTCATATATATGGAGTTATTATTAGGTACTATACAAATGGGTTCAGATTGGATAAGATTTGCATTGGGCCAATATAATATCGATAATACTTTCTTATTCAAATTTATATTTTTATTTGTGGAACACGTCCATTGCAAAAACTATAGTAGACTTTCAACATCAACTGGTAAATCATTCAAAAATTGTTGAATAAACGTAAATTTATATAGCAGATCCCTAAAATTTATAAAATTTAAGTAGATGATAATACTGCCTTTATGTCTAAAAAATAATGTAAATAAATATGTTCCTTTTGTAACATGCATATAATATACTAAAAAAATTATATAAACAATTGTTTTTTTTTTGGACTAAATGAGAAACGTCTCGTTCTTACATAAAGGTCACATAAATTGTTACGATACTAGGCCGTCTTTAGGACAACATTAATACTTCTGTAGTGTGTATATATATATATATATATATATATATATATATATATATATATATATATATATATTATATATATATATATATATATATATATATATATATATATATGAACCAATCAAAATTAAACAAAAATAAAATAATTAATAAATCATAAAAGGGTATAATAGTAATATATGCACACGATTATATGAAAATTTCTAAGATATTGGACCATTTATTCTTATATTTGGTCATTCTACATTTTAAAAACCCTACTCCACCATAAAATCAATTGCATCACATGAATCGGCTCCTTCACGATCGGTCTTCCAGCCGTCGTCAGCCGACCATCACCACCCACATATCTTGATCGAGTCTTAACTCTTCTATCTCCGTGTTTAATTTTTCACTATCTAATTCCATGTAAATTAATTATGCTGAAAGCGATAGTTATCGAGGTATCGGAGGAAAACAAATGTTGGCCAAATCCTTCTCAAATATTGTAAAAGCGTATGTGATTATGTTCGTTGAGGCTACACCATCGACTCGTCGACTCGTGCCACCCATGTTCATTTGGTATTTGGTTGATTGAGTATCGTCCATTCGGATACCATCAATTCTCTTTTTTCTTTCTGTGTATGCGTTGCATTTCAATTAACAGATGATCGATTTTATTCATATTTTCTTTCTCTTATATTCCATCTTGTGTTCTACTCTTTCTTAATTTTCTTTTATTTCTTTGAATTTAATAACTACGGTTTAAAGATCCAATCTTTTCTGAATTTAATTTTGGTTTGGTGTTATGATTTAAGATTATCTAGGTTTTCTTCAATTTGAATTTTTTGGTAAAATTTATAAACTGTTTAGTTTTTTGCTAAAGGTCATTTAAGTTTACTTAATATATTTTTTAAGTCAAAATCATAGTGGAGTGTTTGATTATTATTATTATTATTATTATTATTATATATATATATATATATATATATATATATATATATATATATATATATATATATATATATATATATATATACTATTCCTTGGGTTAGTTACTTCACCTGACTATGATTAGTCTTAACTATCAACCGCCTCAAATAATCTAGCTTCCATCACCGACTCGATTCGATGCTTCTCGATTCTTCAGATAAGCACTCCACCTCAGATTTCCTTCTCACCGGTCTTTTCTTTTGTCAACCATATCCGCAAATCAGCCACCACTTTCCCCAACCCATCTCTCCTGCTACGCACCCTGATTTCTTTCCAGAATCCTCGTCGCATCGGCGGCATAATCGACCCATCATATGCCGCTGCGGCACCAGTGATTTCATGAGTAATGGTCGGTGATGTTGGTGGTGTAGTCCATGAAGTGTTCTATAGCATACTCGGCGACACCAACAATCGAAATCGGCGTCGGGGTTGTCGGCTGTTTCAAATCCAACGTTCTCCCAAAACCCTTTCCATCTTATTTTTATTGCTTCTTCATGATGTGTATTTTCTAAATGATTTTATCAGATGTGCGATTTGTAGCACTAACTTTCACTCCCTAAATTTTGTAGTTAGTTCCTTCGATGAAGCCAAAGCGTCTGGTAACGTCGTTCACCACCATGGTCCAACCCACCGTCACTCTCCACCACTGATTGTCCCTACATATCGTCGCTCGCCACCATGGTCCAAGCCACCGTCGCTCTCCAACACCGATTGTCCCTACAGGTCAGTTGACGGTGTAAGGAGTTGTATCCATCACCATAGCCTCTCCCTTCCTCCGTTTTCTCCACCGGATTCCAGGCGTTATGCAGTCCAACGACTCCTTCCAAACAGCCTATGTTGCTTTCGATGATTTGAAGGCATATAGATCGAAGGCAGGTATTTTTATTTAATATTTTGCGATTTTGGGTTTCATTAACATTGGGTGTATTTGTGCGATTACATGATAGAAACAAAAATGAGTTTGGATCGACTACTCCTATTCAAATATCCCGGTTATTTGCCTTCCGACTACCTACAGGTTATAAGATTCCAATTTCAAGTTGATACATTTCCTCTCTGGACATTAGTTCCATTATTTATTAGTTTCTTCCTATTTTTCATTATTTTTTAATGATTTTGGTGATGGTTATGTCGATAAGAGAGGCATGATTTTTAAATTTGTGATATTTTGATGTAGGTTTGATCTTGTGTTTGGGAATGGTCATGTTTTGGTGCTTAGGTTATGGTTTTGCGATGTGTTGGACATTTTTGCCTCTCTTTTGCTTTTTGGTTTCCTCCTTGGTGTTGCAGGTAGTTTGCTTGACTCCGACGTGCTTCAAAGCATTTATATAAAGTTGGTTCCTCATCTCGATAGTCTGGCTGGTGACCATGATGACTCCTAAATTACAGAGATACTATGAGGATTACTAGCCGTACGAGATGAACAAGGACCTTATGGAGAAATACTATAAGCGATCTCATCCAGAAAAGTACGAGGTGGTAAAGTCCCTCATAGCAAGCAAGATGAAAGAGAGAGAATCTGTTAGCAGCCACGTGCAAAGAATGCAACAATATGTGGACAGGCTTGTCAAGCTCAATGTGAATTTTGATTATGAGTTGGCTATCGGCATAGTCTTGAACTACTTGCCAAATTTTTATGATTAGTTTATATTGACTTATCGTTTGAACAATAATGAGACCATATTGTCTCAATTGCACAACCTCTTGCGAACAGCTGAAGCACGGATGGAGGGAAAAAGTGTTGTCTCCACTCCTGCTAGTGCTCTCGTTCTGGCCATTGGTCAAGGGAAAGGGAAAAAGAGGCACGGTTCTACAAAGGAAAACTGGAAGGGAAAGTCTCAAGCTGGGTCATCAGGCCATGGACCCAAAGTTAAATCCAGTTCTTATGCTCCCCTTGTCTTTGATCCCAAAGAGGCCACTTGCTTCTACTGCAACGACAAAGTGCATTGGAAATGAAGCTGCCCAAAGTACCTGCAAGACATCAAAGACGGCAAGGTGAAGCCGACTTCTACAAGTATATACACTATCTTATCTAAAAGCTCATCGTCTTCTCATTCTTGGGTCGTTGATACAGGATGTGGTATTCACATTTTTTCTGATTTGCAGGGGCTAAGAAGAATTGAGGACATGGAGCATGGTAGAATAAACTTGATCATGGGGAATAGGTGATCTTCACCTGTCACCAGGATTGGAGTTTATAGTCTAATGCTTAGTGATGGAGTTAGTTTAGATTTATTGAATTGTTTCCAATCGTCAGAAATGATACAAAACATTATTTCCTTTCATGCATTGTTTAAACAAGGTTTTAGATATTCATTATAATGATGAGCATGGTTCTATTTCTGCTTATAAAATGGTATTTTTTATTTTGAAGCTTTACCTTGTGATGTTGTGTATGAAACTTTGATGTGTGTAGACAATATAGGTAATAATGTATTTCAAATTGATTCGTCTAATGGTATATAAAAAGTGTGCTTGTGGCATTGTCGTCTTGGACACATTAACAAGAAACACATCGCCTAACTCCAAAAAGATGGAGTGTTGGAATCATTTGACCTAAGGTCAGATTATGAATGTAAATATTGTCTTTTGGGTAAGATGGCAAAATCACCTTTCACTTTTTCTTGTGAAAGAGGTGAAGGTTTGTTGGACCTCATACACATAGATTTGTGTGGGCCCTTCAGATCCACCACAAGGGATGTTAATCGATAGTATGTGACTTTACTGATGATTATAGAAGACATGGTTATATCTACTTAATCAAGCATAAGTTAGAAACCTTTGAAAAGTTCAAAGAATTTAAGCATGAAGTCGAGAATCAGCTGGGCAGGAAGTTAAAGATGCTTAGATATGATAGATGTGGTGAGTATCTTAGTATCGAGTTCCACGACTACCTCAAGGAATGTGGAATAGTTTCACAATTCATACCTCCTAGAGTACCGCAACTTAATGGTGTGGCTGAGAGGCGCAATCGAACCTTGTTAGATGTCACAACTAGCAAATTTGGGTTAGGAAGTTGGCCCTTGTACAAGAAAAACTCCTTGTGTAATCTTGTAACATTTCATTTAGTGAAATTCAAACGTCAATGATATTAAGTTCATACTTGCGTACATTGTCATTCAAGTCGAAGCAAACACGTGAAGACCCAAAAACTCGATCCAATAAGCCAAATCCAATCATCTTTGGGCCTTAGCCCAAGAATTCTCAACCCAAAACCTTTATTGGACCAATATTTCCTTATTGGGCCGTATTGGGCCGATAACCTCTCATTGGGCCCTAAGGGGCCGAAAACTTTTATTAAACATTATTTTGAGCCGAAAAACTCCCCTAATGGGTCTATTGGGCCAAAAACTCCTAGTAAGCCTTTCATTGGGCAGAAAACCCCCATGAATTGGGCCAACACCAACCCTAGAACATTTTGGGCCGTCATATGGGCCAAGAACCCTCCCTAATCGGTTGGCCCATTTTAAAAAAAAGGAGAACAAACACATGGGTTGACTTTATGTGACACCTCATTGTTGCATGGAGGATATCCATGCTTGTGTCCATCATGCATCTAGGAAGTATCCAACAAATATCAAGGTTTAAATCTCTCTCTGTTCTCTCCTCTCTAAAAATCGTCCAAGGCTCTCTCTCCACACCATAATTCATTCAAACACTCACTTCATTTACTCTCAAACTCTCTTGTTTTTCTTAAGGAACTCTCACATTTTCCTCCTAAAATTTCGTGGGTTAGGTGTGTTCTTCCAAGAAGTTTTCTTCGAGCATTGTACTTTTGGTAAGATCCTATCAAACTTATGAAGTTTTATTTACATAATCTACTAAGATCATTCCTTATACAACACCATCTTTGCATTTTGCTTCCTAGAACCCCCTCACTTCGAAGATCTCATCAAAAACTCAAGCTAGGTTCAAAGATTCTTCTTCTTCTTCTTCATCTACATCTCAAAAACCTCAATGTGAGATTCATACCCCACTATTTTTCATGTTTTCATACTCTTTGGGCGGGGGGGGGGGGGGGGATACAAGTCAAAGTTTCGTTTAACCATTGGATAATTGCATGGACCATTGTGTTGTATGTTTAACTTTTGGGTTTTTACTTGAACATGAAGTTTATCATATAGATTTTCATAAAAATCATGAGATAAGGGTTGTTAACACATATATTGTTTGAAAACAGTAGATATCGGGCTATACACTCCAATAATAACATAAACAAGTCTTGTGTGCAAACATGTATAACATAGATTTAATTTCCAGCCTTCCACAGAAAAGTTATATGTCATTCACGAACTGTTTTGACCACCGTAAATGTAATATTTTTCAAAACTGTTTTATATGCAAAACGTTCAGGTTTATACCTTTTAAATGACTACTCTCACGCATTCATATGATTTTTCTACAATTTTTGGCAATTTTTACAAAACTGCCTATCATTTCAAGGATAATCTCGGACAAGTCTGTGAAGATTAACAATTTCACACTGGTTTGAGACGATTAAAAATTATGGGAAAAATTTTGAACAAAGTAGACTCAATTTCAAAACTCCCAGAGTTTACGGATCCATTTTTTGACTTACGATAATTTTTCTATAATTTTTCTAAAAACAGGGACAGAAAAGCAAAAAACCAGAAAATTGTTTTAACTTACGAAAAGTGCTTATACTTGTGTTTAGATGTCAGTTTTAAAGGCTGTAACCTTTTGAAAACACCTAGACATGATAATTTCATGTACTTATATACTTGATTATATAAATATTTTCAATTACACTAGATACTCTCAAGTTGTTTTACAAGAACGAGAAGTCATAGTTTACGTAAATTTGTTAAGGCTCTTGTGAGACTCTCCTTTAGTCGTACCTACCTCGTGTATGCGGTAAGTCCTGTTAGTTATAACCAGAGTATCCTGGAGGGAGAGTAAGAGTTTGTGTATAGATCTATATGGGGTTGACAACCCCACATCTGAGCTGTTCGCTACAGCTAGACTAGGCCAGTCTAGGGTGACAAATATCTTACCTTAAGCAAGCGAAGCCTGAAAAACGTCATGACAGGCAGATCAGTCATATCAAGTATGGTTATAGCGACTCACATAGGGAATAACAACACCATTTGGTTTACGGGAAGCTTTACTTCGTTAGTTTTGTTAAAAGAAATACCAAACTATGTTTCGTATACTTTGTAAACTGATTTTACCACTCGGGTCTTAGGATTTTAAGACCACAACACCTTTATATATAGGAAATATAGGATTTTCTGGATTTATTAATCATTACTCTACAAGGAAGAGACACACTGATAATAACCACATTATTGGAATTTACGAAGAATTTACACTCAACTAGTTTTCACAAAACACCAAGCTATGCTTCGTATACTTTAAAAACTGATTTCAACACGCGGGTCTTAGGGTATTAAGACCACAACACATTCATTCACAGAAAATATAGGATTTTCTAGGGATACACTCTTTTCAAATACAAACCAAGGATAATAAAGGACGTGCATGTAATTACACACGGTTTTGGAACGAAACTCACAAACTACTTCTTATAGAAACTATTGGATTTTCTGAAGTTTTACACTTATTATAAGAAAAGATATTACAAAGTTTTTCCTACAAACATGCTTATGAACTCACCAAACTTCTATGTTGACGCTTTTCAAAACGACTTGTATTCTCAGGGACTCAGTGAACAGGTACTCGAGCCTTGGATCGGGATTTTTTTACTACCTTTTGGGCAACCATACTTTATGTTATTTTTGTTTAATCGTTAAAGAAGTACAATTTGTAAAACAATGAATGTTGGTATATTGTAATGTATGATGTTTGGTTGCTATGTTTCATTCATATTCAATTGTTATGATATTGTACATGAAGTCATCCGCCCCCAGATGTTTCCGCCGTTCTGGTTTGGGGGTGTGACATTAGACATGGTTTGTTACATGATGAGTCGAGCTTGTCTTCCAATTTCATTCTGGGGGTATGCTTTAGAGACTACCGCCCATATTCTTAATCTTTTCACAACTAAGAAGGTTGCCAAAATACCTTACGAGATGTGGACATGGAAGGTTCCCTCATTGGCAAATATCAAGATTTGGGGTTGTGAAGCTTTCCTTAGACGAGAGACTCATGAAAAGCTTGAACCTCGAAGTGAAAGATGTATTTTCATCAGCTATCCACAAAAGTTCTTTGGATATTTTTTGTACAAACCTAGTGAGAACATGGTCTTTGTAGCACGGATGAGAGTCTTTCGAGAGAGATAGATCATATGCAAAGAGGATAGTGAGATTACAATTGATCTTGAAGAAATCCAAGAATCAAACGGTGAAGGAACCTCTGAAGATGCTAGGTTTTAACTAGAGGAAGAAATTCCAGTTGAACCAGTTGACAAGTCATTACATCTTAGGTGTTCCACTAGAGTTAGAATTCAACCTGAGTTCTATGGTTTCCATATTACTACATATGGTGACACATTTATTAGTGACAATACGCTGATAAATTTAGATCAACCGGCTAACTACAAGGAAGCAATTTCATGCCTGGAGGCAGCCAAATGGCATGAGGCAATGGACAACAAGATCAAGTCCATGTATGATTACCAAGTTTGGAATTTGGTTGATAATGTACCAGGTCGTAAGATAGTTGGGTGAAAATGGATTTTCAAGAAAAAGACGGACATGGATGGAACGGTACACACTTTCAAGGCTCGAATGGTCGCGAAGGGATTTAGTCAAACACCACAGGTTGACTATGATGAGACCTTCTCACTAGTAGCTAAGATAAAATCTATTAGGATAATGCTCGACATAGCTGCATTTCATGACTATGAAATTTGGTAGATGGATGTCAAAACCTCTTTCCTTAATAAGAAGTTGGCTGAGGATGTTTACATGAGTCAGCCAGAGGGTTTTGTTGATGCAAAGTTTCCTAATAGAGTGTGTAAGTTGTGAAATCAATCTATGGATTAAAACAAGCTTCTCGCATATGGAATCTTTGTTTTGACGAGAAGCTTAAGGAATTCGGATTCTCTAGAAGTGAAGATGAGTCCTGTATATATGTCCAAGTTAGTGGGAGTATAGTAACCTTCCTAGTATTGTACATTGATGACATACTTCTTATAGGACACGACATTCCAACTTTGCAAGAGGTTAAGTCTTGGCTTCGAAAGTGTTCCACTATGAAGGATCTGGGAGAGGCTGCTTATATTCTAGGGATAAGAATTCTGAGAGACAGGAGTAAAAGACTAATTAGACAATACATACATGGAAAAACTGCTAAAATGTTTTAGTATGGAAAATTCCAAGAAAGGAGAACTGCCTATACAGAGTAATACCAAACTAAGTAGGACTCAGAACCCGAGTACCGATACTGAGATAGTAGAAATGAGTAGAGTTCCATATGTTTTAGCCGTTAGATCTATCATGTATGCTATGACATGTACTCGCCATGATGTGGCCTTTGCTTTGAGCTTGGTCAGTCATTTTCAGGGAAATCCAGGTAGAGCTCATTGGATAGCATTTAAGAATATTCTTAAGTATCTTCAAAGGACTAATACCTCGTTCCCGAGTTCAATTTAAGGGGAGAAACGAAAGGAAATGGGTGGAAGTGAGAGGAAAGTAAAAGAAATTGGTGTTCCTGAGTTTCATTAAAGGATGGAAGTGAAAGGAAATGAAATGATCACTTTCCCTCCTAACTTTCCTTCCGATTTGGAAGGATTTGGAGAGAAAGAACAAAATGTTTAACCTTCCTTCCACTTCTCTCCAACTCGGGAACACTAATGACAAATTTCTTTTCCTTTCATTTCTCTTCTTTTCTCTCCTTACTTTCTTTTCTCTTCTGTTCTTTTCTTTGCTACAACTCAGGAACGGGGTTTAAGGAATGGGTCCTAGTACTTGGTCGCAGTGATACATTAAGAGTAACCGGGTATAGTGACTCCAGCTTGCAAAAAGACAGAGACAACTTCCGTTCTCAATCTAGATGGGTGTTTACCCTTAATGGAGGAGCAATAACCTGGAAAAGTTCCAAACAAGAGATAGTGGTTGATTCTACGTGTGAATCAGAGTACATAGCAGCAAGTGAAGCATCAAAGGAGGGAATTTTGTTGAAGAACTTTATCGGAGACCTTGGAGTTGCTCCATAAATTTTCTGTAATAATGAAGGAGCAGTTGCCTTGACAAAGAAACCAAGAGATCATGGCAGATCAAGACATATCGACAGAAAATACCATTTCATCAGACATAGAGTAGAAGAAGGCCAGCTCGTAGTGAGCAGGGTATCATTAGAAGAGAATCCTGTAGATCCCTTCACAAAGGGTCTGAGTAGGGTCAGACACATTCAGCATGCTAGGAACATTAGTCTGAAAGATGATATTAGTTTTAGTAGTTAGATAATTAGTTTGAAACATGTAACAAAGTAAATGTAATTGACTTTTGGTAATTAAATAATAGAGAATTATTGATGATTTTGTTTACTACCTTTTGACAATTGTTTATTTTTGTGTTTCATTTTTGCATGTTTTACTTCCTAAATAACTCTATCATTCAAATTCCACAGTCGTTCGTACATTTGGAAGTAAGTAGTGAATTAAGATGATCATGAATTAGATTGTATATTGTCTAAAGAGTTTTAGACATAGCAATGGTATTCCTACAATATTCATGAGTACTTTGAAATGTGGATTTAAGTATTGGATCAACCCACGCTCAGAGAATTACTTCATGGAATTTATCACGAGTAATTCTGACACGATAACATCTTATAATCTTTAAACGGAGATATATGAGATGTGGTTTACAAGTCAGTTATGCATTGATGATAAGTAAACGCATCAGTAACTTGATGTTATAAAGCGTATTGTTGTGTATGATCTGATAAGTAAATGGTGCAAGAATGTAAGTCAAAGTTTATTTGTTTCTTTTTCCCTAACGTGAAAAGCGATATCTTTGAGCCCCTCGGTGATTTGGTGTTGACTTATAGTGTCGGGCCCGACTAGGACTAAATTGATGTGTTTGATTAGAAGTTCTATGTCATTACAAATCAGAAATCGGGAAACAAAGTATTGGACAATGAGATTGATTTTGTTCCATGTCTCTTGTACGAATCATATCTTGCAGAATGGAGGGTTATATGATCACTTATCTTAGGACACGTTACTGACTGTGTCAGAGTACGATAACAACTCTTGGAAGCTACAATTTGCTGATCAGTTCAGAAGTTATACTAGAAATTATAGTTATTAAACTTATCCAAGTGGGAGACTGTTGGATTAGGTGTCCAAGCCCATAAATATAATTGTTATATACTTGAATTAATAGTAGCATAGTCCTTTTGGATTACGCTCAAACCTAGGAACTGAACAAGATAATTTTGGACAGAGAGAGAGATTGATTTATTACTTGAGTAATAAATTGAAATAAATTGATTTATTAATATATTATGAAAATAATATATTAATTAGAAATCATATTGTGTAATTAAGAATTAATCAGAAATTAATTGGAATTAATTTGGGAGTAATTGGATTAATTAAAAGTGCAGGGACTGTTTGGTTATTTATTAGAAGTTGAAGAAAGAAGGCCCGAGGACCTCATTCGATAAGGTGGACGAAAGTCACTTGGGAAAGCCCATGAGTTTTCATCTAAACCCCTTCAATGAGGGAAATGGGTTGCTTGTTCACCAAGCATGAGGATTTAGGGTTTCCTCATTAAACCCTAACTTTGGCACCAAGCTAGCTCAACTATATAAAGGCCATATCCCTTCACAATTTGTGCACTCCTTCCCTCAAGAAGTCTTGGATGAAATTTGGCTATCCCCTCTCCTTTCTCTATATTCATCATCTTGATAGCATTGTGTGTGATTCCATTAGAGGCACAACATATATGGTGCTTACTTCCAAGAGATCAACAAGAAGGTGTTCTTTGTTATTTGCGACAATAACAATCAAGGTATGTAATCCTTAACCCTATTTTGGTATTTTAAAAAATAGCCTAGTGTTCTAGGGTTTCCTTTTGATGTTAATAGTTGTAGGTTCAATTGAGAAAACATAGATCTTTATTAGGGTTTCATGCACACTTAAGAGTTTAAGTTTGTTTGTTTTGCATAAAACCCATTAACAATCAATAAAGGGAATATCATTGCTTTACATATGGATGAATTCTCTAATATGATTCTGGACGTATTTATTGAGCAAGGTGCAAACACAGTTCTATGATCAAAAGTCTTTTATTAAACATTAATGGGGTAGGTAGGGATTTAAAAAAAAGAATGGCTAAAGGATTTAGTTAAGAATCACATAATTAATGCTCTCTGTATTCAAGAAACCAAATATGATAACCTCAGTGAAGCCTGTATTCATTCGTTGTGGGGAAGTAGACCATCGATGTGGGCTGTTGTGGGTTGCACCGGTAATTCTGGCGACATTCTGACTATCTGGGATCCCAACACTCTTGAAACTTGATGAATTAATAGAAGTAGAGGATTCCTTTCAATTTTGGGAATTTGGAAATCGATTAAACACGAGTGTATCTTATTCAAATGTATCACATATCAACGATGCAATATACCCTTATGGGATCAACACTCTAGTATGATAACTGTGGATTCGAAGAGGATTTGGATCCTCTGTCTCAAGTTTAATGAAATCGGGAGTAGGGAGGAACGGAAAGGATCTTCTTTTTCTGATAGAGGTTTTCATGTTTTCAACTCCTTCGTTGCTACATATGGTCTTGTTGATCATCATTTAGGCAAGAGGAAATACAAGTGGATGAACAAGGAGGGATCCAAATTAAGCAAACTCGATCAGTTTCTAGTCTCCAAAAATTTCGTCGAATTTTGGCCCAACCCTAACATGCTTTCCTTACCATGTTTACATTCAGATCACTGTCCTATGATGTTGGATACAAACTGTCCATACTTTTGGAACACCAGTGTTCGAGCTAATTGTTATTTTAGTATGGATTCCTTAAGAAGTTTGCAAAATTGGTCTCTACGTTGGACGTACGAGATAGGTACGCCGAGTGTAGGTCCTGAAAAGATGATCGTAAAATCCTTCACGTACGCTGGATGTACATGTGTGTACGCTGGGCGTACGTAAGTAGAGGAAAAACCCTAATTCTTAGGGTTGGGACCATATTTAAAGAACTTATTAGCCTTAAACCCTCTATTACCTTCAGCCTCCATCTCTCTTAGCATCCATTTGAAACCCTAATCCTTGTGTCTGACTTTTGAAGCTTTAAAGTGACATTTTGGTGTCGTTCATGGTGAAGGAAGACCTTTGGGGATGTGGTTTTTCTCTCAAGCTTTTGGATCCAGATTCTACTCATCCTTGTGCATCTTTAGAAGGTATAAAGTTCATTCCTTGGAACTTTCTTTTGTATATCTTTTTTAAGCTTAAATGTATGCTTTTTTTTCCCAAAACCCTTATCTTTATGGGTATAGAATACTTCATAGCTTTTAATTTGTCCTTTCAGAAGTTTTAGGGTGTATAGTGTCATAAAAATGCAAGCATGGTCCTTGGTATTCATCCATGCAAGAGTTATGGAAGTTTAGATGATGATTTAAGTTAGTGTTGTGGTCTTTAGCTTCATTTGGCCATTCAAAGGCATCAAGGATGCAATCTTATGACTTTAGACATTTTAATAGGCTTGCATCTAAATTTTGGATGTTAAGTTTTAAACCATTAAGACCTTATATTAGAGTTTGAAACTTAGGTGATTACGTTGGGCATAAACCTGAGCCAAGTTGGGCGTAGAGGGTTATGGCCTATAACCTTTCCATGAATTGACTGTACGTTGGGCGTAATGTGGAGTACGCCAAGTGTACTCCCAGAAAACCTATTGGGACATTTTGGGGCCTTGGTCGATTAGGAGTTTTGGGAAAAATGGTCTTTTCCCTTAAAATGATAAAGGATGATTTGGACCTTTGATTATGGGTTAAAAACCCTTATTTTTATTAGGATTTTCTTTGGGTTTTGTTTAGTGTAAGGAACCCTGTTAGGATCAGCTTGACTGTGCGATTCAGTTACATTCAGTTATAGGTGAGTCTTCTTACCATACTAGTGGGTCGAAGGCTCCAAGGTCGGCCTACTAATTTTGATGTGTAGGATGTATGCCATTATGTGACTATTACTTATGTGATTGTATGATATATGCATGGTGCTGATTTGGGCTCAGAGTCATTATGGACTCGTGGTTTAAACAGACTCGCGGGTTGATACGGATCCGACACAACCACGTGCTATTATATTTATGTGTATGGTGTATGTAGTATTTTGGGGAAGCTCAATAAGCTTTGTGCTTACATATATGTTATTGGTTTCAGGTACTTTCGGTGGAAAAAGGAAGAGACCGACATGATGACACAACATCCTCCCCCTCACGATTTTCGCATTTATGATCTCTGTTACACTAATATTTCATAATGGTTGTATTTTTGATGTTTCTGAGACATGTGATGTTTGGAATTATGATCTGAAAAATGATATTTTTACTTATGGATTTTGAGTCGTTACAAGTTGGCGGCTTAAGGGATTCGAGCACGCTTTCGGGTGTGTCAGAACTCAAACTGAGGAAATGATAATCTTTTCAAAAGAAATTTTTAGTTTCTAAAAAGATTTCATCAAGTAAAAGGGGGGTGCGATGCGTGCAATCAGTCGAGCTCAAGTAAGTAATTCCCAAAATACCCGTACTTATGTGTTATGATTAGCATATCTAATATCTGAATTGTATGATAGCATAAGGATAACGATAATCGCATGAATCGTATGATAGAATTGCTTGAGTGTTATGCTGATAGTTTATATGTTTGTATTTCAGTTTGAGTATAGTGGTGATCATTCGAGGAGGAGGTTCTGGCTCGGGCACATAACTGATTGATGAGAGGTTATGCAAGCTCACTGCAGCCGAGGTCACTCGCAGTACCATAGATGCTACTCCTATGATGTTTGGTATCATTAAGGAGGGGATTATGGAGCTTGTCGATGAGCGGATCAGGACCTTTTGAGCTGAGATTGTTAAGGTTCGGTTAGGAGTGCAAACTCCCTTATTTCGGGAGTTCAGGGACTGTGGAGCTCCAGAGTTATTCGGGGCTAAGGATCCCATCGCTAGCGGATGTTGTATCACTGACATAGAGAATGCTCAGCAGGCGAGTTTTTGCCCGGAGGGTGCAAATGTAGGGTTTGCATCCTACATGCTGAGGGATCGAGCACGTGATTGGTAAGATGAGGTCGGCCGAGCCGTGGGGACTATAGTGGTGGCAACCATGACTTGGGAGGAGTTTTTTACGAGGTTCCAGATGGATTTTCACCAGTTATTGCGGTTCAATAGCTGGCGAGGGAGTTTCAGGACCTTCGCCAGAGTAGCGAGACTGTGGTAGAGATTATGCGAAGTTCCGAGAGAGGGTTGTTTTAGTTCCATAGTATGCTGCGGATGTGGAGATGATGTAGACGAGATATCATGACATGTTGATGGATGACATCAGGGAGTTCGTGAGATTTTTGGGGTGCATGACGCTGAATGATATGATTGAGAGGGTCCGCGAGTAGGAGATTGAGTTAGAGCTTTGGACGAAGCACAAACCAGAGTAGGTGCAGACTGTTGTGGGCTGGGCTAAGAGGCCCAACATTTATGATTCGCATTCTAGGGGCCACTGGGGATGGGGTCGCTATGCCATATGCGGAAAATAACACAATGGGCATGCCGATCAGCAGGTTCGAGTTGTTACATATGTTGGATTAATGTCTAAGTCCATAACTATAATTGGTAAGACTTGACCCGACCCGGCATGGTCCATTTGGGTTGCATGGCATCATGCATTTGGATAGACTATAATGAGAGAAATAACACTTAAGGTTGGTTAATATATTATAAGTTCTAATATATTAATAAGGTTATTTAATTAGTATTGATCAAGAATTAATTTGGAATTAATTATGTGATCAAAAGGAGACTAATTAAATATATGGGTTGATTGTGTAAATCATTCATTCTTATATATGTGGGCTTGTGATCCAAGATTCCTTATGTTGGACTAAGTCCATGGGGTGACCCATGGATACTCCATGGAGGTTAAAATCCATGGAGCATAAGGAATGGGTAAAGTTATGAGTTACATGGTGTAACCCTAATAGCCACCATATAAAAGAATCCCATGGCTCAAGAAATCGTGCACTAATGTGTGAGTGTGAGGGCTAGACGATTTCAAGGAGTGTTCAAGTTTCTCTCAAGTTATTCCAAGTGTATTTGGTGTTGTGTGAACCATTTGAGGTGTCACACTTGGGGCACTAGGCACTCAAGCTTCATGAAGACATTCTACATCAAAGAGGTATGTATTCTATCTTGTTATATTTATTATTTTGTATGCTAGATTAGGATAATACCTTGGATGTTCATAATTGTATGTATAATAGAGAAAACATAGATCCAAGGTATTTAGGGTTGCATGTACACTTAGGAGTGCTAGAATGCTCATAACCCAACAGTGGTATCAGAGACTAGGCTTGTTTTCTTGTTATACTTGCAAAAGTAGCTGAAAAATCGAGTTGGATGCATATATTCGATTGTTTTGGCTGGAATTGGACTAGGAACATTACCCTAAGATGTTTTTGGACTTATAAACTTGTTTTTGATGTGGTAATGTTCATGCTAATCCAATTTCTAAGATAATTGTCATAATTTCAAGATTTGTATTAGTTTGTATGTTCATGCTATTTTCTTGAAGATTGATGATTTGAATTATCTTGTTCTTATGAGGTTCTTAGATTAATAGAAAAGTTGTGTGAAATAGTTGTTTTCAATCCATTTTAATCTAAGAGTTGATTCCAAAGTGTGTTTTTGTAACTTGTCCTCAAGTTATATGAAAAGTCACATTTAAGAATCATAAAACTCATAAAAGTTGGCAAAGGTTACAAAATGAAGAGTCTAGTTCTAATTAAATGGTTTTATGACTCCATAACTTGTCCTCAAGTTATGGAGGTTCAAGAGTCTCTTCATTAAATTAAAAAAAAAGTGTAACTTTAATTAGTTCCATAAGTTACAATAAAAAAAGTTATTTTTTTTATTAATTAGTTTAAAGTCTTCCATAACTTGTCCTCAAGTTATGGAACTGGAAGAGTTTTTATTTTTTTATTTTTTTATTTTTTTTAATTAAAACTACTTTAAACTCATAAGTTATGGAATTAATTAGTTTTGAATAGTTTCAAAACTTTCCCTCAAGTTTTGGAATTTGAAAAGTTTTCACTTATGAATACTTTAATTCCAAGTTAGCCCTTAGAATTTTAAAAGTTAAAATTCAACCCTTATACTTTATAATATTATAAGTTAATAATATTTATATATATGTATAAGAGTAAAGTCAGTCTTACCGTTAGTAGGCCTCATTCACGAAGCCGGTCTATAAGGGGGTATAAGGTTACTGCCTATAAAATGACAGTTTAATGGGTGTCCACTCTCACCCACCGCTTCCTTGACTGGTGGAGGGTCGTTAGCCGAACGGGTAGGACAAGGACTATAATTCTCCTTTCATTAAAAGTATTAATGATAAATACTAAGTAACTAAACTCTTATTAATACCCAATCTTAGTTACTTAGAAAAATGTGAATTTGGTGCTAACCCATGAAATTACACTTTGCACTTTGCTTAAGTCGTTAGTGGAGCGTGTGTGGTTAACCGGCACACTAACCTGGACTTAACAAGGTAGGCAAAGGGTAACTTAATATTTATCATAGTATCGGTGGAGCGTGTGTGGTTAACCGGAACACTGATTAAGGGGTAAATATTAAGGGTACCAAGTATATTTGCATTGTTATTCACACCTTGTTTTGTGATCCTCGGCATCCCAGTCACAAAACCTGAAGGGCACACTCGAGATTGAAACATGCCTTTGAACAGTTCAATGAATGTCAAAGATCTAGGACTTTCAAATCCAATTAAAACCTAATAAATTATTTCATTTTTCATGGTGGAAATTGGTGAATCGTCATTCACCTACCTTCAAATATTTTATAGCTTGGATTACGACATCCCTCTTCTAAGTTATAAAATAGTTTGTTGGGTCCTAGCCTTAATATTTCATATTGGGTGTCATATTAAGGACTTTAAATCAACTATCTTGAATATCTCCCAAAAAGATGTCTGGTCTAGACATTTATGATCTTCCCAAATCTCTTGAAACAAGCTTTCCTAAATGAAGATGATGTCCCATGGATATCATACTTCTTTAACCTCCTCCAATTATTCTCCCTAACCCACAAGTTCCTAAAAAGTTTAAGGTCACTCAAGCCCTATTGGCAAGGCAAGGTCTAGGTGTGATCACATCTTGGAGATGTAGTCACATATTGACAAGCCAGGAGAGTTGGGTGTCAAAGTCTTGAGAAAGTTGGTGGCTCAACTACTTTCTAAGTCACATAGTGAGTTCTTTTGGGAATCCTATGAAACAGACTAAGACAAGACCCTTAATGACCTTATCTATTTGCTAAGATCAACTTCCTAAAATGCTATGGACATTGACAATGATGACATTGGATATCCAGTAAAGCTCTCTCTTCCCAATGGAAAGGGATCGGCCATAGTCAACTCGGTTGACCCAATGGTAAAGAGAGAGGCGAAGTCTGAGATAGTCCCATTATCAAGGGTCCATAGGTAACTATTGCCAAAGGAAGGGGCATTGGTTACGAAGCTGCCAAATTTACCTAAGGATGTTAAAGTCAATAAGTTTGGCTCTACTTCAGGTAAAGTCCATTGTCTAACTCTATTAAGTACATGTTGATTCTGATCGCGAAGATGAATTTCAATCGCATGGTTCGGTGATCAGAATTTTGGGCTATTACTTAAGAGTTATGATATTTATATTGCTTAGGAATAGATAAAAACAAGGTTTTCATATGGATTGTAAGGATAAGTTTTTCCGCAAAGTTTTAAAATAAAAGAAAAAGGTTTTGATTTTATTTATTTTAAGTATCCTTACAATGGCATTTGTGAAAAGTTGTTGCTTATAAGATTCCATTGATAACAATATTGGAAAAATGGATTTTATTCTTTCGGTTGTGGTAGTGTCTAATATTACCAAATAAGGAAAGATTCTCATCACCCAAGGTTCAATTGGACCGAAACTTGGAATCATGCAAGTTGTATAGTATGATGAATGAGAACTTTCAGCTTGGAAAATTAAGACTAATTCCTTATGTGAATAAGGAAAGGACTAAGGGATCGAGTACACATTCTTGTGCACTAGTCAAGTCCACCACAAAAGATCAAGAAGACTATTCGTCATGATTTACTTAAGTTCAGTAAATATGGTTATACTTATAAGTTTAAGTATAAGTCTGTAGCATTGGAGAAGTTTCAATATGAGACAGAACGAATAAGAAGAATCAAAGTATGGCAGAAAGATAAAAGTTTCTCAAATCTGAAAAGATGGGAGAGTACTTTAGTATCATGTTTATGATCATCTTAATGATTAAGATACCATATCACAATTGGTCCTCTAAAGTCATCTTAGTGCATTCTTATGACTAAGAAGAGGAGTCATGAATTGTTGAAATGGTTAAATCAAAAAGATGAGTCATACTTCGTTCCAAAACAATTCTTAGAGTCATACTCCAAGATTGTAACTTGAGTGACATATCTTAAAGAGGGTTTGTTAACACTAGTCAAATGTAAGAGTAAATGGTTATCTATTCTTGTACATTTGAAATTGGTAAGTTGTGATGTTTTGGATAAAACAGAGACCAACTTAGGCCAATTGTGTAAAGTGTTAGTCTTGATAAAGAATCCGTACTATCTCTTGAATATTTGACAAGGGAGTCTTATATGTCAAGAGGACAGTGGGAGTCTTAAAGCTCTTGAAAGTTTCAAGACTTAATCAAGAATAAAACCTAAAGTCCTTCACTAGCACACGACTTGAGGTTTATAACCTATCATGTTGAAAATTTTGTGCCTATTCAAGTTGGCTTTGCATAGGAGTTCTGAGAGTTCTCAATTGGTTGCACAACTACTTGGAAGCAATGGCAGGCACCTGAGCTGCCAAATGGCAAGAATTTAAGATTGCACAAGTTTAATCAATATGAGTTTGGATTTGTCACTAACCTTGTCTTGTGATTATGGTTTTGACAAATTCACATGGATACGAACACATACACTATTAAATCTAAGTGTCATAAGGTTTCTCTCCGATTCATGAAAATGATGGTGAGCAAACACTTTCACTAAGTAGATTTTAGCTAGATAGCAATTGTGATATTTGCATTCTCAAAGTCGTTAGTGGAGCGTGTGTGGTTTACCGGCACACTAACATGGACTTGTGAGAAGTGGCAAAGGTCTAAACAATTGAGACTATGATTACGACATCCCTTTTCATAGTTCTAAAATTGTTTAGACACACATGTGAGCTATCTAAGAGAGGTGTATGATTTTGATAAAGTTTTATCAAAACAATCTAGTATCAGAAATCTGAACTTTGGTAAGAAAGTCAGCTGATTTCTGAGTACATGTCAAAGCTAGTGGGAGCATAAGTGTTATGCTAATAATCATCATGTTAGTGAGAGCATGATAATTATGACAAAGGTTGCAAGTTAGCAATGTTAATTATAGAAAACAAAAGTTTCAATTCGTGAGGTTGCAGGGGTTGAAAAAGTTGTTTTGCTATAATTAAGGGAGAGGAAATTATACTTCATTTCAATTCTAAAAGTTTAGATTGAGATTTTAATCGTATTTAATCAAGGATATATATATGAATTTCATGTTGGAATGGCTCAACATAAGGAAATTCTATATATGGGTCCATTATTTGCGTTCTAAAATTCGATTATGATTACGGCATCCCTTTTCATAATCTGAATTTTGAGAACTTGGCAAATTGAAATGGAAATATTATAGCAAAAGACTGGTTTAGTCTTTATGTGAGACATCATGAATCGTGTCACATATGCTTCGGATATAGGATCGATTATATGTGCTATATTCATCCTTTCTAAAATTTTCCAAATGCCTGGGACATTATGAAGGGAAAAGGTCTAGAATTGGATATGACTAAAATGATTAAGCAATTGTCGAGGACAATCTAAGGTTTACCAAAGATTGGTTGCTCAAGGACAGTTGGAAGTATAATGTTAATTCTGGAAGGACCATATTGACATAATCTGTAAGGAGGCAACTCTTGTTCAGAAGTGATAGTCAAAATGGAATATGGAAATGTTTCAAAGTTAGAAATTATTCAATCTGTGTAAGATTAGGAAACTTAATGAAAGAAGGATGTTTCCAAGGAGCTGATCTCCTTTGGAATGCTCTATAATGATTGTTGTCAAGTCTTTCTGACTTCGTGCATAATCATTAAGAGGATCAATGCATATAAGTTTAGAATCTAACAGATTTCAGTAAATGGCATGAATTTGGAATTCTTGCATTTGCAGTAAGGATTTGGGAATGTGAAAAGAGGATCAATCGAGTGATGTTCAATTGATCTATTTTACAAAGTAAAGATCATGGACAAACATAGTATGCATACTTGGTGTATGGCATGACTAGTGTTTAGAAAACATAGTGTACATGCTTGGAGCATGGGACAACTATTGTTTTAAATTCAAGTATAAAGTTGATAAAACCGAAACAATGAATAATGAGTAATCAGTATGGTGATAAATAAAAGTGTTTATTTATATTCATAGGGTTTGATACCATATTTGATTCATTTATTCTTGTGTTTCACTTTGCATGTTTTGACTTCCAGAATAACTAAGTCGCTCTTCCTGAATGATTAAGTTATTCAAACCATCCACAGTCGGTCATATGTTGGAAGTAGATATGAATCAAGACTGTCATGGGTTGGTTTGTAGAGGTCCAAGTTGGTGGACAAAGTGGTGCTACAATACTCATGAGTGCTCATAAGTTCTGAGTATTGGATTCAACCCGCGCTCATTTGAATCACTTCATGGATTTTATCACGAGTGCTCATGAGACGATAATATCTTATATTCTTCAAACCTAGAGATATGAGTTGTTACTATGAGTTGGTTATACATTGATTGTACGAAAACGCATTGGTAACTCGATGTTATAAAACGTGCCTTTGTGTATGATTCAACAAGTAGTAGAACAAGCCATATGAGTCGAAGTTTATCCATTCCTTTTACCTTCGGGATAAAAGCGATATCTGTGGGCCCCTCGATGATTTAAAGATGATACATGTGAGTGCTTGGCCAAGCCAGGACTGATTTGATTTGTTCAATCAGTCAGTCATCATGAATCGGAAATCGGGAAACAACAAATGGACAGAGAGAATGATTGATAATCCATGTCTCAGTCCATATGATATCTAGAATGGAGGAATATATGATCCCTTATCTAATGGACAAGTCATTGATAAAGGTCAGAGTTCATCGACAAGGTCAGAGTTCGACAGAAGCTTTTGAGAGCTACGATTGCTGATCGGTTCCTGAAGTCATACGCAATAATAGTTTTAGACTTATCCAAGTGGGAGACTGTTGGATTAATGTCTAAGTCCATAACTATAATTGGTAAGACTTGACCCGACCCGGCATTGTCCATTTGGGTTGCATGGCATCATGCATTTGGATAGACTATAATGAGAGAAATAACACTTAAGGTTGGTTAATATATTATAAGTTCTAATATATTAATAAGGTTATTTAATTAGTATTGATCAAGAATTAATTTGGAATTAATTAAGTGATCAAAAGGAGACTAATTAAATGTATGGGTTGATTGTGTAAATCATTCATTCTTATATATGTGGGCTTGTGATCCAAGATTCCTTATGTTGACTAAGTCCATGGGGTGACCCATGGATACTCCATGGAGGTTAAAATCCATGGAGCATAAGGAATGGGTAAAGTTATGAGTTACATGGTGTAACCCTAATAGCCACCATATAAAAGAATCCCATGGCTCAAGAAATCATGCACTAATGTGTGAGTGTGAGGGCTAGACGATTTCAAGGAGTATTCAAGTTTCTCTCAAGTTATTCCAAGTGTATTTGGTGTTGTGTGAACCATTTGAGGTGTCACACTTGGGGCACTAGGCACTCAAGCTTCATGAAGACATTCTACATCAAAGAGGTATGTATTCTATCTTGTTATATTTATTATTTTGTATGCTAGATTAGGATAATACCTTGGATGTTCATAATTGTATGTATAATAGAGAAAACATAAATCCAAGGTATTTAGGGTTGCATGTACACTTAGGAGTGTTAGAATGCTCATAACCCAACAACATATGTGGTCAGTCTGGTTATATGAGTAGGGATTGCCCCCGGAGTGCATTGATCTGTTTTCACTACAACCAGGCATGCCATAAAAAACCTGATTGTCTGAGGTTTTCAAGAGGGGCTGTGGTGCCTGCCCAGCCACCTTGAGGATTACCGATGGCTACCTAGGCAAGACAGGGAGACATGTGGTGAAGAGCAGGGAATTTTAGCTGACAACCGATGAGGCTTAAGCAACACCGGATGTGGTTACTGATATGTAATTTCATTTTATCTTTATTGCTTTCCTTATTTTATGATTATATTATATTCGATCATGTATATGGACTTTCTTAGTCAATGGTATAACTGCTCATGTTCTGTTCGATTTGGGTGTTACCCGATGCTTTATACCTCTTACACTCATCAAGAAGTTTAGTGATGCCCCTAGGACATTGTATTATCCATTGGAGGTCAAGATCGCTGAAGATCGTTCCATGAGTACTTACATGGTTCATCGTGGGAGTGTCCTGAACCTGTTCAACGAGAATTACTCTATTTATTTGGTGTCGATTGCTCTGCAAGGGTCGAAGGTTATTATCGGGATGGACTGGTTGGGTCCAAATAGGGTCATGATTGATTGTGAGTGCCATCTGGTGAGAGTTCAAATCCCAAGTGGGGGAGAATGGGTTATTCCTGGAAAGGGAGCTTTACATGGGCCACGACAACGTTGGCTAGGAGATATCTTCAGCAGGGTTGTTCTGGGTTTCTGGCTTATGTGTCGGATACTCGGGTTTGGCCACGACAATGTTGAGTGTGGTGCACATTGTTCGGGATTTCCCCGATGTGTTTCTTGAGGGTTTTCCAAGAGTGCCTCCCGAGAGGCAGGTTGAGTTCCGGATCGATTTATTTCCTGGTGCGACCCAATAGCCAAGGCAATGTATCGCTTGGCACCACCGGAGATGCAGGAGTTGTCTACGCAACTTTAGGAGTTGCTAGACAAGGGATTGATTCGGCCGAGTAGTTCACCTTGGAGAGCACCGATCATGTTCATGAAGAAGAATGATGGCTCATACAGGATGTGTATCGACTATCGGGAGTTGAATAAGTTAATGGTGAAAAGCTGTTACCCACTTCCAAGGATCGATGACTTATTTGACCAACTTCAGGGTGTATCTTGGTTTTACAAGATTGATTTTCAATCTTCATCAGATGAGGGTCAGAAACGAGGATGTGCAAAAGACGACCTTCAAAATTCATTACGATCATTACAAGTTCTTGGTGATGCCTTTTACAATCATTTCGAGAACCCCATCTGAGATTCAGAGTTTCCTGGGTCTTGCAGGATATTACCGGAGATTATCCAGGATTTATCCAAGATTGCTTTGTCATTTACCCGCTTGACAAAGAAGAATGCTACATTTTGGTGGGGACACGATCAATAGTTGGCTTTTGATACACTAAGGCGGAGGTTGTGCGGGGCCCCAATTCTCGCATTTCCCGAGGGTATGGGTGATTTTTTCGTTTATTATGATTCCTCTATATCGAGTTTGGGAGCTATTCTTACACAGAGGGGTCCTGTGATTGCTTACACTTCGAGGCAGTTGAAGCCTCATGTGGCAAATTACCCTACGCATGATTTGAAGTTGGGGGCTGTGGTTTTTACCCTCAAGATTTGGAGGCACTATCTCTATGGGGTTAGGTGTACAATCTACACTAACCATAAGAGCTTGAGGTACTTGATGGATAATATAAGACAACGGAGGTGGTTGGATATAGTAAAAGATTATGATTTATAGATTTTGTACTACCCCTGGGACGGCCAATGTGGTGACCGATGCTTTGAGTCATAAGGCTATGAGTGTACTTATCGAGGATACGTGGTTGAGGATGTTTATCGTGTCTCCTTTGTTTGATTTGATCAAAGATGCTTAGGTATAGGGATTGAAAAAGGAGAATTTGAAGGCAGAGCGGATCAGGGGGGATTCCTTTATTCGTTAGAGATGGTCGGGGGGTTGACTCAATTTGGTAGAGTTTGGGTTCCAACTACTGGTGGCGGTGAGGTAGAAAATTCTAAAAGAGGCTCATAAGTCAAAGCTTTCGATCCATCCGAGGGCCAAGAAGATGTATAAGGATTTATGTTGAGAGAAAAACTTTTGAAGAACACTTGAACAAACGTTAGTACAAGATAATAAGTTGTGGAATAAGTTAATCTCAAGGACCAAGTTAGCTCAACAATAATAAGTTAGAAGCGTTAGATTGTTAGTTGCGGAAACGTAAAGGAAATATAAATGACAGCCAGTTATATCATGTAAACACCAAGTTGATTCATAACAAGGTTTGCAATCAAGCACAAGTTAGTAAATGCGAACAACTTAAGGTGAAGAGGAACTCGATTTCTCAAAATATAATAGATATAGATGAATGATCTTTGTATTGCAATGATAGTTCAGAAAGATCGTGAAGGTGTAAATTACATGAAGTTTGGATACTCTATTTATAGAGTCCCAAAACGTTACATTTCGAAATAAACAATTATTGAACTACTTACTTTAGTGACCATAAATTGTGTTGAGAGAAAAACTTTTGAGACACTTGAACAAATGTTAGTACAAGTTATATGTTGCGGAATGAAGTTAATCTCAAAGGATCATTAAGCTCAACAATAATAAGAAGTTAGGATTGTTAGAGTTGTTAGTTGCGGAAATGTAATTGCGAAAAGTAAAGGAAATGTGAATTACAACAAGTTATATATCAAGTAAACACTAAGCTGATTCTTAGCAAGGTTTGCATTCAAACCGAGTTAATTTATGTGATTAGATTAAAGTGAGTGATGTCAAAAGGACTTGCTTCGAAGGAGATATGAGATTTTGATCTTAATGTATTTGAGAGTAAATTCAGTAAGATCTTGAGAATAAGAAGGTAAAAATTCATAGAGAGATTAAGATATTAAGAGAATGGAGAGATGTAATTGAGAGATAAGATATGTTTTTATTTAGAAGTAGATATCTCTATTTGTAGAGTTTCGAGAAATTACATGGAGAATAAACAAAGACTAAATTTCTGATAAAGTGTCCATGCAAGGCACACTGGATAATACAATGTAAACAGATAAGTTAAGAAACAAAATAACTAGTCTTTGTTGCGGATGACTTCTTCACTTGAGGTTGCGGTAGCAATAGATCCGTTGCGGTAGAGAAGTAGACTTCAGATTGAGAGGTTTAAGAGGGTCACTTTCTTGATTCAACATTTTCCCCCTAAGTGACCTCTTCAACCTTCTCACTTGTTGAGTTTCAGAAACTTGATCAGCAACCACCATAATTTTCTTACTTCACCAATCCAAGTGATCCTCCATCTGATCTCGAATTTTACTTCATCAGCTGTTTGTTTCGTCCTCTGCACCAAAGTCAAGGCGACATCTAGCTGTCTGCGGGTGAGACGGTACATAGCAGTGATGGGGATGAAGTATTTGACATTGTTGTTAGCTCTTTTGAACACCACTCCCAGTTCTGGAAAGTTGGTTGCACCTAAGGATCGATCTTGATATCCTTCAGTAAAGACATGTGATGGATCAAGTGTAGGAAGATTGAATTTTTGAGCAAGGACTGGATGAATGTCAGCATAAATCTTGGCAAAGTCACACACTACGGATTTAAGGTACTCACAAGCCTTTTCAAATGCAATTTTCATCTTGGGATGTTTCTCTGACATGATCTGAAATACCCTAGCAATCAAAAATACCTCTTCCGGATTCATACAGGGAAAATCTGCCTGAGTTCGGATATAATCGTCCCCTCCTCAAATTGTGCCAACAATGGGTACGGTTTCATTCGAAATACCCTAGGTTTCAAGAAGAATTTCCTCTATGACTCAATTGTTTCTTAGCTCACGAAGTATACCGAAGTGACACTAGATGTCTACGGGATATGTCTTACTGTTAACAGGAAATTGAAAAGGTCTATCTGGTGGGACATATGGACGATCAACATTGAATCGGGGAGAGGAAGACTCATCAGTTGAGTATCCATTGGACCATCCCCAATTATACGTGTTGTCTACGGTCCCATTGTTAACAAGATTCTCAATTGCTTCACTTTCACTAAATAGTTTATCAAATAATAGATTCAAACGTACAATCTCTTTTCGGGCTAAATCCTGTTGATTTAAAGCTATATCTAACTGAGTTTCATTTAATATCCTAACATCCTTTTCTAACAATAAGTCCTTTTCTAGCATGGCAACCTTAAGCCTTTTGTGTTCTAGTCTTCCCCTCACATGGTACATCTCTTGGGAAGCTATGTTATTTTCATCTAAGGCTTTGTTGTAGTCTGAAAGGACGGCAACACAGGTGTCATTAAGTCTTTTCAAGTAAGGTTCACAATCATGCATGTTGTAATTATTAGAATGGATCATAATTGTTACCTACTGGACGATGATGAGAGTGCCATCTTTGGCCATGTAACATTAGTTCTTCTGCAAATTCATCGATCCATCCTCTTCGGTGGTTGCCACCATGAAAATCTTTCCTTTCTTCTTGTTATCAATCTCTTCATCTTCATCTCTTGATGACCACACTTGATGATCCCTTTTCACATGAGCAACGTAAGCTCTTGGCTTTTCTTTTTCCTCCATTTCTTGAGCCATACAGAGATAAAAAGATGTTTCTTTAACCACATTTGCTTTGCGGTCTTTGACAAAGTCGTTTTCCTTGTTGCACTTGTGAAAAATCATGACTCTTTCTTTGTCTTAAGTTTTGGTATAGGAGTCAGAAGATTTGTTGTTCTATGGTGGCTCCTTTGCAGAGGTGTTCTGCGGTTGTGATTGTGGAGAATGATGAGGGTTTTTGGGATATCGTGGACGGTTATTTTGTGGGATGAAGTTGCGGTTGAAGGGTGGTTTGTGAAATGTTGGTTCTTACGAAATGATGGTGATGGAAGCCTGTTGAACTGTTGGCTGACCAAGGTAATAGCGTTTTGGAACTCTTATTCATCGTCTAATTCAGTATCAACTTCATGTGACTGCGGTGGATTGTCATATGAGTGTTGGTAGGACGGCTCTGCGGTAAATGAGTACTGAGGAGCCATGAACTGCGGGGCTTGAGCTATCAATGCAAGTGGTCCTCCTAGAAATGCACAATCCTTCAACACCGTCGATTATTGTGCTTAGAGTTCACCGTAAAGTTTGAATAGAGAGAGAGAGAGAGTGTGTGTGTGTGGATCTTTCTGTCGCCTTCGACTATCATTTTTGTTGTGGTCCAGTGTCTACCCAAGCCATTTAGAAACTGCAGATTTGTTTCGTGATTGCTTCGAATTGTACCGACATTTGATAGCTTTGTGATGATGAGATTGAATCTTTTTTGAAAGAATCTTCAAGAATTTCATGGGGGAGAGCTTTAAAGTTTTTAAACTCATTGAGTGCAGTGGTGAGTTTCTTGTCTTGAGCTTGTTCGGACCTATGATAAAGATTTTTGAGAACATCCTAGATCTCCTTTGCAGATTTGCAGTTGATGATGATGTCAAAGTTGTCTAGAGCAACACCACATGAGATTTCACAGAAGGCTATGGCATCTTTCTCCATTTTGTCAAGATCATCATTGGTGGGTCGATTCTTGGCTGCTTGATCTCCGCCAAGTCGTGCCTGAGCACCATTTTCTTGGACAGGAATGAGAACAGGGACATGGGTTCCTTCTTCCACAGACCTCCATACATTTCTACCGAGCCTCTTAAGATACCTTTCCATTCTTTGGGACCAATGGTGGTATTCATTTGCAACAAGTATGGGAGCTCTGTTAGAGCCTCCAACACTGTTGGAAACGTTTAATGATAAAGCTTGTGCCATATTTCCTTTGTTTTTTTTTTTTTTTTGTTTTTTGTTTTTTTGATTTTTTTTGTTTTTTTAAGAATGAGCTTTAGTGGTATAGAAGGCTTTCTAAAATCAAAGTTTTGTTTAGAAAGCAACCACTCTGGCTCTGTTACCAATTATTGAGAGAAAAACTTTTGAAGAACGCTTGAACAAACGTTAGTACAAGATAATAAGTTGCGGAATAAGTTAATCTGAAGGATCAAGTTAGCTCAACAATAATAAGTTAGAAGTGTTAGATTGTTAGTTGCGGAAATGTAAAGGAAATATAAATGACAACAAGTTATATCACGTAAACACCAAGTTGATTCATAACAAGGTTTGCAATCAAATACAAGTTAGTAAATGCGAATAACTTAAGGTGAAAAGGAACTCGGTTTCTCAAAAGATAATAGATAGAGATGAATGATCTTTGTATTGCAGTGATAGTTCAGAAAGATCGTGAAGGTGTAAATTACGTGGAGTTTGGATACTCTATTTATAGAGTCCCAAAAAATTACATATTGAAATAAACAACTATTAAACTACTGACTTCAGTGACCATCAAAGGTTAACTGGATAATACAAGGTAAATACGATAAGTCAGTAGTGAAACAAAATAGGTCTTCATGCAATCATCATTTCTGCGGTAGCTGTTGCAGTTGCAGTTCACTATAGTTCACAAAAAAATCTTCTCCAACTTTGGTAGCCATCTTTTTCTACGGTATTACCAACACTCCAGACTGTGGTATCATCAACACTTTTGGGCTACAGTTCCTTTAGATAAAGAGGGTCACTTTTTGTATCAACAATTTGAAGTTGAGTTATTGGTGGCCCTGTATGAAAAGGGTGATAGCATGGTTTGTAGAGCGGTGCCTAACTTGTTGGAATATCAAGGCCGAACATCAGAGACCCCGCGAAAAGATGCAGCCATTACCCATTCCTATGTGGAAATGGGAGGATATGACCATGGATTTTATCACAAAGCTGCCAAGGACGACACATGGAGTTGAATCTATTTAGGTTGTTGTTGATAGATTGACCAAGAGTGAACAGTTCATACCGATTTCCGAGAGCATTTTTGCTGAGAAGCTAGCTAACATTTACATTTAGGAGGGGGTGGTTCGGCACGGGGTGCCAGTTTTTGTGGCTTCAGGCCGAGATGTTCGCTTCACTTCCAGGTTTTGAAAGAAGTGTTATGGGGAGTTGGGTACTTAGCTGCATTTGAGCATAACATACCACCCCAGACCGATGGACAGAGTGAGTGGACGGTCCAGATTCTCGGAGATATGCTCTGTGTGTGCATGTTAGATTTTGGAGGGACTTGGGTACTTACCTTCCACTGATCGAGTTCTCTTAAAACAATCGTTATCACACCAGTTTTGACCGACCACCTATTGAGATGTTGTATGGGAGGAGGTTCAGGACTCTGGTTTGCGGGGAGCAAGGTCAGGCATCGACTCATGGGAAGTACTGAAGTGGTGATTAAGACCACTAAGTTGATTCAACAGGTGTTGTTTAGGTTGCGACTCCCGCTAAGATGGCAGAAGAATTTTGCATATCAGAGATGCACGGACCTCGAACTTCAGGTAGGGGACTTGGTGCTTTTGAAGGTGTCACCCTGGAAAGGTGTCATCTGGTTTTGGAAGCGCGGCAAGCTGACCCCCCCTAATTTATTGACCCATTCAAGATTTCTGCCTGGGTGGGCAAGGTTGCATACCAGTTTGATTTGCCCAATGTGCTTAGTCATATCCGCAAAACCTTCCATGTCTTTGAGTTGTGTAAGTGTTTTGCCGATGATTCGGTGGAGATTTCTTTGCCAAAGAGCTCAGTCAGATACACAACACCTTCCAAAACACTTGCTAGAAGACTTAAAAATTTTATCGTTTTTTGTGGTGAGATGTGAGCTATCGGCTTATGTTAGTGGTAGGAACATTTTTGATGGCCCTTTAGTAGTTAATGAAATTATATCTTGGGCCAATAAGCAAAACAAAAAATTTTCTAATATTCAAGTTCAAATTTGATAAAGCATTTTACTCGATTAGTTGTAGTTACTTGGAAAATGTCTTGAAGCAAATGGGGTTCGGTGACACGTGGAGAAGTTGGGTTCGGGCCATTCTTTCTTCCTACAAGGTCTTTGTGCTCGTTAAGGGTACCCCTACCAAAGAATTTTTTCATGGGAAAAAGAGTAAGACAAGAAGATCATATCCCTTTCTTCTTTATGGGCACTATGTTGTTGAATGTAACAACCCAAGACGAGAAAGACAATATGAAAAAAACCTAGCCCAAGCTCATATAAATGACAAACTAACTTTACTAATGGCAGTGGTGTAACGACTCGAATTTTCTCAGTTTTCTATTGAGGTTAGTTTCATTATATTTTCATTTTAAGTTACTTTTCCAGTGATTTAAGTTAAGTTTTGGGGGCTTAAGTGTGATAAAATGTTGCTTGATCATGTATATGGGTCATATAGCCATTTTCTCACACATTGAGGGCCTAAAATTAAAAAATGGTTTATATTTATACACCACTTAACCCTAATCCTGGATCAATTAACCATTTGCAGCCAACAAACGCTATTCTAAGCCTCTATATTGTTGAGAGAGTGTTCAGGGGTTCTTGTCTTTGGTGGTGAGTTGAAGTGAGGAAGAAAGGTGAAGTCATTGGTGAATTTGGTTTACTCTTAGTGGAAATTCTTGAAGCTTCTTCCCTAGCATCCTCTTGGTGATTCATTTCTAGATTTCCAGAAGGTAAGTACATTTATCCATGATTCATTTAGTTGTCCTACAAATCACACACAAGAATAAACCATGAATGATGCAAACTTGTTAGTTTTGGTGTGTTCGTTAGTCCTATTCTTGTCCCTATCATTGTACCCACCTAGAAATGGTCTTGAGGGGTTGAGATCATCCCAATAGAGGTCGTGATCGGACCTAAACTGAGTAGACTAAGGTCATTAATCGATGATAAAAAAATTTGTAACTGTTCTGTTCTCATGACGTGAGTACTCATTTGCCACGTCGTGAGGATGAGACTTTCAATATCTTGGATCACGTTTAATTCTTGGCCAGGACGTGAACATCCAATTGCCACATCGTGATTATGTGGAATTGATTGGTAAAATCTTAATGGTTTCCTATATCACGAAGTGGATATCCTAGTGCCACGATGTGACGACGGACACTGATTGTGCTAAAATCGCCATGGACACTGAGCTCACGATGTGACACCCTCTTGGTCATGATGTCAGACCCATCTAGATAGAAAGTGATTTTCCTCTATTCATAGCTCCACATAACTTGGACTAGTGGTAAGTCATTTCTTGTGGTGGTTTTAGAACTTGTTTGGAAAGATAGAATGCACCTATACTTGTGTTCGTATCTAATTGATGTTATGTGATGTTATAAACTGAATGTCATGAGTTAATTATAACATGAACATTTAAGTTAATGATGATGCAGTTGAATTCAGGAACCCTTTATATGCTAAAACACTTAAATTAATCATTTGGTGCGAATTAAGAGAGTTAGGACCATTCTAAAAGTGATAATTATTTGTGTGGTTAAATTATGATGATATGCATCGTATATTTATGTATTGTTATTCTTGAATGAAACTATGCATGCTAGAAGTTGTTTTGTTGAAAGGTGTGTCTCTTTACATACTATTAATTTTTGCTATGTATATTTAGAAGATGTACCTTTGATATGTGATTGAAAGATGTAGTATGCCATGGATTAACTATAATAATAATTCTCTAGCATTATTACATAATGGTAGTGGTGAGGTGTGTGTTTGCCCATGTGAGAGGATTAATTAATCATTTAATTATTTAAAATAAAAGGGGAATACATATAGTAGGGTTCAAAGGGTAGTAACCTAACTTAGGTACATACCCTTATAGGATATCGCGGTGGAAGGATATCATTGGAGGACAAAGAGCTTAAGCCAAATTGACGTCGAATGGTTTCCAATTTGATCATTTCTTGTGGTGGTTTAAGAGCTTGTCATCGAGAACAGGAATGATGTTGGCTACTTGGAGACGCAAGATCAAGCATCACATTTGGGTGTAGGTATGCTCGTGGAGGTATCAAATACCACCCTTGAAAGACAATGCATCATGCTCGTATGTGCAAAGTCGGAGTAGTGAAGGTGGAGAACCAGGGACAATGTTACGGGTGGAGTCATGTCCCATTTGGTGCACTAGGTTGCTAGATCACGTTACTAGCAAACATGGTCTTTATTTAGGGAGTGTTAGAGATGTAATAGACCCTACTTAGCGAGGGACACAAATAATAATTAAAGCGAGGCAATTAAATTAATAATTACTGCGATAAAACAATGTCTGGTTAATGTATACACGTATATATTAATACTTATTGATATATGATGCATGTATTGATTTGATTGCATGACTTGACATAGTGTATGTGTATGTTTTTTTTCCAGGCTTATGTGCATGAGATTTACTTAGTGTGCTGATGTTGTTACTTGCTTCTCGTCCATTATTGTGGCTTTCGTATTGGTACAGGTAGCTTGACATTGATAGCCTGTTGAGGTTGGGATCTTTTGGGTAGTTATAGTCTTTTTTATTACTAGTTATTATACCAGTTTGAGACTTGATGTGATGTTTCATTCACACTTGGTTTTAATACTTGTTTGGTTGGTTTTTTCAACTTTTGATTTTGATGGATTATTTTTGAAATATTTTCTGAGTATCACTAGTGACGTTTTCTTAATTGACTTTCACAAACGTTTTCTGATATAAATTGGTTAAAATTAAAAGAAATATTTTTTGTGAAAAATAATGGTGTTACAAGTGGTTCACTACAAAGAGCACAAAGATTAAGTGTTCTTAAATGAAAAAAAGGTGAACCCAAAACTAAAAATTAATAAAACATTGGTAAATTTGTCTAAAGTTTGGAACATCAATAATAGGGAAAACAAACATATGACTGGGGATGAAGACAAATTTCATGATCTTAATCGATATGTTTAAGGGTACATGAAGTTTGGAGACGTCTCTGAAGTACACATCGAGGAAAAAGGATTCATTGTGTTCCAATATAAGAATGGTGAGCAAAGAATGCTTCAAGGAGTATATTACATACCAAAACTATGTAGTAATATTACTAGTTTTGGGTCATCAGATCGTTATGCACATCTTATTTCCATAGATCCACAATGACAAGAACAAACTACTCATGACGTTAAAGCAATCTGAAAAATGACTCTATCAGATAACTTTGACTGAAATTGGACCATTAATGAAGTTGTAGAACCTATACACAATTAAATGTCCAAAGACGGATTGGGTTATGAAGAACCAAAGATTAAAGTTACCACAAGCAAGTATGAAGGATACTTGGTAGAAAAGATAGTTCATAGAGAACTATGTACATCAGTTGGAAACAGGTACACATTGCTAGTCAATGAAATGTGAAATTTTAAGGTTAAGAATGTTACTAGTGAAACTCATTTGGAAGGTGAAAATACTAATGATTGTGTGAGAAGTTATTATGTTAAGGAATCTATGAATGAAAAGAAGGTTATGTTACTTGTTACTCAAACTCCGGTTGAAAAAGAATTATTGCATAATTAGGGTATTAAGCAACCAGTGAATTGTCTAGTTGATGAAAAACAAACCAAAGGAAATGTGGATACAAGTTTCATTCGTGTGATTAAAGATGTGACAAGTCATGGACATGAAAGTTGGATTAGTACACTTCTAGTGACGTATCCCACCAAGAATACGTCAAAAATAACAGAACCGTCAGACGGTTTGAGCAAATATCGGCATACGCCTAACATCAGGCCCCCGCTCTCGCCCTCGTTTTCGCGATCCCAAACTCATTCCTTGGCGCCCAAGCATCAATTCCAGTGTCAGGACAAAATAGTACTAGCTGTCTCCCTGAGTAACAGGTGTGACACTTTGAATGTCGCTTCTGGCAGCCCTGAACCAATGACAAGCAACTACTCGCAGAGCACGATCTACCAATCAAGGACTATTTTCCCCTGCCACTTCTGAAAAGGTAAAAGATTCTCTCGGGAATATGTTCCTTTGATCATAGGTATGAAAAGGCCCCTTCTCCTCCAAGAGAAGGGACCGAAAAAGAAAATCTTCTCGCCCTTTCATCAAACCTTCACCTTCTCTCTAAGAAATCGACTGACTTAGTCGTCGGAGATTCGTTCCGGGACTACATCTCGGACGAGGACTGACAGGCTTGTTTCCTTTTGCTGTGATTCTCAGGCACTCCATCCCATCCATCAAAGAGATGGAGTTAAGCCGGAGACATGTCACAACAGTTGGTGCCATCCGGACGTGCACCAAGTACGACACAACCCGATAAACAACAATACATGTCTATGACGAAAAACACATAGCTCGCAGCACCACAAAATAATAGCACCGGTTCCACCAGGAAAACACCACCAGCCAGCAGAATTGGCTATCTAGCACCAGGCGTTCGGCTGACCGGCTCCATCGTAGAATTTGCGACGAGTATAGGATACCCGCTGACCACATTTATGGTCAACAAAAAGCCGACATTAGAAAAACAGAATCGCCGGCACAGAGTGTTTACAATCAATAGATCATACAAGAAACGTGAGAAACATGAGGCAAACCACAACGTCAAAGAGATGACCCGATAGGTCAACAACATCAACTTCTCCACCGAAGACCCGAAACCGCAAGGTTGGAACCCCAGGTACCCGCTCCTCATAACCGCATACATACGCCACAAACAAATCCATCGATTCTACATAGATAATGGAAATAGCACAGATATCATGTACGGACAATATTTCCGGCAATTACCAGAGTCCTCGAAAGCGAAATTGAATCCCCCGACAGGTGGATCTCTGGTCAGCTTCACGGGACATAGCCTATGGCCCCTTGGAACAATACATCTCCCATTAACTTTAGTTAGCCACGACGGAAGAGAGAGCAAGACATGAACAATTAAATTCTCCGTAATACGCCACCCAGCAGAACAAAACATACAGTTAGGGTGCCCGAAACTCTTCGAGATGCAAGCTGTGCCGTCTACAATTCATGGCACACTAAAAATTGGCACACGACTCGGCTCAGCTACCATTGTCGCCAACACCCCGCACATGCAGACATGTCACCAAATAATGGAAGCATCCGACCTGATCAAGACCCCTAAGAAATCTAAAGAAGACCACCCACTAGAGAAGCATGTAATACACAGTGAACACCCTCAACATGCAATAAACATCGGAGCTGACATTCTGGCGGAAACCAAAGTTCAACTAGTCGAGCTGGTAACAAGCCTCGCCGGGTTATTCACATGGCAACCTGCATACATGATTGGAGTAGACCGAACAATCATCAAACACAACCTAAACAACATCTCGACCAGTGCTTCGATAAATCAAAAAAGGAGGGGGTAGGCAAGTGATAGAAAAAAGGCAATCAATGACGAGGTCTCGAAGCTCGTAAATGCTGGCATCCTTCGAGAAGCAATGTTCCCTACATGGATGCAAACTTGGTAATGGTAATGAAACACGACGACTCGTGGAAAATGTGCATCAACTATTCCGACCTAAATAATGCATGCCCAAAAGACCATTATCCCCTCCCGGAAATAAAACAGAAGGTCGAATCTCTGGAAGACTTCCAACTCAAATGTTTTCTTGATGCCTACAAAGGCTATCATAAAGTCCAGATGCATCGGGAAGACGATGAAAAGACAGACTTCCACACTGATCGAGGCACGTTCTGCTACCAGAAAATGTCATTCGGCCTTAAAAGCGCCGATGCGACATACCAGCGTTTGATGGATAAAGTCTTTGCAGAGCAGATCAGAAAGAATGTTGAAGTATATGTCGATCAAATGGTCATTAAAAGTCGCAGCGAAGCAACGTTGCTCCAAGACGTTAAGGAGACCCTCCAAACCGTGGCGCGAGCACAAATGAAACTCAACTCAGAAAAAATGCATTTTCGGAGTAGAAGAAGGCCAGTTCCTGGGATATCAGATAACTAACGAAGGGATCAAAATAAACCAAGTCAAGATTCAGGAATTTCTCGATTCGAAAACCCCACACCACATAAAAGGGTTCCAGGAAATCAACCGGTGGTTGACCGCGCTAGACAGGTTCATCGCCAAATCGGCAGAGAAAGCTCTACCACTCTTCCACACATTGAAAGGGTGTATCACCAAGAGTCACTTTAAATGGAAGTAAGAAGTAGATGTAACTTTTCAATTCCTAAAGGAAGCCCTTCGCCTGCTACCAACAATGGCGAGCCCCCTCCCAGGAGAAACCTTACAAATATACCTCCCGAGAGAAACCTCACAAATATAACTTTTCAATGCCTAAAGGAAGCACTTCAAATGGCATTACAAGGCCCTGAAATTAACTACCCAGACATGGAAAAACTGGTGTTGGCCATAATATACATGGCCAGACGCCTGTGATGCTATTTTCAAGCACATAAAATCGAAGTGCTAACCAGCTTCCCAATAAAGCAGGTACTGGTAAGGCCCAAAAAGCCAGGACGACCAGCGAAATGGGCGATAGAGCTTGGGGAGCACGATATAGATTACCGCCCCCGTAATAGTATCAAGGCGCAACCACTAGCAGAATTTTTGGTAGAAATACTAGACGCACTTGGAGGAATACCAAAATCCTTACCAGCAGATCCTCTAGAGCCCTACGCAAGCGAAGAAATATGGGAACTACACGCTGACGGCGCCGCAAGTAAGGAGGGCTCGGGTGCAGGCCTTATCCTCAAAAACCTCAAGGGAGACGAAATCACATATGCCTTAAGATTCCACTTTCAAGTTTCGAACAACGAGGCATAGTACGAAGCACTTCTTGCAGGCCTCCGATTGGCACAAGAAGTCGGCACAAAACATCTCCGGGTTTTTAGTGATTCGCTGCTGATAACCAACCAGGTTAATGGCACATACGAAGCCAAAGATGAAAGAATGAAAAAATATCTGGAAAAGACGCGACAGTTGGCACATTCGTTCAATTGCTTCTAAATCAAAAGATACCCAGGGGGGACAATACAAGGGACGATGCTCTTAGCAAGTTGGCCTCGACGTCCTTCAACCACTTAACCAAGAAGGTAGTAGTAGAGGTTCTTGGAGAAAGTAGCATCGAAAAAAAGCAAGTTGATGCCATCGCAAAATCGTCGGACTGGACCAACCCATACCTAGACTATGTATGTCACGAGGTCCTTCCGGATGATCTGGAAGAGGCCACGTAGATAAAAATCACGGCCCCCAATTTTCCGTAAATGGTATGCAACTGTAGAAGAGAGGCTACCTAGCGATGTGGTTCATACGCATCTCATACGAGGAAGGCCAAGTCCTCTTAGAGGAGAGCCATTCTGGAGAAGTCGGAGCACATGAGGGAGCATGAGCACTCACGGGCAAGATACTATATTTAGGGGTATATTGGCCCAATGTGTACAAATATGCGGCGAGGGTCGCAAGGAAATACCCGGAATGCCAGGCGTTGGCCCCGATCCAAAATCAGCCTGCAATAAATATGACAAGCATCAGCAGCCCATGACCTTTCCATCAATGGGGCATCGACATAGTAGGACCATTCCTGATGAATCCAGAGGGATTGGAGTTTCTGCTGGTCGCAGTTCACTACTTTACAAAGTGGATTGAGGCAGAACCCCTAGCTACGGTGATGGGCAGGAAGATGATCTGATTCATGTGGAAAAACATCCTAATCTGGTTTGGCACCCCAAGGTCCTGATAAGTGACAATGGCACACAGTTCGAGGGATGCCCCTTATAAGAATGGTGCGAGGAAAAGCAGATCCATCGTCGCTTTACCTTGGTTGCACACCCCCAGGCAAAAGGCTAGACTGAAGTATCAAACAGGACCATCATGAATGCGCTCAAGAAACCCCTGATGAATAAAGAAGGTGCCTGGACAGAGGAGCTGCCAACAATATTATGGTCATACCTCACTACCGCAAGGTTTGGGATAGGAGAGACACCCTTCAGCCTAACATACGACACGGAAGAAGAGCTCCCACTTGAGATTCTAAGTGAATAGGTTCGGGTAACCAGCTTCGATGAAGGCCTGCACGAGGACGAGAAACGACAAGACCTGGACATGTTAGACGAGAAACACCAAGTTGCCCGACTGCGACAAGCAGCCTACAAAGCCCGTACATAAATGTTTACAAAAAACAGGTACACGTAAAGAACTTAAATGTAGGAGAATGGGTGCTGATGATGAACGAGGCTAGTCACCCAGAGACACTGGGGAAGCTAAGTGTAACCTGGGAAGGATCCTACAAAATAGTGGGGGCGCATCGGGATGGAGCATACACATTAGAAGCACAAGACGGGAGACCGATACCCCGAACATGGAACGCACGTAACATGCACCACTTTTATTCATAAAAAAATCAGCAAATGGCATAACCAAAGGAGGGGGGTAGTGACGCTCAGACCTCCGGCCTAAAAGCCACACTTTAGTCAAACGGTTTATGTGAAGATGTTTAAGTTATCCTTAGAACTTTCCGATTAATGAAGTTTCACAAGATAGTAGACTAACCTTACTAGTCAATATACGCACACACGTATGTAAAGCATAAATAAAAACACAAAGAACAAAAAGGGGGGGGGTGTACGGGCTTGTCAAACAACAAGACGGGCTGATCACCCATATTGTCTGAGCAAAACGACCCACCAACATGCAACCACAAATCTCAGAAAGAGATAATCCCCCTACGTATACGTCGGTTTAAAAAGTAAATAAATCATCTAGGCTTTCAAATCAAACGTGCCCAAAGGGTCCGAAGGATCATAACCTTCCACTACAATTTAGCACATACGAGTCCAAGGAGCCTCGAGGTGACAACCTCGACTCACCTTAAGTGACCACAAAAGAGAGGCAACTCACCACTCAATTAAGAGCCAAAAGCAAGTCCTACAAAATACTCTTCGGGGAGACCCCTCCCCAAACACACACACACACACACACACACACACACATATATATATATATATATATATATATATATATATATATATATATATATATATATATATATATATATATATATATATATATATATATATATATATATATATATATATATATATATAAAGGGAAGCTCGTAAGAATGGGAAAACACTAACGATGAAGACCCGACAAGGGCGAATACAACAACATTCTACAAAGTACATACAAAAGTAAAATGAGAATTAACAACGACAAAGTTGAATCGAAGCAGTGCCCCAATGCCACTGTCTGGAAGATCAACAAGGCCGAGCTCACCTAAACAAAGGTAGGACACGAAGTCCATCTCAACAAAAGACCTAATGGCAACATGCATTGCATCAAAAAATTTTGCCACACCGTCCGGATCAGACGAGCCAGGGCCATTACCAACTGACCTCACTCATGTCACCTGCTTTCCCTTATCTACACCAGTAGCCACATACATGGCCTTCACGCGATGAATCCCAAGCGCGAACTCACTACTCTCAACAACACGGTCCACCAACCGAACCACTCCCTTCTGGAGAACCCATACTAACTCAGCCTCCAGGATTTTTCTCCTCGAGATCTCCGCGGTGATCTGATCGTCTCGTAGTGTCAAACGCTCAACCAATATTTCTTTCTCCGATACCAAATTTTGAAGCTGCAAGGATAAGAGATTCACCTTCCCATCCAGAGTCACCACTTGAGCTTCCACATCGGTCTTCTCCCCAGAGAACATGAGGCATCGCTCATCAAACTTGCATGGCTCCTCTTCGAGAAGCCAAACCATCTCCGTGAGCTTGTCACGCCCGGATTTAACAAAAGCCATCTACGCCAAATCAGCCCCTACGTAACGAAGACGACTAGCTGCCGCCACCAATTAGGGAGCAACCTGAGCAACAACATATTGAAGATCCTTCGCCATGTGAGAATAAGAAAGAGAGTCGAGATCCTCCAAGGTAGCCGGATAAAACACATACCGACACCATTCACGGGCGGGTCGTTGTTCCGATAAAAGGGAACCATGCGTGAGACTCCACCTAGGGCGATATACACCAATATCCCCCACAGAAGAAGTGTCACACCCCGCTAAAGCGGAAACGCAAGGTATGACAGCGACAAAGGTTTCATTGCAAAAGATAAAGATACATCACCATAGCAATATTTAAAAGTTTACAACCCATAGCTTAAACAAAACAAAGTACAAGTTTTCCAAAATGACATTGTTCAAAATATAACTTCATAAAATAACTTCCACACAATGCAGCATGCTCTATGATGATGAATCTCTATATCCACTTACTAATTATTTCCTGAAAAAGCATGTAAAACGAGCGTCAACTATGAAAATAGTTGGTGAGTTCACAGGTTTATAAAATCGAGCTTGAAATAAGACTTTTCATAAATACAAGTACATTGCTTTAATGAGAACAAAGTTCATTGCTATAATGAGAAACAAAGTTGATTGCTAAAATTGATAAATGAGTTTATTGCCATAATAGATAACAAGTTTATTGCTATAATGTGTAACGAGTTTGTATGTGTATGAGCAAACAATGAGTCTCAACCAAACCTATGACTGAAGCCCTATCAAGATCTATGCTTATCGTTCCATAGATGAATATGGTATCATGCACTCCAGCAATAGGGCGAGTGAGGAGTTGTCAATTCCTAATAGCGCTATCCATAATGACCATTGGCTCAAAGAGTTAATGGTTAGAGATAAGGGAATGGCCTTAGTACGATAAGTTCTCATGTTCCGTGATGCATAGACATACATAGAGAGACATAGCTATAAAATAGCAATCATGTTTGATACAAATCAATTTAAATACAACATTAAAATAATAGTTTTTCGGGACATGCTTTTCCACCCCAAAACATAAAAACTGAAAATAGGGGAGTGCGTGAATACTCACAACGTTTCGAGTAGGTACAAGTGGTACTTCGGAATGCACCAACGTCTTACTACCGGGATCCTACGACATCAAACACACACTAGTGAGTTTCCATGTCGAAATCTAATGCTAATATACTAAATTCTACATATAGTGAAATGCCAATTTATGTTTTAGTATTTGATTTTATATTAATTGGTTACACTTTTTCTGAAGTAATGAAATTCTACAAATCGTGCGATTAATTACAACATTGGAATATAAATTTTCCAAATTTTTAAGTCCTTATTAAAACATAAATTCACGGAAATAGCATTCAAAGGATAAAAATTCTCAAACTTTTTATTTAACTGTTATTACACAATACTAAGCTGGGAAAATTATAAAAATGGATTTCCAAGCTGTTTAATTATATTTTATGATTTTTGAGCATTTATTCCAATAAAAATTGAAATAAATAGAAAACAGTTTCCAAAATTACCCAAACTTTTTATTTAACTGTTATTATACATAAATAGGCTGGGAAAAATATAAAAGATATTTTTCAGTGGGTATTTCTATTTTTCCTTGTTTTATTCTTTTAAATAATCTTTAATTGAAGAAATAATATTAAACAGTTAAAATAAATTACCAAAAATTTTTGTAACATCATTTACAGTATAAATAATTTGAGAAAAATATCAAAAGTGGTCTTCATATTATATAATCCGGTTTTGGGTATTTATGTGTATTTAAGTGTAATTAACTTTAGAAATTAAGAGAAAAATAGTTTACAGTGGAGAAAAATCCTTAAAATTTTTAGGTAACCTCCTACTGTAAAACATGATGTTCTGGTAAAGTTTCATGAATTTTGGATAATCTGAACTATTTTTCCTATTTTTAAACCATTATAATTACCAAAAATTGGAAAAAATAGCAAGGCATGATGAAAAATGTTGAAATTATTTTTCTGAGTCATCCATCATAGGTAAGGTATGCGAAAATTGTTAGATAAAATTTTCACACTCTCCAAAGTGGTTTTGTGATTTATTATATCCTAACAAAAAGAAAATTGGAAATCATACCAAACAGCAACAAAAATTGATGAAATTTAGTGAGGGGTCATTATCCATCATAAGGGTCATTCATGAATTTGTTCCGGATTTATTGTCCTCTGGAAGTATTTTATGTGATTTATGCCCTTGGTTTCTAGCAATAATTTTAATAAATCAAAGAAATAATAAAAGCTTTTGGTATTTTACAGATTATCACATGCATGTGAGGGCTTTCAAAAGGAAAAATGTTCGAAATTTATTCAGAAGGGAAATAGGGGTATTGAACCCAAACAAGATAAGAAATGTTGCATGCAATGGTGCATGAGATGTAAATGTGGCTGAAGTTCATGAATTTGTGAAGCACATTCTGTGCGGTTTTAAGCCACGAAATTTCAGTCATCATTCACTGGATATGTTAAGTTTCTAAAGTATTTTTCCCCAGATTTATGGTTGGGTTTAAGGCCATTGATCATGCAAGGCAAAAATGGTGATCATAGAAAAAGAGCTGTTTGCGCAACCATTTTGTACAAATTGCCAAAAATCGGATATTTAATATTTTATAGTAAGACCAGTTGGGTTTCAAAGTTAACTCATGGAGCTATCCAATGCAAAACGAATATCATGATTTGGTTAAGGAATGACCGAGATATGGTCGTTCAAAGCTGAATAAAGTAATCTGGCAGATTGCATGTTTGCTTTGAGTGCATCCTTAGGACATTTTGACAAGAACATCATGCATGCCTTTGATAAGGTCCGATTTCTAGCACATGCATGGAGTGAATGAGCATCCAAGATGTACTAGAAATGGTTTAAATGCTTTTGACCATGCAAGAACACAAAAGAAATGGAGAAGAAGATGTAATACTTGTTTTTGAAGTCACATGAACATATGCGCATCATTTTCACTCCTTGCATGGGTTTGATCCCGGATTTTCACCATTTCAAACACATGCATTGTGTTATGGTGAGAATCTACAAACCACAAGGGGAAAATAAAGATTTCTAGCCATGGAAAGGCATAGAATCCGAAAAGAAGAGAAAACTAAGAAGAAAAGGAAGTAGAATCATGAAACGATGGAAGAAGATGTTGTTGTTTACCTTGGTTTTGATCTTGAGGGAAGTAAGAACACTTCAAGGTCTTCTAAATCTCGAAATTTGGCAGAGGAATGGGGAGAATTTCGTGAGTTAGAGAGAGAGAGGAAGAGAGTTTGTGTGTTAGGAGGGTGGAGTGTGAGAGAGTGAAGAGAGAAGAGGTAGTGTGAAGGTTTAAGCTTAATGATTGAGTTTTGGGAAGAGGGAGGGCATGGGGAGGGGAGAATGGCCAGATTTTTGAGTGGATTAGGGCCTTCTCTCTCCTCAATTCAAATTTTATAAAAATCCCTCCTTAATTTTTATAAAAACCCTAATTTTATAAAAGTGATTTTTTAAGCAATTTGATTTATTTAAAAATCTTGTTTTTAACTAATTAATTATGATTAATGCATGATAATTTATATTTCTATTTCATTGGTATAATCCATAATTTGATTAATAAAATTTGATATTTGGAAGTTTATAGCCAAATTTTATAAAGTTTTTAAGCTTTAAGATTTATAAATTTGGATTTTGGGCTCTTTAGGGTTTTTGGAATATTGTTTGATGTTCATCATCATAATGAAGTATAATTAGAATATTTTAATTTATTTTTAGGGTTTTATACCCTTTTTCAATTATAACAAAGCTTGAAAGTTTCATTCAAATTATAGCATTGGCATTTCCTATTGTAGTTAAGCAACTTACTAGAATCGTAAGTGTCAAGTATATTAGTCCTAGGTCTTAGATGGATCCTAGTTTATGCAAGATTTTGACCTAATTTATACTACTAGGCCATGGCATGATGTGCATGAATGGTTATTATAAAGATGCATGACTCCGAGAATGACCTGAATTGACAGTTGTCACAGTATCCCCCACTTAAAAAGAATTTCGTCCCAAAATTCATTCTATGTCATCGCTTGTCATCGCATGGGAAAAGTTGTGGATACTTTTCCTTCATGAAGTCCTCACGCTCCCAAGTGTACTCCGATCCGCGTTTTGAGTTCCATCGAACTTTCACAATCGGGATCTTACTCCGCTTAAGTTGTTTTACCTCCCTGCCAAGGATTTCTATCGGTTCCTCAACGAAGTTTAGCTTATCATTGATCTTAATTTCCTCCAGGGGTACTATCAATGTTTCATTGGCTAGACATTTCTTAAGATTGGAGACGTGGAATGTGTCATGAATGGCGCTTAACTCTTGGGGCAACTGGAGTTTATAAGCTACCGGACCAATCCTTTCAATGACTTCAAAGGGTCCAACATATCTCGGGCTTAGTTTTCCTTTCTTACCAAAACGCACAAGCCCTTTCCAAGGCGACACTTTTAAAAGTACCTTGTCTCCTACTTGGAATTCTAATGCTTTTCGACGATTATCCGCATAACTTTTCTGACGATCTCTAGCAGCTTTAAGCCTATCCTTGATGATAGCAATCTTGTCAGATGTTTCCTGGATAAGTTCGAGTCTAGTCAACTGTCTGTCTCCGATTTCTGTCCAGCATAAGGGCGAACGACACTTGCGTCCACACAATGCTTCATATGGAGCACATTGGATACTCGTGTGGTAACTGTTATTGTAGGAAAACTCAATTAGAGGCAAATGAGTATCCTAATTTCCTTTGAACTCAATGACACACGCTCGTAGCATGTCTTCCAATGTTTGTATTGTTCTCTCTGTTTGCCCATCTGTCTGAGGGTGGTAAGCTGTGCTCAAATCTATCTTGGTTCCTAGTGCCTTCTGTAACATCCACCAAAATCGAGATGTAAAACGACTATCTCTATCAGAAATGATAGATAGGGGGGTAAACCTGGCAATTCCTCCGGAAACACCTCGGGATAGTTTTGAACCACCGGGATCTCCTTGAGTTGCTTAGCTTCAGGTTCTCTTTCTATCACGTGGGCCATGAATGCAATACAATCCTTTTTCAGGTACTTATGAACCTTTATGCTCGATACAATGTTTAAACTTCTTCCTGGCTTCTCACCGTGTATGATAAGGGTTTCTCCATTAGGGAGAGGTATGCTAATGACTTTCTCGTAACAACCAATGTCCGCTCTATTCTTGGATAACCAATCCATTCCTACTATTACATCAAAACTACCTAGCTCGATAGGAATTAGGTCAATGCTAAAGAGTTTATCAGCTAAATTCAGAGTACAGCCAGGAATTATTTCATTAGCCCTAATTTCATACCCATCAGCAAGTTCAATAGTATGAGTATTCCTCATCTTTCTTGATTTCAAGTCGAGTACCGGTCTAAATGTTAAAGAAACGAAACTCCTATCTGCTCCCGCATCGAATATTACTGATGCAAAATGATTGTTCAGGAGAAACGTACCTGTTATCACTTCAGGGTTCTCACGAGCTTCTTCTGCACCAATCACAAAGGCTACACCTCTTGGCCGCCCACCTTGATTTCCTTGGAAATTTTGCCTAGCTTGTCCTTGTCCATTGTTACCAGGCCCCTTGTTCAGTTTGGGACAAGCACTACGCAGATGATCAGTACTCCCGCACTCGTAACATGCCCTTTTTCCATCCTCATTCAGCTTACAATACTTCGGGTAATGGCCTGTCTGTTTACAGTTTTGGCACACTGGGCAAGCTCCCTTGTGATGGAAGTTACACTTATTGCACTTCGGGTGCGGTCCCGTGTACTGCTTTCGCTCCTGCACTTCCATGACTTTCTGTTCCTGAGTTTTCACTGGTTCTTGCTCCTGGGCTCTTACCATAAAGTTTCTTGAGACTTTCTGCTTCCTCCCTGACTTGCCTCCATACTTCTTCTCTCCCTGATCTGCTGGCTTCCTCTTGCTACTAGAGCTTTCCTTTGTTGATGCTCCCATCCTTATCACATCATTGGTTAGTCGATTTGCTAGGCTTACTGCACTTTGAATAGTAGTTGGGTTTGCTGAGGTAACCATTCCCCGAATCTCTGGTGCCAGACCTCAGATGTAACGATCTATCCGTTTCTCCTCAGGAGTAACCATGTGAGGTACCAGTTTTGCTAGTTCATGAAATCGGACTGAGTACTTCTCTATTTGTGTTCCAACCATAGAATGGTTCCAGAACTCAGATTCAAGCTTCTGAATTTCATCCTTGGGACAATACTCCTCTATCAGCAGCTTCTTTAGGTCTTCCCAAGTTAGCTGATATGCCGCTGCACGACCTCGGGTTTGCACTAAAGTATTCCACCAGGTCAATGCCCTATCTTGGAATAGGCAAGATGCATACTCAACTTTGTTGCGCTCGAGGCATTTGCTAATGTGAAGGACCGACTCCATGCTGTCAATCCATTTCAGCAACCCGACCGCACCTTCCTTTCCATGGAACTCCTTAGGTTTACAGGCCATAAAGGACTTGTAGTTGCATTCTATTTCATTGTTTCCCCGATTTCCTCCACTACTTCCTTGGTTAGCATTAAGTCCTGCAGTTACTTGAGTAACAATGTTTGGGATTGCTTCCATGAGTTGTTGTGCTACAATTTGAGCAACATCGGGTGTTTCGTTCTGTGGGCGCCCGCGATTAGGCCTTCCTGACATGGTTCTAAGACACAAGAGAAGAAATACGTATAAATACATAAAATAATGTATAATATTTAGTTCACTACTATTTTGAAAACCGTAAGTGTTGTCAAATTAATGGTTTGCATTAATACTAGGCATATAGATTTTAGAAAGGAAAGAAAACAAAAATCTTTTTATTCAACTATTGACTAAATAAGTTCTAGGGTTTGACCTCATAGTAAAAGTTTTCAAACATAAAATAAACTTCTTCATTACCATTTGAAATAGTCTTAAAACCAAAACAATACATCAATCCCAAAATAAAGTTTTAATGTCTTTCCCCAAAAGATACCCAACATGGGTTTTCATTTCATGACACAATAAAATAATAAATCAGAACCAAGTACGAATCGCTATCCCAACAAGAAACATCCACACCACAATCAGTAACAGCCCTCCAAACACATAACATGCGGTCATCGCACGACCTGCCACTCGTCTAGCAGCACTAGCAGTGTCAGCAGTCTCCATCGAATGCTGAAACAGGATTTCCATCCTTGTCAACACTTCATCCAAAACTTCCCGATGCTCAGCTATCACAGCAAGACTGTGATGTAGGCCCGCTGCCATCGAATGCATCCTCCGGGACTCCTCCGGGGTCATACCTGACTGCCTGACAGGTATCCCTATAACTCGCTGAGGTGGGGGTGCTCTCGGTCCTGCCATGCTGGGTCCTACCTGACTGGTTCCTGCCGTGCCAAGTCCTGCTGTACTGGTTGCTATCCTTCCCGGGATAGGGACACTCTTCCTTGCTGTCCTCCGAATACGAAGCCCATAAAGTGGTGGCTGTGGCAACACTGATGTAGGTGATGCCTCGCGTCGTTGACTCGGGGCGTTGTCATTGCTGATCTCCACCGAGTTCCCTGTATCTTCCGTATCCTCTGATGGGTCTTCTTCTACCGAGGCGGGGGGATTACGTCGAGGGATAATAGTGACGTAGCCGGACTCATCGGCTGAGGCGGCAGCGTGGGAAGATGACGATGTTGACATAGTGGACTGAGACATAATTTCGATGAGATATGAAATAAATAACAATGTATACCTATAATATGCAATGCTTACACACACCAAAATTAACCTTTTTGAATTTTTGAAATAAAGTTTTCTCAAATATTTTTGTTGAACATATTCCCATTATAATTAGCTCAAGCTTTGTGTAAATCTTTCCTTAATTAAACATAGGTGATCAGGCTATGTTTAATCGAGGTCCAATAATACAACTCCCTACCTAATTATACTAGTAATATTTTTGATGTAAAAAGAATTTCTTTGTAAGTTTTAGTTATAGGTTGTGTTTTTTTAAAAAAAAAACCGATGTTCTCTATAACTTTAGCTCTGATACCATTTCTGTCACACCCCGCTAAAGCGGAAACGCAAGGTATGACAGCGACAAAGGTTTCATTGCAAAAGATAAAGATACATCACCATAGCAATATTTAAAAGTTTACAACCCATAGCTTAAACAAAACAAAGTACAAGTTTTCCAAAATGACATTGTTCAAAATATAACTTCATAAAATAACTTCCACACAATGCAGCATGCTCTATGATGATGAATCTCTATATCCACTTACTAATTATTTCCTGAAAAAGCATGTAAAACGAGCGTCAACTATGAAAATAGTTGGTGAGTTCACAGGTTTATAAAATCGAGCTTGAAATAAGACTTTTCATAAATACAAGTACATTGCTTTAATGAGAACAAAGTTCATTGCTATAATGAGAAACAAAGTTGATTGCTAAAATTGATAAACGAGTTTATTGCCATAATAGATAACAAGTTTATTGCTATAATGTGTAACGAGTTTGTATGTGTATGAGCAAACAATGAGTCTCAACCAAACCTATGACTGAAGCCCTATCAAGATCTATGCTTATCGTTCCATAGATGAATATGGTATCATGCACTCCAGCAATAGGGCGAGTGAGGAGTTGTCAATTCCTAATAGCGCTATCCATAATGACCATTGGCTCAAAGAGTTAATGGTTAAAGATAAGGGAATGGCCTTAGTACGATAAGTTCTCATGTTCCGTGATGCATAGACATACATAGAGAGACATAGCAATAAAATAGCAATCATGTTTGATACAAATCAATTTAAATACAACATTAAAATAATAGTTTTTCGGGACATGCTTTTCCACCCCAAAACATAAAAACTGAAAATAGGGGAGTGCGTGAATACTCACAACGTTTCGAGTAGGTACAAGTGGTACTTCGGAATGCACCAACGTCTTACTACCGGGATCCTACGACATCAAACACACACTAGTGAGTTTCCATGTCGAAATCTAATGCTAATATACTAAATTCTACATATAGTGAAATGCCAATTTATGTTTTAGTATTTGATTTTATATTAATTGGTTACACTTTTTCTGAAGTAATGAAATTCTACAAATCGTGCGATTAATTACAACATTGGAATATAAATTTTCCAAATTTTTAAGTCCTTATTAAAACATAAATTCACGGAAATAGCATTCAAAGGATAAAAATTCTCAAACTTTTTATTTAACTGTTATTACACAATACTAAGCTGGGAAAATTATAAAAATGGATTTCCAAGCTGTTTAATTATATTTTATGATTTTTGAGCATTTATTCCAATAAAAATTGAAATAAATAGAAAACAGTTTCCAAAATTACCCAAACTTTTTATTTAACTGTTATTATACATAAATAGGCTGGGAAAAATATAAAAGATATTTTTCAGTGGGTATTTCTATTTTTCCTTGTTTTATTCCCTTAAATAATCTTCAATTGAAGAAATAATATTAAACAGTTAAAATAAATTACCAAAAATTTTTGTAACATCATTTACAGTATAAATAACCTGAGAAAAATATCAAAAGTGGTCTCATATTATATAATCCGGTTTTGGGTATTTATGTGTATTTAAGTGTAATTAACTTTAGAAATTAAGAGAAAAATAGTTTACAGTGGAGAAAAATCCTTAAAAGTTTTATGTAACCTCCTACTGTAAAACATGATGTTCTGGTAAAGTTTCATGAATTTTGGATAATCTGAACTATTTTTCCTATTTTTAAACCATTATAATTACCAAAAATTGGGAAAAATAGCAAGGCATGATGAAAAATGTTGAAATTATTTTTCTGAGTCATCCATCACAGGTAAGGTATGCGAAAATTGTTAGATAAAATTTTCACACTCTCCAAAGTGGTTTTGTGATTTATTATATCCTAACAAAAAGAAAATTGGAAATCATACCAAACAGCAACAAAAATTGATGAAATTTAGTGAGGGGTCATTATCCATCATAAGGGTCATTCATGAATTTGTTCCGGATTTATTGACCTCTGGAAGTATTTTATGTGATTTATGCCCTTGGTTTCTAGCAATAAGTTTAATAAATCAAAGAAATAATAAAAGCTTTTGGTATTTTACAGATTATCACATGCATGTGAGGGCTTTCAAAAGGAAAAATGTTCGAAATTTATTCGGAAGGGAAATAGGGGTATTGAACCCAAACAAGATAAGAAATGTTGCATGCAATGGTGCATGAGATGTAAATGTGGCTGAAGTTCATGAATTTGTGAAGCACATTCTGTGGGGTTTTAAGCCACGAAATTTCAGCCATCATTCACTAGATATGTTAAGTTTCTAAAGTATTTTTCCCCAGATTTATGGTTGGGTTTAAGGCCATTGATCATGCAAGGCAAAAATGGTGATCATAGAAAAAGAGCTGTTTGCGCAACCATTTTGTAAAAATGGCCAAAAATCGGATATTTAATATTTTACAGTAAGACCAGTTGGGTTTGAAATTTAACTCATGGAGCTATCCAATGCAAAAAGAATATCATGATTTGGTTAAGGAATGACCGAGATATGGTCGTTCAAAGATAAATAAAGTAATCTGGCAGATTGCATGTTTGCTTTGAGTGCATCCTTAGGACATTTTGACAAGAACATCATGCATGCCTTTGATAAGGTCCGATTTCTAGCACATGCATGGAGTGAATGAGCATCCAAGATGTACTAGAAATGGTTTAAATGCTTTTGACCATGCAAGAACACAAAAGAAATGGAGAAGAAGATGTAATACTTGTTTTTGAAGTCACATGAACATATGTGCATCATTTTCACTCCTTGCATGGGTTTGATCCCGAATTTTCACCATTTCAAACACATGCATTGTGTTATGGTGAGAATCTACAAACCACAAGGGGAAAATAAAGATTTCTAGCCATGGAAAGGCATAGAATCCGAAAAGAAGAGAAAACTAAGAAGAAAAGGAAGTAGAATCATGAAACTATGGAAGAAGATGTTGTTGTTTACCTTGGTTTTGATCTTGAGGGAAGTAAGAACACTTCAAGGTCTTCTAAATCTCGAAATTTGGCAGAGGAATGGGGAGAATTTCGTGAGTTAGAGAGAGAGAGGAAGAGAGTTTGTGTGTTAGGAGGGTGGAGTGTGAGAGAGTGAAGAGAGAAGAGGTAGTGTGAAGGTTTAAGCTTAATGATTGAGTTTTGGGAAGAGAGAGGGCATGGGGAGGGGAGAATGGCCAGATTTTTGAGTGGATTAGGGCCTTCTCTCTCCTCAATTCAAATATTATAAAAATCCCTCCTTAATTTTTATAAAAACCCTAATTTTATAAAAGTGATTTTTTAAGCAATTTGATTTATTTAAAAATCTTATTTTTAACTAATTAATTATGATTAATGCATGATAATTTATATTTCTATTTCATTGGTATAATCCATAATTTGATTAATAAAATTTGATATTTGGAAGTTTATAGCCAAATTTTATAAAGTTTTTAAGCTTTAAGATTTATAAATTTGGATTTTGGGCTCTTTAGGGTTTTTGGAATATTGTTTGATGTTCATCATCATAATGAAGTATAATTAGAATATTTTAATTTATTTTTAGGGTTTTATACCCTTTTTCAATTATAACAAAGCTTGAAAGTTTCATTCAAATTATAGCATTGGCATTTCCTATTGTAGTTAAGCAACTCACTAGAATCGTAAGTGTCAAGTATATTAGTCCTAGGTCTTAGATGGATCCTAGTTTATGCAAGATTTTGACCTAATTTATACTACTAGGCCATGGCATGATGTGCATGAATGGTTATTATAAAGATGCATGACTCTGAGAATGACCTGAATTGACAGTTGTCACATGAAGGACCCGTTTCCGACGGTCCATCACCGGGAACAGAGGGAGGTACAGAGTAAGTGCCTACAATGCCTGACTTCCCTGGCCGACGCAAATCCGCTGCTCCACTGGTTGCGGGTTGTCAGTATCATTAATCTCAATAAAAATAAGGGACTTAGAAAACAGAGGATCAATGTTGCATTTCTGATGCAAACGTCGGCTAATAGAATTTCCACCGACATCTTCCTTGAGGGTGGAATCCACAACAGTAGACCGATGAAGGGAGACGACTATACCACAAGCCACACCTCATCCACGGACCCTCGCCTCGACAGGAGGGACTTCATGATACTATAGGTCCCCTACAAAAACCCCCCGTAGCACTTGCTCAAGAGACAGAAACCTCTCGCTACCTGCAACAGAAAACAACGCAAAACCCCCTTTTTCTCAGCAACAAAAACCAAATACCAAGAAAAGAAAAGCAAAAAAGGGGGAGGGGGAAAGGTAACACTTACCATAATTGTCCGCAAAAAACTGAAGCATATTTCCACGTGACCGCCAAGCACACTCATTCCGGCTGCTGCCAATACACAATCCGGCCAGTCTTCGCCGTTAAAACAAATTCCTCTTAATGTGTGAGCCACTGACAAACCGACCCCCGATAGTTGGGTTTCCTGATCCGAAGCCATGGGCACGCGATGATAGCCGACCACAACCAAATCACTATTAACCCACAACCACCGATACTGCCAGTTCTTCCGAGGCGCTTTTTAGTTAACTATAAAGGAATGTGTGTTACGTCATTGACAGAAATGTGAACGCCCGGATGAGTAGACGAATTAAAGAAAGACTAGAATGCTTGAAGATTAGGAAGCACCCCCAACACTCGACACCCTAATTCAAACCCAACTATCTTGTTCATAGTGTCCGGGGTCAAGTCGTGGACAGAGAAACCGTATTCTCGCATAACCTCATCAAAGAAACCATAAATGAGAAACCGAAATTCGGCATCGAAGATCGCCACCGAAATACCCAGTTTCCCGGCCGGTGGTTGATATATGGTAGAACCTTCCGATGGGAATTGAACCTCATGCCCAGGCGTGAACCCAAATCTAAATTGAATAGACTCAAACTCCTTGGGTGTAGGAGCGACATCAGATCTAGCAAAGGCCATCAGGAATAAGAGAGAAAAAATGTGGGTGAAAGAAGAAATGACAATAGATGATGGGACGGCGGATTATGGGAAGAGGAAGTGTATAACCATTCCCAAAGATAGAGAAACCTTAAATAAAAATAAAAAGGAAGAAAGAGAAGAAGAAAAAATGGAACGAAGCGACATTGTCTCACTCGAATGGCTCTATTACACGTCAGGGAGCGTTCCCACAAAACGCGAGCCCAGATCTAAGCTAGAAGTACTCAGCTACCCTAACCAAAAGCTGACGTCTTCTAACCTAGGGGACTTGTTGACGTATCCCACCAAGAATACGTCAAAGATAATAGAATCGTCAGATGGTTTGAGCAAAGACCAGTATACGCCTAACGTCGGGCCCCCACTCTCGCTCTTTTTCTCATGATCCCAGACACATACCTTGGCGCCCAAGTATCAAAGCCGGTGTCGAGAAAAAATAGTGCTAGCCATCTCCGTGAGTGACAAGTGTGCCACTTAGAACGTTGCTTCTGGAAGCTCTGCACCAATGGTAAGCAACTACGCACGAAGCACGATCTACCAATCAAGGACCATTTTCCCCTGCCACTTCTGAAAAGGTAAAAGATTATGTCGAGGATTTATTCCCCTGATTATAGGTATAAAAAGGTCCCTTCTCCTCCAAGAGAAGGACTGAAAAAGAAAATCTTCTAGCCCTTTCATAAAACCTTCACCTTCTCTCTAAGAAATCGACTAACTTTGTCATTGGAGCTTCGTTCCGGGACTTGTAAGTTTAAGAAACGATGCGCAAGCACAAGGTTTGAAAACTCAAACCTTGACTTAATCAAAAGATCGACGTCTGTTCTTAATTGATGTTCCAGTCAAGTCTGGTATAACCAATCGATACTTGAAGTAAATGTTCAACAAAGTACACAAGTGTTTAATGAAGAAACTCTGAGTATGATAAATGTAAATACAATAAATGAACAATGAGAATGTTATGAAAGATTTTGATGTGAGATTAAAGTGAAAGTGAAGTAAATGAAGTTTTATCTATCTTTGGAAGAAAAATCCATTGTTTACTTGTCATTCAAAACACTCCTTATATAGGAAATGAGGTACATCGTACAAACTTGTGATACTAACATAGGACTGGATAACAACCAGCTTCTGACAATTGATTATCTAACTTACACAAAAGGCTAAGTCCTATGAAATGTTACATCACATAAATGACAAGTATAATAAATGTTTAAACACATGACTGATATCAGATCTTTATTCTACTTCGGAATAAACTCCATCTCGTACCAAAAGCTTATCTCGGAGCAATTCATATTTCGGACTCAAAACTGACTTCGGATCTTCATCACTTGTATTTGCTAGAGGTTCACTTTCAGGTTCCAAAAATCTCCCCCTAAGTGAACTTAGCAATCTAGTCAGCTTAGTTTGCTTCTTCCTTGATAAACACATACGCACTGTACAACCAATCTCATACTTCAAGATACCAATGAAGTTGGCTTATAAATTTGGAGTTCACATGTTCGGGGGCATCTGACTTAGCTGCATGATTGATGAACTTTCGAATAGCTTTGGAGGGGACCATATGCTTGTCTAAGACTCGGAAGAAGTCCTTCTAGTTTGTCTTCTTCTTTAGGTAGACTTACCCTAACACTGGTTCATCAATTTGCCCTTCTGCCAATACCTCTGCTTTTGGTAGCTTAAAATCAATCTTTTCCAATAACTTTTCAGTTCCGAACAAGTGGGCTAATTCAATGTCACACCGGCAGAACTCTGTAACATAATATTTGAGAAAACTTAGGGCAGCATTATTGTCAGGATGTTGTTGGGATTGATGGTTGGGAAGTCGGCATCTGTGATGGTCAGTTGAGTTGATTTAATTCGGAAGATGTAGTAGTGTTACAACATACAGTTCAAGTCAAATTTGGTTAATACTTTCCTTCCGAACCTAGAGATCTTGGTTATTCTCTTCCGAGACCATACTTCTTTTTGGGGAAGTGCATTCTTGGAGTAGCAGGTCTTCAATCGTTCTCTTTTCGTTCTGATGATCATTTGAGGATTATCTTCTAGGTGGAGAGGAGCAAACTTGATATAAAACTTGTTGTATGGAGAGATGTGTAAATCAATTTGGTCTGAACCTTGATTTGGCAGATCATAATACATTAATGGTATGATGTCCAAGTCATGTATTATCCATTCACAACAAAGAGGGGAAAGCACTAGCATCAGATCGGGGTTATCTTTGAGAGCTTGAATTATGATGCTTTCTTCAAGGGCTTGATCTATCTCGGCCTGAGACCATCCTTGTTTTTGTTTGGTGGGAGGTTTGGAACTGTGAAATTCCGAGATGGGTTTCTTGCCTTTATCATGTTGTTTGTTGAGGACCGATATAACATGTTGCATGTTTTCATCTAAGTATAATTTCAGAGTAGGAGGAACCAAGGACTCATCAGGGATATTGTCAGGTTTCTGAACAGGAGAACCTTCGTCAATATGAGCAATTCTTGGAGAGGGAAATGGGGGTGCCATGGACTGAGTAGGTTGGAATTCTTCAATTTTGAGCTTTGTTTTAGCCTTAGCCTCTTCTCAACTTTTCTACAAAACATCAGCCAAGGATGAAGGCCAAGAGACTGCATACCAAATCCTTCTCTCATCATCGGAGAGAGTTTTTGATGGAAACTTCTTTGGGGCCTCAGCTCCTATAACAACATTTGAGATGTACATGTGTTCATCATCATCATCATCACTTGGAATACCTGTGAGAACAACTTGCACATAGTCATTACCAGATTCATCTTCACGTCGGAGCTTGAACTCTGAGGCAGGCTTCCATGAGATGGATGTTTCTTTTTTGTTGGGTCCTTCTCCCCCTCTTGCATTGGATGGCCCGAAAGTCGAGGCAAGTATGGCTAAACGCTAGAACTACGAAAGTCGTTCGAACACTTTCTGAAAACTTGTGTTCATTTGCAGGGTTAAGGCATCATAAGCTTCAGCTGTGGGATCCTGAGCTTTCAGTTGATTGAACAAGGATGCAAGAAGTGAGAGCATTTTGTCAAATTTAGTTTTTGGAACGTCAAAAGTATTTTAACATGCTCGGAGGAGTTTGATCAACACTTTTTGCATAATCAGGTCCATCTCATCTTTCTTCTTGATCTCCTTTTCCATTCTCTGAATTTGTTTCTCATGTCGGACATGTGTCTTCTTGATCAGCTCGTTTGTAGCACTGATTATGCCATTGTGTACTTTTAGCCTGTTGGTGATGGTGTCGAGATAGTGATCGAGGTTGGAACTGTATTTTTTTCAACCTCCTTTACAACGTGCTCGAGTCGGAGGGAGATGAGTTGATCCAACTGGTCTTTTCTCTCTTCATCCGAGGGACCAGATTTCTTGACTTCGGAGAGGGATAGAAGAATGGCATCAAGATTAGTGTTGAGATTGGACACTTTGGCATCTATTTTTGAATCGAGCTTAGCAACAAATTTATCAAGGGAATCAACCTTGGAGATTGTAGCATTCATATTCTCACGAAGTTCCAATAGGGCAAAGGGACCAGCATAGTTTTCGGCTGATGATCCTGTGTCCGAAGATGAACTCGTAGTCTTGGCTTTCTCATATTCTTGATTCACCGGTGGTTCGGAAGGGCCTAGATTTTTGGCAGTTGTTAATTGATCATCCTTGCGAGGATTGATTTCGGTTTCTTCTTCAGCTTGAATTTCTTCATCAACTGGTTCACATGAAGATGATGAGAGTTCGAAGTCATAAGCTGGTCTGGATGAGGGTAGTTTCTGAAAGAGATGAATGAAGGAGCGAACAACAGGAGCAGCAATGGAAGCATTGTTATCATCGAACATAAATTTGGATGAGTTTTCCTCATCAGGATTGGCATGGAGAGCATCACGGTGGGGAGACTTTGGAGTGTTGTCCGAGATGATGTTGTCGTGGTCAGTCTCTCCAGATGAAAAATCTATATCAACAACTTCATTTGATGGAGCAATAAGTGGGAGAATTCTTTGGATCGCTATGTTCCTCATTGAAATATGAGTAGCTTTAACCTATGACCTGGTAAGCTCAGGATGTCTTGTATGAGCCCTGCTGACAAAATCTGACCATTTTGGATCATTAGAAACTGGTCGTCCGGTACCTTTCTAGGTATCAGACCAGTTGTGGCATCCGAGGTGGGAGGGACAACTCCCGCTTCGGAATGCTTGAGATACGAGACAGGGGTCTCAGATCGTGCTCGTGTAAAAGACGGGGGAATTTTCAAGATGACTCGTGGGTTTGCTCCAGGGGTGCAAGGAACTATGTTAAACACCGGAATCACCTTGTTGGGATGGTAAGGGTGGATTATGAGGTGACTCCCTGTAAGTGTGTGCAGTGTTTTTTGAAACTCCGAAGGGTACTTTCAAAGAGTTGGTAAGTGGGGTGAACTGATGACCAGAGTCAGTCAGAATGTATTTGATAGCTTCTGGCTTAAGGTTTCGATGGAGAGGTCTTTCTTTTGGCAGCTTTCATCTTCTTTCTACCAGACAAGACTGGTTTGGCCGCATCCGAGGCGGGCTCAGCGGTGACTGGGGTAGACTATGTAGGACTATACACAATCGAAGTCGCCAAGTGATGTTTCAAATAAAGGGACTCGGATGGTAGAGTGGCCAATATATGTTGTGGCAGTCTTCGTGTGGGACCAAAAATAGATTGGTTCGGAAGTCTATAAGTTTTAATAGCCTTAAATGAAAGAAATACCTCTTTCGGAATCTTGTTGACTGGGATGAGTTCCTTCCAGTCATTGTAGAGTTGTTGAATGGTGAGTGCCCAAAACCTCAGACTTGGAATTTCCAGTGGCTTTCTGTTGAAAGAGAACTTCTGAAAGTCCTACCATAAGACTTCTTTGATATCGATGACATTTGGTTTTCCGGAGTATATGTTGTCGATAACGTAGAGCTAGTCTTTGCTCATAGTTTCTGTACCACCATGCTTGCTGGAGAGACCTCGAAGGATGAGGTGCATTACAACAGTCCATAACCCAGGAACCGCCGATTTCTTTTAACTTTTTAGCCTTGAACTCGCCAGCATAGTGAATGTCGTTAAGAAACGACTAAAACTCTTCAAATGTAGGTTCTTGAACTTTAAAACCTTTAGGGTTTTTGGGCATCCCAATTGCAGCAAGGAATGTCTTCTTATGGACTGGGACAATTCGTTCTCCAGAAACCACCATTTCTAGCACATCGTCATCGATTTTAACGCGTTCAAATGATGTGTGAAGAAGATGAAGAGGAAGGGGTGGATCAAGGATCTTTGTGAGAGGGACAGAGATGGGATGGCGAGCAATGAACTCGATCATGACCCTAATAGACTCGTCATAGTCCATGGGATCCAAAGAGAAAAGTTGCATGGTATCCCAGAGAAGGGGTTCAGTAGATGAAGTAGAAGCAGACTCCTTGGATGATTTCTTTTTGGGAGTGGTTTTTTGTGATTTTGGGAGAGGACTGAGAAGAAGCCATTGTTGTAGGTGATGAGAGCGTGAAGAACACAATTTGTAGAGAGAATAAAAAGGGGAAATGTTTTGGGAGCTTAAAGTGCAAATGGGTTTGAATGGGGTTTATATAGGTTAGAATAAAGTGGGTCGGGTAAAAGGGTGTAATGGTCAAATCCGGATATGGATATCAAGAGCATTAAATGTGTTGCCACATTTGGAATGAATTGACCTGCAAGGACAGATTACACAGCGGTAAGACATGTAAAAAGGAAACTGTCATTTGATTGACATGATGTACACTTTATTGAGACGTGTGCAAAAAGGTGCTAGTTTCAAGGATTAAGGATAATCATCATTAAGAAAAAACAATATATATTCATTAGAAGTTTCAGCCATGTTCCTCTAGTCATCCTCCACAGGCACCTCATCATCCGCAGTTCACTAGTGTTGTTGTTGCTCCATCAGTTCACAATGTGTCTGTTGGCAACTGTGACATCCTCTATTTTTAACAATGAAAAGGAACTTTCTTTACACTTTAAATTTCTTGATAATTTATTTGCGGAAAATCCCAATATATATAAAATCTTTTTGAGAACAAAGATTGTATCAAATAAAATCCTAAGGATGAAATAATCAATACAAATACATAAGTGACAACGTAATGACCTAATGGTCATGAACACCATTACATGTTGTCTTTTAACCACCCAACTTCCTAATCAAATTCGAATAGCTTAAGTCTTGATACATGTGATGCATACAAACTGAGTGAGTCAGGTTGGGAAACCTGGTAAGATACATAGGTATTTTAATCATATAATATTTTTATGATGATATTTCTTAATTGTCAAACCTGCAAAACTAGTTGTTACCTAACACCATATCTCAAACTTAGAAATATATATCATACACATCCTAACCGATCCTTACAGATCCTAGTCCATGATTATCAGGAAGATAAACCGTTTTGGAGGAAGGTTTTTACTACACAACTAGGGGTTCCTTAGTTGGTGAAAGTCATAAAGGAACTCGAGCCACCAAATTATTTGATGAATACGGTATCCAATTCCACCTACATTTGTGGGTTATGAACCCACACAAGCAACATAATTCACAAAGATTGTCTAGAATGATCAAGCGTTGTCATCTTACTCTGGGAGATGAGCATGCATACCGTTACAATTTCCTGATCTGGATCCACCATGTCTGACCATCCAAAAGGAATATTAATTGTACTTCGATACATAATTCGTACCATCGACACCTAAAAGTAACACAAAAAAGAACTCTATTATCCATTACTAACTTACACACATACTCCAAATGAGACTACCCAATAGTAAACTGAAATGAACTAGGCATCTATAATAAGTTTGTTGAATCATAAAAGTGACCCTCTTGAACTTCAGCTACCGCAGTCCCCAAAGGATCCGCAGTCAAGCTCTCATCAGCAGCCGCATCCGAAGTCATCTGTCCAATCGCAGTCTCATTTATCTTACTTAATATAATTTTATCTACTTTTCTTTAATACTCTCTATAGTCCAGTATGCCCTGCATGGCTACTCTTAGAGAACTGATCCCATCTAATTCTTGAGACTCTATAAATAGAGCTCATTCTTACTTATTCAAATACACATCTTCACTTCTATCTTTACATATCTTACTTCCATCTTCTTACGCATCTTAATCTCTTCTTACTCTCAAGTTCTCTAGAACATAACTGATTACTACCTCTCTCCGGAGCAAGCCATTCGTGACTTTATCACTAAGTTTGATCTCGCTCATTAACTTTGTCTGAATGCATTCCATGTTATGAATCAACTTACGTGTATTCTTGATATATCACCTGATGCCATTTATATTTCTTACATTTCCGCAACTAACTCTCTAACTATCTAACTTATTAACTTATTATTGTTGATCTTTTTAGATCCTTTGAGATAAACTATTCTGCAACTATACATGTTGTAACGTTTGTTCAAGTGTGTCTCAAGTTTTTCTCTCAACAATTGGTATCAGAGCCATAGTGGTTGCTTTTTGAAAAACAAAACTATGATTTTCAAAAGGCCTTCTATACCACTGAAGCTCATTTCTTAAAAAAAACAACAAAAAAAATGGCACAAGCATTATCTCTGAATGTTTCCAACAGCGTTGGTGGTTCAAATCGAGCCCCAATACTGGTAGCAAATGAATACCATCACTAGTCTCAGAGAATGGAGAGGTACCAAAGGAGACTGGGTAGAGACGTGTGGCGGTCCATAGAAGAAGGATCACATGTCCCAGTTCTTACACCAGTTCAAACTGATGGTGCCACAGCCAGACTAGGAGGAGGAGAACCACTCATGGGCCGTCCCACCAAAGATGATCTAGATAAAATGGAAAATGATGTTGTTGCTTTTTCTGAAATCTCTTGTGGAGTTGCTCCTGACAACTTCGACATTATCATAAACTGTAAATCAGCAAAAGAGATTTGGGATGTTCTCAAGAATTTATACGAAGGCTCAGAACAAGATCAAGATAAGAAGCTCACAACTGCACTCAATGAATTCAACAACTTCAAAGCTCATACTGGCGAAAGTTTAGAAGACTCCTTCAAAAGGTTCAATCTGATAGTCACCAAGTTATCTAATGCTGGCACCATCCGCAGTAATCATGAAACAAATCTTCAATTTCTAAACGGTTTGGGAAGACATTGGACGACTGCTAAGATGATAGTTCAAGGGGATAGAAAGATTCATTCATTGTCTCTCTACAAGCTGTATGGGGAACTGCAAGCACAAGAATCCACCGTACTCAAAGATTGTGCTGACTTCGGAGGACCACTCGCTCTCATAGCACAAGCTCCACACAATCAATCTTACTCTCCCTCGTATGACACTAGACCGCAGTCATACGAAGCTGACTCAGAGTATCATGATGAAGAAGAATTTCAGAAGGCTATTGCTCTTCTTAGCCAACAGTTCAATCGACTACCACCTCCTTCCTTCCGCAAGAATCAGCAGTTCAACAAACCTCCATTCAACCGTAACTGCAACCCGCAGAATATCCATCCTCGATATCCCAAAAGTTCTCATCCACCACCGCAATCTCAAAACACTCAACCAAAGGAGGTACCGCAGTCCACTCAAACCACTGACTCCGGTACCCCCTCTGAAGACAAAAGTGATGTAGTTATTTGTCATAAGCAACAAAGAGAATCACTTTGCAAAGGATTGCAAGGCCAATGTAGTGAAAGACAGAGCTTTCTACCTTAGAATGGCTCAAGGATTGGAAGAAAAGGAAAAGGCAAGGGCATACGTAGCCCATGTCAAAAGAGACCATCAGGTATGGTCATCCGGAGATGAAGAAGAATCCATCAGCAATGTCAAAGGAAAAGGCAAAATCTGCATGCTAGCAACTGCGGATGATGATGGGTCAACAAAGATGGAAAAGAACTACTGCTACATGGCAAAGGATGGAACTCTAAGCATCGTCGAACAGGTAAAACTCATGATCCAAACTCTAAACTATAGCATACATGACTGTCAACCATTCATAGATAATCTTAATGACACATGTGTTGTCGTCCTTACAGACTATAACAAAGCCTTAGATGACAAGAACATAGTGTCTCAAGAGATGTTTCATGTAAGAGGACGACTGGACAACAAAAGACTCAAAATGGCCATGTTAGAGAAGGATTTAGAATTAGAAAAAGATGCTAGAATGTTAAGTGAAACACAACTAGAAATAGCTTTGAACCAAAGAGATTTAGCTCAGAGTGAGATTGTACGCTTAAATCTATTAATAGAAAAATTGTTCAATGAAAGTGAAGCTATTGAAAATTTGGTTAATAATGGAACTGTGGACAACACATACAATTGGGGTTGGTCCAATGGGTATCCTACCACAAAGGATTCCTCACCCCGGTTTAACAAAGATAGACTGTATGTCCCTCCGGACCGAGAATTTCATTTCCCAGTCAATGACAAGACTTTTCTTGAAGACATCAGAGCACACTTTGGTAGACTTCATAATCTTACTCTCCCATCTCTGCCCTCAGACCGCAGTGCCTCTCACTGTAGTCATGAGCAGCGGATGTCTCATAAATGTCCCACTGAAGTCCCAACCCAGACTTACTCTGCGATAGTCAAATGATCCCTACCGGAGTCCTCAATCAAAAGTTCTGTAACTCTTCAACCAATTCATCACGAATTACCCATAGAAAACTTTGAAGTAGGTTAATGCTCTCAAATCCCTGAATCTTCAAGTTCGGATGACTCAAGTCCTCATTTTCATAAATTTTCAAAGGTTTCCAGGAAACCGCAGCTGAACTCCAATGACTGCGGTTCCCCAAAAACCTTAGCTAAAAAGGCTTTCAAAGAGGAAATTCGATCCCGAGGCACAAATAGACAAAACTTTTCAAAAAATAAAAGGCATATCAAATTTTCAAAGTCTAAGAGTCCAGAAAAATTTGTTTTCTTACACTATTTTTCAAAAAACTCTCCTATCAAGAAAACATGCAAAAAGGAATGTACAGTTTCAACATCCATTCCTAACTCATCTGACACAACCCAAAAGAAAGAAAGGTCTTTTCGAAGCAATGGTTTTCAAATCTATTCCTCAGATGATCCAAAATGGAAGGGTATCTTACCCACTCCAACACTTTTAAAATCACATCAGAATTTTAACAAGTGGAAGGGTATTTTACCAAAACCAACAAAAAGGTCCCAAAGATCTACACGTGCTAAACCTTTTTCAAAACAAACTTTTCAGAAGTCCAAAAGCACCAGTGTCAGATCTTACCCACCTCGGACCGGTCACAAGCATACCTCATCTTTCAGACCGCTGACCAAACAAAATGTCAGGACAAAAGAGAAAATTTCAGTATGTCAATGTCAATGTAGTTGTCAAAATAGCTCATCTCATGTAAAATCTTATTCTTTTCAGAAACGTCGTAATTTTTCAAAAATTCACAACACTCCAAAATCTCACAAACACCCAGGACTAGGATTAAAAGTTGACACAAAACCAGTCCCTGCAACCTCGGTTCATGCACCAATCAGAAATTCACCTTTTGTCCCAGGCTCCAAACAAGTTTGGATGCCTAAACTAACCGTGTAATTCTCAGGCCCTGTGCAAGGAGGAACAAGAAGAAGAATGGTTAATCGACAGTGCCTGCTCCTTGCACATGACTGGAAGGTTAGAATACCTTCGAGATTTCAGGCCAATTTGCAACGGTTGAAATGTCACATTCGGGAACAATGCGAATGGGATAATCTGAGGTTATGGTGTTCTTACTACGAGAAACTTCTCTATTCAAAAGGTTGCTTATGTAGAAGGCCTTAAACACAATCTCATCAGTGTTGGTCAACTATGTAAAGCAGGCCATCGTGTTGAATTTGATGATCAATTTTGTTATATAATGACAAGAGATAGGAGCACTTGTCTGATCAAGTCCAGATCCGAGGGTACTATGTATCCTCTGGATGTCTCTCTGATCATAGGCAAACCGCAGTTATGCTTCCTATCCAAAGCAGTATCCGAAGTCAACTGGCTATGGCACCGCAAGCTTGCTCATCTCAACTTCAGATACATCAACAATTTGGTCACCGGAGAACTAGTCAGAGGTCTTCCAATTCTCAAGTTCAGCAATGATACTCTCTGTCCTGCATGTGAATGTGGAAAGCAATCGAAAGCAAGTCACCCCATGGTGATTGACTCCTCAGTTACTGAACCATTGGAACTCTTACACATCGATCTCTACGGTTCATCTACCGTAGTCAGTCTTCATCACAAGAAATACATACTGGTTATAGTTGATGACTTCACACGGTTCACTTGGGTTTATTTCTTATGACTCAAATCAGAAACTCCGCAGATACTGATCAATTTCATCAAGGAAATTGAACTTCAGATCAAGTTACCCGTTAGACGTATCCGCAGTGATAATGGAACTGAGTTTACTAACCATCTTCTAAATAGTTTCTTGGTTTCCAAAGGCATTACTCACAACTTTTCAGCTCCCTACACTCCGCAACAAAATGGAGTAGTAGAGCGAAGGAACCGCACTTTAGTAGAAGCTGCCAGATCTATGCTCAACTTCGCCCATCTTCCTCTCTACTTCTGGGCCGAAGCAGTGGCCACAGCCTGTTTTGTTCAAAACCGAAGCATTGTGTGCAAAATCCTCAACAAAACACCGTATGAGGGCCTTAACAACCACAAGCCAAATGTCTGATTCTTCCATATATTTGGGTGTAGATGTTTCGTAATCAACAACAGAGATCATCTCAACAAATTCGCACCAAATTCTGATGAATGCATCTTCCTTGGCTACTCCACTAACAAGGTTGCTTATCGAGTTCTCATTAGACGCACAAGGTTGATAATTGAAAGCTTCGATGTGAAATTTGATGACTATCACATCGCAACACCGCTCCATCAACCGAAACCACAACAATTATAGAAAGTGATATTCCTGCCTCTTCGGGTCCATTAAACCTAGTTGAAGTAAACTATGACGATCTCTTCGACCCTGTAGAAACAGCCAAGTTATCTGAAGTTCTTGTGTCTCAGGAAGCTCAACAGCAATACACTATTGTATCTGGTCCATCCCTATCCGAAGTAGCATCTCTCAATACTTCCACCTCGCCGGTTGAGGGAGAACCTTCACTCCCATCTGCAATCCAGGGGGAACCTTCACTCCCATCCGCAATCCAGGTGGAACCTTCACAGGTTCAGGGGGAACTCCCATCTGCACTTCAGGAGGAACCTTCTTCATCTGCCCAAGAAAACTCTGATCCCTCCTTCCCAGTTCAAGACGATTTAGCAGGATGTTCTCAAGTCCAGGGGGAACTGCCGTCTCCAACCATAGAGTCTTCCGATATCGAAGACATTCCCTCCACCACAGCTGCTGATCATTTACAACCCCGTCTACATGTCTGGACGAAGGACCACCCACCAGGTCAATGTTGGATTAATGTCTAAGTCCATAACTATAATTGGTAAGAGTTGACCCGACCCGGCATGGTCCATTTGGGTTGCATGGCATCATGCATTTGGATAGACTATAATGAGAGAAATAACACTTAAGGTTGGTTAATATATTATAAGTTCTAATATATTAATAAGATTATTTAATTAGTATTGATCAAGAATTAATCTAGTATTAATTAAGTGATCAAAAGAAGACTAATTAAATATATGGGTTGATTGTGCAAATCATCCATACTTATCTAGTGGGCTAATGCTCCATGGATTGTCAAGTTGGGCTAAAACCCATAAGATGCTCCATGGATGCTCCATGGTGTACTTGTACCCATGGATCATGGAAATGAAAGGCCATGACAATTAGGGTTTACATGGTGTAACCCTAACTATATAATGATCTTATTCTTGGAGAAAATCGGCGACTATGTGTGATAGAAAGGGCTAGCCGATTTGATGAAGTGTTCCAATTCTCTCAAGTTATTCCAAATGTATTTGGTGTTGTGTGAACCATTTGAGGTGTCACACTTGGGGCACTAGGCACTGAAGCTTCATGAAGTCATTCTACATCAAAAGAGGTATGTAATTCTAACTTGATATATTCATATGAATCAATGTTATTATGCTAGTTAGGATGAATACCTTGGAAAGTTCATATTTGCATGTATAATAGAGAAAACATAGATCCAAGGTATTTAGGGTTGCATGTACACTTAGGAGTGTTAGAATGCTCAAAACCCAACAGTGGTATTAGAGCCAAGACTTGTTTTCACTTATACTTGATGCAAACTTGTTTTTTCAAATCTGAAACTGTCCAGACCATAAAACTCGACGAGTTTATGCAAAAAACTCGACGAGTTCATCATTTTGGGCATGAACTCGACGAGTTCCTCAAGGAACTCGATGATTTTTGGGTGCTGACAGCTTGCTGTTTGATGTTTTTGGCTAGAAATGGACTAGGAATATTACCATAAGCTGTGTTTGAACCTATAAACCTGTTTTTGATGTGGTAATGTTCATTCTAATCCAATTTCAAAGATAATTGTCAATAGATTCATGTTTTGTATTAGTTTAATGGTTAGTCTAATTACATGAAAAAGTTTGATTAAATTATCTTGTTCTTATGAGTTGCTTAGATTAATAGAAAATTTTTTAGAAATTGTTGTTTTCAATCCATTTTAATCTAAGAGATGATTCTAAAATGTGTTTGTGTAACTTGTCCTCAAGTTACATGAAAAGTCACATTAATGTTTCTTAAAACTCATAAAAGTTGGCAAAGGTTACAAAATGAAGAGTCTTGTCTTCATTGAGTGGTTTTATGACTCCATAACTTGTCCTCAAGTTATGGAGGTTCAAGAGTCACTTCATTAAGTAATAAAATGTGTAACCTTAATTAGTTCCATAAGTTACAAAAATAAAGAAAAGTTACATTCTTTTATTAGTTTAAAGTCTTCCATAACTTGTCCTCAAGTTATGGAACTTGAAGAGTTTTTTTTTAATTAAAACTACTTTAAACACATAAGTTATGGAATTAATTAGTTTTGAATATTTTCAAAACTTGCCCTCAAGTTTTGGAATTTGTAAAGTTTTCCCCATGAATACTTTAATTCCAAGTTAGCCCTTAGAATTTTAAAAGTTAAAATTCAACCCTTATACTTTATAGTATTATAAGTTAATAATAAATATATGTATAAGAGCAAGTCAGTCTTACCGTTAGTAGGCCTCATTCACGAAGCCGGTCTATAAGGGGGGTATAAGGTTACTGCCTATAAAATGGCAGTTTAATGGGTGTCCACTCTCACTCACCGCTTCATTGACCGGTGGAGGGTCGTTAGCCGAACAGGTAGGACAAGGACTATAATTCTCCCTTCATTATAAGTATAATGATAAATACTAAGTAACTAAACACTTATTAATTCACAATCTTAGTTACTTAGGAAAATGTGAATAAGGTGCTAATCCATGAAATTACACTTTGCACTTTGTTTAAGCCGTTAGTGGAGCGTGTGTGGTTAACCGGCACACTAACCTGGACTTAACAAGGTAGGCAAAGGGTAACTTAATGTTTATCATAGTATCGGTGGAGCGTGTGTGGTTAACCGGCACATCGATTGAGGGGTAAATATTAAGGGTACCAAGTATATTTGCATGGTTACTTCACACCTTGTTTTGTGATCCTCGGCATCCCAGTCACAAAACCTGAAGGGCACACTCGAGATTGAAACATGCCATTGAAAAAATTCAATGAATCTCAAAAGATCTAGGAGTTTCAAAACCAATTAAAACCTAATAATACATTTCGTTTTTCATGGTGGAAATTGGTGAATCGTCATTCACCTACCTTCAATATCTTATATCTTGGATTACGGCATCCCTCTTCCAAGTTATAAAATATTGTGTTGGGTCCTAGCCTTAATATTTCATATTGGGTGTTATATTAAGGACTTAAATCAACTATCTTTAATATCTCCCAAAAGATGTCTAGCTTAGACATCTATGATCTTCCCAAATCTCTTGGAACTTCACTTCCTCCACCTCCTCCAATTGTTCTCCCTAACCCACAAGTTTAAGGTCACTCAAGTCCTATTGGCAAGCAAGGTGTATGTGTGATCGCATCTTGGAGATGAAGTCACATATTGACAAGCCGGGAGAGTTGGGTGTCAAAGTCTTAAGAAAGTTGGATGCTCAATCACTTTCTAAGTCACATAGTAAGTTCCTTATGGACTACCATGTAATGGACTATGACATGACCCTTAATGATCTTATCTATTTGCTTTGGGGTGCTTAATCAGCAATGATTTGGAGCACTGGCAGAGCAAATCTGATTAGTTGATCAACTCCCAAGCCTTCAATGGACATTGACAATGGTAACATTGGATACCCAGTAAAAGCTTTCTCTTCCCATTGGAAAGGGATTGCCCATAGTCAACTCTGTTGACCAAATGGTAAAGAGAAAGGCAAGTCTGTGATAGTCCAGTACACCATTCCCAAAGAGTCCATATGTTTCTCTTGCCAAAAGGAAGGGGCATTGATTGCGAAGTTTCCTATTCACCTGAATGATCATAAGGTTGATCAAGTCAAGAAGTTTGACTCTTCTTCAGGTAAAAGTCCACTATCTAACTCTGTTAAGTTTCTATTATGAGATTCTTGTTACATGATGTGACTGGGTCACATGTTGATGTTTTAAGAATCAAAGAAATGTGAAGAAACTTAAAGGAAGTATATGTTGATTCTGATCGCGAAGATAGATTTCGATCGCATGGTTTGGTGATCAGAATTTTTGAAGCTGTTACTTAGGAGTTATGATATATTGCTTAGAAATAGATAACAATAAGTTTTTCATATGCATTTGCACTGTAAGGATAAGTTTTTTCCGCAAAGTATTGAAACAAAATAAAAGTTTTAATTTTATATTTATTTTAAATATCCTTACAAGTGGCATTTGTGAAAAATGGTTGTTTATATGATCTAATTGATATCAATATTGGAAAAATGGACTTGATTCTTTCGTTTGTGGTAGTGTCATAATTTACCAAATAAGGAAAGACTCTCATCACCCAAGGTTTCAATTGGACGGAAACTTGGAATCATGCAAGTTGTATAGTATGATGAATGAGAACTTTCAGCTTTGGAAAATTAAGACTAATACCTTGTTCACATGTATATGTGAGTTAAGTAAAGGACTAAAGGGATCGAGTACACATTCTTGTGCACTAGTCATGTCCACCACAAAGCTCGTTAAGACTATTCGTCATGATTTACTAAAGTTTAGTAAATATGGTTATACTTATAAGTTTAAGTATAATTCTGAAGCATTTGAAAAATCTCAATATATGGCAGAACGAATGAGACGAATCAAATTAGGCAGGAAGATAAAAGTTTCTCAAATCTGAAAAGATGGGAGAGTACTTTAGTATCATGTTTTGTGATCATCTTAATGATTAAAGAACCACATCACAATTGGGCTTCTAAGGACATCTTAGTGCATTCTTATGACTAAGAAGAGGAGTCATGAATTGTTGAAATAGTTAAATCAAGAAGATGAGTCATACTTCGTTTCAAAACAAGTCTTAGAGTGATACTCCAAGACTATAAGTTGAGTGACATATCTTAAAGAAAGGTTTAAAACACTTGTCAAATGTAAGAGTAAAAGTGTCCTACTCTTGCACATTTGAAATTGGTAAGTTGTGATGTTTTGGGTTAAACAAAGACCAACTTAGGCCAAGTGTGTGAAGTGTTTGTCTTGATAAAGAAGCTGCACTATCTCTTGAATATTTGGCAAGATAGTCTTATATGTCAAGAGGATAGTGGGAGTCTTAGAGATTCTGAAAGCTTCAAGGTCTAATCAAGAATAATAACATGTAGTTTAACACTAGCACACGACGTGAGGTTTATAACCTATCGTGTTGACATATTTCTATTTCTGTGCCTATTCCAGTTAAAGTTGGCTTTGCATATGAGTTCTTAGAGTTCTCAGTTGGTTGCATAACAACTTGGAAGCAATGGCAGGCCCTTGAGCTGCCAGGTGGTAAGAAATTAAGATTAAGTTCAGTCCATATGTGTTTGGATTTGTCATTATCCTTGTCTTGTGACTATGGTTTTGACGATTCACATGGATAAGAACACATACACCATAAAATCTAAGGGTCATAAGGTTTCTCTCCGATTCATGAAAATGATGGTGAGGAAACACTTCCACCAAGTAGATTTGAAGCAGATGGCAAAAGGTCTAAACAATTGAGACTATGATTACGACATCCCTTTTCATAGTTCTGAAATTATTTAGACACACATGCATGCTATCTAAGGAAAGCTGTATGAGTTTGATAAAGTTCTTTATCAAAGCATCTCATATCAGAAGTATGAACTTTGGTAAGGAAGTCAATAAAGTATTGATTTCTAGAAGTCCAGCTGATTTCTGAGTACATGTCAAAGCTAGTGGGAGCATAAGTGTTATGCTAATAATCATCATGTTAGTGGGATCATGATAATTATGATAAGTATTGCAAGTTAGCAATGTTAATTATAGAAAGCAAAAGTTTCAATTCATGAAGTTGCAGGGGTTGAAAAAGTTGTTTTGCTATAATTAAGGGAGAGGATATACTTCATTTCAGTTCTAAAAGCTTAGATTGAGACCTTAATCATCTTTAGTCAAGAATATATATATGAATTTCATGTTGGATTGGTTCAACTTAAGGAAATTCCATATATTGCGTTCTCAAAATTCGATTATGATTACGACATCCCTCTTCATAGTCAAATTTAGAGAACATGGCAAATAAAAATTTTTGTAGCAAAAGACTGGTCTAGAATCATGTCTTTATGTGAGACATCATGAATCGTGTCCCATTTGCTTTGGGTACAGGATCGATTGCATGTGCTATAATATTTGTCCTTTCTAAATTTTCCAAATGCCCAGAGGCATTAAGAAGGGAAAACGTCTAGAATTGGATATACCTAAAAGGATTAAGCAATTGTCGAGGACAATCTAAGGTTTACCAAAGAGTGGTTGCTCAAGGACAGTTGGAAGTATACTGTTAATATTGGAAGGACCATATTGATATATTCTAAAAAAAGAGGCATCTCTTGTTCAGAAGTGATAGTCAAAATGAGAATATGGAGTTGTCTCCATAGGTGGAAGCTATCTGTGTAAGATTAGAAAACTTAATGCAAGAAGCATGTTCAAAGCAATGTACTTTGAATATGAGACTTAGTTTCCATGGAGTTGAACTCCATTGGAATACCTTATAATGACTGTTGACAAGTATTTGTGACTTTGTACATATTCATTACAAGAGGCTCAGTGCATATAAGTTTAAAGTCTAAACATATTTCGATAAATGATAGGAATTTGAAATTCTCACATTTTTTGATAAGGATTTGGAAGTGTGAAATTAGAAGCATTGAAATTATGTTCAATTGGTTTATTTCACAAAGTAAGGATCATAGAAAAACATAGAGTGCATACTCGGTGTATGGCAAAGCTATTGTTTTGAAAAACATAGTGTACTTGCTTGGAACATGGGACAACTAGTGTTTTTAATTCAAGTATAAAGTTGATAAAACCGAAACAATGAATAATGAGTAATCAGTATGGTGATAAATAAAAGTGTTTATTTATATTCATAGGGTTTGATACCATATTTGATTCATTTATTCTTGTGTTTCTCTTTGCATGTTTTGACTTCCAGAATAACTAAGTCACTCTTCCTGAATGATTAAGTTATTCAAACCATCCACAGTCGGTCAAATATTGGAAGTAGATATGAATCAAGACTGTCATGGGTTGGCTTGTAGAGGTCTAAGATGTTGGACAAAGTGGTGCTACAACACTCATGAGTGCTCATAAGTTCTGAGTATTGGATTCAACCCACGCTCATTTGAATCACTTCATGGATTTTATCACGAGTGATCATGAGACGATATTATCTTATATTCTTCAAACCTAGATATATGAGTTGTTACTATGAGTTGGTTATACATTGATTGCACGAAAACGCATTGGTAACTCGATGTTATAAAACGTGCCTTTGTGTATGATTCAACAAGTAGTAGAACAAGCCATATGAGTCGAAGTTTATCCATTCCTTTTACCTTCGGGATAAAAGCGATATCTGTGGGCCCCTCGATGATTTAGTGATGACACATGTGAGTGCTTGGCCAAGCCAGGACTGATTTGATTTGTTCAATCAGTCAGTCATCATGAATCGGAAATCGGGAAACAACAAATGGACAGAGAGAATGATTGATAATCCATGTCTCAGTCCATATGATATCTAGAATGGAGGAATATATGATCACTTATCTAATGGACAAGTCATTGACAAAGGACAGAGATCATTGGCAAGGTCAGAGTTCGACGGAAGCTTTTGAGAGCTACGATTGCCAGTCGGTTCTTGAAGTCATACGCAATAATAGTTTTAGACTTATCCAAGTGGGAGACTGTTGGATTAATGTCTAAGTCCATAACTATAATTGGTAAGAGTTGACCCGACCCGGCATGGTCCATTTGGGTTGCATGGCATCATGCATTTGGATAGACTATAATGAGAGAAATAACACTTAAGGTTGGTTAATATATTATAAGTTCTAATATATTAATAAGATTATTTAATTAGTATTGATCAAGAATTAGTCTAGTATTAATTAAGTGATCAAAAGAAGACTAATTAAATATATGGGTTGATTGTGCAAATCATCCATACTTATATAGTGGGCTAATGCTCCATGGATTGTCAAGTTGGGCTAAAACCCATAAGATGCTCCATGGATGCTCCATGGTGTACTTGTACCCATGGATCATGGAAATGAAAGGCCATGACAATTAGGGTTTACATGGTGTAACCCTAACTATATAATGATCTTATTCTTGGAGAAAATCGGCGACTATGTGTGATAGAAAGGGCTAGCAGATTTGATGAAGTGTTCCAATTCTCTCAAGTTATTCCAAGTGTATTTGGTGTTGTGTGAACCATTTGAGGTGTCACACTTGGGGCACTAGGCACTCAAGCTTCATGAAGTCATTCTACATCAAAAGAGGTATGTAATTCTAACTTGATATATTCATATGAATCAATGTTATTATGCTAGTTAGGATGAATACCTTGGAAAGTTCATATTTGCATGTATAATAGAGAAAACATAGATCCAAGGTATTTAGGGTTGCATGTACACTTAGGAGTGTTAGAATGCTCAAAACCCAACAGTCAAATCATCGGTAACCCATCCGCAGGTATCCAAACTCGATCTTTCAAGGATTTATCTGATCACTGTCACTATGCAGCATTTATGTACTCAGTCGAGCCCAGAACGATCAAAGAAGCACTACTAGAACCAGATTGGATATCCGCAATGCAGGAAGAGCTAGAAGAATTCAAAAGAAACAAAGTATGGCAGCTCGTTCCTAAGCCGCAAGGTCACACCATTGTTGGTACTAAATGGGTGTACAAAAATAAGTTGGATGAATCCGGTGCGGTCGTCAGAAACAAGGCAAGACTAGTTGCCAAGGGATATAGTCAACTTGAAGGTATTGACTATGATGAAACGTATGCTCCGGTAGCAAGAATGGAAGCCATCCGGATCTTCTTAGCATACGCAGCTCACAAGAATATAAAGGTTCATCAAATGGATGTGAAAAGTGCTTTTCTCAATGGTGAATTAAAAGAGAAGGTTTATCTTCAGCAACCTCCTGGCTTCGAAAATCTTGAATTTCCAGACCACTGCTACAAGCTTAAAAAAGCAGTCTACGGTCTAAAACAAGCCCCAAGAGCATGGTACGAGACTCTCTCTGAATTTCTTGTCTCGTCCGGATACAAAACAGGAGTGATTGATCCCACCTTATTTAGAAAAGCAAATGGTGATCACCAAATGCTTGTACAGATATATGTGGACGATATCATCTTCGGCTCCACTGATCAAAATATGGTGAATGAATTCGCTAAGCTCATGACCAATAAGTTCCAAATGAGCATGAATAGAGAGATCAACTTCTTTCTAGGACTTCAAGTAAAACAAGTTCCGCAAGGGATATTCATTCATCAGGAGAAATACACCACTGAACTATTAAAGAAGTATTCAATGGACAACTGTTCTTCGGCTAAGGTCCCTATGGCCTTCGGATACAAGATATCTATTGATCCCTCAGGCGAATCAATCGATCACAAGACTTATAGAGGTATTATCGGCTCATTGATGTACCTCACAGCAAGCCGACCAGATATCGTCTTTGCAACAAGTGTATGCGCAAGGTACCAGGCTGACCCGAAAGTGTCTCACATAACCGCAGCCAAGCAGATCCTACGGTACTTAAAGGGTAGCAAGACTCTTGGCTTATGGTACCCTGCAGGGAATGACTTCAGTCTACAAGCATTCACCAATGTGGATCATGCCGGATGTCGACTGGATCGAAAAAGCACCTCCGGTGGATGTCAATTTCTGGGTGGAAGACTTGTCAGCTGGTCTTCAAGAAAACAAAATTGTGTGTCATTGTCTACCGCAGAAGCTGAATATGTGGCCGCAGCCAGTTGTTGTTCTCAGGCCTTATGGATGAAAACTCAATTATTGGACTATGGATACAGAATGCTGCGGATACCAATCTATTGTGACTCTGAAAGTGCTATAGAAATTTCTCACAATCCCATACAGCACTCTAAGACCAAGCATATTGAACTACGGTATCACTTCATCAAAGACCACATCCTCAAAGGTAACATTGAACTGATTTCTGTTCGCACTCATGAAGAGATTGCTGATGTATTCACAAAGGCACTTGACTCTACAAAACTCAACATTTTCTTACAAATGTTAGGAATGATGAATCCGGACCCACAATTCTTCTTGAATTGTTAGGTACCGCAGACCATCCTTGGTCTCCGTTGCCGTCCTAACTGAAGTTACTTATGATAAATGGTTTTAGTATATCCTGTGTACCGCAGTATATGTACCGCAACCATATATCATATTTATCCTTCAATAGTCCTTATTGTTTGTTATTACTAATCGTTCTTCAAGTGTTCTCCTCAGTTCTTCTACCGCAGTCATCCATCCGATGGAAGTTGATCCATCCTCAATGAAGTATGAATCCGCAGTCACTTTGATTGATTCACAAACTGTTTCATTTTTTAAAAAAAAAAACAAAAAAATAACATTTTTCAAACTGTTTCTTTTCTTTTAAAAAAAATCATGCTGTGCTATTTAATGATCCTTCATTTAATAGAGAAAACTTTAAAACAAAAACATTCTTTGTGTAACTGTCCCATTCTTTTTGAAAAACCTTGTGTTAGACCTATTTTAGGTATGATGACAAAAAGAGCGATTTCCCAAAATAAGATCCTTTTTAAACTGTCTCTTCCTATTACCCCAAAACGTCTAATCCGTTACAACTTCCCCTTTACACAACGGATTAAAACCTCCTTCACCACACGTTCTTCAAACGTGGGATTAATTTCTGACATTTCATTAAATGCCAACCCTTTTGATATATCTCAAAATTATAGATTAAATCTTTTTGTTAATCTATGGCTGAGATTACCTCTCTTAATCCAAGAAAAATACCCAAACGTTTTTTCTTTACTTAGGGTAAAATAAATTACCGTTCCACATCCCACACTATAAAACCCCATCTTCTTCCCCAAGAAAAAGGTTACGCTTTTTGAACATCGAACTTTCCCTCCATCTTTCTTGCACTCTGTTTCTACAACTTTCTTCAAACACTTAACAATGGTGAAATCAGGCATCTCGAAGAAAACCTCTAAAGCTTCTGCCTCTGCCAATCCAACTGGGTCTGATTCTGAAACAAGAAATCAAATGCCTACGATTGCTTCAAGCAATTTTAGGGCTGTGTTCGAAGAGAATTCCTCCTACAATGCTCCGATCAAGCTAATGATCAAGTTCTTGACCAATCACCCTCTGTTTGGCCCCTTCGATGCATTCACAGACGCTGTTCCTCTTTCAACCTTGTTCAAGTGTGAATTCTCCGCTTACAGACCCCTCGAGAACCCTCAAGAGGTGCATCTGAACTTAGTGAACGATTCTTTGGTCATTCTGAACAAAGAAAAATTTCTCAACGCCATTAATCTGATGGTTCATCCTTCAACCAAGTTTTTCACTCCAAGCATGGCGGACGTCACTTCTGCACTTTATCAGATGGGTTACCAAAAGAAGATTAAAGGAATTAGCGAATTCAAGAAGAATCAACTGCTTGCGGTGTGGCAATTCGTTTGTCACTTTGTCATCCGCAGCCTGTCCAGCAGAACCGGAGGCACGAATAATATGGGTCTCAAGCTTTTGGAGCTGGTATGGAGCATTTTCACTGGCCATGAAGTGAACTATGGTCAGATTCTATGGGACGACTTCTTGCAATACATTCCTAAGGAAAGCCCAAGAGAGAACCCTACTGAACTCACGTTTGCAAGGTTCTGGTCTCTGTACATCTCAGATCTTCATGCGGATGTAGAAATTAGCATGGGCAATGACACCAATCTCTTCATCACTAAAGACCTCAAAAGATGTCATAGACCATATAGAGGCTACAGAAGGTATTAGCCCATACCTTTCTACCCCGCCTCTACAAGCCACATCCGCAATCACCATCCCTGGTAGTACCGCAGTCCCATCCTCCACCACTCTCTCCTATCTTTCTCAAAGACGTAATAAGTTAGCCTCAGCCCATCAAGGCCCCTGCAATGTCTCCAAGAAACAAAGAACCCCAAAGAAAGATGCTCCCAAACCAACTGAACCCTCAAAGAAACGCAAAATCACCCAAACTGTGCCCTCGAATGACAAATCCTCTAGTAGTGATTCTGATGAGGACGATCAACCCATATCAATCCTCAAGAAAAGGAAAACCGATCCCACTGGCCATATGCGTGACCGGACTGATACCTTAGCCTCTCAACTGGCTCTGGTAGTCCTTGGGGTGGCCGCACACCCATTCGAATCAACCATCCTATACCACTCAGACACATAAAGTGTGTCTGTTTCACCGCAACGTGGAGACTCACCCCCAATTAAATCGGAAGAGGATGGAACTGGTTCCCGCCCTAAGGTCTCTAGGGCTTCCCGTCTACACTTCTTTTCCCTTGAGGAGTTGAACTCCATTCTTTTGTCTGTTACCCAAACACTGCAAACACCTTCCCAACCGCAGGGTAATTCTTCCGCCCTTGCCAAAACTGAGCCAAGGCCAGACTTGACCACGGGTCAAGGAGACCGAGGAAGATCAGGAAATCCTACTCTGCTTACATCTATTCCAGGTGGTTTAGGCACGGTGAGCACCAATGTGCCAAGATCCGTGAACCTGAGGGACACCTCGGTGCGCTTTGAAGGATTTGACGGAGATGAATCGAATGATTCATGGTTACGTTACACTCCGGTATCTGAGTCCGATATCAAGAAGTACGCCGGTTTCCGTAGGGCATTCCAAACAAGGAAGGATCAGCAAGTCAAGCAACTGCAGCAAAAGCAACAGGAAATTCAAACTGTCGCTAAGTATTGGGCAGACGCAATCAACAATGCCAATACCGTAGCCACCATCTTGAAAGTACAAGAATGGATGACCGAAATGGCTAAGACGATCCGCAAGACTCAGTCCACTCATGGTGGTGAAGGTACATCCAAGGTCCCTCCAGTTCCAACTCCAACTGATAAAGGTTCTGAAGATGAAGGCACCGCAATAGAAGTCAGCTCTGCTCCCACCTTTGGATTTGATGATGCTGACCTAAATGAGGTAAATCAACCCAACCTTTCTGATGATGATCTTATGATTTTTGATGAAGAAGAGGAATCGAGTGGTTCTCAACACTCAACCTCAAAGCCAAAAGCAAAGAAGAAGAAGAAGAAGAATGCGGTGACCAGAAAAGAATTCCTCAGTCTGCAAGCCAAAATCGACCAAATTCTCGCTACGGTTAAGCCAACACAACCGCAACCAGAAGACAATTCCAGACTGCAATCCCTGATCGAACGCATTGAAAGACTGGAAACCCGTGAAAGATTGGCGGCTGAGCGCATCTCCCTGAAGGTTGAAATGGGAATCAGATCCCTGGATATAAGTCGCCAAGCTGACCACAAGCAATTCATGGCTGCTGCGGAGCGCCTCATCTCTGAGGTATCCGCAATCAAAGAAGACTTACAAGCAGCCATTGCGGACCAGTCAACTCTATCTCAAAAACTGATCGATGAGACTCACACGGCATATGAGTCTACCATCTCAGTCCTTCATGCAACCATCAACAAACTACGACGATCTTTATCTTCAAACTTCCACGGCCCCGAAATTCTTCAGCTCACAAAAGAGATTCATCGCCTGCTCTTCAACACCACCATCCCAAACAATCAGCAACTGGCTGATGTTCTTAAAGCCCAATTCCAGGAGGTGTGTGCAAAGGTCGATGGTCTCAGGCAATGGCTTGAGGAGGCTCCATGTCTGAACTCCTCAAGAGGGGGAAGTGAAGAAAACCATCGTGAAGAAGATCGAAATGAAGAAGTCCATCAATCCAACAACGCTTCTCATCATCAAAGTCCCCCCATCACAACTGAAAAACTTGCCTCACCACAACCATCACCGCAACCATCTCCCCACAAGAGTCCAAGCAATCAGTCTCCTCCACCGCAACCAAAAATCGTTCCCTCTACTGAACGACCTGAGACTCCCCCTCACTTCAAGAATCTAGCTCCTGAAATGTCTTTAGAAAGCTCCAATGACTCTCCTGTCACAAAACAAAAGAAAGCTGACTGGAAAGCAGCTAAGTTTGCTGAACTTATATGGAAAGAATGCGGTTTCGACACTGTCATGGATGAATCCTTGATAAACTCTTGGATCAATCCCCACCGCAGACTACTAGACGATGACTACAAACCCTACCTAACCTACGCTGAGCCCCCTTCAGATGGCTACTAGGATGTTCCTATCTCCCCAAATGCTAAATACTTCACTGTATTTGAGCAGCTTGACCGCAGCCTGCTGGATCACAAAAGACTGCCTATGGAATTTGAGAGGCTCAATAGATTCTATGCCAAACATGCCTCTTCCATAGAGAAAATTTGGTCTAACGATAGACCATCAGCAGTCAAGAATTTCAAGCCCAGGAAATTCATGAAGGCTGACCTCATTCAATACACGCTTACTCGAAGGAATCAGGACTATGTCCGCACCCAAGCTGACTTCCCATGTATGAACCCATAACAAGTCTTTCTAATAGAAAAGGTGTTCCAAAATAAATGCGAAAAGCATCCAAAAATGAAGTTAGGACTTGAAAGGGAAAGCAATTTTTTGAAGGAAACCGTCTGCGATTTTGCGAAGATTGATGCGGACATCTATCCAACAATTGCTAAGAAGTTCAATCTGCCACCTCTAGATCCTGCAGCAATGCTTACCGAAGGTTTTCAAGAAAGATCCTTAGGTGCAACAAAATTTCCTGATCTTGGAGTCATTTTCAAAAGGAAGGTCGATCAGATCAAATACTTCATTCCTATGACTTCCATGAATCGCCTCACAAGGAAACAACTTGAAATCTGTCGAACCGCAGTAGAAAAATCAAAGCATACGACTGATGAAGTCAAGTTCGAGATTTTAAGAAGGATCACTTGGCTGGAGAATATCAGAAACTTTTGGTGGATCTTGATCAAGTTCCTTAAACTTGATAGGTGAAGAAAAGTTAAAGAGGTCACTTAGGGAGAAATTGTTGAATCATAAAAGTGACCCTCTTGAACTTCAGCTACCGCAGTCCCCAAAGGATCCGCAGTCAAGCTCTCATCAGCAGCCGCATCCGAAGTCATCTGTCCAACCGTAGTCTCATTTATCTTACTTAGTATAATTTTATCTACTTTTTTGTAATACTCTCTATTGTCCAATATGCCTTGCATGGCTACTCTTAGAGAACTGATCCCATGTAATTCTTGAGACTCTATAACTAGAGCTCATTCTTACTTATTCAAATACACATCTTCACTTCTATCTTTACATATCTTACTTCCATCTTCTTACGCATCTTAATCTCTTCTTACTCTCAAGTTCTCTAGAATGTAACTGATTACTACCTCTCTCCGGAGCAAGTCATTCGTGACTTTATCACTAAGTTTGATCTCGCTCATTAACTTGGTCTGAATGCATTCCATGTTATGAATCCACTTACGTGCATTCTTGATATATCACCTGCTTCCATTTATATTTCTTACATTTCCGCAACTAACTCTCTAACTATCTAACTTATTAACTTATTATTGTTGAGCTTTTTAGATCCTTTGAGATAAACTATTCCGCAACTATACTTGTTCTAACGTTTGTTCAAGTGTGTCTCAAGTTTTTCTCTCAACAAAGTCTTATATCGTTAATGGGTGAAACTACTAGGCTTACAATAACAACTATTTTTAAGCAACACTATCCAAATTTAGTGTACATAGTTAGCACAAAATAAATTGGTATTGATATATTTTTATCCTTCTCTCTAATAATACTTCTTCTATTGTTATTACCATGTAATAATAGATACATAGCTTAGCACATGTAGAACCATAACTGGTTCACATATCGTATATCATCAAATACATTTCTAACACATGTTGCAGACAATAAGCATAAAGCCCACATATAAACTTTTTGACATATATTTAATACTTTTATTAATAATTGTATTAAGCACTTACTTGATTACAATCACATATGATTATATTCAAAATAACAATATAATATATTTCTACATCTATAATAATCACATATGATTACATGTGTTGTAATCACATGTTATTATTATCATAAATGTTGTAATCATATGTCATAATAATCACATGTGATTATATTAACATAACAATATAATATCTTTGTACTATATTTTTTAATCACATATGATTACATATATAATAATCAGATTTGATTACTTAATGTATAATCACATGTGATTACATACGCTATATTCATATGTGATTACATACAATGTAATCATATGTGATTACATATGCTACAATCACATCTGATTATAATATTAATATAATTTTTAATTATATTCAGGTGTGGATGGGAAGAATCTAGAACGAATGAATGATGAGAAAGGAAAATGAATTATTGGTGAAGAACAAAAGAGTGTTAGAGAAGGTCAATATAAGATAATATTTCTAAGTTACATATGACTATGAAATTATATGATTAAATATGTAATAATCGTATGTGATTACATACATTATAAACACAAAATGTTGAAGGAGGAGGTAAATATGAATATATATTTTTATATTATATATGATTATGAAAAGATATATTTGTACAATAATATATGATAACTAACATATTTTACTCATATGCAGAATTGATAAGAACAAATGTTGTTCAAGGAGAAGGTACTAATTATATTTATCTGATAAAAATATTGTATTGAAAGACAATTACTTTTTTGTATTAATTAAATTAAATTCTTTTGTATGTATTTTGTACAATTTAAAAATCTTTTTGATGTAATTGATAATAACATATGATTAAATCATATGAAACTTTTCTTTAATTATTGTCTATAAATGTTGATATGTTTTTGTATAATCACGTATGATTATTGAAAAACATATCAATATTTATGTGTAATCACATGTGATTATATGATTATAACCACAAATAATTAAATGATTATAATCACTTACAATTATAATCACTTATGATTACATGTTCAAACGACTATACTAACTTATTATACTAATTACATATATACAAAAACTACTCATTCATTATTATTTATAAAATGTTGATATGTTTTAGTATAATCACAAGTGATTATTGTAGCTATATAACTAATCACAAATGATCATAATCAAAAAATAGTATTTTGTTTTACTATAATCATAACTTGTAATCACATGCGATTATAATACTTAAAAACACAATCAATCACATATGATTAAAAGCTATAGCCATGTTATGTTTTAATCATATGTGATAAAAAAATATTCACGTTTTAATCATATCTGATTATAATCAATAAAAAACACAAAAAAGACATTAAATCACAAATGATAAAAACAAAAACAAAAGTAATGATTAATCAGATGTGATAAATAGTAACTTATTTCTTTTTGTGATTTTTGAAGAAGATGTGAACAAAACAGTAACAAATGTTATTGAAAGTATTTTTGGAAACACATCAGAGTTTAACAATACCCAAATCTTAAATGATGATGAAGTCCATTATGCTTATGACATGACCATGAAAGAATACAAATAGCAAAAGGAAAAGAGTATGATGCCCTCGTTTAAGTGTATTTAAAAAAATCTCTATAAAATTACATGTGGTTAAATATGTATCTTAAATTATATCTGGTATGGCAGAAGAAAATGAGAATGTTAAAGGAGGAGAGGAGTTGAAGATATTGAAGGAGCAGGTAAGTAATATTTTACTAAATCATATATGATTGATAAAAATAACTTTTTACAATCAAGATTAACTACAAAATTTTGTTATATGCAAATGGTCGGGAAGATAAAACTGATAATAATGATCAAGATCTGGATGACATGAAGTTATATGATGAAGATGTTGAAAATGATAAAGGTAGTGATAATGAAGAATAACAAAATGATAATGAGTAAGAACAAAATGTTGAAGGATGAGGTAAATAACAATATAGATTAATAAAGTAGATATGACTACGTATATTATAATCAAATGTGATTACATATATTATTAAGAACCACAGAGAGTTGGAGAAGGTAAATATGAGTATATATTTGTAAAATAGATATGACTATAAAGTAATATTTTGTTAATAATCACATATGATTACATATGTTATAATCACATATGATTATATTCAAAATAACAATATAATATATTTCTACATCTCTAATAATCACATATGATTACATGTGTTGTAATCACATGTTATTATTATCATAAATGCTGTAATCATATGTCATAATAATCACATGTGATTATATTAACATAACAATATAATATCTTTGTACTATATTTTTTAATCACATATGATTACATATATAATAATCAGATTTGATTACTTAATGTATAATCACACGTGATTACATACGCTATATTCATATGTGATTACATACATTGTAATCATATGTGATTACATATGTTACAATCACATCTGATTATAATATTAATATATATATTTTTAATTATATTCAGGTGTGGATGGGAAGAATCTGGAACGAATGAATGCTGAGAAAGAAAAAGGAATTATTGGTGAAGAACAAAACAATGTTAAGGAAGGTCAATATAAGACTATATTTCTAAGTTACATATGACTATAAAATTATATGATTAAATATGTAATAATCGCATGTGACTACATACGTTATAAACACAAAATGTTGAAGGAGGAGGTAAATATATATATATATATATATATATATATATATATATATATATATATATATATATATATATATGTATATATATATATATATATATATATATATATATATATATTTCTATACTATATATGATTATGAAAAGATATATTTGTACAATAATATATGATAACTAACATATTTTACTCATATGCAGAATTAATAAGAACAAATGTTGTTCAAGGAGAAGGTACCAATCATTTTTATCTGATAAAAATATTGTATTGAAAGACAATTACTTTTTTGTATTAATTAAATTAAATTCTTTTGTATGTATTTTGTACAATTTAAAAATCTTTTGATGTAATTGATAATAACATATGATTAAATCATATGAAACTTTTCTTTAATTATTGTCTATAAATGTTGATATGTTTTTGTATAATCACATATGATTATTGAAAAACATATCAATATTTATGTGTAATCACATGTGATTATATGATTATAACAACAAATAATTAAATGACTTATGACTAATTGTAAGTGATTAAAATCACTTACAATTATAATCACTTATGACTACATGTTCAAACGACTATACTAACTTATTATACTAATTACATATCTACAAAAACTATTCCTTCAGTATTATTTATAAAAGGTTGATATGTTTTAGTATAATCACAAGTGATTATTGTACCTATATAACTAATTACAAATGTTCATAATCGAAAAATAGTATTTTGTTTTACTATAATCATAACTTTTAATCACATGTGATTACAATACTTAAAAAGACAATCAGTCACATATGATTAAAAGCTATAGCTATGTTATGTTTTAATCATATGTGATAAAAAAATATTCATGTTTTAACCGTATGTGATTATAATCAATAAAAAAACAAAACAGACATTAAATCACAATTGATAAAAACAAAAACAAAAGTAATGATTAATCAGATGTGATAAATACTATGACAAGTCCATGTGAACAAAACAGTAACAAATGTTATTGAAAGTATTTTTGAAGAAGATGTGAACAAAACAGTAACAAATGTTATTGAAAGTATTTTTGGAAACACATCAGAGTTTAAAAATACCCAAATCTTAAATGATGATGAAGTCAATTCTGCTTATGACAAGTCCATGAAAGAATACAAAGAGCAAAAGGAAAAGAGTATGATGCCCGCGTTTAATCTCAACATAAGCTAGTTGACACCCCCAGTGACAGAGGTAAATATTTTTTTGTCTATTTGTACAATATCCTTTATGAAGGTAATCACATATGATTTCATTATTTCTTAAACGTACAATCACATGTGATTAAAACTAATTATCAGTTTACTTAAACTTATAATCACATGTGATTAACAGTAATTATAAGTTTTTTTAAAATTTTGATTCTAATATATTTCTAACATTTATAATCATATATCAATTGCAGAATACTGTTGAAGAAGAAAAAGATAAAGGTAAAAAAGAAGTTATGGTGAAAGATGTGCTAGACGCAAAAAGAGAGAGCCAGCCGAAGATAAAAATTGTGATTTAAAAAAAACAAAATAAAGTGCCTTTGCCCGAGGTTACAGAAAAGCAAAATGTAACTCAACAACCTCGGTAACAAAGGAAGAAGAAGTCAGCCATAAGGAGGTCTCCATATAAAAACAGAGCCATTTGCTTGAAAACAAAATTAACAACAGAAGAAGAAATCTTTGGTGAAAAGTTGTTCAATTTGCAAAGAAGTGAATAGTAATTTATTAATATTTGATTAGCATTTACAAAAATAAACATTAACATACTTGTTTGAAAATTGGTTAATCACATGTGATTAAATATATGAATATAATAATGACATTAACATAGATGCTAAACATTGATTAATCACATGTGATTACAAAACAAAATACACATATGATTAAAAAATTATGTTAAATATACTTATTCAACATTCATCAGATCACATGTGATTATACTTATGTATATAATAATATGAAATAACAAAATTGATTTTATATTACACTGATCAGGTGTCATTCACAATAAACAACAGAGTGGTTTTCAGATATGTATTTGAAAGTTTGTTTCCCGGAGAATATTTATTTTCAGATGTCATAGACTCGTGATCTGAACTACTGACTACAACGAGAAGGACCGACACACTAAAAATTCTCCATATAGAGTATTCTTGTCTATCCAAATGACCGTAAGTAAAACATATATGATTCTAACACTAAATTAATATTATCTATTTATATTCATATACGATTATACATTAAAATCACACATAATTTAACATTTAGACAAAGTATATTGAGGATGAGCCAATTCCTAAACCAAAAAAGGATGTTAAAAAGAAAAAGATTGACAAAAAACTAAAAGAACAAATGGAAAAGGAGGCAAAGCAGGTAAAGGAGAAAGAAAAGGATAAAGATGAGAATAGATACAATCTATTCAAATAATACTTTATAGATTGGTTCAATGGAGATGAAGAAAAAATAAAATTGAAAGACGTTGATCTGGTAAGTTATTCAAAATCAAATTATTCTTTATGTATGTATATATATATATATATATATATATATATATATATATATATATATATATATATATATTCATAAATATGACAATAAATATTTAAATGCATATATTCTTCCCTGTTTGCCGACAAGATCACATGTTTGTCTATATTTTCAACGTCAAAAGTACAAACATTGTCATCTTGGATAGTAGCAGATTAGATGCAACTGTCGAAGGAAAGTACATGCATGTACTTAAAAACCTGGTATGTAAAAAAATCAATTGTGATTAAATAAGAAAGTTATATATGATTTTACAAAATATGAAAATTAAACAATGTCCTAGACATACATAATTTCGTAAAATTAATCACATGTGATTACATAAAACAATCACATGTAATTATATTAAACAAAAATAAACTTTTCTAATCACATATGATTATTTTATAAAAATCAAATGTGATTACATAAAATATGAATGAACATTTCAAATCATATCAGATTATACATTTGAATTCCAAAATCATCAAAACATTATTTTATAGTTGTTATTACATGTGATTATGTAAATATTAATATCTTCTTATGTTTAATTTTATGTGATTAACTTTCTTATTTTTTTTATTTTTAGAAAAAATATTTCACAAGATATTTATAGGAAATAAAATATCCAAGATCATATACATTGGAAGACCCAAACCTGAAGCCAAATTTGTTGTATCTCACAAGCAAAACATAAAAATAAGAAAATAGATTGTGGAGTGTTTGTATTGAGATATATGGAAACATACATGGGTCAAGCAGATGGGTCTTATAAAACTGGTTTTACGAGAGAAGGATCACAAGATGAAATCTTAGATTAAATAAGAACAAGATATGCTTATACAATCATGCTTTCTGAAATTAACCTCATGAAGCATGATATCATAGAGTCAGTACATGCATATAACAAACAAGACAACGATAAAAGAAAAAATGATACAAAAGAAGCTTGTCCACAAATTCTTGAAAGATTAAGGTCGATAACTTGAAGATGAATGTTGATAATTAAAGGTTTGTATGAAGAAGCGAAGATAGATGTCTAGGATTGAACTTGGAGATGGTGGATGTGAATACAAGAATGGAAAGGAAGTGGTGAATGTTACTTCGATGATATGATGTTGATATGGATAATTTGTTTGTTGCTTGATTAAGACAATGTTTAGTTTTTAAGTACATCGATGTTTGATGTTTTATTAAAACAATGTTTAGTTTTTAATTAGATATGTGGATATGTGGAGATGGTGGATGTGAATCTTTGAAAATCTATATTATATGGTGGATACGTGGGTCTTTTATTACATTACAAAACAAATGTATATTTTCATGATATGTGGGTATAATCACATATGTTTTCGAAAATAATATGTAATTAAATTCATAATAATTTATGCTAGAATTAACATATGAAACAAAATCACATATCATTTAAATTTGTTCACATTAGAAAAAAATAAAAATAAAACATAATTTGGAAAATCATGTGTCATTATATTCATAATCATTTTTGCTAGAAATAATATATGATTTCAACAATCACATGTGATTATAATATTGAAATAAAATAATATGTGATTTAAATTTGATCACATTAAAAAGCAAATCACATATGATTCAATTTTTTTCAAATTGACAAATCATATATGCTAGAATAAACATATGAATTTGCACATGTTATGAAAAGTGTATCAGTCACGTGTGATTATGTATATAAATCATCTATTAAATGTTATTTACATACCAGAATCACATATGATCATTGTATGGTTTATACTTCAACTACATATGATTATATGTATGAAATAAACTATTATAAATAATCACATGTGATTATCATGTGTAATGTATGCATACACAAAAAGAAAAATCACATATGATTAAATATGTTTACATTATAAAAATAATATGTGATTACAAAAAATCTTATTCACAATAGAAAATCACATGTGATTATGAATATAAAAATATATGTTATTATAAAAATAATATGTGATTACAAAAAATCTTATTCACAATAGAAAATCACATGTGATTAAGATTTTTTATTAACAGTTTATACTTAACTATTATAGAAACAAATTATTGAAACAAATCACATGTGATTATACTAGTAAAAATAAAAAAATCTCATAAGATTCATATAACAATCACATATAATTATACACAGAAAACAAAAAAAGTTGAATGAGGAAAAACAAATTGAATCACATATGATTATCATCTGTTATAAACATTATATTCTTAAAAAATTGAAAACTAATAAAAAATCTATACATCAATTCTCAACATTAAATCTGCTTGGACAAGTACGCCTATTATGTGGTTATCTTTTACCACATAATGAGCATTTTGTGGTATTCATTTGAGCTTTCATAACTGATTTTTCAACTTCACCAATAAGCCTCTTCTTTTGTGATCCTTTATCATGTTGAACATATGGAACAAAAATCTCGACTTCTTTTGGAATATTAACATTATAAAATTTCTCAAGGACATCCAAGTTTGTAATCTACTTTTCACTTGAAGAATTACTCTTCACCTCATTCAACAAAAGTTATGTTTTTTCAGCCAAACATGCTAACTTCTGCTTATGATTTCTCACAATGTCTAAAGCAGTTTCAACATTGAAAAAAACTTCATCAACCAGTTTGGTAATTCTTCATCCTCTTCGTCAAAACGGTCTCTCGATAGCTGATAATTCAAAGATATTACATCCTTAGTCCATCGCCTAAGAATATTCATTATAATTTGTGTCCATCAATACTCTAAAATCATGTCTGCAAAGCATACCAAAACAATTAAAATGTCCACAAGTGCAACTCACTTCTTTTTCATCATATTTTGGATCCACCTGTAACAATGAAAAATCACATATGATTAAACATTAATCACATATGATTATACAAACAAAAATCATAGTCTGGTTTAATCACATGCGATTAACATATTTTATATACACATAATATATCAATCACATATGATTACACACATAAAAACAATATACACACTAGTTCAATCACATGTGATTTAAAAAAATTAAAATTTTCTCTGAATGCATCTAAAAACTCATTATCTTAATAATCACATATGATTATAATAACATATACCTATAGTCACATATACTCATTATCTTTATAATCACATGTGATTGATCACAACATTATAATAAATAAAAAAATAATTGATATAAATAAAAAAAAATGCCTTATACGTTGCTTTTACTTCGTGTTTTTGGTTCTTGTGAATAATTTTAAAAATTTCCCATCCATCTCCCTCGCCTAAATCTTTAGCGTCACAGGACCAACCTCCTTTATAAATATCCTTTTGAACTTCAAAAAAACCTGTCTAGTGTACACCTTTGATGCATGTTGTTCTATCATACGTAGTAACCTCCAAGAATAATTTTCTCCCTTAGTTTTATGATCAAGTTCACGTTGTGTATATTGTTGTTTATTAATGGCAGTGTCATAATTCATCATGAAATTGAGAAATAAATTTTCGGTTTCTGAATATACATTGAAAATTGAAGTGATACTCTCAGACCTTGATGTTGTCTTCATCAACCCACACCTTGGAAAATCATTGAAATATGCACGTACCCATGTTTCCTTATTTTCAAAAATATCTTTAAACCATCTCTCATCTTCGATTAATTCCTTCATCAACAGTTCCCAACTCTTCTCGAAAATATGACGCTCGATATAAATGTCCCAAACAAGTTTATTGAACATTTTTTTGAAATTCATGCTTTTAAGAAATTCCACATATAGCTGTAATAATCACATGTGATTCACAGTTTATAAATTAATATTCAAAAATATAGGTAAAACTCACATGACATAACTTTAAATGCTTTAATCATATGTGATTATAAATGTAATCACACATGATTTGGAATAATCATTTGTGATTATTCATAATCATTTGGGCTAGAATTAACATATGATTTTGACAATCACATATGATTACAATATTGAAACAAAATCACATGTGATTTAAATCTATTCACATTAGAAAACAAATCACATATGATTCAAATCTGTTCAAATAGGAAAATCATATATGCTAAAATAGATATTTGATTACAAAAAGAAAATCACATATGATTAAATCTGTTCACAATATAAAAATAATATGTGATTTCCAAAAATCTTATTCAGATTAAAAAATCACATGTGATATATCACAAGTGATTATGTTTATAAAAATATATACTATGTAAATTCACATGTGATTTCAAAAAAATTGTACCTTTTTTGGCAATTTCTTCATGATATGCCACATGTACAATCTATGCTTTGATTGAGAAAAAACAGAATCAACTGCTTGCTTTATTGTTGGATCTTGATCAGTTAAAACAAGTAGTGGTTGTTTATTTGATGAACCTTCAGAAACTGTTCAAGAAGCCATTTATACAAATCCACATCCTCCATGCTTAACAACCCAGCTCCAACAGTAACATATGATTTATGATGATCAATGACAGTGAATAGAATAAAACCCAATGTGTACCTATTTCATGTACAAGACATAATGAAAATACGATTAACCATATTTAGAACGTATAAATAAATTATATAAGAATGCTTGATGAGATGATCAATCACATATGATCATAATCAAAATCACATTACAAATACTTTATGAGCATTCATTCAATCACATATGTTTACAATCATCATCACATCAGTATACTTGTTGACAATTGAGAAATCACATGTGATTAGAAAAATAACTACATCAGAATACTTTTTAAGCATTAATCAATCATCAATCTCATACGATTATAGTCCATATATGATATATGATTATAATCATAATCAAAATACCATACATGTTCAACATTTATCAATCACATATGATTAAAATAATAATCACATCAGTATACTTATTCAGAAATGATAAATCACATATGATTAGAAACATAAATACAGAAGAAAAACTTACTTATTTGTACGAACGGTTGCATCAAACGACATAACATCTCCGAATTCACTGTAGTATGCTTTGTCTGTTTCATCGACCTAAAACATTGCATTTAAGACATTATTCTCATCACATCTATAAAAAAACGAATAATTCGGATAGTTGTGTTTCCGATCAGCCATCTTGTTAACAATAAGTTGAGCATCTCTGAAGCCAATAATAGAGCCCATATCCCTCTTAAAATTTCTGTAATCTACATCCTTGCCCCTTACACACTGAAAAATGCATTTCAAAGTTGATTTGAGTTTGTATGCTTTTGTAGCACCCATTTTTGTAGTAGAAGCCCATACAATGAACTCCTTGTCAGAGTATGAAAGAGTCCTTGTACTTTTCAAGTGAAATGTTTCTTCAAGCTCGTGGTTGTTATTTTCTTGAAACTTATCAAAATTTAAACCTATACTCATACGTTTCTTTGACACGTTTCACAATATTTTGGTTTAACAATCTGTAACCCTGTAGATTGTATTACATTCCGTTGGATTCAATTTTGGTTTACCCATCCTGTTACAAACCAAAAACCTATGCTTTATTATATCACCAACTTTCCTTAATGTGTTAAGACGAACATCAAAACCAACCTTCTCTGCACATCTTTTATAAAAATTAACTCCCTCATCCACATCTTTGAACTTTATTTAATTAGTAGGTTTAAATATTCAGTAACATCTGGTTTGATATCATACATAACCTCTAACATATAAAAATCTGAATCGTCCTACTCTTTGAATTTGCATATTCACCTGTATGATCAAATATGAAAAATGTTTTAATTATATATTATTATAAAAGAAAAAATTGAATATACATAAATGAATGCAATGTAAAATCACATGTGATTATTAATAAAATTCCTTATATAATCACATGTGATTAAAAGAAATAACTGAACATAGATAAACTAAACATACGTCAATATTTATTCAAATATCAAAAAATGGATAATCACATATGATTAACACTATATTAAACATACTTATTAAATATCAATATTTATTCAAATATCAACAAAACATATTAAATTAAATATCAATATTTATTCAAATATCAATATTTATTCAAATATCAACAATATTTATTCAAATATCAATATTTATTCAAAAAAAAAAACTAATGACTAATCACATAAGATTAACAAAACATATTAAATTAAAAAAATAATGAAGTACTTATAATCACGTGTGATTATATAAGGAGTTCTTTATTAATCACATATGATCATATAAGGAATTCATTATCAATCACATGTGATTGTACATTCCATACATTGATATATATATATTAATTTCTAAAATACATCAATAATTAAAAAAAAACAATAACTTGCTTATATAATCATAACATAATAAATAAGTAATTTTTTTACCTGAAACACTAATGTTTTGGATTTGATGACTGAATGTTCAAAATCTTCACACTACAAGAAAAATGACTTACAGTCACACCATAAAAGTGTGACCATATGCGTATAGTGACATTTTATTTTTTCAATGAAAGTGTGACGGAAGGTGACGCCATCGTATGGGTCTTATGGTCACTTTAAAATGTAGTGTCCATATGATATGAAAACATGTGGTCGTATTATAACAGTGTGGCAAATGTGTACGGAATTTTGTTCCTTAAATATCCAATATTGTAGCGTTACACCGTCAGTAGACACATTTATTTAGTAACTATGGTGACTGTATATCACCAACTTGCGACATTCATGATGTTTTAGTGTAGTTGTTTTCTTTTATATTGTCACACAATTTAAATTTTATTAAGACTATTATGTATCTTTTGTAAACATGTAATTACGGTGAGCATGACCATGTTTGCTAAATGGTCACATGTAATTAATTCCATAAGTGGCGAATTGCTAATAATTAGTCACAAAATATAATCATTTTTTGTGACTATAGCTTATCGTATAGAGACACACAATTAAGTGAAATACAATCATAAGTATTATAAAGACACACATTTTGTTAAAATTAAGAACTATTCGGTATCGTATTAAGACTATTGGGTATATTTTAGACACATAATTATGGTGAACATGTCCATGTTCGGTAAATGGACACACATAATTAATAAGGTAAGTGACGATTTGCTAGTATTTAGTCTCAACAACAATCAATTATGGTATTTATTTGCCACATCAATTTTTTTGTGTTGTTATTGTTGAACTTATCGTCACAAAAACTTTAGAAAACATGATTTTAAAATAATTGTAGACTCATAATTACTTTAGATTATGGTAATTATTACCTGTTTAGCCATATGTCAAAAAATGAGATAATGTCACCATTATATAATTTTAGAGACATTGAAAAACTATAAAACATAGCCAAATTTATATTAAAGTCACAATAATTCAGTTTTTGTTGTTACTTTTTCTGTACTGTAGACACATTAAAAGAATATAAATTAACGTCATCAAAACCCGACAATATGAAACAATATCAAAATTCAGAATTAAATGCTATTAATAACTGAAATCCAAATCCATACATTAAATTCGTAATTAAAATACCATAAAAAATTGTACTAATTGCAAGTATTAAAATATGGTAAATAAAGCAAAAACATCATAAACCAAAAACTAGACATAACTAGGCATTCATCGTGTTGGTACTGCTCCCTGTCTTCTTGAGAAGGGTGTCAAATGATATATAAGTTGGTTTCCGTTTCTTTGAGTTTTGAAGATCATGGTCTTTGAGGTGATATCATATTTAGTACCTATACCAACAACATTGAAACAAAAAATGAGTACATTAAAAATTTAGTAGAGTAGTTCATGAAGGAAAAAAAGTGTAATGAACAAAGAAGTCAACATAAACAAACCTTTAAATCGGCTTTCACAAGGTGTTTTGGCCATGGAACAAAACTTTTAAATGCCGACTCAACTGTTTTGAATTCTACAGTTTCATGGGGTAGAAATGAATCTTTTTTTACCAATTCAAGATTATTGTTACGGCTTTTTGTCACCGTTTAAAGTATAGCTGATTTTTACAATTTTGATCCAAGCAATATAGTCATTTACTTAGAGAAGGGACCAAAAACATTACAAAAAACTCAAAGAAGGAGCAAAACTGCAAGAGAAAATTGTTGGGGAGTAAAATTGAAAAAAATCAGCTAGACTCAAGGACCAAAAATGTAATTTAGTAAATAAGAGAATAATGGTAATAAATCAACATTTTAGTTTTTATTGTTTTATATTACATACCTGGATCAATTCCATTGGTGTTGGGAGAGTCGGATGGAGCCAATATTGTAACATATCGGATAACAACATTAATGTGTACAGACAAAAAAAACAAAAAAAAGGTATACGTTAGAAGTTTAACATGGGAGTTTGTAACTATTTTTGTAAAAAATGGGTTTAGATATTAATAATACCTGCAGTATACAGGATGTATGTTCCAGAAAGGGGAATTCTTGAAAATGACATTAGAAATAATGATGCTTCTAGAATCCTTGAACTCAACAAGATTTGGTCTAGTGAACTGCAAGGTTCTCTATCTCCACATGTTCCACCACATATCACCTTGCCCATATATTGTCCCATTCTTACTTGAAAATGATGATCAATTCATCAAAATAATACGTAAATATATAAAGCAATTTCAAGAGCAAGAATTTATATATTATACATTATACATACCAGTAATAATGACATCATGGAGACCATCTCCATGGATGAAGCTCATGTACCTTCCACCTGTACATTCTTTTCCTCTTCCATAAGAAGGCAATGGAGCAATAAGAGGTCAGTTGGTTGTGTCCTGAACATAATCACAAAAGGATAATAAAGTTAATTAAAATCATATTATGTTATACTATTTGCTAAATAAATAACTTTACAGATGAATTCTTTATAAATATAAGAAAGTATGTCTTCAATATAGTTGTCAATATTGATTTTGCACATACCAACCCACTAAACTTACCATTAGCCATGTTGTTTTCCGAAATAAGTTTTGCTTATGTTAATGCTTTGTCGTCCCTAATAAATTAAACTTTTTGCTCCTTTAAGAAATCATTAACTAATCATAATGGGCAAAGTATTATACTATTATTCTCAAAACACAACATTACTTCAATTAGCAACAATGCAAAATAAGTACAAACTGTTTTTGGGAACTATATTTAATAGTCTGGTCTCCAAATAACAACAATGCAGAATAAATACAAATTGTTTCTGGACTTGTGGATGCACTGTGAAACTACAACTGAAAGAACATTAAGTAATTGTTTTTCAAATATGAAGAGATTGTTGTTGTCCTTTTGTTTTGTAGCAAATTAAGTCTGTTAGTTCAAAAGTCAATAAACTACACCGTAACTTGACAAATTCAACAACTCATTTCAAAAATTGTACATTAAAATCAATGAAAAGACAGAGTATAGAAAAATTATTGAAATGACTTCCAATTTGAAGTATTCCAGCTACTGAAACTTGTTTTAAGGTATGAAATCTGTGTGTAGATTTCTAAGATTTTTGCAATTAACTGAGAGCAAAAAGTTAAAATGGATCTGAGTACCTGTGTAGCTTGGATAACAGTGCCTTTAGCTAGATACAGAGTCATTCTACTAGTAAGATTGAAGCTCTCTGTTAGATAAACACTAGGAGGAACGTAAAGAAGCGTCCTTCCTCTCCTCTTCAAATGCTCAATCTGGTAAATCGCCTCCCTAAACGCTTTTGAATTCAGCATTCTACCATCTCTGACAGCACCAAAATCAGTTATTGAGATCTTATCGCTGCGGTATGCCACCGACACAATTTCAGAACAAGTAACCAATCCAGCCGCCGAGCAGGAGCACTGCAGGAACACTAATACGATGGCAGAAGGAACCATATGTCATCGATATGGCTGAGGGGCGATGTGTTGGAGTCGGGGTGGAGGAACAGAGAGGCAACGGTGACCCCATGAGAGAACAACGAAAAAATAAACCCTAGTGGTTCAGATTATGTTGGGGGTAATGCGAATTAAGAAACTGTAAGGCGATTTACCGAATTGAGAATATATTCATTTTGGAATTTTTGACAAATCTTCAATTTTGAATTTTTTGAATATATAACCGGATTGAGAGTATATTCATTTTCAAACTTTTGTCAAATCTTTAATTTTGAAATTTTTGACAAATCATTCAATTTTGAGTTTTTTGAATATATATATATATATATATATATATATATATATATATATATATATATATATATATATATATATATATATATATTTTCAAAATAAAACTCGCTAAAAACATAATTGTTTTTTTTGTTTTATGTTTTATGTTTTATGTCAAAATTAAATGATTTACGTTTTTAATAATTTATAAACTTATAACATGTATAAGATTAATGTAATTTATCAGCTAAAAAATGTGTGAAATATGATATCTTAGAATTTGACTGTGCTCTTTAAAAATTATAAAATATTTGTGTGATGTTAAAAGTAGTATTTTTGATTAGTTGGTAAGCTATTTTGACTTTTATCCCATGTTCGGGGGGTGTGCATTTTAAGTTGGGTGGTATATGGGTGAGGTGGGTAGGAGTATGTGTGTTCACGTGGAGTAAGTGGATGAAATGGTGGTTAAATTTTAAATATACCTGAACAAATAGCACATTTAAAATGCATAAATAGCTAAATAAACTCAAAATGTATAAACTTAAAATTGGAATAAACTCAAAATATCTACACTTAAGCTTGAAGGGTCAAATATGAGTAAAAAAGGTTATAAGAGGTTGGTTTGGTGATAGGATGTGTAGGGTGTGTGGTATGGATTTGTAGGTGAGTTAGAGGTGGGGTGAGCTGGTAGGCTACGACGTGGGCTTATGGGAATAGGAACATAAGTATAGGTGTAGGTAGGTATGTGATAACTTTATGTCTGATTAGCAGTGTAGGTTATGTATGGTGAGGATGGGTGAGTGTGAGAGTGTTGTTGTGGATGTGGGTGAGGTGGGTGGTATGGTTATGGATGTGGGTGTGGGTTGGGATAAAGTTTGGTAGATGGGTGGGTAGGTGTGGGGTATGGGGTGTGGAGGTAGTTGAGGTGGAAGTGGACCTTTGCTTATAAGGCTAAACCCTAAGTATGCCTTATGCTTTATGTCACAAGCCATATGCCTTCAGCCTTATGTCTTGAGACTCAAGCCTTTATACTTAAGTCGGAAGACATAAACCATAAGGCTAAGCCATAAGGCATAAGCCTTAAGTCATATGATCCAATCATAATCATTATGTCATAAGACTTTAATCCTTAATTTATAAGCCCTAATATCCAAGCCATAAGCCCTAATTAAGCTATAAGTCATAAGCCTTAATCCCTAAGCTATAATCCATAAACCCTAATACCTAAGGCATAAGCCATAATACCTAAGCTTTAATACCTTAAGCCTTAATTCATAACTCATAAGTCATCAGTCATAACTCTTTAGCCATTAGGTCTGCCCTAGGCTAACCTAAATCACAAGTTATAAGTCGTATGCCCTAAACCCTAACTCTTAAGCCATAAGCCTTATGTATTAAGAAATAAATGATAAGTCACAAGCCATAACATATAAGCCTTATAACATAAAATAAATGATAAGTCACAAGCCATAACCTATAAGCCTTATAACATAAACCATAAGTCATAATTCATAATCCATAAACCATATGGCATAAGCCCGAAGTATCCTGGCGGTCTCAAAGATAATGTTGAGTATATTTGTTGGCCAACTAACACTAATATGGAGTTTTTCTGGTCCTTCAACTTTGTTCCTCCCAATCTTTCTCATATTAATTCTCATTTTCATTTTATTGATCCCCTAGAAAGTAGCTTATTCGTTATTGTTCCCAACCCCCCTCCCCCCCCAAAAAAAAGGCCACCAACATTCCTATCTCTCGTAGTGAAAACACATTTTGTTGTATAAGGAACGAAAATAACAACCTATACTTAGTGCTCAATCATTATTTTTTAGGGTTGGAAGTACAAATTTTTACCAAACAATGGACTATTTATAATATACTTCATAACTAATGATTTAGTATTATATTACCAATAGAATTATAAATTTGAAGTTACAAATTTATTACAATTTTTTTCGATTTTGATCGACCGAATTTTTCCAATTTTGACCTATTTTAACCGAGTTTCACTCATTTTGACCGACTCATTTTGACCATTTTTTTACAGATACCCCCTTTTCCCCTGTTGTCGACACCGTTCTCCCTCGTCTACCTTAAATTGAAATTTCAATTCCCTCCCCACACATAATCTTTCCCGTTGTTTCTTCTTTTCCTCTTCTTTTTATTTCCAAGGATCGAAGCTCTAATTGAAAGAAAAAGGGTATTAGGAACCCTTTCTTGTTCTCCCACCCTTTAGGTCCCTTGTCCACCACCGCTACTCCATCACCCTATGTTCGATCATGAGCTTACCGATGGTATTGTTGTATGGCTTCAACTCTATTGTCATATCTTCTAATTACGAGAGAACCTAACACCGTGAAATCCTTTTGAAACCCATAAACCCCTTTTAAATCGTTGGCACCGCTCCACCACCCCTATTTGTCAGTTGCAGCTCCACCACCCACTATGCCTCGCTATGATAGACTTAGAAAGACAAAGATCAACAAAAACGTACATACGACGAAGAAGGAAGACTGATGAGGAAGAAGACCGAAAGTCACTCTCTTTTACGATATTACAGGGAATGAAAAAGATTGAGGTCTGAAATTTGTTTCATCTTTTGTGTTCATTACATGAAAATTCATGATTTCTTAATTCTTATTATTCTATTATTATTTTTTTAACTTTTGAATCCCATTATCACACATTACCACGATTTCTTTACTTCCCCTCTAATCGACCCCTTAACCATTGCACTGATTACATCACCGATTCTTATTTCAGAAATTAGATATCGTACTAGACGAATCTGAAATTTCAAAGATGCATTTTTATTTCTCAGTTGATTCTTGTTTTTGAAATCACCTTTGATTTATGAAAGTCTAAAGTTTGAGAATTTGATAATTGAAAGACACAAATCATTGAACCGCCCACATGGTTTCTTAATCTGTCTAAGTTTAAAGCTTCTTGATTTTTAAATTCTATTTCTTACTTTGATGCAAATTCCGTTCTTTTACAATTTAATACAATTTTGATTTCTTATACTGTTAAATTTCATTTTTTTTCAAATCTGATGTCGTCATTCCATTATTCTGATTTCTGATGCATTCAGATTTCTTATTCTTAAACATTTACACTGTCTCATTCTTAATTTTAGATTTATGATGAATACTAAATTTCCTACACATTTATAGCAACTTCAAGCAGATTACACTGTCTCGCCTTATTTTTTACAATGTTAGTGTCATTGATGTGAGTGTTTTTCTATACCTGGACCATTTTACCCCTACATGGAGTTCATTGTGTGTTGCTTTGTTGGTGCCTTGAGAATTGCAAATTTCATATAAACTTCATATTTCTGGTTAGTATGCTTCTGGTTGTTGTTTGATGTTGAGATTGCTGTTGCGAGTGTGTTCATATATCTTGACCATTTTACCCTTGGATTGTTTTAGGCCACAAATGTGATCCCTTCATATTGGCCTCACAAGCACAACAAATATTTTATGTGACAGACCCGCTCGATCAAAAAATGTCTATTGTGTTCAATACACATCCCAAAAATTACAGAGATACATATGAAGATGTAGATGAAAAATTTAGTAATGTAGTTCCTCATAATGATAATATATTGCCACGTGTAGACACAGTTGAGTTGCAGAAGGAAAATGATTATTTTCGTACTGATTGTCATGGTATTCTTATACGTACGGTATGTGTTTCTTAATGTCATGAATTACATTTGTAGCGATAATATTTTTCCTTCTTTTAACATTTAATTATCTTTATTTTTGTCTGTAGAAGGGAAAGGCCAAACCTTGATCCTAGCGTTACGTGGAGAATAAGAAAATGACAAAAAATGACGATGTACTTTCCTTAATATTTTTTTACCATATTATACCATCAAACTATTCTGGTGTAATATTGTTATAAATCAAAGTTATTTTTTTTTCAGTTTTTTACTGTAATGGTGGATGACATGTTATAACATAAACTGCATGTTATAGTAATGTACTTTCGTTATGCAATGTTAGACAAAGTTGTATTCTTTTCATTTATTTATCATACTATTCTGTTAAAAGAAGTTGTATTCTTTTCATTTTTAATGGTGTCTGATCTGGTGTAATTAAAAGAATAGATGACAAAAAGGGCAATTTGGTCCTTTCTTATAGCTCTTATTAAATACAACTATATTGTTATTTCTTTTTGTTTTTATTATTTTTAGTATTTTTTTATTTTTCCAGAAATTGTTTCTAACTTTACTAAACTGCCATTCAATTTTTTTCATTAATTTATACAACCCTTTAATTGCAAAAAAAGCAATGTACTTTTGTAAAATGCCATGATTGAACTTTTTGTTCATTTTTTATTCTGCCAAATGATATCAAAGATAAATATGGTCAAATTTAAGAGTCTTCCAAATACAATAGTACAACCAGAATAAACATTACATATGTGTCTATATTTACATATAGACACATATAATAGCTGTAATCGTAACTAAATGCTACCTACACACACAATATTTGTTTCTTCTTAAAGCCAATTCATAATATTTTGACACACATAATAAAAGGTACATGACCATAAGTAACCAATACTAACTTGTTTTATTTTCTTGCGTTCACGAAGTACAACTAATACAGAACCGCCCTATGGACACACAAATATTTAGTGTGACCATATGTATCACCTTTTAGCTACTTTGTCTGTTATGTGGCTAAAAAGACACCAGGTTATAAACACACATAGAACTAACTTATATCACGATACATTTATATATACTGTCTCTCACTAAAAAATATGACAATCTTAATCGATACCTGTGGCTGATTATGACCTATGGCCTCAGTGGTCGAGTGTTACTAATATTTGTCACATTTGGTATAATTAAGTGTGGTTAAAGTTTTGATTATCTATATAATGACCACACAAACTAATTTAAATGTATCCAAAAACAGTCTCTAAATTTTTTTAATGACCTTTGGCCACACTTTTAATAAAAAGTGTCACATGCCGTTTTTCGGAAAGTGTGACCGTAGATCATTTTTGTACTAGTGTCATCCATGTAGTTTTGGATTTGATGAGTTGAGTGTTTAATATCTTCATTAACATCTTCAATACTAATTTGATCTTCATTTATAAAGAAATTCACATTATCGCTTGTAAAAGACATTATCAAACAATAGAACCGGTCATTAACAACATAAACAATTAGTATTACAACAGATATTAATAATATATAATTTAAAAAACTATAACATAAAATGTAAATATTCATAAGATTTAAGATTATAACATATATCAATCATATGTATTTTAAATATATATGACTAAAACATTTATGATTATAACATATATTAATCATATATGATTTAAAGAATTGTATTATAGTTTCTAACATATATATGATCATAGGCTCACTTGAAGAAAATGGTTGTTAGCTCAATGAGGGGAGCTTTTGGAGGACAAAAGTGAATCTTTTAAAGGCGATAACCAATTAAATTAACCACGACTTTCTACTTTCGAATTGCTGCACATGCAACGACAACAAAAATGGAGATGGTGTACATGTTGAAGGCTGAAGGAACTATTGTGATTGAAATAGTATGATTATAAACAAATAATAATCACATGTTTTTTGAATGTTTTAGGTTTTTCTGCAAGAATAAATCGCGATTTTAGCTTCATAATCAATAATATTGATTTAGACTACATGAATACAGCTACAAGGGAAGAATCAGCGTTTCATGAACAATATATTAAACCTAACTCCTTTCAAACTCAAAACTTTCGATTTATACTTCATAAATGCATTCACAATGCAATATACGACATTTAATGATCAAAATAAGTTTTCCAAATTGGCGATTTTTACTTTTTTGATGAACAATATTTTAAACCTAACTAATTTCGAACTAAAAACGTTAAAACACTGATTCGATGAATATAACACACACACACACACACACACACACACATATATATATATATATATATATATATATATATATATATATATATATATATATATATATATATATATATATATATATATATATATATATATATATATATAGGTTTAGCTTCATTTGAGACAATGCTAATTTTGTGAAACCGTGAAACCAAATCTAAAAATAATTTTAAAATGCAAAATAAAAGAAAAAAAATCCAAAAATTCGTTTTTTAATTATTATTTTCGGAACTTTATTTACCTAAAAAAAATTAAAATAAATTAAAAAAAAAATAAAAAAAAAATTACCGTTTTTTTTAAATACGCGAAATATTCTAATAGAATATTACACTGTACATATTCTAATGTGATTTTTAGAATGTTAGAATATTCTATTAGATTTGACAGATATGTAGAATATTCTATTCTACTAGAATATGTAAAAAATGTATTTTTTTTTTGGTATTTTTTTTGGAAAATATATATTTCGAAAATAATATTGGAAAAAAAAATTTCGAAAATTTTCAATTATTTTGCATTTTAAAAATGTTTTTGTTTTATTTACTAAATGAGTGGTTAGGATTGTGTCTCACGGTCTCACAAAATTAGGCCGTCTCACATGAACCTAACCCTATATATATATATATATATATATATATATATATATATATATATATATCAACGGTCGTCAACAGTGTCTCATCTGAATACCTGTGTTCTGCCCTGAGAAAGGCTTTGTGACCCATTGCTACGTAGGTACTGCCTCTTCTACGTTCTTTTACTCTTCTGTTCCGGTTCAAGCGAGTACTTGTGTACCGGAGACACTAGTACAAAACGTATCTAATAGTGCGATCGAGTTTTTTTTTGGTGCGGTGGAAATCTAAAACCGCACCATTAAAACACTTTCGCATTAATAAACTTAGGAACCACACCATTTAATGCATTTGTTGGTGCGTTTTTCTTATATCCACATTAAAAACGCATTATTTGATGCGTTAGTTCAAAACCGCACTATTAAACTCATTTATAAAAAATGGAAACCGCATCAATAAAACTTTGGAAACAGCAGCATTTATTTATTCTTCTCACTAAAAATTTCATTCTAATTTTTGGTTTCCCTCCCATCTTTTGGTTAATCGCATCAATTAATGGGAACCACATCAATAAAATATTTATGCCCTATATTGTTTGTGTATTTTCTCCCTTTCCCATTTGAAGATAACACAAACCGGAGAACCAATTTCTTTTTTCTTCATTCTTGTGTTGTTTTGATACAAGTTTGGTGGCGTCGGGTTGTTTAAGCTAGGTGGAATAAGGGTGGTGGATCGGAAATATGTAGGAGATGGGACGGTTCTCGGTAAAGGCATGGCTCTGTGGCCGGTGTTCTCGGTGGTTAGTGGTGGAGATGGAAGGTGGTATAAGGGTGGTTTGAGGTGGCAAGATGGTTAACCGGAGGTGAAGCAAACTCGTGAAGATGGTGATGGGGTCAACTGGGGCTGTAGGGTGTTCTTTGTAGCTGTAATGGTGGTATATACAGCTAAAGCAGGGCAGATGGCAATGGTGTCCACCGGTGGTGGTTTATTGTTTTGTTAGCTCGGCTGTGAAGATGGTCGATGTAGAGTTGCTCTCGGAAAAAGTGGTGTGGCTTTGTGATTGTTGCGTTCACGGCAGCAAACAGGCGGCGGTGATGATGGTGGTTCAAAGGCGGTTTCCGGTAGGTGTTTGTTCTCAGCCAGGTGGTGGTTTAAGGGTGGTTACCTCTATCTAACATGTGCCTTGCATTCTTTTTCTTTTTTCTTTTTTGGCTTATTGCAGCCCCCGTTCTCAAGTTTAGACAGTATAAGCTCGTGACCTGCTATTTCAGAGGCACACCTTGGTCTCTTCATAATTTGATCAAATTAAATGTAGAACAAAACGATGATATTAAAAAGATTAACATTCCTACAATTGCAATATCTGGAAATGAATTATATAAGGTCGTGTTATTTATTTGAAGCAACAGAGGTTTTGACTAATCACAAATCGTTGTTAAATTTCCAAACCTAAGAGAAGTGGAATTGGTAGTTTCTGGAATATATGGAAGAGTAATAAGTGGGGAGTATTTGGTGCGATGTTTCTTTTTTTTGGAGCGGTTTTCTTATTTGGTGCGATTTGTAAGAATTGTTTATTCGTGCGGTTTTCATCGTTTTCTAATGCGGTTTGTATAGTTCTTAGATTATTTGTTGATGCGGTTTTGACTATTTTTTGGTGCGGTTTTATAACCGCTCCATTAAATAAAGGTATTTTTTGATGCGATATTTTTTGGTGCGCCGCACCAGTTAAACATTTTAACCGCATGAACAAATGTTTTCTGTACTAGTGAGATAATGTAAACATATATACTTTTTAATTATATGAGAACATTGTTGGCGTACTTTTACAATCTTGTTCTTCCTCATTAATAAGCTTAATATATGAAAAGCAATCTGGCAATTTCCGAGCCTGTAATAGCCAAGATAGTGGTTTCTTTGTATAAGGGATGAAATGAGGGTCAGATGAGTATATATGACCCCATAATATGGTCATTAATCTCGTGGATAGCTGAAACAGAATTCCAGTATTACTTTTTCCATCTATTACAATTGCTTAATTACCAATAGTCAAATAGCTAGCCCCATCGAGTATCTTGATGGAGGAGGTCCAACTCTTATTCATAAAAGCACAAAAGGTTATTATCGTATATCCATGCTATATATAGCGTGTTCACGTGCAATGAAATCCAACCCTACGAAAGAAGTTCTCGTAATTCAATGAAATACTAAAATGAACATATGACATGTCTATACAACACATGTTGATTTAATCGGCGCGTCCATCAATGATCAATTAATTGCGTAACAAACCCTACGAATCTCTCCGTTATCCCCAGTCTTCACCCCAACATCACCCAACCTCACCATTGATTTCCCGAACTCGACACTGAATTTTGATTGTTGCTGTCTACCCCCTCCAAGAAACCATTCCACAAACCTTTGCGCTCGTGGGTCACTCCATAGCTGTGAATCTGATTGAAGTATTCCCCGCCCGTTCTTTAGGTTTTCATAGTATGAAATGTCGAATTTGTATACACTGCCTGTATCTAGGTCGACGCGCTTTGCACCATCGCCACCCTGTGGACACAGACTTCTAAGATGGGGAAGGAACGTTTGGTTGATAGCTGGATCGGGTCCATTGGTGTTATTGAATTTGTATAACCTGGAACAGAATAATGCACAGGCTGCTGTTCCAATCGTATGCCCTCCTGGGTGATCATGGAAACCCATAAACACATCCATGGATATTTTAATTAGTAGGTCAGTTCCATTTTTTATGCTATGACCATATACTGTTGTAGTATTCTTTGTACTAAACTTACCAGTAAGGGTTACTAGATCTTGAATGTTAAGTCCGTTTTCAGCGAACTTTCTAATTTGAACTTCAATGGAGTCCTTTCTACCGGGCAAATTTGTAGCATCAGATTTCAGTGAAACTAATCCATCTCTGCGACCTGTACGCACTTCCCACCAGAAGCCCCCATTCTGTAAAATATTAAAAAAAAATGGAATAATTACATGTTTTAAGCCAGGTAGATACAGCTGATTGTTCCATGGCTGCATCCTTAAAGGTTCATTCACAGTTTAACAAACGTTGTACGTGTAGGTTTTCTACTAAAGAGAGCTGATGGATGGATGTGTAAGAATTCATCAACTTATCTAAAATAGATGTTTTGTCACCTCCACAGTGCTTGAAATAAAATAAGCATCAAAGGTAGGAATTAGTTACTTGCACCACAGAATCACGAGCAGCAAGGGCAAGAATGTCAGCACAGGAGACCACCCCAGGACAGATGGTTTCGAGTTGGGACTTTGCTGCATCGATGACTTCAAAGCCTCTCAATCGGGAATTAGGAGGTGCAGTTTTTTCAGCATAAGAACCGTCTAACAGGATAGATGCATCACAACCACGGACAAAGCAATCATGGAAGAACATTCTTAATAAACCAGGTGCAATTGTGGGGTTGGAGTTGACGAAAGACTGGACCACAGACTGCACGATGATTTCTGCCTTTGGGCATGTGGTCCGGTAGAACCCAACTCTTGTACCTTGGCCTAGTGCCGAGGTGGCTAAAATGATTAGAAACAAGATGGGCGTTTTGTTATTAGAATACACGGCCTCCATCGCTACAAAGATTTGTGGGTAGTGGTTTAAGTGAAGGGTGGGATCACGTCTTTTATACTGATTGGAGTGGGAGCTAAGCACATGTGGGGTTGCAAAAAATTAAATAACGCCGGCCACTATACATGCACAGCAAAGGAGGGGATGCAAAGATCCAAACTTTCTCATATATTATAGTGATCCACATCCTATAATTCTAGTTTAGTACGAAAATGTGGTTTTTATCCGCTACTTCTTTATATAGTTGTTGATATATATAACTTACAAGTATATATTCAGAATATCATATGTTTCCCAAGAAAAGTTTTCATCCAAAAGCGGTTTATAACTCTGTAAGAAATCCGATCTGGATAGGATTAAAATCAGGTGTAATTTTTATAATCATTTTTATTTCCACCAATATGAAAATAATTATTTTAACCACATTTGATCCACAGTAAATTACATGTATCGTTCATATGGATTAAGTTAATGTGTATTTTCCTTTTTGCTTGGATAGTCTATGTGGTATTTTTTGTTGCTGGTTTCGTCCTTAACAACATAAAAACCTACATTCCTCAACCCATCCCCTTTTATCTTTAAACATCCACCAACCCTCTTTACCTCTCTAGCTCCATAGCAGTAAAAAAATTAAGCATACCTAAATCATATTCAGTGAAGAAAATCATACTCGAAACCATTCTGGATTGAAAATCGAACTCCATGTTAGTGAATTATTATAAATCATGTATTTGTATTATATTTCCTTCCATTGTATTTGTCCCTTTATCATGTAAACATGTATATAGTATATTCTATCAATGAAAGATGATTTTATGGGAATATACCAAGATTACATGGTACTAACAAACCCTCCAAATGTTTCTCCTCTTCTAAACCTCTCTTCTAAACCTAGAGGTTGCCTCGGTTAGTTGGTTGTCTTCTCGGATTCTTCTTGTCCGTCGCCTTTCATTGATCTTTCTTCCTTTACTGGATCGCCTTCTGCTGGACCGTCTTCTACTATTTCCGATAAACCTTCCTCTACAATCAATATCAAACATGTCGTCCCTTTGGTACTCAATTTGGATCGTATGAACTACGACATTTGGCGTGAACTTTTTGAAATCCATTGTATTGCATATGATGTGAGTGATCATCTTGAATATCCCATAGGAAAGATTCCCGAATATAAACTCAATAGATGCAATCGTTAAGTCATGGATGTATGGCACTCTTGAAATCACTCTTACACATCTGATCTTCCAAAAACAAACAATTACATATGATGTTTCGGAGAATCTTGAAAAGATTTTTCAAACAAAGCAAATAAGGTAATTCAACTACAACGAACTCAGAAATATCACTATTGGCGCTTCTACTTAGTACTGCAATCGTATCAAAAACATTGTTGATCTTCTTGATAATATGGATGCCAAAGTTCTGAAACCAAACCTTGTTGCTTACACTTGAAACTGGTTGTCTCCAAAATTCCGAGTTATTGCAATCACAATTCACAATCATGATCCCTTACCCTAAGATTACACTTCAAACCAGTATAGTGAAAAAATCAGACTTTAATAAAAAAATCTTACTCTACTAAAAATATTGAACTCCAACACTACCAGGATAACACCCTATAACATTTTTTAACCTATCTTGACGACATGTCGTCGGGAAGTCCTGTACCGACGACATGTCGTCAGTAAAAAGTCTTTGGTATAAGTCAAAAAATTCTAGTGACATCAAATTGAAAATCGTACTCCAAACCATTCCAAAGTGAAAATCGAACTCCAAACCACTCTAGTGAAAAAATTGAACTCTAGTAAAAAAAATCTTACTCTAGTATACGAACTCCAAAACTACAAGGATACACTACAAGAAATACGGGCATTAGCAGCGACGTATGTCGCCGCAAAAGATAGGGATTGTCGCCGTTAATGCTTCGTCGCTAATGCCCTTTTTGTCGCCGCTAATACTTCACTGTCGCCGCTATTGACCTGCCGCCGCTAACATTTCACTGTCGCTGCTAAAAACACGCCGCCGCTAATACTTACATGTAACCCTGGAGGGAAAAAACAGAGCCTTTTTTTCGTTCCGTCGCAACCCTAGGATCGAACACAAATCGGACGGATGGGGCTCGTTTCACGCCGATCGCCATTATGAGACCATTAGCGGCGACGCATGGTATTAGCGGCGACATGTAACGCGTCAATTACATGTCGCCGCTAATACCAATCGTCGCCGCTAAAAGTGTCGCCGCTAATGCCAACATTTCTTGTAGTGATAACACCCTATAGCGACACTTTTTTTACGTCAGGAAGGCCCATACCGACGACATGTCATTGGTAAAAGTCGAAAAAGTTGTCAGGATAGAAGCTACTTGTACCGACGACATGTCGTCTCCACAAATTTTGTCGGGATCGATTTTTGAAAAAAAATATTATTAAATTTTTATCTGGATGATATGTCATCTGTGTTAGGGTCGAAATGTTGTAATAGTCGAAGTTTGTATTTAGGGTCTTCGAACATTTATATAATGTATTTTACTAGGGCATAATATTCGAAGCTTCATGTTTAGTCCTTAGTATATTTTTTGTACGATTTTCTCTTCTATAAATAGGAGTGGTTACTAGTGTCTTAGTAACGAAGTCTTTACAGAATATTCATTGTACTCTGTAAAATTTGCTAAAGCGTAATAGAGCCAAACAGATCATATTTAAATCGGTGTTCAAATCTTTCAATTCTACTTTGAATTTACTCTCTAATTCGTTCAATACTTGATTCATTGTCTCATCAATTGGTATCAGAGCAGGAATCATATCTCTGATCTGATTTTCACTTTGTTCAAAAGGTTTTTGAGTCAACTTTTTGATTCAAAAGTTTCCGCACTTTTTGAAAGTGAAAAATTGTTTAGATCTAAGTATGTGATTCGATTCTGCACTTAATTCATTGAATCGAGTATTCTAAGAGTGATTGTGATTTGAATCATACAGTTTGTTGTCAAATTCTCAAAGTTTCTTCAAAAATTCTCAAGGATCTATTCCGTACAACAATGGCGTCATTCAATCTGAATTCCATGACTTCATTTTCTCATCTTCTAGGATCATCCACCAAAATTCCTATGCTCATCCCAGAGTATTACGATCAGTGGGTTGATCGTATGCAGGATTATCTCAATGGATTGGATGAAGAACTGTGGAATTGCATTTCTGGCAATCTCAATCCACCATCGAATGTTCAACCAATTGGTTCTTCCTCTGGAAACTCTGAAGTTGAAAATCAATCTGATCGTCTGAAAAAGCTGGAGAAAAGGTGTGTAAGAGAGCTAAGAGGAGCTTTGCCTCCAGTTGTTTACAACTACGTGAGGAGTTGTACAACTGCAAAGGAAATCTGGAACAATCTCAAGGAAAAATTTCAGGGAAGTGAGAAGACGAAAGTTAATTCTGTGAAGCAATGTTTAGTAGAGCTGAAGGATTTCAGACAGAAAGATGGTGAAACAATTGAAGTTTATTACGATCGTCTTAATGAATTGATATATCGATGCAATCGATATGGTATCACTAGATCAGCCATGGAATTCAATCTGATATTTGTTATGGGACTTCGAAAGGAATGGCGTAGTGTAAGCATGATGGTGAAGAATCAACAGAGCTTTGATACGTCAACATTGAATGACTTGTATAACCAACTTAAGACTCATGAAAGCGAAGTGAACGAAATAGCTGAAGAATCGAAGGCTATGTTGGGAGGTCCACTAGCTTTGGTTTCGAAGATCTCTGAAAAAGATGCTGAGAAAGATGCTTCGGATGAAGATGAAGGGTTCATCATGAACTCAGATGATGAGGCAGTTGCCTTTTATTCAAACAATCGTGTGAAAAAGTTCTTCAAAAAGCCTTTCAATCCGAAGGCAAAGTCGTCTGAGACAAAAGGGAACTTTCTGAGTAAAAGTGCTGGGGAAGAGAAAAAGAAAGATGAGATGAAAGATTCGAAGTCTGTTGAGGGAAAGTCTGAGAAGAAGCTAAAGGGAGATGGTGGGATTGATTGTCATTATTGCAATGGTGCTAATCCACAGCTGAAGCAGAATATGTGGCTGCTGCTGCTTGCACTTCGCAAATAATATGGATCCAAAGTCAATTGCGTGATTATGCAATTAATATGAAAAAGATTCCATTATATTGTGATTCTCAAAGTGCAATAAGAATTTGTCATAATCCTGTGCAGCATTCAAAGACTAAACACATAGCTCTTCGTTATCATTTCATTAAAGATCATGTGGAGGATGGAAACATTGAAGTACATTTCATAAAAACAACTGATCAGTTAGCTGATATATTCACGAAAGCTTTGGATGAAAAATCTCTAATGCGAATAATAGAAGGTCTTGGAATGATCGATGGCAATTCTGTTCCATGCGAAAAAGAAGAATGATAGGCGAAAAAGAATGAATCAGAGGCGCTGAATAAAAGATAACACAAAGTCATTCAGCATTCAGAGGTTACTGTTCATGGTCAACGCTTCGACCGCTTCGAATTCGCATGATTGTCACTTATTTTCAGCGTTGAGTTAATGGTAATATTCATAGTCAACGCTTCGAACGCTTCGAATTCGCATGATTGTCACTTATTCTCAGCGTTGAGTTAATGGTTACTGTTCATAGTCAACGCTTCGAACGCTTCGAATTCGTACATTTGTCACTTTTCAAGGAATACCAAATATTCGTCTGTTTAAAATAAAAAAAATAAAAAAAAAAAAGATTTTCTTTTGTTTTGTCTTTAAATTTTCGAAAAATTAAAAAAAAAAAAAAAAATTCAAAAAGATTTTCTTTTGTTTTGTCCTTAAATTTTCGAAAAACCAAATTGTTGCAGATTATGATGATGATTCAGAGGGGACAATGCAGGCAGTTTTAGGGTCAGGTAAAATTTTTCGTATGAATTAATATGTTTTTCATTATTCGAATTAGTTAGGTTGTCCCTAGAAGCATGCTGCTGCATGTCGTCCAAAGCCTCCATGACTCAATGTGTGTGTACGAAAGCCTTAATGAAATGTTTCGTACGAAAATTTCTTCCCAATCAGGCTTATATTCACATTAGTCTCTGAGCTACCTTACTCTTCTCATAATGAGTTAAGAGTTTCCTGTTTGGTCCAAAACATAACAGAGGTACTTTTCGTGTCTTACACCAATCTTTTTCATCCAAAACATTCTTACACGATCACACACAAAGACGTATATCCGAGAGGTCTCTGATCAAACCCATCGAGACTTAGATATATAAAAACTCTGTGTTTATGATCTGACGTCATGAGTCCGTGATGGAAGTGAAACCCAAAAATCTTACAAATTAAGGAATTGACGGGGAACATTGTTCCAGATATATACGAAACTTTTGTTTCTGTACCAATGTTCGAAACTCCAAATCATATTCATTTCAAATGAGTGGTCTTGATCAAGCATTCGAAACCCACGATGTTTGTTACCCAACAAGATCCAGTATACAAATTTTTTTTATGAATATGATTTCCATGTGAGTTTCATTCGAATGTCCTAGTCATGTTAAAATTTTTCAAAGCCGACTTGTCACTGACTACACTGGTCATACAAGTAATTTTTGTTACACTTTATCACCTTATGTTTAGGTTGACATGTTACGAAATTTTGAACCTACCCATGGAGCATTCTTAAAAGAAGCCCTTTGATACTTATCAACAAGTATTCGATTGTAATTCACGGGAACATACACAAGCTGTTGATCATCTCTCTTGATGATTAATGAAGCAACCTTTGCCCGGGGTTTAACTACCTTCGTGTCAAATTAAATTTTTGACATCACAAAATTTAAAAAAAAAAAAAAATTGTTTCTTGTCTAAACTTTCTTTGGCACACTACACACACGAAATCCTTGAGGTTCTGAGTAATACCAACTCAGGCTGATGATTTCGAACATCTGGCAAATGACTTCGCTTTTTATCCGAAAAGTGAAAGAGCCTTGCCTCCATTCGAAGGGTTCTAACGGTTACAATTCTATTAAAGGGATAATGGCAGGCTGTGTATACGTGACATATGGTATTTTGCTCGGTTTTCCAGGTGATGTGACAGACACTTTTTGACGCATGGCTACCTTTCCGCTGTACAGGTCCGATTTTCAAGGTGCCACGTCGGATCTCATTAAATGCATCCCGCTTCAAATTCAAATCATTTAGGGTTACATATAAAAGGGGGTTCAAGAGTACTTTATACGTTTATGCGATCAAAACTCAAAACTTCCCAAATTCTCTGTTCTTCATCTTTTTCAAACCCTAACAATGGCGACTACTGCACATGTCGATCCTTCTACTGAAGATACTTCTTCTGCACCAGTTATGAAGATTCAATCTACCAATTATTATGTGGATGGTGAACTTTCTCAATGTCCAGAAGAATTCAAGATGCTTATTGTTTCTTTAAAACACTCTGTTTTATCCAAAGCAATGTTCAATTCCTTTTCTGTTCCGGTATCCTGGCTTTCTCAAGCAGGATCTACTGCCACATACAACAAAGCCTCTGATTCGATTACTTTTCACCTAATCAATGACAAAAAGGTTAGGCTTTCTAAGAAACTGTTTTGTCAGATTCTTGACATTCCAAATACACCTCCTTTTGTTGAATTTCAATTCTCCCAAATAATTCATATGTTTAATGAAATGGGATATCAGCCCCCATTGTCAAAGATAAGTGACTTTAAGAAGTCTGGTCTTCCAAAATTATGGAATTTTTTGTTTGGGATATTTTTGCGTTGTTTAACCGGAAGAACAGTTGGATTAGATAAAGGAAGGATGGAGGTTTATGCCATGGTGGCTGGTTTATACTATGATCTTCCAGCAGACTACTCTACACAGCTATGGAAGGAATTCCAAAAAGGAGTAGCACATACGAATGTTGTTCATGGCATTTCGTGTGCTAGGTACTGGAGTCTAATTCTGCAACATTTTTACAATAAGGAAGGCATCTTGGTTTCAAATGAAGAAGAGAAGGTTACTTTTCAATCTTATCACTTTCCGAAGGAAGTTGTTGACAATGATGATGAATTTCCAAACGTTGCTCGGATTCCAGACGCGATGCTTAAAAGGGTGGATCCTACGAATCCTGTTTTGATTGCATATCTGAAAACATTCGATTCTTCTATTCCTACGGGAATTTTGTTGCCACGAGAAGAAAAGAAGATCAAAAAGTCGAAGAAAGCTGATCCTGCTTCACCTGAAAAGAAAACGAAGGGTTCAACATCCTCTAAATCTTCAAAGAAGAAGACAGAAAATGTTGCAGTGACAGTTGAAGCAACACAAGTGATTGAGCCAATAGTGGAAGAGACTCAAGAGAACGTGATGATTCCTTCGAAAACAGGGATGTTTCGAAGAATCAAGATGAAATCCACTCACAAACGAAAGTCACCATCACAGAAGTTGATTCGCAAGCCTCAAATTACTCACCAAGGAGTTTTAATTCGTGAGGTACCTGTTCCTGTTTCTCCCGGATCCAAGAAAAGAGCAGCAGAAGATATGGCAAAACACTTGTCACAACCGAAAAAGAAGAAGACGAAGAAGACTCGAAAGATTGTTTTATCTACTGAGTCTACAGAAGAGGATGAACGAATACCAGAAACTCCAGAGTTCACTTCTATCATTACAAGTTCCATTCCTGAGAAGACTGTTATCATACCACCCAAAGTTTCGATTGCCAAGTCAATTTTTGAGGAGGTTCGGACTTCAGGCATCCCTGCACACGTATCTGATACGGATGCAAATGTCAACATGGGTGAAGGTGGTTCGAAAGATGCAGATCAAGGTCCAATTATCTCTACTCCTTTCGAATCATTGGTTTCTGTTACACCAACATCTACTATTCCTCTCACATCAACCACTGTTTCACTAACCTTTGAACATATCATCAATCAACCAATTACTTCCATTTTTTCCTCTCAATCCACTGATACACCCAAACCATCTTCACCTACTGAAACTGATAATGAAGGGTTTGGTGGAACATTCGAAGACCTAGAGTTTCATGATGAAGAAGAAGAATTTCCTAATCATATGTTAATGACAATGAAGCAATACAAAATTCTTAATCAAAAGTTGAACTCCATCATTCAATCTCAAGCTGATCTTGGCGGAGGTTCATCTATTTCAAGTTTGGAGGTTGATTCTATGCTCAAGATGTTTGAATCAAGAGTAATCAACAAAGTTTCTGGAATAATAAAAGCCTCAGAGTCTGTTATTTTAGAAAAGGTTGATTATACAGATCAGAATTCTGAGATTCGTGTTAAAACTCTCAGATCTGATTTTATGGGAGAAGTTAAGGATCTGCGAAGCATAACAAAAGAACGACATGTTCTTTTTGTTCAGGAAGTCAAGAAAGTGAGGGAGGATGTTAACTCCCAAATTCACGAACTTCGTGAAGACATGAAAAAGGAAATTTTATCTGTTCAACATGATTATGCGTCCTTGAATCAGAAGGTCGATATCATTTGTTATGCTGTCACTCGATTTGTCAAGCTATACGAAGGTTTGAGTCCTCAAATAACTCAAATCTCCAAGTCTGAAAGTGAAAATTTTGAAGGTGTGATCAAGTTGTTAAAGGAGTTGAAGGAGATCTCAACGAAACCGGTTTCGTCACCGTTGATTACTCCAGAATTTTTGTCCCAGAAGTTTGTGCAGTTCGAAGCCATACTTAACAAGCAACTTGCTCCACTATTTCGCATATCTAGTCTTCTTCCCACAACTACTGCCCCTCATGTTTTCACAGGGGTGCAAGGGGGAGAAAGGAAGTCAACAGAAGAAGAAGCGAAAGTGGTGGGCAAGGTATTTCCATCTAGCATCCCTTCAACAAAACCAGTAATTGTGTCTGCTCAACCAGTGACCTCAACAATCGTAACAACATTACCAATTACAAGAACAATTTCGAAAGGAATTGTAATTGGTAAACCTTTGGAATCTGGTGGAAGTGGTTCGAAGCTAAAAGACATAACTGAAAAATCTGCTTCGAAAGACAAAGGAAAATCAATTCTGGTTGAAAAATCTAAAGAAGAAAAGAAGGCTGAAGCTGAAGCTGAACTCGAGAAAATGAGGCTTATTCAAAGCATCATGACTCAGAGGGCTGGTGATCCGAAGGGCATGAATAAAGGTGATCCAGCAAAACATTACAACTATGAGACAATCAAAGCCTTGGTTGCTTTTAATCACATGTACTCATTTGATAAGAAGCCAAAACAGAGTTATGTGGTTACAAACACTGATGCATGCCAGTTGGATTTCCCTATAAATGAGATGATGTTCATCATGCCTCAGTTCAAAGCTGAAGGGAATTTCAAAGAAAAAGATGAAGGGACTCATATGAAAATTCGTTTTCATGCAGTACTTGGCAAAGCCACTGAGGATGTATAGTCACTGATCAAGATCAAGAAGGTGATAAGCATGAAAAAGGATGTGGTCTTTGAAAACATTGTTCAAAATGTTAAATATGTTGTGGCCAGGGCAAATGGAAAAACATACGAATTCACTATTGCAGATTTTCCTCTGATGAAATTGTATGACCTTATACAAGTGACATTGCTTCTGAAAGACAAATCCTTTTCTTTTCTGCAAAATACAGATCCAGAGGAATTCAAACTTGGAGTTGCTCACATCAAAATCTTCATTGAGAATTATTATGAGTGCCTAGCACTGACTGATGTGGAGTTGGCTACTGCAAAAGGAATGGAAGTAAAAGTTCCAATGGCTCCTTCGTTGACTCAGACTGAGTTAAAGAAATATGCTGATGGAGAAATATGTTTAAAGCCATTTGGAATAGTTTTTGCTGGAAAGGATAAAGCTGGAAAAGCGAAGCGGTTTTTGTTCCAAGCTAGCGAAGTGGAGAGATATTCTACATCTCAATATACGAACTTGATTGTTCGTATGAACCACTGCAAAAAGAACAATGAAGGAGACAAGAAGGAATTGAAGAAAATTATTTCTTGGTATACTGAGGTTCGAAGAGTTTTGCTGTACTCCATTACTCTACTTACAAACTGAAGACTTCGACTTTGATTACAAAGGGGGAGATTGTTAGGGTCGAAATGTTGTAATAGTCGAAGTTTGTATTTAGGGTCTTCGAACATTTATATAATGTATTTTACTAGGGCATAATATTCGAAGCTTCATGTTTAGTCCTTAGTATATTTTTTGTACGCTTTTCTCTTCTATAAATAGGAGTGGTTACTAGTGTCTTAGTAACGAAGTCTTTACATAATATTTATTGTACTCTGTAAAATTTGCTAAAGCGTAATAAAGCCAAACAGATCATATTTACATCGGTGTTCAAATCTTTCAATTCTACTTTGAATTTACTCTCTAATTCGTTCAATACTTGATTCATTGTCTCATTAATCTGTATAGGTCATTAGTTTTCCAGGAACAAGCTTATACCAACGACATCTCGTCCGTACGGGTCAAAAAAGGTTTTTCAGGAATAAGCTTTTAGCGACGACATATCGTCGAGACAACCGTTGGCCGGTTTTTTTAGTTTTACAAATTTTATTTTTTTACCACTGAATGTTTATTTAAACAACTCGGATTAATTTGCAACATATAATCATAATAAACAAGCATTCAAGATCTTACAAACTTATAAATGTCTAATACAAAACAAAAATATTACTAATATTCAACACAAATTGTTCAAAGTCTAATAAACTTATAAATGTCTGATACAAAACAAAATGATTACTAATATTCAACACAATTTGTTCAAAGTCTAATAATACAAACCAAAAGGTCAACAAATATTTAACACACATTATTAAATTGATTCAACCAAAATATTAAGATTCATCATCACCTTTCTCATTACTTTCCGCGATTTCGTCAGTTTCTTCGCGGGTTGAAGTATTTCTTGCACAAGCATATGGATTAAATTGAAATTGTGTTGGTGATGGTTGGAAGTTTGGAATATAAGCCTCCATGATTTATTATAACCTTGTTGCATTTATTACAAGTGTTGATTGAACTATTGACTTAGTGCAACAAATTGATCATTGGTTCCATTTTGAGATTGAGATTAGCAGGATTTGGAAGGGGGTTTGTTTGGAAATAACGATTTGTTTCTAAGTTTTCAACAATGCCCACCTCTTTTCTTGAGGGCACTCATGAGGCATTTAAGATCATTTGCGTCACCAACCTCATCTTCCATTTTCTTGAACTTTTCTTGTATATTTTCTTAAAGTAAACAAAACAATAAACATACATTAAATATAACAATAAACTAAGTTAAACATTAAAATAATAATTATAATTATAATTATAATTATAATAATAATAATAATAATATATCTTAAGCTAAAAACTATAATAATAATAATAATAATAATAATAATAACATATTCATTCAGTTTATTAATTAAGCAATCGTGTCGTTCTTGACATGTTGTAACATCCCAAATTTCACGTCCAAAAATTTCATTTTTAAATCAATACTTTGGAAAACATTTGTGAATAAACATCGTTTGATCATATCATTTCATAAACATATTTCGTGTCTGAAAACCAAAACATAAAAACAACCATAATGTCAGAGTACAAAATCCCACAATAACTCATGGTGCGGAAAACATTGTGCATGTATGATGTGCCGCTACCGCGCCAGCTCCTTCCCCTTCGATGAAGAGGTACCTGAAAACAAAACTTTAACTGTAAGCACGAAGCTTAGTGAGTTCCCCCATTGTACCACATACCATACAAACACATAGCATACATACTGCCGGGCAATTCTGGGGTGCCGACCTACCCGTGTCAAGCCATTCTGGGGTGCTGACCTACCCATGTCAAGCCATTCTGGGGTGCTGACCTACCCATGTCAAGCCATTCTGGGGTGCTGACCTACTCGTGTCAAGCCATTTTGGGGTGCTGACCTACCCGTTGGTCCTAACAACCGAACTTGGGCTATTCCCCTCCTACTACCACTATCACATATAACATAGCATGCCAGCATATAAACATATCATCACATGCTGTCAGACATATATGGGGTGTCTGACCTACCCTTCGGTCCTTACAACCGAACTCTACTACTATCACTTATAACATATCATGCCAGCATATAACATATCAGGTAGTAGCAAAACTAGATGATATCACAAACACAATCACCTAACATACAACTCCTACTGGTGGGCCGGCATTGTGGCCGTAGACCCGCCGCTACTGGAAGGTAACTCACCTCGTAGTAGCTGCTGATCTGTGCGGGAAATCCTCTGACTGCTACTGCTGCTGCTCCGGAAATCCTCCGGCTATAATTCCCACAAAACAATTAGTCATACACTGCCAACTGCTTTTAGGGTAAAATGACCATTTTACCCCTGACCAAGTCAAAGTCAAAGTCAATGTCAACTTCCAGTTGACCTGACTCGCCGAGTTGGTTCGCCAACTCGCCGAGTCCCTATCCTTCTATTTGACCTTATACACGTCTCTACTCGTCGAGTTAGGCGATGACTCGACGAGTTTTCCTTCTAATTGAACATCTACTAAATCGGCATCCGACGCGCCGAGTTGCATGAACAACTCGTCGAGTTCATCTTCAACTGATGAACAGGTCCTGTCCTTGACTCGCCGAGTTGTATGAACAACTCGTCGAGTTCATCTTCAATATTAAGAAGATTGCCTTGGACTCGCCGAGTCTGTTCATGCACTCGCCGAGTCCCATGAATTCCAGAACCATGGCTTAGTCCAGAACGTTGGGTCACTCCCCGGGACCTCCCTGAAACCTTTCCTCACTCAACTGGGTCCTTGACCCAAAACAGAAAAGGAAGTCAAGCCTCGGACTCGCCGTTTTAGGCCTAAAGGCCCTAAAATGGCTAAAATGACTCCTACAATGCATGGGGCCTTCCTTTAGTGCCAAAAGCCACTCCTTTCTGCCTTGTAACCCCTCCAAGGACCTAGATCTGAAACTTCAACCCCTAACCATGCTTGCAATCATGGTTGGTGACCAAAATGGCTTAGAAAAGCCCTAAAACTTCACAAAATGGGATGTATCAAATGGAAGAGCAAGGTACAGACTTTTTACCTTCAATGAGCTGAAAATGGTGCACAAAGTCGGATCCCTTTAGCCTCCTCTTGTTCCTTCAAGCTTTTCCTTCCCTCCTTGGATCACAAAAGCACCAAAGTCACTCCAAATGCCTTAGATTGCTTCAATAACGGATAGGGTTTGCTATGGGGGTCTTCTGGGAGCAAATGGGACGAAGGAGGCCGAAATAAAGTGTTTAAATAGGGTGCAAACCCTTGGATTAGGGTTTTTTTCTAGACAGGGTCTACTCGCCGAGTCCGGGACCCGACTCGCCGAGTCCATCGCTTAAGTCTCGCGTCCCCTCTCGCTTCTACTCGGCGAGTTGGTCCTTCAACTCGCCGAGTCCAAGGCCAAGAATGCACAATATTTAAAGAACTACTAAAAAGAATACGTACCAAGAACCAGGTGCTACAAATCTCCCCCACTTATTTTAGACTTCGTCCTCGAAGTCTGTTGCTCGTTCCTGAAACAGCTCGGGGTAATGCTCCATCATCTCGTCCATCGGCTCCCAAGTCCACTCCGACCCCTTCCGGTGCTGCCATTGCACCTTCACGAGTTCCACTCTTTTGTTCCTCAGATCCTTCGACTTCTGGTCAAGGATCGCTACAGGCCCCTCGATGTAATTCAGGCTGTCATCAACCTGAATGTCCTCCAAGGGTACCACTGCTGAGTCGTCCACCAGGCACTTCCGCAGCTGGGAGACGTGGAAAGTGCTGTGGATCTGACTGAGTTCGGCTGGCAGATCCAGCGTGTACGCCACCTTGCCCACCCGGGCTACGACCCTGAACGGCCCAATGTACCTTGGGCCCAACTTGCCCCGCTTCCTGAATCGAATGACGCCTTTCCAAGGCGACACTTTCAGGAGAACCGTATCCCAGACCTGGAACTCCAGGTCTGATCGATGCTTATCAGCATAACTTTTCTGCCGACTCTGAGCAGTCTGAAGCCTGTCGTCTTGAGCACCACTTCGGTGCTACCCATGACCCTTTGGCCAACCTCACCCCAGCATATCGGGGTCCTGCACCTCCTCCCGTATAACATATCAAAGGGAGGACGATCAATACTCGCGTGGTAGCTGTTATTGTAGGAGAACTCAGCCAATGGAAGGTAGGTATCCCAACTACCTCCGAAGTCTAACACGCATGCTCGCAGCATATCCTCCAGAGTCTGGATGGTCCGCTCGCTCTGACCATCTGTCTGCGGGTGAAAGGCGGTGCTGAAATGCAGACGAGTACCCAACTCGTCGTGGAATTTCTTCCAAAATCTGGAAGTGAACCGAACATCCCTGTCAGAAATCACGGAGACCGGCACCCCGTGACGAGCCACCACCTCTCGAATATAAATATCAGCCAGCTTTTCGGCCGATATGCTCTCCTGGATCGGTATAAAATGGGCACTCTTGGTCAACCGATCCACGATGACCCATATCGAATCCACTCCCCGCGCGGTCCTGGGAAGCTTGGTGATGAAATCCATAGTAATATCTTCCCACTTCCACAGGGGAATATCCAACGGCTGCATCTTGCCGTGTGGCCTCTGGTGCTCGGCCTTGACCTTCCTGCAGGTCAAACACCGCTCCACATACCATGCTACATCTCGTTTCATGCAGGGCCACCAATAATCAAGACGAAGATCCCTATACATCTTCGTCGCCCCGGGATGAATGGAGAATATGGATTTGTGCGCCTCCTGCATCAGAACCTGGCGCAAGCCTCCGAGGTATGGAACCCACACCCTGCGGTGTAATGTCAATAATCCCCTGCTGTCATAGTCGAAGGAGGAAACCTGACCCACTATACGCTCACTCTTCCGATGTTCCTCCTTCATAGCCTCCTGCTGGGCCTCTCGGATCTGCTCTAATAACGGGGTCACTAATGTCATCCGCATGCAGATATCTCTGATCGGCGCCGCCTTGCGGCTAAGCGCATCGGCAACCACGTTGGCCTTCCCCGGGTGGTAGAGGATTTTGTTGGATTAATGTCTAAGTCCATAACTATAATTGGTAAGACTTGACCCGACCCAGCATGGTCCATTTGGGTTGCATGGCATCATGCATTTGGATAGACTATAATGAGAGAAATAACACTTAAGGTTGGTTAATATATTATAAGTTCTAATATATTAATAAGGTTATTTAATTAGTATTGATCAAGAATTAATTTGGAATTAATTAAGTGATCAAAAGGAGACTAATTAAATATATGGGTTGATTGTGTAAATCATTCATTCTTATATATGTGGGCTTGTGATCCAAGATTCCTTATGTTGGACTAAGTCCATGGGGTGACCCATGGATACTCCATGGAGGTTAAAATCCATGGAGCATAAGGAATGGGTAAAGTTATGAGTTACATGGTGTAACCCTAATAGCCACCATATAAAAGAATCTCATGGCTCAAGAAATCGTGCACTAATGTGTGAATATGAGGGCTAGACGATTTCAAGGAGTGTTCCATTTCTCTCAAGTCATTCCATGTGCATTTGGTGTTGTGTGAACCATTTGAGGTGTCACACTTGGGGCACTAGGCACTCAAGCTTCATGGAGAAAAGCTACATCAAACAAAGGTATGTATTCTATCCATTTGATTACCCAAGTATCAAGTATTGTATGCTAGATAGGGTAATACCTTGGAAAGTTCATAATTGCATGTATAATAGAGAAAACATAGATCCAAGGTATTTAGGGTTGCATGTACACTTAGGAGTGTTAGAATGCTCAAAACCCATCAGTGGTATCAGAGCCAGTTTTTGTTTTCTTGTTATACTTGCAAAATTAGCTGAAAAATCGAATTGTATTAGTTTAAAAGTTATGCTAATGACTTGAAAAAAAATTTGATGTGAATTATCTTTGTTCATATGAGTTTATTAGATTAATAGAAAAGTTAATTGATTATGTGTTTTCAATCCATTTTAATCTAAGAGTTGATTCTAAAATGTGTTTTTGTAACTTGTCCTCAAGTTATATGAAAAGTCACATTTAAGTTTCATAAAACTCATAAAAAGTTGGCAATGGTTACAAAAATGAAGAGTCTTGTCCTCATTAAATGGTTTTATGACTCCATAACTTGTCCTCAAGTTATGGAGGTTCAAGAGTCACTTCATTAAATGATAAAATGTGTAACCTTAATTAGTTCCATAAGTTACAAAAATAAAGAAAACTTACATTCTTTTATTAGTTTAAAGTCTTCCATAACTTGTCCTCAAGTTATGGAACTTGAAGAGTTTTTTTTTAATTAAAACTACTTTAAACACATAAGTTCTGGAATTAATTAGTTTTGAATATTTTCAAAACTTGCCCTCAAGTTTTGGAATTTGTAAAGTTTTCCCCATGAATACTTTAATTCCAAGTTAGCCCTTAGAATTTTAAAAGTTAAAATTCAACCCTTATACTTTATAGTATTATAAGTTAATAATAAATATATGTATAAGAGCAAGTCAGTCTTACCGTTAGTAGGCCTCATTCACGAAGCCGATGTATAAGGGGGGTATAAGGTTACTGCCTATAAAATGGCAGTTTAATGGGTGTCCACTCTCACCCACCGCTTCCTTGACTGGTGGAGGGTCGTTAGCCGAACGGGTAGGACAAGGACTATAATTCTCCCTTCATTAAAAGTATTAATGATAAATACTAAGTAACTAAACACTTATAAATTCCCAATCTTAGTTACTTAGGAAAATGTGAATAAGGTGCTAATCCATGAAATTACACTTTGCACTTTGTTTAAACCGTTAGTGGAGCGTGTGTGGTTAACCGGCACACTAACCTGGATTTAACAAAGTAGGCAAAGGGTAACTTAATATTTATCATAGTATCGGTGGAGCTCGTGTGGTTAACCGGCACATCGATTGAGGGGTAAATATTAAGGGTACCAAGTATATTTGCATGGTTACTTCACACCTTGTTTTGTGATCCTCGGCATCCCAGTCACAAAACCTGAAGGGCACACTCGAGATTGAAACATGCCATTGAAAAGTTCAATGAATCTCAAAAGATCTAGGAGTTTCAAATCCAATTAAAAACCTAATTACATTATTTCGTTTTTCATGGTGGAAATTGGTAAATCGTCATTTACCTACCTTCAACTATTTTATAACTCGGATTACGGCATCCCTCTTCCAGTTATAAATAGGTTGTTGGATCCTAGCCTTAATATTTCATATTGGGTGTTATATTAAGGACTTTAGATTAACTATCTTGAATATCTCCCAAAAGATGTCTAGTTCAGACATCTATGATCTTCCCAAATCTCTTGGAACTTTACTTCCTCCACCTCCTCCAATTATTCTCCCTAACCCACAAGTTCAAGGTCACTCAAGCCCTAATGGCAAGCAAGGTCTATGTGTGATCACATCTTAGAGATGAAGTCACATATTGACAAGCTGGGAGAGTTGGGTGTCAAAGTCTTGAGAAAGTTGGATGTTCAATCACTTTGTAAGTCACATAGTGAGTTCCTTTGGGACTACTATGAAACAGACTATGACATGAACCTTAATGATCATATCTATTTGCTTGGTGCTGCTGAATCAGCAATGATTTGGAACGATAGTAAAGCAAATTTGATTAGAAGATCAACTTCCCAAAAACTTTATGGACAGTGACAATGGTGACACTGGAAATCCAGAAAAAGCATTCTCTTCCCAATGGAAAGGGATTGGCCATAGTCAACCCAGTTGACCAAATGGTAAAGAGAAAGGCTAAGTCTGAGATAGTCCCATTACCAAAGGGTCCATATGTTTATTTTACCAAAGGAAGGGGCGTTGATTGCAAAGCTGCCAAATTTACCTAAGGATGTTAAAGTCAATAAGTTTGACTCTACATCAGGTAGATCCCATTATCTAACTCTGTTAAGTTCTATTCTGAGATCCTCATTACATGATGTGACTGGGTCACATGTTGATGTTTTAAGAATCAAAGAATTGAGAGAAATCTTAAAGGAAGTATATGTTGATTCTGATCGCGAAGGTGGATTTCGATCGCATCAGAATTTTGAGCAAGGAATAGATAACAACAATTTTCCATGTGGATTGTAAGGATAAGTTTTTCCGCAAAGTTTTAAAATAAAAGAAAATTGTTTAATTTTATTTATTTGAAGTATCCTTACAATGGCATTTGTGGAAAATTGTTGCTTATATGATTCCACTGACAGCAATATTGGAAAATGGATTTGATTCTTTCATTTGTGGTAGTGTCTAAATTTACCAAATCAGGAAAGTTCCTCATCGCCCAAGTTTCAATTGGACCGAAACTTGGAATCATGCAAGTTGAATAGTATGATGAATGAGAACTTTCAAGCATTGGAAAATCAAGGCTAATTACTTGTTCACATGGATGTGTGAGTCAAGTGAAGGACTAAAGGGATCGAGTACACATTCTTGTGCACTGGTCATGTCCACCACAAAAGATCGATAAGACTATTCGTCATAATTTACTATAGCTCAGTAAATATGGTTATACTTACAAGCTTAAGTGTAATTCTAAGACATTGGAAAAGGTTCCAATGTATGGCAGAGCGAATAAGAAGAATCAAATTAGGCAGAAAGATAAAAGTTTTCTCAAATCTGAAAAGATGGGAGAGTACTTTAGTATCATGTTTTGTGATCATATTAATGATTTAAGAACCACATCACAATTGGTCTTCTAAGGACATCTTAGTGCATTCTTATGACTAAGAAGAGGAGTCATGAATTGTTGAAATGGTTAAATCAAGAAGATGAGTCATACTTCGTTTCAAAACAAGTCTTAGAGTCATACTCCAAGACTATAAGTTGAGTGGCATATCTTAAAGAAAGGTTTATAACACTTGTCAAATGTAAGAGTAAAAGTGTCCTACTCTTGTACATTTGAAGTTGGTAAGTTGTGATGTTTTGGATTAAAAAAAGACCAACTAAGGCCAATTGTGTGAAGTGTTTGTCTTGATAAAGAATCCGCACTATCTCTTGAATATTTGGCAAGATAGTCTTATATGTCAAGAGGATAGTGGGAGTCTTAAAGATCCTAAAAGAATTTCAAGAACTAATCAAGAATAAAACCTGAGGTTCTTCACTAGCACACGACTTGAGGTTTATAACCTATCATGTTGACATATTCTGTGCCCATTCCAGTGAAAGTTAGCTTTGCATAGGAGTTCTGAAAGTTCTCAATTGGTTGCATAACAACTTGGAAGCAATGGCAGGCCCTGTACTGCCAGGTGGCAAGAAGTTAAGATTGCATAAGTTCAGTCCATATGAGTTTGGATTTGTCATTATCCTTGTCTTGTGACTATGGTTTTGACGATTCACATGGATAAGAACACATACACCATAAAATCTAAGGGTCATAAGGTTTCTCTCCGATTCATGAAAATGATGGTGAGGAAACACTTCCACCAAGTAGATTTGAAGCAGATGGCAAAAGGTCTAAACAATTGAGACTATGATTACGGCATCCCTTTTCATAGTTTTGAAATTGTTTAGACACACATGCATGCTATCTAAGGAAAGGTGTATGATTTTGATAAAGTTTTATCAAAGCATCTCGTATCAGAAATCTGAACTTTGGTAAGGAAGTCAATAAAGTATTGATTTCTAGAAGTCCAGCTGATTTCTGAGTACATGTCAAAGCTAGTGGGAGCATAAGTGTTATGCTAATAATCATCATGTTAGTGGGAGCATGATAATTATTGTTAGTGTTGCAAGTTAGCAATGTTAATTATAGAAAACAAAAGTTTCAATTCGTGTGGCTGCAGGGATTGAAAAAGTTGTTTTGCTATAATTAAGGGAGAGGATATACTTCATTTCAGTTCTAAAGGCTTAGATTGAGACCTTAATCATCTTTAGTCAAGAATATATATATGAATTTCATGTTGGATTGGTTCAACTTAAGGAAATTCTATATATTGCGTTCTCAAAATTCGATTATGATTACGGCATCCCTCTTCATAGTCAAATTTTGAAAACATGGCAAATAAAAATATTGTAGCAAAAGACTGGTCTAGAATCATGTCTTTATGTAAGACATCATGAATCGTGTACCATTTGCTTTGGGTACAGGATCAATTGCATGTGCTATAATATTTGTCATTTCTAAATTTTTCCAAATGACCAGAGGCATTAAGAAGGGAAAAGGTCTAGAATTGGATATGACTAAAATGATTAAGCAATTGTCGAGTACAATCTGAGGTTTACCAAAGATTGGTTGCTCAGGGACAGTTGGAAGTATAGTGCTAATTTTGGAAGGACCATATTGACATATTCTGAAAAGAGGCATCTCTTATTCAGAAGTGATAGTCAAAATGAGAATATGGAGTTGTCTCCATAGGTTGAAGTTATCTGTGTAAGATTAGAAAACTTAATGCAAGAAGCATGTCCAAAGCAATGTACTTTGAATATGAGACTTAGTTTCCATGGAGTTGATCTCCATTGAAATACCTTATAATGACTGTTGACAAGTCTTTGTGACTTTGTACATATTCATTACAGGAGGGTCAGTGCATATAAGTTTAAAATCTAAACAGATTTCAATAAATGATAGGAATTTGAAATTCTCACATTTTTCGATAAGGATTTGGGAGTGTGAAATTAGAATCATTGAAATTATGTTCAATTGGTTTATTTCACAAAGTAAGGATCATAGACAAACATAGAGTGCATACTTGGTGTATGGCAAAGCTATTGTTTAAGAAAAACATAGTGTACATGCTTGGAGCATGGGACAACTAGTGTTTTTAATTCAAGTATAAAGTTGATAAAACCGAAACAATGAATAATGAGTAATCAGTATGGTGATAAATAAAAGTGTTTATTTATATTCATAGGGTTTGATACTATATTTGATTCATTTATTCTTGTGTTTCACTTTGCATGTTTTGACTTCCAGAATAACTAAGTCGCTCTTCCTGAATGATTAAGTTATTCAAACCATCCACAGTCGGTCATATGTTGGAAGTAGATATGAATCAAGACTGTCATGGGTTGGTTTGTAGAGGTCCAAGTTGGTGGACAAAGTGGTGCTACAACACTCATGAGTGCTTATAAGTTCTGAGTATTGGATTCAACCCGCGCTCATTTGAATCACTTCATGGATTTTATCACGAGTGATCATGAGACGATAATATCTTATATTCTTCAAACCTAGAGATATGAGTTGTTACTATGAGTTGGTTATACATTGATTGCACGAAAACGCATTGGTAACTCGATGTTATAAAACGTGCGTTTGTGTATGATTCAAAAAGTAGTAGAACAAGCCATATGAGTCGAAGTTTATCCATTCCTTTTACCTTCGGGATAAAAGCGATATCTGTGGGCCCCTTGATGATTTAAAGATGATACATGTGAGTGCTTGGCCAAGCCAGGACTGATTTGATTTGTTCAATCAGTCAGTCATCATGAATCGGAAATCGGGAAACAACAAATGGACAGAGAGAATGATTGATAATCCATGTCTCAGTCCATATGATATCTAGAATGGAGGAATATATGATCCCTTATCTAATGGACAAGTCATTAACAAAGGTCAGAGTTCATCGACAAGGTCAGAGTTCGACAGAAGCTTTTGAGAGCTACGATTGCTGATCGGTTCCTGAAGTCATACGCAATAATAGTTTTAGACTTATCCAAGTGGGAGACTGTTGGATTAATGTCTAAGTCCATAACTATAATTGGTAAGACTTGACCCGACCCGGCATGGTCCATTTGGGTTGCATGGCATCATGCATTTGGATAGACTATAATGAGAGAAATAACACTTAAGGTTGGTTAATATATTATAAGTTCTAATATATTAATAAGGTTATTTAATTAGTATTGATCAAGAATTAATTTGGAATTAATTAAGTGATCAAAAGGAGACTAATTAAATATATGGGTTGATTGTGTAAATCATTCATTCTTATATATGTGGGCTTGTGATCCAAGATTCCTTATGTTGGACTAAGTCCATGGGGTGACCCATGGATACTCCATGGAGGTTAAAATCCATGGAGCATAAGGAATAGGTAAAGTTATGAGTTACATGGTGTAACCCTAATAGCCACCATATAAAAGAATCTCATGGCTCAAGAAATCGTGCACTAATGTGTGAATATGAGGGCTAGACAATTTCAAGAAGTGTTCCATTTCTCTCAAGTCATTCCATGTGCATTTGGTGTTGTGTGAACCATTTGAGGTGTCACACTTGGGGCACTAGGCACTCAAGCTTCATGGAGACAAGCTACATCAAACAAAGGTATGTATTCTATCCATTTGATTACCCAAGTATCAAGTATTGTATGCTAGATAGGGTAATACCTTGGAAAGTTCATAATTGCATGTATAATAGAGAAAACATAGATCCAAGGTATTTAGGGTTGCATGTACACTTAGGAGTGTTAGAATGCTTAAAACCCATCAGATTTCGCAATCATAATACTTCACCACGTCCAACCACCGACGCTGCCTCATGTTCAGATTTGGTTGATCCATGAGATACCTCAGGCTCTTGTGGTCCGTGTAAATGGTACAACGAACCCCATAGAGGTAATGACGCCAAATCTTGAGGGCGAATACAACGGCCCCCAACTCCAAATCATGTGTCGGGTAATTCGCCTCGTGAGGCTTCAGCTGCCTCGAAGCGTAGGCAATAACTTGCCCTCTCTGCATCAAAACCGCGCCTAAACCCGAAATAGACGCGTCACAATATACCACAAAATACTCTATGCCCTCTGGCAGGGCCAAGATCGGCGCCTCGCATAACCTCTGCCTAAGTGTCTCAAACGCTGCCTGCAGCTGGTCAAAGAGGTCGTTAATCCTTGGGAGTGAGTAACGGTTCTTCACCGTTACCTTGTTCAGCTCCCGGTAGTCTATGCACATACGATGCGACCCATCCTTCTTCTTGACAAACAGGATCGGGGCTCCCCAAGGTGAACTACTCGGCCTGATAAATCCCTTGTCTAGCAGCTCCTGCAGCTGCGTAGACAACTCCTGCATCTCGGGAGGAGCCAATCGGTACGGCGCCTTGGCAATCGGGGCCGCACCAGGAACCAAATCGATCCTGAACTCCACCTGACGCTCCGGGGGAATCCCAGGACGCTCCTCCGGGAACACATATGCGTAGCCTCGCACTACCGGAACATCGCTCACTGACGTCTTACCCGCCTCTCGGGTGTCCATGACATAGGCGACATATCCTGCGCAACCCTGCTAAAGGTAATGCCTAGCCCTCGCCGCCGAACATAAAGTTGGTCCTCGCTGTGGCCTCTCGCCCTGAATCACCAGCTATCCCCCATTTGGGGTCCTGATCCGCACCAACTACTGCGCGTAGTCGATCACCGCCCCATTGGGGCTTAGCCAATCCATACCGATAATCACCTTGTTCCCTCTCAACGGAATAGGAACCAAGTCTACCAAGTAGCGCTCCTCGAATAACCGCAACACACAATCTCGGAATACCGCCGATGCTCGCACCGATCGGTCATCAGCAATCTCTACCTCTAAAGGGCAATCCAACATGCCCGAAGGCTCAGGAAACTTCTTGCTAAGCGCAAGAGAGACAAATGATCGGGTAGCACCCGAATCAAACAATACCTGCACTGGGATCCCGTTCACATGGAACGATCCTAAATAGGGCACATTCATCACATAACCAAAATCACAGCAGCGAATCATAAAACATAAATAAGAAGTCATACCTGTCACCACATCGGGTGCAGCGCGTGCCTCCTCGACAGTCAACTGAAATGCTCGACTCCTCACCACTGGAGCCTCTGCCTTGCCCTGCCGGCTATCTGTAATCCGCAGGGTCACTGGAGCTGGCGCCTTCACTGGCGCTGCTGCTGCTGTCAACTGGGGGCAATTGGCCTTCTTGTGGCCCCTCTGGTTGCAGTGGAAACACAGAAACTCTGACGTCTGAAAAGTGGGTGCAGGGGCGGTACAATCCCTGCTGAAATGCCCCGACTTGCTGCATTTGTAGCAGCCCGACGATCCCATCCTACATGCTCCCTCGTACGGCCTGCCGCATTTCCTGCAGCGGCCCTGTCCTGACTGGCCTTTCGGCCTACCATCTGATCCCTTGGGCTTCTTCCCCGAAGCCCCAGTCACCTGCCCCTCCTCTACCTTCCTCTTCCGGACATGCTCCAGATCAATCTCCCTCTCCCTTGCCCTGGCAATCATGGAATCCAGGGTAGGGCAAGCTGAAAAACTAACATGCTCCCGAATGTCAGCTCGCAGCATGTCATAGTAGCGGGTCCTCCTCATGTCCTCATCTCCCGCATACTGGGGCACTAGCAACGCCCTCTCCTAGAACTTGGCGGTAATCTCCGCCACAGTCTCAGTAGTCTGTCTCATATCTAAGAACTCCCTCGCCAACTGCTGGAACTCCACTGCTGGTGCAAACTCCGCTCTGAACCGAGTCACAAAGTCCGACCATGTCATAGCCTCAACTGCCGAGGCTCCCAGAGAGTCACCAACCGACTCCCACCAATCTCTGGCCCGGTCCCTCAGACATCCTGCTGCAAATCGTACCTTCGACCCCTCAGGGCAGAAGCTAGTCAACTGTGCAGACTCAATGTCTGCAATCCATCGTCTGGCAGCAATGGTGTCCTTCGCCCCATGGAAATCTGGCGCACCACCCCCCTGAAGTCCTTAAAGGACAGCGTGCGAGATCCTGACTGGCCAGATGCCATGTCACTCCTGAACGCCCTGAGGCGGTCCTCCATCAGCTCAACTATCCCTTCCTTGATCGACCCGAAAATGATGGGGGTCGACTCAAGGATGCCTCTGGTGATCTCTGACGCGATGAACTCGCGTAGCCTCTCATCAACTGGCTCGGAACCTAATCCCGAACCCGATCCCTCTCCTGAACTGCCAACTGCTGGCCTCGGACGTAGTACCACCATTCTGCAATACATACAGGCAACCATTAGTGATACTGATACCTCTAAAGGGATCACATCTACTACAAGTTCCCTGGTCTTGCCTTAGCCTTCCTCGATTCAAGTACGGATCCTCTGATTTCAGTAGTACGGGCCCATACTACCTTCCACATCTATCCGTACTTTCCTCAAGAATCGCCTCGACTCCACCAAGTCCCTTCTACTACTACTGCTGATCTCATGCTAATCTCATCCTAGGCTTGCCCTAGGTAGTCACCAACCCACTCTCCGCCATCAGCTGCATAAGAGGGTCCCTGCTTCCTTCCCCTAACTAGCTCGCGAATAATATTACATATTACTCAGACTAGATAATTCTTCGAATGAGAGGTCCTACCCTACAACGGTTGGACTCAAACAAGAGCTGCGAAATAGAGCTAGACCCAACCTTCTGAAATTATTTAGTCCTTGCGATATGTAACTTAACATATTCGTTTACTAGTTAGTGAAAGACAACTAGAACTTCTAAAAGCACAAAGCAAGCAACATTCGGGCATTGAGTACACATAATCAAGTATATACTACTCTGGCTATCATACCGACTAATCTGTAATAGCATGCAGTTCTCAATAAGCTGGTACACATATAACAGGCACATAAGGCATTCTTCCTAGATCCTTAGCCCTAAGCTAGCATGCAGTTCTACTGAAACTGAGACTGGTAATCATATCATAAACTTGTATGGGTACTTTGGGGAATACTTACTTGAGCTCGGCCGGTCGCGCACATCACACACTTCGTTCTTTTCCAAACTCTTTATCTTAACTTTTAGAAAACTATTTCTTTTTGTAAAAATCCTTTTAGTCCCTTGATTTGAGTCCAGACACTCCCGAAGGTGCGTCCGAATCCCTCAAACCAGGGCACTGATACCAACTTGTAACATCCCAAATTTCACGTCCAAAAATTTTATTTTTAAATCAATACTTTGGAAAACATTTGTGAATAAACATCGTTTGATCATATCATTTCATAAACATATTTCGTGTCTGAAAACCAAAACATAAAAACAACCTTAATGTCAGAGTACAAAATCCCAGAATAACTCATGGTGCGGAAACATTGTGCGTGTATGATGTGCCGCTACCGCGCCAGCTCCTTCCCCTTCGATGAAGAGGTACCTGAAAACAAAACTGTAACTGTAAGCATGAAGCTTAGTGAGTTCCCCCATTGTACCACATACCATACAAACACATAGCATACATACTGCCGGGCAATTCTGGGGTGCCGACCTACCCGTGTCAAGCCATTCTGGGGTGCTGACCTACCCATGTCAAGCCATTCTGCGGTGCTGACCTACCCATGTCAAGCCATTCTGGGGTGCTGACCTACCCATGTCAAGCCATTCTGGGGTGCTGACCTACCCGTGTCAAGCCATTCTAGGGTTCTGACCTACCCGTTGGTCCTAACAACCGAACTTGGGGCTATTCCCCTCCTACTACCATTATCACATATAACATAGCATGCCAACATATAAACATATCATCACATGCTGTCAGACATATCTGGGGTGTCTGACCTACCCTTCGGTCCTTACAACCGAAATCTACTACTATCACTTATAACATATCATGCCAGCATATAACATATCAGGTAGTAGCAAAACTAGATGATATCACAAAGACAATCACCTAACATACAACTCTTACTGGTGGGCCGACATTGTGGCCGTAGACCCACCGCTACTGGAAGGTAACTCACCTCGTAAGTAGGTGTTGATCTGTGTGGGAAATCCTCTGACTGCTACTGCTGCTGCTCCAGAAATCCTTCGGCTATAATTCCCACAAAACACTTAGTCATACACTGCCAACTGCTTTTAGGGTAAATTGACCATTTTACCCCTGACCAAGTCAAAGTCAAAGTCAAAGTCAATTTCCAGTTGACCTGACTCGCCGAGTTGGTTCGCCAACTCGCCGAGTCCCTATCCTTCTATTTGACCTTATACACGTCTCTACTCGCCGAGTTAGTCGATGACTCGATGAGTTTTCCTTCTAATTGAACATCTACTGAATCTTCATCCGACGCGCCGAGTTGCATGAACAACTCATCGAGTTCATCTTCAACTGATGAACAGGTCCTGTCCTTGACTCGCCGAGTTGTATGAACAACTCGTCGAGTTCATCTTCAATATTAAGAAGATTGCCTTGGACTCGCCGAGTCTGTTCATGCACTCGCCGAGTCCCATGAATTCCAGAACCATGGCTTAGTCCAGAACGTTGGGTCACTCCCCGGGACCTCCCTGAAACCTTTCCTCACTCAACTGGGTCCTTGACCCAAAACAGAAAAGGAAGTCAAGCCTCGGACTCGCCGAGTCCCAAGAACGACTCGCCGAGTCGATTTTGTCCAAGTCTCATTTTCTCGATTTCTGGTGTACAACACTTGACCAAAAGGTAGATCTAGGCTCCTAGGACCGTTCTAGCACGTAAAGTTACGAACTTTACGTGCATGCATGGGACTTTTGAGCCTAAAGGCCCTAAAATGGCTCCTACAATGCATGGGGCCTTCCTAGAGTGCCAAAAGCCACTCCTTTCTGCCTAGTAACCCCTCCAAGGACCTAGATCTCAAACTTCAACCCCTAACCATGCTTGCAATCATGGTTGGTGACCAAAATGGCATAGAAAAGCCCTAAAACTTCACAAAATGGGATATATCAAATGGAAGAGCAAGGTACAGACTTTTTACCTTCAATGAGCTGAAAATGGTGCACAAAGTCCGATCCCTTTAGCCTCCTCTTGTTCCTTCAAGCTTTTCCTTCCCTCCTTGGATCAGAAAAGCTCCAAAGTCACTCCAAATGCCTTAGATTGCTTCAATAACGGATAGGGTTTGCTATGGGGGTCTTCTGGGAGCAAATGGGACGAAGGAGGCCGAGATAAAGGGTTTAAATAGGGTGCAGACCCTCGGATTAGGGTTTTTTGTCCAGACAGGGTTTACTCGCCGAGTCCGAGACCCGACTCGCCGAGTCCATCGCTTAAGTCTCGCGTCCCCTCTCGCTTCTACTCGGCGAGTTGGTCCTTCAACTCGCCGAGTCCAAGGCCAAGAATGCAAAATATTTAAAGAACTACTAAAAAGAATACGTACCAAGAACCAGGTGCTACACATGTACACCAATCAGAGCCTTCCTTCTAGCGCATCTCTCTCCGCTCCTCTCGATATGTCACAAATCTTTTCCTTCTTGTACCTATAATAAGCCAAAAACAATTATGATTTTGATATAAGCATTACTATGTTTTTATATAATTCAAATAATTTTATTACCTCGCCTTGGAGCAAATGATGAACTTCCATCAACACTTGTATGTGGAAATATTGGTCTATTATTTTTATTTTTTTTACAGAAAAATATCTATAAGTGGGGATACAAAATAACTCATTGATAAATTGATGCCAACTTTTGGCATTCACACCTTTCGATAGATGTGTCTTCTTAGTTTCCATAGCATCATATCCACCAACTTCGTCGAAGTGTACTTTCAAGCGAATGTGTGAGTTCTTTATATCCTCTTCGAAAGTCGGATGTGATCCCCATTCAAACACCCTCCCATAAATCTTGTTTCGAAAACTATTAATATCGAAATACTGTTGCAAAAAAATTGATTAGTAAAAGAAATATTTAAAAAGTGTAAAAATGAATACATATATATATATATATATATATATATATATATATATATATATATATATATATATATATATATATATATATATATATATATATATATATATATCATTTTTAAGAATGGGTGGAACGCGGTTAAGTAGTCTAGAAGCACGTTAGTAGTTTTTCTTACAGTTGGATCCAACCTTGTCGTACTGTATTATTTCTTTATTAATGGCATATCCATATTAGGTATAGTTAGATGCACTATGCACCTTATTGTCTACTTTAGTATTATCTTAGACCCACACTTCTAAGGTTTGATAGGAAATGTCATAGTTAATGTACATTTTAAAGGAAATTTGTAAACTCTTAGAAACACACCACTCTTTTCAATGATATTCAAGACATTATGTTCTACATCTTTATCGTTACAAGATTTTACTCTTAGTTCATTGGTTACTTATATGTTCTTTTCTTATTCCATATCTCATTTGGCAAGATTTTTGGACCTTAAACTTCAGTTAACAACTTCTAGATTTAGCACCTTCCATCTTGACCTTCTCCAAAATGTTCTAGCGATACTTTTCTTGTGAAAGTTTCAAGGTTTTGATAGTTGTTACCTTAACTATGCTCATGCCTGAGATTTGGATCGTAGCTCTTAGTTCCATCTCTAACTCTTTAGATAACTACATCTTTACGTTGTTATTATGTTACATGTCAGATCTAACAACCAACATATCATCAGCATAAACAAAGAGGATGGAATATTTGTTCTTGTGTAACATCCAGCTTATGATTGTTTCTAATTTATGGATAGCAGACTGTAATATGATCTAGTAAAGGTCTTCAGCTTCAAGGGAATAAAGGTTACACCTTATTAGATGTTGATAATGTCGGTTAAGTGATTTAAGCCCCTGAAAGTGTGATTTAGATCCAAAGGGTAAAATGGGAAAAAAAAATATTTTGGACTTTTTGCACGATTTAATCAATTTAGTTCGATATCTTTTAAGTCCAAAGAAATTAGATATGATTGTGGGGCTTGTTAATACCTTCTTGTGCATATAGGGATAGTTGAATATGAATTTGGAACGAAGAAGTTATGCTTGTTTAAAATCAGAATGAAATGAGTAAAAACCCGTAACCACGGCATGGTGAGAAGTTCACCACGACATGGTGAGCTGTGTAGCCGAAGCCTATAAATTTAGGGTTTTGCCCGTATTTAAAGGAATGGTTCCGTGTTTTAGACCATTTTCATCCTCCAACACATCAAGAGCTCCTTGGAGCAAACCCTAGCCTCCCATTCACCACTTTAAACCTCCCATCTCTTCTCTCGTCCATTTTATGGGATTTTATGTTAGGTTTTTATTCACAAATTAGTTTCAATAACTCAAGATTTTGCAACGAGGACTTTATAATTTTAGAATAACGTAAACTAGTTAAACGAACCAAGGATCTTCTTGCGAAGTTTGGAATGAAAAAGATCAACCAAATAAGCAATAAGAAAATGACAACCTTTGTAGTCCTCTAAATCCTCTAAGGGTGGCTTGAATGTTGATGTAGAATGTGGAGTAGAACTCTTACTTAGATGGAAACATCAATGAGAACTCAACTTGATGAAGATGCTAGTCAAAACTCTTAAGCTTTAAGTTCATATCAAAATATGAATTAAGGAGAGGAAAAATGAAAGCAAGTAATAACAGTCTAACACTTTGAAATGAAAGCAATTTTCAAGTCTTTAAGCTAAATCTATTAATTATAAGGTCTTAGCACTTTATGACCTATCATTTCCCTATCTCCATACTTTATTATGATGTCCATGCATGCCTTTTAGAGGTATTTTATTTTGATTAAACAAATCAAAATTCCATCCCTCTTTTCGCTCTCTAACCTTTGGCAATTGCAAGAAGAAAGGAAAGGTTTAAGTTTATAAAACTTGTAATCTCTTTTATAAGTTATAAGCTTTAACATTTGGCTAAAAGACAAAAGTATTTCTACTCCAAAATAATGTACATGATTTATTAAATCACCCTTTATGATATATTATGTTAGTAGCATTGAAAAACTAATATTTCCATGAAATAAATAATTTCCAATTACTGACAGGACTTTATGAAGATTTATTAAAATAAATTTCTTATAAATAATTAATTGTATCAAGTTGTTGTTACTGTGACCCTTTAGGATCATATATTATCTAGAAATATCATTTTATAATGACTATTGGACATATGTATTTTTCAATCTCCCACTTGCACAAGACTCATTATTGATTGATATAAACAGTTCACTACCCGTAGTAGATGAATTTGTTCCATTCAATACACATCAAATTCTCCAAAAGCTGAAAGCTACAATTGGTGTATAAGGTAAGTTATCAGTTACCCCTTTGTCACCGATAACATGTTGATCATGAGATACGGATCACAATTAATCTCATTAAGTTTTTAACTTTTCGTAACACACCTTTGATGCCTAACTTTCAACACACAAGACGAAAAAAATCACATCTTGGCCACAGAAGCGTCTTGCATAGTTCACACTACACCTGAAAATATCCTTTATAGCAACCGAATTAAGGGTCAACATTCGACCATATTAAAATATAACATTCCCTATACTCAAGTCTCACCATATATCTTAGGTATTAATAATAAAAATATAGTACCTCTTATCAGGTCTCACTCACGATAGCGATCCATGAGGTGATCTCGATGCGTGTCAATTCAATACCTGTTCTCTGACAAGTACATCTGAATCCTAGTTACAACCACTTTCCTACTTTCATCTTGTCCGAGTCAACCAATCCAATTCATATTAGTCTTACTTCATACTTGTTCCTAAATTATAGCCGACTATGAACTTTTAGAGTAATAAGATTATTCATGGATCAAACATGTTAATATTAAACACTATATGTATTAATGTGATGATCAATCACAATATATAAAACAATACAATAGTTATTGATATAATATTCCAATATCCAAATACTAAACTCAAATCAAAGCCTAATTTCTACAATAACAATGTCTTAAAATCAAGTGTTAAAATTCATGCTTAGCCTAAATGAAAGACTTTGTTAATGGGTATGATTAAATTTAATATGTCTAAATTCTGCGAATACGATCACCTCCATATTTAACTTTATTCTATGTATAGTTAAATATCTTAGAGAATATGATTGTTGTGCTCATGTGACATATATTCTCATAGCTAGAGTAATTATATTCTTCAAGTCATAAAAGATTTATAGGTTATCCCAAAATGGAAGGTGGAATGACTCAACCTAGTTTTTCAATAAACTCGTTTATCTAATCATATTTTATTACAACTTCTAAATTAGTATATTCTTATTTTGTAGTAGACTGTGCAGTTATGTTTTGCTTTGTCCTCATTATGATAAAACCCATTCTTAATACTTAATGAAGTCATAATCCAATTATAATTTATAATTATAACTCTATGTTCTGAAGTTAGCATCTTATGTAGATCTTTACATAACGATCTTCTTCTAAACTGATTATCTCATATACATTCTCTTAGTATGTATGGCAATCCAATGACTGATCTATGTATTCAATTCGTATCTTACGATATGTTCACAACATGATCATATACCTGGTCTTATGCATAATATAACATAAATGATGAATTCATTTTCTAAGAAAATAGAATATTAATCATCTCATCTAGCTCAAATCTATGGGCTAGGTTATTTTGAGTCAACCTCAAAATGGTGCCTTGTGGCAATTCCAAGAGTCCTCCAAAGGCTTCTTGTATCTTGATCTGTTTCAAGATATCTACTATAATAAATAAAGATTTTTTTTGTCACATGTCATACTCTCATTCATTTTGTCACATGTCATTTTATTGGTATTTTAAATTCATTTTTTTCCACATGCCATTTTATGGGTTTTTCCATTTTATTAAATTTTAGTTAATATTTAATTCTAATAATTGCAATAAGTGTAATAATAAATGAATATCAATTTCATTAATGAACTTTCCTTATAATTTGAAAATTCCTATATTCAATCCTATTAAAAGAGAAAAAAAATACTTCAATTTTAATAATTCAATATTTTTTTTTTCATTTTTCTTATAGATTCAAACTTTTACAATGTTTAGAATTTGTATTTTTTTAAATAAACCCATGTAATACATGATGAGTCTCACAACTAATTATCAACATATGCATAAAGATTTTAAAACTTCAACATTGATCTTAATCTATCTTTGTAGATTTTAGATTCCAAGAATATATCTTATATTTCCTAAATCTTTCATCTTAGAATCACTTTCTGAGTCAAGGTGAAAGAGTGTTGCATAGTTGGAATGTCATTTCTCATGATTATGTATGTATTATTCATACAAGATTAAGAATGTTACTATTGCTCCCACGAGTTCTTTGCAAACAAATATGTTATCTTTGCTTTGATATAAAAGAATACCTTGTGTTTTCTTATTAAAATGTCAATTCCAACCTTGAGATGTTTTCTTTTTATCCACAAATGGATCTAAAGGCTTACACATTTTGTTAGGATAATTAGGATTCATAAAGCCTCTAGTCTAAGGTATATAGGCATCTTCAAGCAGGTGTCTGTTAAGAAAAATAATTTTTCTTGATCTAATCATAGCTACTTGAGAAAAGGTTTGATCATAGTCAACCGATATGAATGATTGAAGCCTTTAACAACAAGTCTTACTAAATGTGTATAGGTGATATGGGCATATTTAGTCATATAATTTATATATTATATTAATACTTTATGTTGATTTTATCTCATTTAATGAACAAAAGGTACTTAATTAGTTTAGAAATTCATTTTTCAGCAACAATGACATGCTCGGATGGAAAAGGAAGCGGATTTAGCAATTGGAAGCTTAGATCTTGGATTTTGAAGAAAAGAAGGATGTTGTTGGGCAGCTTGACCCCTCGTCAGTGGTTTGGCCATATCTCATGAACCGTATCTCCGATTGACGAGATTCGAATGTTATGAAAACTACACACGATTTCGGACGACTTTCGTGTTTTGATAAAATATTGATTTTAAACGAACTCGACAAGTTGGCCATCAACTCGACGAGTTGATCAGAAAGTTTGCGATTCTTGACGCTGACTTGCCGTACATGGGATTTTAATGACCAACTCGATGAGTTGGGTCAAAAAACTCGTCGAGATGGCTCTGTTTTCAGAATCTATATATAGGATCGCTTTTATTCGAAACCCTAACTAATTCTGGAAGTTTTAGACGATTTTTGGAGGCCGGAAGGATTCTTAGAGCTGTAGTTTTCGAGAATTCAACCTAGAAGTCAATTTTGAAGAGATCAAAGGCAAAAAAACATTACTTTTATCTTAGTCTTTTGTGTGAACCTTGTTTGAATCATTAGATTTCGTTTTTAGTTTGTTATTTGCGGTAGATATGAGCTAAAAAGTCTTTACTTCTGTTTAGACTAGATAAACTTATAAATATGGTTTGATATTATGGCTTGGATTAATTTGATTTAGTGAATTGTTTTGTTAAGCTTGTTAAAGACCTTATGTGTTGACAATAATTATTTTCTGTTAATAATCAAGTTTATTAAGTTGCATGAACATCTTCTTAATTGCTTGTATCATATTGTTTTTGTGAAAACAATATTGTATGCCTGGTATTAGTGAATATGAGCCTAGGATTAACAAGAAAATAAGTAAGTTAATGTGTATGCATGTGTGATGAATAACCATACATGAGTTGATTGAATTGATAAATTTAGTTAACTAATATTACAAGTCTTACTTGATCCGAACTGAACACTAGGAAACTTGTTAGTTTAATCAACTGATCACTATTTGAATTAACTTGTTTGCTAAGGATTAGTAATACTGAACATGAACCTAATCACATTAGAAATCGGTAGCCAATGACATATTAATCCATTGCACTTGCTACGAAATCAACCATAGGAATAAGTGAATCGAATCTAAACGAAAGTCTCTTTAAATTGATGGATCTAGTTGTTTTTTGTTTCTCCTTAGTTGTTAATTGTCCTTTGTTTAAGTGTTTAAGTAGTTGCTTAAGTTTCTAGTCTTGTAAAACTAGACAAAAACCCTTCTTTTTACTTGTTTTATTTAGATAATATTAGTAATAATCTTAATTGTTTACCATTCCCTGTGTTTGATACCCTACTTACCTGAACTAAGTTGCTAATTGATAGGTACACTGCCTTTCGTGTGTTTGTTTCTGTGTCTAAGTTAGTAGGATTAAAACTAGTGCATTCCACACACATCAAGTTTTAGGCGCCGTTGCCGGGGAACAGTTCAAATAGTTAATTTTATTTGCTAATTGTTATCATTTTTAGTTTATTGATTAATTTTTTTATATTTAGTTTAATTTTAATTTTAATTTTTATTTATTATGTATTTTCCAATCTCGATGCTCTTGAAGCTTTTCTTGAGGAAGTAGTACACGAAATTGAGCAAGAAGATGAGGAGTATGACTCATAAGATGATTTGAAGAAATTTGGAAGATGGTTAGATAACATCTTGGCTAATAAACAAGAGCAATCTGAGTTACAAGAGCTAGATTTACAAGATGACGAATTTAATCCAGAAAGAGACTTGGAAGAGCTAGAAAGATTGTTGGCAGAGGGGTCAGACGAAGAACAAGAACAAGCTGAGTTGCAGCAACCAAGCTGTGGATTGACCATTACCATGACGTGGCCCCCTGTTTTTCCAGTTTGTGTTTCGAAGCATGGGGTGACGATTCCAACTTTGGAGAAAGTTCTGAGGGTCGATCCATTTCTGATTAGTACCCGACCGGTTCCAACCCTTGTCAAGATTCTTGGGTTACATGAACTAAAGCTCGCTTGGCCAATTTTTGAAGCAAAGAGCCAAATTTTACAAATTGGTCCAAAGAAAATATTCAATTCAATGGATGGATTGGCATTGATTTTATTGGAAGTTTATTAAGTTGGGAGTCTAGCTCAAGACTCGCACAAAAAGAAGCGCTTGCGGGAGGCAACCCGTCGTTTGAGTTTGCTTTTCTTTTTCATTTTTCTAACTTCTAGTAATTAGGGTAAATTAGGAATTTTAAGTTTGATGTTTGTTTTCCTTGTTATTATGTGGTTTTATGTTTTTGATCTTGCAGAAGTTAGGGTGAGAGTTGATCTAATAGTTAAAAGCATGAGGGCAAATAAAGTGAGGGTTCGAGTTGTAGACGACAAGATTAGAAGACTTTGAGCGATATGTTGAGTCCGATGTTTATATTTGCTAAAAGGAGTCTCGTCACTGAAGATTATAAGGAGGTGTATTACACTAATACCCTCCTTGAACACCAAATCAAAACTAAAGCAGAAAGAAGAGTTTGTCTGATCAGAGACAAAAACTCGTCGAGTGCATACATACAACTCGACGAGTTCCAGAGGACAAACGCGATTTCTATCCAAGTTACGATCCAACACGATGAGTTCTCCACTATCAACTCGGCGTGTTGCTTTTTATTTTTGAGTCTTCGATTTGATTCCATACGACGTGGGCATTGTTTATATTTTGAAGTCCAATTCTAGGCGATTCCATGAAGCTTTTTCCACTACATTAGGAGTTGTACCATACAAGATTTTGACACCCAAGGCGTGGATGAGCTATTCCCATGCTTAAGTAAGCTGAGGATGAAGCTTTAAAAGAAGAAGATCAACCTCGCAACTACTATCCCATGGGAGTCTGTTCCAGTTATCTCTTTACTTTTATGTTCTTTAATTGTTTTAATATGCAATGGGAACATTGCATAAATTAAGTGTGGGGTAGGGGGGTTGGTTACATTAGTTACATTAGAATCCTTGTTTTAATTTTAAAAAATTTGCATAAAAATTGTTAGAGTTAATTTAGAAAATTATGGTAAAAGCAATTAGGATTCGATGCTAGTATTGTGTTTGATGATTCTTTGAAGACACAAATGTTTATTTCAGCCTGTATACGTTCTAGTGCATTTTTGGCCCCCTTTATTCTAGTGAAATCATGACACAAAAACACAACCTCGCTTAGTTTGAGGGATGCAACATGTTTAACATCGTGTACCAGAAATGTATCCAGGAAAGCTTAAGTAATCATTGCACATATAGACTAATGCCTTTAACCAATAAAGGATGAAGTTAAATCCCTTTGTGTAAACATATGTTTTTCTAGGATTTTTAGTTTGAGTGAAAAAAGTGCGATTGAAATTTTTTTTTGGAAAAGAAAGTGTGATGCAATATTTGAAAGAATCTAAAAGCTATGAAGACAAAGAAGAAATACATGAAGAAAGCTGCAAATCATTGAAGATTCAAGGCAAAAAGTTATCAAGTTATCAAGTCTTTTACTTTTATTGTAATTTTCTTTTCTAGGTTATTTTATCGTATGTGTGGTTGGGATTTAACCAAAAATGACTTGAGGTTAAGAAAAGTTTTCTGCGGATGGATTCGGGGGGATGCATAAAATGAGCGTTGTTCAAAAGAAGTGGGCGTGTTTATGAGGATTGTTAGTATTTAGAAATAGGGAGGGGGGTCCTTAGGAAAATTTAGACACAAATGCATGCGTTGCAGTCTTGGCATAATAGCTGGGTTCAATTGGGATTGTCTTATGTGATATTAGTATGCTAAAATTCAGTTTTGATTGGGGGCAAGCAAAGGTTAAGTGTGGGGTATTTTGATATGGGCATATTTAGTCATATAATTTATATATTATCTTAATACTTTATGTTGATTTTATCTCATTTAATGAACAAAAGGTTCTTAATTAGTTTAGAATTTCATTTTTCAGTAACAATGACATGCTCAGATGGAAAAGGAAGCGGATTTAGCAATTGGAAGCTTGGATCTTGGATTTTGAAGAAAGAAGGATGTTGCTGGATAGCTTGACCGCTCGTCAGTGTTTTGGCCATGTCACATGAACCGTAACTCTGATTGACGAGATTCAAAATGTTCTGCAAACCAGACACAATTTCGGATGACTTTCGTGTTTTGAGAAAATGTTGATTCTGTTGGGTTTAAGTTTTCCGTCTTTGGGCTCATTTAATAGTCCATTTTGTTTACCCGGTTTGGGCCTGTCCAACCGTGCATTCTCATTAGGGTTAGATTATATATAATGCATGCATGTATAGCTTTAAGGTTATCGTTCTCATTAATAGTTTTTGCATTGTAACCCTAACACACCTCTACAGTCGAAGTTCTTCATTGAGCTCTTCTGAGGTGTGAGATATTAATCATTCGACACCATTTGATCCATCCTTGTGTTCTTTGATTGAACTTTACAAGTCTGATTCAAGCAGATTAAAAGAAGAAGTTTTTCATCATGTCTCACGACGATTCCCAAGTCAATCCAATCAACATCTCCAACAGTATAGGATCCACTATGAGGGTTCCCATTCTCTATACTCAAGATTATGAAGTATGGGCGCATCACTTTGAAGACTATGTCATTGGATATGAAGACAACGTCTATCTTATCTGGGAGGCAATAACATTGGGTCTGTTCGTTAACTCTGGAACAAATAGAACGATCAAGACTCAGAGAGAGTATAATCAACTCTTGGCGGACGTAGAGAAGATTCCTCAAGATGAAAAAGACAAGGTGTTATGCAACGTTAAAGCCATGAGGATGATCAGATTCGCTTTGCAATCTGACACTTTTCGCCTGGTAAGTGCATCTACAATAGCTAAAGAAATATGGGATAGGTTGAAAGAATTATATTCAACAGATGAGGATCTAGAGCACTCGATCCAAACCCTATTGCTCTCTGAATTTGGCACTTTCGAACAAAAACCTGAAGAGAAACTCATTCAGACATTCGATCGTTTCAACCACCTGCTTAGCAAGATGATGAAGCACGGTATTGAAAGGAAGGTGATCGAACAAAAGGTTACATTCATGAATGGCTTAAGGCCCGAATGGATGGCAGTGGTCTCGACCGTGAAGGCTCATGAGCAATTTAAATCATATTCGCTGGCGAAACTGATGGGTATACTCAAATCTCATGAAAGTGTGGTGACAAAGGAAGCGAAGATAGTTTCAGGTGTGGGTTCACTGGCCCTTGTTTCTAAGAGCAAGAATGTAGTAGACGAAGAGGAGGAATCCGATATGTCAGAGTGTGATCTTTCCAGTGAAGAATATGCAATGATGGTTACAAACCCAATGAAGTTTGCTTGCAAGAAGTTCACGGTCAACAAGAACCGAAACTGGCAGGGAAGCTACAGCTCAGAAAAGGTGAAAGAAGAAACCAAGAACACCTCTCAAAAGGACGATGAAAAGAAGGGGAGTAAGATTATGGGAGACTCTTCGTACGATTGCAACTACTGTCATGGCAAGAACCACTTTCCCAAGGATTGCATGTTGAGGAAGATGGCTGAGAAGAAAGATGGTGAAGATGACGAAGCTTACTATGTGAGAAAGCTGGAGGAGATAAAGAAGAAGAAAGCAACTAATGTTTCAATGAATGCTTTGATTGTGCAGGAAAATGTCATTGATGATGAGTTTGGAGGAGTAGAATTCTGGTCTACAGACTCTGAAGATGAAGAGGTACGTAAACCCTCGCATGGAAGAGCTTATGTGGCAAAAGAAGGTGTTACTGATTCAGCAGGGAGGTGCTTAATGGTGTCAGCTAAGGTATCACGAATGAGGGGATATACAACCGAAGGTGAGCATGAGGAAGCGAAACTAAATGACGACAAGTGTTTTGCCGCTAAGCCTGTGAGTGAAAGGATCAACGATTGCGATAAGTTGATCAAGAATGTACAATCCATACTTGAATCACTTAAAATACCTGTAGCAGACTACGAAAAAGAATTAAATGAATTAAAATTCAAGTTTTCTAACTTAAGTGGAAGTCTTATACAAATTCGCTTAGCGAATTCTAACCTAACTGACCAACTCAGCAGGGAATCTTCCAAGAGTGAGGAGAGAAGGATGTGCATTCAGCTGAAGGAGTCAGAGTTAGTTAGGTCTAGGGATGAACTTATTTATTTGCAACGTGACAATTTGAAGTTTTTAAAACAAAGAAATGTTTTATGTTTGATTGCTAAACGCTTATATACAAATATCACCTAGTTGCATCTAGATTTTGAGATAGGTAAAAAGATTCATAAAATGATTTTGCCCTTCCTTGAATTTAAGGAAGACGAAGTCATTGCTAAATGTGAATCTATAATGTATTCAGATGAGATTTCAGTAACTTACAAATATGGACTGGACAAAATCGAATCTTTCATTGAGTCTAAAGAACATAAATGCATGCTTAAGAATTTACTGGACGAAAACGATAAATTAAAAATCAAGACCGAGACTATACAGAAGTTTGACTCATCCAACGCCAAATTAAGTTCAGAAAATAAAATAAATTTAGAAAATTCTTCTGAATTTGATGAGGATAGTGAGATAAGCGAAATCTCCGTAGAAGACGAGGTCGATTGTTTAGAATTTCTTAAAAGCGAACCCAATGCAGCAAAACCACTCATATATGAAAATTCGGTTGAGTACGCTCGGGTGTCAAAGGACAAAACCAAGAAACTCAAAGAAAAGGCCGTTGTTTATCAGAAGGTGCAAACTACAGCAAACCAAGTGTATGCAGTCACTGGAGTAACTAAGAAACAAATGGCGGAGTTAACGTCCATGGTTGACAAAGATAATGCTGAAGGTTGCGATAACCAGTTCTGGTCCGCTCCAATCGACAATGCAGACGAAACAGTTGGTCTATCAGAGCAAACCTCATGGAGAGTTAAGGGACGATACATTCCCGAAACCTTCAACAACCCCTCAAGCTTTGATAAACCCAGTACAAGTGGTACAAAAGAAATACCAAACGAACCACTGAAAGCTTCCAGCGTATCATCAACAACAACCGAAACTCATGAGAAGAAAACGAAACCTAAGGCCAACATTCACTTGACTCAATAACAACTTGCTGAACAGAAACGCCAGAGGAACAAGAGATACATGAAGAACCTCAATGAGAGAAAACAGTTTTGGCAATCCCAAAACCCCACTTATGTTCGCTCTGAAAAAGCTTCTAGTCTCAAGATGAAAAAGGAAGCAAAGGTCAATCACTGCCAGTCATGCAGTCAGGTGAACCAAAAGACCAGTTTTGGTCCTAATACTAGTGGTCACAAGAACCAAAAGTCAAATTTCGGTCCCAACACTTACTACGCCAAGAACCGAAAGTCCAGTTTCGGTCCCAACACAAGTGCTCAGAACCGAAAGTCAAGTTTCGGTTCTAAAACCCATCATCCCAACTCCAAACCAAAACCTAACTCTGTAAAGGATATCAAAGGAAAGGGAAAGCTCGTCTCAGATTCTAAAGTCCAAAATACCAAAAAGTCAGCTAACCCTAGGACTCCAAAGAAAACCTCAACAGTGAAACAAACTAACAATAACACACACCAGTTAAAACAAGATGAAAATAAAATCAAAGTTTACACCATCAAACGCAAAGATGAAACCACGTTAATAAAAAGAACATATATGGTTGATCTTTCTGTTGCAATTCCCTATTCTGTAAAAGACTCACCAGGGCCCAAGAGACTTTGGGTTCCTAAATCTGCTTAATTTTGCAGGGTATCAGTGACGAGCAGTTTGACGACGAATGGTATATTGACAGTGGCTGCTCTCGTCCATGACAGGAAGGAGGGAAGAACTAAGGGAGTTTCGGTCCCTTAAGGATGGTGGATGTGTTAAATATGGAAACAACTCATACGGAACGATCAAAGGATATGGGATGACCACCAACGGAGAGTTCTCAATACGAAAAGTTGCCTATGTGGAAGGATTGCAGCATAACCTCATCAGTGTTTCTCAACTAGTCATGGGAACCGGTTTGAAAGTCTCGTTCGATGATGAGGGATCATAAATAATTGAAAAGCACACAAAGAAAGTTCTGTTGAAATCCGAGCGCAAAGGGGAGATGCATCCTCTAAATCTCAACCCGATAAAAGGAAAGCCAGCAATATGTTTGCTGTCGAAGGCGAACTCAGATGAAAGTTGGTTGTGGCACCGAAGGCTATCGCATCTGAACTTCAAAGATATTAATAAACTGGTGCTTGGTGATCACGTGCGTGGACTTCCTGTTCTCAAATTTGACAAAGAACACCTGTGCGCAACATGCGAGATGGGCAAGCAAAGCAAAAAGAGTCACCCTTCTCGTATCAATACAAAGATCATCGAACCTCTTGAACTACTGCACATTGACCAATGTGTCCCTTCAGCTATCGAAAGCATCGGTGGTAGTAAGTTTATACTTGTAATTGTAGATGATTTTTCACGCTTCACCTGGGTTTTCTTTCTTAAACATAAATAAGAGGCGACTCCCAAGCTGAAGATTTTTATCAAGCAAGTGGAATTGCAGCTGCGAAAGGTGGTAAGAAACATAAGAAGCGATAATGGTCTAGAGTTCAAAAATAAAGGCTTTGAAGAGTTTCTGGCCGAAAAGGGAGTAACTCACAACTTCTCTGCTCCCTACACTCCACAACAGAATGGGATCGTTGAAAGGAGAAACCGTTCATTGTGTGAAGCCGCCCGAACCATGCTGAGTTTCACTTCTCTTCCACTATACTTCTGGGCAGATGCTATAGCTACTGCTTGTTACACACAGAACCGATGCTTCCTCAACAAGCGATTTTCCATCACTCCATACGAGATTTTGAATAATCGCAAGCCCAATGTAAAGTTTTTCCATGTGTTCGGTTGAAGATGCTTTATTTTCAACTCCAGAGAAAACCAAAACAAGTTTGATGTAAAGGCAGATGAAGGGATCTTTCTTGGCTATTCGCTTACTTCAAAAGCATATAGGGTTCTTAATAAACGCTCAAGGAAAATTGAAGAAACCTACTATGTAACCTTTGATGATAATTACATGAGGAAGATTCAAACAAACGAAGGTTCAACAGAAGAAATCTTTCCAGAAACAGGTCAAGTCTCAATTCCCATTTCCAATCTGTTTGAAGAGTACATGCTACTCTTTGATGAACCAGAGAAGGCGATCCACTCAGAAGCGAAAGCAGCAGATAACAAAATCGATACCTTGAAGAAAATCATCGATGAAGCTGCTAAAGACATGGAAAGTGAACCTCAACAACCAACCAAGAAGCAGATTCAAAGCGAACCTACTGCAACAGGTGATCATCCAGCTACCAATGACCCTCCAAGGGAAAGCTCTATACTCCAAGGGGAGGGTTCTTCTACACCAAAAACAACCGACATGCCTTTCCAGGGGGAGAATCCATCCAAAACCCCAACCCATGAAGATCCATTTGAGGGGGAAAGTACTGAACCGAACATGGGATTTGGTTCGCCATCTGAGGGTGAGAGTACTAAACCTAACATGGTATTCGGTTCGCCATCTGAGGGGGAGAATGAAAATGCAAATGACGAAGGCGATTTGTCAGAACTGGAAGAAGAAGTCAATGCTGAGATGGATCCTGCCTATGATCCAAATTACCCTCCTCTCATAAAATGGACAAAGGATCATCCTAAAACTCAAATCATTGGTGAATCATCTGAGGGTGTTCTCACACGATCTCAAATGAAGGCGAAGCAAACTGCTTTATTCTCTCAAGTAGAATTCTGCATGTTTAATTCGTTTGTCTCTAAAGTTAAACCGAAGACGATACATTCTGCTCTTGATCACTCTGATTGGGTGCAAGCTATGCAAGACGAACTCCATGAGTTTTAACGAAATCGTGTTTGGAGGCTGATTCCCACACCAAAGGATGCATCTGTAGTCGGTTTAAAATGGGTTTTTAGAAATAAGCTAGATAAAGAGGGTAACGTCATTCGCAACAAAGCGAGGCTGGTGGTGAAAGGTTATTGCCAGGAAGAAGGAATAGACTATGAAGAGACCTTCGCTCCAGTATCAAGGTTGGAATCATTGAGAATCTTTTTGGCATATGCTGCACATAAAAACTTCGAAGTTTTCCAAATGGATGTAAAATGTGCTTTCTTGAATGGAGAACTAGAAGAAACGGTATACGTTGAGCAACCACCCGGATTTGTGAACGAAAAGTATCCTGATCATTGCTACACACTGGATAAAGCAGTCTATGGATTGAAGCAAGCCCCGAGAGCCTGGTATGAAACTCTAACACGCTTTCTCAAAATGTCAAAATTCAAACAAGGTTCGGTCGACCCAAACTTCTTTCGCAAGAAAGAAGGCGAACACTTAATGATAGTTCAAATTTACGTCGATGACATCATCTTCGGCTCCACGAATCCTAGCTTAACAGCTGAATTCAGGAAGTTGATGGAGACTAAATTTGAAATGAATGCAATGGGTCCGATTAACTTTTTCCTTGGACTGAATATAAGACACGAAGACTCTGTTGGCAAAGTTCGGCATGATAGGAGATTCAAAAGTAAAGGTTCCAATGGCATTTGGCACAAAGCTGACTCCATCTCTTGAGAAACCGGCTGTTGATGTGACTCTCTATCGTTAAATGATAGGATTTCTAATGTATCTAACAGCTAGTAGACCAGACATAATGTTTTTTGTCTGCTATTGTGCTAGGTTTCAAGCAAATCCAAGAGAACCTCATATGGTTGCAGTGAAAAATATCTTCCGGTATTTGAAGCGAACCTCGTCTCTCAGTGCTTGGTATCCTGCAAAATCCGGCTTCTTTGTTCAGGCTTTCTCTGACGCTGATCTTGGTGGATGTGGATTGGACCGAAAGAGCACAATAGGCGGATGCCAGTTCCTTGATGGCAAACTTGTCAGCTGGCAGTCAAAGAAACAAACTTGTGTGTCTCTTTCCACTGCCGAAACTAAGTACATCGATGCAGCATCCTGTACATCACAGGTCATATGGATACAAAGCCAACTTAGAGATTATGGCTTACGTATGAAAAAGATCCCTCTCTACTGTGACTTTGAAAGTGCGATTCGAATATGTCACAATCCAGTGCAACATTCCAAGACTAAGCATATTGCACTGAGATACCACTTCATCAAGGACCACGTTGAAGAAGGTAATGTTGAAGTTCACTTCGTTCGGTCCTCAGATCAACTGGCTGACATCTTCACTAAGGCCTTACCAGAAGCAAGCTTTAACAAGATACTCCAAGGCTTGGGAATGATGGAAGTTGAGTCAGTACCGAAACCCCTTACTTCTCACTAAAATTGAACAAGCGAAATAGAGCGAACGCTCGGTCTATTTCGGCTCTAGAAATTTTCAGGAACTGAAATGAACCGAACGCTCGGTCTATTTCGGCTCTAGAAATTTTCAGGAACCGAAATGAACCGAACGCTCGGTCTATTTCGGCTCTAGAAGTTTTCGGGAACCGAAATGAACCGAATGCTCAGTCTATTTCGGCTCTAGAAATTTTCAGGAACCGAAATGAATCGAACGCTCGGTCTATTTCGGCTCTAGAATTTTCAGGAATCGAAATTAACCGAACGCTCAGCTCATTTCGCTTCATCTTTTCTAAGGTATGGTTTCGGTTGTATATTTTTGTAAAGCTCTCTTATTCTTTCGCGTGTTTATATTAAGTTTTCTTTTCTCTTTTTATTATTTTTCAGAAATTACAAAAATCCAAAAATATTTTCTTTTCTGTTTTTATTATTTTTCAGAAATTACAAAAATCCAAACATATTTTCTTTTCTGTTTTTATTATTTTTCAGAAATTACAAAAATTCAAAAATATTTTCTTTTCTAATTTTATTATTTTTCAGAAAAATCCAAAAACTATAAAAAAAATTCTATGTATTTTTACGTTTTATCTCTCAATTCTGAAAATTGATGCAAGTTCACAGATGCGAAACACAATGACGTTGGGGCAGGTATAACACTCTTATCTATGTACTAGTTAAGTGTCCCTAGAAGCATGCTGCTGCATGTAGACCGAAGTCTCCATGACTCTAAGTGAAGCCTTAATGATTCGATAAACACCAATCGTTTCTTCCAAATCAGGCTGCTAAAATCACTCAAGTCCCGAGCTACCTTACTCTTTTCATAGTGAGTTAAAAGTTTTCTGCTTTGTCATTCTTATGTAGCAGAGGTACTTTCGGTTCCTTCACCATCTCCTCACATTTCTCCATTAAGTTTCGCTTCATAAAAGTAACCCTTGAGACTCTCAGCAATTACCACTGAGGTTTATGGTTACACAATCTCTGTGTTGATGATCTTAGTTTCGTTTACCACGTGCTAAGTGAAACCCAAAATCCAACACCTTGAATGAATTCACGGTGAACGCTAAAATGTTCAAGCTATAACTTGTACCTCAAGAAATCTCCATTTTTAATTTTTGCGTGATCTTTATGATATTGTCTATCACCAAGACGTTTCTTCCCATAAGATCCAGTTTCAGATTTGTTTTTGAGATTTCTTGTTATTATCCAGTCACTATATATATTCTCCAACCTACTTGTTCAACAGACCACATCGGTCTCACAAGTACTTTATCCAACTTTCGGTCTTATTTTAAGTATCGATGTTCGGTTGAAGATAAACTACCCACTAAAGCCTATAATAGAAAAGATGCCTTTCAATGTTTCTTTACAAACATTTGATCATATTTCATGGGAAACCACACAGACACTTCTCAGTCTCTCTTGACTTTGAAGGAAGAGATTCGTGCCCGGGATCGACAGTTTCGTGTCTAAATAGACATCACTTAAATCCCACAAATGTTTTGCTTTATTTATTTTTCATTCGTACACTCTAACACGAAGATCTTTATGATTTTCCAAACTCTTGTTTGTGGTACTAATGGCACTTTTCCAGATTTGTGCTTTCGGCTCTAACATAAATGGTTGTTCACTTTAATATGGAGCTAAGGTTCTTGAGTATGAAGAGAAATGATGAGTCTCATTTATGGTGGTGTTGCTTTATTTTAATAATAAAAATAAAGTAAAGGTGAGTCGGCATGAATTTGAAACGGTTCAAAATTTGAACAAGAGTTAATGATGAACAGGCGCGTGAAATTTGAAACGACACCTAATATCACGCCTGATGACATCTTCTTCAGAAAACCCAGCTGTCAAATCACGCTTTATCAGGTGTCGATTCAGAATATAATCAAATCATTTCTATGGATTTTTCTCTCTCCTCGCGACGGTATAAAAGGTTTTCTCACACCTCTTGGGTTACTTTACCAAATTTCCACTCTCTCAAGAACAAATCGGTGATTTTCTACTGTTCATCTTCTTCTTCCCACCTGCAACAATGGTTGAATCTTCATCGGTTTACGAACAATCCACTCAGTCCTCTCTTCTGACCATCAAACCCAATCAGAATCTGATCATCGAACTGAACCCCTTTGTCTATGATACGTACATGCTGCATGTGGTAGAATGTCTCAAGTGTTCACCACTAGTGGTTGCCCTCACACAGGTGGAAGCGTTCCAATGTCGATGCTCTCTCACGTCTACTCCACTGCTGTTTACGATAAAGCTAAGGAACGTATCTTCTTCGAGATTGTCAATCAAAAGACGTCGATTTCAAAAGCTAGGTTTTGTTTGCTGCTATGCCTTGTTGTCGCTGATTCCATGATTCACCCAGATTCCATTACAACGACTCAGCTGTTCACGATGTTCTATGATATGGGGTACACAGAGCTTCTCACTACTGTTACCAAGTTCAAGAAATCTTGTCTTCCTCCTCAGTGGAACAGACTCTTTACTCTCCCCACCAAGGGCTTATCGGAGAGGGTTGCAGGTTCAGATGGAACGAGCAGGGCATTCATGACCCTTTTATATGGTTTGTATCACGGGGTTAATATGGATTATGGGTCCCTCATATGGTCTCAACTAGTTCAGAGTATCAGCTCTTCTTCAAGGTATTCTGAAATTTCATGTGCTCGATTTTGGACTATCATCACTCATTTGGCGATGGAAAAGTTCATTGTTCCAACCATGGCGCATTCACTCAAGTCATCGATTGCTGCCTTCCACACGACGAGGATCCTTGTCTCAGATCCCTCCAAGTTTATCTTCATTGGTTCAATTCCGGAGTCAATGTACAGATGTGTTTCCCCTGAAAGCAAGGTTATCAATGAATACAAGAAACTAACCCCTTCCGGGCCACGACAGCTTACTCCAGAGATGCAAAGCTCGTTAGACGCTGCCGACAAACCAGTAAAACGAGGGAAGAAGCCTGATAAAAAAGGGGAAAACGACGGTCAATCCTCCAAAGTTTCTACTCCCAAGAAACGCAAGTCTGAGCAAGCAGCGCTTGCTGCTCCAAAGAAACGAAAGACCAAGATGAAAGCTCACAGACCGAAGTCTCCTTCCCCAACTTCCAGTGACCCTGATTATGTTCCTTCTGACGAACATCCTGAACCCGAGTCAACTGAGGAAGAAGCTACTGAAACCGAAAGTCCACCTAGAGGTAATTCGCCTCCACCCTCACCAACTAATCACAGTAACCGAAACTCACCTCCTCGTTCTCCTCCACGTTCGGTTCCTATTACTATCTGTAACAACCCGGAACTTCTATCTTGTACACTTAGTCAATACAATCAATAATAAACTTGTTTTCTTGATTTTTGGTGCTATTCAAGGGTTCATTTAAGTGTTCTAAGCTTAAATTTGACCAAGATTGAGTTTAGGAATGAGTCAGCACGTCCCACAGTGAGAAAAACGGGCCATACACCCTCTTGTTGGAGTGTACGGCCGTACACATGGGTGTGCGGCCGCACACCCACTCCCTTGGCAGCACACTCACTCTTGGGCAGCACACCCACCCTATATAAAGGGTAGACCCTTTCCTTTCATTCCTTTAACATCTTGGCAGCACACATCACCTTTCTCTCAAGATTCTTCAACCGCAAACCCTCTCAAGGCCTCAAAAACATGAGTTCTCCATCACCTAGCTTAACATACATGAAGGACCCATTGATCTAAGCCCTTAATCATCAAAGTTTCATCATGTTCTTCATCATATGAAGGTGTATGGTCGCACACCTTCATAAGGTGGCCGCACACACCTTAAAGACTCTCCAAGGTGAGAGTTTGGCCTCCATTTTGCTAGTTGGACTTGGTATTGGATTTGAAACACCCAAAAATCGACATTTTGAGCATGAATGAAGAGTTTACGGCCGCACACCCCTATGTACGGCCGCACACTCCCTTGTACGACCGCACACGCCCTCTGTACGGCTGCACACTCCTGTGTGCAACCGCACACATGCTGACCGCACACCCTGGCCGCACACACACTCTTTTGGCCGTACACCTCCCTCGTTTGATCATATAGGGTCCCGACAAGCATTTCCAAGTCTTTAGGGTGGTTTCCCGTCATGTTTAGTCATGAAACACCCAAATTCTAACACACATATGTGTTATCGTATGTTAATAGGAAACACCAGTTGACACTCAGCATCCACACCGATCATACGCTTGAATCCTACGTCAAACAGTGAGTTCATACCCCTACATTTTCCGTGTTTTTAATGTTTTCAGGGGGGAATACAAGCCAAATTCAAAGTATTTTATTAAGTTTTAAACTTATTAATGTAGTCCAACGATTTCCACGTTTAATAACATATTCGAATATTTTATCTCTTTTTGTAATATGTTGAGCATTAGGGAAACTACTATTTTGGAAATCTAACTTCATAGCTTTCAGAAAGGTTTTTACAAAGCAATTTCCGTACAAATTCTAATAAACTATAATGGGTATAGTTTGGGATAACCCTCTAGGCAGTCTCTACCTAATCAGATTTCATAAATGAATATATATAAACTATGGCAAATTTAGTTTATGTTATATATTTTCTCAGGAGTATAAGTACTATTATTCAAGGATAATCAATGTTTTATACTGTTTCTCGCTAGTAAACTAGATTATACATAATTGTGAGGCTCAACTTCAATACTGTACCCTTAGGTGTATAGTGATAAATCCTATCCCTGTATAACCAGAGTCTCCTGGAGGGAGAGCGTGAGATTTGTGAATAGATCTATTCGGGACTGACAATCCCACACCTGAACTGCTAGCTACAGTTAGGCGGGACGCCTGTGGTGAACAAATGTCATTTAGCTTAACGCCTGAAGAACGTTATAAAGGTCTCTCGGTCATATCAAGTATGGTTATCAGACTCACAAAACAAGTATAAACTATTTTTGGTCTACGGACTCAAATCTTCATTTGTTTTATTTTGAGTAATAAAACTACTTATATATACACTAATAGTAATCAGGGATCTCTAGACTGGCATCTCTACCTCTAGTACAGATAACCGTTTTTAGGGAAAATATAGCATTTTCCCAGGATAACACTAGCATTTCTAAAACTGATGGTTTACTTTCTACCGCTAGATACTCTTTTAACACAACTTTTCGTAAGAAAATATAGGATTTTCTTGAGGAACACTTTTCACAAAAACTAAATGCTTATGAACTCACCAGCTTTATGCTGATATTCTTTCAAAACTTCTTGTATTCTCAGGGAATCAGTAGACCGATACCTGCTGGATTTTGAGGAGCCGGAGCAATAAGGGTTATATTTTTATATGATTACATACTTTTGATGTTCTTAAAACAAGGTTTAAACTGATCTAAACACTTTTTCATATTGTATTCAATGTTTGGTTGTGTTTACTATGCTTGCTATACAATTGTTGTGATACTACGCATGACGTCCTCCACCCCGGAACGTTTCCGCCATTCTGGTTTCGGGGTGTGACAGATTGGTATCAGAGCCCTTGTTTATATCGAACTAGTATACCGAACCTTACGTGGTATACAACTATAAACACTAAGGGCCCTAAGTGCTCTACACTAAAAGTATACTTTCGAAAATATAAGTATTTTTATAAAAGTGTACGAGCATGCATACGTAAAAGAATTCGTGTCACCAGTAGAACAAAGCAAAAGTATTTAGATGTTGGAACGCTACGGTTAAACCTGGACAGTTATGTAATCATGTCTATGGTGAATATAGCCTGATCAACTATATTCAGTCGAGACATGACCAACATGTGCTTGGGAGTGACTGTGGTGTTACAGCAGACCTAAAACTTACCAAAATCATCCCACATAAAATACTATAGGAGTATTTTAGCTAGAGCCAAACTCAGTATACAGAATTACTCTAAGTATTGCTACCTCTTCTTCCTTAAGCGATAACTTACTTGCATTAGTAACCTTCCTGTGCTTATCGCTTGGTAAAACTCTTTTATTATCGGGATAGATATATCTTGTTTCCTATATCTTGAGGACTTACCATCCTCTTCTCCCTGATTGTTTCTAGAAAAAGATGCCTCCCCGACCAAGACCTATCAGAAGAAACGACAACACTCCGCCACCACCACCACCCCCTCAGTTCGACCCCGTCATGTTTCAGGCAGCAGTTACAGCCACCGTGACTGCAGCAATGGCACAAGTGAATGCTGGTGGGGCTGGAGGTGGAACCGACCCACAGAGACAAGATGGAAGTCAGGGACATCAAAAGGAGTGTTCCTCCAAGGACTTCATGACTGCAAAACCCAAGTCCTTCGACGGGAATGGAGGTGTCATCGCTCTGACTCGATGGTTCGAGAAGATCGAATTCATCTTTGAAATTTGCGCCTGTTCCGAAACAAACAAGGTGAAGTTCACCGCCTGCACCTTCACCGATAGAGCCTTGACCTGGTGGAATGGTCGAGTCAAAACCCTAACCCTGCCAGTGGCTAATGCCATGGGTTGGGAAAGACTGAAGGAACTCATGCTTGAGGAATACTGCCCGAGGGGCGAGGTGCAAAAGTTGGAGCACGAACTCTGGAACTTAAAGATGAAGGGGTCCGACATCGCTGCCTACACCGCGAGATTCTGTGATCTGGCTCTCCTCTGTCCGGGAAAGGTCACCCCGGAAAGCAAGAAAATCGAGAGGTACATTTGGAGATTGACGCAACCAACCAAGGGGAATGTCTTGGCTGCTAGACCGGCCATGTTTGAGAGCGCCAAGGATCTGGCACAGACTCTGATCGATCATGGGATCGATCTGGATGAGGCATCAGCGGTCGCCGAGCCCCAAAAGGAGAGTGGTGAATTGTAACAACTGTGGAAGGAAGGGACACACAACCCGATACTGCAGAGCACCAGTCCAACCTACCAATCAGGCTCCTGGGGCGGGTGCTGGTCAAGCCTGTTATGGCTGTGGAGAGATTGGACATTTCAAAAGAATTTGCCCCAAGGCAGTAGTAGCTGGCAACACTGGAAGGTTACTAGCTATGGGCCAGGAGGAAGCGGTCACTGATCCTACACTCGTGACGGGTACATTCCTCCTTGACAACTCTTATGCATGCATTCTTTTCGATTCTGGTGCGGAGAGAAGCTTTGTTAGTCATGCATTTAAACATCTAATCAAGTGTAAATCCCAACCTTTAACCGAAACATTTACCGTCGAGATGGCTAACGGAAAGAAGGAGAGCACTAACAATATATTCCTAGGCTGTACTCTTACCCTAGACGGTCATTCCTTTCCCATCAACCTTATGCCGGTATCCATTAAGAGCTTCGATGTCATAATCGGCATGGATTGGTTGTGCCCCAATCATGCCGATATTCTTTGTTACGAGAAAGCTATCCGCCTCAATCTTCCCTCTGGTGAAACCCTTACTATTTACGGTGATAAACTCAGTTCGAATCTTCGTATCATTTCATGCATCCAAGCCCATAAGTATTTGCAAAAAGAGTACCATGCATTCCTAGCTCATGTTGTCGATGAGACGCAAAAAGTTAAAGACCTCGAGAGCATCCCCGAAGTCTGCAATTTTCCTGATGTCTTCCCTGAAGACCTCCCAGGAATTCCTCCCGAGCGTCAAGTCGAGTTTCGTATCAACTTGATCCCTGGAGCTACTCCTGTAAATAAATCTCCTTACCGTCTAGTGCCAGCGGAGATGCAAGAATTATCCAGCCAGCTCAATGAGCTGATCAGCAAAGGATTCATAAGGCTGAGTTCCTCACCTTGGGCAGCTCCGATCTTATTCGTGAAAAAGAAGGATGGATCCTTTCGGATGTGCATTGACTACCGAGAGCTGGACAAGCTTACCATCAAGAACCGTTATCCCCGACCCAGAATCGACGACCTCTTCGATCAAATTCAGGGAGCCAGTTATTTCTCCAAGATAGATCTTACGTCAGGGTACCATCAGTTACGAGTTCACGAGGATGATGTTCCAAAAACGTCATTCCGAACTCGCTACAGACACTATGAGTTTGTAGTAATGCCCTTCGGTCTAACCAACGTGCCGACAGTATTCATGGATCTGATGAATCGAGTGTGCCGCCCTTTCCTAGACAAGTTCGTGATCGTGTTCATCGACGATATACTTGTCTATTCTCGGAGTGAGGACGATCATAAACAGCACTTGAGACAGGTGCTGGAAAGATTAAGGGCGGAGAAGCTATATGCAAAATTCTCAAAGTGTGAGTTCTGGATCAGGAAGGTGAATTTCCTTGGTCACGTGGTTAGCAAGGAAGGTATACACATGGACCCTTCCAAAATCAAAGCGATAGAGAATTGGTCTGCACCAAAGACACCCACATAAATCCGGCAATTCCTGGGTCTCGCGGGCTATTATCACAGGTTTATCCAAAATTTCTCCAGAATCGCTAAGCCTTTAACTACCCAGACACAAAAAGGGGTAACCTTTAGTTGGAGAGTCAAGCAAGACACTGCGTTTCAAACATTGAAGCAGGACCTAGGCAACGCACGTATCTTGTCCCTGCCCGAAGGGATGGAAGACTTCGTGGTCTATTGTGATGCGTCCAATCAGGGCGTAGGCTGTGTGCTTATGCAGCGAGGAAAGGTCATCGCCTATGTCTCGAGGCAGTTGAAAACACACGAAGTCAATTACAAAACTCACGATTTAGAGTTGGGAGCAGTGGTCTTTGCGTTAAAGATCTGGAGACATTATCTCTACGGAACCAAATGCACTATCTTCACTGACCATAAAAGCCTGCAGCATATTTTCGACCAGAAGGAACTGAACATGAGACAACGGCGATGGGTTGAGCTACTCAGCGATTACGAGTGCGAAATCCGCTACCATCCCGACAAGGCCAATGTGGTGGCAGATGCCCTCAGCCGGAAGGAGTACTTAGGTCATAGAGTGAAGGCACTGACCATGACTATACATTCCCATTTATCCGTGCAAATCAAGGAGGCTCAGTTGGAAGCATTGAAACCAGAGAACATGTCGGGTGAATCCTTGAGAGGAATGGAAAAGAACCTAGAGATCAAGGGGGACGGAGTCTATCATTTCATAGACCGGATCTGGGCCCCAATGTTCGGTGGTTACAGAGAGGTCGTGATGAACGAAACTCACAATACTAGATACTCCGTTCATCCAGGTTCAGACAAGATGTACCTCGATCTCAAGAAACTATATTGGTGGCCGAACATGAAAGCAGAGATCGCTACCTTCGTGGGCAAGTGCCTGACTTGCGCCAAGGTGAAGGTCGAATATCAGAAGCCCTCAGGTCTACTCCACCAGTCGGAGATACCTGAGTGGAAGTGGGAGAGAATTACTATGGACTTTATCACCAAATTACCCAGGTCTCCGAGTGGGCACGACGCTATTTGGGTAATTGTCGACCGGGTGACTAAATCCGCCCACTTCCTGCCGATCAAGGAAAACTTCAAGATAGAGAGACTCACACGGATCTACATTCAAGAAATAGTTTGCCTTCATGGGGTTCCTGTATCCAATATCTCCGACCGAGATAGCAGGTTTACCTCGAGATTCTGGCAATCACTACAAAAGGCTCTTGGAACTAAATTAGATATGAGCACGGCTTATCATCCGCAGACTGATGGACAGAGTGAGAGAACAATTCAGACATTGGAAGATATGTTGAGAGCCTGCGTCATCGACTTCGGCATGTCATGGGACACTCATCTTCCTTTGGTCGAATTTTCCTACAACAACAACTACCATACCAGCATCAAGGCTGCGCCGTTCGAAGCCCTCTATGGCCGCAAGTACAGATCCCCTCTGTGCTGGGCTGAAGTGGGTGACACATAGCTAGTCAAGGGTCAAGTCCCCGACAGCACTCTCACTGGTCCTGAAATTATCTGAGAGACGACTGAAAAGATTATGCAAATCCGAGAACGACTGAAAGCCTCACGAGATAGACAAAAGAGCTACGCCGATAAGATACGAAAACCCTTGGAATTCCAGGTCGGTGACCGAGTCCTTCTGAAGGTCTCGCCCTGGAAAGGCATGATACGTTTCGGAAAATGTGGAAAGTTAAACCCAAGGTACATTGGACCATTTGAGATCCTTGCGTAGCATACAAACTCCAGTTACCACGAGAGCTCAGCAACATCCATCCCGTCTTCCACGTGTCGAACCTAAAGAAGTGTCTGTCCGATGAGACACTTGTGATCCCTCTCGACCAGATCGAATTGGACGAGGGTCTACACTTTGTGGAAGAACCTGTTGAAATCATGGACCTAGAAGTCAAGCGTACGAAGCAGAGCCGCATCCTGATAGTGAAGGTTCGCTGGAATGCCAAGCGAGGTCCTGAATTCACTTGGTAGCGCGAGGATTCAATAAAGCAGAAGTACCCTCACCTCTTTCCAAGTTCATGATTGGTACTCTATTCTTGAATTTCGGGACGAAATTCCCTATAACGGGGGGATGATGTAACAACCCGAAACTTCTATCTTGTACACTTAGTCAATACAATCAATAATTAACTTGTTTTCTTGATTTATGGTGCTATTCAAGGGTTCATTTAAGTGTTCTAAGCTTAAATTTGACGAAGTTTGAGTTTAGGAATGAGTCAGCACGTCCCATAGTGAGAAAAACGGGCCATACACCCTCTTGGAGGAGTGTACGGCCGTACACATGGGTGTGCGTCCGCACACCCACTCCCTTGGCAGCACACTCACTCTTGGGCAGCACACATCACCTTTCTCTCAAGATTCTTCAACCGCAAACCCTCTCAAGGCCTCAGAAACATGAGTTCTCCATCACCTAGCTTAACATACATGAAGGACCCATTGATCTAAGCCCTTAATCATCAAAGTTTCATCATGTTCTTCATCACATGAAGGTGTACGGACGCACACCTTCATAAGGTGGATGCACACACCTTAAAGACTCTCCAAAGTGAGAGTTTGGCCTCCATTTTGCTAGTTGGACTTGGTATTGGATTTGAAACACCCGAAAATCGACATTTTGAGCATGAATGAAGAGTGTACGGCCGCACACCCCTATGTACGGCCGCACACTCCCTTGTACGACCGCACACGCCCTCTGTACGGCCGCACACTCCTGTGTGCAACCGCACACACATGCTGACCGCACACCCTGCCGCACACACACTCTTTTGGCCGTACACCTCCCTCGTTTGATCATATAGGGTCCCGACAAGCATTTCCAAGTCTTTAGGGTGGTTTACCGTCATGTTTAGTCATGAAACACCCAAATTCTAACACACATATGTGTTACCGTATGTTAATAGGATCCACTTGCGCACGAAACACCAGTTGACACTCAACATCCACACCGATCATACGCTCGAATCCTACGTCAAACAGTGAGTTCATACCCCTACATTTTCCGTGTTTTTAATGTTTTCAGGGGGGAATACAAGCCAAATTCAAAGTATTTTATTAAGTTTTAAACTTATTAATGCAGTCCAACGATTTCCACGTTTAATAACATATTCGGATATTTTATCTCTTTTTGTAATATGTTGAGCATAAGGGAAACTACTATTTTGGAAATCAAACTTCATAGCTTTCAGAAAGGTTTTTACAAAGCAATTTCCGTACAAATTCTAATAAACTATAATGGGTATAGTTTGGGATAACCCTCTAGGCAGTCTCTACCTAATCAGATTTCATAAATGAATATATATAAACTATGGCAGATTTAGTTTATGTTATATATTTTCTCAGGAGTATAAAGTAATATTATTCAAGGATAATCAATGTTTTTATACTGTTTCTCGCTAGTAAACTAGATTATACATAATTGTGAGGCTCAACTTCAATACTGTACCCTTAGGTGTATAGTGATAAATCCTATCCCTGTATGACCAGAGTCTCCTGGAGGGAGAGCGTGAGATTTGTGAATAGATCTATTCGGGACTGACAATCCCACACCTGAACTGCTAGCTACAGTTAGGCGGGCACACCTGTGGTGAACAAATGTCATTTAGCTTAACGCCTGAAGAACGTTATAAAGGTCTCTCGGTCATATCAAGTATGGTTATACGACTCACAAAACAAGTATAAACGGTTTTTGGTCTACGGACTCAAATCTTCATTTGTTTTATTTTGAGTAATAAAACTACTTATATATACACTAATAGTAATCAGGGATCTCTAGACTGGAATCTCTACCTCTAGTACAGATAACCGTTTTTAGGGAAAATATAGTTTTTTCCCCGGATAACACTAGCATTTCTAAAACTGATGGTTTACTTTCTACCGCTAGATCCTCTTTTAACACTACTTTTCGTAAGAAAATATAAGATTTTCTTGAGGAACACTTTTCAAAAAGGATTTCGAAGAAACATTTTTCCACAAAAACTAAATGCTTATGAACTCACCAGCTTTATGCTGATATTCTTTCAAAACTGCTTGTATTCTCAGCGAATCAGTAGACAGGTACCTGTTGGATTTTGAGGAGTCGGAGCAATAAGAGTTATATTTTTATATGATTACATACTTTTGATGTTCTTAAAACAAGTTTTAAACTGATGTAAACACGTTTTCATATTGTATTCAATGTTTGGTTGTGTTTACTATGCTTGCTATACAATTGTTATGATACTACGCATGACGTCCTCCACCCCGGAAAGTTTCCGCCATTCTGGTTTCGGGGTGTGACACTATCGCTCCCAGTCCTCCACCTATCTCATCTACCACTGCTACCTCAATCCCAATTCCAACCCCACTGTTCACTACAGTTACTACCACTACCACTACTCCAACCAAACCTAATGTTCGTGTCAACGTATCTGATACGGGGCCATCTACTTTCTGTTCTGATCCTCCTGTTACATCAGCACCTTTATCCCCACCTCCATCTCATGAATCTGAAACTGTTCTTGGTAGGGAAGACATGGAATTTGACTCTGTGTACTTCAGTCCTTATCGATTACAGAGTGATGACGATGATGACGCTCCTGTGACCAAAAAGCATCTCAAGGCCATGAATGACAAACTTGATCAACTACTCTCTTCCTCTTCTGCCAGTGCATATTCGGAAGCAACACTCATGGCTCTGTTCGCATCCGTTGTTAAAGAACATGACACTTCCATCTCCAGTGTTGTTAAAGCCATTGAAGCCTCAACCTCCACCTGTCAGAAAGCTTCACTTGCAGTTGAATCCTCCACAAAGGATTGCAAGCAGGCGACCGCAAATGTCGAAAAACTAGTTTCGGATGCACACATATATCTTAATTCTCTTCAAGCTGCCGCCCAGAAGAATGCTCAAACAGTGAACGCTTCGGTTGATAATCTTACGCGTTCACTGGAGGCCGAAAAGAAACATTTTGAGGAAACTCGATAAGCAATTCAGGCTGCTAACATTGAGCTTCACACTTCTGTTGATGCTCGTCTCACTCAACTAGAAGCTGAGCTTGCTGTGGAAAACAAGATTATGGATGAGCTGGATAAGCGCACTTCTCAACTTAAAATTCAGAATCTCAAGCTCAAGACTGCAAACTAGGAGACTAAAGACTTAAAAACTGAGCGTGAAATAATTCGAAGTTCGGTTGGTGATGTACACTCCATTCTCCTACACCTCCTGGAAGCCAATGACTCCATTCTTACCATCTCAATTCGACGTCACTTGGCTGAGAAGTTGATGTTGGATTAGTGTCTAAGTCCATAACTATTTTAGTATGTACTTGACCCGATGGTGCATGGTCCTTTTGGGTTGCCTTCACCATAACAACTTGACAGGGTGATTTATGAAGAGAGAAGATATATTATTATATTAATATATTATGAGAATAATATATTAAAGAAATAAGAATATTATTTGATTAATATTAGTCATAAATTAATTAGGAATTAATTTGGTGACTAAGAGAGGTTAATTGAATAAAGGGGCTTAAACTGTCAAATGTGTGATAGTTGAGTTTTTGGGCTATGAATCCCTATGGGATAAGGGTGGCCGAAATTAAGGAGTATGGGCTCCTTGAATTCGTCCAAGCCTCCATATCGAAGGATCCTTGGATTGCTTAGGGCCTAAGTTATTCAATTAGGGTTAAGGATGTAACCCTAGTAGCTCATAGTATAAATAGACCCCATAGGGGAGGGAAATCAGCCACCTTGTTGCATTAGGAACCCTAGAGCCGATTTCTACACCTCTCCTCTCTCTCCAAATCAACCTCTTGCTAGTTGGTGTTTGTAAGCCATTAGAGGAGTGACAATTGTGACTCTAAGCTCCAAGAACAAGAAGATTCAAGCAAACAACTTAAGGTATTCATCTAGATCTGATTTCATGTGTTATGTTTCAGTTGTATTCTCTAGATCTAGGATTGTAAGCCTTGGATACATTGCATGTTCAATTAGAGAAACCTAGATCCAAGCATTAGGGTGTGCATGTGCACATAGGAAAGTTCTTATGGCTCAAACCCATCAGTGGTATCAGAGATTAGATTGATTTCTATTGAATTGATGCATTGTTTGATTGTTCTTGCCATGAAAAATCGTTTTTTTGTGCCCCTGACCGACAGACTCGGCGAGTCCCATTGTGGACTCGGCGAGTTCATGCTACTCGGCGAGTCCATGATGGTACTCGGCGAGTCCAAGCGACTGTCAGAGTGATTTTCGGGATTTCTTGTTGTTTTGCTTGTGGATACTTGCCTTAATCGTTTTGGGTCAATAAAATCCGAATTTTATCATATATTTGACTATATCCTTGACAAAACAAAAGATAATTACCATTTAGTTAAATAATAATTTCCTTATGTGATAATAATTGGCTATTTGAATTAATTGGTAGATTGTCTTCCAAGTAATATTGACTAGGTCAAATTTAGATAACCACTAAATTAATTAGTTAATTTATATTATTTGCTATTTGATCCTTTATGTTTTGAAAAAAGTTCAAAACTTGTCCTCAAGTTTTGAAATTTAAGTTTTGTGATTAAAAGTTTAATTTGATATATTTAAATTTCAAACCTTAGAATTTTACAAGTTTTAAAATTCACCCTTATACTTATAATATTATAAGGTTAATAAATATATATATATATATATATATATATATATATATATATATATATATATATATATATATATATATATATATATATATATATATATATAACTTAAATGGTAGTCTTACCGTTAGTAGGCCTCATTCACGAAGCCGATCTATAAGGGGGATATAAGGTTATGGCCTATAAAATGGCCGTTTAATGGGTGTCCATTCTCACCCACCGCTTCCTTGATTGGTGGAGGGTCGTTAACCGAACGGGTAGGATAGGGCAAACCTTTCCTCATTAAAAGTATAATGAATCTATATAAAGTAACTAAATGCTTTTACAAAATTCCCAATCTTAGTTACTTTAGGCAAAAGTGAATTTGATGCAATTCAATGAAATTACACTTTGTACCCTTGCGAAGACATTAGTGGAGCGTGTGTGGTTAACTGACACACTAATTGGTCCTAAGCAAAGGTGGAAAAGGGTGACTCAATGTTTGTCATAGTTCGGTGGAGCGTGTGTGGTTAACCGACACATCCAATAGGTGACTGTAACATTGGGGGCACCATGTAAGTTTGCATGGTTATTCACACCCTGTTTTGTGATCCTTGGCATCCCAGTCACAAATCGAGGGGCGTATCTAGATTTAAACATCCCATTGAAAAGTTCAATAAATCTCAAAGGATCTAGGAGTTTTTCAATACATTTAAAACCTAATCTCTTTTTCGTTTTTCGTGGTGGAAAATTAGTGAATCGTCATTCACTTACCTTCAAATGTTCTGCAATTTGGGTTACGGCATCCCTCTCCCCAGTTGTAGAGTATTGTGTTGGGTCCTAGCCTTAATATCTAATTTTGGGTGATTTATTAAGGACTCAATCAACTGACTTGATTTTTCTCCCGTTTTGTAGATGTCTGAATCTAACCGTGGTCTTCCCAAATCCCATGGAAAATGTTTTCCCACTCAAAGTGGAAGTCTTTTACACAATGAAGGTGAAAGATCAATCCTTGCATTGTGGACTAGCTTGGTTTCGCTTCCTCCACCTCCTCTTGTTGTTCTCCCGAACCCACAAGACCGAAAAGTTGAAAGGTTCAAAATCACTCAAGCCCTGTTGGCAATGAAACATAAAGATGGAAAATCCGTGTGTGCTCACGTCCTAGGGATGAAATCACACATCGATAGGTTGATAATGTTGGGTGCGACTTTCCCAAAGGAGTTGGCTGTAGAATGGGTCCTTAAGTCACTCCCTAAATCATATGATAAGTTCATAAGAGAGTATTATATGATGGATATTAACGCGACCCTCATTGACCTAACTTACATGCTAATTGCTGCTGAATCAGAAATGATTTGGCAAAGTAATGGAACATATTTTTCTGGTAACTCAACCAACCATGCTTCCGTGGTCGCTCCAGGAGAAACCACCTGTTTCTGCTGCCAAGAGAAGGGGCGTTGGATACGAAGCTGCCCAGAGAACCTAAAAAATCTAAGAGATGGGAGAGTCAAGAAGTATGGCTCTACCTCAGGTAATATCCACTATCTGACTCCATTAAGTTCCTATTCATTGATTCTTAATACATAATGTGATAAGATTACATTTGAATGTTTTTCAGGATCAGAGAAAAGAGAAGAAGCTTGATGGAAGAGCAAGATGAGTCTGATCACGAAGAAATGGATTACGATCGCATGGATTCGAAGATCAGATTTTGAGCTTAGAAAGTTATGATAGATTTGTTAGGAACATTTGATTACATAGTTTTTCAGTTGATTTTGCATTGTAAGGACGTGTTTTTCAGCTGCTTTATGAATAAAATAAATTTTTGGTTTGACTTATTTATTTATATCCTTGCAATGAAATAGTTGTGGAAAATTGATGTTTGCGTGTTTCTATAATAAATGGATGTGATTCTTAGTTATATTATTTATGGAAATTTTCTTAGTAAGGAAAGATTCCCATCGCCCAAATTTCAATTGGACAGAATCTTGGAATCATATGATTTGAATCATGTGATGTATGGAAATCTTGATACTTAGAAATTTTAAGACTAATTCCTTGACAAAGAGTCAAGTGAAGGATTAGGAGAACGGGTTCACGATGTTGTGCACCAGTTAAGTTCGTCATAAATAAGAATTAGATTATTCGTCATATTTACTAAAGGATTAGTGAATGTGGTTATGCTTAAATGATTAAGCATGATTCTGAACCATTGAAAAGTTTCAATAAATGACAGAACGAATGAGAAGAATCAATTAGGCAGAAAGATAAGAAGTTTCTCCAATCTAAGAAGAAGGGAGAGTACTTCTGTATCAGGTTTTATGATCGTCTTAATTGTAAAGAACCATATTACATTCCATCCTCTAAGGATACCTTAGTGCACTAGTTTGGCTAAAGAAAAGGAATCAAGAATTGCTATAGTGGTTAAGTCGTTAAGATAAATCATACTTCGTTCCAATATCGAATATTAAAATTAAGATTGTGACATTGAGTGACACATCTTAAGTAGGTTTGTAACACTTATCAATTGTGGAATAGAGAAAGTTTTCTTATTCATACACATTTGGAATTTGTAAGTTGTGATGTCTTGAAGAAGACAAAGACCAACTAGAACAAATTAAATTAAGTGTTAGTCTTGATAGAATTTCGCACTAACTCTTGAATATTTGTTTTATCAAGAAATGTTTCTTGACAAGAGAATCATATATGTCAAGAAGTCAGTGGGAGCATAAATGATCTTGAAAAGCTTCAAGATTAAATGAAGAATAAACCTAATCAATGATCACTAGCACACGACTTGATGTTTGTAACCTATCGTGTTGACAAAATTCTTTTCTGTGCCGATCCTGTTGAGTAATTATGCATATGAGTTCTACGAGTTCTCAATAGACCGCATAAGGCAAGCACCTTGTTCGATGAAAGTACATTGACTGACATAGGTGAGCTGCTAGACAACTTGGAAGCAATGGTGGGACCCTTGGTGACATGAAATTAAGAATGAACAAGTTCTGTCCATAAGAGTTTGAATTTGTCACAAACATTATCTTTCAATTATGCTTATGGCAAATTCACATGGAGAGGAACACATACACCATAAAATCTAAGTGTCATAAGGTTTCTCTCCTTCATGAAAATGATTGTGAGGAAACGCTTTCACTAAGAGAGATTTTAAGGAGATAGCGATTATGTAAATTGCATTCTCAAATTCGATTATGATTACGGCATCCCTCTTCATAGTTCGAATTGTGAGATTTGGTAGTTAGTCTGAACATTTGGGACTTAGTAAAATTAGTTCTAAATTAGTTTAGACACACATGTGAGCTCTCTTAGGAAATGTGTGTGATTTTGAGAAGCTTAGATAAAGTCTTATCGAAGCATATCGTATTAGAAACAATGAACTTTGGAAGTCAATAAGTATTGTTTTCTGGAAGTTTAGCTGGTTTCTGAATACGTATCAAAGCTAGTGGGAGCATAAATGTTATGCTAGAATGAATATAATCATCATGTTAGTGGGAGCATGATTATTAGTTAAGTATTGCAAGATTGGCAATATTAATTATAGAAAAACAAAAGTTTCACTTTGCAAAGGTGCAGGGGTAGAAAAGTTGTTTTTGCTATAATTAAGGGAGAGAATGTTATACTTCGTTTCCAATCTAAAAGCTGAGATCGAGAAATTTTGATTGTATTATAGTCAAGGGTATATTTATTATTTGCATTCTCAAAGTTCGATTATGATTACGGTATCCCTCTTCATAATTCAAATTTTGAGAACACGGAAAATAGAAATATTATGACAATATTATAGCAAGAAACTGGTAAAGTATCACGTTTTCGCTGCGGATTGTATCCCATACGCTTCGGGTATAGGATCGATTGCATATGCTGTAATATTCGACCGTTCTAAAAATTTTCCAAATGCCTAGGGCATTTAGAGGGAAAAAGGGAATAGAACCGGATTTGACTAAAATAATTAACCAACTGCCAAGGACAATCTAAGGTTCGCTAAGGATTGGTCACTTGTGGATAGTTGAAAGTATAGTCATGGATGGACCATATTGACATTATTATGAATAGATAAGATTCTATTTATAATGAGTTTTCATATGGAAGATATGGAAATGTTTCCATATTGGGAGTTGGATATCGAGAATCTATGTCTAGATTAGAAGCTTTTATGCCAGAAGGATGTTCAAAGGAATGTACTTTGAATATGAGACTTCATAACTATGGAATTGTCTTGTAACAATCTCCAATAGAGTATTTTGTGATTTTTGTAATTTCATTGACCGATTCTTGGTGACTTTTGTGCCGTGACATTACGAAAGGACTGTTGCATAAAATGTTAGAATCTAACATATTCTAGTAGTGGTGAGAATTTTGTATTCTTACACTAATGGATTAGGAATTGTGAAATGAGTGTGATTGAAAATGTTGTTTAATTATACTATTTCACAAAGTAAGGACCATAGGTAAACATAGTGTGCATGCTAAGAGCATGGGACAATTGTAGTTATAATTCAAGTAAGAAGTTGATTACCCGAAACAACAAATAATGAGTAATCAATATGGTGATTAAGTAAAAGGTGTTTTTATTTATACTCAAAGGTTTGAGGCCATATAGGACTAGTACTATTATTGTGTTTTACTTTCCATGTTTTGACTTCCCGAATAATGAGATTATTCAAACCCTCCACAGTCGCTCATTCTTTGGAAATAGGAATGAAAGAAGACTGTCATGAATCTGACTGTAGATTGTCTAAAGTGTTATAGACATAAGCAAAAGTTTGTTGCAGGGTTCATGAGAGCTGCTATAAGATTAGAGTATTGGAATAAACCCACGCTCACTTGGATCGCTTCATGGATTTTATCACGAGTGATTGGTGGGACGATAATATCTTGTATTCTTGAAACCGAGATGTGTGAGTTGTATCTTGCGAGTCGGTTGCACATTGATAATACGTAAACGCACCAGTAACTTGGTGTTATAAAACGTATTGTTGTGTGTGATTCGGTGAGTGAGTGCAAGCGAGCATTGAGTCAAAGTTTATCCGTTCCTTTTACCCAAAGTGGGATAAAAGCGATACCTGTGGGCCCCTCGATGATTTAGTGATGACACCCTAAGCGCTTGGCCAAGCCGGGACTAAGTTGATGTGTTCAATTGTAGTCTCTTGTCAGTCGTCATAAATCAGAAGTCGGGAAACAATACATGAATAGAGAGTATGATTAAAATCCATGTCTCAGTTCATATGATATCTAGAATAGAGGAATATATGATCCCTTATCTAAAGGACGCGTTACTGATAAGATTAGAGTTTGACAGCGGTTTTTGAAAGCTAGGATTACAGATCAGGATCTGAAGTCATACGCATAATAGTTATTAGACTTATCCAAGTGGGAGACTGTTGGATTAGTGTCTAAGTCCATAACTATTTTAGTATGTACTTGACCCGATGGTGCATGGTCCTTTTGGGTTGCCTTCACCATAGCAACTTGACAGGGTGATTTGTGAAGAGAGAAGAGATATTATTATATTAATATACTATGAGAATAATATATTAAAGGAATAATAATATTATTTGATTAATATTAGTCATAAATTAATTAGGAATTAATTTGGTGACTAAGAGAGGTTAAATGAAAAAAGGGGCTTAAACTGTCAAATGTGTGATAGTTGAGTTTTTGGGCTATGAATCCTTACAGGATATAGGGTGGCCGAAATTAAGGAGTATGCGCTCCTTGAATTCGTCCAAGCCTCCATCTAGAAGGATCCTTGGATTGCTTAGGGTCTAAGTTATTCAGTTAGGGTTAAGGATGTAACCCAAGTAGCTCATAGTATAAATAGACCCCATAGGGGAGGGAAATCGGCCACCTTGTTGCATTGGGAACCCTAGAGCCGATTTCTACACCTCTCCTCTCTCTCCAAATCAACCTCTTGCTAGTTGGTCTTTGTAAGCCATTAGAGGAGTGACAATTGTGACTCTAAGCTCCAAGAACAAGAAGATTCAAGCAAACAACTTAAGGTATTCATCTAGATCTGATTTCATGTGTTATGTTTCAGTTGTATTCTCTAGATCTAGGATTGTAAGCCTTGGATACATTGCATGTTCAATTAGAGAAACCTAGATCCAAGCATTAGGGTTTGCATGTGCACATAGGAAAGTTGTTATGGCTCAAACCCATCAGTTGAGATCTGCTCTAGATGTTTTGAGCAGAATTGAGGGTGTTCCGGAGTCTGTTGTCCCTCCAAAACAAGGGGGAGATAATGTTACTCAGGGCAAGGAACAACCTCATCCACCTCCAAAATCGAAAGTCACTACTGAACCGAAGGCTAATGAAGCTTCGGGCAGTATGAAGGACAAGCGAAAGAAGAAAATTGGTGATGATGATGTGCATGAAAATGATGATGATACTGATACAGAAGGAAACGCTTCTAAAGCTGAAAGTCTGAAAGTCAAGCCTAGTGATCAAGAGATTGAGGCGAAGATTCGAAAAGAGAAGGAACTTCTTGATAAGGAGAGGAAAGCAAACGAGATGCTAGAACAAAGGAAGTCTATGTTTCCTAAATGGACTATGGATTCGCTTCAGAGAGAGGTAATCGATGCACCGAGCACTCATTGGATCGAACCTGTTCTTTCTTTCGGGCTTGAGAACTCCAAGGACTCACAGTTTGACATGCCAATCACCCGAAAGGCATTCATTTTTCACTGTTTTGAGTCAACAACTGGCATTCCTTCCCCAGACCCGAAGGCTGATCGGGATCTGCTTGAGTATTATCTTGAGTTTGCTCAGCCGCAATACCTGACCTGGAGTAATCAGAAAATCACAACGGTCAAGGTGTTGAAACCCACTTCTGCAGGGAAATTTATCAACATCAAATTCAAAGTGACCCGAGGCTCTGATAGCTCGGTTCATATGATTTCCCTAGCTGATCTGTCGAACCTGAATCCTCATGATTGGATACTCCTAAACAACATTTTGCTGACCAATCAAAAGGAGTATCAGCCTATTATCAATCACATCAAGCGAATGCTCGTGTGCTATATTCATGAAGTCACAAAGATGGATTAGGAAATCGCTTCGGCCATACATAAGAAGACCACTATGAAGCCGATAGGGAGGGCAAGCGATGTCAACAGGATGATTAAGGGAAAAATTAACCCCAAGTTTCATACTGTTATGTTCGTTAGGGGCGAAGGTCAAAAATGCATGTTCGCTCTTATTGACAAACACCTATTCTTCACCGCCTGCTTGGAGAATATTTTGGAGATTATACATGGGCGTAATCAGAACAGCGAAGTCGATAAGAAGATGTTTACTGATATGCTTCAGTGGTATATTTTGTTTCGACAAACTCTTCTTGCCATCATCCCCAGGCTGTTCAAGATTGTGAGGAAGACTAAAGTTACTCAACCGAAGTAATCTCTCGCCTCTATTGACGCAAAGGGGGAACTTGTTGGGCTTAAGTGTTACGTCTTTGGGCTCGTTTAATAGTCCATTTTGTTTACCCGGTTTGGGCCTATCCAACCGTGCATTCTCATTAGGGTTAGATTATATATAATGCATGCATGTATAGCTTTAAGGTTATCGTTCTAATTAATAGCTTTTGCATTGTAACCCTAACACACCTCTACACTCGAAGTTCTTCATCGAGCTCTTCTGAGGTGTGAGATATTAATCATTCGACACCATTTGATCCATCCTTGTGTTCTTTGATTGCTTCATTCTTGTTTATCTGTTTTGAATCTATCGATCTAATAGCTCAATAATCTCATCAGATTCCAAACGAACTTGACGCTGACTTGCCGTACACGGGATTTTAAAGACCAAATCGACGAGTTGGGTCAAAAAACTCGTCGAGTTGGCTCTGTTTTTAGAATCTATATATAGGATCGCTTTCATTCGAAACTCTAACTAATTATGGAAGTTTTGGACGATTTTTGGAGGCCAGAAGGGTTCTTAGAGCTGTGGTTTTTGAGAATTCAACCTAGAAGTCAATTTTGAAGCGATCAAAGGCAAACAAACATTACTTTTATCTTAATCTTTTGTGTGAACCATGTTTGAATCATTATATTTCGTTTTTAGTTTGTTATTTGATGTAGATATGAGCTAAAAACTCTTTACTTCTGTTTAGACTAGATAAACTTATAAATATGGTTTGATTTTATGGCTTGGATTAATTTGATTTGGTGAATTGTCTTGTTAAGCTTGTTAAAGACCCTTATGTGTTGACAATAAATATTTTCTATTAATAATCAAGTTTATTAAGTTGCATGAACATCTTCTTAATTGATTGGATCATATGGTTTTTGTGAAAACAATATTGTATGCCTAGTATTAGTCAATATGAACCTAGGATTAACAAGAAAATAAGTAAGTTAATGTGTAAGCATGTGTGATGAACAACCATACATGAGTTGATTGATTTGATAAATTTAGTTAACTAATATTACAAGTCTTACTTGATCCGAACTGAACACTAGGAAACTTGTTAGTTTAATCAACTGATCACTGTTTGAATTAACTTGTTTGAAAGGATTAGTAATAGTAAACATGAACCTAAGCACATTAGAAATTGGTAGCCAATGACATATTAATCCATTGCACTTGCTACGAAAACAACCATAGAAACAAGTGAATCGAATCTAAACGGAAGTGTATTTAAATTGATTGAATCTAGTTGTCTTTTGTTTCTCCTTAGTTGTTAATTGTCTTTTGTTTAAGTGTTTAAGTAGTTGCTTAAGTTTCTAGTCTTGTAAAACTAGAGAAAAACCCTTTTTTTACTTGTTTTATTTAGATAATATTAGTAATAATCTTAATTGTTTACCGTTCCCTGTGTTCGATACCCTACTTACCTGAACTAAGTTGCTAATTGATAGGTACACTGCCTTTTGTGTGTTTGTTTCTGTGTCTAAGTTACTAGGATTAAACTAGTGCATTCCACACACATCAATAGGTCCCTATGTATCTATTCTTTTTAAAATAATTACTAACTCTTTCCGGTATTGCTATAGTTAGGAGGATTAATCAAGTCCATACTTTATTGTTATACATGGATTTCATCTCATTGATCTTGAATCTAAGTTATTTTTCAGATTCAAGAACTGATATAGCGTTTTTGTAGTTGACGGATTTTCTAGAAACCATCAAGAATAACTCACCAATGATAGATTTCATATTGCTTATGTTAAAGATAATTTATACCATATATGTAAATAGTTTATGCTTATGAATAGCTATTATGCATGTTCAACAATTCCTTGTTGAGACAACTGCCAAGTTTTACAACATCAGACTATGGTTCTTTAGCAGCTTCAAGTTCTATGTGCCTCCCACTTGCTTTGTCATTAGAAACTTGCTTTCTAATAACTCATCTTTCAAATGAATAATAGAATTTATTCTTGGTGGTTTTGAATATAATAATCTAAGCAATGTTTTAGAATATTTTACTAACATGTATTTAGTAGATTTTGGATCTAGAAGTTTTAGTCTAACATCGCCTTTGAATCCACAAAACATTAAGTAAGATGAGCACGGAGCCTTTCCATATTAAATCTTATAAAGTTTTTTTTATCTACTCATTAGTTGTTTTTATATTCAAAGTACAAGTGATAATGATTAAGATATAATCCTAAAGAAATAAAGGAGGATATTTCTACTGATTAGAAGGTAAACCGTATCTAGTAAGCTTTAGATCATCCCCTATTATTACTAAGGCTTCATATGGTTCTATTGGTTAGTATCTCAACTTTATATATTTGAAAACTACAACAAAGGTTTCACAATTACGTTTTCATGTGATAAATATAATTACAAAGGTTTCACTTTAGTCCCAATTTTTTTGAACATTAAAGTCCCAATTATTTAATTTTCGCTCAAATTAACAAAATAGTCCTTTCTTTTCTTTTAACAGGAAATGACATATTATCGTGTAAAATTAAATAATCAGGACTTTTCTATTCAAAAAACAAAATTTGGGACTAAAGTGGAAGTTTTTCGAAAATATTGGGATTTTCTGACAATTTCCCTTACAATGACTATAGTTTTAGATAAAGTTTTTTAGGTATCTTGTACAAAATCTAGACATTCATTAGAAAGGAAGTTGTACATTGTAATCTATAGTTCCTTAATAATTATTTTCTCTACAATTAATGAAAACATCAATAAGAATCTTTTATATATATATATATATATATATATATATATATATATATATATATATATATATATATATATATATGTATATATATATATATATATATATATATATACATAAGGAAATAATGTAGTTTATTTGATATATATAAATAATATTCATATATATATATATATATATATATATATATATATATATATATATATCAAATAAACTACATTATTTTCCTTCAAATATCCCTTTCTTGAATTTGGAATTGATAGGTTTTATAGGTTATAATTCAAAGCATGATGCGAAATAACTTAACCCTTAAGTTCACATGCAAACTATTTGGATCTAAGTTTTCTCTATTGGTAGGAATAATCTATGAACATCAAGAACCCTAAAGAGGCCCTACTATTATTGAAATTAACAAGGGATTATAGGTTTACATACCTTTTGATTATTATAGTAAATAATCAAATCGATTCCTTTCTTCAAATGCTTTGGAAGGCAATAAACAAAATATTGATGCCTATAATGGTTTGTACCCAAACCCTAGAAATTAAAACACTTAAGGAGAGAAGAGGAGAGAGGGTGAAATTTTCAACTCTATTCTTTCTGAAAGGACTGGATGAAAAATAGGATCCTAAGGGTCCTATTTATAGCTCACATAAGAAGCCTTGGAAACCCTAATTTGAATATAATACTATTATTTCGAATTAGGTATATGGGATAATTCTTGAACCCTTAAGGCTCTTCCAAAACTGTCCCCTCCTGGGAAGGTTTTGAAATCCCTGTTGTTCAACTTTTAAACAATTACAGCTTAAGTCCCTACACTTTTAATTAATCCAATTAATCCTAAAATTAATTCCAATTAATATTTGATTGATTATTAGTTAAATAATATATTAATCTCATAATATATTAAAATTTTATTTATTGTTATTTATTAATCATATAATAAATTAATAAATCGGTCTTTCTCTCTAAAAGTCATTCTAGTCAATTACTAGTTTGAGGGATACGCAAAAAAGGACTTTGCTTTTTTTTTCAAGTATATACCAATGTAGTTATTGACTTAGACGCCTTAATCCAACAGGAATGTATATATTTCATTTATATAATAAAGATAACAATGTCGTAGATATGTTGATTAATAACAAGTTTAAGTCAAAATTTTTTGCATATAGAACTTGTTTGTTATAAAACATTGGTAATTACTATATAATTCTATTAAGAGATCTAGTTCTATAAAGCAAAATTCTAATCATTACATAATATGAAGGTTATCCTTGTGAAAGACGATTTAAGTAAATAATAATATTTTAATAAATCAATGGAGACATATATATATATATATATATATATATATATATATATATATATATATATATATATATATAGACATACCTAATTTATACATACATTATTCTAAAAACAAATATTGCATTACATTAAAGTCACTTTATGTTCTACACGTACATAATAAATTAAACTCCAAGAGTGTAGTTCCAACTTGATTGTGCTCACCTGGTTACTCTTCTTTCAATATTTGTAAGCATTTAAAAATATTGTATTAACATTAAGTACGATGTACTTAACTATTAAATGAAAAGTATAGGTTCTATCTAGTATATACCTAAAGTACTAGTCTCTCAATATTATCTTCACAGATAAAAGGGATAATTCATCTTCCAGTGTCAAGTTTCTTTTGCAGAAAAACCATAATCCATCTCTATAGGCGTTCTTGGATTTCTTGGGCCTAAATGTGTCCTTTCCATGAACAAATGAACTCTTAGAGAACACATGGTGTCATACCCTGCTAAAGCAGAAACACGAGGTACGACAATATAAATGGTTCTCGTAGCATATGGTAAAAGACAACACCAACAATAGGATTAAAATCATTACAATTAAGAATAATTTTGAACAAATTTTAAAGAAGTTAATGTGCATTCAAAAACAAAAATTACACATATGTAATGCTTCTACAAGTGATGTGTCGCTAGGTACCACTTACTAGATGATTCCTGAAAAAGCATGAAAAATTAGAGGTCAACAACTGAAATAGCTGGCGAGTTCACAGGTTTTCAACATAAAAGATTTTTAAGTCAAAAATCTGATTATTGATTAAAGTTTCCAAAAATAAAAGTTTGTTGCTAAAACGAGTATATAAGAATGTATGCACATAATGTTCAAACAATGAGTTCACAACCAAACCGAACGACCGAAAGATGCCCTATCGAGATCTATGTTTATCGCTAACTTATATAGAATATGGTAATATGCACTCCATGAAAAGGGTGAGTGAGGAGTTGTCAACTCCTAATAGTGCTATCCATAATGACCCTCATCTCAAGAAGTTAATGAGTTGTGAAATGGTCAAGGGACTTGATGCGATAAGATCTCATGTATCAACATTAGCATACACATACAAAGGAATACAACATACAAATTTGATACAATTTAAAATAAGTACAACGAACATAAATGAATAATGACATGCTTTTTGACCCCTATACTTAAAAACCGTAAAAAGTGGCTACGAGTACTCACAATGATGAGTATACGCAATCTACATTTGATCCACCGAAAATGTACAATTGATCTATTGACGAAAATCTGAATGTCCAATCCTACATTGATCCTTCGAAACGTAATGATTCTAGTAAGCTTTGTGCATAGATCACGAATTCAAGTAATACTTGGATACCAAATGTTATAAAATGCCTTAATTGTCATATTTGTTTTTTGAAAATTTAACCATACTTTATATAGTCTACATATTTAGGATCAATAGATTTTATACATATTAGAATATTTTCAATATCATTTCTCTTAAAAATTGGCTCATAATATATACAAAATGGTTTTATAATATTCTTTGATATTAGTGGCGACTTAGGATTCTCATTAGTGGCTCGTTAGCTGCTAACGATGTGTCTAGAATCAATATCTATTGAGAGATCTTCGACCTAAGTGCTAGGTGGGTTGTTCCTACAGCGGCTAGTGATATAACCTAACTAGTTAGTCTAGCATTTGATATGGGACAAAAATATTTCTAAATAAAGATATTGTGATAAAAGTGTACTTAATTTCTAAATGTACAAAGATGGAGGCCTATAATATGTAATTCCTATACACGCACTGAAAAAATTTTCTTTTCAAAAGTTTAAGTTGAAAATCGTTTTAAACAATATCTCCTTGAAAATGGTTTTAAACATAATTCTACTATAACCATTTCCAGTCTCGTAATAACTTTTCTTAATTAAGCATAGGTAATCAGGCTATACCTAATTTAGGTCCAATAATTTCATACTCGACTTAGTAATACCCGCAATATGTTCAATATTTTGAAAGTTGTATTTGAAATTTTTTTACTATAGTTTCGGTTCTCCAAAATAAAATCGGTATTCTCTATAACCTTCGACTCTGATAATATTTTCTGTCAAACCTTACTAAATGGAAACACAAGGTACGACAATATAAAAGGGACTCACAATATAAGGTAAAAGACAACACCAACGATAATATTAAAAGCATTAAAATTTATAATAATATTTGAATAACTTTTAAAGAAGCTACAATACATTCGAAAATAAGTACACATGTGTCATCCTTCTATAAGTGATGTGTCTATAGGTACCACTTACTAGATGATTCCTGAAAAAGCATGTAAAATGAGAGGTCGGCAATTGAAATAGCTAGTGAGTTCACAGGTTTCAACATAAAATATTTTTTAAGTCAAAAGTCCGATTATTGATGAAATATTCCATAAATAAAAGTTCATTGCTAAAATAAGTATGTAAGAATGTATGTACATAATGTTCAAATAATGAGTTCACAACAAAACCTAACGACCGAAAGATGCCCTATCGAGATCTGTGTTTATCGCACATCATAGTCCATGATCTCCAGAACATCCACGACCTTTGATTTCCAACCAGTAAAGTTGAGTTCATCAAAAGGAGGGATCTTGTTGCAAGCAGACGACTTGGGGTAATAAGAGGTTGACATGATAACTTGAGTGTATCGTAAAGCTGCTCTGATACCAATTTAAGGTTTGTATCGATCGGATACACTTTAAGTATGAATAACAAAGAACGAACTAACTAAGGAAATATTAAACAGAAAAATGAAGAACATGAGTAATCACAAAGATGCTTTCACTAAGAAAGAATGTTCTCACCAAGAGAACAAAGGTCACAAAGACGGTCACAAAGAAGTACATTAGGGTTTCTCCCTAATGTTGGATATATATGATTACAATTATTGAAATCCCACTAATTAAGGGATGTATACCTGTCTAAGTAAAGGTCTGATCCTAATCACAAACATTACGAATCAGATATCTATTATATATATATATATATATATATATATATATATATATATACATATATATACACGTAGAATTTCCTAATATACAAAGATCACAAAGATAATTAGGTTCACGCTGAAGCTGATAAGGTCTTGTGTTGGCGCTGACATTAGTGGTCAGTGTGTAAAGTATTTGACTCATCAGATCATAAGGTGTGACCTTACAATTTGGCATGAAAAAACTGCACTTAGAAATGATCATCAAAGTAGAGAACATGGAGTGTAAGAAAGATGCAAATGCATAGAGAGAGAGATGGATTATATGGTATGAGAGAGTTAGATAAAGGGAAGACCAACTTTTTCTTGGATGGAGAGAGGGAAAAATGATTTTTGTTATTTTTTTATAAAAACAAAATTGGTGTATTTTATAAAGTTTCATGGACAGATTTTTGATTTTTATATAAGTAGATTCCCATTATAAAATTAGTTTATAAATATTGTATTCTAATTTATAACATTGATAAATAAATTAGCTTATAATTTATATGTTATAAACTTAAATTTGTTTATTTCATATAAACGGAATAAGATTTTATAAAATGAGAATATACGATTAGATGAATGTTTGGATTATATTTTTGATTTATAATTTGAATGATGATGTGCGGATAGTATTTTCAACTTGTAATTAAATAATATTATGACTTAATTTATTAGAGTTTGTTATATACTTAAACTAGTTAAGCACTTCATAAGTTCCAACTAAGAAGTTAGGGTATTCAACCTACCATTGAGCTTTAATTACTGAGCTTGATTTTTGCATTAAGTTTTGAGATTGAGCTTTGGAATTTTATAAGATAGTTGGATAATTCACACACCAATGTGAATATTAAATATACTTTCTCTCGTTCCTAATTGTTTCCAAGTTTCTAGAAGGTCATAACTTAGCTTCTAACTACTAAGTCTAAAATGTGTCATGTCTACACAAGCGAATGAGGTTATTCATGTTTAGAAAGAAACTAAAGTTTGACAGTTTGTTACACATGGTGACTCACCTGACGAAACACGTAAAATGCTTCTAATCCTTCCAGTTTCGCCTAGAGGTTAGGAATAAATGTACCCAATATTTTTTCTAAAACGTCTTCAGAATCACAGCAATGCTTCCACCAAGCATTGTGTTAAGCTTTACTACTAATCGAGGTTGTTTAGGAATATGTCCCTTAATGATGTACAATTTACTATCTCTTTCGAGATTCTCCTTTATCGTTCGACGCCATTCAAAGTAATTATATCTATAGAATGTTATATACTCTTGTAGATTTTCAGTATTAAGATGTTGCATAGTAACGAGATAAGATTTTTTTCTCATCTACAAAATTTTAAAAAAATTCATTTAGTATTTTTAATACATAAATATTCAATAAATAATACACTTAAGTTTCCAAAAACATTGCTTATCAAAGTCTAGGATCCCAGTTACAAAACAAATAAATGGTTAAGTGACCTTTATCCTTTAATTTGAATCAACTAGGTAGATATCGAGTATCAATTATATTCTATTATATAATTCATGTATGCCTTAGATCTCTATTGATTAGGTGACCTATATCACAAAAGATTATCGATCAAATTATCTAGTTTGACGAACCTGTGTAATCGGCCTATAACTTGGTTATAGAAATCGAGAATACACCTCGACCGTCAAAAGATAACACTAAGTGTTTAGGTAACATTTATCCATCTAGTGCATACAAGAGATGTGCTAGGATCATTCAAACATGATTGCATACATTTAAGGTTTAACAAGGGGTCTTTGATGTTTTATAAATATAGATTATATATATATATATATATATATATATATATATATATATATATATATATATATATATATATATATATATATTATATCATGGTCATTGCATGCATCCAATAAACCATGGTATACATTTTTATTTAAAATCAAATTTAAACACTTTTATTTAAAATCACATATCAACAATGTTTTTAATAAAATCGAAATTTTATAAATATGATGCGATCAAATTTTAAATTTAGTAACTAGTATTAAGTTTTACCATTTGAGCGCTTAAAAAAATTTGTAAACCTTTTAATAAAACTTCATTTTATAAAATAAGGTTTGATAAGTCTCTGACATCTCAATCTTAAACTTATATAGTTTTAATCGACGAAATTTGTCGTTTTCTATTTTTAGCTAGTTTTAAATAATAAAGATTGTTTTATCTTCAAAACATTTTTAGTATCTTATCTAAATGAAAATTCTGATTATACTTGAAGTACTTGTGATGTTTTTTATGTTGAAAATATTGTTTATCATTTGAAAACTAATTTATCAACCCTAACATAATTATAAGATAAAATAATCAACACAATCACGTATACTAGTCTAAAACAAGTCATGGTCTAGTGACACTTTTGTGAGCCAACAAAAAAGTGTCAAGTCCTTTCATAACGGACAAATGAACCATAAAATCTTCATGTTATTATTTGTGCTCCCACTTGCATTGATAATATCCTTTGTAAGAACTTGTACTAGATTTTATAAAAGTTACAAAAACTTTTACAAAACAAATAAAAAACATGGGCTACCTCAATGATCTTCAAAATGAACATCTGATTCATCTTGTTCAAATTTATATAAAATAAACTACTCTAACACTAATCTATAACATACAAAATAATAAAGATGAAAAGCTAACTATTTATTATTATGTACCATATGAATAAAGGAATATTAGAACCATTTTCAACAAATCATCACAAAAAAAAACACAAAGTGTCCATGTCTTGTTTATGAACTCTAACATACATATAAACATAAAAAAATCTTTTTTTTCTAAGACAACTTTAAATGAATAAACATGCATGTAAACTTTCGTCACATAAACTAACAATTATATTGTTGTTGTAGAAAATGTGTATGAAATCATTCTTAAAAAACAAGTTATCCATATTTTCCACAAACCAAGATTATCCAAATAATCAAAATTTCTAATCAAGCTTGCAAGGTGGCTTTGATACTAATTTTAAGGGTTTTTATTCAAAAAATGGTTTAAAAAAACTCAACATTTAGCAATAGAAGACTTATAATTTTAGAATAACATAAAATAGATAAACCCACCAAGGATCTTCTTGCAATGTTTGGTAAGAAAAACATAAACCAAAAAAGGAATAAGATGATGACAACCTTTGTAGTCCTTTGAATCCTCAAGGGGAGGCTTGAATGATGATGTAGAATGTGGAATAGAACTCTTCCTTAGATGGAAACAGCAACAAGACTTCAACTTGATGAAGATGCTAGTCAAAACTCCTAAGCTTTAAGTTTATATCAAAATAGGACTTAAAGAGAGAAAAAGTGAAAGAAAGTAATCACAATCTAACACATTGAAAGAGAGAATGAGAGTGAGCATGGAGACTTATGGTTGTAGCATACTAGAAATGAAAACATTTTTCAAGTCTCTCAGCCAAATCTATTAACCATAAGATCTTAGGAGTTTAAGACCTATAATGTTAGGGGTGTTGATCGGGTAAATTTTTTGGGTTCGGGTAATTCGGGTTTTTCGTATAACAAAATTACAAGTTACCCGACCCAAATTAAATTCGGGTTTGGGTAATTTCGGTAGTGGGTCGGGTTTGGATAAATCGGGTATTACCCGATTTTTTTTTAAATGACACCTAAAAATAAATTTAATGAAATAACCATGTCACTATCTCCCGTACTTCATTATGATGTACATGCATACCGTTGAGAGGTATGTTCTTTTGATCAAACAAATCAAAAGTCCATCCCTCTTTTTCCCTCTCTAGCTTTCGACAATTACTAGAAGAAAGGAAAGGCCAAACTTTATAAAACATGTAACCTCTTTTATAAGTTATAAACTTTAACTTTTGGCTAAAAGAGAAAAGTCTTTCTAGTCCAAAATAGTGTATATTACTTAATAAATCATACCTTATGATACATTATGTTACTTGCTATTGAAAATTAAGGGTGCGTTTGGTTGTAAAAAACTGTTTTCATTTTCCAAGAAAATGCTTTTAGAAAATAGAGTTTAGTTTTAATTTTTGGTTTTCAATAAGAATTTTAGAAAATGCGTTTGGTTGGAACCGATGGAGTTTTCATTTTCCATATTATAAATTTAGAAAACTTTGGAAAAATGTAAAAATCATTTCTCTAATTTACATATAATTTGGAAAACATAAAATTTTCATTTTCTTGGAAATTATTTGAAAACTGAATCAACCAAACATGTTTTCAAAATTTTCATTTTCATTTGAAAATTTTCATTGAAAACTAGGAAATTTTCCGCAACCAAACGCATTCTAGTATTTCTATAAAATAAATCATTTCCAATCAATTATAAGAGTTTTTGAATAATCATTAAAATCAATTTCTAATAAACAATCAATCGTAAAAAGTTGTTGTTAGTGTGACCCTTTAGGATCATTTGTTATCTTGCAATATAATTTTTTAACGACTCTTGGGCATATGAATCTTTCATTTTGTTGAATTTTAGAAGAATGTTGCTTGCAAGATTGAGTTTTGGAGCTTTGCATCAGAAGATCTCAACTTTTATATACCTTCTTGACCTTAGGTATGATGCAAGTTTCCAACTTTATACTTATAAGTAGATAGATTTAGATTCTAAGTTTTTTTGATCTATTAGATCAAGTTGTGTAGTTGGATGTGATAATAACTTCATCATTCTACCTTGTCCTAGAAGTATTTTGGTCCATTGATCTGGTCTTTCATGGTTTTTAGGTACTTTGTTTGGAGTTAGGATCTCATTTTGGTCATTTTTTACCCGTAATGGTGTGAGACATGCATTGGAGATGCATGTCCAGAAAGAGATGAGTTTTATTAGCCATGTGAGTTCATTAAGGCCTTGTGGAATGTATAACACTTGGACTTGTTAGATTAAGCACTTAACGGAATAATTGGTTCATATGCGGGTCCAAGGTGCAACATAGGTATTGCTGCAGTGCGGTAGCATGGACGCCACTATGATTTGATGGCAGGACTACAACGCTGTCAAGGGGCTTAGTCATGACTCTATGGTCTGTGATGTTTAATCATTGACTTTAACATTGACTTTTTGACATGTTTTTCTTTTGTTTAAACTTTGGTAGAATTGAGTGTTTGTCGAAGGACTAGTTCCATTTTGCCTTTAGGCAGCTTCTGTTAGTTGTTTCTATTGCAAAGATTGTTGTTGAGCTTCTGCTCTTTCATTCAGGTGAGTATTCTCACTGTAATACTTAAATCATATGATGTAATTGAGTTACTGGTAACTTAGGGCTTTTAATAGCATATAGGGTTGCTGATAAACCATAAGGTTGTTGATCACCTATAGTTGTTAGAGTTACTGATAACGTTAGACTGTTGATAGTCCATAGGGTTGAGGATAACCCATAGCTATTTATATATAGCTAGTATAAACTAAGTGATTATAGAAGGAACTATCGTGGTTACCATTTTTACTAAAGGAAGTATATGATTTTCTTAAGGAATGTTTTCATCAAATATAAAAGAACTATTACAGTTAACTCCGTAAGCACCTAGTGAATACACCAGGGTTATATACAATGAGGATCTAACAAACAATGGGATGTGTGACTTCCGCCTCATTTCCTGTTCCTTGTTTGCTTGTGGGCTTAGGGCAGATTCACACAATCGATTGTCTGCTTGATCTGGATTTTATATAACTTGTATTCATTAGGTACTCATAGAAGGAATTGTAGAGTCATTTTTACTTATCATTTTATCACATCATAAAATATAGGATTTTCTGGAGGAACGTGCGAACTTTTCTAAAGAACTTAGAGTATACTTCTCATAACTAAAATACTTATGAACTCACCAACTTAAATGCTGATCTACTCTATCAAAATAACTTGTATTCTCAGGGAACTAGTAGACAGGTACATGCACATGGATTCAGAAGATGGAGCATAGTAGCTTCATGTCTTGTTTTGTTATTTACTTTTGGTGTCAATCTTTTGTGAATCGAATGCATTGTAAACACTTTAATATTTATACAATGGTTGTTTGTTACTTTCATTACTATGATGCATGTGTTGTGATATTGAGCATGACGCCCTCCGCCCCCGAATGTTTCCGCCGTTCCGGTTTAGGGGTGTGACAGATTAGTATCAGAGCATTGTTTATAGTGAGCTAAGTATATCAACCTATAAAAGATATACAACTATAAATACAATGGGGCCGAATTGCTTTGACTAAAAGTATATTTTCAAAATATAATAATATCTTTATAAAAGTATACATACCTGCAGATATATATATATATATATATATATATATATATATATATATATATATATATATATATATATATACATACAAGACAAGTATCACAAGAAAAACAAAGTAGAAGTATTTAAAGGTTGGACAATGTTGTCAAACCTGGACAGTTATGTAATCATGTATGAGATCAATATAGCATGATCAGCTATATTTATTTGAGATACGACCAACATGTGCTTGGGAGTGATGTGGTGTTGTAACAGACTTAAAACTTACCTAACTCTATACACAAAGGATTACTAGGAACAGAACATAAAGTTAAAATACTATAGGATTATTTTATGATACTAAAAGATAACAACAAGTATATAACTTACCAAGTTCATACAATTAAATACTATAGGAGGATTTTAGGCACTATAAATAACTTATGTGAACTTTAAAAGACCCTTACTGGTAGGTCTATAATTTTGGAGTGTATACTCCCAAGGTTTTATACAATTGAGATTTTATAGACTTAGAATTTGTGATCTATGCTCTACTTCTTGTTCTTTGTTTGGTTGTGGTTTTAGATTACGATCACTTATTCGAAGGTCTATTTAATCTTAAATTATATACAACTTGTATACACTACGCAATTATAGGAGGACCCGGTAAGGATCACCCCATAATGTTTCACTTAATCTCATAGATTCTTTAGATACTCCCATTCTCGCATGACAAACCTAGATAAATGTAACCACTCCATCATAGCAGTCAGCAGAGAAGTCAAGGAGGAACAAGAAGAGGTTCATGAGGAGTTTTCCAAGGAGGGGTCAGCCGAAGAAACCAAAGGTCCTATGCGTCACACTAATAAATAATAACATAAAACGACTTAGTGAGCTAGTGAATACACTACTCACACTATGTGTTAGGATTATTTCTTTTTCGTACAGCTGGTAACAGTTATTCAATTCACCAAAATTCATTCGAGGATAGCCACTTCAAATTGATAAAGTTTATTTAATATCGACTTTCGTCATGAATTGTTTCAGAACCTTACAAAATTCAGAACATGATACACTAGGAAACAGGGATAACTTAGTTAAATAACACTCGTACAATACATACTTGTACTCACTACCATGGGCACATCTCAGGAATGTTGTCAGAAACATTCAGAATAGTCCAGCAAAGCGTGAAATTGTTAAGTATATTTAATTTGGTGGAATACAACTAACAATGACCATCATTACTCACGAGATCATTTCTCGCCATGCAACATAATCATGTCTTCACAAGGAGGAAACCAACCAACTGGCAAGGCACCAAATCTGCAGATAGACTCCGCTACTTTTCAGGCTGCGGTCACAGCCACTGTGACAGCCGTCATGACACAACTCAATGCTAATAACGCCAGCGGAAGCAGTGCTGGTTATGCTAATCGCGATAATAATCAAGGGAACCAGCGAGTGTCTGCTGACAAGGACACCGCAGACCACAAACCTAAGAACAAGAAACGAAAGTTATGGGACAAAAAGGGGAAAAATTCGGCTCAAGGTCCTACCAAGAGACGATAGCCAGTGACTATCCCTGCGGTCACTTCAGCAGTCGCAACAGCAGTCACCACATCTGACACTACATCTATAACTACAACCCCCGTCAACCGATATGCTGGAAATCTTCCAAAGTGCAACAAATGCAACTACCACCACAACGGAGCTTGCCGGGAGATGCAGTGCATGAATTGCCGCAGGAAGGGGCACACTGCCCGTTTCTGCAGGGCGCCAGCACGACCAATCTCCCAAGTCCCCAGAGTAGAAGTAAATCAGGTTTGTTATAAATGCGGCGAATCTGGTTATTTCAAGAGGGATTGTCCAACAGAGAGAAATGACGAAGGAGCTCGCTTCTGTAGAACTCCGACTCAACACATCACTTCAACCACCAATGCTAGTATAATTCAAGTATGCCATGCATGTGGTGAAATGGGACATTTCAAGAGAGACTGTCCAACAGAGAGAAATGACGGAGGAGAATGAGGAGTTTAACGACAAGACATAAGGGAGCAACGAGGAACCCCTCTTTTGAGATTTTTGGTATGTTTTCTAAATAAAAATTTCTTTAAGGATTTAATTTATATTTTATATTAAGATTAAAAATTTGGGGAAATTAAAAAGTACTTATAAATTATTTACTCGAACAAGTCACAACACTCATAAGGGAACTAAAGATCCGTTCAGGTGGGCTATGATGGCTTAGTATGTACATCAAGGTTATGCATAATTAAGATTTTGCAAGCTTAGAGTGAGTGATTCTGCCTCATTTCCTGTCCCTTGTCTGGTTGTGGATTTAGGGCAGACTCACTCAGTCGACCGTCTTATTCATCTTAGTTATACACAACTTGTATGTGCCAAGCGATTATAGAGGTACCAAGATGGATCGTGATATAAAGTATCGTCACTAGTTATCAAAGAACTTTCACTGCTAGTACTCGCTTATCGCAATACGATTTGTGGTAGTCGTAATTTCAAGGAGAAAATAGAAAGCACTAGAAATCCTACACATAATACATTGTCAAGCACATTAAGGATACACCATCGTATAACAAACGTTTCTATCAAATCGGTCTAACATTTGTCTCTATAAGGAGTTCTGACGTTGTTATTCGTTATGGATTGGCGTGGTCCTCACCATACCAATTTCATGTGCTCTGAAAACTTTTCACCGTAACCGACCGACTAACGAAACCCTCTTCACTCGTAACGACAACTCGACTCAGACCTCATAATTGTCTCCCTCATATTCCAAACCCCGAAGTACTCATGCGAGGAGTACCTTGCCCTCCGAAACCTTTCCGAAGTATACCCAGCAGACCTTCCCCAAGTACCACTCGTCCAACAGATCAACTTTAAGCACAGAGGCTAAGGACGAAAACGGCCCACCTATCACGATTGAGTGTATACGCAAGGGTGGTATATAATTATGATTATGCAGATTTAGTATGTGTGTTTCTGCCCTATCTCCTGTTCCTTGTTTGGTTGTGGACCTAGGGCAGAGTCGCATATCCAACCGTCTTACTAATCTTATTTATATACGACTTGTATACATGAGGTACTGATAGATGGACCAGGTATGAATCCTATCATGAACTTCAGGGCAAAGTCGCCCAAGTCTACGAGTGGGTATTCTAGCACTCAGTGGAGCACGATCCCAGGAGTCCTGCTAAGAAAGCCAATTTCGGGACGAAATTCCATCTAACGGGGGGATGATGTCACAACCCGAAAATTTCTATCTTGTAAGGTCAAACTTATAGGTTTCTAGACCTAGTATTCGTAAGGGTTGCAAGTTAGGAAGTGAACCACGTAAGAACCGGGAGCCTAGATCAACATTCGAGCCATAAAACCTCATCCAGTAAGGTTCACAGCCGTAAACCATGTTCACGGCCGTGAACCCTCCTTAGGCCATGAAATCTTTGTATATATATGAGTTTGGTTCACTTTTTCTTCACTTATTCTTCTCTTGGCCGCAATCATTCCATTCTCTCTCAAGTATCATCCTCAAGAACACTCTTTTCTTCCCTTAAACGTCCCTTTTCTATTGTATCTTCTTGGAATGCAACAAAGGGCCTTCAAACACTTGCTAAAACACCAAGATCTTCAAGTGTTCTTCACATCTTTGGGTCGTGAACAACTCATAGGGACGTGAACCCTTCTTCAGGGCCGTGAACATTCATGTGTTCTTGGGCCGTGAAACCCCCATAGGGTCGTGAACACCATTTCAACCATCCATCTTTCTTCTAACACTCCTTTGGTAAGTTATTCTTGCATCCTAGGTTGTTTCCCAATCGTCTTTGTAGTTAGATTCACTAATTTCATGCCTATATGTATCATTATATATCATTTAGGACTCGTTTGTGCTTCGAGACTTCATTCGTGGAACTTATCATCCTTATTCCAGTCCTCAATTGAATCACCCACATAAGGTGAGTTCATACCCCTATAATCTACCTTTTTAAATGGTTTTAAATGCTTTTAAGGGGGGGGGGGGGCGGAATACAAGTTGAACACAATAAAACTGTGTTAATATTTACTTATGACAACCATCACTTTAAGGAATTCTTATGTTTTTATAAGTTATTAAATCAATTCAAAAACTCTTTTAAAAGATGTTAGATTGTTGTTTATAAAACCCCATTTTAAAGTACATGCTTAACTGAGTTGCTAATTGAGTATTTTCTACAAATCAAGAATAGTTCAAGCAAAAATACTAGTAAACTATAATTGGTATATTTTAGGGTTTTAGTACATACTATATTCTAGAACAGAGGAACAATACATGATTCACGTACATATACTTTACACTCCCAATAAACTAGGAAAGGAACATATCATTAATTCATTTGTTTAAAACAAAATATGATAACACACTTAGTATATGGTTATATATATATATATATATATATATATATATATATATATATATATATATATATATATATGGGTTACATCTACAAAGTATCGGGTTATATATTGGGTACATCTACAAAGTACCAGGTTATATATGGGGTACATCTACAAAGTACCGGGTTATGTATGGGTTACATCTGCAAAGTACCGGGTTTTATTTAAAAAGGGTACATCTAGAAAGTACCAGACAATAATAAATAAAACATAGCAATATATAAAACTCACAACAATATCGACTAAGGAGTTTAGAGTATGGGATTTCTTAAATTCTAGTCGTCTTCCTAAACAATAGAACTACGCCACATAACTTTCCTAGTAACATGAGCACACAGTTTGAAAGGGGCCTATAATGCTAACTTTATGATTCCTCGGTAGATACATTAGGGTTATATATTAATCGGATCTGACAGGCAGTAGGATGTGTGCTTTCCGCTTCATTTCATGTTCCTTGTTTGGTTGTGGGCTTAGAGCAGATTCATACATTCTACTATCTATTCGATCTTAGTTATATATATATATATATATATATATATATATATACATATATATACATATATATATATATATATATATATATATATATATATATATATATATACATATATATATATATATATATATATATATATATATATATATATATATATATATATATATAGCCCGTATACACCAAGTAATCATAGGGGGTAACATGTATGGGTCAGGTCATAACACCCAAATACTATTGGATTAATGTCTAAGTCCATAACTATATTTGGTATGTGCTTGACCCGACCCGGCATGGTCCATTTGGGTTGCATGACATCGGGACAATTGGATAGACAAGATGAGGAAAAAAAAGGATTGTTAGTATTTAGAAATAGGGAGGGGGGTCCTTAGGAAAAATTTAGACACAAATGCATGCGTTGCAGTCTTGGCATAATAGCTGGGTTCAATTGGGATTGTCTTATGTGATATTAGTATGCTAAAATTCAGTTTTGCTTGGGGGCAAGCAAAGGTTAAGTGTGGGGTATTTTGATATGGGCATATTTAGTCATATAATTTATATATTATCTTAATACTTTATGTTGATTTTATCTCATTTAATGAACAAAAGGTTCTTAATTAGTTTAGAATTTCATTTTTCAGTAACAATGACATGCTCAGATGGAAAAGGAAGCGGATTTAGCAATTGGAAGCTTGGATCTTGGATTTTGAAGAAAGAAGGATGTTGCTGGATAGCTTGACCGCTCGTCAGTGTTTTGGCCATATCACATGAACCGTAACTCTGATTGACGAGATTCAAAATGTTCTGCAATCCAGACACAATTTCGGATGACTTTCGTGTTTTGAGAAAATGTTGATTCTGTTGGGTTTAAGTTTTGCGTCTTTGGGCTCATTTAATAGTCCATTTTGTTTACCCGGTTTGGGCCTGTCCAACCGTGCATTCTCATTAGGGTTAGATTATATATAATGCATGCATGTATAACTTTAAGGTTATCGTTCTCATTAATAGTTTTTGCATTGTAACCCTAACACACCTCTACAGTCGAAGTTCTTCATTGAGCTCTTCTGAGGTGTGAGATATTAATCATTCGACACCATTTGATCCATCCTTTTGTTCTTTGATTGAACTTTACAAGTCTGATTCAAGCAAATTAAAAGAAGAAGTTTTTCATCATGTCTCACGATGATTCCCAAGTCAATCCAATCAACATCTCCAACAGTATAGGATCCACTATGAGGGTTCCCATTCTCTATACTCAAGATTATGAAGTATGGGCGAATCACTTTGAAGACTATGTCGTTAGATATGAAGACAACGTCTATCTTATCTGGGAGGCAATAACATTGGGTCTGTTCGTTAACTCTGGAAAAAATAGAACGATCAAGACTCAGAGAGAGTATAATCAACTCTTGATGGACGTAGAGAAGATTCCTGAAGATGAAAAAGACAAGGTGTTATGCAACGTTAAAGCCATGAGGATGATCAGATTCGCTTTGCAATCTGACACTTTTCGCCTGGTAAGTGCATGCACAATAGCTAAAGAAATATGGGATAGGTTGAAAGAATTATATTCAACAGATGAGGATCTAGAGCACTCGATCCAAACCCTATTGCTCTCTGAATTTGGCACTTTCGAACAAAAACCTGAAGAGAAACTCATTCAGATATTCGATCGTTTCAACCACCTGCTTAGCAAGATGATGAAGCACGGTATTGAAAGGAAGGTGATCGAACAAAAGGTTACATTCATGAATGGCTTAAGGCCCGAATGGATGGCAGTGGTCTCGACCGTGAAGGCTCATGAGCAATTTAAATCATATTCGCTGGCGAAACTGATGGGTATACTCAAATCTCATGAAAGTGTGGTGACAAAGGAAGCGAAGATAGTTTCGGGTGTGGGTTCACTGGCCCTTGTTTCTAAGAGCAAGAATGTAGTAGACGAAGAGGAGGAATCCGATATGTCAGAGTGTGATCTTTCCAGTGAAGAATATGCAATGATGGTTACAAACCTAATGAAGTTTGCTCGCAAGAAGTTCCCGGTCAACAAGAACCGAAACTGGCAGGGAAGCTACAGCTCAGAAAAGGTGAAAGAAGAAACCAAGAACACCTCTCAAAAGGACGATGAAAAGAAGGGGAGTAAGATTGTGGGAGACTCTTCGTACGATTGCAACTACTGTCATGGCAAGAACCACTTTGCCAAGGATTGCATGTTGAGGAAGATGGCTGAGAAGAAAGATGGTGAAGATGACGAAGCTTACTACGTGAGAAAGCTGGAGGAGATAAAGAAGAAGAAAGCAACTAATGTTTCAATGAATGCTTTGATTGTGCAGGAAAATGTCATTGATGATGAGTTTGGAGGAGTAGAATTCTGGTCTACAGACTCTGAAGATGAAGAGGTACGCAAACCCTCGCATGGAAGAGCTTATGTGGCAAAAGAAGGTGTTACTGATTCAGCAGGGAGGTGCTTAATGGTGTCAGCTAAGGTATCACGAATGAGGGGATATACAACCGAAGGTGAGCATGAGGAAGCGAAACTAAATGACGACAAGTGTTTCGCCGCTAAGCCTGTGAGTGAAAGGATCAACGATTGCGATCAGTTGATCAAGAATGTACAATCCATACTTGAATCACTTAAAATACCTGTAGCAGACTACGAAAAAGAATTAAATGAATTAAAATTCAAGTTTTCTAACTTAAGTGGAAGTCTTATACAAATTCGCTTAGCGAATTCTAACCTAACTGACCAACTCAGCAGGGAATCTTCCAAGAGTGAGGAGAGAAGGATGTGCATTCAGCTGAAGGAGTTAGAGTTAGTTAGGTCTAGGGATGAACTTATTTATTTGCAACGTGACAATTTGAAGTTTTTAAAATAAAGAAATGTTTTATGTTTGATTGCTAAACGCTTATATACAAATATCACCCAGTTGCATCTAGATTGTGAGATAGGTAAAAAGATTCATAAAATGATTTTGCCCTTCCTTGAATTTAAGGAAGACGAAGTCATTACTGAATGTGAATCTATAATGTATTCAGATGAGATTTCAGTAACTTACAAATATGGACTGGACAAAATCGAATCTTTCATTGAGTCTAAAGAACATAAATGCATGCCTAAGAATTTACTGGACGAAAACGATAAATTAAAAATCAAGACCGAGACTATACAGAAGTTTGACTCATCCAACGCCAAATTAAGTTCAGAAAATAAAATAAATTTAGAAAATTCTTCTGAATTTGATGAGGATAGTGAGATAAGCGAAATCTCCGTAGAAGACGAGGTCGATTGTTCAGAATTTCTTAAAAGCGAACCCGATGCAGCAAAACCACTCATATCTGAAAATTCGGTTGAGTACGCTCGGGTGTCAAAGGACAAAACCAAGAAACTCAAAGAAAAGTCCGTTGTTTATCAGAAGGTGCAAACTACAGCAAACCAAGTGTATGCAGTCACTGGAGTAACTAAGAAACAAATGGCGGAGTTAACGTCCATGGTTGACAAAGATAATGCTGAAGGTTGCGATAACCAGTTCTGGTCCGCTCCGATCGACAATGCAGACGAAACAGTTGGTCTATCAGAGCAAACCTCATGGAGAGTTAAGGGACGATACATTCCCGAAACCTTCAACAACCCCTCAAGCTTTGATAAACCCAGTACAAGTGGTACAAAAGAAATACCAAACGAACCACTGAAAGCTTCCAGCGTATCATCAACAACAACCGAAACTCATGAGAAGAAAACGAAACCTAGGGCCAACATTCACTTGACTCAATAACAACTTGCTGAACAGAAACGCCAGAGGAACAAGAGATACATGAAGAACCTCAATGAGAGAAAACAGTTTTGGCAATCCCAAAACCCCACTTATGTTCGCTCTGAAAAAGCTTCTAGTCTCAAGATGAAAAAGGAAGCAAAGGTCAATCACTGCCAGTCATGCAGTCAGGTGAACCAAAAGACCAGTTTTGGTCCTAATACTAGTGGTCACAAGAACCAAAAGTCAAATTTCGGTCCCAACACTTACTACGCCAAGAACAGAAAGTCCAGTTTCGGTCCCAACACAAGTGCTCAGAACCGAAAGTCAAGTTTCGGTCCTAAAACCCATCATCCCAACTCCAAACCAAAACCTAACTCTGTAAAGGATATCAAAGGAAAGGGAAAGCTCGTCTCAGATTCTAAAGTCCAAAATACCAAAAAGTCAGCTAACCCTAGGACTCCAAAGAAAACCTCAACAGTGAAACAAACTAACAATAACACACACCAGTTAAAACAAGATGAAAATAAAATCAAAGTTTACACCATCAAACGCAAAGATGAAACCACGTTAATAAAAAGAACATATATGGTTGATCTTTCTGTTGCAATTCCCTATTCTGTAAAAGACTCACCAGGGCCCAAGAGACTTTGGGTTCCTAAATCTGCTTAATTTTGCAGGGTATCAGTGACGAGCAGTTTGACGACGAATGGTATATTGACAGTGGCTGCTCTCGTCCATGACAGGAAGGAGGGAAGAACTAAGGGAGTTTCGGTCCCTTAAGGATGGTGGATGTGTTAAATATGGATACAACTCATACGGAACGATCAAAGGATATGGGATGACCACCAACGGAGAGTTCTCAATACGAAAAGTAGCCTACGTGGAAGGATTGCAGCATAACCTCATCAGTGTTTCTCAACTAGTCATGGGAACCGGTTTGAAAGTCTCGTTCGATGATGAGGGATCATAAATAATTGAAAAGCACACAAAGAAAGTTCTGTTGAAATCTGAGCGCAAAGGGGAGATGCATCCTCTAAATCTCAACCCGATAAAAGGAAAGCCAACAATATGTTTGCTGTCGAAGGCGAACTCAGATGAAAGTTGGTTGTGGCACCGAAGGCTATCGCATCTGAACTTCAAAGATATTAATAAACTGGTGCTTGGTGATCACGTGCGTGGACTTCCTGTTCTCAAATTTGACAAAGAACACCTGTGCGCAGCATGCGAGATGGGCAAGCAAAGCAGAAAGAGTCACCCTTCTCGTATCAATACAAAGATCATTGAACCTCTTGAACTACTGCACATTGACCTATGTGGCCCTTCAGCTATCGAAAGCATCGGTGGTAGTAAGTTTATACTTGTAATTGTAGATGATTTTTCACGCTTCACCTGGGTTTTCTTTCTTAAACATAAATAAGAGGCGACTCCCAAGCTGAAGATTTTTATCAAGCAAGTGGAATTGCAGCTGCGAAAGGTGGTAAGAAACATAAGAAGCGATAATGGTCTAGAGTTCAAAAATAAAGACTTTGAAGAGTTTCTGGCCGAAAAGGGAGTGACTCACAACTTCTCTGCTCCCTACACTCCACAACAGAATGGGATCATTGAAAGGAGAAACCGTTCATTGTGTGAAGCCGCCCGAACCATGATGAGTTTCACTTCTCTTCCACTATACTTCTGGGCAGATTCTATAGCTACTGCTTGTTACACACATAACCGATGCTTCCTCAACAAGCGATTTTCCATCACTCCATACGAGATTTTGAATAATCGCAAGCCCAATGTAAAGTTTTTCCATGTGTTCGGTTCAAGATGCTTTATTTTCAATTCCAGAGAAAACCGAAACAAGTTTGATGTAAAGGCAGATGAAGGGATCTTTCTTAGCTATTCGCTTACTTCAAAAGCATATAGGGTTCTTAATAAACGCTCAAGGAAAATTGAAGAAACCTACTATGTAACCTTTGATGATAATTACATGAGGAAGATTCAAACAAACGAAGGTTCAACAGAAGAAATCTTTCCAGAAACAGGTCAAGTCTCAATTCCCATTTCCAATCTGTTTGAAGAGTACATGCTACTCTTTGATGAACCAGAGAAGGCGATCTACTCAGAAGCGAAAGCAGCAGATAACAAAATCGATACCTTGAAGAAAATCATCGATGAAGCTGCTAAAGACATGGAAAGTGAACCTCAACAACCAACCAAGAAGCAGATTCAAAGCGAACCTACTGCAATAGGTGATCATCCAGCTACCAATGACCCTCCAAGGGAAAGCTCTATACTCCAGGGGGAGGGTTCTTCTACACCAAAAACAACTGATATGCCTTTCCAGAGGGAGAATCCATCCAAAACCCCAACCCATGAAGATCCATTTGAGGGGGAAAGTACTGAACCGAACATGGGATTTGGTTCGCCATCTGAGGGTGAGAGTACTGAACCTAACATGGGATTCGGTTCTCCATCTGAGGGGGAGAATGAAAATGCAAATGACGAAGGCGACTTGTCAGAACTGGAAGAAGAAGTCAATGCTGAGATGGATCCTGCCTATGATCCAAATTACCCTCCTCTCATAAAATGGACAAAGGATCATCCTAAAACTCAAATCATTGGTGAATCATCTGAGGGTTTTCTCACACGCTCTCAAATGAAGGCGAAGCAAACTGCTTTATTCTCTCAAGTAGAATTCTGCATGTTTAATTCGTTTGTCTCTAAAGTTAAACCGAAGACGATAAATTCTGCTCTTGATCACTCTGATTGGGTGCAAGCTATGCAAGACGAACTACATGAGTTTTAACGAAATCGTGTTTGGAGGCTGATTCCCACACCAAAGGATGCATCTGTAGTCGGTTTAAAATGGGTTTTTAGAAATAAGCTAGATAAAGAGGGTAACGTCATTCGCAACAAAGCGAGGCTGGTGGTGAAAGGTTATTGCCAGGAAGAAGGAATAGACTATGAAGAGACCTTCGCTCCAGTATCAAGGTTGGAATCAATGAGAATCTTTTTGGCATATGCTGCACATAAAAACTTCGAAGTTTTCCAAATGGATGTAAAATGTGCTTTCTTGAATGGAGAACTAGAAGAAACGGTATACGTTGAGCAACCACCCAGATTTGTGAACGAAAAGTATCCTGATCATTGCTACACACTGGATAAAGCAGTCTATGGATTGAAGCAAGCCCCGAGAGCCTGGTATGAAACTCTAACACGCTTTCTCAAAATGTCAAAATTCAAACAAGGTTCGGTCGACCCAAACTTCTTTCGCAAGAAAGAAGGCGAACACTTAATGATAGTTCAAATTTACGTCGATGACATCATCTTCGGCTCCACGAATCCTAGCTTAACAGCTGAATTCAGGAAGTTGATGGAGACTAAATTTGAAATGAGTGCAATGGGTCCGATTAACTTTTTCCTTGGACTGAATATAAGACACGAAGACTTTGTTGGCAAAGTTCGGCATGATAGGAGATTCAAAAGTAAAGGTTCCAATGGCATTTGGCACAAAGCTGACTCCATCTCTTGAGAAACCGGCTGTTGATGTGACTCTCTATCGTTAAATGATAGGATCTCTAATGTATCTAACAGCTAGTAGACCAGACATAATGTTTTTTGTCTGCTATTGTGCTAGGTTTCAAGCAAATCCAAGAGAACCTCATATGGTTGCAGTGAAAAATATCTTCCGGTATTTGAAGCGAACCTCGTCTCTCGGTGTTTGGTATCCGGCAAAATCCGGCTTCTTTGTTCAGGCTTTCTCTGACGCTGATCTTGGTGGATGTGGATTGGACCGAAAGAGCACAACAGGCGGATGCCAGTTCCTTGATGGCAAACTTGTCAGCTGGCAGTCAAAGAAACAAACTTGTGTGTCTCTTTCCACTGCCGAAACTAAGTACATCGATGCAGCATCCTGTACATCACAGGTCATATGGATACAAAGCCAACTTAGAGATTATGGCTTAAGTATGAAAAAGATCCCTCTCTACTATGACTTTGAAAGTGCGATTCGAATATGTCACAATCCAGTGCAACATTCCAAGACTAAGCATATTGCACTGAGATACCACTTCATCAAGGACCACGTTGAAGAAGGTAATGTTGAAGTTCACTTCGTTCGGTCCTCAGATCAACTGGCTGACATCTTCACTAAGGCCTTACCAGAAGCAAGCTTTAACAAGATACTCCAAGGCTTGGGAATGATGGAAGCTGAGTCAGTACCGAAACCCCTTACTTCTCACTAAAATTGAACAAGCGAAATAGAGCGAACGCTCGGTCTATTTCGGCTCTAGAAATTTTCAGGAACTGAAATGAACCGAACGCTCGGTCTATTTCGGCTCTAGAAATTTTCAGGAACCGAAATGAACCGAACGCTTGGTCTATTTCGGCTCTAGAAGTTTTCAGGAACCGAAATGAACCGAATGCTCGGTCTATTTCGGCTCTAGAAATTTTCAGGAACCGAAATGAACCGAACGCTCGGTCTATTTCGGCTCTAGAATTTTCAGGAACCGAAATTAACCGAACGCTCAGCTCATTTCGCTTCATCTTTTCTAAGGTATGGTTTCGGTTGTATATTTTTGTAAAGCTCTCTTATTCTTTCGCGTGTTTATATTAAGTTTTCTTTTCTCTTTTTATTATATTTCAGAAATTACAAAAATCCAAAAATATTTTCTTTTCTGTTTTTATTATTTTTCAGAAATTACAAAAATCCAAAAATATTTTCTTTTCTATTTTTATTATTTTTCAGAAATTACAAAAATCCAAAAATATTTTCTTTTCTATTTTTATTATTTTTCAGAAAAATCCAAAAACTATAAAAAAAATTCTATGTATTTTTACGTTTTATCTCTCGATTCTGAAAATTGATGCAAGTTCACAGATGCGAAACACAATGACGTTGGGGCAGGTATAACACTCTTATCTATGTACTAGTTAAGTGTCCCTAGAAGCATGCTGCTGCATGTAGACCGAAGTCTCCATGACTCTGAGTGAAGCCTTAATGATTCGATAAACACCAATCGTTTCTTCCAAATCAGGCTGCTAAAATCACTCAAGTCCCGAGCTACGTTACTCTTTTCATAGTGAGTTAAAAGTTTTCTGCTTTGTCATTCTTATGTAGCAGAGGTACTTTCGGTTCCTTCACCATCTCCTCACATTTCTCCATTAAGTTTCGCTTCATAAAAGTAACCCTTGAGACTCTCAGCAATTACCACTGAGGTTTATGGTTACACAATCTCTGTGTTGATGATCTTAGTTTCGTTTACCACGTGCTAAGTGAAACCCAAAATCCAACACCTTGAATGAATTCAGGGTGAACGCTAAAATGTTCAAGCTATAACTTGTACCTCAAGAAATCTTTTTTTTTTAATTTTTGCGTGATCTTTATGATATTGTCTATCACCAAGACGTTTCTTCCCATAAGATCCAGTTTCAGATTTGTTTTTGAGATTTCTTGTTATTATCCAGTCACTATATATATTCTCCAACCTACTTGTTCAACAGACCACATCGGTCTCACAAGTACTTTATCCAACTTTCGGTCTTATTTTAAGTATCGATGTTCGGTTGAAAATAAACTACCCACTAAAGCCTATAATAGAAAAGATGCCTTTCAATGTTTCTTTACAAACATTTGATCATATTTCATGGGAAACCACACAGACACTTCTCAGTCTCTCTTGACTTTGAAGGAAGAGATTCGTGCCCGGGATCGACAGTTTCGTGTCTAAATAGACATCACTTAAATCCCACAAATGTTTTGCTTTATTTATTTTTCATTCGTACACTCTAGCACGAAGATCTTTATGATTTTCCAAACTCTTGTTTGTGGTACTAATGACACTTTTCCAGATTTGTGCTTTCGGCTCTAACAGAAATGGTTGTTCACTTTAATATGGAGCTAAGGTTCTTGAGTATGAAGAGAAATGATGAGTCTCATTTATGGTGGTGTTGCTTTATTTTAATAATAAAAATAAAGTAAAGGTGAGTCGGCATGAATTTGAAACGGTTCAAAATTTGAACAGGAGTTAATGATGAACAGGCGCGTGAAATTTGAAACGACACTTAATATCACGCCTGATGACATCTTCTTCAGAAAACCCAGCTGTCAAATCACGCTTTTTCAGGTGTCGATTCAGAATATAATCAAATCATTTCTGTGGATATTTCTCTCTCCTCGCGACGGTATAAAAGGTTTTCTCACACCTCTTGGGTTACTTTACCAAATTTCCACTCTCTCAAGAACAAATCGGTGATTTTCTACTGTTCATCTTCTTCTTCCCACCTGCAACAATGGTTGAATCTTCATCGGTTTACGAACAATCCACTCAGTCCTCTCTTCTGACCATCAAACCCAATCAGAATCTGATCATCGAACTGAACCCCTTTGTCTATGATACGTACATGCTGCATGTGGTAGAATGTCTCAAGTATTCGCCACTGGTGGTTGCCCTCACACAGGTGGAAAGCGTTCCAATGTCGATGCTCTCTCACGTCTACTCCACTGCTGTTTACGATAAAGCTAAGGAGCGTATCTTCTTCGAGATTGTCAATCAAAAGACGTCGATTTCAAAAGCTAGGTTTTGTTTGCTGCTACGCCTTGTTGTCGCTGATTCCATGATTCACCAAGATTCCATTACAACGACTCAGCTGTTCAAAATGTTCTATGATATGGGGTACACAGAGCTTCTCACTACTGTTACCAAGTTCAAGAAATCTTGTCTTCCTCCTCAGTGGAACAGACTCTTTACTCTCCTCACCAAGGGCTTATCGGAGAGGGTTGCAGGTTCAGATGGAACGAGCAGGGCATTCATGACCCTTTTATATGGTTTGTATCACGGGGTTAATATGGATTATGGGTCCCTCATATGGTCTCAACTAGTTCAGAGTATCAGCTCTTCTTCAAGGTATTCTGAAATTTCATGTGCTCGATTTTGGACTATCATCACTAGTTTGGCGATGGAAAAGTTCATTGTTCCAACCATGGCGGATTCACTCAAGTCATCGATTGCTGCCTTCCACACAACGAGGATCCTTGTCTCAGATCCCTCCAAGTTTATCTTCATTGGTTCAATTTCGGAGTCAATGTACATATGTGTTTCCCCTGAAAGCAAGGTTATCAATGAATACAAGAAACTAACCCCTTCCGGGCCACGACAGCTTACTCCAGAGATGCAAAGCTCGTTAGACGCTGCCGACAAACCAGTAAAACGAGGGAAGAAGCCTGATAAAAAAGGGGAAAACGACGGTCAATCCTCCAAAGTTTCTACTCCCAAGAAACGCAAGTCTGAGCAAGCAGCGCTTGCTGCTCCAAAGAAACGAAAGACCAAGATGAAAGCTCACAGACCGAAGTCTCCTTCCCCAACTTCCAGTGACCCTGATTATGTTCCTTCTGACGAACATCCTGAACCCGAGTCAACTGAGGAAGAAGCTACTGAAACCGAAAGTCCACCTAGAGGTAATTCGCCTCCACCCTCACCAACTAATCACAGTAACCGAAACTCACCTCCTCATTCTCCTCCACATTCGGTTCCTATTACTATCTGTAACAACCCGGAACTTCTATCTTGTACACTTAGTCAATACAATCAATAATCAACTTGTTTTCTTGATTTCTGGTGCTATTCAAGGGTTCATTTAAGTGTTCTAAGCTTAAATTTGACCAAGGTTGAGTTTAGGAATGAGTCAGCACGTCCCATAGTGAGAAAAACGGGCCATACACCCTCTTGGAGGAGTGTACGGCCGTACACATGGGTGTGCGTCCGAACACCCACTCCCTTGACAGCACACTCACTCTTGGGCAGCACACTCACCCTATATAAAGGGTAGACCCCTTTCCTTTCATTTCTTTAACACCTTGGCAGCACACATCACCTTTCTCTCAAGATTCTTCAACCGCAAACCCTCTCAAGGCCTCAGAAACATGAGTTCTCCATCACCTAGCTTAACATACATGAAGGCATTGATCTAAGCCCTTAATCATCAAAGTTTCATCATGTTCTTCATCACATGAAGGTGTACGGACGCACACCTTCATAAGGTGGATGCACACACCTTAAAGACTCTCCAAAGTGAGAGTTTGGCCTCCATTTTGCTAGTTGGACTTGGTATTGGATTTGAAACACCCGAAAATCGACATTTTGAGCATGAATGAAGAGTGTACGGCCGCACACCCCTATGTACGGCCGCACACTCCCTTGTACGACCGCACACGCCCTCTGTACGGCCGCACACTCCTGTGTGCAACCGCACACACATGCTGACCGCACACCCTGCCGCACACACACTCTTTTGGCCGTACACCTCCCTCGTTTGATCATATAGGGTCCCGACAAGCATTTCCAAGTCTTTAGGGTGGTTTCCCGTCATGTTTAGTCATGAAACACCCAAATTCTAACACACATATGTGTTACCGTATGTTAATAGGATCCACTTGCGCACAAAACACCAGTTGACACTCAGCATCCACACCGATCATACGCTTGAATCCTACGTCAAACAGTGAGTTCATACCCCTACATTTTCCGTGTTTTTAATGTTTTCAGGGGGGGAATACAAGCCAAATTCAAAGTATTTTATTAAATTTTAAACTTATTAATGCAGTCCAACGATTTCCACGTTTAATAACATATTCGAATATTTTATCTCTTTTTGTAATATGTTGAGCATAAGGGAAACTACTATTTTGGAAATCTAACTTCATAGCTTTCAGAAAGGTTTTTACAAAGCAATTTCCGTACAAATTCTGATAAACTATAATGGGTATAGTTTGGGATAACCCTCTAGGCAGTCTCTACCTAATCAGATTTCATAAATGAATATATCTAAACTATGGCAGATTTAGTTTATGTTATATATTTTCTCAGGAGTATAAGTACTATTATTCAAGGATAATCAATGTTTTATACTGTTTCTGGCTAGTAAACTAGATTATACATAATTGTGAGGCTCAACTTCAATACTGTACCCTTAGGTGTATAGTGATAAATCATATCCCGGTATAACCAGAGTCTCCTGGAGGGAGAGCGTGAGATTTGTGAATAGATCTATTCTAGACTGACAATCCCACACCTGAACTGCTAGCTACAGTTAGGCGGGACGCCTGTGGTGAACAAATGTCATTTAGCTTAATGCCTGAAGAACGTTATAAAGGTCTCTCGGTCATATCAAGTATGGTTATCAGACTCACAAAACAAGTATAAACTATTTTTGGTCTACGGACTCAAATCTTCATTTGTTTTATTTTGAGTAATAAAAATACTTATATATACACTAATAGTAATCAGGGATCTGTAGACTGGCATCTCTACCTCTAGTACATATAACCGTTTTTAGGGAAAATATAGCATTTTCCCAGGATAACACTAGCATTTCTAAAACTGATGGTTTACTTTCTACCGCTAGATACTCTTTTAACACAACTTTTCGTAAGAAAATATAGGATTTTCTTGAGGAACACTTTTCACAAAAACTAAATGCTTATGAACTCACCAGCTTTATGCTGATATTCTTTCAAAACTACTTGTATTCTCAGGGAATCAGTAGACCGGTACCTATTGGATTTTGAGGAGCCGGAGCAATAAGAGTTATATTTTTATATGATTACATACTTTTGATGTTCTTAAAACAAGTTTTAAACTGATCTAAACACTTTTTCATATTGTATTCAATGTTTGGTTGTGTTTACTATGCTTGCTATACAATTGTTGTGATACTACACATGACGTCCTCCACCCCGGAACGTTTCCGCCATTCTGGTTTTGGGGTGTGACAGATTGGTATCAGAGCCCTTGTTTATATCGAACTCGTATACCGAACCTTACGTGGTATACAACTATAAACACTAAGGGCCCTAAGTGCTCTACACTAAAAGTATACTTTCAAAAATATAAGTATTTTTATAAAAGTGTACGAGCATGCATACATAACAGAATTCGTGTCACCAGTAGAACAAAGCAAAAGTATTTAGATGTTGGAACGCTACGGTTAAACCTGGACAGTTATGTAATCATGTCTATGGTGAATATAGCCTGATCAACTATATTCAGTCGAGACATGACCAACATGTGCTTGGGAGTGACTGTGGTGTTACAGCAGACCTAAAACTTACCAAAATTATCCCACATAAAATACTATAGGAGTATTTTAGCTAGAGCCAAACTCAGTATACAGAATCACTCTAAGTATTGCTACCTCTTCTTCCTTAAGCGATAACTTACTTGCATTAGTAACCTTCCTGTGCTTATCGCTTGGTAAAACTCTTTTATTATCGGGATAGATATATCTTGTTTCCTATATCTTGAGGACTTACCATCCTCTTCTCCCTGATTGTTTCTAGAAAAAGATGCCTCCCCGACCAAGACCCATCAGAAGAAACGACAACACTCTGCCACCACCACCACCCCCTCAGTTCGACCCCGTCATGTTTCAGGCAGCAGTTACAGCCGCCGTGACTGCAGCAATGGCACAAGTGAATGCTGGTGGGGCTGGAGGTGGAACCGACCCACAGAGACAAGATGGAAGTCAGGGACATCAAAAGGAGTGTTCCTACAAGGACTTCATGACTGCAAAACCCAAGTCCTTCGACGGGAATGGAGGTGTCATCGCTCTGACTCGATGGTTCGAGAAGATCAAATTCATCTTCGAAATTTGCGCCTGTTCCGAAACAAACAAGGTGAAGTTCGCCGCCTGCACCTTCACCGATAGAGCCTTGACCTGGTGGAATGGTCGAGTCAAAACCCTAACCCTGCCAGTGGCTAATGCCATGGGTTGGGAAAGACTGAAGGAACTCATGCTTGAGGAATACTGCCCCAGGGGCGAGGTGCAAAAGTTGGAGCACGAACTCTGGAACTTAAAGATGAAGGGGTCCGACAGCGCTGCCTACACTGCGAGATTCTGTGATCTGGCTCTCCTCTGTCCGGGAATGGTCACCCCGGAAAGCAAGAAAATCGAGAGGTACATTTGGGGATTGACGCAACCAACCAAGGGGAATGTCTTGGCTGCTAGACCGGCCATGTTTGAGAGCGCCAAGGATCTGGCACAAACTCTGATCGATCATGGGATCGATCTGGATGAGGCATCAGCGGTCGCCGAGCCCCAAAAGGAGAGTGATGAATTGTAACAACTGTGGAAGGAAGGGACACACAACCCGATACTGTAGAGCACCAGTCCAACCTACCAATCAGGCTCCTGGGGCGGGTGCTGGTCAAGCCTGTTATAGCTGTGGAGAGATTGGACATTTCAAAAGAATTTGCCCCAAGGCAGTAGCAGCTGGCAACACTGGAAGGTTACTAGCTATGGGCCAGGAGGAAGCGGTCAATGATCCTACACTCGTAACGGGTACGTTCCTCCTTGACAACTCTTATGCATGCATTCTTTTCGATTCTGGTGCGGAGAGGAGCTTTGTTAGTCATGCATTTAAACATCTAATCAAGTGTAAATCCCAACCTTTAACCGAAACATTTACCGTCGAGATGGCTAACGGAAAGAAGGAGAGCACTAACAATATATTCCTAGGCTGTACTCTTACCCTAGACGGTCATTCCTTTCCCATCAACCTTATGTCGGTATCCATTAAGAGCTTCGATGTCATAATCGGCATGGATTGGTTGAGCCCCAATCGTGCCGATATTCTTTGTTACGAGAAAGCTATCCGCCTCAATCTTCCCTCTGGTGAAACCCTTACTATTTACGGTGATAAACTCAGTTCGAATCTTCGTATCATTTCATGCATCCAAGCCCATAAGTATTTGCGAAAAGAGTACCATGCATTCCTAGCTCATGTTGTCGATGAGACGTAAAAAGTTAAAGACCTCGAGAGCATCCTCGAAGTCTGCAATTTTCTTGATGTCTTCCCTGAAGACCTCCCAGGAATTCCTCCCGAGCGTCAAGTCGAGTTTCGTATCGACTTGATCCCCGGAGCTACTCCTGTAAATAAATCTCCTTACCGTCTAGTGCCAGCGGAGATGCAAGAATTATCCAGCCAGCTCAATGAGCTGATCAGCAAAGGATTCATAAGGCTGAGTTCCTCACCTTGGGCAGCTCCGATCTTATTCGTGAAAAAGAAGGATGGATCCTTTCGGATGTGCATTGACTACCGAGAGCTGGACAAGCTTACCATCAAGAACCGTTATCCCCGACCCAGAATCGACGACCTCTTCGATCAACTTCAGGGAGCCAGTTATTTCTCCAAGATAGATCTTAGGTCAGGGTACCATCAGTTACGAGTTCACGAGGATGATGTTCCCAAAACGTCATTCCGAACTCGCTACGGACACTATGAGTTTGTAGTAATGCCCTTCGGTCTATCCAACGCGCCGACAGTATTCATGGATCTGATGAATCGAGTGTGCCGCCCTTTCCTAGACAAGTTCGTGATCGTGTTCATCGACGATATACTTGTCTATTCTCGGAGTGAGGACGATCATAAACAGCACTTGAGACAGGTGCTGGAAACATTAAGGGCGGAGAAGCTATATGCAAAATTCTCAAAGTGTGAGTTCTGGATCAGGAAGGTGAATTTCCTTGGTCACGTGGTTAGCAAGGAAGGTATACACGTGGACCCTTCCAAAATCAAAGCGATAGAGAATTGGTTTGCACCAAAGACACCCACAGAAATCCGGCAATTCCTGGGTCTCGCGGGCTATTATCGCAGGTTTATCCAAAATTTCTCCAGAATCGCTAAGCCCTTAACTACCCAGACACAAAAAAGGGTAGCCTTTAGTTGGGGAGTCAAGCAAGACACTGCGTTTCAAACATTGAAGCAGGACCTATGCAACGCACCTATCTTGTCCCTGCCTGAAGGGATGGAAGACTTCGTGGTCTATTGTGATGCGTCCAATCAGGGCCTAGGCTGTGTGCTTATGCAGCGAGGAAAGGTCATCGCCTATGCCTCGAGGCAGTTGAAAACACACGAAGTCAATTAGAAAACTCACGATTTAGAGTTGGGAGCAGTGGTCTTTGCGTTAAAGATCTGAGACATTATCTCTACGGAACCAAATGCACTATCTTCACTGACCATAAAAGCCTGCAGCATATTTTCGACCAGAAGGAACTGAACATGAGACAACGGCGATGGGTTGAGCTAATCAGCGATTATGAGTGCGAAATCCGCTACCATCCTGACAAGGCCAATGTGGTGGCAGATGCCCTCAGCCGGAAGGAGTACTTAGGTCATAGAGTGAAGGCACTGACCATGACTATACATTCCCATTTATCCGTGCAAATCAAGGAGGCTCAGTTGGAAGCATTGAAACCAGAGAACATGTCGGGTGAATCCTTGAGAGGAATGGAAAAGAACCTAGAGATCAAGGGGGACGAAGTCTATCATTTCATAGACCGGATCTGGGCCCCAATGTTCGGTGGTTACAGAGAGGTCGTGAGGAACGAAGCTCACAATACTAGATACTCCGTTCATCCAGGTTCAGACAAGATGTACCTCGATCTCAAGAAACTATATTGGTGGCCGAACATGAAAGCAGAGATCGCTACCTTCGTGGGCAAGTGCCTGACTTGCGCCAAGGTGAAGGTCGAATATCAGAAGCCCTCAGGTCTACTCCACCAGTCGGAGATACCTGAGTGGAAGTGGGAGAGAATTACTATGGACTTTATCACCAAATTACCCAGGTCTCCGAGTGGGCACGACGCTATTTGGGTAATTGTCTACACTTTGTGGAAGAACCTGTTGAAATCATGGACCTAGAAGTCAAGCGTACGAAGCAGAGCCGCATCCCGATAGTGAAGGTTCGCTGGAATGCCAAGCGAGGTCCTGAATTCACTTGGGAGCGCGAGGATTCAATAAAGCAGAAGTACCCTCACCTCTTTCCAAGTTCATGATTGGTATTCTATTCTTGAATTTCGGGATGAAATTCCCTATAACAGGGGGATGATGTAACAACCCGAAACTTCTATCTTGTACACTTAGTCAATACAATCAATAATCAACTTGTTTTCTTGATTTCTGGTGCTATTCAAGGGTTCATTTAAGTGTTCTAAGCTTAAATTTGACCAAGGTTGAGTTTAGGAATGAGTCAGCACGTCCCATAGTGAGAAAAACGGGCCATACACCCTCTTGGAGGAGTGTACGGCCGTACACATGGGTGTGCGTCCGAACACCCACTCCCTTGACAGCACACTCACTCTTGGGCAGCACACTCACCCTATATAAAGGGTAGACCCCTTTCCTTTCATTTCTTTAACACCTTGGCAGCACACATCACCTTTCTCTCAAGATTCTTCAACCGCAAACCCTCTCAAGGCCTCAGAAACATGAGTTCTCCATCACCTAGCTTAACATACATGAAGGCATTGATCTAAGCCCTTAATCATCAAAGTTTCATCATGTTCTTCATCACATGCAGGTGTACGGACGCACACCTTCATAAGGTGGATGTACACACCTTAAAGACTCTCCAAAGTGAGAGTTTGGCCTCCATTTTGCTAGTTGGACTTGGTATTGGATTTGAAACACCCGAAAATCGACATTTTGAGCATGAATGAAGAGTGTACGGCCGCACACTCCCTTGTACGACCGCACACGCCCTCTGTACGGCCGCACACTCCTGTGTGCAACCGCACACACATGCTGACCGCACACCCTGCCGCACACACACTCTTTTGGCCGTACACCTCCCTCGTTTGATCATATAGGGTCCCGACAAGCATTTCCAAGTCTTTAGGGTGGTTTCCCGTCATGTTTAGTCATGAAACACCCAAATTCTAACACACATATGTGTTTACCGTATGTTAATAGGATCCACTTGCGCACGAAACACCAGTTGACACTCAACATCCACACCGATCATATGCTCGAATCCTACGTCAAACAGTGAGTTCATACCCCTACATTTTCCGTGTTTTTAATGTTTTCAGGGGGGAATACAAGCCAAATTCAAAGTATTTTATTAAGTTTTAAACTTATTAATGCAGTCCAACGATGTCCACGTTTAATAACATATTTGGATATTTTATCTCTTTTTGTAATATGTTGAGCATAAGGGAAACTACTATTTTGGAAATCAAACTTCATAGCTTTCAGAAAGGTTTTTACAAAGCAATTTCCGTACAAATTCTAATAAACTATAATGGGTATAGTTTGGGATAACCCTCTAGGCAGTCTCTACCTAATCAGATTTCATAAATGAATATATATAAACTATGGCAGATTTAGTTTATGTTATATATTTTCTCAGGAGTATAAAGTAATATTATTCAAGGATAATCAATGTTTTTATACTGTTTCTCGCTAGTAAACTAGATTATACATAATTATGAGGCTCAACTTCAATACTGTACCCTTAGGTGTATAGTGATAAATCCTATCCCTGTATAACCAGAGTCTCCTGGAGGGAGAGCGTGAGATTTGTGAATAGATCTATTCGGGACTGACAATCCCACACCTGAACTGCTAGCTACAGTTAGGCGGGCACACCTATGGTGAACAAATGTCATTTAGCTTAACGCCTGAAGAACGTTATAAAGGTCTCTCGGTCATATCAGGTATGGTTATACGACTTACAAAACAAGTATAAACGGTTTTTGGTCTACGGACTCAAATCTTCATTTGTTTTATTTTGAGTAATAAAACTACTTATATATACACTAATAGTAATCAGGGATCTCTAGACTGGAATCTCTACCTCTAGTACAGATAACCGTTTTTAGGGAAAATATAGTTTTTTCCCCGGATAACACTAGCATTTCTAAAACTGATGGTTTACTTTCTACCGCTAGATCCTCTTTTAACACTACTTTTCGTAAGAAAATATAAGATTTTCTTGAGGAACACTTTTCAAAAAGGATTTCGAAGAAACATTTTTCCACAAAAACTAAATGCTTATGAACTCACCAGCTTTATGCTGATATTCTTTCAAAACTGCTTGTATTCTCAGCGAATCAGTAGACAGGTACCTGTTGGATTTTGAGGAGCCGGAGCAATAAGAGTTATATTTTTATATGATTAGATACTTTTGATGTTCTTAAAACAAGTTTTAAACTGATGTAAACACTTTTTCATATTGTATTCAATGTTTGGTTGTGTTTACTATGCTTGCTATACAATTATTGTGATACTACGCATGACGTCCTCCATCCCGGAACGTTTCCGCCATTCTGGTTTCGGGGTGTGACACTATCGCTCCCAGTCCTCCACCTATCTCATCTACCACTGCTACCTCAATCCCAATTCCAACCCCACTGTTCACTACAGTTACTACCACTACCACTACTCCAACCAAACCTAATGTTCGTGTCAACGTATCTGATACGGGGCCATCTATTTTCGGTTCTGATCCTCCTGTTACATCAGCACCTTTATCCCCACCTCCATCTCATGAATCTGAAACTGTTCTTGGTAGGGAAGACATGATATTTGACTCTGTTTACTTCAGTCCTTATCGATTACAGAGTGATGACGATGATGACGCTCCTGTGACCAAAAAGCATCTCAAGGCCATGAATGACAAACTTGATCAACTACTCTCTTCCTCTTCTGCCAGTGCATATTCGGAAGCAACACTCATGGCTCTGTTCGCATCCGTTGTCAAAGAACATGACACTTCCATCTCCAGTGTTGTTAAAGCCATTGAAGCCTCAACCTCCACCTGTCAGAAAGCTTCACTTGCAGTTGAATCCTCCACAAAGGATTGCAAGCAGGCGACCGCAAATGTCGAAAAACTAGTTTCGGATGCACACATATATCTTAATTCTCTTCAAACAGTGAACGCTTCGGTTGATAATCTTACACGTTCACTGGAGGCCGAAAAGAAACATTTTGAGGAAACTCGATAAGCAATTCAGGCTGCTAACATTGAGCTTCACACTTCTGTTGATGCTCGTCTCACTCAACTAGAAGCTGAGCTTGCTGTGGAAAACAAGATTATGGATGAGCTGGATAAGCGCACTTCTCAACTTAAAATTCAGAATCTCAAGCTCAAGACTGCAAACTAGGAGACTGAAGACTTAAAAACAGAGCGTGAAATAATTCGAAGTTCGGTTGGTGATGTACACTCCATTCTCCTACACCTCCTGGAAGCCAATGACTCCATTCTTACCATCTCAATTCGACGTCACTTGGCTGAGAAGTTGATGTTGGATTAGTGTCTAAGTCCATAACTATTTTAGTATGTACTTGACCCGATGGTGCATGGTCCTTTTGAGTTGCCTTCACCATAACAACTTGACAGGGTGATTTGTGAAGAGAGAAGATATATTATTATATTAATATATTATGAGAATAATATATTAAAGAAATAAGAATATTATTTGATTAATATTAGTCATAAATTAATTAGGAATTAATTTGGTGACTAAGAGAGGTTAATTGAATAAAGGGGCTTAAACTGTCAAATGTGTGATAGTTGAGTTTTTGGGCTATGAATCCTTATGGGATAAGGGTGGCCGAAATTAAGGAGTATGGGCTCCTTGAATTCGTCCAAGCCTCCATATCGAAGGATCCTTGGATTGCTTAGGGCCTAAGTTATTCAATTAGGGTTAAGGATGTAACCCTAGTAGCTCATAGTATAAATAGACCCCATAGGGGAGGGAAATCAGCCACCTTGTTGCATTAGGAACCCTAGAGCCGATTTCTACACCTCTCCTCTCTCTCTAAATCAACCTCTTGCTAGTTGGTGTTTGTAAGCCATTAGAGGAGTGACAATTGTGACTCTAAGCTCCAAGAACAAGAAGATTCAAGCAAACAACTTAAGGTATTCATCTAGATCTGATTTCATGTGTTATGTTTCAGTTGTATTCTCTAGATCTAGGATTGTAAGCCTTGGATACATTGCATGTTCAATTAGAGAAACCTAGATCCAAGCATTAGGGTTTGCATGTGCACATAGGAAAGTTCTTATGGCTCAAACCCATCAGTGGTATCAGAGATTAGATTGATTTCTATTGAATTGATGCATTGTTTGATTGTTCTTGCCATGAAAAATCATTTTTTTGTGCCCCTGACTGACAGACTCGGCGAGTCCCATTGTGGACTCGGCGAGTTCATGCTACTCGGCGAGTCCATGATGGTACTCAGCGAGTCCAAGCGTCTGTCAGAGTGATTTTCGGGATTTCTTGTTGTTTTGCTTGTGGATACTTGCCTTAATCGTTTTGGGTCAATAAAATCCGAATTTTATCATATATTTGACTATATCCTTGACAAAACAAAAGATAATTACCATTTAGTTAAATAATAATTTCCTTATGTGATAATAATTGGCTATTTGAATTAATTGGTAGATTGTCTTCCAAGTAATATTGACTAGGTCAAGTTTAGATAACCACTAAATTAATTAGTTAATTTATATTATTTGCTATTTGATCCTTTATGTTTTGAAAAAAGTTCAAAACTTGTCCTCAAGTTTTGAAATGTAAGTTTGGTGATTAAAAGTTTAATTTGATATATTTAAATTTCAAACCTTAGAATTTTACAAGTTTTAAAATTCACCCTTATACTTATAATACTATAAGATTAATAAATATATATGTATAACTTAAATGGTAGTCTTACCGTTAGTAGGCCTCATTCACGAAGCCGATCTATAGGGGGGGTATAAGGTTATGGCCTATAAAATGGCCGTTTAATGGGTGTCCATTCTCACCCACCGCTTCCTTGATTGGTGGAGTGTCACACCCTCAAAACCAAATGAACGGCGGAAACGTTCTGGGGTGGAGAACGTCATGTACAGTATCACAACAATGCAAGTAGTAAACAAGCAACAACATCATCCATTGCATTAATAATATAATTTCATACAAGTGTGTTCCGTTAACTTTTAAAGACACCAAAACAATATACATCAAAAATATAAGATGAGTCTTGAACGAGCTCCATCTTCTCAAAACCTGGCTGCGGTACCTATCTACTGGTGACCTGAGAATACAAGTTATTTTGAAAGAGTTTATCAGCTTTAGAGCTGGTGAGTTCATAAGTATATTAGTGTCTGTGTTTATATGAAAGCATTTGTAAGATGTTTTGTAAGATGTACTGTGTGTTTGTAAAAGTTTTGTATTTGTTTGAACTATCCTAGAAAACCCTATGTTTTCTACTAAAAGTAGCCTTCTACCAAGGCATCTAGTGTCTGTGTGTGTACCCTTTGTAAAAGTGAGTATTTTCCCAAATCCGACTACCATTAACCAAAAATATAGTTTTTGCATTATTGTTTATTGTGTGAAATCACAAAGTAAAATGTAAAGGGAAAATGTTATGGTACTTTAATGTAGTATTATGAAACTACTGCTGTACTAACTACCTTAAGCCAATTGTATATTTTAAGGTAACATGTGATCAGCCTGTATCTTGCTACCGACTCAATAGTAAAGTGACAATGTAAGATGCCACAAAAATGACGTTTGGCACCCGTAGACTTGCAAGTCCCACTGTAGCGAGCAGCAAGGTGTAGGATAGTCAATCCAGTATAGAACTATACACAAACTCATACGCTCCCCAATTAAGGAGATTCTGATACAAAAACAGTCATGGCAGGTAGTGCCATGCCCTGTTTAATGGCTCACATAAATGTATTAATGTAAATGTTATGTGAATTGTGTGCTAGCTGTATTGTGTGTTCTTTCTCTGTCTAGCCTGTATGTTTGTTTCTCATCACTCTGTTTCATGTTTGTTTCTCATTATAGTATGTATTGACTCATGTATGAACTGACTCATTGTATGTTTCATCGTTCTAGTAATAGTATCTTCCTAAACTACCCCTATGGTAGCTTACTAGCAATGTGTGAACATGTTTGTATACCCTTGCTACCCAAGGGCATGGACTTGAATGAAGGAAAACCTTTTATATCTATATACATATACATAATATATAACTAGGATTCAAACGACCCTCGGACAACTAACCTTGATACCCTAAGACCACAATCAAACAAGAACAGGAAGCAGGGTAGACTAGCAGTCCTAAGTCCTTTCAATCCTACTTATATAACTATATCTATATAGATACACAGAATATAGGTTTAAAAGAGTTTAAGTAAAAGTATTTGATAAGTAAAAGAGTTTGTAAAGTAGTTTGAGGTAAAACAGTTTAAAAAGTAAGAAAACCATTTGTTTGGTAGTTATTAATCACATGTGATTGATATAATAACTATAATTGTTCAACTTGTATCCCCCCCATAAAAGCATTTAAAAACATTTAAAAGGTTAATTAAGGGGTATGAACTCACCTATAGTTGGTGGTTTGGATGAACTGAAGAAATAGGATTGCTAGGTGTCAAGTGAAGACTTGTACACACACAATGATCATATTTAACATATAAATACAACATATATGTATCTAATTAGCCTTTAAACAACTAATTAGCAAAGTTAAGACATCCTAAGGCAAGTTAAACACCTTATATAAGTGTTATAAGTCTCAAGGAATGCATCTAAGTGTTGTAGAACAATGCTATAGGGTTTAGGGTTCAAAAGAAACCCTAACTTGAGTTTACGGTTTTGTGACCTCAACCCAATGGGTTTACGGTCGTAAACCCTAGAGTTTACGGCCGTAAACTCCCCCTCTTTTGACCATTTGTTGATTTGAAGGTTTCTAAGTCCATTGAAGTGTTTCCACTTGAAGTATAAGCCTAAGGAAGAAGCTAGGGCACCATTCCACTCCTATTTGGAGTTTACGGCCCAAAGACCACATCCCTTTGGGTTTACGGTCGTAAACATTTATGGATGTTGGTATTTTGATGATTTCAAGTCCTTAACACATCAAGGTAAGGATCCAAGTTAGTTACCTAGGCTTAGGAAGGGACTAGGGACATTTTGGTCCCTTAAAATGGGTTTACGGTTCAAGAATGTTCTTGGACCGTAAACACCATTTTCTTGGTGTTTCTTGGATGTTTTCACGTTATAATGAAGTATAGCAAGCTTAAACACACTCTAGGATAGAAGTACTTACTATATGGAAGCTTGAAATGAGCCAAAATGCCAAGAACACTAGTGTGTGTTCTTGGTGTTCTTGGTGAAAATGGAAGAATCAACCTTTTGGAATGATTTCACGGTTAGAAGGGTGTTAAAACACTAGATTAAGTGATCTACTAACTTGAAATGGTTGAAAACACTTACTAGATCGAGATTTGGAATAAATCCCGGGATGATACTTGAGAGGATTTGCTTTTGTTCTTGAGAAATTTGGAAAAAATGACATAAAATGACAAGTGTCATATATATACTCCAAATTTCTGGGTTTTTGGCTGAAAATATTTCATTCCGGCAGTAAACTCCAATTTCTTAAAGTTTAGGAATAACAGTGTTGCACTATAACCCTAGGGCATCCTCTCTCCTGGTATCTCCTAAAGTGTAAATCCTAAAATAATCAAACTTAATCCAAAAAGTCTGAAATTTTAACTGTAACTGATTTGACTTCTATTGAATTGACATGTTGTACAGAATAGAAATTTCGGGTTGTCACATCATCCCCTCCTTAGAAGGAATTTCGTCCCGAAATTAGAATTTAAGCAATTAAGTAGTTACAAGGAACTAAGTAAAAAGACGAGGATATTTCAGTCTCATCTGATCCTCTCGCTCCCAAGTGAATTCAGGTCTTCGCTTGGCGTTCCAGCGAACCTTCACTATCGGGATGCGGCTTTGTTTCGTTTGCTTGACCTCCCAGTCCATGATCTCTACTGGTTCTTCCATGAAGTTGAGGCTCTCGTTGATCTCGATCTCGTCGAGTGGGATTACAAGAGTCTCGTCGGACAGACACTTTTTCAAGTTCGAGACGTGGAAGGTAGAATGTATGTTACTGAGTTCGCTCGGTAAGTTAAGTTTGTAAGCTATAGGGCCGATTCTGGCAAGAATTTCGAAAGGCCCAATGTACCTTGGATTTAGCTTTCCATGCTTTCCGAAGCGTATCAAGCCCTTCCAGGGTGAGACCTTCAATAGAACATGGTCGCCCACCTGGAATTCCAACGGTTTCCTTCGTTTATCAGCGTAGCTTTTCTGTCGGTCTCTGGAGGCTTTCAGTCGTTCACGGATCTGAACGATCTTCTCCGTCGTTTCCCGTATGATTTTCGGACCTGTGAGAGTGCTTTCAGGAACTCGTCCCTTAGCTAACTGGGTATCACCCACCTCAGCCCAGCACAGAGGGGATCTGCACTTTCGGCCGTAGAGGGCCTCGAATGGAGCAGCCTTTATGCTTGTGTGATAACTGTTGTTGTAGGAAAATTCTACAAGGGGTAAATGAGTATCCCATGTTTTCCCAAAGTCGATCACACAGGCTCGCAACATGTCCTCTAAGGTTTGGATAGTCCTCTCACGTTGCCCGTCTGTCTGCGAATGGTAGGCTGTACTCATGTCCAGCCTAGTTCCTAAGGAACCTTGTAGCGATTGCCAGAACCTAGATGTGAACCTACTATCTCTGTCCGAGATAATGGATATAGGGACACCGTGCAATCGTACAATTTCCCTTATGTATGTTCTGGTAAGTTTCTCCATCTTGTCTGTTTCCTTGATTGGTAGGAAGTGCGCGGACTTGGTCAATCTGTCAACGATGACCCATATAGTATCAAGTCCACCCGTTGTTTTGGGCAACTTGGTTATGAAATCATAGTGATCCGCTCCCACTTCCATTCTGGGATCTCAGGCTGTTGAAGAAGACCTGAGGGTTTCTGGTACTCGACCTTGACCTTTGCGCAAGTAAGGCATTTACTCACGAAGGTAGCAATCTCTGCTTTCATGTTAGGCCACTAGTATAACTTTTTAAGATCCAGATACATCTTATCTGAACCTGGGTGAACGGAATAACGAGTGTTGTGCGCCTCATTCATGACCAAGTCTCTGAAACCACCTAGTTTCGGGGTCCAGATCCGATCCATGAGATAAAAAGCTCTGCCACCCTTAACTTCCAAGTTCTTATCCATCCCTCGCATGGATTCACTGGTCACATTTTCAGGCTTCAAAGCGTCGAGCTGAGCCGCCTGTATTTGTGTGGATAAGTGTGAATGGATAGTCATAGTCAATGACTTGACTCTACGACCAGAATATTCTTTCCGACTTAGGGCGTCAGCTACTACATTGGCCTTGCCGGGATGATAACGAATTTCGTATTCGTAGTCACTGAGTAGCTCGACCCACCGTCGTTGTCTCATGTTGAGCTCCTTCTGATCGAATATGTGTTGTAGGCTCTTGTGGTCCGTAAAGATTGTGCTCTTTGTACCGTACAGGTAGTGTCTCCAGATCTTCAAAGCAAAAACAACTGCTCCTAGTTCAAGATCGTGCGTCGTATAGTTGACCTCATGTGTCTTCAGCTGCCTCGAGGCATAGGCGATGACCTTACCTCGCTGCATCAGAACACATCCGAGACCTTGGTTCGATGCATCGCAATAGACAACGAAGTCTTCTATCCCTTCGGGGAGGGATAGTATTGGTGCAGTGCACAAGGCTCGTTTGAGCGTTTGGAACGCTCTCTCCTGCTTTTCTTCCCAGTCAAAGGATACGCCCTTCTGGGTAAGTGTTGTAAGAGGCTTCGCAATGCGGGAGAAGTTCTGAATGAACCGGCGATAGTAGCCAGCGAGGCCTAGAAATTGACGAATTTCTGTAGGTGTCTTCGGTGCTGACCAGCTCTCAATGGCTTTAATTTTGGAAGGGTCCACGTGTATTCCTTCCTTACTAACCACGTGCCCTAAGAATTCGACTCGGCGGATCCAAAATTCGCATTTCGAGAACTTCGCATAAAGCTTCTCCGCGCGCAGGGTTTCTAAGACTTGTCGCAGATGTTGACTATGTTCTTCCTTATTACGAGAGTAGATAAGTATGTCATCGATGAAGATGATGACGAACTGATCCAAGTAAGGACGACACACCCTATTCATTAAGTCCATGAATACAGCGGGCGCGTTTGTTAATCCGAACGGCATCACTACGAATTCGTAGTGCCCATAACGAGTTCGGAAGGCTGTCTTTGGAACATCCTCCCCTAGCACTCGTAACTGGTGATATCTGGATCTTAAGTCGATTTAAGAAAAGAAATTCGCCCCTTGAAGTTGATCGAATAAATCGTCTATCCTAGGCAAAGGATAACGATTCTTGACGGTCAGTTTGTTGAGCTCCCTGTAGTCGATGCACATACGAAAAGATCCGTCTTTCTTCTTAACGAACAAGACTGGAGCTCCCCAAGGTGAGAGGCTTGGTCTTATAAAGCCCTTGCTGAGCAGTTCGTTAAGTTGACAGGATAGTTCTTGCATCTCTGCAGGTGCTAGACGATAAGGCGATTTGGCTACGGGGGTAGCCCCTGGAACTAAGTCGATTCTGAACTCGACTTGTCGTTGCGGGGGTAATCCTGGTAGCTCTTCTGGAAAGACGTCGGGAAAGTCGTGTACTACTGGAATATTCTGAATAGATTTAGTTGCTTGGCTCATATCGACAACATGAGCAAGGAATGCGCGACATTCCTTTCGCAAGAATTTCTGAGCTTGAATGCTCGAGATTATACGAAGGTTTGTTCCGGGTTTGTCGCCATAAACTATTAGGGTTTCGCCAGACGAAAGATTAAGGCGGACTGCCTTTTCGTAACACATGATGTCGGCACGCTGAAGACTCAAACAATCCATGCCAATGATGACGTCGAAACTTTTAATTGAGACTGGCATGAGATCATTCGAGAATGAATGGCTATCTAAAGTTAAGGTACACCCTATGTATATGCAGCTAGTGCTCTCTGTCTTCCCATTAGCCATTTCTACTGTGAACGGTTCTTTGAGTGCTCGTGATTTTTGCTTAAGTAAATGAGAAAATTTCTGATTCACGAAGCTTCTCTCCGCTCCACTATCAAATAGTATACAAGCATAAGAGTTGTCGAGGAGAAACGTACCAGTGACCATGGTGGGGTCGGCAACCGCCTCCTCATGGCCTATAGCCAGAACTCTTCCTACTCCACCGGCATTCCCTGCCTTGGGGCAGTTCCTCTTGTAGTGGCCCACATCACCACAGTTGTAGCAAGATTGGCCCACTCCAGCGCCGGGGACTTGGGTGATTGGCCTCACCGGAGATTTACATAAACGGGCTGTATGCCCCTTCCTGTTGCAGTTTACACACTGCATGTCCCGACAGGCTCCCATATGATGGTAGTTGCACTTGTTGCATAAAGGCAAACTTCCTGAATACTGCTTTATTGGAATAGCAGCAGTGGCAGGTGCTGTCGCACTATGAACTGCCACCGTCTGCTGTTTCTTCGCATCCTTCTTCTTTTTCTTGTCATCCTAGAATTTTCGCTTGGACTCTGCAGTTCTGGCGGTTTCTGAGATGGCCAGGGTGGTTGTTGCAGCCGGGGTACGGGCCCCGTGGTCAACTAGCTGCTGTGCCAATCGCTTGGCACTATCAAATGTAGTGGGGCGTGATGACAATACATTTCCCTGGTATGGTGGCACCAGCCCCCATATATACCTCTCGATCTTCTTTCCCTCTGTATGAATCATGTTGGGACAGAGGGCCACCAGTTCACAGAACCTGGCGGTGTATGCTACGATGTCGGTGCCTTTCATGGTTAGGCGCCAAAGTTCTTCCTCCAGCTTTTGGATCTCGCCCCTCGGGCAGTACTCCTCAATCATGAGGTCTTTTAAAGTATCCCAGCCCATATCATTTGCCACTGAAAGAGATAGTGACTTAACATGGCTATTCCACCATGTTAGGGCTCTGGTTTCAAAGGTGCAAGCAGCGAACTTCACCTTGCTCCCTTCTGGACAGGAGCAGATTGCGAAAACCGATTCGGTTTTCTCAAACCATTGCGAGAGTACAATGACTCCGCCAGTTCCTCTGAAGGATAATGGCTTGCAGTTTGTAAAATCTTTCTAGGAGCACTCTCTCGAGCGCACAGGGGTTTCAACCTGTATTGTTGGAATAGGAGTCCCTCCTCCAGTGGAACTTGAAGAATGATACTCAGCCATGGCTGTTGCCACAGCCGCAGCTACAGCAGCATTGAGGGCTGCTATATCAAATTGAGGAATAGGTGGTGGAGGATTACGTCTTGTTGACTTACGTGGAGGCATCATTTAGCTGAAAGTTTAGAATAAATAAGATATTGATAAGAATTTGACATGAACATTGATGAGAATGACTCATGGACTAACTCTCCATAGCCCAACATCATAATTAAATGGAATACTTGAATGAAGATGAAAGCATTTGGATAATAATTTCCATTAGATTTTCATATCTTTCAAAGATATTGGAATTACAGATGTAATGAGTTTGGGGAAAAAATGACCTAGAAGTAGGTCTTACATCAACCAAGATGGGAAAATTTTGACAGCATACTACCTAATCAAAACCTAGCAGGTCTAAGATTTATAAGGATAGGAAATTAGACTTAAGTTTTTACATAACTAAGTTATATCCAAAAGAGAAGTCGGTACGATTCTAACGACGACGAGAACTGCTTGAGTGAGCCCTTGAATCCGAAAGCAGACGTTCAATGTCTCTTACACGCCTATCAGTCCTTGCTTGTTGAGCTCGAAGTTCCCTGACTTCGGCTCGGGTCTCAGCAAGTTCTCTTTGAAGCAGAGCATTACCGACCTGAGCCCTTTCATGAGCGGACAGTATTAACACCAGAATTTGCATCAACTTCTACTACCCGGTCGATAGCCGCTCGACCCTGCTCGGTGTTCCGAGCAATCCTACGAACCATGATAGGTAGGACCCTATCAGCTGAACCTCCCTCAGTGAGGTTGTAGAAGCTTCTGTCTCCATTGTAAGGAAAAGGTTGACCTTGTTCCTGACTCCACCTATTCAAGTTTGTGGCCCACAAATGTGTGGGTCCTTGAAATGCGGGACGAGGGTTTGGGTTTTGAACAGCTGGGGGTTGGTTGTTGACTTCTGGCTCCGAGTCGGAACCATCAGAAAAACCTTCAGCTTCATAATCATCTAAAGGAATTGGGTGATTATCTTCTGGTTCTTCTTCCAGCCATTCTGCGTTGTCGTGGTTGGGAAAGTACGGGTCTCCGGGAAGATAAAATCCAGCCATTAAATCTAAGCGAGAAAAGGGATATAAGAAATAACTAAATTAAACTAACTAACTAAATAAATAATTATAAGATGATCTTTATCAGTTGCCTCAATACTTGTTTAAAGTATACCAGTTATATGTCATGCAGACGGGATAGACCTTCGAATAAGTAACCCTAACCCTAAGCCCACAACCAAACAAGGAACAGGAAGTAAGGCAAAGATCACAGATTCTAAGTCTATGACATCATAGTACATATAACTTTAGTGTATCTACTAAACAACCATTGATATACTAATAAAGACCTTTAGTTCTCGAATAAGTAATTATAGTAACACAAAATACTCCTATAGTATTTTAAGTTTAATGTTTTGTTCTACTGTTCTTGTTGTAGAAGTGTTGGTAAGTTTTTAGACTTGTTGCAACCTCACAACCACACTTAGGCACACGCTAATCACTCCTCGGATAATGTAGTTGATCAGGCTACATCTTCCCAGGGTTGACCATATGTCTCTAAGTCTGCTTATGCTGTCCACCAATCGTAATACTTTTGTTTTGTCCTAGTGACACTGATTTTAGTATGAATGCAGGTATGTATACTTTATTAAATATTTTATTATTTAAAGTATAACTCTTCATCAGAGTATTTTAAATCCCGCTTGTGTTTATAGTTCGTATATCTTTTATGGGTTGATACACTTGGTTCACTATAAACAATGCTCTGATACCAATCTGTCACACCCTCAAAATCAAATGAACGGCGGAAACGTTCTGGGGTGGAGGACGTCATGTACAGTATCACAACAATGCAAGTAGTAAACAAGCAACAACATCATCCATTGCATTAATAATATAATTTCATACAAGTGTGTTCCGTTAAGTTTTAAAGACACGAAAACAATATACATCAAAAATATAAGATGAGTCTTGAACGAGCTCCATCTTCTCAAAACCTGGCTGCGGTACCTGTCTACTGGTGACCTGAGAATACAAGTTATTTTGAAAGAGTTTATCAGCTTTAGAGCTGGTGAGTTCATAAGTATATTAGTGTCTGTGTTTGTATGAAAGCATTTGTAAGATGTTTTGTAAGATGTACTGTGTGTTTGTAAAAGTTTTGTATTTGTTTGAACTATCCTAGAAAACCCTATGTTTCCTACTAAAAGTAGCCTTCTACCAAGGCATCTAGTGTCTGTGTGTGTATCCTTTGTAAAAGTGAGTATTTTCCCAAATCCGACTACCATTAACCAAAAATATAGTTTTTGCATTATTGTTTATTGTGTGAAATCACAAAGTAAAATGTAAAGGGAAAATGTTATAGTACTTTAATGTAGTATTATGAAACTACTGTTGTACTAACTACCTTAAGCCAATTGTATATTTTAAGGTAACATGTGATCGGCCTGTATCTTGCTACCGACTCAATAGTAAAGTGACAATGTAAGATGCCACAAAAATGACGTTTGGCACCCGTAGACTTGCAAGTCCCACTGTAGCGAGCAGCAAGGTGTAGGATAGTCAATCCAGTATAGATCTATACACAAACTCATACGCTCCCCAATTAAGGAGATTCTGATACAAAAACAGTCATGGCAGGTAGTGCCATGCCCTGTTTAATGGCTCACATAAATGTATTAATGTAAATGTTATGTGAATTGTGTGCTAGCTGTATTGTGTGTTCTTTCTCTGTCTAGCCTGTATGTTTGTTTCTCATCACTCTGTTTCATGTTTGTTTCTCATTATAGTATGTATTGACTCATGTATGAACTGACTCATTGTATGTTTCATCGTTCTAGTAATAGTATCTTCCTAAACTACCCCTATGGTAGCTTACTAGCAATGTATGAACATGTTTGTATACCCTTGCTACCCAAGGGCATGGACTTGAATGAAGGAAAACCTTTTATATCTATATACATATACATAATATATAACTAGGATTCAAACGACCCTCGGACAACTAACCTTGATACCCTAAGACCACAATCAAACAAGAACAGGAAGCAGGGTAGACTAGCAGTCCTAAGTCCTTTCAATCCTACTTATATAACTATATCTATATAGATACACATAATATAAGTTTAAAAGAGTTTAAGTAAAAGTATTTGATAAGTAAAAGAGTTTGTAAAGTAGTTTGAGGTAAAACAGTTTGATAAACAGTTTAAAAAGTAAGAAAACCATTTGTTTGGTAGTTATTAATCACATGTGATTGATATAATAACTATAATTGTTCAACTTGTATTCCCCCCCATAAAAGCATTTAAAAACATTTAAAAGGTTAATTAAGGGGTATGAACTCACCTGTAGTTGGTGGTTTGGATGAACTGAAGAAATAGGATTGCTAGGTGTCAAGTGAAGACTTGTACACACACAATGATCCTATTTAACATATAAATACAACATATATGTATCTAATTAGCCTTTAAACAACTAATTAGCAAAGTTAAGACATCCTAAGGCAAGTTAAACACCTTATATAAGTGTTATAGGTCTCAAGGAATGCATCTAAGTGTTGTAGAACAATGCTATAGGGTTTAGGGTTCAAAAGAAACCCTAACTTGAGTTTACGGTTTTGTGACCTCAACCCAATGGGTTTACGGTCGTAAACCCTAGAGTTTACGGCCGTAAACTCCCCCTCTTTTGACCATTTGTTGATTTGAAGGTTTCTAAGTCCATTGAAGTGTTTCCACTTGAAGTATAAGCCTAAGGAAGAAGCTAGGGCACCATTCCACTCCTATTTGGAGTTTACGGCCCAAAGACCACATCCCTTTGGGTTTACGGTCGTAAACCCTTATGGATGTTGGTATTTTGACGACTTCAAGTCCTTAACACATCAAGGTAAGGATCCAAGTTAGTTACCTAGGCTTAGGAAGGGACTAGGGACATTTTGGTCCCTTAAAATGGGTTTACGGTTCAAGAATGTTCTTGGACCGTAAACACCTATTTCTTGGTGTTTCTTGGATGTTTTCATGTTATAATGAAGTATAGCAAGCTTAAACGCACTCTAGGATAGAAGTACTTACTATATGGAAGCTTGAAATGAGCCAAAATGCCAAGAACACTAGTGTGTGTTCTTGGTGTTCTTGGTGAAAATGGAAGAATCAACCTTTTGGAATGATTTCACGGTTAGAAGGGTGTTAAAACACTAGATTAAGTGATCTACTAACTTGAAATGGTTGAAAACACTTACTAGATCGAGATTTGGAATAAATCCCGGGATGATACTTGAGAGGATTTGCTTTTGTTCTTGAGAAATTTGGAAAAAATGACATAAAATGACAAGTGTCATATATATACTCCAAATTTCTGGGTTTTTGGCTGAAAATATTTTATTCCGGCAGTAAACTCCAATTTCTTGAAGTTTAGGAATAACAGTGTTGCACTATAACCCTAGGGCATCCTCTCTCCTGGTATCTCCTAAAGTGTAAATCCTAAAATAATCAAACTTAATCCAAAAATTCTGAAAATTTAACTGTAACTGATTTGACTTCTATTGAATTGACATGTTGTACATAATAGAAATTTCAGGTTGTCACATGGAGGGTCGTTAACCGAACGGGTAGGGTAGGGCAAACCTTTCCTCATTAAAAGTGTAATGAATCTATATAAAGTAACTAAATGCTTTTACAAAATTCCCAATCTTAGTTACTTTAGGCAAAAGTGAATTTGATGCAATTCAATGAAATTACACTTTGTACCCTTGCGAAGACATTAGTGGAGCGTGTGTGGTTAACTGACACACTAATTGGTCCTAAGCAAAGGTGGAAAAGGGTGACTCAATGTTTGTCATAGTTCGGTGGAGCGTGTGTGGTTAACCGACACATCCAATAGGTGACTGTAACATTGGGGGCACCATGTAAGTTTGCATGGTTATTCACACCCTGTTTTGTGATCCTCGGCATCCCAGTCACAAATCGAGGGGCATATCGAGATTTAAACATGCCATTGAAAAGTTCAATAAATCTCAAAGGATCTAGGAGTTTTTCAATACATTTAAAACCTAATCTCTTTTTTGTTTTTCGTGGTGGAAAATTAGTGAATCGTCATTCACTTACCTTCAAATGTTCTGCAAATTGGGTTACGGCATCCCTCTCCCCAGTTGTAGAGTATTGTGTTGGGTCCTAGCCTTAATATCTCATTTTGGGTGATTTATTAAGGACTCAATCAACTGACTTGATTTTTCTCCCGTTTTGTAGATGTCTGAATCTAACCGTGGTCTTCCCAAATCCCATGGAAAATGTTTTCCCACTCAAAGTGGAAGTCTTTTACACAATGAAGGTGAAAGATCAATCCTTGCATTGTGGACTAGCTTGGTTTCGCTTCCTCCACCTCCTCCTGTTGTTCTCCCGAACCCACAAGACCGAAAAGTTGAAAGGTTGAAACTCACTCAAACCCTGTTGGCAATGAAACATGAAGATGGAAAATCCGTGTGTGCTCACGTCCTAGGGATGAAATCACACATCGATAGGTTGATAATGTTGGGTGCGACTTTCCCAAAGGAGTTGGCTGTAGACTGGGTCCTTAAGTCACTCCCTAAATCATATGATAAGTTCATAAGAGAGTATTATATGATGGATATTGACGCGACCCTCATTGACCTAACTTACATGCTAATTGCTGCTGAATCAGAAATGATTTGGCAAAGTAATGGAATATATTTGTCTGGTAACTCAACCAACAATGCTTCCGTGGTCGCTCCAGGAGAAGCCACCTGTTTCTGCTGCCAAGAGAAGGGGCGTTGGATACGAAGCTGCCCAGAGAACCTGAAAAATCTAAGAGATGGGAGAGTCAAGAAGTATGGCTCTACCTCAGGTAATATCCACTATCTGACTCCATTAAGTTCCTATTCATTGATTCTTAATACATAATGTGATAAGATTACATTTGAATGTTTTGCAGGATCAGAGAAAAGAGAAGAAGCTTGATGGAAGAGCAAGATGAGTCTGATCACGAACAAATGGATTACGATCGCATGGATTCGAAGATCAGATTTTGAGCTTAGAAAGTTATGATAGATTTGTTAGGAACATTTGATTACATAGTTTTTCAGTTGATTTTGCATTGTAAGGACGTGTTTTTCAGCTGCTTTATGAATAAAATAAATTTTTGGTTTGACTTATTTATTTATATCCTTGCAATGAAATCGTTGTGGAAAATTGATGTTTGCGTGTTTCTATAATAAATGGATGTGATTCTTAGTTATATTATTTATGGAAATTTTCTTAGTAAGGAAAGATTCCCATCGCCCAAATTTCAATTGGACAGAATCTTGGAATCATATGATTTGAATCATGTGGTGTATGGAAATCTTGATACTTAGAAATTTTAAGACTAATTCCTTGACAAAGAGTCAAGTGAAGGATTAGGAGAACGGGTTCACGATGTTGTGCACCAGTTAAGTTCGTCATCAATAAGAATTAGATTATTCGTCATATTTACTAAAGGATTAGTGAATGTGGTTATGCTTAAATCATTAAGCATGATTCTGAACCATTGAAAAGTTTCAATAAATGACAGAACGAATGAGAAGAATCAATTAGGCAGAAAGATAAGAAGTTTCTCCAATCTAAGAAGAAGGGAGAGTACTTCTATATCAGGTTTTATGATCGTCTTAATTGTAAAGAACCATATTACAATCCATCCTCTAAGGATACCTTAGTGCACTAGTTTGGCTAAAGAAAAGGAATCAAGAATTGCTATAGTGGTTAAGTCGTTAAGATAAATCATACTTCGTTCCAATATCGAATATTAAAATTAAGATTGTGACGTTGAGTGACACATCTTAAGTAGGTTTGTAACACTTATCAATTGTGGAATAGAGAAAGTTTTCTTATTCATACACATTTGGAATTTGTAAGTTGTGATGTCTTGAAGAAGACAAAGACCAACTAGAACAAATTAAATTAAGTGTTAGTCTTGATAGAATTTCGCACTAACTCTTGAATATTTGTTTTATCAAGAAATGTTTCTTGACAAGAGAATCATATATGTCAAGAAGTCAGTGGGAGCATAAATGATCTTGAAAAGCTTCAAGATTAAATCAAGAATAAACCTAATCAATGATCACTAGCACACGACTTGATGTTTGTAACCTATCGTGTTGACAAAATTCTTTTCTGTGCCGATCCTGTTGAGTAATTATGCATATGAGTTCTACGAGTTCTCAATAGATCGCATAAGGCAAGCACCTTGTTCGATGAAAGTACATTGACTGACATAGGTGAGCTGCTAGACAACTTGGAAGCAATGGTGGGACCCTTGGTGGCATGAAATTAAGAATGAACAAGTTCTGTCCATAAGAGTTTGAATTTGTCACAAACATTATCTTTCGATTATGATTGTGAGGAAACGCTTTCACTAAGAGATATTTTAAGGAGATAGCGATTATGTAAATTGCATTCTCAAATTCGATTATGATTACGGCATCCCTCTTCATAGTTCGAATTGTGAGATTTGGTAGTTAGTCTGAACATTTGGGACTTAGTAAAATAAGTTCTAAATTAGTTTAGACACACATGTGAGCTCTCTTAGGAAATGTGTGTGATTTTGAGAAGCTTAGATAAAGTCTTATCGAAGCATATCGTATTAGAAACAATGAACTTTGGAAGTCAATAAGTATTGTTTTCTGGAAGTTTAGCTGGTTTCTGAATACGTATCAAAGCTAGTGGGAGCATAAATGTTATGCTAGAATGAATATAATCATCATGTTAGTGGGAGCATGATTATTAGTTAAGTATTGCAAGATTGGCAATATTAATTATAGAAAAACAAAAGTTTCACTTTGCAAAGGTGCAGGGGTAGAAAAGTTGTTTTTGCTATAATTAAGGGAGAGAATGTTATACTTCGTTTCCAATCTAAAAGCTGAGATCGAGAAATTTTGATTGTATTATAGTCAAGGGTATATTTATTATTTGCATTCTCAAAGTTCGATTATGATTACGGTATCCCTCTTCATAATTCAAATTTTGAGAACACGGAAAATAGAAATATTATGACAATATTATAGCAAGAAACTGGTAAAGTATCACGTTTTCGCTGAGGATTGTATCCCATACGCTTCGGGTATAGGATCGATTGCATATGCTGTAATATTCGACCGTTCTAAAAATTTTCCAAATGCCTTGGGCATTTAGAGGGAAAAAGGGAATAGAACCGGATTTGACTAAAATAATTAAACAACTGCCAAGGACAATCTAAGGTTCGCCAAGGATTGGTCACTTGTGGATAGTTGAAAGTATAGTCATGGATGGACCATATTGACATTATTATGAATAGATAAGATTCTATTTATAATGAGTTTTCATATGGAAGATATGGAAATGTTTCCATATTAGGAGTTGGATATCGAGAATCTATGTCTAGATTAGAAGCTTTTATGCCAGAAGGATGTTCAAAGGAATGTACTTTGAATATGAGACTTCATAACTATGGAATTGTCTTGTAACAATCTCCAATAGAGTATTTTGTGATTTTTGTAATTTCATTGACCGATTCTTGGTGACTTTTGTGCCGTGACATTACGAAAGGACTGTTGCATAAAATGTTAGAATCTAACATATTCTAGTAGTGGTGAGAATTTTGTATTCTTACACTAATGGATTAGGAATTGTGAAATGAGTGTGATTGAAAATGTTGTTTAATTATACTATTTCACAAAGTAAGGACCATAGGTAAACATAGTGTGCATGCTAAGAGCATGGGACAATTGTAGTTATAATTCAAGTAAGAAGTTGATTACCCGAAACAACAAATAATGAGTAATCAATATGGTGATTAAGTAAAAGGTGTTTTTATTTATACTCAAAGGTTTGAGGCCATATAGGACTAGTACTATTATTGTGTTTTACTTTCCATGTTTTGACTTCCCGAATAATGAGATTATTCAAACCCTCCACAGTCGCTCATTCTTTGGAAATAGGAATGAAAGAAGACTGTCATGAATCTGACTGTAGATTGTCTAAAGTGTTATAGACATAAGCAAAAGTTTGCTGCAGGGTTCATGAGAGCTGCTATAAGATTAGAGTATTGGAATAAACCCACGCTCACTTGGATCGCTTCATGGATTTTATCACGAGTGATTGGTGAGACGATAATATCTTGTATTCTTGAAACCAAGATGTGTGAGTTGTATCTTGCGAGTCGGTTGCACATTGATAATACGTAAACGCACCAGTAACTTGGTGTTATAAAACGTATTGTTGTGTGTGATTCGGTGAGTGAGTGCAAGCGAGCATTGAGTCAAAGTTTATCCGTTCCTTTTACCCAAAGTGGGATAAAAGCGATACCTGTGGGCCCCTCGATGATTTAGTGATGACACCCTAAGCGCTTGGCCAAGTCGGGACTAAGTTGATGTGTTCAATTGTAGTCTATTGTCAGTCGTCATAAATCGGAAGTCGGGAAACAATACATGAATAGAGAGTATGATTAAAACCATGTCTCAGTTCATACGATATCTAGAATAGAGGAATATATGATCCCTTATCTAAAGGACGCGTTACTGATAAGATTAGAGTTTGACAGCGGTTTTTGAAAGCTAGGATTACAGATCAGGATCTGAAGTCATACGCATAATAGTTATTAGACTTATCTAAGTGGGAGACTGTTGGATTAGTGTCTAAGTCCATAACTATTTTAGTATGTACTTGACCCGATGGTGCATGGTCCTTTTGGGTTGCCTTCACCATAGCAACTTGACAGGGTGATTTGTGAAGAGAGAAGAGATATTATTATATTAATATATTATGAGAATAATATATTAAAGGAATAATAATATTATTTGATTAATATTAGTCATAAATTAATTAGGAATTAATTTGGTGACTAAGAGAGGTTAATTGAATAAAGGGGCTTAAACTGTCAAATGTGTGATAGTTGAGTTTTTGGGCTATGAATCCTTACGGGATATAGGGTGGCCGAAATTAAGGAGTATGGGCTCCTTGAATTCGTCCAAGCCTCCATCTAGAAGGATCCTTGGATTGCTTAGGGCCTAAGTTATTCAATTAGGGTTAAGGATGTAACCCAAGTAGCTCATAGTATAAATAGACCCCATAGGGGAGGGAAATCGGCCACCTTGTTGCATTGGGAACCCTAGAGCCGATTTCTACACCTCTCCTCTCTCTCCAAATCAACCTCTTGCTAGTTGGTGTTTGTAAGCCATTAGAGGAGTGACAATTGCGACTCTAAGCTCCAAGAACAAGAAGATTCAAGCAAACAATTTAAGGTATTCATCTAGATCTGATTTCATGTGTTATGTTTCAATTGTATTCTCTAGATCTAGGATTGTAAGCCTTGGATACATTGCATGTTCAATTAGAGAAACCTAGATCCAAGAATTAGGGTTTGCATGTGCACATAGGAAAGTTCTTATGGCTCAAACCCATCAGTTAAGATCTGCTCTAGATGTTTTGAGCAGAATTGAGGGTGTTCCGGAGTCTGTTGTCCCTCCAAAACAAGGGGGAGATAATGTTACTCAGGGCAAGGAACAACCTCATCCACCTCCAAAATCGAAAGTCACTACTGAACCGATGGCTAATGAAGCTTCGGGCAGTATGAAGGACAAGCGAAAAAAGAAAATTGGTGATGATGATGTGCATGAAAATGATGATGATACTGATACAGAAGGAAACGCTTCTAAAGCTGAAAGTTTGAAAGTCAAGCCTAGTGATCAAGAGATTGAGGCGAAGATTCGAAAAGAGAAGGAACTTCTTAATAAGGAGAGGAAAGCAAACGAGATGCTAGAACAAAGGAAGTCTATGTTTCCTAAATGGACTATGGATTCGCTTCAGAGAGAGGTAATCGATGCACCGAGCACTCATTGGATCGAACTTGTTCTTTCTTTCGGGCTTGAGAACTCCAAGGACTCACAGTTTGAGATGCCAATCACCCGAAAGACATTCATTTTTCACTGTTTTGAGTCAACGGCTGGCATTCCTTCCCCAGACCCGAAGGCTGATCGGGATCTGCTTGAGTATTATATTGAGTTTGCTCAGCGGCAATACCTGACCTGGAGTAATCAGAAAATCACAACGGTCAAGGTGTTGAAACCCACTTCTGCAGGGAAATTTATCAACATCAAATTCAAAGTGACCCGAGGCTCTGATAGCTCGGTTCATATGATTTCCCTAGCTGATCTGTCGAACCTGAATCCTCGTGATTGGATACTCCTAAACAACATTTTGCTGACCAATCAAAAGGAGTATCAGCCTATTATCGATCACATCAAGCGAATGCTCGTGTGTTAGATTCATGAAGTCGCAAAGATGGATCAGGAAATCGCTTCGGCCATACATAAGAAGACCACTATGAAGCCGATAGGGAGGGCAAGCGATGTCAACAGGATGATTAAGGGAAAAATTAACCCCAAGTTTCATACTGTTATGTTCATTAGGGGCGAAGGTCAAAAATGCATGTCCGCTCTTATTGACAAACACCTATTCTTCACCGCCTGCTTGGAGAATATTTTGGAGATTATACATGGGTGTAATCAGAACAGCGAAGTCGATAAGAAGATGTTTACTGATATGCTTCAGTGGTATATTTTGTTTCGACAAACTCTTCTTGCCATCATCCCCAGGCTGTTCAAGATTGTGAGGAAGACTAATGTTACTCAACCGAAGTAATCTCTCGCCTCTATTGACGCAAAGGGGGAAATTGTTGGGCTTAAGTGTTGCGTCTTTGGGCTCGTTTAATAGTCCATTTTGTTTACCTGGTTTGGGCCTATCCAACCGTGCATTCTCATTAGGGTTAGATTATATATAATGCATGCATGTATAGCTTTAAGGTTATCGTTCTAATTAATAGCTTTTGCATTGTAACCCTAACACACCTCTACACTCGAAGTTCTTCATCGAGCTCTTCTGAGGTGTGAGATATTAATCATTCGACAACATTTGATCCATCCTTGTGTTCTTTGATTGCTTCATTCTTGTTTATCTGTTTTGAATCTATCGATCTAATAGCTCAATAATCTCATCAGATTCCAAACGAACTTGACGCTGACTTGCCGTACACGGGATTTTAAAGACCAAATCGACGAGTTGGGTCAAAAAACTCGTCGAGTTGTCTATGTTTTTAGAATCTATATATAGGATCGCTTTCATTCGAAACTCTAACTAATTATGGAAGTTTTGGACGATTTTTGGAGGCCAGAAGGGTTCTTAGAGCTGTGGTTTTTGAGAATTCAACCTAGAAGTCAACTTTGAAGCGATCAAAGGCAAACAAACATTGCTTTTATCTTAATCTTTTGTGTGAACCATGTTTGAATCATTATATTTCGTTTTTAGTTTGTTATTTGATGTAGATATGAGCTAAAAACTCTTTACTTCTGTTTAGACTAGATAAGCTTGTTATTTGGTGAATTGTCTTGTTAAGCTTGTTAAAGACCCTTATGTGTTGACAATAAATATTTTCTATTAATAATCAAGTTTATTAAGTTGCATGAACATCTTCTTAATTGATTGGATCATATGGTTTTTGTGAAAACAATATTGTATGCCTAGTATTAGTCAATATGAACCTAGGATTAACAAGAAAATAAGTAAGTTAATGTGTAAGCATGTGTGATGAACAACCATACATGAGTTGATTTAATTGATAAATTTAGTTAGCTAATATTACAAGTCTTACTTGATCCGAACTGAACACTAGGAAACTTGTTAGTTTAATCAACTGATCACTGTTTGAATTAACTTGTTTGAAAGGATTAGTAATAGTAAACATGAACCTAAGCACATTAGAAATCGGTAGCCAATAACATATTAATCCATTGCACTTGCTACGAAAACAACCATAGAAACAAGTGAATCGAATCTAAACGGAAGTGTATTTAAATTGATTGAATCTAGTTGTCTTTTGTTTCTCCTTAGTTGTTAATTGTCCTTTGTTTAAGTGTTTAAGTAGTTGCTTAAGTTTCTAGTCTTGTAAAACTAGAGAAAAACCCTTTTTTTACTTGTTTTATTTAGATAATATTAGTAATAATCTTAATTGTTTACCGTTCCCTGTGTTCGATACCCTACTTACCTGAACTAAGTTGCTAATTGATAGGTACACTGCCTTTTGTGTGTTTGTTTCTGTGTCTAAGTTACTAGGATTAAACTAGTGCATTCCACACACATCAATAGGTCCCTATGTATCTATTCTTTTTAAAATAATTACTAACTCTTTCCGGTATTGCTATAGTTAGGAGGATTAATCAAGTCCATACTTTATTGTTATACATGGATTTCATCTCATTGATCTTGAATCTAAGTTATTTTTCAGATTCAAGAACTGATATAGCGTTTTTCTAGTTGACGGATTTTCTCGAAACCATCAAGAATAACTTACCAATGATATATTTCATATTGCTTATGTTAAAGATAATTTATACCATATATGTAAATAGTTTATGTTTATGAATAGCTATTATGCATGTTCAACAATTCCTTGTTGAGACAACTGCCAACTTTTACAACATCAGATTATGGTTCTTTAGCAGCTTCAAGTTCTATGTGCCTCCCACTTGCTTTGTCATTAGAAACTTGCTTTCTAATAACTCATCTTTCAAATGAATAATAGAATTTATTCTTGGTGGTTTTGTATATAATAATCTAAGCAACGTTTTAGAATATTTTACTAACATGTATTTAGTAGATTTTGGATCTAGAAGTTTTAGTCTAACATCGCCTTTGAATCCACAAAACATTAAGTAAGATGAGCACGGAGCCTTTCCATATTAAATCTTATAAAGTTTTTTTTATCTACTCATTAGTTGTTTTTATATTCAAAGTACAAGTGATAATGATTAAGATATAATCCCAAAGAAATAAAGGAGGATATTTCTACTGATTAGAAGGTAAACCGTATCTAGTAAGCTTTAGATCATCCCCTATTATTACTAAGGCTTCATATGGTTCTATTGGTTAGTATCTCAACTTTATATATTTGAAAACTACAACAAAGGTTTCACAATTACGTTTTCATGTGATAAATATAATTACAAAGGTTTCACTTTAGTCCCAATTTTTTTGAACAATAAAGTCCTAAGTATTTAATTTTCGCTCAAATTAACAAAATAGTCCTTTCTTTTCTTTTAACAGGAAATGACATATTATCGTGTAAAATTAAATAATCAGGACTTTTCTGTTCAAAAAACAAAATTTGGGACTAAAGTGAAACTTTTTAGAAAATATTGGGATTTTCTGACAATTTCCCTTACAATGACTATAGTTTTAGATAAAGTTTTTTAGGTATCTTGTACAAAATCTAGACATTCATTAGAAAGGAAGTTGTACATTGTAATATATAGTTCCTTAATAATTATTTTCTCTACAATTAATGAAAACATCAATAGGAATCTTTATATATATATATATATATATATATATATATATATATATATATATATATATATATGTATATGTATATATATATATATATAAGGAAATAATGTAGTTTATTTGATATATATAAATAATATTCATATATATATATATATATATATATATATACATATATACATATATATATATATATATATATATATATATATCAAATAAACTACATTATTTTCCTTCAAATATCCCTTTCTTGAATTTGGAATTGATAGGTTTTATAGGTTATAATTCAAAGCATGATGCGAAATAACTTAACCCTTAAGTTCACATGCAAACTATTTGGATCTAAGTTTTCTCTATTGGTAGGAATAATCTATGAACATCAAGAACCCTAAAGAGGTCCTACTATTATTGAAATTAACAAGGGATTATAGGTTTACATACCTTTTGATTATTATAGTAAATAATCAAATCGATTCCTTTCTTCAAATGCTTTGGAAGGCAATAAACAAAATATTGATGCCTATAATGGTTTGTACCCAAACCCTAGAAATTAAAACACTTACGGAGAGAAGAGGAGAGAGGGTGAAATTTTCAACTCTATTCTTTCTGAAAGGACTGGATGAAAAATAGGATCCTAAGGGTCCTATTTATAGCTCACATAAGAAGCCTTGGAAACCCTAATTTGAATATAATACTATTATTTCGAATTAGGCAATTATCCAACTTCCTAATTATCTCTATGGGATAATTCTTGAACCCTGAAGGCTCTTCCAAAACTGTCCCCTCCTGGGAAGGTTTTGGAATCCCTGTTGTTCAACTTTTAAACAATTACAGCTTAAGTCCCTACACTTTTAATTAATCCAATTAATCCTAAAATTAATTCCAATTAATATTTGATTGATTATTAGTTAAATAATATATTAATCTCATAATATATTAAAATTTTATTTATTGTTATTTATTAATCATATAATAAATTAATAAATCGGTCTTTCTCTCTAAAAGTCATTCTAGTCAATTACTAGTTTTGAGGGAAACGCAAAAAAGGACTTTGCTTTTTTTTCAAGTATATACCAATGTAGTTATTGGCTTAGACGCCTTAATCCAACAGGAATATATATATTTCATTTATATAATAAAGATAACAATGTCGTAGATATGTTGATTTATAACAAGTTTAAGTCAAAATTGTTTGCATATAGAACTTGTTTGTTATAAAACATTGGTAATTACTATATAATTCTATTAAGAGATCTAGTTCTATAAAACAAAATTCTAATCATTACATAATATGAAGGTTATCCTTGTGAAAGACGATTTAAGTAAATAATAATATTTTAATAAATCAATGGAGACATATATATATATATATATATATATATATATATATATATATATATATATATATATATATATATATATAGACATACCTAATTTATACATACATTATTCTAAAAACAAATATTGCATTACATTAAAGTCACTTTATGTTCTACACATACATAATAAATTAAACTCCAAGAGTGTAGTTCCAACTTGATTGTGCTCACCTGGTTACTCTTCTTTCAATATTTGTAAGCATTTAAAAATATTGTATTAACATTAAGTACGATGTACTTAACTATTAAATAAAAAGTATAGGTTCTATCTAGTATATACCTAAAGTACTAGTCTCTCAATATTATCTTCACAGATAAAAGGGATAATTCATCTTCCAGTGTCAAGTTTCTTTTGCAGAAAAACCATAATCCATCTCTATAGGCGTTCTTGGATTTCTTGGGCCTAAATGTGTCCTTTCCATGAACAAATGAACTCTTAGAGAACACATGGTGTCATACCCTGCTAAAGCAGAAACACGAGGTACGACAATATAAAAGTTTCTCGTAGCATATGGTAAAAGACAACACCAACAATAGGATTAAAATCATTACAATTAAGAATAATTTTGAACAACTTTTAAAGAAGTTAATGTGCATTCAAAAACAAAAATTACACATATGTAATGCTTCTACAAGTGATGTGTCGCTAGGTACCACTTACTAGATGATTCCTGAAAAAGCATGAAAAATTAGAGGTCAACAACTGAAATAGCTGGCGAGTTCACAGGTTTTCAACATAAAAGATTTTTAAGTCAAAAATCTGATTATTGATTAAAGTTTCCAAAAATAAAAGTTTGTTGCTAAAACGAGTATATAAGAATGTATGCACATAATGTTCAAACAATGAGTTCACAACCAAACCGAACGACCGAAAGATGCCCTATCGAGATCTATGTTTATCGCTAACTTATATAGAATATGGTAATATGCACTCCATGAAAAGGGTGAGGGAGGAGTTGTCAACTCCTAATAGTGCTATCCATAATGACCCTCAGCTCAAGAAGTTAATGAGTTGTGAAATGTTCAAGGGACTTGATGCGATAAGATCTCATGTATCAACATTAGCATACACATACAAAGGAATACAACATACAAATTTGATACAATTTAAAATAAGTACAACGAACATAAATGAATAATGACATGCTTTTTGACCCCTATACTTAAAAACCGTAAAAAGTGGCTACGAGTACTCACAATGATGAGTATACGCAATCTACATTTGATCCACCGAAAATGTACAATTGATCTATTGACGAAAATCTGAATGTCCAATCCTACATTGATCCTTCGAAAAGTAATGATTCTAGTAAGCTTTGTGCATAGATCACGAATTCAAGTAATACTTGGATACCAAATGTTATAAAATGCCTTAATTGTCATATTTGTTTTTTGAAAATTTAACCATACTTTATATAGTTTACATTTTTAGGATCAATAGATTTTATACATATTAGAATATTTTCAATATCATTTCTCTTAAAAATTGGCTCATAATATATACAAAATGGTTTTATAATATTCTTTGATATTAGTGGCGACTTAGGATTCTCATTAGTGGCTCGTTAGCTGCTAACGATGTGTCTAGAATCAATATCTATTGAGAGATCTTCGACCTAAGTGCTAGGTGGGTTGTTCCTACAGCGGCTAGTGATATAACCTAACTAGTTAGTCTAGCATTTGATATGGGACAAAAATATTTCTAAATAAAGATATTGTGATAAAAGTGTACTTAATTTCTAAATGTACAAAGATGGAGGCCTATAATATGTAATTCCTATACACGCACTGAAAAAATTTTCTTTTCAAAAGTTTAAGTTGAAAATCGTTTTAAACAATATCTCCTTGAAAATGGTTTTAAACATAATTCTACTATAACCATTTCCAGTCTCGTAATAACTTTTCTTAATTAAACATAGGTAATCAGGCTATACCTAATTTAGGTCCAATAATTTCATACTCGACTTAGTAATACCCGCAATATGCTAGTCAAAACTCTTAAGCTTTAAGTTCATATCAAAATATGAATTAAGGAGAGGAAAAATGAAAGCAAGTAATAACAGTCTAACACTTTGAAATGAAAGCAATTTTCAAGTCTTTAAGCTAAATCTATTAATTATAAGGTCTTAGCACTTTATGACCTATCATTTCCCTATCTCCATACTTTATTATGATGTCCATGCATGCCTTTTAGAGGTATTTTATTTTGATTAAACAAATCAAAATTCCATCCCTCTTTTCGCTCTCTAACCTTTGGCAATTGCAAGAAGAAAGGAAAGGTTTAAGTTTATAAAACTTGTAATCTCTTTTATAAGTTATAAGCTTTAACATTTGGCTAAAAGACAAAAGTATTTCTACTCCAAAATAATGTACATGATTTATTAAATCACCCTTTATGATATATTATGTTAGTAGCATTGAAAAACTAATATTTCCATGAAATAAATAATTTCCAATTACTGACAGGACTTTATGAAGATTTATTAAAATAAATTTCTTATAAATAATTAATTGTATCAAGTTGTTGTTACTGTGACCCTTTAGGATCATATATTATCTAGAAATATCATTTTATAATGACTATTGGACATATGTATTTTTCAATCTCCCACTTGCACAAGACTCATTATTGATTGATATAAACAGTTCACTACCCGTAGTAGATGAATTTGTTCCATTCAATACACATCAAATTCTCCAAAAGCTGAAAGCTACAATTGGTGTATAAGGTAAGTTATCAGTTACCCCTTTGTCACCGATAACATGTTGATCATGAGATACGGATCACAATTAATCTCATTAAGTTTTTAACTTTTCGTAACACACCTTTGATGCCTAACTTTCAACACACAAGACGAAAAAAATCACATCTTGGCCACAGAAGCGTCTTGCATAGTTCACACTACACCTGAAAATATCCTTTATAGCAACCGAATTAAGGGTCAACATTCGACCATATTAAAATATAACATTCCCTATACTCAAGTCTCACCATATATCTTAGGTATTAATAATAAAAATATAGTACCTCTTATCAGGTCTCACTCACGATAGCGATCCATGAGGTGATCTCGATGCGTGTCAATTCAATACCAGTTCTCTGACAAGTACATCTGAATCCTAGTTACAACCACTTTCCTACTTTCATCTTGTCCGAGTCAACCAATCCAATTCATATTAGTCTTACTTCATACTTGTTCCTAAATTATAGCCGACTATGAACTTTTAGAGTAATAAGATTATTCATGGATCAAACATGTTAATATTAAACACTATATGTATTAATGTGATGATCAATCACAATATATAAAACAATACAATAGTTATTGATATAATATTCCAATATCCAAATACTAAACTCAAATCAAAGCCTAATTTCTACAATAACAATGTCTTAAAATCAAGTGTTAAAATTCATGCTTAGCCTAAATGAAAGACTTTGTTAATGGGTATGATTAAATTTAATATGTCTAAATTCTGCGAATACGATCACCTCCATATTTAACTTTATTCTATGTATAGTTAAATATCTTAGAGAATATGATTGTTGTGCTCATGTGACATATATTCTCATAGCTAGAGTAATTATATTCTTCAAGTCATAAAAGATTTATAGGTTATCCCAAAATGGAAGGTGGAATGACTCAACCTAGTTTTTCAATAAACTCATTTATCTAATCATATTTTATTACAACTTCTAAATTAGTATATTCTTATTTTGTAGTAGACTGTGCAGTTATGTTTTGCTTTGTCCTCATTATGATAAAACCCATTCTTAATACTTAATGAAGTCATAATCCAATTATAATTTATAATTATAACTCTATGTTCTGAAGTTAGCATCTTATGTAGATCTTTACATAACGATCTTCTTCTAAACTGATTATCTCATATACATTCTCTTAGTATGTATGGCAATCCAATGACTGATCTATGTATTCAATTGGTATCTTACGATATGTTCACAACATGATCATATACCTGGTCTTATGCATAATATAACATAAATGATGAATTCATTTTCTAAGAAAATAGAATATTAATCATCTCATCTAGCTCAAATCTATGGGCTAGGTTATTTTGAGTCAACCTCAAAATGGTGCCTTGTGGCAATTCCAAGAGTCCTCCAAAGGCTTCTTGTATCTTGATCTGTTTCAAGATATCTACTATAATAAATAAAGATTTTTTTTTGTCACATGTCATACTCTCATTCATTTTGTCACATGTCATTTTATTGGTATTTTAAATTCATTTTTTTCCACATGCCATTTTATGGGTTTTTCCATTTTATTAAATTTTAGTTAATATTTAATTCTAATAATTGCAATAAGTGTAATAATAAATGAATATCAATTTCATTAATGAACTTTCCTTATAATTTGAAAATTCCTATATTCAATCCTATTAAAAGAGAAAAAAAATACTTCAATTTTAATAATTCAATATTTTTTTTTTCATTTTTCTTATAGATTCAAACTTTTACAATGTTTAGAATTTGTATTTTTTTAAATAAACCCATGTAATACATGATGAGTCTCACAACTAATTATCAACATATGCATAAAGATTTTAAAACTTCAACATTGATCTTAATCTATCTTTGTAGATTTTACATTCCAAGAATATATCTTATATTTCCTAAATCTTTCATCTTAGAATCACTTTCTGAGTCAAGGTGAAAGAGTGTTGCATAGTTGGAATGTCATTTCTCATGATTATGTATGTATTATTCTTACAAGATTAAGAATGTTACTATTGCTCCCACGAGTTCTTTGCAAACAAATATGTTATCTTTGCTTTGATATAAAAGAATACCTTGTGTTTTCTTATTAAAATGTCAATTCCAACCTTGAGATGTTTTCTTTTTATCCACAAATGGATCTAAAGGCTTACACATTTTGTTAGGATAATTAGGATTCATAAAGCCTCTAGTCTAAGGTATATAGGCATCTTCAAGCAGGTGTCTGTTAAGAAAAATAATTTTTCTTGATCTAATCATAGCTACTTGAGAAAAGGTTTGATCATAGTCAACCGATATGAATGATTGAAGCCTTTAACAACAAGTCTTACTAAATGTGTATAGGTGATATGGGCATATTTAGTCATATAATTTATATATTATATTAATACTTTATGTTGATTTTATCTCATTTAATGAACAAAAGGTACTTAATTAGTTTAGAAATTCATTTTTCAGCAACAATGACATGCTCGGATGGAAAAGGAAGCGGATTTAGCAATTGGAAGCTTAGATCTTGGATTTTGAAGAAAAGAAGGATGTTGTTGGGCAGCTTGACCCCTCGTCAGTGGTTTGGCCATATCTCATGAACCGTATCTCCGATTGACGAGATTCGAATGTTATGAAAACTACACACGATTTCGGACGACTTTCGTGTTTTGATAAAATATTGATTTTAAACGAACTCGACAAGTTGGCCATCAACTCGACGAGTTGATCAGAAAGTTTGCGATTCTTGACGCTGACTTGCCGTACATGGGATTTTAATGACCAACTCGATGAGTTGGGTCAAAAAACTCGTCGAGATGGCTCTGTTTTCAGAATCTATATATAGGATCGCTTTTATTCGAAACCCTAACTAATTCTGGAAGTTTTAGACGATTTTTGGAGGCCGGAAGGATTCTTAGAGCTGTAGTTTTCGAGAATTCAACCTAGAAGTCAATTTTGAAGAGATCAAAGGCAAAAAAACATTACTTTTATCTTAGTCTTTTGTGTGAACCTTGTTTGAATCATTAGATTTCGTTTTTAGTTTGTTATTTGCGGTAGATATGAGCTAAAAAGTCTTTACTTCTGTTTAGACTAGATAAACTTATAAATATGGTTTGATATTATGGCTTGGATTAATTTGATTTAGTGAATTGTTTTGTTAAGCTTGTTAAAGACCTTATGTGTTGACAATAATTATTTTCTGTTAATAATCAAGTTTATTAAGTTGCATGAACATCTTCTTAATTGCTTGTATCATATTGTTTTTGTGAAAACAATATTGTATGCCTGGTATTAGTGAATATGAGCCTAGGATTAACAAGAAAATAAGTAAGTTAATGTGTATGCATGTGTGATGAATAACCATACATGAGTTGATTGAATTGATAAATTTAGTTAACTAATATTACAAGTCTTACTTGATCCGAACTGAACACTAGGAAACTTGTTAGTTTAATCAACTGATCACTATTTGAATTAACTTGTTTGCTAAGGATTAGTAATACTGAACATGAACCTAATCACATTAGAAATCGGTAGCCAATGACATATTAATCCATTGCACTTGCTACGAAATCAACCATAGGAATAAGTGAATCGAATCTAAACGAAAGTCTCTTTAAATTGATGGATCTAGTTGTTTTTTGTTTCTCCTTAGTTGTTAATTGTCCTTTGTTTAAGTGTTTAAGTAGTTGCTTAAGTTTCTAGTCTTGTAAAACTAGACAAAAACCCTTCTTTTTACTTGTTTTATTTAGATAATATTAGTAATAATCTTAATTGTTTACCATTCCCTGTGTTTGATACCCTACTTACCTGAACTAAGTTGCTAATTGATAGGTACACTGCCTTTCGTGTGTTTGTTTCTGTGTCTAAGTTAGTAGGATTAAAACTAGTGCATTCCACACACATCAAGTTTTAGGCGCCGTTGCCGGGGAACAGTTCAAATAGTTAATTTTATTTGCTAATTGTTATCATTTTTAGTTTATTGATTAATTTTTTTATATTTAGTTTAATTTTAATTTTAATTTTTATTTATTATGTATTTTCCAATCTCGATGCTCTTGAAGCTTTTCTTGAGGAAGTAGTACACGAAATTGAGCAAGAAGATGAGGAGTATGACTCATAAGATGATTTGAAGAAATTTGGAAGATGGTTAGATAACATCTTGGCTAATAAACAAGAGCAATCTGAGTTACAAGAGCTAGATTTACAAGATGACGAATTTAATCCAGAAAGAGACTTGGAAGAGCTAGAAAGATTGTTGGCAGAGGGGTCAGACGAAGAACAAGAACAAGCTGAGTTGCAGCAACCAAGCTGTGGATTGACCATTACCATGACGTGGCCCCCTGTTTTTCCAGTTTGTGTTTCGAAGCATGGGGTGACGATTCCAACTTTGGAGAAAGTTCTGAGGGTCGATCCATTTCTGATTAGTACCCGACCGGTTCCAACCCTTGTCAAGATTCTTGGGTTACATGAACTAAAGCTCGCTTGGCCAATTTTTGAAGCAAAGAGCCAAATTTTACAAATTGGTCCAAAGAAAATATTCAATTCAATGGATGGATTGGCATTGATTTTATTGGAAGTTTATTAAGTTGGGAGTCTAGCTCAAGACTCGCACAAAAAGAAGCGCTTGCGGGAGGCAACCCGTCGTTTGAGTTTGCTTTTCTTTTTCATTTTTCTAACTTCTAGTAATTAGGGTAAATTAGGAATTTTAAGTTTGATGTTTGTTTTCCTTGTTATTATGTGGTTTTATGTTTTTGATCTTGCAGAAGTTAGGGTGAGAGTTGATCTAATAGTTAAAAGCATGAGGGCAAATAAAGTGAGGGTTCGAGTTGTAGACGACAAGATTAGAAGACTTTGAGCGATATGTTGAGTCCGATGTTTATATTTGCTAAAAGGAGTCTCGTCACTGAAGATTATAAGGAGGTGTATTACACTAATACCCTCCTTGAACACCAAATCAAAACTAAAGCAGAAAGAAGAGTTTGTCTGATCAGAGACAAAAACTCGTCGAGTGCATACATACAACTCGACGAGTTCCAGAGGACAAACGCGATTTCTATCCAAGTTACGATCCAACACGATGAGTTCTCCACTATCAACTCGGCGTGTTGCTTTTTATTTTTGAGTCTTCGATTTGATTCCATACGACGTGGGCATTGTTTATATTTTGAAGTCCAATTCTAGGCGATTCCATGAAGCTTTTTCCACTACATTAGGAGTTGTACCATACAAGATTTTGACACCCAAGGCGTGGATGAGCTATTCCCATGCTTAAGTAAGCTGAGGATGAAGCTTTAAAAGAAGAAGATCAACCTCGCAACTACTATCCCATGGGAGTCTGTTCCAGTTATCTCTTTACTTTTATGTTCTTTAATTGTTTTAATATGCAATGGGAACATTGCATAAATTAAGTGTGGGGTAGGGGGGTTGGTTACATTAGTTACATTAGAATCCTTGTTTTAATTTTAAAAAATTTGCATAAAAATTGTTAGAGTTAATTTAGAAAATTATGGTAAAAGCAATTAGGATTCGATGCTAGTATTGTGTTTGATGATTCTTTGAAGACACAAATGTTTATTTCAGCCTGTATACGTTCTAGTGCATTTTTGGCCCCCTTTATTCTAGTGAAATCATGACACAAAAACACAACCTCGCTTAGTTTGAGGGATGCAACATGTTTAACATCGTGTACCAGAAATGTATCCAGGAAAGCTTAAGTAATCATTGCACATATAGACTAATGCCTTTAACCAATAAAGGATGAAGTTAAATCCCTTTGTGTAAACATATGTTTTTCTAGGATTTTTAGTTTGAGTGAAAAAAGTGCGATTGAAAATTTTTTTTGGAAAAGAAAGTGTGATGCAATATTTGAAAGAATCTAAAAGCTATGAAGACAAAGAAGAAATACATGAAGAAAGCTGCAAATCATTGAAGATTCAAGGCAAAAAGTTATCAAGTTATCAAGTCTTTTACTTTTATTGTAATTTTCTTTTCTAGGTTATTTTATCGTATGTGTGGTTGGGATTTAACCAAAAATGACTTGAGGTTAAGAAAAGTTTTCTGCGGATGGATTCGGGGGGATGCATAAAATGAGCGTTGTTCAAAAGAAGTGGGCGTGTTTATGAGGATTGTTAGTATTTAGAAATAGGGAGGGGGGTCCTTAGGAAAATTTAGACACAAATGCATGCGTTGCAGTCTTGGCATAATAGCTGGGTTCAATTGGGATTGTCTTATGTGATATTAGTATGCTAAAATTCAGTTTTGATTGGGGGCAAGCAAAGGTTAAGTGTGGGGTATTTTGATATGGGCATATTTAGTCATATAATTTATATATTATCTTAATACTTTATGTTGATTTTATCTCATTTAATGAACAAAAGGTTCTTAATTAGTTTAGAATTTCATTTTTCAGTAACAATGACATGCTCAGATGGAAAAGGAAGCGGATTTAGCAATTGGAAGCTTGGATCTTGGATTTTGAAGAAAGAAGGATGTTGCTGGATAGCTTGACCGCTCGTCAGTGTTTTGGCCATGTCACATGAACCGTAACTCTGATTGACGAGATTCAAAATGTTCTGCAAACCAGACACAATTTCGGATGACTTTCGTGTTTTGAGAAAATGTTGATTCTGTTGGGTTTAAGTTTTCCGTCTTTGGGCTAATTTAATAGTCCATTTTGTTTACCCGGTTTGGGCCTGTCCAACCGTGCATTCTCATTAGGGTTAGATTATATATAATGCATGCATGTATAGCTTTAAGGTTATCGTTCTCATTAATAGTTTTTGCATTGTAACCCTAACACACCTCTACAGTCGAAGTTCTTCATTGAGCTCTTCTGAGGTGTGAGATATTAATCATTCGACACCATTTGATCCATCCTTGTGTTCTTTGATTGAACTTTACAAGTCTGATTCAAGCAGATTAAAAGAAGAAGTTTTTCATCATGTCTCACGACGATTCCCAAGTCAATCCAATCAACATCTCCAACAGTATAGGATCCACTATGAGGGTTCCCATTCTCTATACTCAAGATTATGAAGTATGGGCGCATCACTTTGAAGACTATGTCATTGGATATGAAGACAACGTCTATCTTATCTGGGAGGCAATAACATTGGGTCTGTTCGTTAACTCTGGAACAAATAGAACGATCAAGACTCAGAGAGAGTATAATCAACTCTTGGCGGACGTAGAGAAGATTCCTCAAGATGAAAAAGACAAGGTGTTATGCAACGTTAAAGCCATGAGGATGATCAGATTCGCTTTGCAATCTGACACTTTTCGCCTGGTAAGTGCATCTACAATAGCTAAAGAAATATGGGATAGGTTGAAAGAATTATATTCAACAGATGAGGATCTAGAGCACTCGATCCAAACCCTATTGCTCTCTGAATTTGGCACTTTCGAACAAAAACCTGAAGAGAAACTCATTCAGACATTCGATCGTTTCAACCACCTGCTTAGCAAGATGATGAAGCACGGTATTGAAAGGAAGGTGATCGAACAAAAGGTTACATTCATGAATGGCTTAAGGCCCGAATGGATGGCAGTGGTCTCGACCGTGAAGGCTCATGAGCAATTTAAATCATATTCGCTGGCGAAACTGATGGGTATACTCAAATCTCATGAAAGTGTGGTGACAAAGGAAGCGAAGATAGTTTCGGGTGTGGGTTCACTGGCCCTTGTTTCTAAGAGCAAGAATGTAGTAGACGAAGAGGAGGAATCCGATATGTCAGAGTGTGATCTTTCCAGTGAAGAATATGCAATGATGGTTACAAACCCAATGAAGTTTGCTTGCAAGAAGTTCACGGTCAACAAGAACCGAAACTGGCAGGGAAGCTACAGCTCAGAAAAGGTGAAAGAAGAAACCAAGAACACCTCTCAAAAGGACGATGAAAAGAAGGGGAGTAAGATTATGGGAGACTCTTCGTACGATTGCAACTACTGTCATGGCAAGAACCACTTTCCCAAGGATTGCATGTTGAGGAAGATGGCTGAGAAGAAAGATGGTGAAGATGACGAAGCTTACTATGTGAGAAAGCTGGAGGAGATAAAGAAGAAGAAAGCAACTAATGTTTCAATGAATGCTTTGATTGTGCAGGAAAATGTCATTGATGATGAGTTTGGAGGAGTAGAATTCTGGTCTACAGACTCTGAAGATGAAGAGGTACGTAAACCCTCGCATGGAAGAGCTTATGTGGCAAAAGAAGGTGTTACTGATTCAGCAGGGAGGTGCTTAATGGTGTCAGCTAAGGTATCACGAATGAGGGGATATACAACCGAAGGTGAGCATGAGGAAGCGAAACTAAATGACGACAAGTGTTTTGCCGCTAAGCCTGTGAGTGAAAGGATCAACGATTGCGATAAGTTGATCAAGAATGTACAATCCATACTTGAATCACTTAAAATACCTGTAGCAGACTACGAAAAAGAATTAAATGAATTAAAATTCAAGTTTTCTAACTTAAGTGGAAGTCTTATACAAATTCGCTTAGCGAATTCTAACCTAACTGACCAACTCAGCAGGGAATCTTCCAAGAGTGAGGAGAGAAGGATGTGCATTCAGCTGAAGGAGTCAGAGTTAGTTAGGTCTAGGGATGAACTTATTTATTTGCAACGTGACAATTTGAAGTTTTTAAAACAAAGAAATGTTTTATGTTTGATTGCTAAACGCTTATATACAAATATCACCTAGTTGCATCTAGATTTTGAGATAGGTAAAAAGATTCATAAAATGATTTTGCCCTTCCTTGAATTTAAGGAAGACGAAGTCATTGCTAAATGTGAATCTATAATGTATTCAGATGAGATTTCAGTAACTTACAAATATGGACTGGACAAAATCGAATCTTTCATTGAGTCTAAAGAACATAAATGCATGCTTAAGAATTTACTGGACGAAAACGATAAATTAAAAATCAAGACCGAGACTATACAGAAGTTTGACTCATCCAACGCCAAATTAAGTTCAGAAAATAAAATAAATTTAGAAAATTCTTCTGAATTTGATGAGGATAGTGAGATAAGCGAAATCTCCGTAGAAGACGAGGTCGATTGTTTAGAATTTCTTAAAAGCGAACCCAATGCAGCAAAACCACTCATATATGAAAATTCGGTTGAGTACGCTCGGGTGTCAAAGGACAAAACCAAGAAACTCAAAGAAAAGGCCGTTGTTTATCAGAAGGTGCAAACTACAGCAAACCAAGTGTATGCAGTCACTGGAGTAACTAAGAAACAAATGGCGGAGTTAACGTCCATGGTTGACAAAGATAATGCTGAAGGTTGCGATAACCAGTTCTGGTCCGCTCCAATCGACAATGCAGACGAAACAGTTGGTCTATCAGAGCAAACCTCATGGAGAGTTAAGGGACGATACATTCCCGAAACCTTCAACAACCCCTCAAGCTTTGATAAACCCAGTACAAGTGGTACAAAAGAAATACCAAACGAACCACTGAAAGCTTCCAGCGTATCATCAACAACAACCGAAACTCATGAGAAGAAAACGAAACCTAAGGCCAACATTCACTTGACTCAATAACAACTTGCTGAACAGAAACGCCAGAGGAACAAGAGATACATGAAGAACCTCAATGAGAGAAAACAGTTTTGGCAATCCCAAAACCCCACTTATGTTCGCTCTGAAAAAGCTTCTAGTCTCAAGATGAAAAAGGAAGCAAAGGTCAATCACTGCCAGTCATGCAGTCAGGTGAACCAAAAGACCAGTTTTGGTCCTAATACTAGTGGTCACAAGAACCAAAAGTCAAATTTCGGTCCCAACACTTACTACGCCAAGAACCGAAAGTCCAGTTTCGGTCCCAACACAAGTGCTCAGAACCGAAAGTCAAGTTTCGGTTCTAAAACCCATCATCCCAACTCCAAACCAAAACCTAACTCTGTAAAGGATATCAAAGGAAAGGGAAAGCTCGTCTCAGATTCTAAAGTCCAAAATACCAAAAAGTCAGCTAACCCTAGGACTCCAAAGAAAACCTCAACAGTGAAACAAACTAACAATAACACACACCAGTTAAAACAAGATGAAAATAAAATCAAAGTTTACACCATCAAACGCAAAGATGAAACCACGTTAATAAAAAGAACATATATGGTTGATCTTTCTGTTGCAATTCCCTATTCTGTAAAAGACTCACCAGGGCCCAAGAGACTTTGGGTTCCTAAATCTGCTTAATTTTGCAGGGTATCAGTGACGAGCAGTTTGACGACGAATGGTATATTGACAGTGGCTGCTCTCGTCCATGACAGGAAGGAGGGAAGAACTAAGGGAGTTTCGGTCCCTTAAGGATGGTGGATGTGTTAAATATGGAAACAACTCATACGGAACGATCAAAGGATATGGGATGACCACCAACGGAGAGTTCTCAATACGAAAAGTTGCCTATGTGGAAGGATTGCAGCATAACCTCATCAGTGTTTCTCAACTAGTCATGGGAACCGGTTTGAAAGTCTCGTTCGATGATGAGGGATCATAAATAATTGAAAAGCACACAAAGAAAGTTCTGTTGAAATCCGAGCGCAAAGGGGAGATGCATCCTCTAAATCTCAACCCGATAAAAGGAAAGCCAGCAATATGTTTGCTGTCGAAGGCGAACTCAGATGAAAGTTGGTTGTGGCACCGAAGGCTATCGCATCTGAACTTCAAAGATATTAATAAACTGGTGCTTGGTGATCACGTGCGTGGACTTCCTGTTCTCAAATTTGACAAAGAACACCTGTGCGCAACATGCGAGATGGGCAAGCAAAGCAAAAAGAGTCACCCTTCTCGTATCAATACAAAGATCATCGAACCTCTTGAACTACTGCACATTGACCAATGTGTCCCTTCAGCTATCGAAAGCATCGGTGGTAGTAAGTGTATACTTGTAATTGTAGATGATTTTTCACGCTTCACCTGGGTTTTCTTTCTTAAACATAAATAAGAGGCGACTCCCAAGCTGAAGATTTTTATCAAGCAAGTGGAATTGCAGCTGCGAAAGGTGGTAAGAAACATAAGAAGCGATAATGGTCTAGAGTTCAAAAATAAAGGCTTTGAAGAGTTTCTGGCCGAAAAGGGAGTAACTCACAACTTCTCTGCTCCCTACACTCCACAACAGAATGGGATCGTTGAAAGGAGAAACCGTTCATTGTGTGAAGCCGCCCGAACCATGCTGAGTTTCACTTCTCTTCCACTATACTTCTGGGCAGATGCTATAGCTACTGCTTGTTACACACAGAACCGATGCTTCCTCAACAAGCGATTTTCCATCACTCCATACGAGATTTTGAATAATCGCAAGCCCAATGTAAAGTTTTTCCATGTGTTCGGTTGAAGATGCTTTATTTTCAACTCCAGAGAAAACCAAAACAAGTTTGATGTAAAGGCAGATGAAGGGATCTTTCTTGGCTATTCGCTTACTTCAAAAGCATATAGGGTTCTTAATAAACGCTCAAGGAAAATTGAAGAAACCTACTATGTAACCTTTGATGATAATTACATGAGGAAGATTCAAACAAACGAAGGTTCAACAGAAGAAATCTTTCCAGAAACAGGTCAAGTCTCAATTCCCATTTCCAATCTGTTTGAAGAGTACATGCTACTCTTTGATGAACCAGAGAAGGCGATCCACTCAGAAGCGAAAGCAGCAGATAACAAAATCGATACCTTGAAGAAAATCATCGATGAAGCTGCTAAAGACATGGAAAGTGAACCTCAACAACCAACCAAGAAGCAGATTCAAAGCGAACCTACTGCAACAGGTGATCATCCAGCTACCAATGACCCTCCAAGGGAAAGCTCTATACTCCAAGGGGAGGGTTCTTCTACACCAAAAACAACCGACATGCCTTTCCAGGGGGAGAATCCATCCAAAACCCCAACCCATGAAGATCCATTTGAGGGGGAAAGTACTGAACCGAACATGGGATTTGGTTCGCCATCTGAGGGTGAGAGTACTAAACCTAACATGGTATTCGGTTCGCCATCTGAGGGGGAGAATGAAAATGCAAATGACGAAGGCGATTTGTCAGAACTGGAAGAAGAAGTCAATGCTGAGATGGATCCTGCCTATGATCCAAATTACCCTCCTCTCATAAAATGGACAAAGGATCATCCTAAAACTCAAATCATTGGTGAATCATCTGAGGGTGTTCTCACACGATCTCAAATGAAGGCGAAGCAAACTGCTTTATTCTCTCAAGTAGAATTCTGCATGTTTAATTCGTTTGTCTCTAAAGTTAAACCGAAGACGATACATTCTGCTCTTGATCACTCTGATTGGGTGCAAGCTATGCAAGACGAACTCCATGAGTTTTAACGAAATCGTGTTTGGAGGCTGATTCCCACACCAAAGGATGCATCTGTAGTCGGTTTAAAATGGGTTTTTAGAAATAAGCTAGATAAAGAGGGTAACGTCATTCGCAACAAAGCGAGGCTGGTGGTGAAAGGTTATTGCCAGGAAGAAGGAATAGACTATGAAGAGACCTTCGCTCCAGTATCAAGGTTGGAATCATTGAGAATCTTTTTGGCATATGCTGCACATAAAAACTTCGAAGTTTTCCAAATGGATGTAAAATGTGCTTTCTTGAATGGAGAACTAGAAGAAACGGTATACGTTGAGCAACCACCCGGATTTGTGAACGAAAAGTATCCTGATCATTGCTACACACTGGATAAAGCAGTCTATGGATTGAAGCAAGGCCCGAGAGCCTGGTATGAAACTCTAACACGCTTTCTCAAAATGTCAAAATTCAAACAAGGTTCGGTCGACCCAAACTTCTTTCGCAAGAAAGAAGGCGAACACTTAATGATAGTTCAAATTTACGTCGATGACATCATCTTCGGCTCCACGAATCCTAGCTTAACAGCTGAATTCAGGAAGTTGATGGAGACTAAATTTGAAATGAATGCAATGGGTCCGATTAACTTTTTCCTTGGACTGAATATAAGACACGAAGACTCTGTTGGCAAAGTTCGGCATGATAGGAGATTCAAAAGTAAAGGTTCCAATGGCATTTGGCACAAAGCTGACTCCATCTCTTGAGAAACCGGCTGTTGATGTGACTCTCTATCGTTAAATGATAGGATTTCTAATGTATCTAACAGCTAGTAGACCAGACATAATGTTTTTTGTCTGCTATTGTGCTAGGTTTCAAGCAAATCCAAGAGAACCTCATATGGTTGCAGTGAAAAATATCTTCCGGTATTTGAAGCGAACCTCGTCTCTCAGTGCTTGGTATCCTGCAAAATCCGGCTTCTTTGTTCAGGCTTTCTCTGACGCTGATCTTGGTGGATGTGGATTGGACCGAAAGAGCACAATAGGCGGATGCCAGTTCCTTGATGGCAAACTTGTCAGCTGGAAGTCAAAGAAACAAACTTGTGTGTCTCTTTCCACTGCCGAAACTAAGTACATCGATGCAGCATCCTGTACATCACAGGTCATATGGATACAAAGCCAACTTAGAGATTATGGCTTACGTATGAAAAAGATCCCTCTCTACTGTGACTTTGAAAGTGCGATTCGAATATGTCACAATCCAGTGCAACATTCCAAGACTAAGCATATTGCACTGAGATACCACTTCATCAAGGACCACGTTGAAGAAGGTAATGTTGAAGTTCACTTCGTTCGGTCCTCAGATCAACTGGCTGACATCTTCACTAAGGCCTTACCAGAAGCAAGCTTTAACAAGATACTCCAAGGCTTGGGAATGATGGAAGTTGAGTCAGTACCGAAACCCCTTACTTCTCACTAAAATTGAACAAGCGAAATAGAGCGAACGCTCGGTCTATTTCGGCTCTAGAAATTTTCAGGAACTGAAATGAACCGAACGCTCGGTCTATTTCGGCTCTAAAAAATTTTCAGGAACCGAAATGAACCGAACGCTCGGTCTATTTCGGCTCTAGAAGTTTTCGGGAACCGAAATGAACCGAATGCTCAGTCTATTTCGGCTCTAGAAATTTTCAGGAACCGAAATGAATCGAACGCTCGGTCTATTTCGGCTCTAGAATTTTCAGGAATCGAAATTAACCGAACGCTCAGCTCATTTCGCTTCATCTTTTCTAAGGTATGGTTTCGGTTGTATATTTTTGTAAAGCTCTCTTATTCTTTCGCGTGTTTATATTAAGTTTTCTTTTCTCTTTTTATTATTTTTCAGAAATTACAAAAATCCAAAAATATTTTCTTTTCTGTTTTTATTATTTTTCAGAAATTACAAAAATCCAAACATATTTTCTTTTCTGTTTTTATTATTTTTCAGAAATTACAAAAATTCAAAAATATTTTCTTTTCTATTTTTATTATTTTTCAGAAAAATCCAAAAACTATAAAAAAAATTCTATGTATTTTTACGTTTTATCTCTCAATTCTGAAAATTGATGCAAGTTCACAGATGCGAAACACAATGACGTTGGGGCAGGTATAACACTCTTATCTATGTACTAGTTAAGTGTCCCTAGAAGCATGCTGCTGCATGTAGACCGAAGTCTCCATGACTCTGAGTGAAGCCTTAATGATTCGATAAACACCAATCGTTTCTTCCAAATCAGGCTGCTAAAATCACTCAAGTCCCGAGCTACCTTACTCTTTTCATAGTGAGTTAAAAGTTTTCTGCTTTATCATTCTTATGTAGCAGAGGTACTTTCGGTTCCTTCACCATCTCCTCACATTTCTCCATTAAGTTTCGCTTCATAAAAGTAACCCTTGAGACTCTCAGCAATTACCACTGAGGTTTATGGTTACACAATCTCTGTGTTGATGATCTTAGTTTCGTTTACCACGTGCTAAGTGAAACCCAAAATCCAACACCTTGAATGAATTCACGGTGAACGCTAAAATGTTCAAGCTATAACTTGTACCTCAAGAAATCTCCATTTTTAATTTTTGCGTGATCTTTATGATATTGTCTATCACCAAGACGTTTCTTCCCATAAGATCCAGTTTCAGATTTGTTTTTGAGATTTCTTGTTATTATCCAGTCACTATATATATTCTCCAACCTACTTGTTCAACAGACCACATCGGTCTCACAAGTACTTTATCCAACTTTCGGTCTTATTTTAAGTATCGATGTTCGGTTGAAGATAAACTACCCACTAAAGCCTATAATAGAAAAGATGCCTTTCAATGTTTCTTTACAAACATTTGATCATATTTCATGGGAAACCACACAGACACTTCTCAGTCTCTCTTGACTTTGAAGGAAGAGATTCGTGCCCGGGATCGACAGTTTCGTGTCTAAATAGACATCACTTAAATCCCACAAATGTTTTGCTTTATTTATTTTTCATTCGTACACTCTAACACGAAGATCTTTATGATTTTCCAAACTCTTGTTTGTGGTACTAATGGCACTTTTCCAGATTTGTGCTTTCGGCTCTAACATAAATGGTTGTTCACTTTAATATGGAGCTAAGGTTCTTGAGTATGAAGAGAAATGATGAGTCTCATTTATGGTGGTGTTGCTTTATTTTAATAATAAAAATAAAGTAAAGGTGAGTCGGCATGAATTTGAAACGGTTCAAAATTTGAACAGGAGTTAATGATGAACAGGCGCGTGAAATTTGAAACGACACCTAATATCACGCCTGATGACATCTTCTTCAGAAAACCCAGCTGTCAAATCACGCTTTATCAGGTGTCGATTCAGAATATAATCAAATCATTTCTATGGATTTTTCTCTCTCCTCGCGACGGTATAAAAGGTTTTCTCACACCTCTTGGGTTACTTTACCAAATTTCCACTCTCTCAAGAACAAATCGGTGATTTTCTACTGTTCATCTTCTTCTTCCCACCTGCAACAATGGTTGAATCTTCATCGGTTTACGAACAATCCACTCAGTCCTCTCTTCTGACCATCAAACCCAATCAGAATCTGATCATCGAACTGAACCCCTTTGTCTATGATACGTACATGCTGCATGTGGTAGAATGTCTCAAGTGTTCACCACTAGTGGTTGCCCTCACACAGGTGGAAGCGTTCCAATGTCGATGCTCTCTCACGTCTACTCCACTGCTGTTTACGATAAAGCTAAGGAACGTATCTTCTTCGAGATTGTCAATCAAAAGACGTCGATTTCAAAAGCTAGGTTTTGTTTGCTGCTATGCCTTGTTGTCGCTGATTCCATGATTCACCCAGATTCCATTACAACGACTCAGCTGTTCACGATGTTCTATGATATGGGGTACACAGAGCTTCTCACTACTGTTACCAAGTTCAAGAAATCTTGTCTTCCTCCTCAGTGGAACAGACTCTTTACTCTCCCCACCAAGGGCTTATCGGAGAGGGTTGCAGGTTCAGATGGAACGAGCAGGGCATTCATGACCCTTTTATATGGTTTGTATCACGGGGTTAATATGGATTATGGGTCCCTCATATGGTCTCAACTAGTTCAGAGTATCAGCTCTTCTTCAAGGTATTCTGAAATTTCATGTGCTCGATTTTGGACTATCATCACTCATTTGGCGATGGAAAAGTTCATTGTTCCAACCATGGCGCATTCACTCAAGTCATCGATTGCTGCCTTCCACACGACGAGGATCCTTGTCTCAGATCCCTCCAAGTTTATCTTCATTGGTTCAATTCCGGAGTCAATGTACAGATGTGTTTCCCCTGAAAGCAAGGTTATCAATGAATACAAGAAACTAACCCCTTCCGGGCCACGACAGCTTACTCCAGAGATGCAAAGCTCGTTAGACGCTGCCGACAAACCAGTAAAACGAGGGAAGAAGCCTGATAAAAAAGGGGAAAACGACGGTCAATCCTCCAAAGTTTCTACTCCCAAGAAACGCAAGTCTGAGCAAGCAGCGCTTGCTGCTCCAAAGAAACGAAAGACCAAGATGAAAGCTCACAGACCGAAGTCTCCTTCCCCAACTTCCAGTGACCCTGATTATGTTCCTTCTGACGAACATCCTGAACCCGAGTCAACTGAGGAAGAAGCTACTGAAACCGAAAGTCCACCTAGAGGTAATTCGCCTCCACCCTCACCAACTAATCACAGTAACCGAAACTCACCTCCTCGTTCTCCTCCACGTTCGGTTCCTATTACTATCTGTAACAACCCGGAACTTCTATCTTGTACACTTAGTCAATACAATCAATAATAAACTTGTTTTCTTGATTTTTGGTGCTATTCAAGGGTTCATTTAAGTGTTCTAAGCTTAAATTTGACCAAGATTGAGTTTAGGAATGAGTCAGCACGTCCCACAGTGAGAAAAACGGGCCATACACCCTCTTGTTGGAGTGTACGGCCGTACACATGGGTGTGCGGCCGCACACCCACTCCCTTGGCAGCACACTCACTCTTGGGCAGCACACCCACCCTATATAAAGGGTAGACCCCTTTCCTTTCATTCCTTTAACATCTTGGCAGCACACATCACCTTTCTCTCAAGATTCTTCAACCGCAAACCCTCTCAAGGCCTCAAAAACATGAGTTCTCCATCACCTAGCATAACATACATGAAGGACCCATTGATCTAAGCCCTTAATCATCAAAGTTTCATCATGTTCTTCATCATATGAAGGTGTACGGTCGCACACCTTCATAAGGTGGCCGCACACACCTTAAAGACTCTCCAAGGTGAGAGTTTGGCCTCCATTTTGCTAGTTGGACTTGGTATTGGATTTGAAACACCCAAAAATCGACATTTTGAGCATGAATGAAGAGTTTACGGCCGCACACCCCTATGTACGGCCGCACACTCCCTTGTACGACCGCACACGCCCTCTGTACGGCTGCACACTCCTGTGTGCAACCGCACACATGCTGACCGCACACCCTGGCCGCACACACACTCTTTTGGCCGTACACCTCCCTCGTTTGATCATATAGGGTCCCGACAAGCATTTCCAAGTCTTTAGGGTGGTTTCCCGTCATGTTTAGTCATGAAACACCCAAATTCTAACACACATATGTGTTATCGTATGTTAATAGGATCCACTTGCGCACGAAACACCAGTTGACACTCAGCATCCACACCGATCATACGTTTGAATCCTACGTCAAACAGTGAGTTCATACCCCTACATTTTCCGTGTTTTTAATGTTTTCAGGGGGGAATACAAGCCAAATTCAAAGTATTTTATTAAGTTTTAAACTTATTAATGTAGTCCAACGATTTCCACGTTTAATAACATATTCGAATATTTTATCTCTTTTTGTAATATGTTGAGCATTAGGGAAACTACTATTTTGGAAATCTAACTTCATAGCTTTCAGAAAGGTTTTTACAAAGCAATTTCCGTACAAATTCTAATAAACTATAATGGGTATAGTTTGGGATAACCCTCTAGGCAGTCTCTACCTAATCAGATTTCATAAATGAATATATATAAACTATGGCAAATTTAGTTTATGTTATATATTTTCTCAGGAGTATGAGTACTATTATTCAAGGATAATCAATGTTTTATACTGTTTCTCGCTAGTAAACTAGATTATACATAATTGTGAGGCTCAACTTCAATACTGTACCCTTAGGTGTATAGTGATAAATCCTATCCCTGTATAACCAGAGTCTCCTGGAGGGAGAGCGTGAGATTTGTGAATAGATCTATTCGGGACTGACAATCCCACACCTGAACTGCTAGCTACAGTTAGGCGGGACGCCTGTGGTGAACAAATGTCATTTAGCTTAACGCCTGAAGAACGTTATAAAGGTCTCTCGGTCATATCAAGTATGGTTATCAGACTCACAAAACAAGTATAAACTATTTTTGGTCTACGGACTCAAATCTTCATTTGTTTTATTTTGAGTAATAAAACTACTTATATATACACTAATAGTAATCAGGGATCTCTAGACTGGCATCTCTACCTCTAGTACAGATAACCGTTTTTAGGGAAAATATAGCATTTTCCCAGGATAACACTAGCATTTCTAAAACTGATGGTTTACTTTCTACCGCTAGATACTCTTTTAACACAACTTTTCGTAAGAAAATATAGGATTTTCTTGAGGAACACTTTTCACAAAAACTAAATGCTTATGAACTCACCAGCTTTATGCTGATATTCTTTCAAAACTGCTTGTATTCTCAGGGAATCAGTAGACCGATACCTGCTGGATTTTGAGGAGCCGGAGCAATAAGAGTTATATTTTTATATGATTACATACTTTTGATGTTCTTAAAACAAGGTTTAAACTGATCTAAACACTTTTTCATATTGTATTCAATGTTTGGTTGTGTTTACTATGCTTGCTATACAATTGTTGTGATACTACGCATGACGTCCTCCACCCCGGAACGTTTCCGCCATTCTGGTTTCGGGGTGTGACAGATTGGTATCAGAGCCCTTGTTTATATCGAACTAGTATACCGAACCTTACGTGGTATACAACTATAAACACTAAGGGCCCTAAGTGCTCTACACTAAAAGTATACTTTCGAAAATATAAGTATTTTTATAAAAGTGTACGAGCATGCATACGTAAAAGAATTCGTGTCACCAGTAGAACAAAGCAAAAGTATTTAGATGTTGGAACGCTACGGTTAAACCTGGACAGTTATGTAATCATGTCTATGGTGAATATAGCCTGATCAACTATATTCAGTCGAGACATGACCAACATGTGCTTGGGAGTGACTGTGGTGTTACAGCAGACCTAAAACTTACCAAAATCATCCCACATAAAATACTATAGGAGTATTTTAGCTAGAGCCAAACTCAGTATACAGAATTACTCTAAGTATTGCTACCTCTTCTTCCTTAAGCGATAACTTACTTGCATTAGTAACCTTCCTGTGCTTATCGCTTGGTAAAACTCTTTTATTATCGGGATAGATATATCTTGTTTCCTATATCTTGAGGACTTACCATCCTCTTCTCCCTGATTGTTTCTAGAAAAAGATGCCTCCCCGACCAAGACCCATCAGAAGAAACGACAACACTCCGCCACCACCACCACCCCCTCAGTTCGACCCCGTCATGTTTCAGGCAGCAGTTACAGCCACCGTGACTGCAGCAATGGCACAAGTGAATGCTGGTGGGGCTGGAGGTGGAACCGACCCACAGAGACAAGATGGAAGTCAGGGACATCAAAAGGAGTGTTCCTACAAGGACTTCATGACTGCAAAACCCAAGTCCTTCGACGGGAATGGAGGTGTCATCGCTCTGACTCGATGGTTCGAGAAGATCGAATTCATCTTTGAAATTTGCGCCTGTTTCGAAACAAACAAGGTGAAGTTCACCGCCTGCACCTTCACCGATAGAGCCTTGACCTGGTGGAATGGTCGAGTCAAAACCCTAACCCTGCCAGTGGCTAATGCCATGGGTTGGGAAAGACTGAAGGAACTCATGCTTGAGGAATACTGCCCGAGGGGCGAGGTGCAAAAGTTGGAGCACGAACTCTGGAACTTAAAGATGAAGGGGTCCGACATCGCTGCCTACACCGCGAGATTCTGTGATCTGGCTCTCCTCTTTCCGGGAAAGGTCACCCCGGAAAGCAAGAAAATCGAGAGGTACATTTGGAGATTGACGCAACCAACCAAGGGGAATGTCTTGGCTGCTAGACCGGCCATGTTTGAGAGCGCCAAGGATCTGGCACAGACTCTGATCGATCATGGGATCGATCTGGATGAGGCATCAGCGGTCGCCGAGCCCCAAAAGGAGAGTGGTGAATTGTAACAACTGTGGAAGGAAGGGACACACAACCCGATACTGCAGAGCACCAGTCCAACCTACCAATCAGGCTCCTGGGGCGGGTGCTGGTCAAGCCTGTTATGGCTGTGGAGAGATTGGACATTTCAAAAGAATTTGCCCCAAGGCAGTAGTAGCTGGCAACACTGGAAGGTTACTAGCTATGGGCCAGGAGGAAGCGGTCACTGATCCTACACTCGTGACGGGTACATTCCTCCTTGACAACTCTTATGCATGCATTCTTTTCGATTCTGGTGCGGAGAGAAGCTTTGTTAGTCATGCATTTAAACATCTAATCAAGTGTAAATCCCAACCTTTAACCGAAACATTTACCGTCGAGATGGCTAACGGAAAGAAGGAGAGCACTAACAATATATTCCTAGGCTGTACTCTTACCCTAGACGGTCATTCCTTTCCCATCAACCTTATGCCGGTATCCATTAAGAGCTTCGATGTCATAATCGGCATGGATTGGTTGTGCCCCAATCATGCCGATATTCTTTGTTACGAGAAAGCTATCCGCCTCAATCTTCCCTCTGGTGAAACCCTTACTATTTACGGTGATAAACTCAGTTCGAATCTTCGTATCATTTCATGCATCCAAGCCCATAAGTATTTGCAAAAAGAGTACCATGCATTCCTAGCTCATGTTGTCGATGAGACGCAAAAAGTTAAAGACCTCGAGAGCATCCCCGAAGTCTGCAATTTTCCTGATGTCTTCCCTGAAGACCTCCCAGGAATTCCTCCCGAGCGTCAAGTCGAGTTTCGTATCAACTTGATCCCTGGAGCTACTCCTGTAAATAAATCTCCTTACCGTCTAGTGCCAGCGGAGATGCAAGAATTATCCAGCCAGCTCAATGAGCTGATCAGCAAAGGATTCATAAGGCTGAGTTCCTCACCTTGGGCAGCTCCGATCTTATTCGTGAAAAAGAAGGATGGATCCTTTCGGATGTGCATTGACTACCGAGAGCTGGACAAGCTTACCATCAAGAACCGTTATCCCCGACCCAGAATCGACGACCTCTTCGATCAAATTCAGGGAGCCAGTTATTTCTCCAAGATAGATCTTACGTCAGGGTACCATCAGTTACGAGTTCACGAGGATGATGTTCCAAAAACGTCATTCCGAACTCGCTACAGACACTATGAGTTTGTAGTAATGCCCTTCGGTCTAACCAACGTGCCGACAGTATTCATGGATCTGATGAATCGAGTGTGCCGCCCTTTCCTAGACAAGTTCGTGATCGTGTTCATCGACGATATACTTGTCTATTCTCGGAGTGAGGACGATCATAAACAGCACTTGAGACAGGTGCTGGAAAGATTAAGGGCGGAGAAGCTATATGCAAAATTCTCAAAGTGTGAGTTCTGGATCAGGAAGGTGAATTTCCTTGGTCACGTGGTTAGCAAGGAAGGTATACACATGGACCCTTCCAAAATCAAAGCGATAGAGAATTGGTCTGCACCAAAGACACCCACATAAATCCGGCAATTCCTGGGTCTCGCGGGCTATTATCACAGGTTTATCCAAAATTTCTCCAGAATCGCTAAGCCTTTAACTACCCAGACACAAAAAGGGGTAACCTTTAGTTGGAGAGTCAAGCAAGACACTGCGTTTCAAACATTGAAGCAGGACCTAGGCAATGCACGTATCTTGTCCCTGCCCGAAGGGATGGAAGACTTCGTGGTCTATTGTGATGCGTCCAATCAGGGCGTAGGCTGTGTGCTTATGCAGCGAGGAAAGGTCATCGCCTATGTCTCGAGGCAGTTGAAAACACACGAAGTCAATTACAAAACTCACGATTTAGAGTTGGGAGCAGTGGTCTTTGCGTTAAAGATCTGGAGACATTATCTCTACGGAACCAAATGCACTATCTTCACTGACCATAAAAGCCTGCAGCATATTTTCGACCAGAAGGAACTGAACATGAGACAACGGCGATGGGTTGAGCTACTCAGCGATTACGAGTGCGAAATCCGCTACCATCCCGACAAGGCCAATGTGGTGGCAGATGCCCTCAGCCGGAAGGAGTACTTAGGTCATAGAGTGAAGGCACTGACCATGACTATACATTCCCATTTATCCGTGCAAATCAAGGAGGCTCAGTTGGAAGCATTGAAACCAGAGAACATGTCGGGTGAATCCTTGAGAGGAATGGAAAAGAACCTAGAGATCAAGGGGGACGGAGTCTATCATTTCATAGACCGGATCTGGGCCCCAATGTTCGGTGGTTACAGAGAGGTCGTGATGAACGAAACTCACAATACTAGATACTCCGTTCATCCAGGTTCAGACAAGATGTACCTCGATCTCAAGAAACTATATTGGTGGCCGAACATGAAAGCAGAGATCGCTACCTTCGTGGGCAAGTGCCTGACTTGCGCCAAGGTGAAGGTCGAATATCAGAAGCCCTCAGGTCTACTCCACCAGTCGGAGATACCTGAGTGGAAGTGGGAGAGAATTACTATGGACTTTATCACCAAATTACCCAGGTCTCCGAGTGGGCACGACGCTATTTGGGTAATTGTCGACCGGGTGACTAAATCCGCCCACTTCCTGCCGATCAAGGAAAACTTCAAGATAGAGAGACTCACACGGATCTACATTCAAGAAATAGTTTGCCTTCATGGGGTTCCTGTATCCAATATCTCCGACCGAGATAGCAGGTTTACCTCGAGATTCTGGCAATCACTACAAAAGGCTCTTGGAACTAAATTAGATATGAGCACGGCTTATCATCCGCAGACTGATGGACAGAGTGAGAGAACAATTCAGACATTGGAAGATATGTTGAGAGCCTGCGTCATCGACTTCGGCATGTCATGGGACACTCATCTTCCTTTGGTCGAATTTTCCTACAACAACAACTACCATACCAGCATCAAGGCTGCGCCGTTCGAAGCCCTCTATGGCCGCAAGTACAGATCCCCTCTGTGCTGGGCTGAAGTGGGTGACACATAGCTAGTCAAGGGTCAAGTCCCCGACAGCACTCTCACTGGTCCTGAAATTATCTGAGAGACGACTGAAAAGATTATGTAAATCCGAGAACGACTGAAAGCCTCACGAGATAGACAAAAGAGCTACGCCGATAAGATACGAAAACCCTTGGAATTCCAGGTCGGTGACCGAGTCCTTCTGAAGGTCTCGCCCTGGAAAGGCATGATACGTTTCGGAAAATGTGGAAAGTTAAACCCAAGGTACATTGGACCATTTGAGATCCTTGCGTAGCATACAAACTCCAGTTACCACGAGAGCTCAGCAACATCCATCCCGTCTTCCACGTGTCGAACCTAAAGAAGTGTCTGTCCGATGAGACACTTGTGATCCCTCTCGACCAGATCGAATTGGACGAGGGTCTACACTTTGTGGAAGAACCTGTTGAAATCATGGACCTAGAAGTCAAGCGTACGAAGCAGAGCCGCATCCTGATAGTGAAGGTTCGCTGGAATGCCAAGCGAGGTCCTGAATTCACTTGGTAGCGCGAGGATTCAATAAAGCAGAAGTACCCTCACCTCTTTCCAAGTTCATGATTGGTACTCTATTCTTGAATTTCGGGACGAAATTCCCTATAACGGGGGGATGATGTAACAACCCGAAACTTCTATCTTGTACACTTAGTCAATACAATCAATAATTAACTTGTTTTCTTGATTTATGGTGCTATTCAAGGGTTCATTTAAGTGTTCTAAGCTTAAATTTGACGAAGTTTGAGTTTAGGAATGAGTCAGCACGTCCCATAGTGAGAAAAAGGGCCATACACCCTCTTGGAGGAGTGTACGGCCGTACACATGGGTGTGCGTCCGCACACCCACTCCCTTGGCAGCACACTCACTCTTGGGCAGCACACATCACCTTTCTCTCAAGATTCTTCAACCGCAAACCCTCTCAAGGCCTCAGAAACATGAGTTCTCCATCACCTAGCTTAACATACATGAAGGACCCATTGATCTAAGCCCTTAATCATCAAAGTTTCATCATGTTCTTCATCACATGAAGGTGTACGGACGCACACCTTCATAAGGTGGATGCACACACCTTAAAGACTCTCCAAAGTGAGAGTTTGGCCTCCATTTTGCTAGTTGGACTTGGTATTGGATTTGAAACACCCGAAAATCGACATTTTGAGCATGAATGAAGAGTGTACGGCCGCACACCCCTATGTACGGCCGCACACTCCCTTGTACGACCGCACACGCCCTCTGTACGGCCGCACACTCCTGTGTGCAACCGCACACACATGCTGACCGCACACCCTGCCGCACACACACTCTTTTGGCCGTACACCTCCCTCGTTTGATCATATAGGGTCCCGACAAGCATTTCCAAGTCTTTAGGGTGGTTTACCGTCATGTTTAGTCATGAAACACCCAAATTCTAACACACATATGTGTTACCGTATGTTAATAGGATCCACTTGCGCACGAAACACCAGTTGACACTCAACATCCACACCGATCATACGCTCGAATCCTACGTCAAACAGTGAGTTCATACCCCTACATTTTCCGTGTTTTTAATGTTTTCAGGGGGGAATACAAGCCAAATTCAAAGTATTTTATTAAGTTTTAAACTTATTAATGCAGTCCAACGATTTCCACGTTTAATAACATATTCGGATATTTTATCTCTTTTTGTAATATGTTGAGCATAAGGGAAACTACTATTTTGGAAATCAAACTTCATAGCTTTCAGAAAGGTTTTTACAAAGCAATTTCCGTACAAATTCTAATAAACTATAATGGGTATAGTTTGGGATAACCCTCTAGGCAGTCTCTACCTAATCAGATTTCATAAATGAATATATATAAACTATGGCAGATTTAGTTTATGTTATATATTTTCTCAGGAGTATAAAGTAATATTATTCAAGGATAATCAATGTTTTTATACTGTTTCTCGCTAGTAAACTAGATTATACATAATTGTGAGGCTCAACTTCAATACTGTACCCTTAGGTGTATAGTGATAAATCCTATCCCTGTATGACCAGAGTCTCCTGGAGGGAGAGCGTGAGATTTGTGAATAGATCTATTCGGGACTGACAATCCCACACCTGAACTGCTAGCTACAGTTAGGCGGGCACACCTGTGGTGAACAAATGTCATTTAGCTTAACGCCTGAAGAACGTTATAAAGGTCTCTCGGTCATATCAAGTATGGTTATACGACTCACAAAACAAGTATAAACGGTTTTTGGTCTACGGACTCAAATCTTCATTTGTTTTATTTTGAGTAATAAAACTACTTATATATACACTAATAGTAATCAGGGATCTCTAGACTGGAATCTCTACCTCTAGTACAGATAACCGTTTTTAGGGAAAATATAGTTTTTTCCCCGGATAACACTAGCATTTCTAAAACTGATGGTTTACTTTCTACCGCTAGATCCTCTTTTAACACTACTTTTCGTAAGAAAATATAAGATTTTCTTGAGGAACACTTTTCAAAAAGGATTTCGAAGAAACATTTTTCCACAAAAACTAAATGCTTATGAACTCACCAGCTTTATGCTGATATTCTTTCAAAACTGCTTGTATTCTCAGCGAATCAGTAGACAGGTACCTGTTGGATTTTGAGGAGTCGGAGCAATAAGAGTTATATTTTTATATGATTACATACTTTTGATGTTCTTAAAACAAGTTTTAAACTGATGTAAACACTTTTTCATATTGTATTCAATGTTTGGTTGTGTTTACTATGCTTGCTATACAATTGTTATGATACTACGCATGACGTCCTCCACCCCGGAAAGTTTCCGCCATTCTGGTTTCGGGGTGTGACACTATCGCTCCCAGTCCTCCACCTATCTCATCTACCACTGCTACCTCAATCCCAATTCCAACCCCACTGTTCACTACAGTTACTACCACTACCACTACTCCAACCAAACCTAATGTTCGTGTCAACGTATCTGATACGGGGCCATCTACTTTCTGTTCTGATCCTCCTGTTACATAAGCACCTTTATCCCCACCTCCATCTCATGAATCTGAAACTGTTCTTGGTAGGGAAGACATGGAATTTGACTCTGTTTACTTCAGTCCTTATCGATTACAGAGTGATGACGATGATGACGCTCCTGTGACCAAAAAGCATCTCAAGGCCATGAATGACAAACTTGATCAACTACTCTCTTCCTCTTCTGCCAGTGCATATTCGGAAGCAACACTCATGGCTCTGTTCGCATCCGTTGTTAAAGAACATGACACTTCCATCTCCAGTGTTGTTAAAGCCATTGAAGCCTCAACCTCCACCTGTCAGAAAGCTTCACTTGCAGTTGAATCCTCCACAAAGGATTGCAAGCAGGCGACCGCAAATGTCGAAAAACTAGTTTCGGATGCACACATATATCTTAATTCTCTTCAAGCTGCCGCCCAGAAGAATGCTCAAACAGTGAACGCTTCGGTTGATAATCTTACGCGTTCACTGGAGGCCGAAAAGAAACATTTTGAGGAAACTCGATAAGCAATTCAGGCTGCTAACATTGAGCTTCACACTTCTGTTGATGCTCGTCTCACTCAACTAGAAGCTGAGCTTGCTGTGGAAAACAAGATTATGGATGAGCTGGATAAGCGCACTTCTCAACTTAAAATTCAGAATCTCAAGCTTAAGACTGCAAACTAGGAGACTAAAGACTTAAAAACTGAGCGTGAAATAATTCGAAGTTCGGTTGGTGATGTACACTCCATTCTCCTACACCTCCTGGAAGCCAATGACTCCATTCTTACCATCTCAATTCGACGTCACTTGGCTGAGAAGTTGATGTTGGATTAGTGTCTAAGTCCATAACTATTTTAGTATGTACTTGACCCGATGGTGCATGGTCCTTTTGGGTTGCCTTCACCATAACAACTTGACAGGGTGATTTATGAAGAGAGAAGATATATTATTATATTAATATATTATGAGAATAATATATTAAAGAAATAAGAATATTATTTGATTAATATTAGTCATAAATTAATTAGGAATTAATTTGGTGACTAAGAGAGGTTAATTGAATAAAGGGGCTTAAACTGTCAAATGTGTGATAGTTGAGTTTTTGGGCTATGAATCCCTATGGGATAAGGGTGGCCGAAATTAAGGAGTATGGGCTCCTTGAATTCGTCCAAGCCTCCATATCGAAGGATCCTTGGATTGCTTAGGGCCTAAGTTATTCAATTAGGGTTAAGGATGTAACCCTAGTAGCTCATAGTATAAATAGACCCCATAGGGGAGGGAAATCAGCCACCTTGTTGCATTAGGAACCCTAGAGCCGATTTCTACACCTCTCCTCTCTCTCCAAATCAACCTCTTGCTAGTTGGTGTTTGTAAGCCATTAGAGGAGTGACAATTGTGACTCTAAGCTCCAAGAACAAGAAGATTCAAGCAAACAACTTAAGGTATTCATCTAGATCTGATTTCATGTGTTATGTTTCAGTTGTATTCTCTAGATCTAGGATTGTAAGCCTTGGATACATTGCATGTTCAATTAGAGAAATCTAGATCCAAGCATTAGGGTGTGCATGTGCACATAGGAAAGTTCTTATGGCTCAAACCCATCAGTGGTATCAGAGATTAGATTGATTTCTATTGAATTGATGCATTGTTTGATTGTTCTTGCCATGAAAAATCGTTTTTTTGTGCCCCTGACCGACAGACTCGGCGAGTCCCATTGTGGACTCGGCGAGTTCATGCTACTCGGCGAGTCCATGATGGTACTCGGCGAGTCCAAGCGACTGTCAGAGTGATTTTCGGGATTTCTTGTTGTTTTGCTTGTGGATACTTGCCTTAATCGTTTTGGGTCAATAAAATCCGAATTTTATCATATATTTGACTATATCCTTGACAAAACAAAAGATAATTACCATTTAGTTAAATAATAATTTCCTTATGTGATAATAATTGGCTATTTGAATTAATTGGTAGATTGTCTTCCAAGTAATATTGACTAGGTCAAATTTAGATAACCACTAAATTAATTAGTTAATTTATATTATTTGCTATTTGATCCTTTATGTTTTGAAAAAAGTTCAAAACTTGTCCTCAAGTTTTGAAATTTAAGTTTTGTGATTAAAAGTTTAATTTGATATATTTAAATTTCAAACCTTAGAATTTTACAAGTTTTAAAATTCACCCTTATACTTATAATATTATAAGGTTAATAAATAAATATATATATATATATATATATATATATATATATATATATATATATATATAACTTAAATGGTAGTCTTACCGTTAGTAGGCCTCATTCACGAAGCCGATCTATAAGGGGGATATAAGGTTATGGCCTATAAAATGGCCGTTTAATGGGTGTCCATTCTCACCCACCGCTTCCTTGATTGGTGGAGGGTCGTTAACCGAACGGGTAGGATAGGGCAAACCTTTCCTCATTAAAAGTATAATGAATCTATATAAAGTAACTAAATGCTTTTACAAAATTCCCAATCTTAGTTACTTTAGGCAAAAGTGAATTTGATGCAATTCAATGAAATTACACTTTGTACCCTTGCGAAGACATTAGTGGAGCGTGTGTGGTTAACTGACACACTAATTGGTCCTAAGCAAAGGTGGAAAAGGGTGACTCAATGTTTGTCATAGTTCGGTGGAGCGTGTGTGGTTAACCGACACATCCAATAGGTGACTGTAACATTGGGGGCACCATGTAAGTTTGCATGGTTATTCACACCCTGTTTTGTGATCCTTGGCATCCCAGTCACAAATCGAGGGGCATATCTAGATTTAAACATCCCATTGAAAAGTTCAATAAATCTCAAAGGATCTAGGAGTTTTTCAATACATTTAAAACCTAATCTCTTTTTCGTTTTTCGTGGTGGAAAATTAGTGAATCGTCATTCACTTACCTTCAAATGTTCTGCAATTTGGGTTACGGCATCCCTCTCCCCAGTTGTAGAGTATTGTGTTGGGTCCTAGCCTTAATATCTAATTTTGGGTGATTTATTAAGGACTCAATCAACTGACTTGATTTTTCTCCCGTTTTGTAGATGTCTGAATCTAACCGTGGTCTTCCCAAATCCCATGGAAAATGTTTTCCCACTCAAAGTGGAAGTCTTTTACACAATGAAGGTGAAAGATCAATCCTTGCATTGTGGACTAGCTTGGTTTCGCTTCCTCCACCTCCTCTTGTTGTTCTCCCGAACCCACAAGACCGAAAAGTTGAAAGGTTCAAAATCACTCAAGCCCTGTTGGCAATGAAACATAAAGATGGAAAATCCGTGTGTGCTCACGTCCTAGGGATGAAATCACACATCGATAGGTTGATAATGTTGGGTGCGACTTTCCCAAAGGAGTTGGCTGTAGAATGGGTCCTTAAGTCACTCCCTAAATCATATGATAAGTTCATAAGAGAGTATTATATGATGGATATTAACGCGACCCTCATTGACCTAACTTACATGCTAATTGCTGCTGAATCAGAAATGATTTGGCAAAGTAATGGAACATATTTTTCTGGTAACTCAACCAACCATGCTTCCGTGGTCGCTCCAGGAGAAACCACCTGTTTCTGCTGCCAAGAGAAGGGGCGTTGGATACGAAGCTGCCCAGAGAACCTAAAAAATCTAAGAGATGGGAGAGTCAAGAAGTATGGCTCTACCTCAGGTAATATCCACTATCTGACTCCATTAAGTTCCTATTCATTGATTCTTAATACATAATGTGATAAGATTACATTTGAATGTTTTGCAGGATCAGAGAAAAGAGAAGAAGCTTGATGGAAGAGCAAGATGAGTCTGATCACGAAGAAATGGATTACGATCGCATGGATTCGAAGATCAGATTTTGAGCTTAGAAAGTTATGATAGATTTGTTAGGAACATTTGATTACATAGTTTTTCAGTTGATTTTGCATTGTAAGGACGTGTTTTTCAGCTGCTTTATGAATAAAATAAATTTTTGGTTTGACTTATTTATTTATATCCTTGCAATGAAATAGTTGTGGAAAATTGATGTTTGCGTGTTTCTATAATAAATGGATGTGATTCTTAGTTATATTATTTATGGAAATTTTCTTAGTAAGGAAAGATTCCCATCGCCCAAATTTCAATTGGACAGAATCTTGGAATCATATGATTTGAATCATGTGATGTATGGAAATCTTGATACTTAGAAATTTTAAGACTAATTCCTTGACAAAGAGTCAAGTGAAGGATTAGGAGAACGGGTTCACGATGTTGTGCACCAGTTAAGTTCGTCATAAATAAGAATTAGATTATTCGTCATATTTACTAAAGGATTAGTGAATGTGGTTATGCTTAAATGATTAAGCATGATTCTGAACCATTGAAAAGTTTCAATAAATGACAGAACGAATGAGAAGAATCAATTAGGCAGAAAGATAAGAAGTTTCTCCAATCTAAGAAGAAGGGAGAGTACTTCTGTATCAGGTTTTATGATCGTCTTAATTGTAAAGAACCATATTACATTCCATCCTCTAAGGATACCTTAGTGCACTAGTTTGGCTAAAGAAAAGGAATCAAGAATTGCTATAGTGGTTAAGTCGTTAAGATAAATCATACTTCGTTCCAATATCGAATATTAAAATTAAGATTGTGACATTGAGTGACACATCTTAAGTAGGTTTGTAACACTTATCAATTGTGGAATAGAGAAAGTTTTCTTATTCATACACATTTGGAATTTGTAAGTTGTGATGTCTTGAAGAAGACAAAGACCAACTAGAACAAATTAAATTAAGTGTTAGTCTTGATAGAATTTCGCACTAACTCTTGAATATTTGTTTTATCAAGAAATGTTTCTTGACAAGAGAATCATATATGTCAAGAAGTCAGTGGGAGCATAAATGATCTTGAAAAGCTTCAAGATTAAATGAAGAATAAACCTAATCAATGATCACTAGCACACGACTTGATGTTTGTAACCTATCGTGTTGACAAAATTCTTTTCTGTGCCGATCCTGTTGAGTAATTATGCATATGAGTTCTACGAGTTCTCAATAGACCGCATAAGGCAAGCACCTTGTTCGATGAAAGTACATTGACTGACATAGGTGAGCTGCTAGACAACTTGGAAGCAATGGTGGGACCCTTGGTGACATGAAATTAAGAATGAACAAGTTCTGTCCATAAGAGTTTGAATTTGTCACAAACATTATCTTTCAATTATGCTTATGGCAAATTCACATGGAGAGGAACACATACACCATAAAATCTAAGTGTCATAAGGTTTCTCTCCTTCATGAAAATGATTGTGAGGAAACGCTTTCACTAAGAGAGATTTTAAGGAGATAGCAATTATGTAAATTGCATTCTCAAATTCGATTATGATTACGGCATCCCTCTTCATAGTTCGAATTGTGAGATTTGGTAGTTAGTCTGAACATTTGGGACTTAGTAAAATTAGTTCTAAATTAGTTTAGACACACATGTGAGCTCTCTTAGGAAATGTGTGTGATTTTGAGAAGCTTAGATAAAGTCTTATCGAAGCATATCGTATTAGAAACAATGAACTTTGGAAGTCAATAAGTATTGTTTTCTGGAAGTTTAGCTGGTTTCTGAATACGTATCAAAGCTAGTGGGAGCATAAATGTTATGCTAGAATGAATATAATCATCATGTTAGTGGGAGCATGATTATTAGTTAAGTATTGCAAGATTGGCAATATTAATTATAGAAAAACAAAAGTTTCACTTTGCAAAGGTGCAGGGGTAGAAAAGTTGTTTTTGCTATAATTAAGGGAGAGAATGTTATACTTCGTTTCCAATCTAAAAGCTGAGATCGAGAAATTTTGATTGTATTATAGTCAAGGGTATATTTATTATTTGCATTCTCAAAGTTCGATTATGATTACGGTATCCCTCTTCATAATTCAAATTTTGAGAACACGGAAAATAGAAATATTATGACAATATTATAGCAAGAAACTGGTAAAGTATCACGTTTTCGCTGCGGATTGTATCCCATACGCTTCGGGTATAGGATCGATTGCATATGCTGTAATATTCGACCGTTCTAAAAATTTTCCAAATGCCTAGGGCATTTAGAGGGAAAAAGGGAATAGAACCGGATTTGACTAAAATAATTAACCAACTGCCAAGGACAATCTAAGGTTCGCCAAGGATTGGTCACTTCTGGATAGTTGAAAGTATAGTCATGGATGGACCATATTGACATTATTATGAATAGATAAGATTCTATTTATAATGAGTTTTCATATGGAAGATATGGAAATGTTTCCATATTGGGAGTTGGATATCGAGAATCTATGTCTAGATTAGAAGCTTTTATGCCAGAAGGATGTTCAAAGGAATGTACTTTGAATATGAGACTTCATAACTATGGAATTGTCTTGTAACAATCTCCAATAGAGTATTTTGTGATTTTTGTAATTTCATTGACCGATTCTTGGTGACTTTTGTGCCGTGACATTACGAAAGGACTGTTGCATAAAATGTTAGAATCTAACATATTCTAGTAGTGGTGAGAATTTTGTATTCTTACACTAATGGATTAGGAATTGTGAAATGAGTGTGATTGAAAATGTTGTTTAATTATACTATTTCACAAAGTAAGGACCATAGGTAAACATAGTGTGCATGCTAAGAGCATGGGACAATTGTAGTTATAATTCAAGTAAGAAGTTGATTACCCGAAACAACAAATAATGAGTAATCAATATAGTGATTAAGTAAAAGGTGTTTTTATTTATACTCAAAGGTTTGAGGCCATATAGGACTAGTACTATTATTGTGTTTTACTTTCCATGTTTTGACTTCCCGAATAATGAGATTATTCAAACCCTCCACAGTCGCTCATTCTTTGGAAATAGGAATGAAAGAAGACTGTCATGAATCTGACTGTAGATTGTCTAAAGTGTTATAGACATAAGCAAAAGTTTGCTGCAGGGTTCATGAGAGCTGCTATAAGATTAGAGTATTGGAATAAACCCACGCTCACTTGGATCGCTTCATGGATTTTATCACGAGTGATTGGTGGGACGATAATATCTTGTATTCTTGAAACCGAGATGTGTGAGTTGTATCTTGCGAGTCGGTTGCACATTGATAATACGTAAACGCACCAGTAACTTGGTGTTATAAAACGTATTGTTGTGTGTGATTCGGTGAGTGAGTGCAAGCGAGCATTGAGTCAAAGTTTATCCGTTCCTTTTACCCAAAGTGGGATAAAAGCGATACCTGTGGGCCCCTCGATGATTTAGTGATGACACCCTAAGCGCTTGGCCAAGCCGGGACTAAGTTGATGTGTTCAATTGTAGTCTATTGTCAGTCGTCATAAATCAGAAGTCGGGAAACAATACATGAATAGAGAGTATGATTAAAATCCATGTCTCAGTTCATATGATATCTAGAATAGAGGAATATATGATCCCTTATCTAAAGGACGCGTTACTGATAAGATTAGAGTTTGACAGCGGTTTTTGAAAGCTAGGATTACAGATCAGGATCTGAAGTCATACGCATAATAGTTATTAGACTTATCCAAGTGGGAGACTGTTGGATTAGTGTCTAAGTCCATAACTATTTTAGTATGTACTTGACCCGATGGTGCATGGTCCTTTTGGGTTGCCTTCACCATAGCAACTTGACAGGGTAATTTGTGAAGAGAGAAGAGATATTATTATATTAATATACTATGAGAATAATATATTAAAGGAATAATAATATTATTTGATTAATATTAGTCATAAATTAATTAGGAATTAATTTGGTGACTAAGAGAGGTTAAATGAAAAAAGGGGCTTAAACTGTCAAATGTGTGATAGTTGAGTTTTTGGGCTATGAATCCTTACAGGATATAGGGTGGCCGAAATTAAGGAGTATGCGCTCCTTGAATTCGTCCAAGCCTCCATCTAGAAGGATCCTTGGATTGCTTAGGGTCTAAGTTATTCAATTAGGGTTAAGGATGTAACCCAAGTAGCTCATAGTATAAATAGACCCCATAGGGGAGGGAAATCGGCCACCTTGTTGCATTGGGAACCCTAGAGCCGATTTCTACACCTCTCCTCTCTCTCCAAATCAACCTCTTGCTAGTTGGTGTTTGTAAGCCATTAGAGGAGTGACAATTGTGACTCTAAGCTCCAAGAACAAGAAGATTCAAGCAAACAACTTAAGGTATTCATCTAGATCTGATTTCATGTGTTATGTTTCAGTTGTATTCTCTAGATCTAGGATTGTAAGCCTTGGATACATTGCATGTTCAATTAGAGAAACCTAGATCCAAGCATTAGGGTTTGCATGTGCACATAGGAAAGTTGTTATGGCTCAAACCCATCAGTTGAGATCTGCTCTAGATGTTTTGAGCAGAATTGAGGGTGTTCCGGAGTCTGTTGTCCCTCCAAAACAAGGGGGAGATAATGTTACTCAGGGCAAGGAACAACCTCATCCACCTCCAAAATCGAAAGTCACTACTGAACCGAAGGCTAATGAAGCTTCGGGCAGTATGAAGGACAAGCGAAAGAAGAAAATTGGTGATGATGATGTGCATGAAAATGATGATGATACTGATACAGAAGGAAACGCTTCTAAAGCTGAAAGTCTGAAAGTCAAGCCTAGTGATCAAGAGATTGAGGCGAAGATTCGAAAAGAGAAGGAACTTCTTGATAAGGAGAGGAAAGCAAACGAGATGCTAGAACAAAGGAAGTCTATGTTTCCTAAATGGACTATGGATTCGCTTCAGAGAGAGGTAATCGATGCACCGAGCACTCATTGGATCGAACCTGTTCTTTCTTTCGGGCTTGAGAACTCCAAGGACTCACAGTTTGACATGCCAATCACCCGAAAGGCATTCATTTTTCACTGTTTTGAGTCAACAACTGGCATTCCTTCCCCAGACCCGAAGGCTGATCGGGATCTGCTTGAGTATTATCTTGAGTTTGCTCAGCCGCAATACCTGACCTGGAGTAATCAGAAAATCACAACGGTCAAGGTGTTGAAACCCACTTCTGCAGGGAAATTTATCAACATCAAATTCAAAGTGACCCGAGGCTCTGATAGCTCGGTTCATATGATTTCCCTAGCTGATCTGTCGAACCTGAATCCTCATGATTGGATACTCCTAAACAACATTTTGCTGACCAATCAAAAGGAGTATCAGCCTATTATCAATCACATCAAGCGAATGCTCGTGTGCTATATTCATGAAGTCGCAAAGATGGATCAGGAAATCGCTTCGGCCATACATAAGAAGACCACTATGAAGCCGATAGGGAGGGCAAGCGATGTCAACAGGATGATTAAGGGAAAAATTAACCCCAAGTTTCATACTGTTATGTTCGTTAGGGGCGAAGGTCAAAAATGCATGTTCGCTCTTATTGACAAACACCTATTCTTCACCGCCTGCTTGGAGAATATTTTGGAGATTATACATGGGCGTAATCAGAACAGCGAAGTCGATAAGAAGATGTTTACTGATATGCTTCAGTGGTATATTTTGTTTCGACAAACTCTTCTTGCCATCATCCCCAGGCTGTTCAAGATTGTGAGGAAGACTAAAGTTACTCAACCGAAGTAATCTCTCGCCTCTATTGACGCAAAGGGGGAACTTGTTGGGCTTAAGTGTTACGTCTTTGGGCTCGTTTAATAGTCCATTTTGTTTACCCGGTTTGGGCCTATCCAACCGTGCATTCTCATTAGGGTTAGATTATATATAATGCATGCATGTATAGCTTTAAGGTTATCGTTCTAATTAATAGCTTTTGCATTGTAACCCTAACACACCTCTACACTCGAAGTTCTTCATCGAGCTCTTCTGAGGTGTGAGATATTAATCATTCGACACCATTTGATCCATCCTTGTGTTCTTTGATTGCTTCATTCTTGTTTATCTGTTTTGAATCTATCGATCTAATAGCTCAATAATCTCATCAGATTCCAAACGAACTTGACGCTGACTTGCCGTACACGGGATTTTAAAGACCAAATCGACGAGTTGGGTCAAAATACTCATCGAGTTGGCTCTGTTTTTAGAATCTATATATAGGATCGCTTTCATTCGAAACTCTAACTAATTATGGAAGTTTTGGACGATTTTTGGAGGCCAGAAGGGTTCTTAGAGCTGTGGTTTTTGAGAATTCAACCTAGAAGTCAATTTTGAAGCGATCAAAGGCAAACAAACATTACTTTTATCTTAATCTTTTGTGTGAACCATGTTTGAATCATTATATTTCGTTTTTAGTTTGTTATTTGATGTAGATATGAGCTAAAAACTCTTTACTTCTGTTTAGACTAGATAAACTTATAAATATGGTTTGATTTTATGGCTTGGATTAATTTGATTTGGTGAATTGTCTTGTTAAGCTTGTTAAAGACCCTTATGTGTTGACAATAAATATTTTCTATTAATAATCAAGTTTATTAAGTTGCATGAACATCTTCTTAATTGATTGGATCATATGGTTTTTGTGAAAACAATATTGTATGCCTAGTATTAGTCAATATGAACCTAGGATTAACAAGAAAATAAGTAAGTTAATGTGTAAGCATGTGTGATGAACAACCATACATGAGTTGATTGATTTGATAAATTTAGTTAACTAATATTACAAGTCTTACTTGATCCGAACTGAACACTAGGAAACTTGTTAGTTTAATCAACTGATCACTGTTTGAATTAACTTGTTTGAAAGGATTAGTAATAGTAAACATGAACCTAAGCACATTAGAAATTGGTAGCCAATGACATATTAATCCATTGCACTTGCTACGAAAACAACCATAGAAACAAGTGAATCGAATCTAAATGGAAGTGTATTTAAATTGATTGAATCTAGTTGTCTTTTGTTTCTCCTTAGTTGTTAATTGTCTTTTGTTTAAGTGTTTAAGTAGTTGCTTAAGTTTCTAGTCTTGTAAAACTAGAGAAAAACCCCTTTTTTTACTTGTTTTATTTAGATAATATTAGTAATAATCTTAATTGTTTACCGTTCCCTGTGTTCGATACCCTACTTACCTGAACTAAGTTGCTAATTGATAGGTACACTGCCTTTTGTGTGTTTGTTTCTGTGTCTAAGTTACTAGGATTAAACTAGTGCATTCCACACACATCAATAGGTCCCTATGTATCTATTCTTTTTAAAATAATTACTAACTCTTTCCGGTATTGCTATAGTTAGGAGGATTAATCAAGTCCATACTTTATTGTTATACATGGATTTCATCTCATTGATCTTGAATCTAAGTTATTTTTCAGATTCAAGAACTGATATAGCGTTTTTGTAGTTGACGGATTTTCTAGAAACCATCAAGAATAACTCACCAATGATAGATTTCATATTGCTTATGTTAAAGATAATTTATACCATATATGTAAATAGTTTATGCTTATGAATAGCTATTATGCATGTTCAACAATTCCTTGTTGAGACAACTGCCAAGTTTTACAACATCAGACTATGGTTCTTTAGCAGCTTCAAGTTCTATGTGCCTCCCACTTGCTTTGTCATTAGAAACTTGCTTTCTAATAACTCATCTTTCAAATGAATAATAGAATTTATTCTTGGTGGTTTTGAATATAATAATCTAAGCAATGTTTTAGAATATTTTACTAACATGTATTTAGTAGATTTTGGATCTAGAAGTTTTAGTCTAACATCGCCTTTGAATCCACAAAACATTAAGTAAGATGAGCACGGAGCCTTTCCATATTAAATCTTATAAAGTTTTTTTTATCTACTCATTAGTTGTTTTTATATTCAAAGTACAAGTGATAATGATTAAGATATAATCCTAAAGAAATAAAGGAGGATATTTCTACTGATTAGAAGGTAAACCGTATCTAGTAAGCTTTAGATCATCCCCTATTATTACTAAGGCTTCATATGGTTCTATTGGTTAGTATCTCAACTTTATATATTTGAAAACTACAACAAAGGTTTCACAATTACGTTTTCATGTGATAAATATAATTACAAAGGTTTCACTTTAGTCCCAATTTTTTTGAACATTAAAGTCCCAATTATTTAATTTTCGCTCAAATTAACAAAATAGTCCTTTCTTTTCTTTTAACAGGAAATGACATATTATCGTGTAAAATTAAATAATCAGGACTTTTCTGTTCAAAAAACAAAATTTGGGACTAAAGTGGAAGTTTTTCGAAAATATTGGGATTTTCTGACAATTTCCCTTACAATGACTATAGTTTTAGATAAAGTTTTTTAGGTATCTTGTACAAAATCTAGACATTCATTAGAAAGGAAGTTGTACATTGTAATCTATAGTTCCTTAATAATTATTTTCTCTACAATTAATGAAAACATCAATAAGAATCTTTTATATATATATATATATATATATATATATATATATATATATATATATATATATGTATATGTATATATATATATATATATATATATATATATACACATAAGGAAATAATGTAGTTTATTTGATATATATAAATAATATTCATATATATATATATATATATATATATATATATATATATATATATATATCAAATAAACTACATTATTTTCCTTCAAATATCCCTTTCTTGAATTTGGAATTGATAGGTTTTATAGGTTATAATTCAAAGCATGATGCGAAATAACTTAACCCTTAAGTTCACATGCAAACTATTTGGATCTAAGTTTTCTCTATTGGTAGGAATAATCTATGAACATCAAGAACCCTAAAGAGGCCCTACTATTATTGAAATTAACAAGGGATTATAGGTTTACATACCTTTTGATTATTATAGTAAATAATCAAATCGATTCCTTTCTTCAAATGCTTTGGAAGGCAATAAACAAAATATTGATGCCTATAATGGTTTGTACCCAAACCCTAGAAATTAAAACACTTAAGGAGAGAAGAGGAGAGAGGGTGAAATTTTCAACTCTATTCTTTCTGAAAGGACTGGATGAAAAATAGGATCCTAAGGGTCCTATTTATAGCTCACATAAGAAGCCTTGGAAACCCTAATTTGAATATAATACTATTATTTCGAATTAGGTATATGGGATAATTCTTGAACCCTTAAGGCTCTTCCAAAACTGTCCCCTCCTGGGAAGGTTTTGAAATCCCTGTTGTTCAACTTTTAAACAATTACAGCTTAAGTCCCTACACTTTTAATTAATCCAATTAATCCTAAAATTAATTCCAATTAATATTTGATTGATTATTAGTTAAATAATATATTAATCTCATAATATATTAAAATTTTATTTATTGTTATTTATTAATCATATAATAAATTAATAAATCGGTCTTTCTCTCTAAAAGTCATTCTAGTCAATTACTAGTTTGAGGGATACGCAAAAAAGGACTTTGCTTTTTTTTTCAAGTATATACCAATGTAGTTATTGACTTAGACGCCTTAATCCAACAGGAATGTATATATTTCATTTATATAATAAAGATAACAATGTCGTAGATATGTTGATTAATAACAAGTTTAAGTCAAAATTGTTTGCATATAGAACTTGTTTGTTATAAAACATTGGTAATTACTATATAATTCTATTAAGAGATCTAGTTCTATAAAGCAAAATTCTAATCATTACATAATATGAAGGTTATCCTTGTGAAAGACGATTTAAGTAAATAATAATATTTTAATAAATCAATGGAGACATATATATATATATATATATATATATATATATATATATATATATATATAGACATACCTAATTTATACATACATTATTCTAAAAACAAATATTGCATTACATTAAAGTCACTTTATGTTCTACACGTACATAATAAATTAAACTCCAAGAGTGTAGTTCCAACTTGATTGTGCTCACCTGGTTACTCTTCTTTCAATATTTGTAAGCATTTAAAAATATTGTATTAACATTAAGTACGATGTACTTAACTATTAAATGAAAAGTATAGGTTCTATCTAGTATATACCTAAAGTACTAGTCTCTCAATATTATCTTCACAGATAAAAGGGATAATTCATCTTCCAGTTTCAAGTTTCTTTTGCAGAAAAACCATAATCCATCTCTATAGGCGTTCTTGGATTTCTTGGGCCTAAATGTGTCCTTTCCATGAACAAATGAACTCTTAGAGAACACATGGTGTCATACCCTGCTAAAGCAGAAACACGAGGTACGACAATATAAATGGTTCTCGTAGCATATGGTAAAAGACAACACCAACAATAGGATTAAAATCATTACAATTAAGAATAATTTTGAACAAATTTTAAAGAAGTTAATGTGCATTCAAAAACAAAAATTACACATATGTAATGCTTCTACAAGTGATGTGTCGCTAGGTACCACTTACTAGATGATTCCTGAAAAAGCATGAAAAATTAGAGGTCAACAACTGAAATAGCTGGCGAGTTCACAGGTTTTCAACATAAAAGATTTTTAAGTCAAAAATCTGATTATTGATTAAAGTTTCCAAAAATAAAAGTTTGTTGCTAAAACGAGTATATAAGAATGTATGCACATAATGTTCAAACAATGAGTTCACAACCAAACCGAACGACCGAAAGATGCCCTATCGAGATCTATGTTTATCGCTAACTTATATAGAATATGGTAATATGCACTCCATGAAAAGGGTGAGTGAGGAGTTGTCAACTCCTAATAGTGCTATCCATAATGACCCTCATCTCAAGAAGTTAATGAGTTGTGAAATGGTCAAGGGACTTGATGCGATAAGATCTCATGTATCAACATTAGCATACACATACAAAGGAATACAACATACAAATTTGATACAATTTAAAATAAGTACAACGAACATAAATGAATAATGACATGCTTTTTGACCCCTATACTTAAAAACCGTAAAAAGTGGCTACGAGTACTCACAATGATGAGTATACGCAATCTACATTTGATCCACCGAAAATGTACAATTGATCTATTGACGAAAATCTGAATGTCCAATCCTACATTGATCCTTCGAAACGTAATGATTCTAGTAAGCTTTGTGCATAGATCACGAATTCAAGTAATACTTGGATACCAAATGTTATAAAATGCCTTAATTGTCATATTTGTTTTTTGAAAATTTAACCATACTTTATATAGTCTACATATTTAGGATCAATAGATTTTATACATATTAGAATATTTTCAATATCATTTCTCTTAAAAATTGGCTCATAATATATACAAAATGGTTTTATAATATTCTTTGATATTAGTGGCGACTTAGGATTCTCATTAGTGGCTCGTTAGCTGCTAACGATGTGTCTAGAATCAATATCTATTGAGAGATCTTCGACCTAAGTGCTAGGTGGGTTGTTCCTACAGCGGCTAGTGATATAACCTAACTAGTTAGTCTAGCATTTGATATGGGACAAAAATATTTCTAAATAAAGATATTGTGATAAAAGTGTACTTAATTTCTAAATGTACAAAGATGGAGGCCTATAATATGTAATTCCTATACACGCACTGAAAAAATTTTCTTTTCAAAAGTTTAAGTTGAAAATCGTTTTAAACAATATCTCCTTGAAAATGGTTTTAAACATAATTCTACTATAACCATTTCCAGTCTCGTAATAACTTTTCTTAATTAAGCATAGGTAATCAGGCTATACCTAATTTAGGTCCAATAATTTCATACTCGACTTAGTAATACCCGCAATATGTTCAATATTTTGAAAGTTGTATTTGAAATTTTTTTACTATAGTTTCGGTTCTCCAAAATAAAATCGGAATTCTCTATAACCTTCGACTCTGATAATATTTTCTGTCAAACCTTACTAAATGGAAACACAAGGTACGACAATATAAAAGGGACTCACAATATAAGGTAAAAGACAACACCAACGATAATATTAAAAGCATTAAAATTTATAATAATATTTGAATAACTTTTAAAGAAGTTACAATACATTCGAAAATAAGTACACATGTGTCATCCTTCTATAAGTGATGTGTCTATAGGTACCACTTACTAGATGATTCCTGAAAAAGCATGTAAAATGAGAGGTCGGCAATTGAAATAGCTAGTGAGTTCACAGGTTTCAACATAAAATATTTTTTAAGTCAAAAGTCCGATTATTGATGAAATATTCCATAAATAAAAGTTCATTGCTAAAATAAGTATGTAAGAATGTATGTACATAATGTTCAAATAATGAGTTCACAACAAAACCTAACGACCGAAAGATGCCCTATCGAGATCTGTGTTTATCGCACATCATAGTCCATGATCTCCAGAACATCCACGACCTTTGATTTCCAACCAGTAAAGTTGAGTTCATCAAAAGGAGGGATCTTGTTGCAAGCAGACGACTTGGGGTAATAAGAGGTTGACATGATAACTTGAGTGTATCGTAAAGCTGCTCTGATACCAATTTAAGGTTTGTATCGATCGGATACACTTTAAGTATGAATAACAAAGAACGAACTAACTAAGGAAATATTAAACAGAAAAATGAAGAACATGAGTAATCACAAAGATGCTTTCACTAAGAAAGAATGTTCTCACCAAGAGAACAAAGGTCACAAAGACGGTCACAAAGAAGTACATTAGGGTTTCTCCCTAATGTTGGATATATATGATTACAATTATTGAAATCCCACTAATTAAGGGATGTATACCTGTCTAAGTAAAGGTCTGATCCTAATCACAAACATTACGAATCAGATATCTATTATATATATATATATATATATATATATATATATATATATATATATATATACATATATATACACGTAGAATTTCCTAATATACAAAGATCACAAAGATAATTAGGTTCACGCTGAAGCTGATAAGGTCTTGTGTTGGCGCTGACATTAGTGGTCAGTGTGTAAAGTATTTGACTCATCAGATCATAAGGTGTGACCTTACAATTTGGCATGAAAAAACTGCACTTAGAAATGATCATCAAAGTAGAGAACATGGAGTGTAAGAAAGATGCAAATGCATAGAGAGAGAGATGGATTATATGGTATGAGAGAGTTAGATAAAGGGAAGACCAACTTTTTCTTGGATGGAGAGAGGGAAAAATGATTTTTGTTATTTTTTTATAAAAACAAAATTGGTGTATTTTATAAAGTTTCATGGACAGATTTTTGATTTTTATATAAGTAGATTCCCATTATAAAATTAGTTTATAAATATTGTATTCTAATTTATAACATTGATAAATAAATTAGCTTATAATTTATATGTTATAAACTTAAATTTGTTTATTTCATATAAACGGAATAAGATTTTATAAAATGAGAATATACGATTAGATGAATGTTTGGATTATATTTTTGATTTATAATTTGAATGATGATGTGCGGATAGTATTTTCAACTTGTAATTAAATAATATTATGACTTAATTTATTAGAGTTTGTTATATACTTAAACTAGTTAAGCACTTCATAAGTTCCAACTAAGAAGTTAGGGTATTCAACCTACCATTGAGCTTTAATTACTGAGCTTGATTTTTGCATTAAGTTTTGAGATTGAGCTTTGGAATTTTATAAGATAGTTGGATAATTCACACACCAATGTGAATATTAAATATACTTTCTCTCGTTCCTAATTGTTTCCAAGTTTCTAGAAGGTCATAACTTAGCTTCTAACTACTAAGTCTAAAATGTGTCATGTCTACACAAGCGAATGAGGTTATTCATGTTTAGAAAGAAACTAAAGTTTGACAGTTTGTTACACATGGTGACTCACCTGACGAAACACGTAAAATGCTTCTAATCCTTCCAGTTTCGCCTAGAGGTTAGGAATAAATGTACCCAATATTTTTTCTAAAACGTCTTCAGAATCACAGCAATGCTTCCACCAAGCATTGTGTTAAGCTTTACTACTAATCGAGGTTGTTTAGGAATATGTCCCTTAATGATGTACAATTTACTATCTCTTTCGAGATTCTCCTTTATCGTTCGACGCCATTCAAAGTAATTATATCTATAGAATGTTATATACTCTTGTAGATTTTCAGTATTAAGATGTTGCATAGTAACGAGATAAGATTTTTTTCTCATCTACAAAATTTTAAAAAAATTCATTTAGTATTTTTAATACATAAATATTCAATAAATAATACACTTAAGTTTCCAAAAACATTGCTTATCAAAGTCTAGGATCCCAGTTACAAAACAAATAAATGGTTAAGTGACCTTTATCCTTTAATTTGAATCAACTAGGTAGATATCGAGTATCAATTATATTCTATTATATAATTCATGTATGCCTTAGATCTCTATTGATTAGGTGACCTATATCACAAAAGATTATCGATCAAATTATCTAGTTTGACGAACCTGTGTAATCGGCCTATAACTTGGTTATAGAAATCGAGAATACACCTCGACCGTCAAAAGATAACACTAAGTGTTTAGGTAACATTTATCCATCTAGTGCATACAAGAGATGTGCTAGGATCATTCAAACATGATTGCATACATTTAAGGTTTAACAAGGGGTCTTTGATGTTTTATAAATATAGATTATATATATATATATATATATATATATATATATATATATATATATATATATATATATATATATATATATATATATATATATTATATCATGGTCATTGCATGCATCCAATAAACCATGGTATACATTTTTATTTAAAATCAAATTTAAACACTTTTATTTAAAATCACATATCAACAATGTTTTTAATAAAATCGAAATTTTATAAATATGATGCGATCAAATTTTAAATTTAGTAACTAGTATTAAGTTTTACCATTTGAGCGCTTAAAAAAATTTGTAAACCTTTTAATAAAACTTCATTTTATAAAATAAGGTTTGATAAGTCTCTGACATCTCAATCTTAAACTTATATAGTTTTAATCGACGAAATTTGTCGTTTTCTATTTTTAGCTAGTTTTAAATAATAAAGATTGTTTTATCTTCAAAACATTTTTAGTATCTTATCTAAATGAAAATTCTGATTATACTTGAAGTACTTGTGATGTTTTTTATGTTGAAAATATTGTTTATCATTTGAAAACTAATTTATCAACCCTAACATAATTATAAGATAAAATAATCAACACAATCACGTATACTAGTCTAAAACAAGTCATGGTCTAGTGACACTTTTGTGAGCCAACAAAAAAGTGTCAAGTCCTTTCATAACGGACAAATGAACCATAAAATCTTCATGTTATTATTTGTGCTCCCACTTGCATTGATAATATCCTTTGTAAGAACTTGTACTAGATTTTATAAAAGTTACAAAAACTTTTACAAAACAAATAAAAAACATGGGCTACCTCAATGATCTTCAAAATGAACATCTGATTCATCTTGTTCAAATTTATATAAAATAAACTACTCTAACACTAATCTATAACATACAAAATAATAAAGATGAAAAGCTAACTATTTATTATTATGTACCATATGAATAAAGGAATATTAGAACCATTTTCAACAAATCATCACAAAAAAAAACACAAAGTGTCCATGTCTTGTTTATGAACTCTAACATACATATAAACATAAAAAAATCTTTTTTTTCTAAGACAACTTTAAATGAATAAACATGCATGTAAACTTTCGTCACATAAACTAACAATTATATTGTTGTTGTAGAAAATGTGTATGAAATCATTCTTAAAAAACAAGTTATCCATATTTTCCACAAACCAAGATTATCCAAATAATCAAAATTTCTAATCAAGCGTGCAAGGTGGCTTTGATACTAATTTTAAGGGTTTTTATTCAAAAAATGGTTTAAAAAAACTCAACATTTAGCAATAGAAGACTTTATAATTTTAGAATAACATAAAATAGATAAACCCACCAAGGATCTTCTTGCAATGTTTGGTAAGAAAAACATAAACCAAAAAAGGAATAAGATGATGACAACCTTTGTAGTCCTTTGAATCCTCAAGGGGAGGCTTGAATGATGATGTAGAATGTGGAATAGAACTCTTCCTTAGATGGAAACAGCAACAAGACTTCAACTTGATGAAGATGCTAGTCAAAACTCCTAAGCTTTAAGTTTATATCAAAATAGGACTTAAAGAGAGAAAAAGTGAAAGAAAGTAATCACAATCTAACACATTGAAAGAGAGAATGAGAGTGAGCATGGAGACTTATGGTTGTAGCATACTAGAAATGAAAACATTTTTCAAGTCTCTCAGCCAAATCTATTAACCATAAGATCTTAGGAGTTTAAGACCTATAATGTTAGGGGTGTTGATCGGGTAAATTTTTTGGGTTCGGGTAATTCGGGTTTTTCGTATAACAAAATTACAAGTTACCCGACCCAAATTAAATTCGGGTTTGGGTAATTTCGGTAGTGGGTCGGGTTTGGATAAATCGGGTATTACCCGATTTTTTTTTTAAATGACACCTAAAAATAAATTTAATGAAATAACCATGTCACTATCTCCCGTACTTCATTATGATGTACATGCATACCGTTGAGAGGTATGTTCTTTTGATCAAACAAATCAAAAGTCCATCCCTCTTTTCCCTCTCTAGCTTTCGACAATTACTAGAAGAAAGGAAAGGCCAAACTTTATAAAACATGTAACCTCTTTTATAAGTTATAAACTTTAACTTTTGGCTAAAAGAGAAAAGTCTTTCTAGTCCAAAATAGTGTATATTACTTAATAAATCATACCTTATGATACATTATGTTACTTGCTATTGAAAATTAAGGGTGCGTTTGGTTGTAAAAAACTGTTTTCATTTTCCAAGAAAATGCTTTTAGAAAATAGAGTTTAGTTTTAATTTTTGGTTTTCAATAAGAATTTTAGAAAATGCGTTTGGTTGGAACCGATGGAGTTTTCATTTTCCATATTATAAATTTAGAAAACTTTGGAAAAATGTAAAAATCATTTCTCTAATTTACATATAATTTGGAAAACATAAAATTTTCATTTTCTTGGAAATTATTTGAAAACTGAATCAACCAAACATGTTTTCAAAATTTTCATTTTCATTTGAAAATTTTCATTGAAAACTAGGAAATTTTCCGCAACCAAACGCATTCTAGTATTTCTATAAAATAAATCATTTCCAATCAATTATAAGAGTTTTTGAATAATCATTAAAATCAATTTCTAATAAACAATCAATCGTAAAAAGTTGTTGTTAGTGTGACCCTTTAGGATCATTTGTTATCTTGCAATATAATTTTTTAACGACTCTTGGGCATATGAATCTTTCATTTTGTTGAATTTTAGAAGAATGTTGCTTGCAAGATTGAGTTTTGGAGCTTTGCATCAGAAGATCTCAACTTTTATATACCTTCTTGACCTTAGGTATGATGCAAGTTTCCAACTTTATACTTATAAGTAGATAGATTTAGATTCTAAGTTTTTTTGATCTATTAGATCAAGTTGTGTAGTTGGATGTGATAATAACTTCATCATTCTACCTTGTCCTAGAAGTATTTTGGTCCATTGATCTGGTCTTTCATGGTTTTTAGGTACTTTGTTTGGAGTTAGGATCTCATTTTGGTCATTTTTTACCCGTAATGGTGTGAGACATGCATTGGAGATGCATGTCCAGAAAGAGATGAGTTTTATTAGCCATGTGAGTTCATTAAGGCCTTGTGGAATGTATAACACTTGGACTTGTTAGATTAAGCACTTAACGGAATAATTGGTTCATATGCGGGTCCAAGGTGCAACATAGGTATTGCTGCAGTGCGGTGGCATGGACGCCACTATGATTTGATGGCAGGACTACAACGCTGTCAAGGGGCTTAGTCATGACTCTATGGTCTGTGATGTTTAATCATTGACTTTAACATTGACTTTTTGACATGGTTTTCTTTTGTTTAAACTTTGGTAGAATTGAGTGTTTGTCGAAGGACTAGTTCCATTTTGCCTTTAGGCAGCTTCTGTTAGTTGTTTCTATTGCAAAGATTGTTGTTGAGCTTCTGCTCTTTCATTCAGGTGAGTATTCTCACTGTAATACTTAAATCATATGATGTAATTGAGTTACTGGTAACTTAGGGCTTTTAATAGCATATAGGGTTGCTGATAAACCATAAGGTTGTTGATCACCTATAGTTGTTAGAGTTACTGATAATGTTAGACTGTTGATAGTCCATAGGGTTGAGGATAACCCATAGCTATTTATATATAGCTAGTATAAACTAAGTGATTATAGAAGGAACTATCGTGGTTACCATTTTTACTAAAGGAAGTATATGATTTTCTTAAGGAATGTTTTCATCAAATATAAAAGAACTATTACAGTTAACTCCGTAAGCACCTAGTGAATACACCAGGGTTATATACAATGAGGATCTAACAAACAATGGGATGTGTGACTTCCGCCTCATTTCCTGTTCCTTGTTTGCTTGTGGGCTTAGGGCAGATTCACACAATCGATTGTCTGCTTGATCTGGATTTTATATAACTTGTATTCATTAGGTACTCATAGAAGGAATTGTAGAGTCATTTTTACTTATCATTTTATCACATCATAAAATATAGGATTTTCTGGAGGAACGTGCGAACTTTTCTAAAGAACTTAGAGTATACTTCTCATAACTAAAATACTTATGAACTCACCAACTTAAATGCTGATCTACTCTATCAAAATAACTTGTATTCTCAGGGAACTAGTAGACAGGTACATGCACATGGATTCAGAAGATGGAGCATAGTAGCTTCATGTCTTGTTTTGTTATTTACTTTTGGTGTCAATCTTTTGTGAATCGAATGCATTGTAAACACTTTAATATTTATACAATGGTTGTTTGTTACTTTCATTACTATGATGCATGTGTTGTGATATTGAGCATGACGCCCTCCGCCCCCGAATGTTTCCGCCGTTCCGGTTTAGGGGTGTGACAGATTAGTATCAGAGCATTGTTTATAGTGAGCTAAGTATATCAACCTATAAAAGATATACAACTATAAATACAATGGGGCCGAATTGCTTTGACTAAAAGTATATTTTCAAAATATAATAATATCTTTATAAAAGTATACATACCTGCAGATATATATATATATATATATATATATATATATATATATATATATATATATATATATACATACAAGACAAGTATCACAAGAAAAACAAAGTAGAAGTATTTAAAGGTTGGACAATGTTGTCAAACCTGGACAGTTATGTAATCATGTATGAGATCAATATAGCATGATCAGCTATATTTATTTGAGATACGACCAACATGTGCTTGGGAGTGATGTGGTGTTGTAACAGACTTAAAACTTACCTAACTCTATACACAAAGGATTACTAGGAACAGAACATAAAGTTAAAATACTATAGGATTATTTTATGATACTAAAAGATAACAACAAGTATATAACTTACCAAGTTCATACAATTAAATACTATAGGAGGATTTTAGGCACTATAAATAACTTATGTGAACTTTAAAAGACCCTTACTGGTAGGTCTATAATTTTGGAGTGTATACTCCCAAGGTTTTATACAATTGAGATTTTATAGACTTAGAATTTGTGATCTATGCTCTACTTCTTGTTCTTTGTTTGGTTGTGGTTTTAGATTACGATCACTTATTCGAAGGTCTATTTAATCTTAAATTATATACAACTTGTATACACTACGCAATTATAGGAGGACCCGGTAAGGATCACCCCATAATGTTTCACTTAATCTCATAGATTCTTTAGATACTCCCATTCTCGCATGACAAACCTAGATAAATGTAACCACTCCATCATAGCAGTCAGCAGAGAAGTCAAGGAGGAACAAGAAGAGGTTCATGAGGAGTTTTCCAAGGAGGGGTCAGCCGAAGAAACCAAAGGTCCTATGCGTCACACTAATAAATAATAACATAAAACGACTTAGTGAGCTAGTGAATACACTACTCACACTATGTGTTAGGATTATTTCTTTTTCGTACAGCTGGTAACAGTTATTCAATTCACCAAAATTCATTCGAGGATAGCCACTTCAAATTGATAAAGTTTATTTAATATCGACTTTCGTCATGAATTGTTTCAGAACCTTACGAAATTCAGAACATGATACACTAGGAAACAGGGATAACTTAGTTAAATAACACTCGTACAATACATACTTCTACTCACTACCATGGGCACATCTCAGGAATGTTGTCAGAAACATTCAGAATAGTCCAGCAAAGCGTGAAATTGTTAAGTATATTTAATTTTGTGGAATACAACTAACAATGACCATCATTACTCACGAGATCATTTCTCGCCATGCAACATAATCATGTCTTCACAAGGAGGAAACCAACCAACTGGCAAGGCACCAAATCTGCAGATAGACTCCGCTACTTTTCAGGCTGCGGTCACAGCCACTGTGACAGCCGTCATGACACAACTCAATGCTAATAACGCCAGCGGAAGCAGTGCTGGTTATGCTAATCGCGATAATAATCAAGGGAACCAGCGAGTGTCTGCTGACAAGGACACCGCAGACCACAAACCTAAGAACAAGAAACGAAAGTTATGGGACAAAAAGGGGAAAAATTCGGCTCAAGGTCCTACCAAGAGACGATAGCCAGTGACTATCCCTGCGGTCACTTCAGCAGTCGCAACAGCAGTCACCATATCTGACACTACATCTATAACTACAACCCCCGTCAACCGATATGCTGGAAATCTTCCAAAGTGCAACAAATGCAACTACCACCACAACGGAGCTTGCCGGGAGATGCAGTGCATGAATTGCCGCAGGAAGGGGCACACTGCCCGTTTCTGCAGGGCGCCAGCACGACCAATCTCCCAAGTCCCCAGAGTAGAAGTAAATCAGGTTTGTTATAAATGCGGCGAATCTGGTTATTTCAAGAGGGATTCTCCAACAGAGAGAAATGACGAAGGAGCTCGCTTCTGTAGAACTCCGACTCAACACATCACTTCAACCACCAATGCTAGTATAATTCAAGTATGCCATGCATGTGGTGAAATGGGACATTTCAAGAGAGACTGTCCAACAGAGAGAAATGACGGAGGAGAATGAGGAGTTTAACGACAAGACATAAGGGAGCAACGAGGAACCCCTCTTTTGAGATTTTTGGTACGTTTTCTAAATAAAAATTTCTTTAAGGATTTAATTTATATTTTATATTAAGATTAAAAATTTGGGGAAATTAAAAAGTACTTATAAATTATTTACTCGAACAAGTCACAACACTCATAAGGGAACTAAAGATCCGTTCAGGTGGGCTATGATGGCTTAGTATGTACATCAAGGTTATGCATAATTAAGATTTTGCAAGCTTAGAGTGAGTGATTCTGCCTCATTTCCTGTCCCTTGTCTGGTTGTGGATTTAGGGCAGACTCACTCAGTCGACCGTCTTATTCATCTTAGTTATACACAACTTGTATGTGCCAAGCGATTATAGAGGTACCGAGATGGATCGTGATATAAAGTATCGTCACTAGTTATCAAAGAACTTTCACTGCTAGTACTCGCTTATCGCAATACGATTTGTGGTAGTCGTAATTTCAAGGAGAAAATAGAAAGCACTAGAAATCCTACACATAATACATTGTCAAGCACATTAAGGATACACCATCGTATAACAAACGTTTCTATCAAATCGGTCTAACATTTGTCTCTATAAGGAGTTCTGACGTTGTTATTCGTTATGGATTGGCGTGGTCCTCACCATACCAATTTCATGTGCTCTGAAAACTTTTCACCGTAACCGACCGACTAACGAAACCCTCTTCACTCGTAACGACAACTCGACTCAGACCTCATAATTGTCTCCCTCATATTCCAAACCCCGAAGTACTCATGCGAGGAGTACCTTGCCCTCCGAAACCTTTCCGAAGTATACCCAGCAGACCTTCCCCAAGTACCACTCGTCCAACAGATCAACTTTAAGCACAGAGGCTAAGGACGAAAACGGCCCACCTATCACGATTGAGTGTATACGCAAGGGTGGTATATAATTATGATTATGCAGATTTAGTATGTGTGTTTCTGCCCTATCTCCTGTTCCTTGTTTGGTTGTGGACCTAGGGCAGAGTCGCATATCCAACCGTCTTACTAATCTTATTTATATACGACTTGTATACATGAGGTACTGATAGATGGACCAGGTATGAATCCTATCATGAACTTCAGGGCAAAGTCGCCCAAGTCTACGAGTGGGTATTCTAGCACTCAGAGGAGCACGATCCCAGGAGTCCTGCTAAGAAAGCCAATTTCGGGACGAAATTCCATCTAACGGGGGGATGATGTCACAACCCGAAAATTTCTATCTTGTAAGGTCAAACTTATAGGTTTCTAGACCTAGTATTCGTAAGGGTTGCAAGTTAGGAAGTGAACCACGTAAGAACCGGGAGCCTAGATCAACATTCGAGCCATAAAACCTCATCCAGTAAGGTTCACAGCCGTAAACCATGTTCACGGCCGTGAACCCTCCTTAGGCCATGAAATCTTTGTATATATATGAGTTTGGTTCACTTTTTCTTCACTTATTCTTCTCTTGGCCGCAATCATTCCATTCTCTCTCAAGTATCATCCTCAAGAACACTCTTTTCTTCCCTTAAACGTCCCTTTTCTATTGTATCTTCTTGGAATGCAACAAAGGGCCTTCAAACACTTGCTAAAACACCAAGATCTTCAAGTGTTCTTCACATCTTTGGGTCGTGAACAACTCATAGGGACGTGAACCCTTCTTCAGGGCCGTGAACATTCATGTGTTCTTGGGCCGTGAAACCCCCATAGGGTCGTGAACACCATTTCAACCATCCATCTTTCTTCTAACACTCCTTTGGTAAGTTATTCTTACATCCTAGGTTGTTTCCCAATCGTCTTTGTAGTTAGATTCACTAATTTCATGCCTATATGTATCATTATATATCATTTAGGACTCGTTTGTGCTTCGAGACTTCATTCGTGGAACTTATCATCCTTATTCCAGTCCTCAATTGAATCACCCACATAAGGTGAGTTCATACCCCTATAATCTACCTTTTTAAATGGTTTTAAATGCTTTTAAGGGGGGGGGGGCGGAATACAAGTTGAACACAATAAAACTGTGTTAATATTTACTTATGACAACCATCACTTTAAGGAATTCTTATGTTTTTATAAGTTATTAAATCAATTCAAAAACTCTTTTAAAAGATGTTAGATTGTTGTTTATAAAACCCCATTTTAAAGTACATGCTTAACTGAGTTGCTAATTGAGTATTTTCTACAAATCAAGAATAGTTCAAGCAAAAATACTAGTAAACTATAATTGGTATATTTTAGGGTTTTAGTACATACTATATTCTAGAACAGAGGAACAATACATGATTCACGTACATATACTTTACACTCCCAATAAACTAGGAAAGGAACATATCATTAATTCATTTGTTTAAAACAAAATATGATAACACACTTAGTATATGGTTATATATATATATATATATATATATATATATATATATATATATATATATATATATATATATATATGGGTTACATCTACAAAGTATCGGGTTATATATTGGGTACATCTACAAAGTACCAGGTTATATATGGGGTACATCTACAAAGTACCGGGTTATGTATGGGTTACATCTGCAAAGTACCGGGTTTTATTTAAAAAGGGTACATCTAGAAAGTACCAGACAATAATAAATAAAACATAGCAATATATAAAACTCACAACAATATCGACTAAGGAGTTTAGAGTATGGGATTTCTTAAATTCTAGTCGTCTTCCTAAACAATAGAACTACGCCACATAACTTTCCTAGTAACATGAGCACACAGTTTGAAAGGGGCCTATAATGCTAACTTTATGATTCCTCGGTAGATACATTAGGGTTATATATTAATCGGATCTGACAGGCAGTAGGATGTGTGCTTTCCGCTTCATTTCATGTTCCTTGTTTGGTTGTGGGCTTAGAGCAGATTCATACATTCTACTATCTATTCGATCTTAGTTATATATATATATATATATATATATATATATATATATATACATATATATACATATATATATATATATATATATATACATATATATATATATATATATATATATATATATATATATATATATATATATAGCCCGTATACACCAAGTAATCATAGGGGGTAACATGTATGGGTCAGGTCATAACACCCAAATACTGTTGGATTAATGTCTAAGTCCATAACTATATTTGGTATGTGCTTGACCCGACCCGGCATGGTCCATTTGGGTTGCATGACATCGGGACAATTGGATAGACAAGATGAGGAAAAAAAAGGATTGTTAGTATTTAGAAATAGGGAGGGGGGTCCTTAGGAAAAATTTAGACACAAATGCATGCGTTGCAGTCTTGGCATAATAGCTGGGTTCAATTGGGATTGTCTTATGTGATATTAGTATGCTAAAATTCAGTTTTGCTTGGGGGCAAGCAAAGGTTAAGTGTGGGGTATTTTGATATGGGCATATTTAGTCATATAATTTATATATTATCTTAATACTTTATGTTGATTTTATCTCATTTAATGAACAAAAGGTTCTTAATTAGTTTAGAATTTCATTTTTCAGTAACAATGACATGCTCAGATGGAAAAGGAAGCGGATTTAGCAATTGGAAGCTTGGATCTTGGATTTTGAAGAAAGAAGGATGTTGCTGGATAGCTTGACCGCTCGTCAGTGTTTTGGCCATATCACATGAACCGTAACTCTGATTGACGAGATTCAAAATGTTCTGCAATCCAGACACAATTTCGGATGACTTTCGTGTTTTGAGAAAATGTTGATTCTGTTGGGTTTAAGTTTTGCGTCTTTGGGCTCATTTAATAGTCCATTTTGTTTACCCGGTTTGGGCCTGTCCAACCGTGCATTCTCATTAGGGTTAGATTATATATAATGCATGCATGTATAACTTTAAGGTTATCGTTCTCATTAATAGTTTTTGCATTGTAACCCTAACACACCTCTACAGTCGAAGTTCTTCATTGAGCTCTTCTGAGGTGTGAGATATTAATCATTCGACACCATTTGATCCATCCTTGTGTTCTTTGATTGAACTTTACAAGTCTGATTCAAGCAAATTAAAAGAAGAAGTTTTTCATCATGTCTCACGATGATTCCCAAGTCAATCCAATCAACATCTCCAACAGTATAGGATCCACTATGAGGGTTCCCATTCTCTATACTCAAGATTATGAAGTATGGGCGAATCACTTTGAAGACTATGTCGTTAGATATGAAGACAACGTCTATCTTATCTGGGAGGCAATAACATTGGGTCTGTTCGTTAACTCTGGAAAAAATAGAACGATCAAGACTCAGAGAGAGTATAATCAACTCTTGATGGACGTAGAGAAGATTCCTGAAGATGAAAAAGACAAGGTGTTATGCAACGTTAAAGCCATGAGGATGATCAGATTCGCTTTGCAATCTGACACTTTTCGCCTGGTAAGTGCATGCACAATAGCTAAAGAAATATGGGATAGGTTGAAAGAATTATATTCAACAGATGAGGATCTAGAGCACTCGATCCAAACCCTATTGCTCTCTGAATTTGGCACTTTCGAACAAAAACCTGAAGAGAAACTCATTCAGATATTCGATCGTTTCAACCACCTGCTTAGCAAGATGATGAAGCACGGTATTGAAAGGAAGGTGATCGAACAAAAGGTTACATTCATGAATGGCTTAAGGCCCGAATGGATGGCAGTGGTCTCGACCGTGAAGGCTCATGAGCAATTTAAATCATATTCGCTGGCGAAACTGATGGGTATACTCAAATCTCATGAAAGTGTGGTGACAAAGGAAGCGAAGATAGTTTCGGGTGTGGGTTCACTGGCCCTTGTTTCTAAGAGCAAGAATGTAGTAGACGAAGAGGAGGAATCCGATATGTCAGAGTGTGATCTTTCCAGTGAAGAATATGCAATGATGGTTACAAACCTAATGAAGTTTGCTCGCAAGAAGTTCCCGGTCAACAAGAACCGAAACTGGCAGGGAAGCTACAGCTCAGAAAAGGTGAAAGAAGAAACCAAGAACACCTCTCAAAAGGACGATGAAAAGAAGGGGAGTAAGATTGTGGGAGACTCTTCGTACGATTGCAACTACTGTCATGGTAAGAACCACTTTGCCAAGGATTGCATGTTGAGGAAGATGGCTGAGAAGAAAGATGGTGAAGATGACGAAGCTTACTACGTGAGAAAGCTGGAGGAGATAAAGAAGAAGAAAGCAACTAATGTTTCAATGAATGCTTTGATTGTGCAGGAAAATGTCATTGATGATGAGTTTGGAGGAGTAGAATTCTGGTCTACAGACTCTGAAGATGAAGAGGTACGCAAACCCTCGCATGGAAGAGCTTATGTGGCAAAAGAAGGTGTTACTGATTCAGCAGGGAGGTGCTTAATGGTGTCAGCTAAGGTATCACGAATGAGGGGATATACAACCGAAGGTGAGCATGAGGAAGCGAAACTAAATGACGACAAGTGTTTCGCCGCTAAGCCTGTGAGTGAAAGGATCAACGATTGCGATCAGTTGATCAAGAATGTACAATCCATACTTGAATCACTTAAAATACCTGTAGCAGACTACGAAAAAGAATTAAATGAATTAAAATTCAAGTTTTCTAACTTAAGTGGAAGTCTTATACAAATTCGCTTAGCGAATTCTAACCTAACTGACCAACTCAGCAGGGAATCTTCCAAGAGTGAGGAGAGAAGGATGTGCATTCAGCTGAAGGAGTTAGAGTTAGTTAGGTCTAGGGATGAACTTATTTATTTGCAACGTGACAATTTGAAGTTTTTAAAATAAAGAAATGTTTTATGTTTGATTGCTAAACGCTTATATACAAATATCACCCAGTTGCATCTAGATTGTGAGATAGGTAAAAAGATTCATAAAATGATTTTGCCCTTCCTTGAATTTAAGGAAGACGAAGTCATTACTGAATGTGAATCTATAATGTATTCAGATGAGATTTCAGTAACTTACAAATATGGACTGGACAAAATCGAATCTTTCATTGAGTCTAAAGAACATAAATGCATGCCTAAGAATTTACTGGACGAAAACGATAAATTAAAAATCAAGACCGAGACTATACAGAAGTTTGACTCATCCAACGCCAAATTAAGTTCAGAAAATAAAATAAATTTAGAAAATTCTTCTGAATTTGATGAGGATAGTGAGATAAGCGAAATCTCCGTAGAAGACGAGGTCGATTGTTCAGAATTTCTTAAAAGCGAACCCGATGCAGCAAAACCACTCATATCTGAAAATTCGGTTGAGTACGCTCGGGTGTCAAAGGACAAAACCAAGAAACTCAAAGAAAAGTCCGTTGTTTATCAGAAGGTGCAAACTACAGCAAACCAAGTGTATGCAGTCACTGGAGTAACTAAGAAACAAATGGCGGAGTTAACGTCCATGGTTGACAAAGATAATGCTGAAGGTTGCGATAACCAGTTCTGGTCCGCTCCGATCGACAATGCAGACGAAACAGTTGGTCTATCAGAGCAAACCTCATGGAGAGTTAAGGGACGATACATTCCCGAAACCTTCAACAACCCCTCAAGCTTTGATAAACCCAGTACAAGTGGTACAAAAGAAATACCAAACGAACCACTGAAAGCTTCCAGCGTATCATCAACAACAACCGAAACTCATGAGAAGAAAACGAAACCTAGGGCCAACATTCACTTGACTCAATAACAACTTGCTGAACAGAAACGCCAGAGGAACAAGAGATACATGAAGAACCTCAATGAGAGAAAACAGTTTTGGCAATCCCAAAACCCCACTTATGTTCGCTCTGAAAAAGCTTCTAGTCTCAAGATGAAAAAGGAAGCAAAGGTCAATCACTGCCAGTCATGCAGTCAGGTGAACCAAAAGACCAGTTTTGGTCCTAATACTAGTGGTCACAAGAACCAAAAGTCAAATTTCGGTCCCAACACTTACTACGCCAAGAACAGAAAGTCCAGTTTCGGTCCCAACACAAGTGCTCAGAACCGAAAGTCAAGTTTCGGTCCTAAAACCCATCATCCCAACTCCAAACCAAAACCTAACTCTGTAAAGGATATCAAAGGAAAGGGAAAGCTCGTCTCAGATTCTAAAGTCCAAAATACCAAAAAGTCAGCTAACCCTAGGACTCCAAAGAAAACCTCAACAGTGAAACAAACTAACAATAACACACACCAGTTAAAACAAGATGAAAATAAAATCAAAGTTTACACCATCAAACGCAAAGATGAAACCACGTTAATAAAAAGAACATATATGGTTGATCTTTCTGTTGCAATTCCCTATTCTGTAAAAGACTCACCAGGGCCCAAGAGACTTTGGGTTCCTAAATCTGCTTAATTTTGCAGGGTATCAGTGACGAGCAGTTTGACGACGAATGGTATATTGACAGTGGCTGCTCTCGTCCATGACAGGAAGGAGGGAAGAACTAAGGGAGTTTCGGTCCCTTAAGGATGGTGGATGTGTTAAATATGGATACAACTCATACGGAACGATCAAAGGATATGGGATGACCACCAACGGAGAGTTCTCAATACGAAAAGTAGCCTACGTGGAAGGATTGCAGCATAACCTCATCAGTGTTTCTCAACTAGTCATGGGAACCGGTTTGAAAGTCTCGTTCGATGATGAGGGATCATAAATAATTGAAAAGCACACAAAGAAAGTTCTGTTGAAATCTGAGCGCAAAGGGGAGATGCATCCTCTAAATCTCAACCCGATAAAAGGAAAGCCAACAATATGTTTGCTGTCGAAGGCGAACTCAGATGAAAGTTGGTTGTGGCACCGAAGGCTATCGCATCTGAACTTCAAAGATATTAATAAACTGGTGCTTGGTGATCACGTGCGTGGACTTCCTGTTCTCAAATTTGACAAAGAACACCTGTGCGCAGCATGCGAGATGGGCAAGCAAAGCAGAAAGAGTCACCCTTCTCGTATCAATACAAAGATCATTGAACCTCTTGAACTACTGCACATTGACCTATGTGGCCCTTCAGCTATCGAAAGCATCGGTGGTAGTAAGTTTATACTTGTAATTGTAGATGATTTTTCACGCTTCACCTGGGTTTTCTTTCTTAAACATAAATAAGAGGCGACTCCCAAGCTGAAGATTTTTATCAAGCAAGTGGAATTGCAGCTGCGAAAGGTGGTAAGAAACATAAGAAGCGATAATGGTCTAGAGTTCAAAAATAAAGACTTTGAAGAGTTTCTGGCCGAAAAGGGAGTGACTCACAACTTCTCTGCTCCCTACACTCCACAACAGAATGGGATCATTGAAAGGAGAAACCGTTCATTGTGTGAAGCCGCCCAAACCATGATGAGTTTCACTTCTCTTCCACTATACTTCTGGGCAGATTCTATAGCTACTGCTTGTTACACACATAACCGATGCTTCCTCAACAAGCGATTTTCCATCACTCCATACGAGATTTTGAATAATCGCAAGCCCAATGTAAAGTTTTTCCATGTGTTCGGTTCAAGATGCTTTATTTTCAATTCCAGAGAAAACCGAAACAAGTTTGATGTAAAGGCAGATGAAGGGATCTTTCTTAGCTATTCGCTTACTTCAAAAGCATATAGGGTTCTTAATAAACGCTCAAGGAAAATTGAAGAAACCTACTATGTAACCTTTGATGATAATTACATGAGGAAGATTCAAACAAACGAAGGTTCAACAGAAGAAATCTTTCCAGAAACAGGTCAAGTCTCAATTCCCATTTCCAATCTGTTTGAAGAGTACATGCTACTCTTTGATGAACCAGAGAAGGCGATCTACTCAGAAGCGAAAGCAGCAGATAACAAAATCGATACCTTGAAGAAAATCATCGATGAAGCTGCTAAAGACATGGAAAGTGAACCTCAACAACCAACCAAGAAGCAGATTCAAAGCGAACCTACTGCAACAGGTGATCATCCAGCTACCAATGACCCTCCAAGGGAAAGCTCTATACTCCAGGGGGAGGGTTCTTCTACACCAAAAACAACTGATATGCCTTTCCAGAGGGAGAATCCATCCAAAACCCCAACCCATGAAGATCCATTTGAGGGGGAAAGTACTGAACCGAACATGGGATTTGGTTCGCCATCTGAGGGTGAGAGTACTGAACCTAACATGGGATTCGGTTCGCCATCTGAGGGGGAGAATGAAAATGCAAATGACGAAGGCGACTTGTCAGAACTGGATGAAGAAGTCAATGCTGAGATGGATCCTGCCTATGATCCAAATTACCCTCCTCTCATAAAATGGACAAAGGATCATCCTAAAACTCAAATCATTGGTGAATCATCTGAGGGTTTTCTCACACGCTCTCAAATGAAGGCGAAGCAAACTGCTTTATTCTCTCAAGTAGAATTCTGCATGTTTAATTCGTTTGTCTCTAAAGTTAAACCGAAGATGATAAATTCTGCTCTTGATCACTCTGATTGGGTGCAAGCTATGCAAGACGAACTACATGAGTTTTAACGAAATCGTGTTTGGAGGCTGATTCCCACACCAAAGGATGCATCTGTAGTCGGTTTAAAATGGGTTTTTAGAAATAAGCTAGATAAAGAGGGTAACGTCATTCGCAACAAAGCGAGGCTGGTGGTGAAAGGTTATTGCCAGGAAGAAGGAATAGACTATGAAGAGACCTTCGCTCCAGTATCAAGGTTGGAATCAATGAGAATCTTTTTGGCATATGCTGCACATAAAAACTTCGAAGTTTTCCAAATGGATGTAAAATGTGCTTTCTTGAATGGAGAACTAGAAGAAACGGTATACGTTGAGCAACCACCCAGATTTGTGAACAAAAAGTATCCTGATCATTGCTACACACTGGATAAAGCAGTCTATGGATTGAAGCAAGCCCCGAGAGCCTGGTATGAAACTCTAACACGCTTTCTCAAAATGTCAAAATTCAAACAAGGTTCGGTCGACCCAAACTTCTTTCGCAAGAAAGAAGGCGAACACTTAATGATAGTTCAAATTTACGTCGATGACATCATCTTCGGCTCCACGAATCCTAGCTTAACAGCTGAATTCAGGAAGTTGATGGAGACTAAATTTGAAATGAGTGCAATGGGTCCGATTAACTTTTTCCTTGGACTGAATATAAGACACGAAGACTTTGTTGGCAAAGTTCGGCATGATAGGAGATTCAAAAGTAAAGGTTCCAATGGCATTTGGCACAAAGCTGACTCCATCTCTTGAGAAACCGGCTGTTGATGTGACTCTCTATCGTTAAATGATAGGATCTCTAATGTATCTAACAGCTAGTAGACCAGACATAATGTTTTTTGTCTGCTATTGTGCTAGGTTTCAAGCAAATCCAAGAGAACCTCATATGGTTGCAGTGAAAAATATCTTCCGGTATTTGAAGCGAACCTCGTCTCTCGGTGTTTGGTATCCTGCAAAATCCGGCTTCTTTGTTCAGGCTTTCTCTGACGCTGATCTTGGTGGATGTGGATTGGACCGAAAGAGCACAACAGGCGGATGCCAGTTCCTTGATGGCAAACTTGTCAGCTGGCAGTCAAAGAAACAAACTTGTGTGTCTCTTTCCACTGCCGAAACTAAGTACATCGATGCAGCATCCTGTACATCACAGGTCATATGGATACAAAGCCAACTTAGAGATTATGGCTTAAGTATGAAAAAGATCCCTCTCTACTATGACTTTGAAAGTGCGATTCGAATATGTCACAATCCAGTGCAACATTCCAAGACTAAGCATATTGCACTGAGATACCACTTCATCAAGGACCACGTTGAAGAAGGTAATGTTGAAGTTCACTTCGTTCGGTCCTCAGATCAACTGGCTGACATCTTCACTAAGGCCTTACCAGAAGCAAGCTTTAACAAGATACTCCAAGGCTTGGGAATGATGGAAGCTGAGTCAGTACCGAAACCCCTTACTTCTCACTAAAATTGAACAAGCGAAATAGAGCGAACGCTCGGTCTATTTCGGCTCTAGAAATTTTCAGGAACTGAAATGAACCGAACGCTCGGTCTATTTCGGCTCTAGAAATTTTCAGGAACCGAAATGAACCGAACGCTTGGTCTATTTTGGCTCTAGAAGTTTTCAGGAACCGAAATGAACCGAATGCTCGGTCTATTTCGGCTCTAGAAATTTTCAGGAACCGAAATGAACCGAACGCTCGGTCTATTTCGGCTCTAGAATTTTCAGGAACCGAAATTAACCGAACGCTCAGCTCATTTCGCTTCATCTTTTCTAAGGTATGGTTTCGGTTGTATATTTTTGTAAAGCTCTCTTATTCTTTCGCGTGTTTATATTAAGTTTTCTTTTCTCTTTTTATTATATTTCAGAAATTACAAAAATCCAAAAATATTTTCTTTTCTGTTTTTATTATTTTTCAGAAATTACAAAAATCCAAAAATATTTTCTTTTCTATTTTTATTATTTTTCAGAAATTACAAAAATCCAAAAATATTTTCTTTTCTATTTTTATTATTTTTCAGAAAAATCCAAAAACTATAAAAAAAATTCTATGTATTTTTACGTTTTATCTCTCGATTCTGAAAATTGATGCAAGTTCACAGATGCGAAACACAATGACGTTGGGGCAGGTATAACACTCTTATCTATGTACTAGTTAAGTGTCCCTAGAAGCATGCTGCTGCATGTAGACCGAAGTCTCCATGACTCTGAGTGAAGCCTTAATGATTCGATAAACACCAATCGTTTCTTCCAAATCAGGCTGCTAAAATCACTCAAGTCCCGAGCTACGTTACTCTTTTCATAGTGAGTTAAAAGTTTTCTGCTTTGTCATTCTTATGTAGCAGAGGTACTTTCGGTTCCTTCACCATCTCCTCACATTTCTCCATTAAGTTTCGCTTCATAAAAGTAACCCTTGAGACTCTCAGCAATTACCACTGAGGTTTATGGTTACACAATCTCTGTGTTGATGATCTTAGTTTCGTTTACCACGTGCTAAGTGAAACCCAAAATCCAACACCTTGAATGAATTCAGGGTGAACGCTAAAATGTTCAAGCTATAACTTGTACCTCAAGAAATCTTTTTTTTTTAATTTTTGCGTGATCTTTATGATATTGTCTATCACCAAGACGTTTCTTCCCATAAGATCCAGTTTCAGATTTGTTTTTGAGATTTCTTGTTATTATCCAGTCACTATATATATTCTCCAACCTACTTGTTCAACAGACCACATCGGTCTCACAAGTACTTTATCCAACTTTCGGTCTTATTTTAAGTATCGATGTTCGGTTGAAAATAAACTACCCACTAAAGCCTATAATAGAAAAGATGCCTTTCAATGTTTCTTTACAAACATTTGATCATATTTCATGGGAAACCACACAGACACTTCTCAGTCTCTCTTGACTTTGAAGGAAGAGATTCGTGCCCGGGATCGACAGTTTCGTGTCTAAATAGACATCACTTAAATCCCACAAATGTTTTGCTTTATTTATTTTTCATTCGTACACTCTAGCACGAAGATCTTTATGATTTTCCAAACTCTTGTTTGTGGTACTAATGGCACTTTTCCAGATTTGTGCTTTCGGCTCTAACAGAAATGGTTGTTCACTTTAATATGGAGCTAAGGTTCTTGAGTATGAAGAGAAATGATGAGTCTCATTTATGGTGGTGTTGCTTTATTTTAATAATAAAAATAAAGTAAAGGTGAGTCGGCATGAATTTGAAACGGTTCAAAATTTGAACAGGAGTTAATGATGAACAGGCGCGTGAAATTTGAAACGACACTTAATATCACGCCTGATGACATCTTCTTCAGAAAACCCAGCTGTCAAATCACGCTTTTTCAGGTGTCGATTCAGAATATAATCAAATCATTTCTGTGGATTTTTCTCTCTCCTCGCGACGGTATAAAAGGTTTTCTCACACCTCTTGGGTTACTTTACCAAATTTCCACTCTCTCAAGAACAAATCGGTGATTTTCTACTGTTCATCTTCTTCTTCCCACCTGCAACAATGGTTGAATCTTCATCGGTTTACGAACAATCCACTCAGTCCTCTCTTCTGACCATCAAACCCAATCAGAATCTGATCATCGAACTGAACCCCTTTGTCTATGATACGTACATGCTGCATGTGGTAGAATGTCTCAAGTATTCGCCACTGGTGGTTGCCCTCACACAGGTGGAAAGCGTTCCAATGTCGATGCTCTCTCACGTCTACTCCACTGCTGTTTACGATAAAGCTAAGGAGCGTATCTTCTTCGAGATTGTCAATCAAAAGACGTCGATTTCAAAAGCTAGGTTTTGTTTGCTGCTACGCCTTGTTGTCGCTGATTCCATGATTCACCCAGATTCCATTACAACGACTCAGCTGTTCAAAATGTTCTATGATATGGGGTACACAGAGCTTCTCACTACTGTTACCAAGTTCAAGAAATTTTGTCTTCCTCCTCAGTGGAACAGACTCTTTACTCTCCTCACCAAGGGCTTATCGGAGAGGGTTGCAGGTTCAGATGGAACGAGCAGGGCATTCATGACCCTTTTATATGGTTTGTATCACGGGGTTAATATGGATTATGGGTCCCTCATATGGTCTCAACTAGTTCAGAGTATCAGCTCTTCTTCAAGGTATTCTGAAATTTCATGTGCTCGATTTTGGACTATCATCACTAGTTTGGCGATGGAAAAGTTCATTGTTCCAACCATGGCGGATTCACTCAAGTCATCGATTGCTGCCTTCCACACAACGAGGATCCTTGTCTCAGATCCCTCCAAGTTTATCTTCATTGGTTCAATTTCGGAGTCAATGTACATATGTGTTTCCCCTGAAAGCAAGGTTATCAATGAATACAAGAAACTAACCCCTTCCGGGCCACGACAGCTTACTCCAGAGATGCAAAGCTCGTTAGACGCTGCCGACAAACCAGTAAAACGAGGGAAGAAGCCTGATAAAAAAGGGGAAAACGACGGTCAATCCTCCAAAGTTTCTACTCCCAAGAAACGCAAGTCTGAGCAAGCAGCGCTTGCTGCTCCAAAGAAACGAAAGACCAAGATGAAAGCTCACAGACCGAAGTCTCCTTCCCCAACTTCCAGTGACCCTGATTATGTTCCTTCTGACGAACATCCTGAACCCGAGTCAACTGAGGAAGAAGCTACTGAAACCGAAAGTCCACCTAGAGGTAATTCGCCTCCACCCTCACCAACTAATCACAGTAACCGAAACTCACCTCCTCATTCTCCTCCACGTTCGGTTCCTATTACTATCTGTAACAACCCGGAACTTCTATCTTGTACACTTAGTCAATACAATCAATAATCAACTTGTTTTCTTGATTTCTGGTGCTATTCAAGGGTTCATTTAAGTGTTCTAAGCTTAAATTTGACCAAGGTTGAGTTTAGGAATGAGTCAGCACGTCCCATAGTGAGAAAAACGGGCCATACACCCTCTTGGAGGAGTGTACGGCCGTACACATGGGTGTGCGTCCGAACACCCACTCCCTTGACAGCACACTCACTCTTGGGCAGCACACTCACCCTATATAAAGGGTAGACCCCTTTCCTTTCATTTCTTTAACACCTTGGCAGCACACATCACCTTTCTCTCAAGATTCTTCAACCGCAAACCCTCTCAAGGCCTCAGAAACATGAGTTCTCCATCACCTAGCTTAACATACATGAAGGCATTGATCTAAGCCCTTAATCATCAAAGTTTCATCATGTTCTTCATCACATGAAGGTGTACGGACGCACACCTTCATAAGGTGGATGCACACACCTTAAAGACTCTCCAAAGTGAGAGTTTGGCCTCCATTTTGCTAGTTGGACTTGGTATTGGATTTGAAACACCCGAAAATCGACATTTTGAGCATGAATGAAGAGTGTACGGCCGCACACCCCTATGTACGGCCGCACACTCCCTTGTACGACCGCACACGCCCTCTGTACGGCCGCACACTCCTGTGTGCAACCGCACACACATGCTGACCGCACACCCTGCCGCACACACACTCTTTTGGCCGTACACCTCCCTCGTTTGATCATATAGGGTCCCGACAAGCATTTCCAAGTCTTTAGGGTGGTTTCCCGTCATGTTTAGTCATGAAACACCCAAATTCTAACACACATATGTGTTACCGTATGTTAATAGGATCCACTTGCGCACAAAACACCAGTTGACACTCAGCATCCACACCGATCATACGCTTGAATCCTACGTCAAACAGTGAGTTCATACCCCTACATTTTCCGTGTTTTTAATGTTTTCAGGGGGGGAATACAAGCCAAATTCAAAGTATTTTATTAAATTTTAAACTTATTAATGCAGTCCAACGATTTCCACGTTTAATAACATATTCGAATATTTTATCTCTTTTTGTAATATGTTGAGCATAAGGGAAACTACTATTTTGGAAATCTAACTTCATAGCTTTCAGAAAGGTTTTTACAAAGCAATTTCCGTACAAATTCTGATAAACTATAATGGGTATAGTTTGGGATAACCCTCTAGGCAGTCTCTACCTAATCAGATTTCATAAATGAATATATCTAAACTATGGCAGATTTAGTTTATGTTATATATTTTCTCAGGAGTATAAGTACTATTATTCAAGGATAATCAATGTTTTATACTGTTTCTGGCTAGTAAACTAGATTATACATAATTGTGAGGCTCAACTTCAATACTGTACCCTTAGGTGTATAGTGATAAATCATATCCCGGTATAACCAGAGTCTCCTGGAGGGAGAGCGTGAGATTTGTGAATAGATCTATTCTAGACTGACAATCCCACACCTGAACTGCTAGCTACAGTTAGGCGGGACGCCTGTGGTGAACAAATGTCATTTAGCTTAATGCCTGAAGAACGTTATAAAGGTCTCTCGGTCATATCAAGTATGGTTATCAGACTCACAAAACAAGTATAAACTATTTTTGGTCTACGGACTCAAATCTTCATTTGTTTTATTTTGAGTAATAAAAATACTTATATATACACTAATAGTAATCAGGGATCTGTAGACTGGCATCTCTACCTCTAGTACATATAACCGTTTTTAGGGAAAATATAGCATTTTCCCAGGATAACACTAGCATTTCTAAAACTGATGGTTTACTTTCTACCGCTAGATACTCTTTTAACACAACTTTTCGTAAGAAAATATAGGATTTTCTTGAGGAACACTTTTCACAAAAACTAAATGCTTATGAACTCACCAGCTTTATGCTGATATTCTTTCAAAACTACTTGTATTCTCAGGGAATCAGTAGACCGGTACCTATTGGATTTTGAGGAGCCGGAGCAATAAGAGTTATATTTTTATATGATTACATACTTTTGATGTTCTTAAAACAAGTTTTAAACTGATCTAAACACTTTTTCATATTGTATTCAATGTTTGGTTGTGTTTACTATGCTTGCTATACAATTGTTGTGATACTACGCATGACGTCCTCCACCCCGGAACGTTTCCGCCATTCTGGTTTTGGGGTGTGACAGATTGGTATCAGAGCCCTTGTTTATATCGAACTCGTATACCGAACCTTACGTGGTATACAACTATAAACACTAAGGGCCCTAAGTGCTCTACACTAAAAGTATACTTTCAAAAATATAAGTATTTTTATAAAAGTGTACGAGCATGCATACATAACAGAATTCGTGTCACCAGTAGAACAAAGCAAAAGTATTTAGATGTTGGAACGCTACGGTTAAACCTGGACAGTTATGTAATCATGTCTATGGTGAATATAGCCTGATCAACTATATTCAGTCGAGACATGACCAACATGTGCTTGGGAGTGACTGTGGTGTTACAGCAGACCTAAAACTTACCAAAATTATCCCACATAAAATACTATAGGAGTATTTTAGCTAGAGCCAAACTCAGTATACAGAATCACTCTAAGTATTGCTACCTCTTCTTCCTTAAGCGATAACTTACTTGCATTAGTAACCTTCCTGTGCTTATCGCTTGGTAAAACTCTTTTATTATCGGGATAGATATATCTTGTTTCCTATATCTTGAGGACTTACCATCCTCTTCTCCCTGATTGTTTCTAGAAAAAGATGCCTCCCCGACCAAGACCCATCAGAAGAAACGACAACACTCTGCCACCACCACCACCCCCTCAGTTCGACCCCGTCATGTTTCAGGCAGCAGTTACAGCCGCCGTGACTGCAGCAATGGCACAAGTGAATGCTGGTGGGGCTGGAGGTGGAACCGACCCACAGAGACAAGATGGAAGTCAGGGACATCAAAAGAGTGTTCCTACAAGGACTTCATGACTGCAAAACCCAAGTCCTTCGACGGGAATGGAGGTGTCATCGCTCTGACTCGATGGTTCGAGAAGATCAAATTCATCTTCGAAATTTGCGCCTGTTCCGAAACAAACAAGGTGAAGTTCGCCGCCTGCACCTTCACCGATAGAGCCTTGACCTGGTGGAATGGTCGAGTCAAAACCCTAACCCTGCCAGTGGCTAATGCCATGGGTTGGGAAAGACTGAAGGAACTCATGCTTGAGGAATACTGCCCGAGGGGCGAGGTGCAAAAGTTGGAGCACGAACTCTGGAACTTAAAGATGAAGGGGTCCGACATCGCTGCCTACACTGCGAGATTCTGTGATCTGGCTCTCCTCTGTCCGGGAATGGTCACCCCGGAAAGCAAGAAAATCGAGAGGTACATTTGGGGATTGACGCAACCAACCAAGGGGAATGTCTTGGCTGCTAGACCGGCCATGTTTGAGAGCGCCAAGGATCTGGCACAAACTCTGATCGATCATGGGATCGATCTGGATGAGGCATCAGCGGTCGCCGAGCCCCAAAAGGAGAGTGATGAATTGTAACAACTGTGGAAGGAAGGGACACACAACCCGATACTGTAGAGCACCAGTCCAACCTACCAATCAGGCTCCTGGGGCGGGTGCTGGTCAAGCCTGTTATAGCTGTGGAGAGATTGGACATTTCAAAAGAATTTGCCCCAAGGCAGTAGCAGCTGGCAACACTGGAAGGTTACTAGCTATGGGCCAGGAGGAAGCGGTCAATGATCCTACACTCGTAACAGGTACGTTCCTCCTTGACAACTCTTATGCATGCATTCTTTTCGATTCTGGTGCGGAGAGGAGCTTTGTTAGTCATGCATTTAAACATCTAATCAAGTGTAAATCCCAACCTTTAACCGAAACATTTACCGTCGAGATGGCTAACGGAAAGAAGGAGAGCACTAACAATATATTCCTAGGCTGTACTCATACCCTAGACGGTCATTCCTTTCCCATCAACCTTATGTCGGTATCCATTAAGAGCTTCGATGTCATAATCGGCATGGATTGGTTGAGCCCCAATCGTGCCGATATTCTTTGTTACGAGAAAGCTATCCGCCTCAATCTTCCCTCTGGTGAAACCCTTACTATTTACGGTGATAAACTCAGTTCGAATCTTCGTATCATTTCATGCATCCAAGCCCATAAGTATTTGCGAAAAGAGTACCATGCATTCCTAGCTCATGTTGTCGATGAGACGTAAAAAGTTAAAGACCTCGAGAGCATCCTCGAAGTCTGCAATTTTCCTGATGTCTTCCCTGAAGACCTCCCAGGAATTCCTCCCGAGCGTCAAGTCGAGTTTCGTATCGACTTGATCCCCGGAGCTACTCCTGTAAATAAATCTCCTTACCGTCTAGTGCCAGCGGAGATGCAAGAATTATCCAGCCAGCTCAATGAGCTGATCAGCAAAGGATTCATAAGGCTGAGTTCCTCACCTTGGGCAGCTCCGATCTTATTCGTGAAAAAGAAGGATGGATCCTTTCGGATGTGCATTGACTACCGAGAGCTGGACAAGCTTACCATCAAGAACCGTTATCCCCGACCCAGAATCGACGACCTCTTCGATCAACTTCAGGGAGCCAGTTATTTCTCCAAGATAGATCTTAGGTCAGGGTACCATCAGTTACGAGTTCACGAGGATGATGTTCCCAAAACGTCATTCCGAACTCGCTACGGACACTATGAGTTTGTAGTAATGCCCTTCGGTCTATCCAACGCGCCGACAGTATTCATGGATCTGATGAATCGAGTGTGCCGCCCTTTCCTAGACAAGTTCGTGATCGTGTTCATCGACGATATACTTGTCTATTCTCGGAGTGAGGACGATCATAAACAGCACTTGAGACAGGTGCTGGAAACATTAAGGGCGGAGAAGCTATATGCAAAATTCTCAAAGTGTGAGTTCTGGATCAGGAAGGTGAATTTCCTTGGTCACGTGGTTAGCAAGGAAGGTATACACGTGGACCCTTCCAAAATCAAAGCGATAGAGAATTGGTTTGCACCAAAGACACCCACAGAAATCCGGCAATTCCTGGGTCTCGCGGGCTATTATCGCAGGTTTATCCAAAATTTCTCCAGAATCGCTAAGCCCTTAACTACCCAGACACAAAAAAGGGTAGCCTTTAGTTGGGGAGTCAAGCAAGACACTGCGTTTCAAACATTGAAGCAGGACCTATGCAACGCACCTATCTTGTCCCTGCCTGAAGGGATGGAAGACTTCGTGGTCTATTGTGATGCGTCCAATCAGGGCCTAGGCTGTGTGCTTATGCAGCGAGGAAAGGTCATCGCCTATGCCTTGAGGCAGTTGAAAACACACGAAGTCAATTAGAAAACTCACGATTTAGAGTTGGGAGCAGTGGTCTTTGCGTTAAAGATCTGAGACATTATCTCTACGGAACCAAATGCACTATCTTCACTGACCATAAAAGCCTGCAGCATATTTTCGACCAGAAGGAACTGAACATGAGACAACGGCGATGGGTTGAGCTAATCAGCGATTATGAGTGCGAAATCCGCTACCATCCTGACAAGGCCAATGTGGTGGCAGATGCCCTCAGCCGGAAGGAGTACTTAGGTCATAGAGTGAAGGCACTGACCATGACTATACATTCCCATTTATCCGTGCAAATCAAGGAGGCTCAGTTGGAAGCATTGAAACCAGAGAACATGTCGGGTGAATCCTTGAGAGGAATGGAAAAGAACCTAGAGATCAAGGGGGACGAAGTCTATCATTTCATAGACCGGATCTGGGCCCCAATGTTCGGTGGTTACAGAGAGGTCGTGAGGAACGAAGCTCACAATACTAGATACTCCGTTCATCCAGGTTCAGACAAGATGTACCTCGATCTCAAGAAACTATATTGGTGGCCGAACATGAAAGTAGAGATCGCTACCTTCGTGGGCAAGTGCCTGACTTGCGCCAAGGTGAAGGTCGAATATCAGAAGCCCTCAGGTCTACTCCACCAGTCGGAGATACCTGAGTGGAAGTGGGAGAGAATTACTATGGACTTTATCACCAAATTACCCAGGTCTCCGAGTGGGCACGACGCTATTTGGGTAATTGTCTACACTTTGTGGAAGAACCTGTTGAAATCATGGACCTAGAAGTCAAGCGTACGAAGCAGAGCCGCATCCCGATAGTGAAGGTTCGCTGGAATGCCAAGCGAGGTCCTGAATTCACTTGGGAGCGCGAGGATTCAATAAAGCAGAAGTACCCTCACCTCTTTCCAAGTTCATGATTGGTATTCTATTCTTGAATTTCGGGATGAAATTCCCTATAACAGGGGGATGATGTAACAACCCGAAACTTCTATCTTGTACACTTAGTCAATACAATCAATAATCAACTTGTTTTCTTGATTTCTGGTGCTATTCAAGGGTTCATTTAAGTGTTCTAAGCTTAAATTTGACCAAGGTTGAGTTTAGGAATGAGTCAGCACGTCCCATAGTGAGAAAAACGGGCCATACACCCTCTTGGAGGAGTGTACGGCCGTACACATGGGTGTGCGTCCGAACACCCACTCCCTTGACAGCACACTCACTCTTGGGCAGCACACTCACCCTATATAAAGGGTAGACCCCTTTCCTTTCATTTCTTTAACACCTTGGCAGCACACATCACCTTTCTCTCAAGATTCTTCAACCGCAAACCCTCTCAAGGCCTCAGAAACATGAGTTCTCCATCACCTAGCTTAACATACATGAAGGCATTGATCTAAGCCCTTAATCATCAAAGTTTCATCATGTTCTTCATCACATGCAGGTGTACGGACGCACACCTTCATAAGGTGGATGCACACACCTTAAAGACTCTCCAAAGTGAGAGTTTGGCCTCCATTTTGCTAGTTGGACTTGGTATTGGATTTGAAACACCCGAAAATCGACATTTTGAGCATGAATGAAGAGTGTACGGCCGCACACTCCCTTGTACGACCGCACACGCCCTCTGTACGGCCGCACACTCCTGTGTGCAACCGCACACACATGCTGACCGCACACCCTGCCGCACACACACTCTTTTGGCCGTACACCTCCCTCGTTTGATCATATAGGGTCCCGACAAGCATTTCCAAGTCTTTAGGGTGGTTTCCCGTCATGTTTAGTCATGAAACACCCAAATTCTAACACACATATGTGTTTACCGTATGTTAATAGGATCCACTTGCGCACGAAACACCAGTTGACACTCAACATCCACACCGATCATATGCTCGAATCCTACGTCAAACAGTGAGTTCATACCCCTACATTTTCCGTGTTTTTAATGTTTTCAGGGGGGAATACAAGCCAAATTCAAAGTATTTTATTAAGTTTTAAACTTATTAATGCAGTCCAACGATGTCCACGTTTAATAACATATTTGGATATTTTATCTCTTTTTGTAATATGTTGAGCATAAGGGAAACTACTATTTTGGAAATCAAACTTCATAGCTTTCAGAAAGGTTTTTACAAAGCAATTTCCGTACAAATTCTAATAAACTATAATGGGTATAGTTTGGGATAACCCTCTAGGCAGTCTCTACCTAATCAGATTTCATAAATGAATATATATAAACTATGGCAGATTTAGTTTATGTTATATATTTTCTCAGGAGTATAAAGTAATATTATTCAAGGATAATCAATGTTTTTATACTGTTTCTCGCTAGTAAACTAGATTATACATAATTATGAGGCTCAACTTCAATACTGTACCCTTAGGTGTATAGTGATAAATCCTATCCCTGTATAACCAGAGTCTCCTGGAGGGAGAGCGTGAGATTTGTGAATAGATCTATTCGGGACTGACAATCCCACACCTGAACTGCTAGCTACAGTTAGGCGGGCACACCTATGGTGAACAAATGTCATTTAGCTTAACGCCTGAAGAACGTTATAAAGGTCTCTCGGTCATATCAGGTATGGTTATACGACTTACAAAACAAGTATAAACGGTTTTTGGTCTACGGACTCAAATCTTCATTTGTTTTATTTTGAGTAATAAAACTACTTATATATACACTAATAGTAATCAGGGATCTCTAGACTGGAATCTCTACCTCTAGTACAGATAACCGTTTTTAGGGAAAATATAGTTTTTTCCCCGGATAACACTAGCATTTCTAAAACTGATGGTTTACTTTCTACCGCTAGATCCTCTTTTAACACTACTTTTCGTAAGAAAATATAAGATTTTCTTGAGGAACACTTTTCAAAAAGGATTTCGAAGAAACATTTTTCCACAAAAACTAAATGCTTATGAACTCACCAGCTTTATGCTGATATTCTTTCAAAACTGCTTGTATTCTCAGCGAATCAGTAGACAGGTACCTGTTGGATTTTGAGGAGCCGGAGCAATAAGAGTTATATTTTTATATGATTAGATACTTTTGATGTTCTTAAAACAAGTTTTAAACTGATGTAAACACTTTTTCATATTGTATTCAATGTTTGGTTGTGTTTACTATGCTTGCTATACAATTATTGTGATACTACGCATGACGTCCTCCATCCCGGAACGTTTCCGCCATTCTGGTTTCGGGGTGTGACACTATCGCTCCCAGTCCTCCACCTATCTCATCTACCACTGCTACCTCAATCCCAATTCCAACCCCACTGTTCACTACAGTTACTACCACTACCACTACTCCAACCAAACCTAATGTTCGTGTCAACGTATCTGATACGGGGCCATCTATTTTCGGTTCTGATCCTCCTGTTACATCAGCACCTTTATCCCCACCTCCATCTCATGAATATGAAACTGTTCTTGGTAGGGAAGACATGATATTTGACTCTGTTTACTTCAGTCCTTATCGATTACAGAGTGATGACGATGATGACGCTCCTGTGACCAAAAAGCATCTCAAGGCCATGAATGACAAACTTGATCAACTACTCTCTTCCTCTTCTGCCAGTGCATATTCGGAAGCAACACTCATGGCTCTGTTCGCATCCGTTGTCAAAGAACATGACACTTCCATCTCCAGTGTTGTTAAAGCCATTGAAGCCTCAACCTCCACCTGTCAGAAAGCTTCACTTGCAGTTGAATCCTCCACAAAGGATTGCAAGCAGGCGACCGCAAATGTCGAAAAACTAGTTTCGGATGGACACATATATCTTAATTCTCTTCAAACAGTGAACGCTTCGGTTGATAATCTTACGCGTTCACTGGAGGCCGAAAAGAAACATTTTGAGGAAACTCGATAAGCAATTCAGGCTGCTAACATTGAGCTTCACACTTCTGTTGATGCTCGTCTCACTCAAATAGAAGCTGAGCTTGCTGTGGAAAACAAGATTATGGATGAGCTGGATAAGCGCACTTCTCAACTTAAAATTCAGAATCTCAAGCTCAAGACTGCAAACTAGGAGACTGAAGACTTAAAAACAGAGCGTGAAATAATTCGAAGTTCGGTTGGTGATGTACACTCCATTCTCCTACACCTCCTGGAAGCCAATGACTCCATTCTTACCATCTCAATTCGACGTCACTTGGCTGAGAAGTTGATGTTGGATTAGTGTCTAAGTCCATAACTATTTTAGTATGTACTTGACCCGATGGTGCATGGTCCTTTTGAGTTGCCTTCACCATAACAACTTGACAGGGTGATTTGTGAAGAGAGAAGATATATTATTATATTAATATATTATGAGAATAATATATTAAAGAAATAAGAATATTATTTGATTAATATTAGTCATAAATTAATTAGGAATTAATTTGGTGACTAAGAGAGGTTAATTGAATAAAGGGGCTTAAACTGTCAAATGTGTGATAGTTGAGTTTTTGGGCTATGAATCCTTATGGGATAAGGGTGGCCGAAATTAAGGAGTATGGGCTCCTTGAATTCGTCCAAGCCTCCATATCGAAGGATCCTTGGATTGCTTAGGGCCTAAGTTATTCAATTAGGGTTAAGGATGTAACCCTAGTAGCTCATAGTATAAATAGACCCCATAGGGGAGGGAAATCAGCCACCTTGTTGCATTAGGAACCCTAGAGCCGATTTCTACACCTCTCCTCTCTCTCTAAATCAACCTCTTGCTAGTTGGTGTTTGTAAGCCATTAGAGGAGTGACAATTGTGACTCTAAGCTCCAAGAACAAGAAGATTCAAGCAAACAACTTAAGGTATTCATCTAGATCTGATTTCATGTGTTATGTTTCAGTTGTATTCTCTAGATCTAGGATTGTAAGCCTTGGATACATTGCATGTTCAATTAGAGAAACCTAGATCCAAGCATTAGGGTTTGCATGTGCACATAGGAAAGTTCTTATGGCTCAAACCCATCAGTGGTATCAGAGATTAGATTGATTTCTATTGAATTGATGCATTGTTTGATTGTTCTTGCCATGAAAAATCATTTTTTTGTGCCCCTGACTGACAGACTCGGCGAGTCCCATTGTGGACTCGGCGAGTTCATGCTACTCGGCGAGTCTATGATGGTACTCAGCGAGTCCAAGCGTCTGTCAGAGTGATTTTCGGGATTTCTTGTTGTTTTGCTTGTGGATACTTGCCTTAATCGTTTTGGGTCAATAAAATCCGAATTTTATCATATATTTGACTATATCCTTGACAAAACAAAAGATAATTACCATTTAGTTAAATAATAATTTCCTTATGTGATAATAATTGGCTATTTGAATTAATTGGTAGATTGTCTTCCAAGTAATATTGACTAGGTCAAGTTTAGATAACCACTAAATTAATTAGTTAATTTATATTATTTGCTATTTGATCCTTTATGTTTTGAAAAAAGTTCAAAACTTGTCCTCAAGTTTTGAAATTTAAGTTTGGTGATTAAAAGTTTAATTTGATATATTTAAATTTCAAACCTTAGAATTTTACAAGTTTTAAAATTCACCCTTATACTTATAATACTATAAGATTAATAAATATATATGTATAACTTAAATGGTAGTCTTACCGTTAGTAGGCCTCATTCACGAAGCCGATCTATAGGGGGGGTATAAGGTTATGGCCTATAAAATGGCCGTTTAATGGGTGTCCATTCTCACCCACCGCTTCCTTGATTGGTGGAGTGTCACACCCTCAAAACCAAATGAACGGCGGAAACGTTCTGGGGTGGAGAACGTCATGTACAGTATCACAACAATGCAAGTAGTAAACAAGCAACAACATCATCCATTGCATTAATAATATAATTTCATACAAGTGTGTTCCGTTAACTTTTAAAGACACCAAAACAATATACATCAAAAATATAAGATGAGTCTTGAACGAGCTCCATCTTCTCAAAACCTGGCTGCGGTACCTATCTACTGGTGACCTGAGAATACAAGTTATTTTGAAAGAGTTTATCAGCTTTAGAGCTGGTGAGTTCATAAGTATATTAGTGTCTGTGTTTATATGAAAGCATTTGTAAGATGTTTTGTAAGATGTACTGTGTGTTTGTAAAAGTTTTGTATTTGTTTGAACTATCCTAGAAAACCCTATGTTTTCTACTAAAAGTAGCCTTCTACCAAGGCATCTAGTGTCTGTGTGTGTATCCTTTGTAAAAGTGAGTATTTTCCCAAATCCGACTACCATTAACCAAAAATATAGTTTTTGCATTATTGTTTATTGTGTGAAATCACAAAGTAAAATGTAAAGGGAAAATGTTATGGTACTTTAATGTAGTATTATGAAACTACTGCTGTACTAACTACCTTAAGCCAATTGTATATTTTAAGGTAACATGTGATCAGCCTGTATCTTGCTACCGACTCAATAGTAAAGTGACAATGTAAGATGCCACAAAAATGACGTTTGGCACCCGTAGACTTGCAAGTCCCACTGTAGCGAGCAGCAAGGTGTAGGATAGTCAATCCAGTATAGAACTATACACAAACTCATACGCTCCCCAATTAAGGAGATTCTGATACAAAAACAGTCATGGCAGGTAGTGCCATGCCCTGTTTAATGGCTCACATAAATGTATTAATGTAAATGTTATGTGAATTGTGTGCTAGCTGTATTGTGTGTTCTTTCTCTGTCTAGCCTGTATGTTTGTTTCTCATCACTCTGTTTCATGTTTGTTTCTCATTATAGTATGTATTGACTCATGTATGAACTGACTCATTGTATGTTTCATCGTTCTAGTAATAGTATCTTCCTAAACTACCCCTATGGTAGCTTACTAGCAATGTGTGAACATGTTTGTATACCCTTGCTACCCAAGGGCATGGACTTGAATGAAGGAAAACCTTTTATATCTATATACATATACATAATATATAACTAGGATTCAAACGACCCTCGGACAACTAACCTTGATACCCTAAGACCACAATCAAACAAGAACAGGAAGCAGGGTAGACTAGCAGTCCTAAGTCCTTTCAATCCTACTTATATAACTATATCTATATAGATACACAGAATATAGGTTTAAAAGAGTTTAAGTAAAAGTATTTGATAAGTAAAAGAGTTTGTAAAGTAGTTTGAGGTAAAACAGTTTAAAAAGTAAGAAAACCATTTGTTTGGTAGTTATTAATCACATGTGATTGATATAATAACTATAATTGTTCAACTTGTATCCCCCCCATAAAAGCATTTAAAAACATTTAAAAGGTTAATTAAGGGGTATGAACTCACCTATAGTTGGTGGTTTGGATGAACTGAAGAAATAGGATTGCTAGGTGTCAAGTGAAGACTTGTACACACACAATGATCATATTTAACATATAAATACAACATATATGTATCTAATTAGCCTTTAAACAACTAATTAGCAAAGTTAAGACATCCTAAGGCAAGTTAAACACCTTATATAAGTGTTATAAGTCTCAAGGAATGCATCTAAGTGTTGTAGAACAATGCTATAGGGTTTAGGGTTCAAAAGAAACCCTAACTTGAGTTTACGGTTTTGTGACCTCAACCCAATGGGTTTACGGTCGTAAACCCTAGAGTTTACGGCCGTAAACTCCCCCTCTTTTGACCATTTGTTGATTTGAAGGTTTCTAAGTCCATTGAAGTGTTTCCACTTGAAGTATAAGCCTAAGGAAGAAGCTAGGGCACCATTCCACTCCTATTTGGAGTTTACGGCCCAAAGACCACATCCCTTTGGGTTTACGGTCGTAAACATTTATGGATGTTGGTATTTTGATGATTTCAAGTCCTTAACACATCAAGGTAAGGATCCAAGTTAGTTACCTAGGCTTAGGAAGGGACTAGGGACATTTTGGTCCCTTAAAATGGGTTTACGGTTCAAGAATGTTCTTGGACCGTAAACACCATTTTCTTGGTGTTTCTTGGATGTTTTCACGTTATAATGAAGTATAGCAAGCTTAAACACACTCTAGGATAGAAGTACTTACTATATGGAAGCTTGAAATGAGCCAAAATGCCAAGAACACTAGTGTGTGTTCTTGGTGTTCTTGGTGAAAATGGAAGAATCAACCTTTTGGAATGATTTCACGGTTAGAAGGGTGTTAAAACACTAGATTAAGTGATCTACTAACTTGAAATGGTTGAAAACACTTACTAGATCGAGATTTGGAATAAATCCCGGGATGATACTTGAGAGGATTTGCTTTTGTTCTTGAGAAATTTGGAAAAAATGACATAAAATGACAAGTGTCATATATATACTCCAAATTTCTGGGTTTTTGGCTGAAAATATTTCATTCCGGCAGTAAACTCCAATTTCTTAAATTTTAGGAATAACAGTGTTGCACTATAACCCTAGGGCATCCTCTCTCCTGGTATCTCCTAAAGTGTAAATCCTAAAATAATCAAACTTAATCCAAAAAGTCTGAAATTTTAACTGTAACTGATTTGACTTCTATTGAATTGACATGTTGTACAGAATAGAAATTTCGGGTTGTCACATCATCCCCTCCTTAGAAGGAATTTCGTCCCGAAATTAGAATTTAAGCAATTAAGTAGTTACAAGGAACTAAGTAAAAAGACGAGGATATTTCAGTCTCATCTGATCCTCTCGCTCCCAAGTGAATTCAGGTCTTCGCTTGGCGTTCCAGCGAACCTTCACTATCGGGATGCGGCTTTGTTTCGTTTGCTTGACCTCCCAGTCCATGATCTCTACTGGTTCTTCCATGAAGTTGAGGCTCTCGTTGATCTCGATCTCGTCGAGTGGGATTACAAGAGTCTCGTCGGACAGACACTTTTTCAAGTTCGAGACGTGGAAGGTAGAATGTATGTTACTGAGTTCGCTCGGTAAGTTAAGTTTGTAAGCTACAGGGCCGATTCTGGCAAGAATTTCGAAAGGCCCAATGTACCTTGGATTTAGCTTTCCATGCTTTCCGAAGCGTATCAAGCCCTTCCAGGGTGAGACCTTCAATAGAACATGGTCGCCCACCTGGAATTCCAACGGTTTCCTTCGTTTATCAGCGTAGCTTTTCTGTCGGTCTCTGGAGGCTTTCAGTCGTTCACGGATCTGAACGATCTTCTCCGTCGTTTCCCGTATGATTTTCGGACCTGTGAGAGTGCTTTCAGGAACTCGTCCCTTAGCTAACTGGGTATCACCCACCTCAGCCCAGCACAGAGGGGATCTGCACTTTCGGCCGTAGAGGGCTTCGAATGGAGCAGCCTTTATGCTTGTGTGATAACTGTTGTTGTAGGAAAATTCTACAAGGGGTAAATGAGTATCCCATGTTTTCCCAAAGTCGATCACACAGGCTCGCAACATGTCCTCTAAGGTTTGGATAGTCCTCTCACGTTGCCCGTCTGTCTGCGAATGGTAGGCTGTACTCATGTCCAGCCTAGTTCCTAAGGAACCTTGTAGCGATTGCCAGAACCTAGATGTGAACCTACTATCTCTGTCCGAGATAATGGATATAGGGACACCGTGCAATCGTACAATTTCCCTTATGTATGTTCTGGTAAGTTTCTCCATCTTGTCTGTTTCCTTGATTGGTAGGAAGTGCGCGGACTTGGTCAATCTGTCAACGATGACCCATATAGTATCAAGTCCACCCGTTGTTTTGGGCAACTTGGTTATGAAATCATAGTGATCCGCTCCCACTTCCATTCTGGGATCTCAGGCTGTTGAAGAAGACCTGAGGGTTTCTGGTACTCGACCTTGACCTTTGCGCAAGTAAGGCATTTACTCACGAAGGTAGCAATCTCTGCTTTCATGTTAGGCCACTAGTATAACTTTTTAAGATCCAGATACATCTTATCTGAACCTGGGTGAACGGAATAACGAGTGTTGTGCGCCTCATTCATGACCAAGTCTCTGAAACCACCTAGTTTCGGGGTCCAGATCCGATCCATGAGATAAAAAGCTCTGCCACCCTTAACTTCCAAGTTCTTATCCATCCCTCGCATGGATTCACTGGTCACATTTTCAGGCTTCAAAGCGTCGAGCTGAGCCGCCTGTATTTGTGTGGATAAGTGTGAATGGATAGTCATAGTCAATGACTTGACTCTACGACCAGAATATTCTTTCCGACTTAGGGCGTCAGCTACTACATTGGCCTTGCCGGGATGATAACGAATTTCGTATTCGTAGTCACTGAGTAGCTCGACCCACCGTCGTTGTCTCATGTTGAGCTCCTTCTGATCGAATATGTGTTGTAGGCTCTTGTGGTCCGTAAAGATTGTGCTCTTTGTACCGTACAGGTAGTGTCTCCAGATCTTCAAAGCAAAAACAACTGCTCCTAGTTCAAGATCGTGCGTCGTATAGTTGACCTCATGTGTCTTCAGCTGCCTCGAGGCATAGGCGATGACCTTACCTCGCTGCATCAGAACACATCCGAGACCTTGGTTCGATGCATCGCAATAGACAACGAAGTCTTCTATCCCTTCGGGGAGGGATAGTATTGGTGCAGTGCACAAGGCTCGTTTGAGCGTTTGGAACGCTCTCTCCTGCTTTTCTTCCCAGTCAAAGGATACGCCCTTCTGGGTAAGTGTTGTAAGAGGCTTCGCAATGCGGGAGAAGTTCTGAATGAACCGGCGATAGTAGCCAGCGAGGCCTAGAAATTGACGAATTTCTGTAGGTGTCTTCGGTGCTGACCAGCTCTCAATGGCTTTAATTTTGGAAGGGTCCACGTGTATTCCTTCCTTACTAACCACGTGCCCTAAGAATTCGACTCGGCGGATCCAAAATTCGCATTTCGAGAACTTCGCATAAAGCTTCTCCGCGCGCAGGGTTTCTAAGACTTGTCGCAGATGTTGACTATGTTCTTCCTTATTACGAGAGTAGATAAGTATGTCATCGATGAAGATGATGACGAACTGATCCAAGTAAGGACGACACACCCTATTCATTAAGTCCATGAATACAGCGGGCGCGTTTGTTAATCCGAACGGCATCACTACGAATTCGTAGTGCCCATAACGAGTTCGGAAGGCTGTCTTTGGAACATCCTCCCCTAGCACTCGTAACTGGTGATATCCGGATCTTAAGTCGATTTAAGAAAAGAAATTCGCCCCTTGAAGTTGATCGAATAAATCGTCTATCCTAGGCAAAGGATAACGATTCTTGACGGTCAGTTTGTTGAGCTCCCTGTAGTCGATGCACATACGAAAAGATCCGTCTTTCTTCTTAACGAACAAGACTGGAGCTCCCCAAGGTGAGAAGCTTGGTCTTATAAAGCCCTTGCTGAGCAGTTCGTTAAGTTGACAGGATAGTTCTTGCATCTCTGCAGGTGCTAGACGATAAGGCGATTTGGCTACGGGGGTAGCCCCTGGAACTAAGTCGATTCTGAACTCGACTTGTCGTTGCGGGGGTAATCCTGGTAGCTCTTCTGGAAAGACGTCGGGAAAGTCGTGTACTACTGGAATATTCTAAATAGATTTAGTTGCTTGGCTCATATCGACAACATGAGCAAGGAATGCGCGACATTCCTTTCGCAAGAATTTCTGAGCTTGAATGCTCGAGATTATACGAAGGTTTGTTCCGGGTTTGTCGCCATAAACTATTAGGGTTTCGCCAGACGAAAGATTAAGGCGGACTGCCTTTTCGTAACACATGATGTCGGCACGCTGAAGACTCAAACAATCCATGCCAATGATGACGTCGAAACTTTTAATTGAGACTGGCATGAGATCATTCGAGAATGAATGGCTATCTAAAGTTAAGGTACACCCTATGTATATGCAGCTAGTGCTCTCTGTCTTCCCATTAGCCATTTCTACTGTGAACGGTTCTTTGAGTGCTCGTGATTTTTGCTTAAGTAAATGAGAAAATTTCTGATTCACGAAGCTTCTCTCCGCTCCACTATCAAATAGTATACAAGCATAAGATTTGTCGAGGAGAAACGTACCAGTGACCATGGTGGGGTCGGCAACCGCCTCCTCATGGCCTATAGCCAGAACTCTTCCTACTCCACCGGCATTCCCTGCCTTGGGGCAGTTCCTCTTGTAGTGGCCCACATCACCACAGTTGTAGCAAGATTGGCCCACTCCAGCGCCGGGGACTTGGGTGATTGGCCTCACCGGAGATTTACATAAACGGGCTGTATGCCCCTTCCTGTTGCAGTTTACACACTGCATGTCCCGACAGGCTCCCATATGATGGTAGTTGCACTTGTTGCATAAAGGCAAACTTCCTGAATACTGCTTTATTGGAATAGCAGCAGTGGCAGGTGCTGTCGCACTATGAACTGCCACCGTCTGCTGTTTCTTCGCAGCCTTCTTCTTTTTCTTGTCATCCTAGAATTTTCGCTTGGACTCTGCAGTTCTGGCGGTTTCTGAGATGGCCAGGGTGGTTGTTGCAGCCGGGGTACGGGCCCCGTGGTCAACTAGCTGCTGTGCCAATCGCTTGGCACTATCAAATGTAGTGGGGCGTGATGACAATACATTTCCCTGGTATGGTGGCACCAGCCCCCATATATACCTCTCGATCTTCTTTCCCTCTGTATGAATCATGTTGGGACAGAGGGCCACCAGTTCACAGAACCTGGCGGTGTATGCTACGATGTCGGTGCCTTTCATGGTTAGGCGCCAAAGTTCTTCCTCCAGCTTTTGGATCTCGCCCCTCGGGCAGTACTCCTCAATCATGAGGTCTTTTAAAGTATCCCAGCCCATATCATTTGCCACTGAAAGAGATAGTGACTTAACATGGCTATTCCACCATGTTAGGGCTCTGGTTTCAAAGGTGCAAGCAGCGAACTTCACCTTGCTCCCTTCTGGACAGGAGCAGATTGCGAAAACCGATTCGGTTTTCTCAAACCATTGCGAGAGTACAATGACTCCGCCAGTTCCTCTGAAGGATAATGGCTTGCAGTTTGTAAAATCTTTCTAGGAGCACTCTCTCGAGCGCACAGGGGTTTCAACCTGTATTGTTGGAATAGGAGTCCCTCCTCCAGTGGAACTTGAAGAATGATACTCAGCCATGGCTGTTGCCACAGCCGCAGCTACAGCAGCATTGAGGGCTGCTGTATCAAATTGAGGAATAGGTGGTGGAGGATTACGTCTTGTTGACTTACGTGGAGGCATCATTTAGCTGAAAGTTTAGAATAAATAAGATATTGATAAGAATTTGACATGAACATTGATGAGAATGACTCATGGACTAACTCTCCATAGCCCAACATCATAATTAAATGGAATACTTGAATGAAGATGAAAGCATTTGGATAATAATTTCCATTAGATTTTCATATCTTTCAAAGATATTGGAATTACAGATGTAATGAGTTTGGGGAAAAAATGACCTAGAAGTAGGTCTTACATCAACCAAGATGGGAAAATTTTGACAGCATACTACCTAATCAAAACCTAGCAGGTCTAAGATTTATAAGGATAGGAAATTAGACTTAAGTTTTTACATAACTAAGTTATATCCAAAAGAGAAGTCGGTACGATTCTAACGACGACGAGAACTGCTTGAGTGAGCCCTTGAATCCGAAAGCAGACGTTCAATGTCTCTTACACGCCTATCAGTCCTTGCTTGTTGAGCTCGAAGTTCCCTGACTTCGGCTCGGGTCTCAGCAAGTTCTCTTTGAAGCAGAGCATTACCGACCTGAGCCCTTTCATGAGCGGACAGTATTAACACCAGAATTTGCATCAACTTCTACTACCCGGTCGATAGCCGCTCGACCCTGCTCGGTGTTCCGAGCAATCCTACGAACCATGATAGGTAGGACCCTATCAGCTGAACCTCCCTCAGTGAGGTTGTAGAAGCTTCTGTCTCCATTGTAAGGAAAAGGTTGACCTTGTTCCTGACTCCACCTATTCAAGTTTGTGGCCCACAAATGTGTGGGTCCTTGAAATGCGGGACGAGGGTTTGGGTTTTGAACAGCTGGGGGTTGGTTGTTGACTTCTGGCTCCGAGTCGGAACCATCAGAAAAACCTTCAGCTTCATAATCATCTAAAGGAATTGGGTGATTATCTTCTGGTTCTTCTTCCAGCCATTCTGCGTTGTCGTGGTTGGGAAAGTACGGGTCTCCGGGAAGATAAAATCCAGCCATTAAATCTAAGCGAGAAAAGGGATATAAGAAATAACTAAATTAAACTAACTAACTAAATAAATAATTATAAGATGATCTTTATCAGTTGCCTCAATACTTGTTTAAAGTATACCAGTTATATGTCATGCAGACGGGATAGACCTTCGAATAAGTAACCCTAACCCTAAGCCCACAACCAAACAAGGAACAGGAAGTAAGGCAAAGATCACAGATTCTAAGTCTATGACATCATAGTACATATAACTTTAGTGTATCCACTAAACAACCATTGATATACTAATAAAGACCTTTAGTTCTCGAATAAGTAATTATAGTAACACAAAATACTCCTATAGTATTTTAAGTTTAATGTTTTGTTCTACTGTTCTTGTTGTAGAAGTGTTGGTAAGTTTTTAGACTTGTTGCAACCTCACAACCACACTTAGGCACACGCTAATCACTCCTCGGATAATGTAGTTGATCAGGCTACATCTTCCCAGGGTTGACCATATGTCTCTAAGTCTGCTTATGCTGTCCACCAATCGTAATACTTTTGTTTTGTCCTAGTGACACTGATTTTAGTATGAATGCAGGTATGTATACTTTATTAAATATTTTATTATTTAAAGTATAACTCTTCATCAGAGTATTTTAAATCCCGCTTGTGTTTATAGTTCATATATCTTTTATGGGTTGATACACTTGGTTCACTATAAACAATGCTCTGATACCAATCTGTCACACCCTCAAAATCAAATGAACGGCGGAAACGTTCTGGGGTGGAGGACGTCATGTACAGTATCACAACAATGCAAGTAGTAAACAAGCAACAACATCATCCATTGCATTAATAATATAATTTCATACAAGTGTGTTCCGTTAAGTTTTAAAGACACGAAAACAATATACATCAAAAATATAAGATGAGTCTTGAACGAGCTCCATCTTCTCAAAACCTGGCTGCGGTACCTGTCTACTGGTGACCTGAGAATACAAGTTATTTTGAAAGAGTTTATCAGCTTTAGAGCTGGTGAGTTCATAAGTATATTAGTGTCTGTGTTTGTATGAAAGCATTTGTAAGATGTTTTGTAAGATGTACTGTGTGTTTGTAAAAGTTTTGTATTTGTTTGAACTATCCTAGAAAACCCTATGTTTCCTACTAAAAGTAGCCTTCTACCAAGGCATCTAGTGTCTGTGTGTGTATCCTTTGTAAAAGTGAGTATTTTCCCAAATCCGACTACCATTAACCAAAAATATAGTTTTTGCATTATTGTTTATTGTGTGAAATCACAAAGTAAAATGTAAAGGGAAAATGTTATAGTACTTTAATGTAGTATTATGAAACTACTGTTGTACTAACTACCTTAAGCCAATTGTATATTTTAAGGTAACATGTGATCGGCCTGTATCTTGCTACCGACTCAATAGTAAAGTGACAATGTAAGATGCCACAAAAATGACGTTTGGCACCCGTAGACTTGCAAGTCCCACTATAGCGAGCAGCAAGGTGTAGGATAGTCAATCCAGTATAGATCTATACACAAACTCATACGCTCCCCAATTAAGGAGATTCTGATACAAAAACAGTCATGGCAGGTAGTGCCATGCCCTGTTTAATGGCTCACATAAATGTATTAATGTAAATGTTATGTGAATTGTGTGCTAGCTGTATTGTGTGTTCTTTCTCTGTCTAGCCTGTATGTTTGTTTCTCATCACTCTGTTTCATGTTTGTTTCTCATTATAGTATGTATTGACTCATGTATGAACTGACTCATTGTATGTTTCATCGTTCTAGTAATAGTATCTTCCTAAACTACCCCTATGGTAGCTTACTAGCAATGTATGAACATGTTTGTATACCCTTGCTACCCAAGGGCATGGACTTGAATGAAGGAAAACCTTTTATATCTATATACATATACATAATATATAACTAGGATTCAAACGACCCTCGGACAACTAACCTTGATACCCTAAGACCACAATCAAACAAGAACAGGAAGCAGGGTAGACTAGCAGTCCTAAGTCCTTTCAATCCTACTTATATAACTATATCTATATAGATACACATAATATAAGTTTAAAAGAGTTTAAGTAAAAGTATTTGATAAGTAAAAGAGTTTGTAAAGTAGTTTGAGGTAAAACAGTTTGATAAACAGTTTAAAAAGTAAGAAAACCATTTGTTTGGTAGTTATTAATCACATGTGATTGATATAATAACTATAATTGTTCAACTTGTATTCCCCCCCATAAAAGCATTTAAAAACATTTAAAAGGTTAATTAAGGGGTATGAACTCACCTGTAGTTGGTGGTTTGGATGAACTGAAGAAATAGGATTGCTAGGTGTCAAGTGAAGACTTGTACACACACAATGATCCTATTTAACATATAAATACAACATATATGTATCTAATTAGCCTTTAAACAACTAATTAGCAAAGTTAAGACATCCTAAGGCAAGTTAAACACCTTATATAAGTGTTATAGGTCTCAAGGAATGCATCTAAGTGTTGTAGAACAATGTTATAGGGTTTAGGGTTCAAAAGAAACCCTAACTTGAGTTTACGGTTTTGTGACCTCAACCCAATGGGTTTACGGTCGTAAACCCTAGAGTTTACGGCCGTAAACTCCCCCTCTTTTGACCATTTGTTGATTTGAAGGTTTCTAAGTCCATTGAAGTGTTTCCACTTGAAGTATAAGCCTAAGGAAGAAGCTAGGGCACCATTCCACTCCTATTTGGAGTTTACGGCCCAAAGACCACATCCCTTTGGGTTTACGGTCGTAAACCCTTATGGATGTTGGTATTTTGACGACTTCAAGTCCTTAACACATCAAGGTAAGGATCCAAGTTAGTTACCTAGGCTTAGGAAGGGACTAGGGACATTTTGGTCCCTTAAAATGGGTTTACGGTTCAAGAATGTTCTTGGACCGTAAACACCTATTTCTTGGTGTTTCTTGGATGTTTTCATGTTATAATGAAGTATAGCAAGCTTAAACGCACTCTAGGATAAAAGTACTTACTATATGGAAGCTTGAAATGAGCCAAAATGCCAAGAACACTAGTGTGTGTTCTTGGTGTTCTTGGTGAAAATGGAAGAATCAACCTTTTGGAATGATTTCACGGTTAGAAGGGTGTTAAAACACTAGATTAAGTGATCTACTAACTTGAAATGGTTGAAAACACTTACTAGATCGAGATTTGGAATAAATCCCGGGATGATACTTGAGAGGATTTGCTTTTGTTCTTGAGAAATTTGGAAAAAATGACATAAAATGACAAGTGTCATATATATACTCCAAATTTCTGGGTTTTTGGCTGAAAATATTTTATTCCGGCAGTAAACTCCAATTTCTTGAAGTTTAGGAATAACAGTGTTGCACTATAACCCTAGGGCATCCTCTCTCCTGGTATCTCCTAAAGTGTAAATCCTAAAATAATCAAACTTAATCCAAAAATTCTGAAAATTTAACTGTAACTGATTTGACTTCTATTGAATTGACATGTTGTACATAATAGAAATTTCAGGTTGTCACATGGAGGGTCGTTAACCGAACGGGTAGGGTAGGGCAAACCTTTCCTCATTAAAAGTGTAATGAATCTATATAAAGTAACTAAATGCTTTTACAAAATTCCCAATCTTAGTTACTTTAGGCAAAAGTGAATTTGATGCAATTCAATGAAATTACACTTTGTACCCTTGCGAAGACATTAGTGGAGCGTGTGTGGTTAACTGACACACTAATTGGTCCTAAGCAAAGGTGGAAAAGGGTGACTCAATGTTTGTCATAGTTCGGTGGAGCGTGTGTGGTTAACCGACACATCCAATAGGTGACTGTAACATTGGGGGCACCATGTAAGTTTGCATGGTTATTCACACCCTGTTTTGTGATCCTCGGCATCCCAGTCACAAATCGAGGGGCATATCGAGATTTAAACATGCCATTGAAAAGTTCAATAAATCTCAAAGGATCTAGGAGTTTTTCAATACATTTAAAACCTAATCTCTTTTTCGTTTTTCGTGGTGGAAAATTAGTGAATCGTCATTCACTTACCTTCAAATGTTCTGCAATTTGGGTTACGGCATCCCTCTCCCCAGTTGTAGAGTATTGTGTTGGGTCCTAGCCTTAATATCTCATTTTGGGTGATTTATTAAGGACTCAATCAACTGACTTGATTTTTCTCCCGTTTTGTAGATGTCTGAATCTAACCGTGGTCTTCCCAAATCCCATGGAAAATGTTTTCCCACTCAGAGTGGAAGTCTTTTACACAATGAAGGTGAAAGATCAATCCTTGCATTGTGGACTAGCTTGGTTTCGCTTCCTCCACCTCCTCCTGTTGTTCTCCCGAACCCCCAAGACCGAAAAGTTGAAAGGTTGAAACTCACTCAAACCCTGTTGGCAATGAAACATGAAGATGGAAAATCCGTGTGTGCTCACGTCCTAGGGATGAAATCACACATCGATAGGTTGATAATGTTGGGTGCGACTTTCCCAAAGGAGTTGGCTGTAGACTGGGTCCTTAAGTCACTCCCTAAATCATATGATAAGTTCATAAGAGAGTATTATATGATGGATATTGACGCGACCCTCATTGACCTAACTTACATGCTAATTGCTGCTGAATCAGAAATGATTTGGCAAAGTAATGGAATATATTTGTCTGGTAACTCAACCAACAATGCTTCCGTGGTCGCTCCAGGAGAAGCCACCTGTTTCTGCTGCCAAGAGAAGGGGCGTTGGATACGAAGCTGCCCAGAGAACCTGAAAAATCTAAGAGATGGGAGAGTCAAGAAGTATGGCTCTACCTCAGGTAATATCCACTATCTGACTCCATTAAGTTCCTATTCATTGATTCTTAATACATAATGTGATAAGATTACATTTGAATGTTTTGCAGGATCAGAGAAAAGAGAAGAAGCTTGATGGAAGAGCAAGATGAGTCTGATCACGAACAAATGGATTACGATCGCATGCATTCGAAGATCAGATTTTGAGCTTAGAAAGTTATGATAGATTTGTTAGGAACATTTGATTACATAGTTTTTCAGTTGATTTTGCATTGTAAGGACGTGTTTTTCAGCTGCTTTATGAATAAAATAAATTTTTGGTTTGACTTATTTATTTATATCCTTGCAATGAAATCGTTGTGGAAAATTGATGTTTGCGTGTTTCTATAATAAATGGATGTGATTCTTAGTTATATTATTTATGGAAATTTTCTTAGTAAGGAAAGATTCCCATCGCCCAAATTTCAATTGGACAGAATCTTGGAATCATATGATTTGAATCATGTGGTGTATGGAAATCTTGATACTTAGAAATTTTAAGACTAATTCCTTGACAAAGAGTCAAGTGAAGGATTAGGAGAACGGGTTCACGATGTTGTGCACCAGTTAAGTTCGTCATCAATAAGAATTAGATTATTCGTCATATTTACTAAAGGATTAGTGAATGTGGTTATGCTTAAATCATTAAGCATGATTCTGAACCATTGAAAAGTTTCAATAAATGACAGAACGAATGAGAAGAATCAATTAGGCAGAAAGATAAGAAGTTTCTCCAATCTAAGAAGAAGGGAGAGTACTTCTATATCAGGTTTTATGATCGTCTTAATTGTAAAGAACCATATTACAATCCATCCTCTAAGGATACCTTAGTGCACTAGTTTGGCTAAAGAAAAGGAATCAAGAATTGCTATAGTGGTTAAGTCGTTAAGATAAATCATACTTCGTTCCAATATCGAATATTAAAATTAAGATTGTGACGTTGAGTGACACATCTTAAGTAGGTTTGTAACACTTATCAATTGTGGAATAGAGAAAGTTTTCTTATTCATACACATTTGGAATTTGTAAGTTGTGATGTCTTGAAGAAGACAAAGACCAACTAGAACAAATTAAATTAAGTGTTAGTCTTGATAGAATTTCGCACTAACTCTTGAATATTTGTTTTATCAAGAAATGTTTCTTGACAAGAGAATCATATATGTCAAGAAGTCAGTGGGAGCATAAATGATCTTGAAAAGCTTCAAGATTAAATCAAGAATAAACCTAATCAATGATCACTAGCACACGACTTGATGTTTGTAACCTATCGTGTTGACAAAATTCTTTTCTGTGCCGATCCTGTTGAGTAATTATGCATATGAGTTCTACGAGTTCTCAATAGATCGCATAAGGCAAGCACCTTGTTCGATGAAAGTACATTGACTGACATAGGTGAGCTGCTAGACAACTTGGAAGCAATGGTGGGACCCTTGGTGGCATGAAATTAAGAATGAACAAGTTCTGTCCATAAGAGTTTGAATTTGTCACAAACATTATCTTTCGATTATGATTGTGAGGAAACGCTTTCACTAAGAGAGATTTTAAGGAGATAGCGATTATGTAAATTGCATTCTCAAATTCGATTATGATTACGGCATCCCTCTTCATAGTTCGAATTGTGAGATTTGGTAGTTAGTCTGAACATTTGGGACTTAGTAAAATAAGTTCTAAATTAGTTTAGACACACATGTGAGCTCTCTTAGGAAATGTGTGTGATTTTGAGAAGCTTAGATAAAGTCTTATCGAAGCATATCGTATTAGAAACAATGAACTTTGGAAGTCAATAAGTATTGTTTTCTGGAAGTTTAGCTGGTTTCTGAATACGTATCAAAGCTAGTGGGAGCATAAATGTTATGCTAGAATGAATATAATCATCATGTTAGTGGGAGCATGATTATTAGTTAAGTATTGCAAGATTGGCAATATTAATTATAGAAAAACAAAAGTTTCACTTTGCAAAGGTGCAGGGGTAGAAAAGTTGTTTTTGCTATAATTAAGGGAGAGAATGTTATACTTCGTTTCTAATCTAAAAGCTGAGATCGAGAAATTTTGATTGTATTATAGTCAAGGGTATATTTATTATTTGCATTCTCAAAGTTCGATTATGATTACGGTATCCCTCTTCATAATTCAAATTTTGAGAACACGGAAAATAGAAATATTATGACAATATTATAGCAAGAAACTGGTAAAGTATCACGTTTTCGCTGAGGATTGTATCCCATACGCTTCGGGTATAGGATAGATTGCATATGCTGTAATATTCGACCGTTCTAAAAATTTTCCAAATGCCTTGGGCATTTAGAGGGAAAAAGGGAATAGAACCGGATTTGACTAAAATAATTAAACAACTGCCAAGGACAATCTAAGGTTCGCCAAGGATTGGTCACTTGTGGATAGTTGAAAGTATAGTCATGGATGGACCATATTGACATTATTATGAATAGATAAGATTCTATTTATAATGAGTTTTCATATGGAAGATATGGAAATGTTTCCATATTAGGAGTTGGATATCGAGAATCTATGTCTAGATTAGAAGCTTTTATGCCAGAAGGATGTTCAAAGGAATGTACTTTGAATATGAGACTTCATAACTATGGAATTGTCTTGTAACAATCTCCAATAGAGTATTTTGTGATTTTTGTAATTTCATTGACCGATTCTTGGTGACTTTTGTGCCGTGACATTACGAAAGGACTGTTGCATAAAATGTTAGAATCTAACATATTCTAGTAGTGGTGAGAATTTTGTATTCTTACACTAATGGATTAGGAATTGTGAAATGAGTGTGATTGAAAATGTTGTTTAATTATACTATTTCACAAAGTAAGGACCATAGGTAAACATAGTGTGCATGCTAAGAGCATGGGACAATTGTAGTTATAATTCAAGTAAGAAGTTGATTACCCGAAACAACAAATAATGAGTAATCAATATGGTGATTAAGTAAAAGGTGTTTTTATTTATACTCAAAGGTTTGAGGCCATATAGGACTAGTACTATTATTGTGTTTTACTTTCCATGTTTTGACTTCCCGAATAATGAGATTATTCAAACCCTCCACAGTCGCTCATTCTTTGGAAATAGGAATGAAAGAAGACTGTCATGAATCTGACTGTAGATTGTCTAAAGTGTTATAGACATAAGCAAAAGTTTGCTGCAGGGTTCATGAGAGCTGCTATAAGATTAGAGTATTGGAATAAACCCACGCTCACTTGGATCGCTTCATGGATTTTATCACGAGTGATTGGTGAGACGATAATATCTTGTATTCTTGAAACCAAGATGTGTGAGTTGTATCTTGCGAGTCGGTTGCACATTGATAATACGTAAACGCACCAGTAACTTGGTGTTATAAAACGTATTGTTGTGTGTGATTCGGTGAGTGAGTGCAAGCGAGCATTGAGTCAAAGTTTATCCGTTCCTTTTACCCAAAGTGGGATAAAAGCGATACCTGTGGGCCCCTCGATGATTTAGTGATGACACCCTAAGCGCTTGGCCAAGTCGGGACTAAGTTGATGTGTTCAATTGTAGTCTATTGTCAGTCGTCATAAATCGGAAGTCGGGAAACAATACATGAATAGAGAGTATGATTAAAACCATGTCTCAGTTCATACGATATCTAGAATAGAGGAATATATGATCCCTTATCTAAAGGACGCGTTACTGATAAGATTAGAGTTTGACAGCGGTTTTTGAAAGCTAGGATTACAGATCAGGATCTGAAGTCATACGCATAATAGTTATTAGACTTATCTAAGTGGGAGACTGTTGGATTAGTGTCTAAGTCCATAACTATTTTAGTATGTACTTGACCCGATGGTGCATGGTCCTTTTGGGTTGCCTTCACCATAGCAACTTGACAGGGTGATTTGTGAAGAGAGAAGAGATATTATTATATTAATATATTATGAGAATAATATATTAAAGGAATAATAATATTATTTGATTAATATTAGTCATAAATTAATTAGGAATTAATTTGGTGACTAAGAGAGGTTAATTGAATAAAGGGGCTTAAACTGTCAAATGTGTGATAGTTGAGTTTTTGGGCTATGAATCCTTACGGGATATAGGGTGGCCGAAATTAAGGAGTATGGGCTCCTTGAATTCGTCCAAGCCTCCATCTAGAAGGATCCTTGGATTGCTTAGGGCCTAAGTTATTCAATTAGGGTTAAGGATGTAACCCAAGTAGCTCATAGTATAAATAGACCCCATAGGGGAGGGAAATCGGCCACCTTGTTGCATTGGGAACCCTAGAGCCGATTTCTACACCTCTCCTCTCTCTCCAAATCAACCTCTTGCTAGTTGGTGTTTGTAAGCCATTAGAGGAGTGACAATTGCGACTCTAAGCTCCAAGAACAAGAAGATTCAAGCAAACAATTTAAGGTATTCATCTAGATCTGATTTCATGTGTTATGTTTCAATTGTATTCTCTAGATCTAGGATTGTAAGCCTTGGATACATTGCATGTTCAATTAGAGAAACCTAGATCCAAGAATTAGGGTTTGCATGTGCACATAGGAAAGTTCTTATGGCTCAAACCCATCAGTTAAGATCTGCTCTAGATGTTTTGAGCAGAATTGAGGGTGTTCCGGAGTCTGTTGTCCCTCCAAAACAAGGGGGAGATAATGTTACTCAGGGCAAGGAACAACCTCATCCACCTCCAAAATCGAAAGTCACTACTGAACCGATGGCTAATGAAGCTTCGGGCAGTATGAAGGACAAGCGAAAGAAGAAAATTGGTGATGATGATGTGCATGAAAATGATGATGATACTGATACAGAAGGAAACGCTTCTAAAGCTGAAAGTTTGAAAGTCAAGCCTAGTGATCAAGAGATTGAGGCGAAGATTCGAAAAGAGAAGGAACTTCTTAATAAGGAGAGGAAAGCAAACGAGATGCTAGAACAAAGGAAGTCTATGTTTCCTAAATGGACTATGGATTCGCTTCAGAGAGAGGTAATCGATGCACCGAGCACTCATTGGATCGAACTTGTTCTTTCTTTCGGGCTTGAGAACTCCAAGGACTCACAGTTTGAGATGCCAATCACCCGAAAGACATTCATTTTTCACTGTTTTGAGTCAACGGCTGGCATTCCTTCCCCAGACCCGAAGGCTGATCGGGATCTGCTTGAGTATTATATTGAGTTTGCTCAGCGGCAATACCTGACCTGGAGTAATCAGAAAATCACAACGGTCAAGGTGTTGAAACCCACTTCTGCAGGGAAATTTATCAACATCAAATTCAAAGTGACCCGAGGCTCTGATAGCTCGGTTCATATGATTTCCCTAGCTGATCTGTCGAACCTGAATCCTCATGATTGGATACTCCTAAACAACATTTTGCTGACCAATCAAAAGGAGTATCAGCCTATTATCGATCACATCAAGCGAATGCTCGTGTGTTAGATTCATGAAGTCGCAAAGATGGATCAGGAAATCGCTTCGGCCATACATAAGAAGACCACTATGAAGCCGATAGGGAGGGCAAGCGATGTCAACAGGATGATTAAGGGAAAAATTAACCCCAAGTTTCATACTGTTATGTTCATTAGGGGCGAAGGTCAAAAATGCATGTCCGCTCTTATTGACAAACACCTATTCTTCACCGCCTGCTTGGAGAATATTTTGGAGATTATACATGGGTGTAATCAGAACAGCGAAGTCGATAAGAAGATGTTTACTGATATGCTTCAGTGGTATATTTTGTTTCGACAAACTCTTCTTGCCATCATCCCCAGGCTGTTCAAGATTGTGAGGAAGACTAATGTTACTCAACCGAAGTAATCTCTCGCCTCTATTGACGCAAAGGGGGAAATTGTTGGGCTTAAGTGTTGCGTCTTTGGGCTCGTTTAATAGTCCATTTTGTTTACCTGGTTTGGGCCTATCCAACCGTGCATTCTCATTAGGGTTAGATTATATATAATGCATGCATGTATAGCTTTAAGGTTATCGTTCTAATTAATAGCTTTTGCATTGTAACCCTAACACACCTCTACACTCGAAGTTCTTCATCGAGCTCTTCTGAGGTGTGAGATATTAATCATTCGACAACATTTGATCCATCCTTGTGTTCTTTGATTGCTTCATTCTTGTTTATCTGTTTTGAATCTATCGATCTAATAGCTCAATAATCTCATCAGATTCCAAACGAACTTGACGCTGACTTGCTGTACACGGGATTTTAAAGACCAAATCGACGAGTTGGGTCAAAAAACTCGTCGAGTTGTCTATGTTTTTAGAATCTATATATAGGATCGCTTTCATTCGAAACTCTAACTAATTATGGAAGTTTTGGACGATTTTTGGAGGCCAGAAGGGTTCTTAGAGCTGTGGTTTTTGAGAATTCAACCTAGAAGTCAACTTTGAAGCGATCAAAGGCAAACAAACATTGCTTTTATCTTAATCTTTTGTGTGAACCATGTTTGAATCATTATATTTCGTTTTTAGTTTGTTATTTGATGTAGATATGAGCTAAAAACTCTTTACTTCTGTTTAGACTAGATAAGCTTGTTATTTGGTGAATTGTCTTGTTAAGCTTGTTAAAGACCCTTATGTGTTGACAATAAATATTTTCTATTAATAATCAAGTTTATTAAGTTGCATGAACATCTTCTTAATTGATTGGATCATATGGTTTTTGTGAAAACAATATTGTATGCCTAGTATTAGTCAATATGAACCTAGGATTAACAAGAAAATAAGTAAGTTAATGTGTAAGCATGTGTGATGAACAACCATACATGAGTTGATTGAATTGATAAATTTAGTTAACTAATATTACAAGTCTTACTTGATCCGAACTGAACACTAGGAAACTTGTTAGTTTAATCAACTGATCACTGTTTGAATTAACTTGTTTGAAAGGATTAGTAATAGTAAACATGAACCTAAGCACATTAGAAATCGGTAGCCAATAACATATTAATCCATTGCACTTGCTACGAAAACAACCATAGAAACAAGTGAATCGAATCTAAACGGAAGTGTATTTAAATTGATTGAATCTAGTTGTCTTTTGTTTCTCCTTAGTTGTTAATTGTCCTTTGTTTAAGTGTTTAAGTAGTTGCTTAAGTTTCTAGTCTTGTAAAACTAGAGAAAAACCCTTTTTTTACTTGTTTTATTTAGATAATATTAGTAATAATCTTAATTGTTTACCGTTCCCTGTGTTCGATACCCTACTTACCTGAACTAAGTTGCTAATTGATAGGTACACTGCCTTTTGTGTGTTTGTTTCTGTGTCTAAGTTACTAGGATTAAACTAGTGCATTCCACACATATCAATAGGTCCCTATGTATCTATTCTTTTTAAAATAATTACTAACTCTTTCCGGTATTGCTATAGTTAGGAGGATTAATCAAGTCCATACTTTATTGTTATACATGGATTTCATCTCATTGATCTTGAATCTAAGTTATTTTTCAGATTCAAGAACTGATATAGCGTTTTTCTAGTTGACGGATTTTCTCGAAACCATCAAGAATAACTTACCAATGATATATTTCATATTGCTTATGTTAAAGATAATTTATACCATATATGTAAATAGTTTATGTTTATGAATAGCTATTATGCATGTTCAACAATTCCTTGTTGAGACAACTGCCAACTTTTACAACATCAGATTATGGTTCTTTAGCAGCTTCAAGTTCTATGTGCCTCCCACTTGCTTTGTCATTAGAAACTTGCTTTCTAATAACTCATCTTTCAAATGAATAATAGAATTTATTCTTGGTGGTTTTGTATATAATAATCTAAGCAACGTTTTAGAATATTTTACTAACATGTATTTAGTAGATTTTGGATCTAGAAGTTTTAGTCTAACATCGCCTTTGAATCCACAAAACATTAAGTAAGATGAGCACGGAGCCTTTCCATATTAAATCTTATAAAGTTTTTTTTATCTACTCATTAGTTGTTTTTATATTCAAAGTACAAGTGATAATGATTAAGATATAATCCCAAAGAAATAAAGGAGGATATTTCTACTGATTAGAAGGTAAACCGTATCTAGTAAGCTTTAGATCATCCCCTATTATTACTAAGGCTTCATATGGTTCTATTGGTTAGTATCTCAACTTTATATATTTGAAAACTACAACAAAGGTTTCACAATTACGTTTTCATGTGATAAATATAATTACAAAGGTTTCACTTTAGTCCCAATTTTTTTGAACAATAAAGTCCTAAGTATTTAATTTTCGCTCAAATTAACAAAATAGTCCTTTCTTTTCTTTTAACAGGAAATGACATATTATCGTGTAAAATTAAATAATCAGGACTTTTCTGTTCAAAAAACAAAATTTGGGACTAAAGTGAAACTTTTTAGAAAATATTGGGATTTTCTGACAATTTCCCTTACAATGACTATAGTTTTAGATAAAGTTTTTTAGGTATCTTGTACAAAATCTAGACATTCATTAGAAAGGAAGTTGTACATTGTAATATATAGTTCCTTAATAATTATTTTCTCTACAATTAATGAAAACATCAATAGGAATCTTTTATATATATATATATATATATATATATATATATATATATATGTATATATATATATATAAGGAAATAATGTAGTTTATTTGATATATATAAATAATATTCATATATATATATATATATATATATATATATATATATATATATATATACATATATACATATATATATATATATATATATATATATATATATATATATCAAATAAACTACATTATTTTCCTTCAAATATCCCTTTCTTGAATTTGGAATTGATAGGTTTTATAGGTTATAATTCAAAGCATGATGCGAAATAACTTAACCCTTAAGTTCACATGCAAACTATTTGGATCTAAGTTTTCTCTATTGGTAGGAATAATCTATGAACATCAAGAACCCTAAAGAGGTCCTACTATTATTGAAATTAACAAGGGATTATAGGTTTACATACCTTTTGATTATTATAGTAAATAATCAAATCGATTCCTTTCTTCAAATGCTTTGGAAGGCAATAAACAAAATATTGATGCCTATAATGGTTTGTACCCAAACCCTAGAAATTAAAACACTTACGGAGAGAAGAGGAGAGAGGGTGAAATTTTCAACTCTATTCTTTCTGAAAGGACTGGATGAAAAATAGGATCCTAAGGGTCCTATTTATAGCTCACATAAGAAGCCTTGGAAACCCTAATTTGAATATAATACTATTATTTCGAATTAGGCAATTATCCAACTTCCTAATTATCTCTATGGGATAATTCTTGAACCCTGAAGGCTCTTCCAAAACTGTCCCCTCCTGGGAAGGTTTTGGAATCCCTGTTGTTCAACTTTTAAACAATTACAGCTTAAGTCCCTACACTTTTAATTAATCCAATTAATCCTAAAATTAATTCCAATTAATATTTGATTGATTATTAGTTAAATAATATATTAATCTCATAATATATTAAAATTTTATTTATTGTTATTTATTAATCATATAATAAATTAATAAATCGGTCTTTCTCTCTAAAAGTCATTCTAGTCAATTACTAGTTTTGAGGGAAACGCAAAAAAGGACTTTGCTTTTTTTTCAAGTATATACCAATGTAGTTATTGGCTTAGACGCCTTAATCCAACAGGAATATATATATTTCATTTATATAATAAAGATAACAATGTCGTAGATATGTTGATTTATAACAAGTTTAAGTCAAAATTGTTTGCATATAGAACTTGTTTGTTATAAAACATTGGTAATTACTATATAATTCTATTAAGAGATCTAGTTCTATAAAACAAAATTCTAATCATTACATAATATGAAGGTTATCCTTGTGAAAGACGATTTAAGTAAATAATAATATTTTAATAAATCAATGGAGACATATATATATATATATATATATATATATATATATATATATATATATATATATATATATATATAGACATACCTAATTTATACATACATTATTCTAAAAACAAATATTGCATTACATTAAAGTCACTTTATGTTCTACACATACATAATAAATTAAACTCCAAGAGTGTAGTTCCAACTTGATTGTGCTCACCTGGTTACTCTTCTTTCAATATTTGTAAGCATTTAAAAATATTGTATTAACATTAAGTACGATGTACTTAACTATTAAATAAAAAGTATAGGTTCTATCTAGTATATACCTAAAGTACTAGTCTCTCAATATTATCTTCACAGATAAAAGGGATAATTCATCTTCCAGTGTCAAGTTTCTTTTGCAGAAAAACCATAATCCATCTCTATAGGCGTTCTTGGATTTCTTGGGCCTAAATGTGTCCTTTCCATGAACAAATGAACTCTTAGAGAACACATGGTGTCATACCCTGCTAAAGCAGAAACACGAGGTACGACAATATAAAAGTTTCTCGTAGCATATGGTAAAAGACAACACCAACAATAGGATTAAAATCATTACAATTAAGAATAATTTTGAACAACTTTTAAAGAAGTTAATGTGCATTCAAAAACAAAAATTACACATATGTAATGCTTCTACAAGTGATGTGTCGCTAGGTACCACTTACTAGATGATTCCTGAAAAAGCATGAAAAATTAGAGGTCAACAACTGAAATAGCTGGCGAGTTCACAGGTTTTCAACATAAAAGATTTTTAAGTCAAAAATCTGATTATTGATTAAAGTTTCCAAAAATAAAAGTTTGTTGCTAAAACGAGTATATAAGAATGTATGCACATAATGTTCAAACAATGAGTTCACAACCAAACCGAACGACCGAAAGATGCCCTATCGAGATCTATGTTTATCGCTAACTTATATAGAATATGGTAATATGCACTCCATGAAAAGGGTGAGTGAGGAGTTGTCAACTCCTAATAGTGCTATCCATAATGACCCTCAGCTCAAGAAGTTAATGAGTTGTGAAATGTTCAAGGGACTTGATGCGATAAGATCTCATGTATCAACATTAGCATACACATACAAAGGAATACAACATACAAATTTGATACAATTTAAAATAAGTACAACGAACATAAATGAATAATGACATGCTTTTTGACCCCTATACTTAAAAACCGTAAAAAGTGGCTACGAGTACTCACAATGATGAGTATACGCAATCTACATTTGATCCACCGAAAATGTACAATTGATCTATTGACGAAAATCTGAATGTCCAATCCTACATTGATCCTTCGAAAAGTAATGATTCTAGTAAGCTTTGTGCATAGATCACGAATTCAAGTAATACTTGGATACCAAATGTTATAAAATGCCTTAATTGTCATATTTGTTTTTTGAAAATTTAACCATACTTTATATAGTTTACATTTTTAGGATCAATAGATTTTATACATATTAGAATATTTTCAATATCATTTCTCTTAAAAATTGGCTCATAATATATACAAAATGGTTTTATAATATTCTTTGATATTAGTGGCGACTTAGGATTCTCATTAGTGGCTCGTTAGCTGCTAACGATGTGTCTAGAATCAATATCTATTGAGAGATCTTCGACCTAAGTGCTAGGTGGGTTGTTCCTACAGCGGCTAGTGATATAACCTAACTAGTTAGTCTAGCATTTGATATGGGACAAAAATATTTCTAAATAAAGATATTGTGATAAAAGTGTACTTAATTTCTAAATGTACAAAGATGGAGGCCTATAATATGTAATTCCTATACACGCACTGAAAAAATTTTCTTTTCAAAAGTTTAAGTTGAAAATCGTTTTAAACAATATCTCCTTGAAAATGGTTTTAAACATAATTCTACTATAACCATTTCCAGTCTCGTAATAACTTTTCTTAATTAAACATAGGTAATCAGGCTATACCTAATTTAGGTCCAATAATTTCATACTCGACTTAGTAATACCCGCAATATGTTCAATATTTTGAAAGTTGTATTTGAAATTTTTTTACTATAGTTTCGGTTCTCCAAAATAAAATCGGTATTCTCTATAACCTTCGACTCTGATAATATTTTCTGTCAAACCTTACTAAATGGAAACACAAGGTACGACAATATAAAAGGGACTCACAATATAAGGTAAAAGACAACACCAACGATAATATTAAAAGCATTAAAATTTATAATAATATTTGAATAACTTTTAAAGAAGTTACAATACATTCGAAAATAAGTACACATGCGTCATCCTTCTATAGGTACCACTTACTAGATGATTCCTGAAAAAGCATGTAAAATGAGAGGTCGGCAATTGAAATAGCTAGTGAGTTCACAGGTTTCAACATAAAATATTTTTTAAGTCAAAAGTCCGATTATTGATGAAATATTTCATAAATAAAAGTTCATTGCTAAAATAAGTATGTAAGAATGTATGTATATAATGTTCAAATAATGAGTTCACAACAAAACCTAACGACCGAAAGATGCCCTATCGAGATCTGTGTTTATCGCACATCATAGTCCATGATCTCCAGAACATCCACGACATTTGATTTCCAACCAGTAAAGTTGAGTTCATCAAAAGGAGGGATCTTGTTGCAAGCAGACGACTTGGGGTAATAAGAGGTTGACATGATAACTTGAGTGTATCGTAAAGCTGCTCTGATACCAATTTAAGGTTTGTATCGATCGGATACACTTTAAGTATGAATAACAAAGAACGAACTAACTAAGGAAATATTAAACAGAAAAATGAAGAACATGAGTAATCACAAAGATGCTTTCACTAAGAAAGAATGTTCTCACCAAGAGAACAAAGGTCACAAAGACGGTCACAAAGAAATACATTAGGTTTTCTCCCTAATGTTGGATATATATGATTACAATTATTGAAATCCCACTAATTAAGGGATGTATACCTGTCTAAGTAAAGGTCTGATCCTAATCACAAACATTACGAATCAGATATCTATATATATATATATATATATATATATATATATATATATATATATATATATATATACATACACACATATATATACACGTAGAATTTCCTAATATACAAAGATCACAAAGATAATTAGGTTCACGCTGAAGCTGATAAGGTCTTGTGTTGGCGCTGGTGTCGGTGCTAACGTTGGCGCTGGCATTAGTGGTTAGTGTGTAAAGTATTTGACTCATCAGATCATAAGGTGTGACCTTACAATTTGGCATGAAAAAACTGCACTCAGAAATGATCATCAAAGTAGAGAACATGGAGTGTAAGAAAGATGCAAATGCATAGAGAGAGAGATGGATTATATGGTATGAGAGAGTTAGATAAAGGGAAGACCAGCTTTTTCTTGGATGGAGAGAGGGAAAAATGATTTTTGTTATTTTTTTATAAAAACAAAATTGGTGTATTTTATAAAGTTACATGGACAGATTTTTGATTTTTATATAAGTAGATTCCCATTATAAAATTAGTTTATAAATATTGTTTTCTAATTTATAACATTGATAAATAAATTAGCTTATAATTTATATGTTATAAACTTAAATTTGTTTATTTCATATAAACGGAATAAGATTTTATAAAATGAGAATATACGATTAGATGAATGTTTGGATTATATTTTTGATTTATAATTTGAATGATGATGTGCGGATAGTATTTTCAACTTGTAATTAAATAATATTATGACTTAATTTTTTAGAGTTTGTTATATACTTAAACTGGTTAAGCACTTCGTAAGTTCCAACTAAGAAGTTAGGGTATTCAACCTACCATTGAGCTTTAATTACTAAGCTTGATTTTTGCATTATGTTTTGAGATTGAGCTTTGGAATTTTATAAGATAGTTGGATAATTCACACACCAATGTGAATATTAAATATACTTTCTCTCGTTCCTAATTGTTTCCAAGTTTCTAGAAGGTCATAACTTAGCTTCTAACTACTAAGTCTAAAATATGTCATGTCTATACAAGCGAATGAGGTTATTCATGTTTAGAAAGAAACTAAAGTTTGACAGTTTGTTACACATGGTGACTCACCTGACGAAACATGTAAAATGCTTCTAATCCTTCTAGTTTCGCCTAGAGGTTAGGAATAAATGTACCCAATATTTTTTCTAAAACGTCTTCAGAATCACAGCAATGCTTCCACCAAGCATTGTGTTAAGCTTTACTACTAATCGAGGTTGTTTAGGAATATGTCCCTTAATGATGTACAATTTAATATCTCTTTCGAGATTCTCCTTTATCGTTCGACGCCATTCAAAGTAATTATATCTATAGAATGTTATATACTCTTGTAGATTTTCAGTATTAAGATGTTGCATAGTAACGAGATAAGATTTTTTTCTCATCTACAAAATTTTAAAAAAATTCATTTATTATTTTTAATACATAAATATTCAGTAAATAATACACTTAAGTTTCCAAAAACATTGCTTATCAAAGTCTAGGATCCCAGTTATGAAACAAATAAATGGTTAAGTGACCTTTATCCTTTAATTTGAATCAACTAGGTACATATCGAGTATCAATTATATTCTATTATATAATTCATGTATGCCTTAGATCTCTATTGATTAGGTGACCTATATCACAAATTATTATCGATCAAATTATCTAGTTTGACGAACCTGTGTAATCGGCCTATAACTTGGTTATAGAAATCGAGAATACACCTCGACCGTCAAAAGATAACACTAAGTGTTTAGGTAACATTTATCCCTCTAGTGCATACAAGAGATGTGCTAGGATCATTCAAACATGATTGCATACATTTAAGGTTTAACAAGGGGTCTTTGATGTTTTATAAATATAGATTATATATATATATATATATATATATATATATATATATATATATATATATATATATATATATATATATATTATATCATGGTCATTGCATGCATCCAATAAACCATGGTATACATTTTTATTTAAAATCAAATTTAAACACTTTTATTTAAAATCATATATCAACAATGTTTTTAATAAAATCGAAATTTTATAAATATGATGCGATCAAATTTTAAATTTAGTAACTAGTATTAAGTTTTACCATTTGAGCGCTTAAAAAAATTTGTAAACCTTTTAATAAAACTTCATTTTATAAAATAAGGTTTGATAAGTCTCTGACATCTCAATCTTAAACTTATATAGTTTTAATCGACGAAATTTGTCGTTTTCTATTTTTAGCTAGTTTTATATAATAAAGATTGTTTTATCTTCAAAACATTTTTAGTATCTTATCTAAATGAAAATTCTGATTATACTTGAACTACTTGTGATGTTTTTTATGTTGAAAATATTGTTTATCATTTGAAAACTAATTTATCAACCCTAACATAATTATAAGATAAAATAATCAACACAATCACGTATACTAGTCTAAAACAAGTCATGGTCTAGTGACACTTTTGTGAGCCAACAAAAAAGTGTCAAGTCCTTTCATAACGGACAAATGAACCATAAAATCTTCATGTTGTTATTTGTGCTCCCACTTGCATTGATAATATCCTTTGTAAGAACTTGTACTAGATTTTATAAAAGTTACAAAAACTTTTACAAAACAAATAAAAACATGGGGTACCTCCATGATCTTCAAAATGAACATCTGATTAATCTTGTTGAAATTTATATAAAATAAACTACTCTAACACTAATCTATAACATACAAAATAATAAAGATGAAAAGCTAACTATTTATTATTATGTACCATATGAATAAAGGAATATTAGAACCATTTTCAACAAATCATCACAAAAAAAAAACACAAAGTGTCCATGTCTTGTTTATGAACTCTAACATACATATAAACATAAAAAAATCTTTTTTTTCTAAGACAACTTTAAATGAATAAACATGCATGTAAACTTTCGTCACATAAACTAACAATTATATTGTTGTTGTAGAAAATGTGTATGAAATCATTCTTAAAAAACAAGTTATCCATATTTTCCACAAACCAAGATTATCCAAATAATCAAAATTTCTAATCAAGCTTGCAAGGTGGCTTTGATACTAATTTTAAGGGTTTTTATTCAAAAACTGGTTTAAAAAAACTCAACATTTAGCAATAGAAGACTTTATAATTTTAGAATAACATAAACTAGATAAACCCACCAAGGATCTTCTTGCAATGTTTGGTAAGAAAAACATAAACCAAAAAAGGAATAAGATGATGACAACCTTTGTAGTCCTTTGAATCCTCAAGGGGAGGCTTGAATGATGATGTAGAATGCGGAATAGAACTCTTCCTTAGATGGAAACAGCAACAAGACTTCAACTTGATGAAGATGCTAGTCAAAACTCCTAAGCTTTAAGTTTATATCAAAATATGACTTAAAGAGAGAAAAAGTGAAAGAAAGTAATCACAATCTAACACATTGAAAGAGAGAATGAGAGTGAGCATGGAGACTTATGGTTGTAGCATACTAGAAATGAAAACATTTTTCAAGTCTCTCAGCCAAATCTATTAACCATAAGATCTTAGGAGTTTAAGACCTATAATGTTAGGGGTGTTGATCGGGTAAATTTTTTGGGTTCGGGTAATTCGGGTTTTTCGTATAACAAAATTACAAGTTACCCGACCCAAATTAAATTCGGGTTTGGGTAATTTCGGTAGTGGGTCGGGTTTGGATGAATCGGGTAATACCCGATTTTTTTTTAAATGACACCTAAAAATAAATTTAATGAAATAACCATGTCTCTATCTCCCGTACTTCATTATGATGTACATGCATACCGTTGAGAGGTATGTTCTTTTGATCAAACAAATCAAAAGTCCATCCCTCTTTTCCCTCTCTAGCTTTCGACAATTACTAGAAGAAAGGAAAGGCCAAACTTTATAAAACATGTAACCTCTTTTATAAGTTATAAACTTTAACTTTTGGCTAAAAGAGAAAAGTCTTTCTAGTCCAAAATAATGTATATTACTTAATAAATCATACCTTATGATACATTATGTTACTTGCTATTGAAAATTAAGGGTGCGTTTGGTTGTAAAAAACTGTTTTCATTTTCCAAGAAAATGCTTTTAGAAAATAGAGTTTAGTTTTAATTTTTGGTTTTCAATAAGAATTTTAGAAAATGCGTTTGGTTGGAACCGATGGAGTTTTCATTTTCCATATTATAAATTTAGAAAACTTTGGAAAAATGTAAAAATCACTTCTCTAATTTACATATAATTTGGAAAACATAAAATTTTCATTTTCTTGGAAATTATTTGAAAACTGAATCAACCAAACATGTTTTCAAAATTTTCATTTTCATTTGAAAATTTTCATTGAAAACTAGGAAATTTTCCGCAACCAAACGCATTCTAGTATTTCTATAAAATAAATCATTTCCAATCAATTATAAGAGTTTTTGAATAATCATTAAAATCAATTTCTAATAAACAATCAATCGTAAAAAGTTGTTGTTAGTGTGACCCTTTAGGATCATTTGTTATCTTGCAATATAATTTTTTAACGACTGTTGGGCATATGAATCTTTCATTTTGTTGAATTTTAGAAGAATGTTGCTTGCAAGATTGAGTTTTGGAGCTTTGCATCAGAAGATCTCAACTTTTATATACCTTCTTGACCTTAGGTATGATGCAAGTTTCCAACTTTATACTTATAAGTAGATAGATCTAGATTCTAAGTTTTTTTGATCTATTAGATGAAGTTGTGTAGTTGGATGTGATAATAACTTTATCATTCTACCTTGTCCTAGAAGTATTTTGGTCCATTGATCTGGTCTTTCACGGTTTTTAGGTACTTTGTTTGGAGTTAGGATCTCATTTTGGTCATTTTTTACCCGTAATGGTGTGAGACATGCATTGGAGATGCATGTCCAGAAAGAGATGAGTTTTATTAGCCATGTGAGTTCATTAAGGCCTTGTGGAATGTATAACACTTGGACTTGTTAGATTAAGCACTTAACGGAATAATTGGTTCATATGCGGGTCCAAGGTGCAACATAGGTATTGCTGCAGTGCGGTGGCATGGAAGCCATTATGATTTGATGGCAGGACTACAACCCTGTCAAGGGGCTTAGTCATGACTCTATGGTCTGTGATGTTTAATCATTGACTTTAACATTGACTTTTTGACATGTTTTTCTTTTGTTTAAACTTTGGTAGAATTGAGTGTTTGTCGAAGGACTAGTTCCATTTTGCCTTTAGGCAGCTTCTGTTAGTTGTTTCTATTGCAAAGATTGTTGTTGAGCTTCTGCTCTTTCATTCAGGTGAGTATTCTCACTGTAATACTTAAATCATATGATGTAATTGAGTTACTGGTAACTTAGGGCTTTTAATAGCATATAGGGTTGCTGATAAACCATAAGGTTGTTGATCACCTATAGTTGTTAGAGTTACTGATAACGTAAGATTGTTGATAGTCCATAGGGTTAAGGATAACCCATAGCTATTTATATATAGCTAGTATAAACTAAGTGATTATAGAAGGAACTACCGTGGTTACCATTTTTACTAAAGGAAGTATATGATTTTCTTAAGGAATGTTTTCATCAAATATAAAAGAACTATTACAGTTAACTCCGTAAGCACCTAGTGAATACACCAGGGTTATATACAATGAGGATCTAACAAACAATGGGATGTGTGACTTCCGCCTCATTTCCTGTTCCTTGTTTGGTTGTGGGCTTAGGGCAGATTCACACAATCGATTGTCTGCTTCATCTGGATTTTATATAACTTGTATTCATTAGGTACTCATAGAAGGAATTGTAGAGTCATTTTTACTTATCATTTTATCACATCATAAAATATAGGATTTTCTGGAGGAACGTGCGAACTTTTCTAAAGAACTTAGAGTATACTTCTCATAACTAAAATACTTATGAACTCACCAGCTTAAATGCTGATCTACTCTATCAAAATAACTTGTATTCTCAGGGAACTAGTATACAGGTACATGCACATGGATTCAGAAGATGGAGCATAGTAGCTTCATGTCTTGTTTTGTTATTTACTTTTGGTGTCAATCTTTTGTGAATCGAATGCATTGTAAACACTTTAATATTTATACAATGGTTGTTTGTTACTTTCATTACTATGATGCATGTGTTGTGATATTGAGCATGACGTCCTCCGCCCCCGAATGTTTCCGCCGTTCCGGTTTAGGGGTGTGACAGATTAGTATGAGAGCATTGTTTATAGTGAGCTAAGTATATCAACCTATAAAAGATATACAACTATAAATACAATGGGGCCGAAGTGCTTTGACTAAAAGTATATTTTCAAAATATAATAATATCTTTATAAAAGTATACATACCTGCAGATATATATATATATATATATATATATATATATATATATATATATATACATACAAGACAAGTATCACAAGAAAAACAAAGTAGAAGTATTTAAAGGTTGGACAATGCGGTCAAACCTGGACAGTTATGTAATCATGTCTGGGATCAATATAGCATGATCAGCTATATTTATTTGAGATACGACCAACATGTGCTTGGGAGTGATGTGGTGTTGTAACAGACTTAAAGCTTACCTAACTCTATACACAAAGGATTACTAGGAACATAACATAAAGTTAAAATACTATAGGATTATTTTATGATACTAAAAGATAACAACAAGTATATAACTTACCAAGTTCATACAATTAAATACTATAGGAGGATTTTAGGCACTATAAATAACTTATGTGAAATTTAAAAGACCCTTACTGGTAGGTCTATAATTTTGGAATGTATACTCCCAAGGTTTTATACAATTGAGATTTTATAGACTTAGAATTTGTGATCTATGTTGTACTTCTTGTTCTTTGTTTGGTTGTGGTTTTAGATTAGGATCACTTATTCGAAGGTCTATTTAATCTTAAATTATATACAACTTGTATACACTACGCAATTATAGGAGGACCCGGTAAGGATCACTCCATAATGTTTCAGTTAATCTCATAGATTCTTTAGATACTCCCATTCTCGCATGACAAACCTAGATAAATGTAACCACTCCATCATAGCAGTCAGCAGAGAAGTCAAGGAGGAACAAGAAGAGGTTCATGAGGAGTTTTCCAAGGAGGGGTCAGCCGAAGAAACCAAAGGTCCTATGCGTCACACTAATAAATAATAACATAAAACGACTTAGTGAGCTAGTGAATACACTACTCACACTATGTGTTAGGATTATTTCTTTTTCGTACAGCTGGTAACAGTTATTCAATTCACAGAAATTCATTCGAGGATAGCCACTTCAAATTGATAAAGTTTATTTAATATCGACTTCCGTCATGAATTGTTTCAGAACCTTACGAAATTCAGAACATGATAAACTAGGAAACAGGGATAACTTAGTTAAATAACACTCGTACAATACATACTTCTACTCACTACCATGGGCACATCTCAGGAATGTTGTCAGAAACATTCAGAATAGTCCAGCAAAGCGTGAAATTGTTAAGTATATTTAATTTGGTGGAATACAACTAACAATGACCATCATTACTCACGCGATCATTTCTCGCCATGCAACATAATCATGTCCTCACAAGGAGGAAACCAACCAACTGGCGAGGCACCAATTCTGCAGATAGACTCCGCTACTTTTCAGGCTGCGGTCACAGCCACTGTGACAGCCGTCATGACACAACTCAATGCTAATAACGCCAGCGGAAGCAGTGCTGGTTATGCTAATCGCGATAATAATCAAGGGAACCAGCGAGTGTCTGCTGACAAGGACACCGCAGACCACAAACCTAAGAACAAGAAACGAAAGTTATGGGACAAAAAGGGGAAAAATTTGGCTCAAGGTCCTACCAAGAGACGATAGCCAGTAACTATCCATGCGGTCACTTCAGCAGTCGCAACAGCAGTCACCATATCTGACACTACATCTATAACTACAACCCCCGTCAACCGATATGCTGGAAATCTTCCAAAGTGCAACAAATGTAACTACCACCACAACGGAGCTTGTCGGGAGATGCAGTGCACGAACTGCCGCAGGAAGGGGCACACTGCCCGTTTCTACAGGGCGCCAGCACGACTAATCTCCCAAGTCCCCAGAGTAGAAGTAAATCAAGTTTGTTATAAATACGGCGAATCTGGTTATTTCAAGAGGGATTGTCCAACAGAGAGAAATGACGAAGGAGCTCACTTCTGTAGAACTCCGACTCAACACATCACTTCAACCACCGATGCTAGTATAATTCAAGTATGCCATGCATGTGGTGAAATGGGACATTTCAAGAGAGACTGTCCAACAGAGAGAAATGACGGAGGAGAATGAGGAGTTTAACGACAAGACATAAGGGAGCAACGAGGAACCCCTCTTTTGAGATTTTTGGTACGTCTTCTAAATAAAAATTTCTTTAAGGATTTAATTTATATTTTATATTAAGATTAAAAATTTGGGCAAATTAATAAGTAGTTATAAATTATTTACTCGAACAAGTCACAACACTCATAAGGGACCTAAAGATCCGTTCAGGTGGGCTATGATGGCTTAGTATGTACATCAAGGTTATGCATAATTAAGATTTTGCAAGCTTAGAGTGAGTGATTCTGCCTCATTTCCTATCCCTTGTCTGGTTGTGGATTTAGGGCAGACTCACTCAGTCGACCGTCTTATTCATCTTAGTTATACACAACTTGTATGTGCGAAGCGATTATAGAGATACCGAGATGGATCGTGATATAAAGTATCGTCACTAGTTATCAAAGAACTTTCACTGCTAGTACTCGCTTATCGTAATACGATTTGTGGTAGTCGTAATTTCAAGGAGAAAATAGAAAGCACTAGAAATCCTACACAGAATACATTGTCAAGAACATTAAGGATACACCATCGTATAACAAACGTTTCTATCAAATCGGTCTAACATTTGTCTCTATAAGGAGTTCCGACGTTGTTATTCGTTATGGATTGGCGTGGTCCTCACCATACCAATTTCATGTGCTCTGAAAACTTTTCACCGTAACCGACCGACTAACGAAACCCTCGTCACTCGTAACGACAACTCGACTCAGACCTCATAATTGTCTCCGTCATATTCCAAACCCCGAAGTACTCATGCGAGGACTACCTTGCCCTCCGAAACCTTTCCGAAGTATATCCAGCAGACCTTCCCCAAGTACCACTCGTCCAACAGATCAACTTTAAGCACAGAGGCTAAGGACGAAAACGGCCCACCTATCACGATTGAGTGTATACGCAAGGGTGGTATATAATTATGATTATGCAGATTTAGTATGTGTGTTTCTGCCCTATCTCCTGTTCCTTGTTTGGTTGTGGACCTAGGGCAGAGTCGCATATCCAACCGTCTTACTAATCTTAATTATATACGACTTGTATACATGAGGTACTTATAGATGGACCAGGTATGAATCCTATAATGAACTTCAGGGCAAAGTCGCCCAAGTCTACGAGTGGGTATTCTACCATTCAGAGGAGCATGATCCCAGGAGTCCTGCTAAGAAAGCCAATTTCGGGACGAAATTCCATCTAACGGGGGGATGATGTCACAACCCGAAAATTTCTATCTTGTAAGGTCAAACTTATAGGTTTCTTGACCTAGTATTCGTAAGGGTTGCAAGTTAGGAAGTGAACCACGTAAGAACCGGGAGCCTAGATCAACATTCGAGCCATAAAACCTCATCCAGTGAGGTTCACAGCCGTAAACCATGTTCACGGCCGTGAACCCTCCTTAGGCCATGAAATCTTTGTATATATATGAGTTTGGTTCACTTTTTCTTCACTTCTTCTTCTCTTGGCCGCAATCATTCCATTCTCTCTCAAGTATCATCCTCAAGAACACTCTTTTCTTCCCTTAAACCTCCCTTTTCTATTGTATCTTCTTGGAATGCAACAAAGGGCCTTCAAACACTTGCTAAAACACCAAGATCTTCAAGTGTTCTTCACATCTTTGGGTCGTGAACAACTCATAGGGACGTGAACCCTTCTTCAGGGCCGTGAACATTCATGTGTTCTTGGGCCGTGAAAACCCCATAGGGTCGTGAACACCATTTCAACCGTCCATCTTTCTTCTAACACTCCTTTGGTAAGTTATTCTTGCATCCTAGGTTGTTTCCCAATCGTTTTTGTAGTTAGATTCACTAATTTCATGCCTATATGTATCATTATATATCATTTAGGACTCGTTTGTGCTTCGGGACTTCATTCGTGGAACTTATCATCCTTATTCCAGTCCTCAATTGAATCACCCACATAAGGTGAGTTCATACCCCTATAATCTACCTTTTTAAATGGTTTTAAATGCTTTTAAGGGGGGGGGGGGGAATACAAGTTGAACACAATAAAACTGTGTTAATATTTACCTGTGACAACCATCACTTTAAGGAATTCTTATGTTTTTATAAGTTATTAAATCAATTCAAAAACTCTTTTAAAAGATGTTAGATTGTTGTTTATAAAACCCCATTTTAAAGTACATGCTTAACTGAGTTGCTAATTGAGTATTTTCTACAAATCAGGAATAGTTCAAGAAAAAATACTAGTAAACTATAATTGGTATATTTTAGGGTTTTAGTACATACTATATTCTAGAACAGAGGAACAATACATGATTCACGTACATATACTTTACACTCCCATTAAACTAGGAAAGGAACATATCATTAATTCATTTGTTTAAAACAAAATATGATAACACACTTAGTATATGGTTATATATATATATATATATATATATATATATATATATATATATATATATGGGTTACATCTACAAAGTATCGGGTTATATATTGGGTACATCTACAAAGTACCAGGTTATATATGGGGTACATCCACAAAGTACCGGGTTATGTATGGGTTACATCTGCAAAGTACCGGGTTTTATTTAAAAAGGGTACATCTAGAAAGTACCAGACAATAATAAATAAAACATAGCAATATATAAAACTCACAACAATATCGACTAAGGAGTTTAGAGTATGGGATTTCTTAAATTCTAGTTGTCTTCCTAAACAATAGAACTACGCCACATAACTTTCCTAGTAACATGAGCACACAGTTTGAAAGGGGCCTATAATGCTAACTTTATGATTCCTCGGTAGATACATTAGGGTTATATATTAATCGGATCTGACAGGCAGTAGGATGTGTGCTTTCCGCTTCATTTCATGTTCCTTGTTTGGTTGTGGGCTTAGAGCAGATTCATACATTCTACTATCTATTCGATCTTAGTTATATATATATATATATATATATATATATATATATATATATATATATATATATAGCCCGTATACACCAAGTAATCATAGGGGGTAACATGTATGGGTCAGGTCATAACACACAAATACTGTTGGATTAATGTCTAACTCCATAACTATATTTGGTATGTGCTTGACCCGACCCGGCATGGTCCATTTGGGTTGCATGACATCGGGACAATTAGATAGACAAGATGAGGAAAAAAAAGGATACTAGTGATTTATATTAATATATTATAAGTTCTAATATATTTATATATAATCATATTATTTAATTAGTATTGATCAAGAATTAATTTATAATTAGTTAAGTGATTAAAAGGAACTAATTAAATATGGACTCTTAGATATACATGTGTGATGGGCCAAGTTCATTTAGGTCGGGCTAAGCTTTCATGGATAGTCCATGGAGTGTTGAACCCATGGATCATATGAAATGAAGGGTCATGGGTTTAACCCTAATCTCCACACTATATAAAGATGTCCTTGGTTGGTGAAATTGGCACTAGTGTGTGTACACAAAAAGGGGAAGGCCGATTTCACTAGAGAGAACCAAAGTATCCTTATTCTCAAGGTTATTACAAGTGTTCATGGTGTTGTGTGAACCATTTGAGGTGCACACTTGGGGCACTAGGCACTCAAGCTTCATGAAGACAAGTTACATAAAAAAAAGGTATGTATTATATCTATTTTATTACCCAAGTATATGATATTTGTATGCTAGTATAGGGTAATATCTTGGAAACTTCATATTTGCATGTATAATAGAGAAAACATAGATCCAAGGTATTTAGGGTTGTATGTGCACCATAGGATGTTGTAGTATACTAAAACCCAACAGTGGTATCAGAGCCATGAGTTGTTTTCTGTTATATTGATGCAAATGTTTTATTTTCAAAGTTGAAAAAAAAAGAAAAAAAACATGACGTTTATCAAATTTTAAGATAATTACTTGTTTTTGTGAAAAACTAATTATTTGTAAATTTTGAATCATTTTCTATATGAGTTGAATTAGGTCAAATTTAGTAAAAGATAAAATGATATGATTATTTTATTAGTTTTAAAAGTTTGATCTAAAGAGTTTTTGAAACCTCCATAAGTAATGGATATGAAAAGGTTTTAAAAAAAATTGATTCAAAGTTTTTTATGGAGTTACAAAACTTGGTCTTAATGTTTTAAAGAATTCCATAACTTGTTCTTAAGTTATGGAACATGAAAAGTTTTTTTTGTGTTACCTTGTTTTATGAGTTAATTTAGATTAATGAAAAAAATTGTGTGTTAGTTGTTTTCAATCCAAATTGATCTAGAAATAGTTCATAAAATGTGTTTTTGTAACTTGTCCTCAAGTTATATGAAAAGTCACATTTATGAATCTAAAACCTCATAAAAATTATCATAGGTTACAAAATGAAGTGTTTTGCCCTCATTAAATGGTTTTATGACTCCATAACTTGTCATCAAGTTGTGGAGGTTCAAGAGTCTCTTCATTAAATAAAATGTTTAACTTTAATTAAACTCATTAGTTATGAAAATCCAAGAGTTTTGAATAGTTTCAAAACTTACCCTCAAGTTTTGAAAATTTTAAAGTTTTCCCCATGAATACTTTAATTCCAAGTTAGCCCTTAGAATTTTAATAGTTAAAATTCAACCCTTATAGTTTATAGTATTATAAGTTAATAATAAATATATGTATAAGAGCTAGTCAGTCTTACCGTTAGTAGGCCTCATTCACGAAGCCGGTCTATAAGGGGGGTATAAGGTTACTGCCTATAAAATGGCAGTTTAATGGGTGTCTACTCTCACCCACTGCTTCCTTGACTGGTGGAGGGTCGTTAGTCGAACGGGTAGGACAAGGACTATAATTCTCCCTTCATTAAAAGTACTAATGATAAATACTAAGTAACTAAACTTTTTATAAATTCCCAATCTTAGTTACATAGGAAAATGTGAATTTGGTGCTAACCCATGAAATTACACTTTGCACTTTGTTTAAACCGTTAGTGGAGTGTGTGTGGTTAACCGGCACACTAACCTGGATTTAACAAGGTAGGCAAAGGGTAACTTAATGTTTATCATAGTATCGGTGGAGCGATTGTGGTTAACCGACACATCGATTAATGGGTAAATTATTAAGGGTACCAAGTGTATTTGCATGGTTATTCACACCTTGTTTTGTGATCCTCGGCATCCCAGTCACAAAACCTGAAGGGCACACACGAGATTGAAACATGCCGTTGAAAAGTGTTGGGTTATGAGCATTCTAACACTCCTAAGTGTACATGCAACCCTAAATACCTTGGATCTATGTTTTCTCTATTATACATACAATTATGAACATCCAAGGTATTATCCTAATCTAGCATACTAAATAATAAATATAACAAGATAGAATACATACCTCTTTGATGAAGAATGTCTTCATGAAGCTTGAGTGCCTAGTGCCCCAAGTGTGACACCTCAAATGGTTCACACAACACCTAATACACTTGGAATAACTTGAGAGAAACTTGAACACTCTTTGAAATCGTCTAGCCCTCACACTCACACATTAGTGCACGATTTCTTGAGCCATGGGATTCTTTTATATGGTGGCTATTAGGGTTACACCATGTAACTCATAACTTTACCCATTCCTTATGCTCCATGGATTTTAACCTCCATGGAGTATCCATGGGTCACCCCGTGGACTTAGTCCAACATAAGGAATCTTGGATCACAAGCCCACATATATAAGAATGAATGATTTACACAATCAACCCATATATTTAATTAGTCTCCTTTTGATCACTTAATTAATTCCAAATTAATTCTTGATCAATACTAATTAAATAACCTTATTAATATATTAGAACTTATAATATATTAACCAACCTTAAGTGTTATTTCTCTCATTATAGTCTATCCAAATGCATGATGCCATGCAACCCAAATGGACCATTCCGGGTCGGGTCAAGTCTTACCAATTATAGTTATGGACTTAGACATTAACCCAACAGTGTCCCACTTGGATAAGTCTAAAACTATTATTGCGTATGACTTCAGGAACCGATCAGCAATCGTAGCTCTCAAAAGCTTCTGTCGAACTCTGACCTTGTCGATAAACTCTGACCTTTGTCAATGACTTGTCCATTATATAAGGGATCATATATTCCTCCATTCTAGATATCATATGGACTGAGACATGGATTATCAATCATTCTCTCTGTCCATTTGTTGTTTCCTGATTTCCGATTCATGATGACTGACTGATTGAACAAATCAAATCAGTCCTGGTTTGGCCAAGCACTCACATGTATCATCTTTAAATCATCGAGGGGCCCACAAATATCGCTTTATCCCGAAGGTAAAAGGAATGGATAAACTTCGACTCATATGGCTTGTTCTACTACTTGTTGAATCATACACAAAGGCACGTTTTATAACATCGAGTTACCAATGCGTTTTCGTGCAATCAATGTATAACCAACTCATAGTAACAACTCATATCTCTAGGTTTGAAGAATATAAGATATTATCGTCTCATGATCACTCGTCATAAAATCCATGAAGTGATTCAAATGAGCGCGGGTTGAATCCAATACTCAGAACTTATGAGCACTCATGAGTGTTGTAGCACCACTTTGTCCACCAACTTGGACCTCTACAAACCAACCCATGACAGTCTTCATTCATATCTACTTCCAACATATGACCGACTGTGGATGGTTTGAATAACTTAATCATTCAGGAAGAGCGACTTAGTTATTCTGGTTGTCAAAACATGCAAAGTGAAACACAAGAATAAATGAATCAAATATGGTATCAAACCCTATGAATATAAATAAACACTTTTATTTATCACCATACTGATTACTCATTATTCATTGTTTCAGTTTTATCAACTTTATACTTGAATTTAAAACAATAGTTGTCCCATGCTCCAAGCATGTACACTATGTTTTCTAAACACTAGTCATGCCATACACCAAGTATGCATACTATGTTTGTCTATGATCTTTACTTTGTAAAATTGATCAATTGAACATCACTCCAATGATCCTCTTTTCACAGTCCCAAATCCTTACTGCAAATGCAAGAATTCCAAATTCATGCCATTTACTGAAATCTGTTAGATTCTAAACTTATATGCATTGATCCTCTTAATGATTATGCATGAAGTCAGAAAGACTTGACAACAATCATTACAGAGCATTCCAAAGGAGATCAGCTCCTTGGAAACATCCTTCTTTCATTAAGTTTCCTAATCTTACACAGATTGAATAATTTCTAACTTTGAAACATTTCCATATTCCATTTTGACTATCACTTCTGAACAAGAGTTGCCTCCTTACAGATTATGTCAATATGGTCCTTCCAGAATTAACATTATACTTCCAACTGTCCTTGAGCAACCAATCTTTGGTAAACCTTAGATTGTCCTCGACAATTGCTTAATCATTTTAGTCATATCCAATTCTAGACCTTTTCCCTTCATAATGCCCCAAGCATTTGGAAAATTTTAGAAAGGATGAATATAGCACATGTAATCGATCCTATATTCGAAGCATATGGGACACGATTCATGATGTCTCACATAAAGACTAAACCAGTCTTTTGCTATAATATTTCCATTTCAATTTGCCAAGTTCTCAAAATTCAGATTATGAAAAGGGATGCCGTAATCATAATCGAATTTTAGAACGCAAATAATGGACCCATATATAGAATTTCCTTATGTTGAGCCATTCCAACATGAAATTCATATATATATCCTTGATTAAATACGATTAAAATCTCAATCTAAGCTTTTAGAATTGAAATGAGGTATAATTTCCTCTCCCTTAATTATAGCAAAACAACTTTTTCAACCCCTGCAACCTCACGAATTGAAACTTTTGTTTTCTATAATTAACATTGCTAACTTGCAACCTTTGTCATAATTATCATGCTCCCACTAACATGATGATTATTAGCATAACACTTATGCTCCCACTAGCTTTGACATGTACTCAGAAATCAGCTGACTTTCTTACCAAAGTTCAGATTTCTGATACTAGATTGTTTTGATAAAACTTTATCAAAATCATACACCTCTCTTAGATAGCTGACATGTGTGTCTAAACAATTTTAGAACTATGAAAAGGGATGTCGTAATCATAGTCTCAATTGTTTAGACCTTTGCCACTTCTCACAAGTCCATGTTAGTGTGCCGGTAAACCACACACGCTCCACTAACGACTTTGAGAATGCAAATATCACAATTGCTATCTAGCTAAAATCTACTTAGTGAAAGTGTTTCTTCACCATCATTTTCATGAATCAGAGAGAAACCTTATGACACTTAGATTTAATAGTGTATGTGTTCTTATCCATGTGAATTTGTCAAAACCATAATCACAAGACAAGGTTAGTGACAAATCCAAACTCATATTGATTAAACTTGTGCAATCTTAAATTCTTGCCATTTGGCAGCTCAGGTGCCTGCCATTGCTTCCAAGTAGTTGTGCAACCAATTGAGAACTCTCAGAACTCCTATGCAAAGCCAACTTGAATAGGCACAAAAATTTCAACACGATAGGTTATAAACCTCAAGTCGTGTGCTAGTGAAGGACTTTAGGTTTTATTCTTGATTAAGTCTTGAAACTTTCAAGAGCTTTAAGACTCCCATTGTCCTCTTGACATATAAGACTCCCTTGTCAAATATTCAAGAGATAGTGCGGATTCTTTATCAAGACTAACACTTTACACAATTGGCCTAAGTTGGTCTCTGTTTTATCCAAAACATCACAACTTACCAATTTCAAATGTACAAGAGTAGATAACCTTTTACTCTTACATTTGACTAGTGTTAACAAACCCTCTTTAAGATATGTCACTCAAGTTACAATCTTGGAGTATGACTCTAAGAATTGTTTTGGAACGAAGTATGACTCATCTTTTTGATTTAACCATTTCAACAATTCATGACTCCTCTTCTTAGTCATAAGAATGCACTAAGATGACTTTAGAGGACCAATTATGATATGGTATCTTAATCATTAAGATGATCATAAACATGATACTAAAGTACTCTCCCATCTTTTCAGATTTGAGAAACTTTTATCTTTCTGCCATACTTTGATTCTTCTTATTCGTTCTGTCTCACATTGAAACTTCTCCAATGCTACAGACTTATACTTAAAATTATAAGTATAACCATATTTACTGAACTTAAGTAAATCATGACGAATAGTCTTCTTGATCTTTTGTGGTGGACTTGACCAGTGCACAAGAATGTGTACTCGATCCCTTAGTCCTTTCCTTATTCACATAAGGAATTAGTCTTAATTTTCCAAGCTGAAAGTTCTCATTCATCATACTATACAACTTGCATGATTCCAAGTTTCAGTCCAATTGAACCTTGGGTGATGAGAATCTTTCCTTATTTGGTAATATTAGACACTACCACAACCGAAAGAATCAAATCCATTTTTCCAATATTGCTATCAATGGAATCTTATAAGCAACAACTTTTCACAAATGCCATTGTAAGGATACTTAAAATAAATAAAATCAAAACCTTTTTCTTTTATTTTAAAACTTTGCGGAAAGACTTATCCTTACAATCCATATGAAAACCTTGTTGTTATCTATTCCTAAGCAATATAAATATCATAACTCTTAAGTAATAGCCCAAAATTCTGATCACCAAACCATGCGATTGAAATCCATCTTCGCGATCAGAATCAGCATGTACTTAATAGAGTTAGACAATGGACTTTACCTGAAGTAGAGCCAAACTTATTGACTTTAACATCCTTAGGTAAATTTGGCAGCTTCGTAACCAATGCCCCTTCCTTTGGCAAAATAAACATATGGACCCTTTGGTAATGGGACTATCTCAGACTTAGCCTTTCTCTTTACCATTTGGTCAACCGGGTTGACTATGGCCAATCCCTTTCCATTGGGAAGAGAATGCTTTTTCTGGATTTCCAGTGTCACCATTGTCACTGTCCATAAAGGTTTTGGGAAGTTGATCTTCTAATCAAATTTGCTTTACTATCGTTCCAAATCATTGCTGATTCAGCAGCATCAAGCAAATAGATATGATCATTAAGGTTCATGAAATAATCTGTTTCATAGTAGTACTAAAGGAACTCACTATGTGACTTAGAAAGTGACTGAACATCCAACTTTCTCAAGACTTTGACACCCAACTCTCCCGGCTTGTCAATATGTGACTTCATCTCTAAGATGTGATCACACATAGACCTTGCTTGCCATTAGGGCTTGAGTGACCTTAAACTTTTTAGGAACTTGTGGGTTTGGGAGAATAATTGGAGGAGGTGAAAGAAGTATGATATCCATGGGACATCATCTTCATTTAGGAAAGCTTGTTTCAAGAGATTTGGGAAGATCATAAATGTCTAGACCAGACATCTTTTTGGGAGATATTCAAGATAGTTGATTTAAAGTCCTTAATATGACACCCAATATGAAATATTAAGGCTAGGACCCAACAAACTATTTTATAACTTAGAAGAGGGATGCCGTAATCCAAGCTATAAAATATTTGAAGGTAGGTGAATAACGATTCACCAATTTCCACCATGAAAAACGAAATAATTTATTAGGTTTTAATTGGATTTGAAAGTCCTAGATCTTTGAGATTCATTGAACTGTTCAAAGACATGTTTCAATCTCGAGTGTGCCCTTTAGGTTTTGTGACTGGGATGCCGAGGATCACAAAACAAGGTGTGAATAACCATGCAAATATACTTGGTACCCTTAATATTTACCCCTTAATCAGTGTGCCGGTTAACCACACACGCTACACCGATACTATGATAAATATTAAGTTACCCTTTGCCTACCTTGTTAAGTCGAGGTTAGTGTGCCGGTTAACCACACATGTTCCACTAACGACTTAAGCAAAGTGCAAAGTGTAATTTCATGGGTTAGCACCAAATTCACATTTTCCTAAGTAACTAAGATTGGGTATTAATAAGAGTTTAGTTACTTAGTATTTATCATTAATACTTTTAATGAAAGGAGAATTATAGTCCTTGTCCTACCCGTTCGGCTAACGACCCTCCACCAGTCAAGGAAGCGGTGGGTGAGAGTGGACACCTATTAAACTGCCATTTTATAGTTAGTAACCTTATACCCCCCCTATAGACCGGCTTCGTGAATGAGGCCTAGTAACGGTAAGACTGACTTTACTCTTATACATATATATAAATATTATTAACTTATAATATTATAAAGTATAAGTGTTGAATTTTAACTTTTAAAATTCTAAGGGCTAACTTGCAATTAAAGTATTCATAAGTGAAAACTTTTCAAATTCCAAAACTTGAGGGCAAGTTTTGAAACTATTCAAAACTAATTAATTCCATAACTTATGAGTTGAAAGTAGTTTTAATTAAAAAAAAAAAAACTCTTCAAGTTCCATAACTTGAGGACAAGTTATGGAAGACTTTAAACTAATTAATAAAAAAAATAACTTTTTTTTATTGTAACTTATGGAACTAATTAAGGTTACACTTTTTTTTTTTAATTTAATGAAGAGACTCTTGAACCTCCATAACTTGAGGACAAGTTATGGAGTCATAAAACCATTTAATTAGAACTAGACTCTTCATTTTGTAACCTTTGCCAACTTTTATGAGTTTTATGATTCTTAAATGTGACTTTTCATATAACTTGAGGACAAGTTACAAAAACACACTTTGGAATCAACTCTTAGATTAAAATGGATTGAAAACAACTATTTCACACAACTTTTCTATTAATCTAAGAACCTCATAAGAACAAGATAATTCAAATCATCAATCTTCAAGAAATTAGCATGAACATACAAACTAATACAAATCTTGAAATTATGACAATTATCTTAGAAATTGGATTAGCATGAACATTACCACATCAAAAACAAGTTTATAAGTCCAAAAACATCTTAGGGTAATGTTCATACTCCAATTCCAGCCAAAACAATCGAATATATGCATCCAACTCGATTTTTCAGCTACTTTTGCAAGTATAACAAGAAACCAAGCCTAGGCTCTGATACCGCTGTTGGGTTATGAGCATTCTAACACTCCTAAGTGTACATGCAACCCTAAATACCTTGGATCTATGTTTTCTCTATTATACATACAATTATGAACACCCAAGGTATTATCCTAATCTAGCATACAAAATAATAAATATAACAAGATAGAATACATACCTCTTTGATGTAGAATGTCTTCATGAAGCTTGAGTGCCTAGTGCCCCAAGTGTGACACCTCAAATGGTTCACACAACACCAAATACACTTGGAATAACTTGAGAGAAACTTGAACACTCCTTGAAATCGTCTAGCCCTCACACTCACACATTAGTGTACGATTTCTTGAGCCATGGGATTCTTTTATATGGTAGCTATTAGGGTTACACCATGTAACTCATAACTTTACCCATTCCTTATGCTCCATGGATTTTAACCTCCATGGAGTATCCATGGGTTACCCCATGGACTTAGTCCAACATAAGGAATCTTGGATCACAAGCCCACATATATAAGAATGAATGATTTACACAATCAACCCATATATTTAATTAGTCTCCTTTTGATCACTTAATTAATTCCAAATTAATTCTTGATCAATACTAATTAAATAACCTTATTAATATATTAGAACTTATAATATATTAACCAACCTTAAGTGTTATTTCTCTCATTATAGTCTATCCAAATGCATGATGCCATGCAACCCAAATGGACCATGCCGGGTCGGTTAATATATTATAAGTTCTATAATATATTAACCAACCTTAAGTGTTATTTCTCTCATTATAGCCTTTCTCTTCCCAATGGAAAGGGATTGGCCATAGTCAACCCGGTTGACCAAATGGTAAAGAGAAAGGCTAAGTCTGAGATAGTCCCATTACCAAAGAGTCCATATGTTTATCTTGCTAAAGAAAGGCGAAGCTGCCTATTTACCTGAAAGATCATAAGGTTGATCAAGTGAAGAAGTTTGACTCTTCTTCAGGTAAAAGTCCACTATCTAACTCTGTTAAGTTTCTATTATGAGATTCTCATTACATGATGTGACTGGGTCACATGTTGATGCTTTAAGAATCAAAGAAAAGTGAATAAACTTAAAGGAAGTACATGCTGATTCTGATCACGAAGATGGATTTCGATCACATGGTTTGGTGATCAGAATTTTTGAAGCTGTTACTTAGGAGTTATGATATATTGCTTAGGAATAGATAACAACAAGTTTTTCATATGCATTTGCACTGTAAGGATAAGTTTTTTCCGCAAAGTTTTGAAATAAAATAAAAGGTTTTAATTTTATATTTATTTTAATTATCCCTACAAGTGGCATTTGTGAAAAATCGTTGTTTATATGATTCCATTGGTAGCAATATGAAGGAAAAAAATGGACTTGATTCTTTCATTTGTGGTAGTGTCTCAATTTACCAAATAAGGAAATGTTCTCATCACCCAAGTTTCAGTTGGATAGAAACTTGGAATCATGCAAGTTGTATAGTATGATAAACGAGAATTTTCATCTTTGGAAAATTAAGACTAATTCCTTGTTCACATGTATATGTGAGTCAAGTGAAGGACTAAAGGGATCAAGTACACATTCTTGTGTACTGTCATGTCCACCACAAAGCTCGTTAACACTATTCGTCATGATTTACTAAAGCTTAGTAAATATGGTTATACTTACAAGTTTAAGTATAATTCTGAAACATTGGAAAAGTCTCAATGTATGGCAGAACGAATGGGAAGAATCAACTTAGGCAGAAAGATAAAAGTTTCTCAAATCTAAAAAGATGGGAGAGTACTTTAGTATCATGTTTTGCGATCATCTTAATGATTAAAGAACCACATCACAACTGGTCTTCTAAGGACATCTTAGTGCATTCTTATGACTAAGAAGAGGAGTCATGAATTGTTGAAATGGTTAAATCAAGAAGATGATTCATACTTCGTTCCAAAACAAGTCTTAGAGTCATACTCCAAGACTGTAAGTTGAGTGACATATCTTAAAGAAAGGTTTAAAACACTTGTCAAATGTAAGAGTAAAAGTGTCCTACTCTTGTACATTTGAAATTGGTAAGTTGTGATGTTTTGGATAAAACAAAGACCAACTTAGGCCAATTGTGTGAAGTGTTTGTCTTGATTAGAATCCACACTATCTCTTGAATATTTGACAAGAAAGTCTTATAGGTCAAGAAGACAGTGGGAGTATAAAAGATCATGAAATAGTTTGAAGAACTAATCAAGAATAAAACCTGTATTTCATCACTAGCACACGACTAGAGGTTTATAACCTATCGTGTTGACATTTCTGTGCCCATTCCAGTTAAAGTTGGCTTTGCATATGAGTTCTGAGAGTTCTCAGTGTTGGATAAGGTGTCTAAGTCCATAACTATTTCTGGTATGTACTTGACCCGACCCGGCATGGTCCATTTGGGTTGCATGGCACCATGCAATTGGATAAACTAAAATGAGAGAAATAACACTTATGGTTTATTAATATATTATAAGTTCTAATATATTAATAATATTATTTAATTAGTTTGATCAAGAATTAATTTAGAATTAATTAAGTGATCAAAAGATAACTAATTAAATATATGGGTAGATTATGTAAATCTTCCATATCTTATATAGTGGGCTAAGAGGCTCCATGGATTATCAAGTTGGGTTCCACCCATAGGATGCTCCATGGATGCTCCATGGGAGTTACAAACCCATGGGTCATGGAAATGAAGAGTCATGACACATTAGGGTTTACATGGTGTAACCCTAGATGTGTCAACACTATATAAGAAACCCATTCTCCACCAAAATTGGCTACACTAAGAAACAAGAGGGCTAGAGCCGATTTTGCAAGTGTAAGATTCTCTCAAAGTTTACTCCTTTGCATTTGGTGTTGTGTGAAGCATTTGAGGCATCACACTTGGGGTGCTAGGCTCACAAGGTTTCAGGGATCATAATCAACAACAAGGTAAGTTATTCTATCTTTCATTCAGGTTAAAAATGTTCCCCATGTATGCTAGATAGGAATATAACCTTGGAATTCAACTTTGCATGATTATTAGACAAACATAGATCCAAGGTTATTAGGGTTGCATGTACACTTAGGAAGTGTTAGAATGCTCATAACCCATCAGTGGTATCAGAGACTAGGTTTGTTTGTTGTTTTTTTTTTGTGTGCAAACAGCTTGAAAAAAAAATCGTTTTTCTGTTTTCTGCTCGTATGAAAGTTTACACATTTGTTGCTGGAAATGGACTAGAAACATTACCGTAAACTGTTTTGATGTTTTAAAGCTTGTTTTAGATGGTGTAATGTTTATGCTAATCCATTTACAATGGCAATTATTAAAATTACAAGTTTTTTTTAAGTGTAATTTTTGATTCTTGAAAGTGTTCATATTCATGTTCTTGAACTTATGAAGATTAGATGATCATAGGAATTGTTTGTAACCTTCATGGTAGCTTAATTCATGATCATAATGTGTTTTAATGGAGTCCATAACTTGCCCTCAAGTTATGGAAAACCAAAAGTCTCACTTTTATTAAAGCCATTAAAAGAACACAAGAGTTATAAAAATGAAGAGTCTTCATTTTTATTACCCAATTAATTCATAAGTTATAAGAAATGAAAAGTTTTTGAAGTTTACAAAACTTGCCCTCAAGTTTTGGAACATGTAAAGTCTTGATTAAAACTTTAGTTCCAATGGAAAGGGATTGGCCATAGTCAACCCGGTTGACCAAATGGTAAAGAGAAAGGCTAAGTCTGAGATAGTCCCATTACCAAAGAGTCTATACGTTTATCTTGCCAAAGGAAGGGGTATTGATTGCGAAGCTGCCTATTTACCTGAAAGATCATAAGGTTGATCAAGTTAAGAAGTTTGACTCTTCTTCAGGTAAAAGTCTACTATCTAACTCTGTTAAGTTTCTATTATAAGATTCTCATTACATGATGTGACTGGGTCACATGTTGATGCTTTAAGAATCAAAGAAAAGTGAATAAACTTAAAGGAAGTACATGCTGATTCTGATCACGAAGATGGATTTCGATCACATGGTTTGGTGATTAGAATTTTTGAAGCTGTTACTTAGGAGTTATGATATATTGCTTAGGAATAGATAACAACAAGTTTTTCATATGCATTTGCACTGTAAGGATAAGTTTTTTCCGCAAAGTTTTGAAATAAAATAAAAGGTTTTAATTTTATATTTATTTTAAATATCCCTACAAGTGGGATTTGTGAAAAATCGTTGTTTATATGATTCCATTGATAGCAATATTAAGGAAAAAAATGGACTTGATTCTTTCATTTATGGTAGTGTCTAAATTTACCAAATAAGGAAAGGTTCTCATCACCCAAGTTTCAGTTGGATAGAAACTTGGAATCATGCAAGTTGTATAGTATGATAAACGAGAATTTTCATCTTTGGAAAATTAAGACTAATTCCTTGTTCACATGTATATGTGAGTCAAGTGAAGGACTAAAGGGATCAAGTACACATTATTGTGCACTGGTCATGTCCACCACAAAGCTCGTTAAGACTATTCGTCATGATTTACTAAAGCTTAGTAAATATGGTTATACTTACAAGTTTAAGTATAATTCTGAAACATTGGAAAAGTCTCAATGTATGGCAGAACGAATGGGAAGAATCAACTTAGGCAGAAAGGTAAAAGTTTCTCAAATCTAAAAAGATGGGAGAGTACTTTAGTATCATGTTTTGCGATCATTTTAATGATTAAAGAACCACATCACAACTGGTCTTCTAAGGACATCTTAGTGCATTCTTATGACTAAGAAGAGGAGTCATGAATTGTTGAAATGGTTAAATCAAGAAGATGATTCATACTTCATTCCAAAACAAGTCTTAGAGTCATACTCCAAGACTGTAAGTTGAGTGACATATCTTAAAGAAAGGTTTAAAACACTTGTCAAATGTAAGAGTAAAAGTGTCCTACTCTTGTACATTTGCAATTGGTAAGTTGTGATGTTTTGGATAAAACAAAGACCAACTTAGGCCAATTGTGTGAAGTGTTTGTCTTGATTAGAATCCACACTATCTCTTGAATATTTGACAAGAAAGTCTTATAGGTCAAGAAGACAGTGAGAGTATAAAAGATCATGAAATAGTTTGAAGAACTAATTAAGAATAAAACCTGTATTTCATCACTAGCACACGACTAGAGGTTTATAACCTATCGTGTTGACATTTCTATGCCCATTCCAGTTAAAGTTGGCTTTGCATATGAGTTCTGAGAGTTCTTAGTGTTGGATAAGGTGTCTAAGTCCATAACTATTTCTGGTATGTACTTGACCCGACCCGGCATGGTCCATTTGGGTTGCATGGCACCATGCAATTGGATAAACTAAAATGAGAGAAATAACACTTATGGTTTATTAATATATTATAAGTTCTAATATATTAATAATATTATTTAATTAGTTTGATCAAGAATTAATTTAGAATTAATTAAGCGATCAAAAGATAACTAATTAAATATATGGGTAGATTATGTAAATCTTCCATATCTTATATAGTGGGCTAAGAGGCTCCATGGATTATCAAGTTGGGTTCCACCCATAGGATGCTCCATGGATGCTCCATGGGAGTTACAAACCCATGGGTCATGGAAATGAAGAGTGATGACACATTAGGGTTTACATGGTGTAACCCTAGATGTGTCAACACTATATAAGAAACCCATTCTCCACCAAAATTGGCTACACTAAGAAACAAGAGGGCTAGAGCCGATTTTGCAAGTGTAAGATTCTCTCAAAGTTTACTCCTTTGCATTTGGTGTTGTGTGAAGCATTTGAGGCATCACACTTGGGGTGCTAGGCTCACAAGGTTTCAGGGATCATAATCAACAACAAGGTAAGTTATTCTATCTTTCATTCAAGTTAAAAATGTTCCCCATGTATGCTAGATAGGAATATAACCTTGGAATTCAACTTTGCATGATTATTAGACAAACATAGATCCAAGGTTATTAGGGTTGCATGTACACTTAGGAAGTGTTAGAATGCTCATAACCCATCAGTGGTATCAGAGACTAGGTTTGTTTGTTGTTTTTTTTTTGTGTGCAAACAGCTTGAAAAAAAAATCGTTTTTCTGTTTTCTGCTCGTATGAAAGTTTACACATTTGTTGCTGGAAATGGACTAGAAACATTACCGTAAACTGTTTTGATGTTTTAAAGCTTGTTTTAGATGGTGTAATGTTTATGCTAATCCATTTACAATGGCAATTATTAAAATTACAAGTTTTTTTTAAGTGTAATTTTTGATTCTTGAAAGTGTTCATATTCATGTTCTTGAACTTATGAAGATTAGATGATCATAGGAATTGTTTGTAACCTTCATGGTAGCTTAATTCATGATCATAATGTGTTTTAATGGAGTCCATAACTTGTCCTCAAGTTATGGAAAACCAAAAGTCTCACTTTTATTAAAGCCATTAAAAGAACACAAGAGTTATAAAAATGAAGAGTCTTCATTTTTATTACTCAATTAATTCATAAGTTATAAGAAATGAAAAGTTTTGGAAGTTTACAAAACTTGCCCTCAAGTTTTGGAACATGTAAAGTCTTGATTAAAACTTTAGTTCCAACCCTTAGAATTTTAAAAGTTAAAGTTCAACCCTTATACTTTATAATATTGTAAGTTACTAATATATATATGTATAACGTCAAGTCGTTTTACCGCTAGTACGCCTCATTCACGAAGCCGGTTTATAAGGGGGGGTATAAGGTTGTTGCCTATAAAATGGCAACTTAATGGGTGTCCACTCTCACCCACCGCTTCCTTGATCGGTGGAGGGTCGTTAGCCGAACGGGTAGGACAAGGACTTATAAATTCTCATTAAAAGTATGATGAATATTATAAAGTAACTAAATGCTTTTATTAAATTCCCAATCTTAGTTACTTTAGGAAAATGTGAATAAGGTGCTAATCCATGAAATTACACTTTACACTTTGTTTAAGTCGTTAGTGGAGCTCGTGTGGTTAACCGGCACACTAACTTGGACTTAACAAGGTAGGTAAAGGGTGACTTAAAGTTTATTATAGGTCGGTGGAGCTCGTGTGGTTAACCGGCACATCGATTGAGTAATAAACATTGAGTGTACCAAGTGATTTGCATGGTTACTTCACACCTCGTTTTGTGATGCTCGGTATCCCAGTCACAAAACTTGGAGGGCACACTCGAGATTGAAACATGCCTTTGAAAAGTTCATTGAATCTCAAAAGAATCTAGGAATTTCTAAGAACCAATTAAAAACCTAATATCTATATTTCGTTTTTCATGGTGAAAATTGGTGAATCGTCATTCACCTACCTTTCAAATATGTTATAGCTTGGATTACGGCATACCTCTTCTAAGTTATAATATATTGTGATTGGATTCTAGCCTTAATATTACATTTGGGTGTTTTACTAAGGACTCTCTTAATATCTAAACCAATCTTGTTCTCTTCTTTCAGATGTCTTCAAACAATGCTGCTTTTGGCTCTAATCCTAATGGCTCCTTTACCCTTATGAACTTGTGTGGGAAAGTCACTTTTGATGGATCCAACTTCAATGAATGGATCAGAAACATCAGGATGATTACCCGCTACGAGGACAAAGAATATGTCCTTGACAAGGAGCTTAAGAAGATTGATGAGACCACTGCAACTCCCCAGGAGATCGCTGACTTCCGGGCACATGAAAGGGATGCTACAAAAGTGGCATGCATCATGTTGGCCACCATGACAGCGGAACTCCAAAAGTCCTATGAGGACTTCTACCCTTTTGAAATGCACCAAGATCTGATGGAAAGATACCATCAAAGTGCACGACAAGAGAGGTATGAAATCATATGCTCTATCATAACAACCATGATGAAGGACGGGGAATCCGTCACGAGCCACATGCAGAAAATGCAAAGGTATGTGGATCGGTTGTTGAAGCTTAATGTGAACTTCCCTGAGGAGCTTGCAATAGATATCATTTTGCACTCCTTACCATCGTGCTATGATCAATTCTGCATGACATATCACATGAATAAGGAAGAGGTCACACTCAGCAAACTTCAGGGACTCCTCAAGACCGCAGAAACAGGTCTTAAGGGTAAGTCGGTTGTTAACACTCCTACTCCAAACTCCGCCCCGGTTTTGGCAATCGGGAAAGGTAGAGGGAAGAAGAGGAAGAGCTCTTCGAAGGGTACCAAGGCTAGGACCCTTGATGGCTCTTCTTCAAGTGGAACCAAGAAAGGTTTTGTCACTCCTTCTTCTGAGCCTAAAGAGGCTGAATGCTTCTATTGCCATGAAAAGTCACATTGGAAGCGGAACTGCCCAAAATACCAGCAAGATGTGAAGGATGGGAAAGTTAAACCCAACCATGCAGGTATTTACACTATCTTATCTAATAACTCACCCCATTCTAACTCTTGGGTCCTTGATACCGGTTCTGGTATTCATATCTGTTCTGATTTGCAGGGACTAAGAAGAAGTGAGAATGTGGAGCATGGAAGAATAAACTTAATCATGGGGAATAGGAAAGCTTTACATGTCACCAAGATTGGAGTTTATACTTTATCGCTAAGTAGTGGGTTTAGTTTAGATTTGAATAAATGTTATTATTCGCCAGAAATGGCAAGAAATATTATTTCCTTTCATGCATTGTATAAACAAGGTTTCACCTTTTCATTTGATAATGAAGTTGGTTCGATTAATGCTTTCTTTAATAATGTTCTTTATTTTAAAGCATTACTTTGTGATGGTGTGTATGAAACTGTATCTGTGGTTGATAACTTAGGAAATAATGTATTGTGTATTGATTCTGTTAATGATAATAACTTGGATAAAGCATCATTATGGCATTGTCGTCTTGGACATATAAGCAAGAAACGCATAGGCCAACCCCAAAAGGATGGAGTATTGGAGTCATTTGACCTAAAGTCAGATGATAGTTGCGAATCATGCTTACTTGGAAAAATGACAAAGTCACCCTTCACAGGTTTTTGTGAGAGGGGTGAAGGTTTGTTGGATCTTATACACACGGATGTGTGTGGGCCCTTCAAACATGCCACAAGGGATGCTAATCGTTATTATTTGACTTTTACTGATGATTACAGTAGATATGGATATGCCTACTTAATCAAGCTTAAGTCAGAGACTTTTGAGAGGTTTAAAGAGTTTAAACAGGAAGTCGAGAATCAATTAGGCAGGAACATTAAGATGCTTCGATCCGATCGAGGTGGTGAGTATCTTAGTTCAGAGTTCCTCGACTATCTTAGGGAATGTGAGATTGTCTCACAATTGATACCTCCCAGGACACCGCAGTTGAATGGTGTAGCTGAGAGGCGTAATCGAACCTTGTTGGATATGGTTCGTTCCATGATGAGTCGAACTTCGCTACCAATCTCATTTTGGGGGTATGCCTTAGAGACTGCCGCCCATATCCTTAATCTAGTTCCCACAAAGAAAGTTGCCAAAACTCCTCATGAGATGTGGACTGGTAAAGTACCCAAACTAGACCACATTAAGATTTGGGGTTGCGAGGCTTTCGTGAGACGCGAGACTCATGATAAGCTCGAACCTCGAAGTGAGAGGTGTATTTTCATCAGCTACCCACAAAAATCCTTTGGTTACCTCTTCTACAGACCTAGTGAGAATGTGGTCTTTGTAGCTAGGAGGGCTTTCTTTCGAGAGAGAGAGAGAGTTCATAAGCCAAGGAGACAGTGGGAGGCAAGTTGACCTTGAAGAAATTCAAGAGTCAAGTGGTGAAGGAACTTCAAACCCTAGCACTCGACTTGAGGAGGAAACTTCTGTTGAGCCAATTGACAAGTCTGTACCTCTGAGGCGTTCCACAAGGGTTAGGAATGCACCTGAGCATTACTATGGATTCCATATTACTGCGGAAGGTGATACACTTATCAGTGATGAGACGCTGATAGGTCTGGATGAACCTAACAGTTACGCGGAAGCCATGGCAGGCCCTGAGTCAGCCAAGTGGAAAGAGGCAATGGACAGCGAGATACAATCCATGTATGATAATCAAGTTTGGAACTTGGTTGAGAATGTACCAGGTCGTAAGACTATAGGGTGCAAATGGATCTTCAAGAAGAAGACCGACATGGATGGTAATGTACACACTTATAAGGCACGACTGGTTGCAAAGGGTTTCTCACAAACTCCGGGAGTTGATTATGATGAGACCTTTTCTCCGGTGGCCAAGATTAAGTCTATTAGGGTTCTATTAGCATAGCCGCATTTCATGACTATAAAATATGGCAAATGGATGTCAAAACCGCTTTCCTTAATGGAAAGTTGGCTGAGGATGTTTACATGAGTCAGCCAGAGGGTTTTGTCAACACAGAGTACCCTAATAGAATGTGTAACCTTGAGAAATCCATTTATGGGTTAAAGCAAGCACCTCGCAGATGGAATCTTTGCTTTGATGAGAAAGTCAAGGAATTTGGCTTTTCTAGGAGTGAAGATGAATCCTGTGTATATGTCAAGGCTAGTGGGAGTATAGTTAGCTTTTTGGTATTGTATGTGGATGACATACTACTCATAGGAAATGACATCCCAACTCTGCAGGAAGTTAAGTCCTGGCTTGGGAAGTGTTTCTCTATGAAGGACCTAGGAGAAGCTGCCTATATTCTAGGGATAAGGATCTTGAGAGACCGGAGTAAAAGACTAATTGGACTTAGTCAGAGTACTTACTTGGATAAGGTGTTGAAGAGATTCGACATACAGGACTCCAAGAAAGGAGAGTTACCCATCCAGAGTAACGCCAGATTGAGTAAGACACAAAGCCCTAGTACTGAGGCTGAGATAGCAGAAATGAGTCGAATACCTTATGCTTCGGCTGTAGGATCGATCATGTATGCTATGACGTGTACTCGACCTGATGTAGCCTTTTCTTTGAGCATCGTTAGCAGGTATCAGGGGAACCCTGGCAAGGCACACTGGACTGCGGTAAAGAATATCCTCAAGTACCTACGGAGGACTAAGGACTGGGTCCTTACCCTCGGTGGGAGTGAAGACTTGAGAGTTGTAGGGTATAGTGATGCTAGCTTTCAGACTGATAGGGATAATTTCCGCTCTCAGTCAGGCTGGGTCTTTACCTTAAATGGAGGAGCAATTTCTTGGAAGAGTTCCAAGCAAGAGACAGTGGCTGATTCAACTTGTGAATCAGAGTATATAGCAGCTAGCGAGGCAGCAAAGGAGGCGATATGGCTGAAGAACTTCATTGGAGACCTTGGAGTTGTACCAGCTATTAAAGAGCCAATGGAAATTTTATGTGATAGTGAAAGTGCAGTCGCCTTAGCCAAGGAACCAAGGGATCACAGGAGATCCAGACACATCGACAGAAAATACCATTTCATCAGACATCGAATAGAAGAAGGACTCCTCGTGGCAAAGAGGGTATCATCGGATGAGAATCCAGTAGATCCCCTCACGAAGGGACTGACTCGGGTTAAGCATCTCCAGCATGCTCGGAGCATAGGGCTGAAGGATGATATTAGATTTAGTAGTTAGATAACCTTGAAATTTGTAAAGTGTAATTGACATTAGATGATGAATAAAAGGTGTTTTATTTATGAGTAAAGTGTTGCTATCTCTTGTCGATCGTTTACTATATTTCTTTTGCATGTTTTGACTTCCAGAATAATTATGTTTGGTATATCATATTATTCGAACCTCCACAGTCGGTCATATGTCGGAAGTAGGTATGAATCAAGACTGTCATGATTGGTTGCAGAGGTCTAAGTTGTTGGACATGGCTACAACACTCATGAGTGCTCATAAGTTCTGAGCATTGGACTCAACCCACGCTCACTGGAATCACTTCATGTAATTTATCTCGAGTGATCGTGAGACGGTAATATCATATAAGTCTTCAAACCTAGAGATATGATTTGTTACTTATGAGTTGGTTATGCATTGATTGTACGTTAACGCATTAGTAACTCGATGTTATAAAACGTGCTTTTGTGTATAATTCAATGAGTGGTAGAACAAACATATGAGTCGAAGTTTATTTGTTCCTTTTTGGATTAGAAGCTGATATCTGGGCCCCTCGATGATTTTGTTTTGACCTATGTACCGGGCCCGGTCAGAACTAAGTTGATGTGTTCAATTAAGTTCTTTGTCAAACAAATCGGAAATCGGGAAACAAACTGCTGGACACAAAGTAAGACACTGTTCCATGTATTTGTCCGGCTGATATCTAGAACAGAGGATTATATGATCACTTATCTTAAATGGCGTATCATCATCTTCTCAGTTCCGAGAGACCTTGAAAGAGCTACGATTGCCGATCGGTTCCTGAAGTATTGCAGTTATAGTTATTAGAGTTATCCAAGTGGGAGACTGTTGGATAAGGTGTCTAAGTCCATAACTATTTCTGGTATGTACTTGACCCGACCCGGCATGGTCCATTTGGGTTGCATGGCACCATGCAATTGGATAAACTAAAATGAGAGAAATAACACTTATGGTTTATTAATATATTATAAGTTCTAATATATTAATAATATTATTTAATTAGGTTGATCAAGAATTAATTTAGAATTAATTAAGTGATCAAAAGATAACTAATTAAATATATGGGTAGATTATGTAAATCTTCCATATCTTATATAGTGGGCTAAGAGGCTCCATGGATTATCAAGTTGGGTTCCACCCATAGGATGCTCCATGGATGCTCCATGGGAGTTACAAACCCATGGGTCATGGAAATGAAGAGTCATGACACATTAGGGTTTACATGGTGTAACCCTAGATGTGTCAACACTATATAAGAAACCCATTCTCCACCAAAATTGGCTACACTAAGAAACAAGAGGGCTAGAGCCGATTTTGCAAGTGTAAGATTCTCTCAAAGTTTACTCCTTTGCATTTCGTGTTGTGTGAAGCATTTGAGGCATCACACTTGGGGTGCTAGGCTCACAAGGTTTCAAGGATCATAATCAACAACAAGGTAAGTTATTCTATCTTTCATTCAAGTTAAAAATGTTCCCCATGTATGCTAGATAGGAATATAACCTTGGAATTCAACTTTGCATGATTATTAGACAAACCTAGATCCAAGGTTATTAGGGTTGCATGTACACTTAGGAAGTGTTAGAATGCTCATAACCCATCACTCAGTTGGTTGCATAACAACTTGGAAGAAATGGCAGGCCCTTGAGCTACCAGGTGGTAAGAAATTAAGATTGAGTTCAGTCCATATGTGTTTGGATTTGTCATTATCCTTGTCTTGTGACTATGGTTTTGATGATTCACATTGATAAGAACACATACACCATAAAATCTAAGGGTCATAAGGTTTCTCTCTGATTCATGGAAATGATGGTGAGGAAACACTTCCACCAAGTAGATTTGAAGCAGATGGCAAAAGGTCTAAACAATTGAGACTATGATTACGGCATCCCTTTTCATAGTTCTGAAATTGTTTAGACACACATGCATTCTATCTAAGGAAAGGTGTATGATTTTGATAAAGTCTTATCAAGGCAATCTCGTCTCAGAAATCTGAACTTTGGTAAGAAAGTCAATAAAGTATTGATTTCTAGAAGTCCAGCTGATTTCTGAGTACATGTCAAAGCTAGTGGAAGCATAAGTGTTATGCTAATAATCATCATGTTAGTGGGAGCATGATAATTATGATAAAGGTTGCAAGTTAGCAATGTTAATTATAGAAAACAAAAGTTTCAATTTGTGGAGTTGCAGGGGTTGATCTAGTATCATGTCTTTATGTGAGACATCATGAATCGTGTCCCATATGCTTCGGATATAGGATCGATTGCATGTGCTATAATATTCATTCTTTCTAAAATTTTCCAAATGTCTGGGGCATTAAGAAGGGAAAAGGTCTAGAATTGGATATGACTAAAAGGATTAAGCAATTGTCGAGGACAATCTAAGGTTTACCAAAGATTGGTTGCTCAGGGACAGTTGGAAGTATAGTGCTAATTTTGGAAGGACCATATTGACATATTCTGAAAAGAGGCATCTCTTGTTCAGAAGTGATAGTCAAAATGAGAATATGGAGTTGTCTCCATAGGTGGAAGTTATCTGTGTAAGATTAGAAAACTTAATGCAAGAAGGATATTCAAAGCAATGTTGTTGGGATTAGTTTCCATGGAGTTGATCTTCATTGGAATGCCCTGTAATGACCGTTGACAAGTCTTTATGACCTGGTACATATTCATTACAAGAGGGTCAGTGCATATAAGTTTAAAATCTAAACAGATTTGAGTAAATGATAAGAATTTGGAATTCTTACATTCTTCGATAAGGAGTTGGGAGTGTGAATCATTGAAATTATGTTCAATTGGTTTATTTCACAAAGTAAGGATCATAGAAAAACATAGAGTGCATACTTGGTGTATGGCAAAGCTATTGTTTTGAAAAACATAGTGTACTTGCTTGGAGCATGGGACAACTAGTGTTTTTAATTCAAGTATAAAGTTGATGAAACTGAAACAATGAATAATGAGTAATCAGTATGGTGATAAATAAAAGTGTCTTATTTATATTCATAGGTTTTGATACCATATTAGATTCAATTATTCTTGTGTTTCATTTTACATGTTTTGACTTCCAGAATAAACTAGGTTATTCTTCCCGAATGACTAAGTTATTCAAACTATCCACAGTCGGTCATATGTTGGAAGTAGATATGAATCAAGACTGTCATGGGTTGGCTTGTAGAGGTCTAAGATGTTGGACAAAATGGTGCTACAACACTCATGAGTGCTCATAAGTTCTGAGTATTGGATTCAACCCACGCTCATTTGAATCACTTCATGGATTTTATCATGAGTGATCATGAGACGATAATATCCTATATTCTTCAAACCTAGAGATATGAGTTGTTACTATGAGTTGGTTATACATTGATTGCACGAAAACGCATTGGTAACTCGATGTTATAAAACGTGCCCTTATGTATGATTCAACAAGTAGTAGAACAAGCCATATGAGTCGAAGTTTATCCATTCCTTTTACCTTCGGGATAAAAGCGATATATGTGGGCCCCTCGATGATTTAGCGATGACACATGTGAGTGTTTGGCCAAGCCAGGACTGATTTGATTTGTTCAATCAGTCTGTCGTCATAAATCGGAAATCGGGAAACAACAAATGGACAGAGAGAATGATTATAATCCATGTCTCAGTCCATATGATATCTAGAATGGAGGATTATATGATCCCTTATCTAATGGACAAGTCATTGACAAGATCAGAGTTCAGTTAACACGTCAGAGTTCGACAGAAGCTTTTGAGAGCTACGATTGCTAGTCGGGTTTTGAAGTCATACTCAATAATAGTTTTAGACTTATCCAAGTGGGAGACTATTGGATTAATATCTAAGTCCATAACTATATTTGGTATGTACTTGACCCGACCCGGCATGGTCCATTTTGGTTGCATGGCATCGGGACAATTGGATAGACAAGATGAGGAAAAAAAAGGATACTAGTGATTTATATTAATATATTATAAGTTCTAATATATTAATATGTAATCATATTATTTAATTAGTATTGATCAAGAATTAATTTATAATTAATTAAGTGATTAAAAGGAACTAATTAAATACGGACTCTTAGATATATATGTGTGATGGGCCAAGTTTATTTACGTTGGTCTAAGCTTTCATGGATAGTCCATGGAGTGTTGAACCCATGGATCATATGAAATTAAGGGTCAAGGGTTTAACCCTAATCTCCACACTATATAAAGATGTCCTTGGTTGGTGAAATTGGCACTAGTGTGTGTACACAAAAAGGGCAAGGCTGATTTCACTAGAGAGAACCAAAGTATCCTTATTCTCAAGGTTATTCCAAGTGTTCATGGTGTTGTGTGAACCATTTGAGGTGTCACACTTGGGGCACTAGGCACTCAAGCTTCATGAAGACAAGTTACATAAAAAAAGGTATGTATTCTATCTATTTTATTACCCAAGTATATGATATTTGTATGCTAGTATAGGGTAATATCTTGGAAACTTCATATTTGCATGTATAATAGAGAAAACATAGATCCAAGGTATTTAGGGTTGTATGTGCACCATAGGATGTTGTAGTATAATAAAACCCAACAAATACATCATACCACTTTCTAGTACAAAAACATACTTTTCGGAGAGAACATTAAGTAGGTGAAAGTAGAAACTTATCTGTAAAAGGTTTAACTCGTATTATTAGACCATTATAACATAAAGGACCATAAATGGTTAATTCTATAATTCTTTAGTTTAGACATAAGGGTTATATATAATTAGTATCCGATAGGTAGTGGAATGTGTGCTTTCCGCCTTACTTCGTGTTCCTTGTTTGGTTGTAGGCTTAGGGCAGATTCACACAAATTAACTATCCGTTCGATATTAGATTATATATAGCTAGTATAAACTAAGTGATTATAGAATGAACTATCATCGTTACCATTTTTACTAAAGGAAATATATGATTTTCTTAAGGAATGTTTTCATGAAATATAAAAGAACTATTACAGTTAACTCCGTAAGCACCTAGTGAATACACCAGGGTTATATACAATGAGGATCTAACAAACAATGTGATGTGTGACTTCCGCCTCATTTCATGTTCCTTGTTTGGTTGTGGGCTTAGGGCAGATTCACACAATCGATTGTCTGTTTGATCTGGATTTTATATAACTTGTATTCATTAAGTACTCATAGAAGGAATTGTAGAGTCATTTTTACTTATCATTTTATCACATCAGAAAATATAGGATTTTCTGGAGGAACAAGCGAACTTTTCTAAAGAACTTAGAGTATACTTCTTATAACTAAAATACTTATCAACTCATCAGCTTAAATGCTGATCTACTATTTCAAAATAACTTGTATTCTCAGGGAACTAGTAGACAGGTACATGCACATGGATTCAGAAGATGGAGCATAGTAGCTTCCTGTCTTGTTTTGTTATTTAATTTTGGTGTCAATCTTTTGTGAATCGAATGCATTGTAAACACTTTAATATTTATACAATGGTTGTTTGTTACTTTGATTACTATGATGCATGTGTTGTGATACTGAGAATGACGTCCTCCGCCCCCGAATGTTTCCGCCGTTCCGGTTTGGGGGTGTGACAAATCAGTCCCTGTAATTTTAATCAGTCTCTTTTGATCACTAAATTAATTCCAAATTAATTCTTGATCCATAGCAATTAAATAATATGATTTCTCAATTAATATATTATTCATATAATATATTAATAAATCACAAATAACTTCTTTCTCAAATATCCATCCTATCAAATTGCTCCGGTGAAGGCAACCCAAAAGGACCATGCTACTATCGGGTCAAGTACATACCAATTATAGTTATGGGCTTAGACACCTAATCCAACAGTATCCCACTTGGATAAGTCTAATAACTATAACTGTCAATGCAACTTCAAAATCGGATTAGCAATCATAGCTCTCAAAAGCCGCTTTCCAACTCTGATCAAGTCAACGACTCGTCCTTTAGATAAGGAATCATATAATCCTCTGTCTTTCAAGATATCGTATGGATAAAGACATGGAATAAGGTCATACTCATTGTCCATCATTTTGTTTCCCGATTTATGATTCGTTTGACATAGAACTTAATTGAACACATCAATTGAGTCCTGACCGGGCCCGACACATAAGTGAAAACAAGATCATCGAGGGGCCCAAGATATCACTCTTAATCCTCTTAGGATAAAAGGAACAGATAAACTTCGACTTATATCCTTGCACTAATTACTTGTTAAATTATACACAACAACACATTTTATAACATCAAGTTAGTGATGTGTTTTGGTACTATCAATGAACAACTAACTCGCAATCAACAACTCATATATCTTGGTTTGAAGACTATACGATATTATCGTCTCACAATCACTTGTGATAAATTCCATGAAGTGATTCATGTGAGCATGGGTTTAATCCAATACTCAAATTCTTATTTCAAGAGTACTCATGAATGTTGCAGCAAACCTTTGCTATGTCTAAACACCTTAGACAATCTACAAGCCGATTGATGACAGTCTAACTTCATAACATACTTCTAAAGTATGATCGACTGTGGATAGTTCGAATAATCATATTATTCTTGAAGTCAAAACATGCAAAAGTGAAACATAAAATAAACAATTGACAAAAGACAGTAAACTTTACTTATAAATAAAACCCTTAATATTTAATCATCAAATGTCAATTAAATTTATTTATAACAAGTTTCCAACTGTCTATCTAATCACTAAAACTAATATTGTTCGATAGGCCAATGCTCTTAGCATGCTGCAAATGCTTCACCCCACTCAGTCCCTTCGTAAGGGGATCTGCTGGGTTATCCTCTGACGATACCCTCTTCACTACGAGGAGTCCCTCTTCTACTCGATGTCTTATGAAGAGATATTTTTTGTCGATGTGCCTGGATCTGCCATGATCTCTAGGTTCCTTGGTTAAGGCGACCGCACCCTCATTGTCATGGAAAATCCCATAGGCTCCTTTACAGCTGGTACAAGTCCAAGGTCTCCGATGAAGTTCTTTAGCCATATTGCCTCCTTCGACGCTTCGCTTGCTGCACCCAAAACCAAAACCAAAATTTTCAGCACCCAAAACCAAAATTTAAAAGAATTAAGCTATATCAAAATCCTAGATCTTTGAGATTCATTGAAATTTTCAACGACATGTTTAATCTCGATTATGCCCTTCAATTTTGTGACTGGGATACCGAGGATCACAAACAAGGCGTGAATAACCATGCAAATGTGCTTGGTACTCTTGATGTCGTTTATCACCTAATCAATGTGCCGGTTAACCACACACGCTCCGTTGATCAATGACAAACATCAAGCTACCCTTTGCCACCCTTGTTAGTCCAAGTTAATGTGTTGGTAAACCACACACGCTCCATTAACGACTTGGCAAGGTGCAAAGTGAAAGTTCATGGAATAGCATCATTTTCACATTTTTCCTACAGTAACTAAGATTGTGAATTTAGAAAAGTATTTAGTTACTTCTTATAATTAACATTATACTTTTTAATAAGAATTAATGTCCTATCCTACCCGTTCGGCTAACGACCATCCACTAGTCAAGGAAGCGGTGGGTGAGAGTGGACACCCATTCAATTGCCATTTTATAGGCAATTTCCTTATACCCCCTTATAGACTAACTTCGTGAATGAGGCCTACTAACGGTAAGACTGACTGTCTTATATATATATATATATATATATATATATATATATATATATATATATATATATATATATATATATATATATATATATAAGGAAAAGTTCAATAGAGAACCATAATGTAACACCAGTTAAAATAGGTCAATAAGAATCACATGTGATTATGCCAATCATGTAATGTGATTTTGTTAAACTAGTAATGTGATAAGCTTACTATGTAATTCATGTTAAAGTATGAACTTTCATACATAATTTATGATACAACTCAAAGTATACGTCCACACGATTCCAAAGTTATAGACAACGTCTAAATCTGACTTCGCGTGAATAAGTTATGATAAACCCTAACACTATAAATCTCTATAATAAGAGGAATTTAAAATAGACTTAGAATTAGCTATTGGAGTCTAAAAGAGAGTTGTAGTACTCTAAATTACCTACTTGTATGTCACACCCCCAAACCAAGGATGGCGGAAACGTCCGGGGATGGAGGACTTCATGTATAGTATCAGAACAACGAGTATAATAGTGCCCAAAGTAAATACAACCATCATAAATATAATTGAAAAAGTTATACAATAGTATGTGTTTACATGTTTCCAATCAATTACACTTATGATGACAAAAATGAAATGTTTGACGATTTAACGTCCCATCCTCATAAGCGGTTGATTTCCTGTTTCACTGAATTCCTGAGAATACAAGTAGTTTGAAAAAGCGTCAACAATTAAGTTGGTGAGTTCATAAGAGTTTTATTTGAGAAAGAATCCGTTTTCCTTGTAAAAAAAAGCGATAGAGTATAATTTCATAAAATTCAATATTTTCTTTATTAAACGCGAAATGAACTCTCATATGTTATGCAATAATGTACCCTAGAAAGACCTGTAGATTCCTTCTATAATCACCCAGTGTATATAAGTTATATAAAATTTAAGTTAAATAAACGGTCGAATATAATGGGTTTGCCCTAGGTCCACAACCAAACAAGGAACATGAAGTAAGGCGGGCCCACCAATTCTAGGTCGATTGCGACTAGATTCTTATATAACTCTAGCATATACACTTAGCAATTATAGCCGAAGTCTAACAATTCTAGATGAAGTGTAGTTTTGATAGAAATATGTTTCCAAAGAAAATAGAATATTTTCCTTATAAAAGTCATGTAGTCGTAATTGTTAAGAAAGAGAATATGTGTGTGTTTTGTGCTTATAATGTTCATAATGGGAATGTGTTTCCAAAGAAAATCCAATATTTTCCTTATAAAAAGTCATGTAGCCTTAAGCGTCAAGACCGAGAATATACAAGTATTTTTCCATACTTAGAGTAATTCATGCAAGTTTAAATCGGCATAAACTCGTTTAATTTAGAAGTAAAACCCCTTTTCAAAGTAGAATTTTTCCTGTAAACTTGAAAGATTGTTAACTCCCTATGTGATTCGTTATAACCATACTACGACAGAATAACCTGCTTACGACGTTCTTCAGGCGTCGGAATCGAAATGACACTTATCACCCCCGATCGGCCGATCGGACTTATGCAAGCAGCATGGGTGTGGGTTGTCAATCCCAATATAGATCTATACACATTTATCACGCTCTCTCTCTACAAGAGACTCTAGTTATAACTAATTCAGGATTTTTTGTGGTACTTAAGAGTACCCCGAAGGAGAATGTCTCACAACTTACATTAACTAGTTTACATATAGTTTTGAGTATAAAACCTCTTCCGTGGAGGAAGTGAAATCACCTTTTATGAAAATACATTTGTGATATAAATCCATAAACTATTACTATTATAGTTTATCAAGTAGTATATGAAAAACCCATTTGTTTTGAGAGTTAAACCTTTTCCATGTAGTATGCTTTTATCGAAAATTCATAAACTATACTTAATGTAGTTTATTATATGTGTTCAAAATGAATGGAGGAAAAACCTTAACATGAATGACTAATTTATGTTTATGATGATAAACTAACAAGAATGCATCCAACATTCAGAAACTTATTGTTATGCACTTTGCTCAACATACTACAAAGTGTTATTAATAAGGTAAACAATGCAACTAGTTTTTATCCTTTCTGCACTGTTTTGAAATTATCATAGAAAAATCATACGGAGTCGAAAACTAACTCCGTAAACTCTGAGAGTTTAGAAAATGTGTCTAGTTTATTCATAATGTTTATTATGATTTTTAGAAGTCTCTAACTTATGTGAAAGTGTTCATAATCACAGACTGGTCCGAATTCGTTTCTGAAATGATAGGCAGTTTTGTAAAAATCACCATAAATCGTAGAAAAATCATATGGAGATGTGAAAGTAGTCATTTTAAAGGTATAAACCTGAACTACTTACATATTAAACAGTTTTGAAATACATTAAGTTTAAGTTGGGTAAAATAGTTCGTGAACAGGTCACAACTTTTCTGTGTAAGCTGTTAAGTTGAGTTTTGAATATGTTTTGGTGTTTTAACTTGTATTCCCCCTGAAAACTGAAGAAAACTAGAAAATATAGGGGTATGAACTCACCTTGAGTGATTTCTTGTAGAGTGGAAGGTTGAAGATGATGAGTTTCAAGTCTAGATCACTTGATGAACACACGAAGTTTTGGATGATCCTAAGAACGATTTTTGGTGTGAAGATATAAGTCGTTAATCCAAGAGTGTTATGAAAACATGTAATAACACTTGAGTTAGAAGGAAATACTTACCAATAAGTGAATAAATGACTCAAGAACACATCAAAAGTGTGGTTGAAAGTTGAGAGAAAAGAGGCCCTCTTGATGGTTTAAGAAGTGTATAATTTTGATGGTGAAGTAAAAGATCAAGGGAATCCCAGGCATTTCATTATATGGAGGGTTGTTGGAGCAAGTGGCTAGGGTGAAGGGATGTTTGCCTTGGTTTGTGTGATGTGGATAAGATTGGACCAATGAGAAAGTGACACATAGGAGGCAAGTGGGCACACTTGACCCACTTGTGGTGTAGAATGCTCTTCTTATTGGAAAATAATGATTTATAATTAATAAATCCTTGAAAAATAATTAAAATAATAGTTCTGGGGGTTAAAAATGATAAAAATATGAATTTGGTGAAAAAATCCCGTCAAAAACGGGCTTAGGAGGCGAAAGTAGTCGAAAACCGGACAATAGGGACCGAACCTGCGAGGTTCGGCTCTTAGGAGTGTGAGAACCGAGAGGGAACCGAGAGTAGGAGGGAAGACCGAAGGTCCGAAGTGGGGGGGTGCGAGGGTCTCGCATGGGAGCCAAAGTTCGGTCCTCGCTGTTGAGCTTCGGTCTGCTGAGTTTTCGGTCCGAGAGGCTTCTGACACTTTCGGTTCTGACACTTTCGGCTCATAAGAGGTTCGGCTCCTAAGAGGGGTTTCGGTTCCTAAGAGGAGTTTCGGTTCCTAAGAGGGGTTTCAATCCTATATAGCTGTTTTTCGATAAATCTTTCCGTTTTGCGTGATTTTTGATCAAGTTAAGGGTCGGGATGACCCGGATGACTATAAAAAGTTTGAGAGAGATTTTGGGAGAGATTTGGGAGATATTTCACATACTTGGATAGATTTGGGAGAGATTTCACATACTTGGAGAGATTTGGGAGAGATTTCACATACATGGAGAGATTTCACATACTTGGAGAGATTTCACATACTTAGAGAGATTTGGGAGAGATTTCACATACTTGGAGAGATTTGGGAGAGATTTCACATACTTGGAGAGATTTGGGAGGGATTTCACATACCAGAAGAGATTTCACATACTTAGAGAGATTTGGGAGAGATTTAACCTTAGCCATTATAATCGCATAATCTCGCAAATGCAAGGTTCGCGAACCCCTTTATGCTTCGTTAATGATCGTTTTAAGTCCCCGAAAGGGTCCTTAGTCGTGTTTTGATGCGTTTAACTCCCTTTTTAAGGTTTTTACATTGTTAACACATAGATTCTTCGAGACACTTGAATTTTTGACATAAAGATGCACATTTTTATACATAGAATAACTTTTAACATACAAGTACTAGTTAAGTTTGACCGGTTTGACTTGTTGACTTTGACTTTGACTTTGACTTGAATTTGACGGTTGTCACATTATCCCCCCGTTAGAAGGAATTTCGTCCCAAAATCTGTATTTGAGTGGGACATCAAGGGTTGGGGAATAGATGAGGGTATTTTTGCTTTATTTGGCCTTCGCGTTCTCAGGTGAACTCGGGTCCTTGTTTCATGATCCAACAGATCTTCCCAACAGGGATGCGTCTTTGGTTTCGTCGGGAGGTATCACAAGAGTCTCGTCGGACATACCTTTCTTTAAATTTGACGCGTGGATGGTTGGATGTACATTATTAGGTTCTTGGGGAAGTCGGAGTTTGTATGCTACTGAGCCAATCCTAGCAAGGATTTTGAATGGTCCTCTGTACCTTGGATTTAGTTTCCCTTGTTTACCGAAACATATCATTCTTTTGAATGGTGAGGCCTTCGGTAGACTCGGTCACCAACCCGCAATTCCGAGGGTTTGTGTCGCTTATCTGTGTAGTTCTTTTGTCGGCTTCGAGATGCTTTCAGCCTTTCTCGAATTTATACTAAGTTGTAAGTAATACTTCCCCTCGGAGCGCTGCATAAGGTCTGCTTTAGTGTTTCTCATTTGATTAGGTCGGTAGGGAGCATATGGGTTCAGTTTTCGAGACTAGACTTATTCGGATGGTAGGACGTTCATTCGCACTCCTGGGTAGCCTTGTCCCGAAGTTCATGGTAGGACTCGTACCTGGTCCCTCTATCTTTAACTTGCGTATAGAGGTCGTATGTAATTAGGATTGGTAAGACAGTTGGATGGGTGACTCCACCCCAAGTCCACAACCAGACAAGGAACAGGAAATAGGGCGGAAACACGCATCCAATGTCCATAGAATCTTAATTATATATTATCCTCGCGTATACACTTCGTAGTGATAGACTAACTGTATTCATCTCAAGCTTCTGTGCTTGCTCTTGTCCTGTTATACGTGTGATATTCTCGAAGGGTTTACTAGGAATAATTTGAAAAGGTGCGGAAAGTGTAATACTCCTCTGGTGAGTGTTTTGAGGTTTCACAGCGAGAGATGGCCCGGAGATCCGTGTCGGATTTGCGTTTATAAGAGACGAGGGTTTCGAGGTTAGGTGAAGGGTCTTTTCGTAGCCGTGTAATCGGGAAAGTGAGGACTATACCAATCGACATCGAATGATGACAACGGAACTTTTTAGTAACGCATGTGTTAGGTTGTATTCGTACGAATTATTCATTAGGGAGATGGAGTATCATGTGATTCTTGTTAGTGTGCTCCGTTTCGATCGGTGTTATTGTTACTGCAAATAATTCATACCACAACAGCTAGCACTGGTAGTAAGTGTGTTCCGAATACTAGTAGTGATTCCTTATATCATGATCCCCGACCGATCATTCTATGATCGATCGGTATATGTAAGTCGCATGTAAATTGGTATTGATGAACCTGTCGAGTGGGTGGATCTACCCTAATCTCACTACTAGACATGGAACAGGAGTTAAGACGAAATTATTCGCTTTAAGTCTTTAGTATTTTGATTATAATTAACCTTGATGTATATGTTGGGTTTTAGTATACTACAAGATCCTATGGTGCACATACAACCCTAAATACCTTGGATCTATGTTTTCTCTATTATACATGCAAATGGTTTCCAAGGCATTAAACCTATAACTAGCATGCATTTGACATAAACCATATAATATACTAGTTAGGGAAACATACCTTTTATGTGGCTTGAAGTCTTGATGTATTTGGCCTTAAGAGCTTAGCACCAATAGTATGAAATGCCTCAAATGGAATCACAACACACCTAGGACAAAGGTGGCTCTTGAGAGAGAATTCCATGCACCAAAACACCTCCATATTTCTCTAAGAAAAGAAGTGGTGATTTTGGCTATGGAGTAACCTATTTATATGTAGGATTCCAAGGGTCATGGGTATAACCCATAATCCATACCCATGGGTTTTATGATCCATCGTTCATGTGGCCCAACTCTTTATCTATCCATACATAAACTTGGTCCAACATGGATCATAAGCCCAACACATATAAATATAACTAATTATCATAATTAGTCCCCATAGATTTAATTAGTCTCTTTTGATCACTAAATTAATTCCAAATTAATTCTTGATCGACACTAATTAAAACATATGATTTCATATTAATATATTATAACTTATAATATATTAATAAACCATAAATAACCTTCTCTTAAAAGTCCATCCTAACAAATTGTCATGATGATATGCAACCCAAATGGACCATGCTACTATCGGGTCAAGTACATACCAATAATAGTTATGGGCTTCGACATCTAATCCAACAGTCTCCCACTTGGATAAGTCTAAAACTATTATTGCAAGTACGACTTCATAACCCGACTAGCAATCGTAGCTCTTAAAGCCGCTGTCGAACTCTGAACAAATCAATGACGCGTCCATTAGATAAGGGATCATATATTCCTCCATTCTAGATATCATATGGACTGAGACATGGATTATAATCATTCTCTCTGTCCATTTGTTGTTTCCTGATTTTCGATTTATGATGACTGACTGATTGAACAAATCAAATCAGTCCTGGCTTGGCCAAGCACTCACATGTGTCATCGCTAAATCATCGAGGGGCCCACAGATATCGCTTTTATCCCGAAGGTAAAAGGAATGGATAAACTTCGACTCATATGGCTTGTTCTACTACTTGTTGAATCATACACAAAGGCACGTTTTATAACATCGAGTTACCAAATGCGTTTTCGTGCAATCAATGTATAACCAACTCATAGTAACAACTCATATCTCTAGGTTTGAAGAATATAAGATATTATCGTCTCATGATCACTCGTGACAAAATCCATGAAGTGATTCAAATGAGCGCGGGTTGAATCCAATACTCAGAACTTATGAGCACTCATGAGTGTTGTAGCACCACTTTGTCCACCAACTTGGACCTCTACAAACCAACCCATGACAGTCTGGATTCATATCTACTTCCAACATATGACCGACTGTGGATGGTTTGAATAACTTAATCATTCAGGAAGAGCGACTTAGTTATTCTGGAAGTCAAAACATGCAAAGTGAAACACAAGAATAAATGAATCAAATATGGTATCAACCCCTATGAATATAAATAAAAACTTTTATTTATCACCATATTGATTACTCATTATTCATTGTTTCGGTTTTATCAACTTTATACTTGAATTAAAAACACTAGTTGTCCCATGCTCCAAGCATGTACACTATGTTTTTCTTATACAATAGCTTTGCCATACACCAAGTATGCACTCTATGTTTGTCTATGATCCTTACTTTGTGAAATAAACCAATTGAACATAATTTCAATGATTCTAATTTCACACTCCCAAATCCTTATCGAAAAATGTGAGAATTTCAAATTCCTATCATTTATCGAAATCTGTTTAGATTTTAAACTTATATGCACTGACCCTCCTGTAATGAATATGTACAAAGTCACAAAGACTTGTCAACAGTCATTATAAGGTATTCCAATGGAGATCAACTCCATGGAAACTAAGTCTCATATTCAAAGTACATTGCTTTGGACATGCTTCTTGCATTAAGTTTTCTAATCTTACACAGATAACTTCAACCTATGGAGACAACTCCATATTCTCATTTTGACTATCACTTCTGAATAAGAGATACCTCTTTTCAGAATATGTCAATATGGTCCTTCCAAAATTAGCACTATACTTCCAACTGTCCCTGAGCAACCAATCTTTGGTAAACCTCAGATTGTCCTCGACAATTGCTTAATCATTTTAGTCATATCCAATTCTAGACCTTTTCCCTTCTTAATGCCTCTGGGCATTTGGAAAAATTTAGAAATGACAAATATTATAGCACATGCAATCGATCCTGTACCCAAAGCAAATGGTACACGATTCATGATGTCTCACATAAAGACATGATTCTAAACCAGTCTTTTGCTACAATATTTCTATTTGCCATGTTTTCAAAATTTGACTATGAAGAGGGATGCCGTAATCATAATCGAATTTTGAGAACGCAATATATAGAATTTCCTTAAGTTGAACCAATCCAACATGAAATTCATATATATATTCTTGACTAAAGATGATTAAGGTCTCAATCTAAGCCTTTAGAACTGAAATGAAGTATATCCTCTCCCTTAATTATAGCAAAACAACTTTTTCAATCCCTGTAGCCTCACGAATTGAAACTTTTGTTTTCTATAATTAACATTGCTAACTTGCAACACTAACAATAATTATCATGCTCCCACTAACATGATGATTATTAGCATAACACTTATGCTCCCACTAGCTTTGACATGTACTCAGAAATCAGCTGGACTTCTAGAAATCAATACTTTATTGACTTTCTTACCAAAGTTCAGATTTCTGATACGAGATGCTTTGATAAAACTTTATCAGAATCATACACCTTTCCTTAGATAGCATGCATGTGTGTCTAAACAATTTCAGAACTATGAAAAGGGATGTCGTAATCATAGTCTCAATTGTTTAGACCTTTTGCCATCTGCTTCAAATCTACTTGGTGGAAGTGTTTCCTCACCATCATTTTCATGAATCGGAGAGAAACCTTATGACCCTTAGATTTTATGGTGTATGTGTTCTTATCCATGTGAATCGTCAAAACCATAGTCACAAGACAAGGATAATGACAAATCCAAACTCATATGGACTGAACTTATGCAATCTTAACTTCTTGCCACCTGGCAGTACAGGGCCTGCCATTGCTTCCAAGTTGTTATGCAACCAATTGAGAACTTTCATAACTCCTATGCAAAGCCAACTTTAACTGGAATGGGCACAGAATATGTCAACATGATAGGTTATAAACCTCAAGTCGTGTGCTAGTGAAGAACCTCAGGTTTTATTCTTGATTAGTTCTTGAAATTCTTTTTAGGATCTTTAAGACTCCCACTGTCCTCTTGACATATAAGACTATCTTGCCAAATATTCAAGAGATAGTGCGGATTATTTATCAAGACAAACACTTCACACAATTGGCCTTAGTTGGTCTTTGTTTTATCCAAAACATCACAACTTACCAACTTCAAATGTACAAGAGTAGGACACTTTTACTCTTACATTTGACAAGTGTTATAAACCTTTCTTTAAGATATTTCACTCAACTTATAGTCTTGGAGTATGAATCTAAGACTTGTTTTGAAACGAAGTATGACTCATCTTCTTGATTTAACCATTTCAACAATTCATGACTCCTCTTCTTAGTCATAAGAATGCACTAAGATGACCTTTGGAGGACTAATTGTGATATGATTTCTAAATCATTAAGATGATCACAAACATGATACTAAAGTACTCTCCCATCTTTTCAGATTTGAGAAACTTTTATCTTTCTGCCTAATTTGATTCTTCCCATTCGTTCTGCCATACATTGAGACTTTTCCAATGTTTCAGAATTATACTTAAACTTGTAAGTATAACCATATTTACTAAATTTTAGTAAATCAAATAGTCTTAACGAGCTTTGTGGTGGACATGACCAGTGCACAAGAATGTGTACTCGATCCCTTTAGTCCTTCACTTGACTCACACATCCATGTGAACAAGTAATTAGTCTTGATTTCCAATGCTTGAAAGTTCTCATTCATCATACTATTCAACTTGCATGATTCCAAGTTTCTATCCAACTGAAGCCTTTGGAATGAGAATCTTTCCTTATTTGGTAAATTATGACACTACCACAAACGAAAGAATCAAGTCCATTTTTTTTTTCAAATATTGCTATCAATGGAATCATATAAACAACCATTTTTCACAAATGCCACTTGTAAGGATATTTAAAATAAATATAAAATTAAAAACTTTTATTTTATTTCAAAACTTTGCGGAAAAAACTTATCCTTATAGTGCAAATACATACGGAAAAACTTGTTGTTATCTATTCCTAAGCAATATATCATAACTCCTAAGTAACAGCTTCAAAATTCTGATGCGATCGAAATCCACCTACGCGATCAGAATCAACATATACTTCCTTTAAGCTTTCTCTCTATTCTTTGATTCTTAAAACATCAACATGTGACCCAGTCACATCATGTAATGAGGATCTTAGAATAGAAACTTAACAGAGTTAGATAATGGGCTCTACCTGAAGTAGAGTCAAACTTATTGACTTTAACATCCTTTGGTAAACTTGTCAGCTTTGCAATCAACGCCCCTTCCTTTGGCAAAATAAACATATGGACCCTTTGGTAATGGGACTATCTCAGACTTAGCCTTTCTCCTTACCATTTGGTCAACCAGGTTGACTATGGCCAATCCCTTTCCATTAGGAAGAGAATGCTTTTTCTAGATTTCCAGTGTCACCATTGTCACTGTCCATAAAGTTTTTGGGAAGTTGATCTTCTAATCAAATTTGCTTTACTATCGTTCCAAATCATTGCTGATTCAGCAGCACCAAGCAAATAGATATGATCATTAAGGTTCATGTCATAGTCTGTTTCATAGTAGTCCCAAAGGAACTCACTATGTGACTTACAAAGTGATTGAACATCCAACTTTCTCAAAACTTTGACACCCAACTCTCCCGACTTGTCAATATGTGATTTCATCTCTAAGATGTGATCACACATAGACCTTGCTTGCCATTAGGGCTTGAGTGACCGTGAACTTGTGGGTTAGGGAGAATAATTGGAGGAGGTGGAGGAAGAGAAGTATGACTTCCATGAGCCAAACTCGGGAAGTCATATTCATTAGGAAAGCTTGGTTTGGGAAGATCATTGTTGTCTAAACCAGACATCAACAATGGGAGAAATTCACGTAAAGTTGATTTAAATCCTTAATATAACACCCAATATGATATATTAAGGCTAGGACCCAACAAACTATTTTATAACTTGGAAGAGGGATGCCGTAATCCAAGCTATAAAATATTTGAAGGTAGGTGAATGACGATTCACCAATTTCCACCAAGATAAACGAAATGTATTATTAGGTTTTAATTGGTTTTGAAACTCCTAGATTCTTTTGAGATTCATTGAACTTTTCAATGGCATGTTTCAATCTCGAGTGTGCCCTTCAGGTTTTGTGACTGGGATGCCGAGGATCACAAAACAAGGTGTGAAGTAACCATGCAAATATACTTGGTACCCTTAATATTTTCCCCTCAATCGATGTGCCGGTTAACCACACACGCTCCAACGATAGTATGATAAAAATTAAGTTACCCTTTGCCTACCTTGTTAAGTCCAGGTTAGTGTGCCGGTTAACCACACACGCTCCACTAACAGCTTAAACAAAGTGCAAAGTGTAATTTCATGGATTAGCACCTTATTCACATTTTCCTAAGTAACTAAGATTGGGAATTTATAAGTGTTTAGTTACTTAGTATTTATCATTATACTTATAATGAAGGGAGAATTATAGTCCTTGTCCTACCTGTTCGGCTAACGACCCTCCACCGGTCAAGGAAGCGGTGAGTGAGAGTGGACACCCATTAAACTGCCATTTTATAGGCAGTAACCTTATACCCCCTTATAGACCGGCTTCGTAAATGAGGCCTACTAATGGTAAGACGACTTTATCTTATACATATCTATATAATTAAAATTATAATAATAGTATAAGGGTTGAATTTTAAACTTTTAAAATTCTAAGGTCTAGTTTGGAATTAAAGTATACATGGGGGGTAACTTTACAAATTCCAAAACTTGAGGACAAGTTTTGAAACCTTTCAAAACTCTTGGATTTTTCATAACTTATGAGTTTAATTAAGGTTTAATGAAAAAAAAATTCAAGTTCCATAACTTGAGGACAAGTTATGGAAGACATTAAATCATTTAATGATGACATTAAAAATAGTGACTCTTCTATTTTCATAACATATGAGACTTAATGAGACTTTGAAAAGAAAAACTCTTCACTTTCCATAACTTGAGGACAAGTTATGGAGTTCATAAAAACCATTAAGATCAAATATTCCAATTAACACAATAATCAAATAATTTTTCTATGATCTAGATTAAACTCATAAGTAAAGATAATTCACATCAACAATTTTCAAGAAATTAGATAATCATATAAACTAATACAAATCTTGAAACTTTGACAATTATCCTTTGAAGACTCTTGGAATTCATAACCTAAAGAGTTAATAAATGAGACATTTCACATCCATAACTTATGGAAGTTTCAAAACTCTTAAGATCATAACTTTAAAAAAAACTTTTGAGTTCCAAAATTTTATGACAAAATTTGTAACTCCTTAAAACCATTTAGATCAAACTTTTAAAACAAATAAAATAATCATATCATTCTATCTTTTAATAAATTGACCTAATTCAACTCTTGTAGTAAGGTGACTCAAATTTTATAAATAATTAGTTTTTCATAAAATCAAGTAATTATCATAAAATTTGACAAACTTCATGTTTTTTTTTCTTTTTTTTTCCTTCAACTTGAAAAAAAAATACATTTGCATCAAATATAATAGAAAACAACCCATGTCTCTGATACCACTATTGGGTTTTAGTATACTACAACATCCTATGGTGCACATACAACCCTAAATACCTTGGATCTATGTTTTCTCTATTATACATGCAAATGGTTTCCAAGGCATTAAACCTATAACTAGCATGCATTTGACATAAACCATATAATATACTAGTTAGGGAAACATACCTTTTATGTGGCTTGAAGTCTTGATGTATTTGGCCTTAAGAGCTTAGCACCAATAGTATGAAATGCCTCAAATGGAATCACAACACACCTATGACAAAGGTGGCTCTTGAGAGAGAATTCCATGCACCAAAACACCTCCATATTTCTCTAAGAAAAGAAGTGGTGATTTTGGCTATGGAGTAACCTATTTATATGTAGGATTCCAAGGGTCATGGGTATAACCCATAATCCATACCCATGGGTTTTATGATCCATGGTTCATGTGGCCCAACTCTTTATGTATCCATACATAAACTTGGTCCAACATGGATCATAAGCCCAACACATATAAATATAACTAATTATCATAATTAGTCCTCATAGATTTAATTAGTCTCTTTTGATCACTAAATTAATTCTAAATTAATTCTTGATCGATACTAATTAAAACATATGATTTCATAGTAATATATTATAACTTATAATATATTAATAAACCATAAATAACCTTCTCTCAAAAGTCCATCCTAACAAATTGTCCTGATGATATGCAACCCAAATGGACCATGCTACTCTCGGGTCAAGTACATACCAATAATAGTTATGGGCTTAGACATCTAATCCAACAATATATACCAAGTTATCCCAGCTTACTGGTAATGATCCTAAGATCATATGTAAGTGTCTTTGATTTGATTGAACGAGAGAGTATTTTTAACTACTTTTTGATATACGGTAATTTTAGCAACATACCAATATGGTACTTAAACGTTTTTTGTTGTTGGAAACATTACAAAAGTCCTAATAAGGTTCCGTGTTGCTCCTGCTGGTTTGGTTGTCACACTCCTCCAGCTCCTCCGTCATTCCTCTCAGTTGGACAGTCCCTCTTGAAGTGTCCCGTTTCACCGCATAGGTAGCATACTGGACTTACACTGATGTTGGTGATTGAAGCGATGTGCTGGGTCTGGGTCCTGCAGAAACGGGCAATATGTCCGTTCTTGTTACAGTTTTTACAGTGAAACACCCGGCAAACTCCATTGTGATGGTAGTCACACTTGTTACACTTTGGAAGTGTTCCCATATATTGTCTGACCGGTGCTTGAGTGACAGACGTTGTGGCTAGTGTCGAGGCATGAGTCGGGATTGATGTTGTAATTACAGGGGCAGCCACAGATTGTTGTCCTTTAGCATGTTTTTGAGATAGCTTGCACTCCTTTTTGTCCCAAAATTTTCGTTTCTTGTTCTTAGGTTTGTGGTCTGAGGCATCCTCGTGGGTAGGCACCCACTGGTGTTCTTGACTGTTACTGCGGTTAGAATTGTCAACACCGCCTTCATCTCTGCTGCCATTGTTAGTATTGAGTTGCGCCATGACGGCTGTCACGGCTGCCGTGACCGCAGCTTGAAAAGTAGCAGAGTCTATCTGCAGGATTGCTACCTTGCTTGTTGGCTGGTTACCTTCTTTTGAAGACATAACTCTGTTGCATGCGGAGAAACGATTTCGTGAGTGGGGATGATTCTAATTATACCCTTATCATTCATACAGACATATATAAATTTCGCAATTTACTGAACTAGTCTTGATGTTTCTGCTAACGTTCCGGAGACGGAGTTTATGGTAGTGGGTAGAAGTAGGTTTTGTACGGGCGTTAAGTTTTTCCCATCCTAGGATTAGGTTTGTCGAAACACACTTGGTTGAGGAGTTCTGATGGGATCCGGTGCATTAGTGCTGGTATGACCGCACCCTATAGGTCTATGGAAAGGCACCTTTCAACCATGAGATTTAAAAAGAAGAAATGATAATTAGTATTGAATAAGGGTTTATACGTCAGGAGTTATCTCACTCAGTTTATCTTAGTTCTGAATGTATCGAGTTCCAATGTTTTTGGTGTCTTTTGAAAACAATTCATAATGAGAGTCTATATATAATAAACTTATGAATTCTTAGTAGTATTGCTCCCAATGAAAATAATACGCATGCCCCTTTCATTTGGATGATTCTAGTATATTTAGCTTTTTGAGAAAGGTTTTGAGCCTGATGCAGGTCTACACCACATTATTGCAAGGAAAGGTTTGGACCGCAAACAAATCTCTCGACTAGTGTAATCACTAACTCGCGGGGCCGGGCCTATACATGGAGGGGAGTAACAACAACGCATACTCATAGGCCTAATCTAGCAGGTCTTGTGAGTAAAATGAACTTTACTCTCGACAATTCGTCCCCAAATGGCGATTGTTGTTGCTGATGGCGACTCCATCCCTTGATCAATGCTGTCCAACGGGGCACATGTTCGATGTAGTCGAGGCGGTTCGCGAGAGCCCTGGCTATGTAAGGAGAGTTGTCGACCTCTGGCTCCATCTTCGACTCTTTTCCTCATCACCCACTAACTTTCCGGGTTTGGAAAGTCGGGGTCTCCCGGTAAGTAAGATCTTGTCATGGTGTCCGTGTGAGAATAGGGGTGAGGTAAGAGGCCTATAATAATTATATTCTTAGAATTACTTATAGGGGTTTGATCCTCTTTAGTTACTTTTATGATGACATGGTGCATACTAGTTACATATCTAGGTTATGTATAACTTTAGCGTATCCATTTAGTGATTGTAGACCTACTAGCAAGAATCAGTTTAGTTTTCACATAAGTTATACTACCACAAAATACTCCTATAGTATTTTAAATGTTATGTTTGGTTGTTAACGATTTTCTGGTATGGGTGTTGGTAAGTTGATAGACTCGTTGTCCACTATGACTATCCCCCGGCACATACTAGTCACTTCTCGGACGAATATAGTTGATCAGGCTATATTCCTCCCAGACTTGATTGCATATCCCAGGGCATATTCACATTGCACAACTCCTCTATTTTTAACTTTTGTGTTTTCCTTAGACGTGGCACTAAACCGGTATACATGTATGTACTTATACTTTTAACAAGAAACTATTTATTTCTAAAAGTATAGTTATTTGAAAATGTTTAAATCAGAGACTTAAGTCCCAATGCATTCATAGTTTGTATATCTTATGTGGTTCGATATACTTAGTTCACTATAAACAATGCTCTGATACCAATCTGTCACACCCCCAAACCCAGGATGGCGGAAACGTCCGGGGGTGGAGGACTTCATGTATAGTATCACAACAACGAGTATAATAGTGCCCAAAGTAAATACAACCATCATAAATATAATTGAAAAAGTTATACAATAGTATGTGTTTACATGTTTCTAATCAATTACACTTATGATGACAAAAATGAAATGTTTGACGATTTAACGTCCCATCCTCAAAAGCGGTTGATTTCCTGTTTCACTGAATTCCTTAGAATGCAAGTAGTTTGAAAAAGCGTCAACAATTAAGTTGGTGAGTTCATAAGAGTTTTATTTGAGAAAGAAGCCGTTTTCCTTGTAAAAAAAAGCGATAGAGTATGATTTCATAAAATTCAATATTTTCTTTATTAAACGCAAAATGAACTCTCCTATGCTATGCAATAATGTACCCTAGAAAGACCTGTAGATTCCTTCTATAATTACCCAGTGTATATAAGTTATATAAAATTTAAGTTAAATAAACGGTCGAATATAATGGGTCTGCCCTAGGTCCACAACCAAACAAGGAACAGGAAGTAAGGCGGGCCCACCAATTCTAGGTCGATTGCGACTAGATTCTTATATAACTCTAGCATATACACTTAGCAATTATAGCTGAAGTCTAACAATTCTAGATGAACTGTAGTTTTGATAGAAATATGTTTCCAAAGAAAATCCAATATTTTCCTTGTAAAAGTCATGTAGTCCTAATTGTTAAGACAGAGAATATGTGTGGGTTTTGTGCTTATAATGTTCATAATGGGAATGTGTTTCCAAAGAAAATCCAATATTTTCCTTATAAAAAGTCATGTAGCCTTAAGCGTCAAGACCGAGAATATACAAGTATTTTTCCATACTTAGAGTAATTCATGCAAGTTTAAATCGGCATAAACTCGTTTAATTTAGAAGTAAAACCCCTTTTCAAAGTAGAATTTTTCCTGTAAACTTGAAAGATTGTTAACTCCCTATGTGAGTCGCTATAACCATACTACGACAAAATAACCTGCTTACGACGTTCTTCAGGAGTCGGAATCGAAATGACACTTGTCACCCCCGATCGGCCGATCGGACTTATGCAAGCAGCATGGGTGTGGGTTGTCAATCCCAATATAGATCTATACACAATTATCATGCTCTCTCTCTACACTCTAGTTGTAACTAATTCAGGATTTTCTGTGGTACTTAAGAGTACCCCGAAGGACAATGTCTCACAACTTACATTAACTAGTTTACATATAGTTTTGAGTATAAAACCTCTTCCGTGGAGGAAGTGAAATCACCTTTTATGAGAATATATTTGCGATATAAATCCATAAACTATTACTATTATAGTTTATCAAGTAGTATATGAAAAACCCATTTGTTTTGAGAGTTAAACCTTTTCCATGTAGTATGCTTTTATCGAAAATTCATAAACTATACTTAATGTGTTCGAAATGAATGGAGGAAAAACCTTAACATGAATGACTAATTTCTGTTTATGATGATAAACTAACAAGAATGCATCCAAACATTGAGAAACTTATTGTTATGCACTTTGCTCAACATACTACAAAGTGTTATTAATAAGGTAAACTATGCAACTAGTTTTTATCCTTTCTGCACTGTTTTGAAATTATCATAGAAAAATCATACGGAGTCGAACACTAACTCCGTAAACTCTGAGAGTTTAGAAAATGTGTCTAGTTTATTCATAATTTTTATTATGATTTTTAGAAGTCTCTAAATTATGTGAAAATGTTCATAATCACAGACTGGTCCGAATTCGTTTCTGAAATGATAGGCAGTTTTGTAAAAATCCCCATAAATCGTAGAAAAATCATATGGAGATGTGAAAGTAGTCATTTTAAAGGTATAAACCTGAACCACTTGCATACTAAATAGTTTTGAAAGATATTAAGTTTAAGTTGGGTAAAACAGTTCGTGAACAGGTCACAGCTTTTCTGTTGTAAGCTGTCAAGTTGAGTTTTGAATATGTTTTGGTGTTTTAACTTGTATTTCCCCCCTGAAAACTGAAGAAAACTAGAAAATGTAGGGGTATGAACTCACCTTGAGTGATTTCTTGTAGAGTGGAAGGTTGAAGATGATGAGTTTCAAGTCTAGATCACTTGATGAACACACGAAGTTTTGGATGATCCTAAGAACGATTTTTGGTGTGAAGATATGAGTCGTTAATCCAAGAGTGTTATGAAAACATGTAATAACACTTGAGTTAGAAGGAAATACTTACTAATAAGTGAATAAATGACTCAAGAACACATCAAAAGTGTGGCTGAAAGTTGAGAGAAAAGAGGCCATCTTGATGGTTTAAGAAGTGTATAATTTTGATGGTGAAGTAAAAGATCAAGGGAATCCCAGGCATTTCCTTATATGGACGGTTGCTGGAGCAAGTGGCTAGGGTGAAGGGATGTTTTCCTTGGTTTGTGTGATGTGGATAAGGTTGGACCAATGAGAAAGTGTCACATAGGAGGCAAGTGGGCACACTTGAACCACTTGTGGTGTAGAATAATCTTCTTATTGGAAAATAATGATTTATAATTAATAAATCCTTGAAAAATAATTAAAATAATAGTTCTGGGGGTTAAAAATGATAAAAATATGAATTTGGTGAAAAAATCCCGTCAAAAACGGGCTTAGGAGGCGAAAGTAGTCGAAAACCGGACAATAGGGACCGAACCTGCGAGGTTCGGCTCTTAGGAGTGTGAGAACCGAGAGTAGGAGGGAAGACCGAATGTCCGAAGTGGGGGGGTGCGAGGGTCTCACATGGGAGCCGAAGTTCGGTCCTCGCTGCTGAGCTTCGGTCTGCTGAGGTTTCGGTCCGAGAGGCTTCTGACACTTTCGGCTCATAAGAGGTTCGGCTCCTAAGAGGAGTTTCGGTTCCTAAGAGGAGTTTCAGTTCCTAAGAGGGGTTTCGGTTCCTAAGAGGAGTTTCGGTTCCTAAGAGGGGTTTCGGTTCCTAAGAGGGGTTTCGGTCCTATATAGCTGTTTTTCGAGAAATCTTTCCGTTTTGCGTGATTTTTGACCAAGTTAAGGGTCGGGATGACCCGGATGACTATAAAAAGTTTGAGAGAGATTTTGGGAGAGATTTGGGAGAGATTTCACATACTTGGAGAGATTTCACATACTTGGAGAGATTTGGGAGAGATTTCACATACTTGGAGAGATTTGGGAGAGATTTCACATACTTGGAGAGATTTCACATACTTAGAGAGATTTGGGAGAGATTTCACATACTTGGAGAGATTTGGGAGAGATTCACATACTTAGAGAGATTTGGGAGGGATTTCACATACTTGAAGAGATTTCACATACTTAGAGAGATTTGGGAGAGATTTAACCTTAGCCATTATTATCGCATAATCTCGCAAATGCAAGATTCGCGAACCCCTGTATGCTTCGTTAATGATCATTTTAAGTCCCCGAAAGGGTCCTTAGTCGTGTTTTGATGCGTTTAACTCCCTTTTTAAGGTTTTTACATTGTTAACACATAGATTCTTCGAGACACTTGAATTTTTGACATAAAGATGCACATTTTTATACATAGAATAACTTTTAACATACAAGTACTAGTTAAGTTTGACCGGTTTGACTTGTTGACTTTGACTTTGACTTTGACTTGAATTTGACGGTTGTCACATTGTGCATATAAAGAACGCCAAAAATGGAGCTCGTATGCAAAAGTTATGACCTTCCGAAGATGTAGCTGTCTGAGAGCATGACACGTGGCAGAAAACCCTAGCTGTCTGGATTCATGACGTGAACATTAAATTAACGACGTGAAAGTAGTCCAGGACACTAATAGGAGCTAGAAAACACGCGTTAAGGTTATGGGATGACTCATGGAAGTTCATGACGTGAACCTAACATGTTCACGGCGTGAATGAGCCCAAACACCCCATAAATAGCGATCAAAGCTCATTCAATCCTTACACCAATTCTTTTCCCTCTCTCTGACCATTTAGATTCTATAGATCATGCTACTAGGGTGAGTTTCACGGCCTCACTTTTAAATGTTTTCGGGGGAAAACGCATGTTAAATATTGTATTTAATTTAATATTATGACTATATGATAGTATGTTCGTATCAACATAAATAGTTATATTAACCGAGATATAATTGTTTTGAATTTGATATTTTCAAAACATACAACTATCATCAACTTGTTAGCGTAATAATATTCTAATGTAGACCCTGAGTTATACTTGGGAGTTCTATATATATGTTATGTGCGATATAGTTCCAGAGTTATACTCGGAAGTTCTGTATGTTAATTGATAAGTATGTTGTTATTGTTTGGTTTTATGTTAAGATAAAACCTGGTATGTTATATGTTGTTATTGTTAGTTTTATGTCAAGATAAAACTTGGTATGTTATATATTGTTATTGTTGGTTTTATGTCAAGATAAAACCTGGTTTTACCTCAAGTTATAGTTGTTATACTTCCTAAATATTATGAAATTAGGAGTAATGTTTAAAAGCATTGTCTAGTAACTTAGGGTTTTAGACACGAATATGCTTTGTTGTTAGAGTTATAGGAAGTCGACAAAGTCTACACGAGCTACCTCATTCATCAACTAAGATTGGGAATCTTAGTGGAAATCCTCTGACCTGTAACCGTTAATCCCGTGTGAGCGAGGAAGTTGTGTATGGATCTATGTGGGTTAACGCCCCATCCGTGGTTGTTGGCTACAAACCAATCAGTTTTACGGTGGACTATAGATCTATGCGGGTTGACGACCCCACCTGTGGTTGCTAGCTACAACCCAACGGTCTGTGGGCGACGAACTGTCCTATTGATTGATATGGACCCGACGTCGATGAAGCGTACGGGGGAAGTATTTACCTTGGTGGAATCCTTTATGGCACCAATGGCGGTTTTATTGTGGCACCAATGGAGTAACCATTAGTGGGATATCTTTTAATCAGAGGTTTGTATGTCTAGCAGCGGTTACGGACTCATGGTAGCACAACTTTAGAAGCATTATACTTTATCGATATACAAGTAAGAATGTTAAGTATAAGTTTCCCAAAGACTTATACTCTAAGTACAAGGAACTTGTAGGTATACTACTTGCTCATTAAGTAGACAATTATACCTAACACACTTACTCTTATAGAATTGAAATAGATTTATACGTAGTGGTTTTACTTGTATAGAATTGAAATAGATTTATACGTAGCGTTTTTACTCGTATAGAATTGAAATAGATATATACGTAGACGTTTTACTCATATTGAATTGAAATAAGATTTATACGTAGCAACCTTAGTTTGCATGGGATTGCAATCATTTATTCATAATATGTGAAACTTATAGGTATATCACTTATTTAATAAGTAAACCATTATACCTAATATATATACTAAATGTTGGAGAGTCAAAATGATACTTTCAAAACTATACTTTTGAACTTGAGAAAAAGTGTTATTTTATATGGAGTCAAAACCTGTGAACTCACCAAATTTATGTTGACGTATTTTAAAATGCATGTGTTTTCAGGAAGTTGATAACTATGATACAAGAAATGACGTTACACTACCCGGTGTTTCCGCCGCCGGCCGGGGTGTGACAGATTGGTATCAGAGCTATTAACTATAGTGAATTAGTACTTTATTAGGAAAGCACGACAATAGTCTAGGTCTTATTCTTTAGGTTTAGGTATATCCCTTAACCTACAAATAAAAAGTATTATTAAATTATACTACGGAAGGACTACTTACGGGAGTGGTGACAGGATAGACATGTCGCGTTGGGTTGTTGGATTTCAGAACGACTATATGCTAAAATGATCCTGCTCACCGACTGTCCTGACTGGCCGGTGCCTTATCAGCTAGACCTGAAGTAACAAACAATAATTAATAATACCTGTTAATACAACAAACACAAAGATATAGAGTTATGTATGAACTCAGGTCCACGATGAGAACACATGTATAAACCAAAAATATAGAAAACCCAAACCCTCGATAACTATACAACACAATGTTTTAGGTCAAAGCTCCGTAGTCGAGCTTTATTTTACATGGGCCGAACCACAACTAAACGTAGACTGATCACCTATGTTTAATTTTGGTCAGACCGGTGCACAACTAAACTTGGATACGGTGGTTGATAGACTAAAACACCTGAAGATTCTAGAAGATTAAAGATAGATCTCAGATCAGGATACCATCAACTCGGAATACAAGAAGACTATGTTCCGAAAACAACATTTAGGACTCGGTATGGTCATTAAGAGTTCTTAGTTATGCCTTTGGATTGACCAACGCTCCAACAATGTTCAAGGACCTCATGAATAGTGTTTGCAAACCGTACTTGGATAAATTTGTGATAGTAGTTATCGCTGCTATATTGATATATTCACAAACCAAGGAAGAACGCGGTCAACACTTTCAAATAATCTTGGAACTACTAAGAAAAGAAAAGTTGTACGCCAAATTCTCTGAATGTGAATTTTGGATTAGAGAAGAACAAATTTTTAGAACATGTAATTAGTAACAAAGGGATTCATGTTGAACCCTCCAAGATTGAAGCAATTAAGAATTAGGAAGCACCAAAGACGCCAACAGAAGTGCGTCAATTCTTAGGACTTGCTGGCTATTACTGTAGATTCATAGAGAGTTTCTCCAAAATAGCCAAGCCACATACAACACTAACCCAGAAAGATATGAAGTTTAACTAGGAAGACAAACAAGAAGATGCTTATTAGAAACTAAAGAGAATTTTGTGTAGTGCACCAATCATATCCCTCCCAGATAGGACAGCAGATTTAGTCGTATACTGCGACACATCAAATAAAGGATTGCGATGTGTGTTGATGCAAATAGGAAAGTTATTGCTTACACATCTCGACAACTTAAGGTGCATGAGAATAATTACACTACCCATGACCTTGAATTCGGAGCTGTGGTTTTTGCACTGGGAAGTTGGAGACACACAATTGGCTAGAGAACATATAGGTGATACCTTATGTGCAGAGCCAGAAATAATCCATGAGACAACTCAAAAGATCGTGCAAATTAAGGATCGATTAAAGGCAGCACGTGATCGTCAGAAGCGCTATGCTGACATAAGATATAATCCTTTGGAATTCCAAGTTCCAGATAGAGTAATATTAAAGGTCTCTCCTTGGAAAGGCATGATTCGGTTCGGGAAACGTGGCAAACTAAACCCACAGTATATAGGACCTTTTTCTAGCAAGAATTGGTTCTGTCGCATACCAACTCAAGTTACCTCAAGAGCTAAGCAGTGTACACAATGTTTTTCACGTGTCAAATCTCAAAAGATGTCTATCTGATAACACTCTTGTTGTACCTCTCAACGAGATACAATTCAATACCAAACTCAACTTTGTAGAAGAACCTGTCGAAATCATGGATCGAGAAGCCAAACGATTAAAACAAAGTCGTATTCCCATAGTGAAAGTTTGATGGAACTCTTTACGAGGACCTGAATTTATTTGGGAATGTGAAGATCAGATGAAACAGAAATACCCCCAACTATTTAACAAAACCCCATCCACAAGATAAATTTCAGGACGAAATTATTCTAACGGGGGGAGAATGTAACACCAGTTAAAATAGGTCAATAAGAATCACATGTGATTATGCCAATCATGTAATGTGAGTTTGTTAAACTAGTAATGTGATAAACTTACTATGTAATTCATGTTAAAGTATGAACTTTCATACATAATTTATGATACAACTCAAAGTATACGACCATACGATTCCAAAGTTATAGAGTGCGTCTAAATCTGACTTCGCGTGAAGAAATTATGATAAGCCAAAACACTATAAATCTATATAATAAGAGGAATTTAAAAGAGACTTAGAATTAGCTATTGGAGTCTAAAAGAGAGTTTTAGTACTCGGAATTACCTACGCGTGCATATAAAGAACGCCGAAAATAGAGCTCGTATACAAAAGTTATGACCTTCCGAAGATGTAGCTGTCTAAGACCATGACACGTGGCAGAAAACCCGAGATGTCTGGATTCACGACGTGAAAATTAAATTCACGACGTGAAAGTAGTCCAGGACACTAATCGGAGCTATAAAACACGCATTAAGGCGGGCTGACTTATGGAAGTTCACGACGTGAACCTAACATGTTCACTACGTGAATGAGCCCAGAACACCCTATAAATAGCGATCAAAGCTCATTTCTATCCTTACACCAGTTGTTTTCCCTCTCTCTCTCGTTTCCGAAGGCCGTTTTCCTTCCTGAGCCTGACTACCACGAGCCTCTGACCGTTTAGATTCTATAGATCACGCTACTAGGGTGAGTTTCACGGCCTCACTTTTAAATGTTTTCGGGGGAAAACGCATGCTAAATATTGTATTTAATTTAATATTATGTCTATATGATAGTATGTTCGTATCAACATAAATAGTTATATTAATCGGGATATAATTGTTTTGAATCTGATATTTTGAAAACATACAACTATCGTAAACTTGTTAGCATAATAATATTCTAATGTAGAACCTGAGTTATACTTGGGAGTTCTATATATATGTTATGTGCGATATAGTTCCAGAGTTATACTCGGATGTTCTATATGTTAATTGATAAGTATGTTGTTATTGTTGGTTTTATGTTAAGATAAAACGTGGTATGTTATATGTTGTTATTGTTAGTTTTATGTCAAGATAAAACTTGGTATGTTATATATTGTTATTGTGAAATTAGGAGTAATGTTGAAAAACATTGTCTAGTAACTTAGGGTTTTAGACACGAATATGCTTTGTTGTTAGAGTTATAGGAAGCCGACAAAGTCTACATGAGCTACCTCATTCATCAACTAAGATTGGGAATCTTAGTGGAAATCCTCTGACCTGTAACCGTTAATCCCGTGTGAGCGAGGAAGTTGTGTATGGATGTATGTGGGTTAACGCCCCATCCGTGGTTGTTGGCTACAACCCAATCGGTTTTACGGTGGACTATAGATCTATGCGGGTTGACGACCCCACCCGTGGTTGCTAGCTACAACCCAACGGTCTGCGGGCGACAAACTGTCCTATTGATTGATATGGACCCGGCGTCGATGAAGCGTACGGGGGAAGTATTTACCTTGGTGGAATCCTTTATGGCACCAATGGCAGTTTTATTGTGGCACCAATGGAGTAACCATTGGTGGGATATCATTTAATCATAGGTTTGTATGTCTAGCAGCGGCTACGGACTCATGGTAGCACAACTTTAGAAGCATTATACTTTGTCGATATACAAGTAAGAATGTTAAGTATAAGTTTCCCAAAGACTTATACTCTAAGTACAAGGAACTTGTAGGTATACTACTTGCTCATTAAGTAGAAAATTATACCTAACACACTTACTCTTATAGAATTGAAATAGATTTATACGTAGCGGTTTTACTCGTATAGAATTGAAATAGATTTATACGTAGCGGTTTTACTCGTATAGAACTGAAATAGATTTATAAGTAGCGTTTTTACTCGTCTAGAATTGAAATAGATTTATACGTAGCAGTTTTACTCATATAAAATTGAAATAAGATTTATACGTAGCAACCTTAGTTTGTATGGGATTACAATCATTTATTCATAATATGTGAAACTTATAGGTATATCACTTATTTAATAAGTAAACCATTATACCTAATATATATACTAAATGTTGGAGAGTCAAAATGATACTTTCAAAACTATACTTTTGAACTTGAGAAAAAGTGTTATTTTATATGGAGTCAAAACATGTGAACTCACCAACTTTATGTTGACGTATTTCAAAATGCATGTGTTTTCAGGAAGTTGATAACTATGATACAAGAAATGACGTTACACTGCCCGATGTTTCCGCCGCCGGCCGGGGTGTGACACATAATTATTGGTTCTCCAAGGAACCATATCTTTTTTTTCAGTTCTAGAGCTTATTCTTTATCGAAAAAAAACTAAAAATATCTAAATTCATAACTTAACATTGTGAATGTTAAATATATTTTTCAGATTTATCGTGTGACTTTAGATTCACATTGTGAATCTTCAAAGATTCACATTGTGAATTTGACGAAAAAAAATAATTTTTTTATCGAATATGATATCATTGGAAAAAGGATAAAAAGTTATGAATTTCTGAAGTTTTAGTTTTTTTTTTATAAAAAATAAGTTCTAAAAGTTGGAAAAAAGATTGGTTACTTGGTTCATTGGTTAATTATGGTTCTCTATTGAACCTCACCCTATATATATATATATATATATATATATATATATATATATATATATATATATATATATATATATATATATATATTAAGCTTTTAATGTTATAGTAGTATAAGGGTTGAAATTTACACTTTTAAAACTCTAGGGTTTATTAAAATTTTCAAAATTAAAACTTTTTAATCAATTTTTAAATTCCAAAACTTGAGGGCAAGTTTTTGAAACTTTTCAAAACTCTCTTGAATCAATTTGATAACATCTAAATTAATCATACAATTAACTATATCACAAAATTGACCTATTCTAATTTCACATAGCAAGATGATTCAAATCAAATTCTACAAATAATTAGTTTTCCACAAAATCAAGTAATTATCTTAAAATTTGACAATCGTTATTCAATTGGATGAGGATAATCATTACCTTATAAGAAAATTCGAATTTTAACAATCAAAACTGTTTGTGGTAATGATCCTAATCCAAAACAGGCCAAAAAACTCGAAAATCTGCAAGCAGATGATCCAAGTCGTCAAGTTCATGGCATGGACTCGTTGAGTTGGACCAACTCGTCGAGTTCCCTCATGGGACTCGTCGAGTCCAGCAATCAGAGGCAGAAAATCAATTTTTCCCATCTTTGAAAATAACACAATTGCATTGATATAACAGAAAACACCCTAGGCTCTGATACCACCGAAGGGTTTTGAACACTATAACAACCCTATGGTGCACATACAACCCTAGATGATTTGGATCTATGTTTTCTCAAGTTATACATGCAATTTCATTTCATCAAAAGCATACACCCTAGCTAGCATACAATTGGAGATATACAATACAAAAACTAGTTAGAGGAATACCTCTTGTTGTAGCTTGTAGTGCTTGGCCTTTCAAAAGCTTAATACCTCAAATGTGATACCTATAATAAGTCACAAACACCAAATGAAAAAGGAGGTCTACGAGAGAGAGGTTAGGAAGCACAAATCGGCTAGGGTTTCACCTTGGAATACTTGTGTCTGATTTTAGAGTGCTAGGGGTTACTTTTATAGTGTGGAATTCCTAGGGTTTCTTACATCTAAACCCTAATTCACCATGACTCTTCACATTTTGATGGCCCTTTGTACTAAACCTTAATGGACTCTCATATTGGTTTAGTCCATGCCTAATCAACATGGATCATTAGCCCAAACTATAAGTATCACTGATTTACCAAATTAGTCCCTGTAAATTTAATTAGTCTCTTTTGATCACTAAATTAATTCCAAATTAATTCTTGATCAATACCAATTAAATAATATGATTTCTCAATTAATATATTATTCATATAATATATTAATAAATCACAAATAACCTCTTTCTCAAATATCAATCCTATCAAATTGCTCCGGTGAAGGCAACCAAAAAGGACCATGCTGCTATCGGGTCAAGTACATACCAATTATAGTTATGGGCATAGACACCTAATCCAACACTTTGATCTTTACATCTTCATCAACACCCCAAAACCAAGTGGGTTCAAAGGCTACAAAGGTTGTCATTCTAAACACTCTTTGGTTGTGTTTTTTTTTTCATTCTAACCTCTATAAATGGATCCATGATGGTTTAGTTTTGTTATGAACTAAAAATAAACTTGTTATTTTTAAAGTCTTCCGTTGCCGATTTTTTTGAAAAACAAACTTATATTGTATATCAAATCCCATTGATATTGTCAGTGCAGACTAAGTTGTCCTTGGGATTATGATTTAAGGGATATATGAGCTTTTCTCGCAGCAGGAAGCTATTGAGTAAGGAACGCGCTTTGATCAGTAGTTTCTTTCGAAAACGCCAAAATTTTGATAGAGGAGCATTTGAGCCGCTCATGTTATGTTTCAGGTATAGAGGGCATGCTTAGCTTGTGGTATGGGTCGGTTAAATTTGGTCAAATGGGTAGTGGTTGGTCTATTGATCAACTTCAAAATTTGGTGTAAGTATTTCCATATGGGATTCGTCCAGCGGAATATGATATCATTGGGTAAATCCCACTGTAGCGCATGAAAGTTATGGCATTTGTCTAATTTGTTCACTAAAGTTTTTTTGGTACATTAGACCACTAAACTCCATTTTTACCATCTAATTACACCATTTTTCAAAAAAAATAGAAAGTTTACCGGTTCCCCTACTTTTGTGGTTGGGTGATGTGTCCAATAATTTGACGTGTAACACGTATGTCGGGTACTAATGTGTTAAAGAAGGTGACTCGTCCAACAACCCTTATTAGTTGAAACCCTAAATAGGACCACTATTCAAATGTTAGTTACCCTTTTGTGAAAATTCACATCCTCTCCACCGACTCTTGCCATCCTGAAGAACAATGTCTTCCAGCTCGTCCACTTCAAGGAATCAACTACAATTGACTCGTGTAAAGTGTGAGAAGGGGTAAATCTTTGTGATTGTGACATTCCAGATAAAGAACGAACATGTTGAAAGATAAAAAACTTGGGAGGCATTTCTGGAATATTCGAAGCAGTTTGGTAGGTCCTGATCATGCTACCTTCGTATTTTAGGGTTTGACTGTGGTGTTTCTTCATGAAAAGTCGATCTTGCTAGATTTGTATTTTGAAAAAAATAACCCTAATTTTATTTTCTTCTTGAGGAATCTTTGTGATCGTGAATCAAACCCATTTCGTTAATACATTTAAAGGTAGCTGATTTCCTTAATCTTTATTTATTATGTAAATCAAGGCATTTGCATTTTTAATGGATTGGCTATTTACAGACTAGGCTCAAGAAATGTAACTTCTTTGAATGGAAAGAAGATGAACAGGAAGAAGGGTACTACAAAAACATTATATATTCTATGAAGCAGAAACTATATGCTAAAGAGGATCTTTCTGAGTTGAACAATTTGACAAAAAGGATTGCTGAAATGGAGTTCATGCTGTCAAAGGAGAAGTGTAAGGTGGCAAAGAGTGAGAAAGAAGTTTCTGATTCGAGGAAGGAAATAGGCAGGTATAGGATGTTGGTTGCATTATTGTTTATTGTCTTGGTATTTTGTGTTTTTAAGTTAGGGAGTGATTGTAGTTAGTTAGGGGGTGGTTGGGTTGGTGTAAGCTTTTGTATGTTTTTGTAAAGGCAGACTAGAAAACTGAGTAATGATTGCCATTTTGTATGTTTGGAAGTTTCTTTTAGTTACAATTTAGGGATGTCAACCTTGGTGTGTTGATGTTGTAAGCTGGTAAGTCCTTAATAAAAGGGCATTTTATAACTTTTGTAAAGGCAGACTGAAAGTCCCAATCGTAGGGCATTTTGTATAATCAGATTTTCGATATGTTTATGTTATTGAAAAATGCATGAATTATTTTCCTTTTATTATATATAATTAAATTGGTTGCAGTGCTTGGCATTATATTAGGAATAAAGTGTAAAGTGGTCCATGTGAAAGTACACTATGCATATGGACCATTTTCATCTAATAGTCAACGGATGGTTTTGTATAGGAAAAATGGGACCTTTCAACCCATTAAAGAACCATATGTGGGACCATATAACACATTCACATGTATGCACATATTTCCAAATTATTCCATGCAGAAATATACACAACCATCTTTCGTTAAGACCACCTTCATCACATTCACATGCATTCACAAAAATTCCTTTTTATGTCATGAATTTACTTAAAAAGGCAACATACTTTCATAAGTAACCAAAATACCCTTTTATGTCATGAATTAACTTAAAAATGCAAAATAATTTCAAAAGTGACCAAAATACCCTTTTATGTCATGAATTTACTTAGAAAGGCAATATACTTTAAAACTTTACCAAAGTACCCTTTTGTGTCCTTAATTTACTAATAACAACAACATGGAATAAAAAATGATCAGCATAACCTTTTCACATCACATGTACATAAAAAAGACATTACCTTAAATCAAACAACAATCCAGATACACATACATTAAAGTCAAATGAAAATTACCATCATCCTAATATACATACCTTAAATCCAAATTACACAAAGACAAATTCAAATAACGAACCATCCAACACTAATCAATTAGAATAGCTTTTCCCTTAGAATTTCCTGGATCATCAACACCACTAACTCTCTTGCCTAATTTCAGCTTCAAGATTCTCTCTGACTTTCTTCTCCTTATCATCTTTAAAATCTCTGAAATTGGTCTGACTCTACCCTGATGAACTTGGACATTGGGAACAACCTCCTGAATTTGAACATTAGCAACAACTTAGACATTAGGAATAACCTTGTCAACTTGAACATTAGCACTAACAGCCTCCTCACCCACAACACCCTAAAAAACCTCAAGAACCTCCTCATCCACAACACCCTTCTCGCCTTCCTAACTTCTAGGTGGAGTCACTTGCATATACTGACCAAAATCCCCTGCACTACTGGATTTAACATCATTAGGAGTAGCTTGAATATCATTTTGAGTAGTATCCACCTAAATTGGAGTCATTTTAACCTTTGCATGTTGTTGAGGTTCACTTCTAGTACCCTACATTGCATAATATAATAATGTAAGTGGCAAATCATATGTAAATAAATTCAAATTTGAAATTGTTTTACCTGTCTTGCATTCTACTTCACACAAACTTTTTGTTTCTTATATTTCTTCACATTTAACATTTGGGGTCTTCTCTCTGGAAAAATGGCCTTCTTGTGACCTGTCTCCTTACATATACTACATTTGACTTTCTTTCCATCCTTAGAAACCTTGTGTTTTCCTTTACTCTCTGTAGCGAATTTCTTCATGTTTGTAGCTGGCTTACCAGGAATCCTTCTACTAATAGGAGGAAATGGTGGAGTATAATTTGTCTTTGGCCACATGTCACTCCCATTCATGGGGGAAATTATGTAATTATAGGTCTTCCTAAATGTGGTGGTGCTATACATGTTTCCTACATAGGCTTCTACATCCCTACTTAGATAGGATATGCTAGCTACAGAATGATCACATCCATATCCATTAAATTTCTAAGCATACAAGAACATGTTTTCCTTTCTAAGTCCACCTCATATGCATCTGCTGCTCCCCCAACCTCAAACTGGTTTAATCCACTAGGTAATGCCTGATAATACCTTTGAAATTTTTTCAGCAAATTCAGCATATCCCTTATCTCTGTACAAATATGACTTCCCCATTGTTGTCCCTTTAATTTCATGTTGTACAATCTGTCCATAGCGTACAATCTTAACCCCTCTAACATGGTGATGATGGGATTCTTCCTGGTGTCAACTATTAAAACATTAAAACTTTCAGAGAAGCCATTTTCAACTGCATCACAACACCTGTCAGGTTGAGAGAAAGCTTTTGACCTGGTTTTTGGATCTTTCTCCATGAGATATTAATTGGCATCTGGGTTCAATGTCTCAATTTCCTTCATCACAAATTTGAAATCATTCTCGGTTGTAGCTTTAGGTTCTCTCCAAAACAAGGTATGATATATGGCACTAGTGGATCTATTCTGAAAATTTTAGCAAATATGTCTAGCACACTGTTTGTGCTCTACATATGGAAGAAACTCTTTAACAGCCTCTATCAATCCATTTATTAATAAGAAGGTTCAAATCAAATTTTCTTAAATAAATATACATGAATTACTATGTAAAATACTAACCTTATGCTGGTATGACATTAAACTGAATCCATTGCCTAAATTCAAGTTTAGATCATCAATGAGAATCTCCAAAAACCACTTACAATTCTGCTTGTTCTGCACACTAACCATTGTCCAAGTAATAGGATATATCTTGTCATTTGCATCCTTTCCAACTACACAAATCAATTCCCCCTTACAAACACCTTTAAAACATATCCATCAAGACCTATTATCCTTCCATCCAACCTTCTTTGACTCCTTGAAAACAAACATAGAACTTGCTAAAATACTTCTTTTCATCTGGACCAGTCTCCACATCTAGTATTTGTCCTCAAAATCTCATGACCATAAGACTGTAGCTTACCATAATGTTCAACAAGACTACCTTCAATAAGATTTAGTGCATACTTATGTGCTCTCCTGTGTTGGCCCATACTAAGTTTGATACCAAACTTGGTCATTACCTTTACCATAAGCTTCCTTACGCTCAATTTATGTCTCTGTACAATCTCCTTGGTATAGTGACTCCCAATCCACGCATATGTCACTAGTGATCCAAACTTGAAGTTCCTATCACAATTATGATCATCTTTTAGTGACTTGATTTGGAAACTCTCTTCATCACTCATCTAGGAAGCCCATAATCTAAATGTGCAAGAACCGTTACTGCACCTCATTAAAAGTATTTTCCTATCATTGTTTCAAAACACAGTTGATATCCATTAGCAACAACATAGTTGCACAACATTGATTTTATTTTCCCTGGACTCTTAAATCTCATTCCTAGAACTGGTTTTTGTTTTTTCAAGTGTAATAACTCATTTAATATGGAATGAGTTTGGATGTTAGGTTCAAATTCGCTCCCATCATCATTATCTACAATGTTGTTATGCTTCTCCTCATCAACACATAACTTAGTGATCGATTGATGTGATATTCATATGCACTACATCCGTACTAAATTCAAACTCAACATTCCTAAGTTCATCTATGTTATCATCATTTTTACCATCAATACATGACTCACGTACTTCATCATCATTATCTTCATCATCAAACCACCCATCAACACCAACCCCAATATGATCCATATAAACAGAAATTATACCATCTGTTCCATAAGCATCAAAAAACAAAAGCAGCATATTCCACATCATCTGAAATAGGATCAAGCCTTCAATCAGGGAAATGTCTAGTTCATAATAGTATAACCTTTTACAATCTTCATGCATGAAACGTTCGAAGAAGTTCACACACTCAGAATAAGTTATAGAAGAAAAGTCAACATCATTGAACATGGTCTTCACACCACTAGTGTAAGAGAAAGGATTACGAGTAAATACCCCATGGTAGTTGAGTTCTGCCATCGCAAACAGTCCATTAAGTTCTGATTGTGCCATTGCAGGGACTTCTTTAGTACTTCAGCTCGATCACGAAAATGCTTCACAAACCCTAGCTCAGTTTCGTTTAAAGTGAAAATGAAGAATGAAGGTCGACATGTGAAGATGATAGGTTTTAAGCTTCGTATATCATTTATTGACATCTCAAGCATCATCAGATTAGCCAAAAAATAAAAAAAAAATTTGACACGTATACAATGTTAACCGGAAACTGTTTAAAAGCGGGAAAAATGACTAAATTGACAGGTCAAATACGAGTTTAGTGGTGTAATGTACCAAAAAACTTTAATGACCAAATTAGACAAATGCCAAAACTTTCATGTTTATTTTTTCAGTTCATTCTCGACTGATTGGTCATTTCGTTCCTTATTTGCATCTATTGGGTCATTTGAGGGTTTCGAGTAGTAATTGTTGAAGGATCATTTGGTGCGTTGGCCCTTCATCAAACTTTTTCAGTTGTATATCTAGGCTTCTTTGTGTGTATGTACCCTTGGTTGTTTGGTTATAGGATTTTTTTCTTTCTCAGAAGTCTGGGTTTGGTGGTTGTCTTTGGAAATTGAATTTTAGGATATTGCAACTGTTGGATTAGGTGTCTAAGCCCATAACTATAATTGGTATATACTTGAATTGATAGAAGCACAATACTTTTAGGTTTCCTTCACTCTTGCAACTTGAAAGGATGACTTTTGGAGAGAAGTTGAATTTATTATTTGGAATATTAAATTTATATAAATGATTTATTAATATATTCTGAGAATGATATATTAATTAGAAATCATAATTATTTAATTAATATTTGATCAGAAATTAATTTGCAATTAATTTTGGGATTAAATGAATTAATTAAAAGTACAGGGGTTGTTTTGCAATTAATTGATAGTTGTGAAATAGGGCTCTTGGACACCTTAGATAGGAGTGGGCGAAAATTATAGGGAGGCTCTATAAGTTTTCATCCAAGGCTTCTAGATGAGGAGTCCATTATCTGCTTAGGCCTTAAGCAGGAAATTAGGGTTTCCACCTGCTAACCATAGCTTTGGGACTAAGCAACCTTAGGTATTAAAGGAGCCTCATCCCTTGGATTTTTGGGGACTGGCGTCTAACCCTAGCATAGCCGAAATTCTGGTGCATCTCCTCCTTTCTCTCCTCTCATCCTTTTGCAAAGAGTGTTTGTAAGCCATTAGAGGTGTCACATTTGAGGCACTAGCTTTCAAGAGTTCAAGATCTACAAGGATTAATTCTTATTACTACATAACAATTGAGGTATGAATCTAAACCCTAGTATTAGGTTAATTCGATTTTATAGATGCGTATTAAGGTTTCTCTTTTGTATTCAAGTTTCAATGTTCAGTTAGTGAAAACCTATATCCAAAGCATTAGGGTTGCATGGACACATAAGATTTGTAGGTATGCTCAAAACCCATCAGTGGTATCAGAGCCTAGGTATTTTTCAGTTGAATATGATGCAATTGTGAATTGTTCAAAGGAGAAGGAAACAAAATCGTCATTCTGTTCATAGAACTCGACGAGTTCATATTGGAACTCGACGAGTTGGCCTCAACTCGACGAGTGCATTGTCTTGACTCGACGAGTTGGGCTGTTAGATCCCAGATTTTTGGCACTGACATATCTATCATGAATTTATTAGGATAATTACCTTAAATTCAATTTAATGGTTTAAAATTGGAAAAGTTAATCAACAATCTTGTATCCTTATCATGAATTCATGATTGGGTTAAATTTTTAGATAAAGATAAAATTAATTTGTTAATTTAATTATTAAAAAACATTAACCTGGTATTTTTGAAAAGTATTAAAAATACACCCTTTGGCTTTATAATTTAAAATTTAATTAAATAGTTTATTTTTGAAATCTTAAATTTTAGAACCCTAGTATATTAAAAGTTTAAAATACACCCTAATATATATAGTAAAATTAAAAGTTAATATTTATATATATGTATAAGAAAAGGTCGGTCTTACTGTTAGTAGGCCTCATTCACGAAGCCGATCTATAAGGGGAGTATAAGGAAACTGCCTATAAAATGGTGGTTGAATTGGTGTCCACTCTCAACCACCGCTTCCTTGATTAGTGGAGGGTCGTTAGCCAAACGTGTTTGATAGGAAACTAAACTATCATTAATAAGTACAATGAAATACATAAAGTAACTAAATGTTTTTTATAAAATTCTCAATCTTAGTTACTTTAGGAAAATGTGAATTTGATGCTAATCCATGAAATTGCACATTGCACTTTATAAAAAGTCGTTAGTGGAGCGTGTATGGTCAACCGACACACTAACATGGACTTATAAAGGGTGGAAATGGATAGCTCGTAAATTATCATTGATTAATGGAGCGTGTGTGGTTAACCGGCACATTATTTAGGTGATAAATGACATCGAGAGTACCAAGCTAATTTGCATTGTTATTCACACATTGTTTGTGATCCTCGGTATCCCAGTCACAAATGGAAAGGGCATAATCGAGATTAAATATGCCATTGAATAGTTAAATGAATCTCAAAAGATATAGGAATTTCATTTAAAAACCAAATTCATTTATATTTCATTTTTCATGGTGAAATTGGTAAATCGTCATTTACCCACCTTCAAATAATTAACAATTGGATTACGACGTCCATTTTCTGAATTGTGAATTATTGTGTAGGATCCTACCCTTAATATTTCATTTGGGTGTTATATTAAGGATTTCGTATCTAATCAAAACTTGTTTTTCAGATATCTACCTCAAACAACGCTTATGGCTCCAACAACAACAACAACAACTCCTCGAACTCCTTCTCGCTCTTGAGCATTTGTGCCAAGGTCATTTTCGATGGCTCTAACTTTAATGATTGGATGCGTAACATTACGATGGCCTTGCGATTCGAGGACAATGAATATGTCCTCGACAAAGAGCTGAACGAGATAGATGAATCTAAAGCTAACCCTGAAGAAATAGTTGAGTATAGGGCCCAATGCAAAGACGCAACCAAAGTGTCGTGTACCATGGTGGCAACTATGACTCCTGAGCTACAACGGTTTTATAAGGACTATTGTCCTTATGAGATGTGCAAGGACTTGATGGAGAAGTACCATCAAAGAGCAAGTCAAGAAAGGTATGAGATAGTCAAGTCACTCATAACCACCAAGATGAAGGACGGAGAGTCCGTCACAGACCACCTACAACGCATGCAGCGCTATGTGGATCGTTTACTGAAACTTAATGTGAATTTCGATGCGGAATTTGCTATCGATATAGTCTTGCACTCATTTCCTAGTTGTTATGATCAGTTCAAAATGATTTATCATTTGAACAAAGAGGAAGTCACATTGAGTCAGCTTCAAAGCTTGCTGAGAGTGGATTGAAAGGAAAGAGTATTGAATCCACTCCTACTGCTGCTGCTACAGTCCGGTCCATTGGACAAGGAAAGGGGAAGAAGAGGAAAGCTCCCTTAAAACAGAACTGGAAGGGAATGTCTCAAACCGGGTCGTCTAGCAATGGCCCTAAAGTAAAATCTAGTTTTGAAGCTCCCCCTGCCTCTTATCCTAAGGAGGCTACTTGCTTCTACTGCCATGACAAGGGGCATTTCAAGAGAAGCTGTCCCAAGTACTTGCAAGATATAAAGGATGGCAAGATCAAGCCAACCTCGGTAGGTATTTACACTATTCAATCTAAAAACTAATCGCATTCTAATTCTTGGGTCCTTGATACAGTATGTGGTTTTCACATTTGTTCTGACTTGCAGGGACTAAGATGAAGTGAGGATGTGGAGCATGGGAAGATGAACCTGATTATGGGAATAAGGATATCGTCGCCTGTTACCAAGATTGAGATTTACTCTATAGTGCTTAGTAGTGGGTTAAGTTTAGATTTTAATAATTGTTGCTACTCGTCAGAAATGACAAGGAATGTTATTTCATTTCATGGTTTGTACAGACAAGGTTTTAGATATTCTTTTAATAATGAGAATGGTTCTATTAATGCTTATTATAATGGTGTATTTTATTTTAAAGCATTACCTTATGATGGTGTATATGAAACTGTGATGGTTGTAGACAATTTAGGAAATAGTGTGTTACAAATTGATGCGTCTAATGGTTTAGACAAGGCAAGCTTGTGGCATTTTCATCTTGAACATGTCAACAAGAAACGCATTGCCCAACTCCAAAGGGATGGAGTGTTGGAATCATTTGACTTAAAGTCAGATGATACATGCGAATCTTGTTTGCTTGGAAAGATGACTAAATCACCTTTCACTGGTTCTTGTGAAAGAGGTGAAGGATTGTTGGATCTCATACACACAGATGTGTATGGGCCCTTAAGATCCACCACAAGGGATGCAAATCGATTTTATGTGACTTTTACCGATGATTATAGCAGATATGGATATATCTACTTAATCAAGCATAACTCAGAGACCTTTGAAAAGTTCAAAGAATTCAAACATGAAGTCAGAAATCAATTGGGCAGGAAGATCAAGATGCTCATATCCGATAGGGGTGATGAGTATCTTAGTATCGAGTTCCACGACCACCTCAAGGAATGTGGAATTGTTTCACAATTGACACCTCCTAGGACACCGCAACTTAATGGTGTGGCTGAGAGGTGTAATCGAACCTTGTTGGACATGGTTCGTTCCATAATGAGTCGAGCTTCGCTTCCGATATCATTATGGGGGTATGCCTTAGAAACTGTTGCCTATATTCTTAATCTAGTCCCAGCAAAGAAGGTTGCCAAAACACCTCACGAGATGTGGACAAGGAAAGTTCCCTCGTTTGCACATATCAAGGTTTGGGTTGTGAAGCTTTCGTTAGACAAGAGACTCACAAAAAGCTTGAATCTCGAAGTGAGCGATTTATTTTCATCGGCTATCCACAAAAGTCCTTTGGATATTTGTTTAACAGACCTAGTGAAAATGTGGTCTTCGTAGCACGAAGGGGAGTCTTTCGTGAGACAGAGCTCATATGCAAAGGGGACAGTGGGAGTACAATTGATCTTGAAGAAATTCAATAGCCAAGCGATAAAGGAACCTGTAACACTAGCACTCAACCCGAGGAAGAGATTCATGTTGAACCTATTAATGAATCATTACCTCTTAAACGTTCTAGTCGAGTTAGAATGGCACCTGAGTTTTATGGATTCCATATTACTACAGATGGTGATACATTTATCAGTGATGGTACACTGGTAAATCTGGATGATCCTTATAACTACAAGGAAGCCATGGCGGGCCCTGAGTGTACTAAATGGAAGGAGTAAATAGACAGCGAGATCCAGTCTATGTATGAAAACCAAGTTTGGAATTTGGTTGATAATGTGCCAGGTCATAAGACAGTTGGGTGCAAAGGGATCTTCAAGAAGAAGACCGGCATGGATGGAAAGATTCCACTTTTAACGCTCGACTAGTTGTGAAGGGCTTTTCTCCAACCCCAGGGGTTAACTATGATGAGACCTTCTCACCAGTGGCTAAGATTAAATCTATTAGGGTTGTGTTAGCCATAGCTGCATTTCATGATTATGAAATCTGGTAGATGGATGTCAAAACCGTTTTCCTTAATGGAAAGTTGGCTGAGGGTGTTTGAATGAGTCAGCCAGAGGGTTTTGTGGATGCTAAATACCCCAATAGAGTGTGTAAGCTTGAGAAATAAATCTATGGATTGAAACAAGCTTCTCACAGATGGAATCTTTGCTTCGATGAGAAAGTCAAAGAGTTTGGTTTCTCTAGGAGTGAGGATGAGTCATGTGTATATATCAAAGCTAGTGGGAATATAGTCACCTTCCTGGTGTTGTATGTTGATGATATACTACTTATAGGAAACGACGTTCCAACTCTGCAGGAGGTTAAGACTTGGTTTGGAAAGTGTTTCCCTATGAAGGACCTGGGAGAGGCTGCCTATATTCTAGGAATATAGATTTTGAGGAATAGGAGTAGAAGACTAATTGGACTTAGTCAAAGCACGTATTTGGATAAGGTGCTAAAGCATTTTAGCATGGACAATTCAAAGAAGGGATAGTTACCTATCCAGAGTAATACCAAGCTTAGTAAGACTCAGAGTTCGAGTACTGATGCAGAGATAGCAGAGATGAGCCGAGATCCATATGCTTATGTCGTTGGCTCGATTATGTACGCTATGACATGCACTCGCCCTGACGTGGCTTTTGCTTTGAGAATGGTTAGTCGATATCAGGTGAATCCAGGTAAAGCTCATTGGATAGCGGTTAAGAACATTCTTAAGTATCTTCGAAGGACGAAGGACTGGGTCCTTGTGCTTGGTGGTAGTGATGACTTAAGAGTTGCAGGGCATAGCGACGCCAGCTTTCAGACAGACAGAGACAACTTCCGTTCTCAGTCAGGCTAAGTGTTTAACCTCAATGGAGAAGGAGTAACTTGGAAAAGTTACAAGCAAGAGAGTGTAGCTGATTCAACATGTGGGTCAGAATATATATTTGCAAGCGAAGCGTCAAATGAGGATATATGGTTGAAGAACTTCATTGGAGACCTTGGAGTTGTGCCAGCCATTAAGGAGCCGATGGAAATTTTCTGCAATAATGAAGGAGCGGTTTCCTTTACCAAGGAACCAAGAGATCATGGAAGATCTCGGCATATCGACATAAAATATCATTTTATCAGACATCGAGTAGAAGAATGACCCCTCGTCGTTAAGAGGGTATCATCCGAAGAGAATCCTGCTGATCCCCTCACAAAGGGTCGTCTAAGTAGGATTAAGCACGTTCAGCATGCGAGGAGCATTGGTCTGAAGGATGATATTAGTTTTAGTGATTAGATAGATATTTAGAAACTTGTAACAAATAAATGCAATTGACATTTGATGATTGAGTAAATGGAGATTTATTTATGAGTATTGTTTACTATCTTTTTTCAATTGTTTATCTTTGTGTTTCAACTTTGCATGTTTTACTTCCCGAGTAATTGGATTATTCAAATTATCCACAATCGATCATACTTTGGAAGTAAGTAGTGAATTAAGACTGTTATGAATTGGATTGTAGACTATCTAAATGCTTAGACATAGCAATGGTTTGCTGCAACATTCATGAGTACTTCTGAAATGGAGATTTGAGTATTGGATTAACCCACGCTCAGAGAATTACTTCATGGAATTCATCACGAGTAATTCTGAGACGATAATATCATATAATCTTTAAATCGAGATATATGAGTTTTTGTTTACGAGTTGGTTGTGCATTGATAATGTGTAAACACATCAGTAACTTGATGTTATAAAAGTATTACTATGTACAATTTGATGAGTAAATAGTACAAGCATAAAAGTCAAATTTTATTTGTTCCTTTTTCCCTAAAGGGGAAAAAGCGATATCTTGGGCCCCTCGATGATTTGGTGTTGACTTATGTGTCGGGCCCGGTCAGGACTAAATTGATGTGTTCAATTAAGTTCATTGTCATTACAAATCAGAAATCGGTAAACAAACTGTTGGACAATGAAAATGATTTTGTTCCATGTCATTTTTCCACATGATATCTTGCAGAACGGAGCATTATATGAACCCTTATCTTAGGACACGTAACTGACTAGATCAGAGTTCGACAACGGCTTTTAAGAGCTACAATGTGCTGGTTAATTTTGAAGTTGTATTTACAATTATAGTTATTAGACTTATCTAAGTGGGAGACTGTTGGATTAGGTGCCTAAGCCCCCATAACTATAATTGGTATATACTTGAATTGATAGAAGCACAGTCCTTTTGGGTCGCCTTCACTCTTGCAACTTGACAAGATGACTTTTGGAGAGAAGTTGAATTTATTATTTGGAATAATAAATTCATATAAATGATTTATTAATAAATTATGAGAATGATATATTAATTAGAAATCATAATTATTTAATTAATATTTAATGATAAATTAATTTGGAATTAATTTTGGGATTAAATGAATTAATTAAAAGTACATGGGTTGTTTTGCAATTAATTGATAGTTGTGAAATAGGGCTCTTGGACTCCTTAGATAGGATTGGACAAAAACTATAGGGAGGCCTGATAAGTTTTCCTCCAAGGCTTATAGATGAGGAGTCCATGGGCTGCTTAGGCCTTAAGCATGAAATTAGGGTTTCCACCTGCTAACCCTAGCTTTGGGACTAAGCTACCTCAGGTATAAAAGGGGCCTCACCCCTTGTATTTTTGGAGACTAGCATCTAACCCTAGCATAGCCAAAATTCTGGTGCATCTCCTCCTCTCTCCTCTCATCCTTTTGCAAAGAGTGTTTGTAAGCCATTAGAGGTGTCACATTTGAGGCACTTGCGTTCAAGAGTTAAAGATCTACAAGGATTAATTGTTACTACTACAAAACAATTGAGGTATGAATCTAAACCCTAGTATTAGGTTAATTTCGATTTTATAGATGCATATTAGGGGTTCTCTTTTGTATTCAAGTTTGCATGTTCAACTAGTGAAAACCTAGATCCAAAGCATTAGGGTTGCATGAACACATAGGATTTATAGTTATGCTCAAAACCCATCAACAACGACATTGCTCAATTTTTTTAGGCGTCACCATATGTCTACTCACAGTGTGGTTTAAGCATGGCACGAATACATGTTTGGTATTTGGGTTTCCCAATCCGATTTTGAAAACTTTTCTGCATAATTTTTGGAATTTTCTTCAGAGTTTGGAAGTTTAATTGGGTTAGATGCGCATAGGAGGTATTTTTTCAATTTCATTTAAGGTGTGAGATTTTGATTCGGTTGTATAGGAGAGTGTCTCTATTAGCGGTTGAGGTTCGTCATTCTGTTGGATCTGCTAGTACTCCACCCTTTGGGCAAGGTTGTAATGAAGAAGGAATCCAGTAGATATGGGATTGGTTCTGTGTCCTCCTTCAGAGTGCTAAATGTGGTAATTCATCAAATATTGTTATGATGATTTCAGGTGGTCAAAATAAGATAGCCTGAGAACACTTTGTTCGACTTTGGCATGCTTGTTGTCAATTTTATTGCTTTTGATTGGAACAGGTGTTTAATTTTCTATCTTTTTTTTTGGTCACGTGAAATCAGGGTGTCATCTAGTGTTGCATTGGTTGCAACTTAGACTGAGGTGTTGTTTGTGTGTTATTGAGTTCTATAGCTTGTTTGGTTGTTGTAAAGTGTTAGGGGATGTTGAATGGGTTCCTGCAGGTCGGTGGGATGATGGTCGTGTGCGTATATGCCCACTAAGTTTCTGGTCGTGAGTCTTCATGCATGTGGTTAGATAATGGAAAGAACGTTGTAGAACCATGATTTTTTCATTCCAATGATTTAATGGTTTCATGACATACGTGAACCAATGTGATTACGAATCAAGTGGATGAGATATTTGGATCTTCGTTTGTTAGTCTTTTGGCATAGGTAAGAGCTAGAATAATATGGTGTTGTTACAGATGGCTCAATGGCCAACACGTTTGGGTCGGGTAATTGTAGGATTTTGACTTGTTGGCATAGTCACAGTTGTTTATCGCTAGTTCCTTGTTGATCATATTCTTAGCAGATCCATGTTCGTTTTTGTGAGAATGGTTTCATGCGAGTTATGTTACCGCTGGTGGAGTCCGTTGTAGGTCTCTTGGATGATTTATCCAATACGTGTGCACCTAAGATGTTATGGGAGCTTGGATGCCACACGAGACTTTTAGATTGACCATTGTTACGCTTGTGGGAGTAGTGGGTTAGTGATGACTTGTTAGGAACTCAAGTGTGTATTTGAGGTTTTTTGGGCATAATTTCCAAATTCATGATCGGGATGTTTCTAGTGTTCAATCAGCATGGTTTAGTGGTTTTCCTAGTCGGGAACTATGGGTAGGTACGACGAATGAACGACAATCAATCCTTACGTATGGTTATGAGGTTTAAACTAATTGGTTTCCGATTTTATGAAGAATTTTGATGTATTTCGTTTGTAGTTCCAATTTTGACAGTTTCCCGGTTTGAGTGGTTTTCTCTATGAGTTGGATCTTACTATTTTGGAGAGAGAAGTAGTTGTTGTAGTTGAGTGTTTTCAAGTGACTCGATTATTTGTTGGCACTAGTTGGGTTCTGAGTGCTCTCTCAAGTTTTATTTATCGATTCTTTGATTTTATGAAGTGGCTAGAGGAAGTATATGGATTGTTTTGGTGTTGTTTTCATAGATTCTAGCCGAGACGGGTTTCGAGAAGAAATCCAGTTTAAGTGGGGGGAGTTGTAACATCCACTTTTCGGGATGTTTAATTTTGTGATATCGGACCGTAATTTGATCGAGTAAAAGTTTGGGCCTTTAAGTGGATAAAGTATAGACCTTATTAGATGTTAATAATGCTGGTTAAGTGATTTAATCCCGTGAAAGTGTGATTTGGATCCAAAGGGTAAAATGGGAAAAAGCGCTATTTCAGACTCTTTGCAAGAATTAATGAATTTACTTCAGTATGTTTTAAGTCAAAGGCAATTGGATAGGATTATGGAGTTGTTAATACCTTCTCGTGCATATAAAGATAACAAAAACGGATTTGGAATGAAGAAGTTATCGGTATTTAAAATTAGAATGGAATGAGTAAAGCTCGTAACCACGACATCGTGAGAAGTTCCCCACGACATGGTGAGTTGTTCAGCCCAAACCCATAAATTAAGGGTTTTCCCCATATTTAAAGGATTGGTTTCGTGTTTTAGGTCATTTTTCAGCCTCCAGCACATAAAGAGCTCCTAGGGAGCAAACCTTAGTTTGTCTTTCACCATTTTGAACCTCCCATATCTTCTCTCATCCATTTTGTGTGATTTTTGTGACTTTTAAAAGGGAGTTTCTTGCAAGATTGATTTTTGGATATTTGAATCAAAAGATCTCAACTTTCATCTACCTCCTTGACCATGAGTATGATGCGACTTTGCATCTTTATGCTTATAAGTTGCTAGATCAAGATTCTAATATTGTTTTTGGTCCATTGGATGAGGTTGTGTTGTTGGATGTGATAAAGTTTGCAACTTAATCATTCCACCTTGTCCTATAAGTATTTTGGTCCATGGATCTGGTCTTTCATGGTCTTTAGGTACCATGCTTGGAGTAAGGATATTATTTTGGTCATTTTTGACCTAAAATGGTGTGACACATTCATTAGACATGCTTGTCCATAAACGTATGATTTTTATAAGCCATGGGAGTGCATTATGCCCTTCTAGAAAGTATGAGACATGGAATTATCAGATTAAGCACTTAAAGGATGAAGTGGTTTATCATCGGGACCACGTTGGAACATAGGTCTTTCTATGAAGCAGTGCTAAGGAATCCATCGTGATCTAATGATGGGACCATGGTGCGGTCAACGGCCTTGGCTACAGCACGGTGGTTAGAGATAATAGAAACTGCCACCATGTGTTGCATAGTCCTTTTGACGACTCTTCATGGTTACCAGTTGATCCCAAACCATCCGCATCAAATCATTTTCCTTAAGCATAATAATCATGCTCCCTTGTACTCGATGACCAACCTTGCATAACACATAAGTATCTTGTACTTATTATCACACAACAGTTTGAATGGCGGAATGCCAATACAAGAATTAAGGTTGTGCTAAATTGCAACTGAATACATATTTCCTTCTAAAACCTTTCCACAAAACCGAGACGTGAACTATATGTCCTTATCAGAGATAATAGAAACTGACACCACGTGCTTGGCTATGACCTCCCTAGCATAGATATCTGCTATCTAACTCCAACGTATTATCATTGAACTAACCACAAGATGTCAAATAACCCCAACTATCCATATCAGTAGTCAAAAATATGCCTCAAAGTCTCTTGCTTTTGGCATTCTCACCCCCAAAATGTCACTAGGTGGACCTTTCCTATAACTCCAACAGAAGAGTAAATGTTGCCATCCTCATACAGCACTCCAGAAGTGGTTTATTAGCCTACTTCCAACTAAGATCATCAACAAATACATTTACTTTACCGGGATAGTAAAGTATCATGCCATAGAAATCGTTAACTATGTCTAGCAACATAGCCCAATTCCTTGAAAACTCCCAAAATTCTAAATTTTTTATAATCTGAAATTCTTGATACTGACCCTATAAAGTTAACGATTATTCCGCCGTTCTTGGTTTTGGGGTGTGACAGATTGGTATCAGAGCATTGTTTATAGTGAATTGAGTATATCAACCCATAAAAGATATACAGACTATAAATACAATAGGGATTAAAATACTCTGATAAAGAGTTTATACTTTTAAATAATAAAATATTTAATTAAGTATACATGCCTGCATTCATACTAAAATCAGTGTCACTAGGACAGAACAAAAGTATTACGATTGTTGGGCAGCACAAGTAGACTTAGAGACATATAGTCAAAACTGGGAAGATATAGCTTGATCAACTATATTATCTGAGGGTTGACTAGCATGTGCCTAAGGGTGGTTGTGAGGTTGCAACAAGTCTAAAAACTTACCCACACTACCACAATGAGAACAATAGAACATAAACCTAAAATACTATAGGAGTATTTTGTGTGTTACTATAAACTACTTATGTGCTAGATTCTTATATCCCTTTTTTCGCGTAGATAACATGGTTGGATTCCATCCCCACGGAAACTTGTACTTCCCTAACCAAGGTAATGATGGAGGGTTCGAAGCATAGCCAGAAAATGATCACCCAGTCCCTATGGATGGTCACCAGGCTGAAGGCTTTGCAGATGGTTCTGACTCCGAGCCTGAAGTTGATAACCTACCCCCGATGGCTCTTGTCCCAAATCCTAACCCTCATCCGGCTTTTCAAGGCCCGACGCCTCCGTGGGTGGAAAGCTTGGAAACATGGAGCCAAGGGCAAGATCAGCCCATGCCATTTAATGGAGACCGAAGCTTTTATGACCTAAGCGAAGGGGGCTCAGCAGACAGAGTCTTGCCAATCCTGGTCCGCAGAGTGGCCCGAAATGAGATTCAAGGCAGGACAGCTCTCCATCAAATCATGGAAGTTGTCACCAATGCGAGAATGCATACCCTCCGCACCATTCGTCTGGAAGATGCTCGTGACAGATCTAGAGTAGACCATGAGACCCTGCAGCAAGAGCTAGCTGAAACTCGAGCTGAAGTCATAGAGCTCCGAGTACGCCAAAGGGTGTACGAAAGATACTTACTTGATATGGGGCGTCAGCTGGCTGAACTGAGGGTTCACCCAACGGATAATCATCCCCAGTAGGAGATATTCTACCTTTCTCTCCCGGGTAGAAAGAATAGTATTCCTATCTATGCTCCAAGTAGCACTTTTCTATGTAACTAACTTTGTACTGTAAGGGCTTTCTAGTTAGGCCAGTATGCCGTCAAAACTTTTGTTACTTCGTAGAAGATGTAAGACCTACTCCAAGGTCATATTTCCCAAGCATATTACATCTTAAATATCAATGATTTTGAAAGTCAGCAAATTTTTATGCCAATCATTGTTCAAATACTTCCGTTTTGCTGTCATTTGTATTCTATCCGAAACGTACTCTAGTCAAATTATTGAGCTATGGTAATTTAGCTCAGAGATCACTTCTAATCCTTGTCAAAGGCTGGATAGCAATCGTCTTATAACCATTCTATGAACTTACTTCTACTCGTTACTAGGACTGCATCATAGGGATGTAGGTCAAAACCTCTGAGAACTTACTCCTACTCTTTATATGAATAGTCGAAATGCATCTAGGTTCAACCATAATCACTCACGAACTCATTTTCCTTTCCATAACAGAATCATGTCGTCACCCAAAAATAACAAGCCGAGCAACGAAACCCCTATCCTTGACATCGACGCCGCTACTTTCCAAGCTGCGGTATCAGCTGCCGTGGCAGCTGTCCTTGCAAACCTCAGCGCTAACAACGCAAGAGAGGCTGACAAAGGGGTGGACGAATCCAATCGTTGTATCAATCCGGGAAACCAACGAATGATAACAGTCACAGTCTTGCAAAGCAGTAAAACCGAGAAAAGAAAACAAAAGCGCCAAGCCTAAAAGGAGCGCAAGCGATCCCAAAGACTTGCCATGCAACAGCAACAAGTGGCGACCCCTGCCATCCCATTACCGATCAGACCATACGAGGGAAAGCTTCCAAAGTGTGACAAGTGTAGCTTTCATCATAATGGGGGTTGCCATGAAATGCAATGCTGCAATTGCCACAAAATAGGGCACCATGCTCGTAAATATGGAGCACCGGCACGACCCATCACTCCAGTCCCTGACATCGGAGTCAGCCAGGCTTGTTATAGTGGCGGTAAAATCGGACACCTTAAGATGGAATTGTTCGAAAAGGAGGAGAAGCGAAAGCAACCGCGTCCACATAACTCTGACCCGACACATCACTCCCACCACCAATGCAGGTGCAAGCCAGATATGTCACCTATGTGGTGAGATAGGACACCTCGAGGAGGATTGTCCAATAACAAAGAACTCTAATGCAGACGGGAAGATACTAAGGATCACAGCCGCATGAGAGACTACTCCGGACCCACGTTGAAATACTAGGGCGTTTCGTAATAGTAGACTTATAAACTGTTAAAAACTAGTGCAACTCGAGTCTTATCTTTTTAGCGAGACCCTGTCAGTCAAGGGACTCTCGTGCTGCGTATACTTGCTTTTGTAGTATACCCTGTTCGTAGCAGTAGTCTTATAGATAAATCTAAAATACTCAAACTCTGTAGAAGTTGCATTGTGATGTTTTGAAACACTTTTACTATCCAGTCTAACGCCTTTTATTCCGAGTAGTCCGACATTAACGTTTAACTTGAGTAAATTCGATCCTCGCAATGCCAGTTTCATGCATAGATTCTTTTCTCCGAAATCGCCTTTCTAGCGAAGCCATCATTCCAGAACTCCGAGGTACTCATGCAGAGAGTACCTTATGTCTCATATCCTTCCCGAAGACACTTCAGCAAAACTCCCCGAAGTACCACTCGTACAGTACGTCAAGTTCAACCCGAAGACCCATACGGTTGATCTATCGCTGAAGAAGGTATACGCAAGGGTGGTATATAATCAAGGTTCTACAGGCTTAGAATTGGTAATTCCGCTTCAAATTCTTTTCCTTGTTTGGATGTGGGCTTGAAGAAGAATTATTTATTCGACTTCCTTTTCAGTCTTAATTATATACGACTCGTATACACGAAACTGTGATTGATGAACCAAATATGACTTTTGATATGAACTTTAGGACGGAGACTGCCCAAGACTACGAGTGATGGTACTGCCATGTGGATAAACTTAGAATCCAATCAAATGCCCTTCTCACCGATCGAGTTAATAGATCCAGATAGAACAGAAAACTCCCAGGATTACCTCCGCAACGTCAAGTCGAGTTCAGAATCGACTTAGTTCCAGGGGCTACCCTAGTACCCAAATCGCCCTATCGCCTAAAACCTGCAGAGATGCAAGGACTATCCTGTAAACTTAACGAACTGCTCAGCAAGAGCTTTATAAGACCAAGCTTCTCACCCTGGGGAGCTCCAGTCTTATTCGTCAAGAGGACAGCCTTCCGAACTCGTTATGGACGCAACGGGTTTGTAGTAGTACCATTCAGATTGACTAATGCGCCCGAAGTATTCATGAAGTTAATGAATAGGGTATGCCATCCTTACTTGGATCGGTAGTCATCGTCTTCTTAGATGACACACTTATCTACTCTCGTAGTAAGGAAGAGCATAGTAAGCATCTACGTCAGGATCAGATAAGATATATATAGGTCTTAAAAAGCTATACTGGTGGCCTATCATAAAAGCAGAGATACTACCTTCGTGAGTAAATGTCTTACTTGCATCAAGGTCGAGGTCGAATACCAGAAACCCTCATGACTACTACAACAGACGGAGATACCGGAATGGAAGTGAGAGCGGATCACTATGGATTTCATAACCAAGTTGCCCAAGACAACGAGTGGACTTGATACCATATGGGTCATCGTCGATAGATTGACCAAGTCCACACACTTCCTGCCTACCAAAGAAATAGACAAGATGGAGAAGCTTACAAGAACTTAACTTACCGCGTGAGCTCAGTAACGTACATTCTACTTTCCACGTCTCGAACTTGAAAAAGTGTCTGTCCGATGAGACTCTTGTAATCCCACTCGACGAGATCGAGATCAACGAGAGCCTCAACTCCGTGGAAGAACCTGTAGAGATCATGGACCGGGAGGTCAAGCAAACGAAACAAAGCCGTATCCCGATAGTGAAGGTTCTCTGGAACGCCAAGCGAGGACCAAAATTCACTTGGGAGTGAGAGGATCAGATGAAACTGAAATATCCTCGTCTTCTTACTTAGTTATTTGTAACTACTAATTTGCTTAAATTCTAATTTCGGGACGAAATTCCTTCTAACGGGGGGATGATGTGACAACCCAAAATTTCTATTCTGTACAACCATTCAATTCAATAGAAGTCAGAACAGTTTCTGCTAACTTTCAAGCTTTTTGGAATAAGTTTGAGTGTTTTAAAGTTAGTGCTTCAGGAGATAACAGGAGAGAGGATGCCTTAGGGTTTATTGTGCATCATTAAAGTTCCAAAAACTCCAAGAGTTTGGAGTTTACGGCCCAAATGGTATTAGGGCCGTAAACCCTAATGACTATATAAGTGACACTTAGTTTATTTTTAACTTTTTTTCACACTCCCAAGTCTAGAACCAATTCTCTCTCAAGTATCATCCAAAGTTCTTCAAAAATCTTCAAGAAAGTAAGTGTTTTCTTCCTTGTTTAGTTGATATCTACCCTAATCTAGTGATCTTACATGATTTCATCCATGAAATCACTCCATTTATGTAGATCTTCAAGTGTTCTTAGTTTCACCAAGAACACACACTAGTGTTCTTGGACTTCTAGCACCTTTTCAAGCTTCTACATAGTAAGTACTCTTACCTTGGCTTGTTATAAGACTTGTTACACTTCTAAAACATCTAGAAATCACAATGAAACACTAGATCAAAGGTGTTTACGGTCCAAGATGTTCTTGGACCGTAAACCCTAACAAAGGGGCCAAAGTGTGCCCTGGTCCCTTACCAAGCCTTGGAAACTAGTCTAGATCCCATCCTTGATGTGCTTAGGACTTATAACATCAAAAAGACCATAAACCATATGGGTTTACGGCCGTAAACACATGGAGAAGTGGTCCATGGGCCGTAAACTCCATTTAGGAGTGAAATGATGCCACAAACACTTCCTAAGGCTTATACTTGATGTAGGATGCTTCCTTATGCCTTGAAAAGCTTCAAAACACAAAATGGTAGAAGTGCCATGATTTTACGGCTGTAAACTCATGGGTTTACGACCGCAAACTCCAAAGGAGTTGGTCACAAAACCGTAAACTCCAATATAGGGTCCCCTTGAACCCTAAACTCAATAGCCAAGTCCTACAACCCTTAGATGCAATCCTTAGGACTTATAGCACTTAAAGCAAGTGTTTTACACGTCTTAGGATGTCTTAACTTGGTTAATTAGTTGTTTTATAACTAATTGGATACATATATGTGTCTTTATATGTTAACTAGGATCCTTGTGTGTGCTCAAGTCTTCACTTGACACTTAGCATCCTATATCGATCCGTTCATCCAAACCATTCACTACAGGTGAGTTCATACCCCTTAATTAACCTTTTAAATGCTTTTATGGGGGGGGGGATACAAGTTAAATTCTTATAGTCATTATATCAATCACATGTGATTAATGATTACTAAACAAGTGGATTTCTTACTTTTCAAACTGTTTTACAAACCCTTTTACATATCAAATACTTTTATCAAACTCTTTTACATGTCAATTCCTTTTAGTAAATCCTTTTCATGTCAATTACTTTTACTTAAACTCTTTTACACTTATATTCTGTTAAATGTATATCTTTATAGATATAGTTATATAAGTAGGATTGAAAGGACTTAGGACTGATAACTCACCTTACTTCCTGTTCCTCGTTTGGTTGTGGACTTAGGATATCGGTTATTTGTCCGAAGGTCGTTTGAATCCTAGTTATATATTATGTATATGTATATAGATATAAAGGTTCTTTCTTTCTTTCAGTTCAATACCTTTGGGTAGCAAAGGTATACATACATGTTAATACATTCACATCATATTACTAGTAAGCTACTATAGGTGTAGTTTAGGGAGATACTAATACCATTACTAGAACAATGAAACATACAATGAGTCAGTTCATACATGAGTCATAACTTATAGTGATGAGAAACAAACATAATACATAGTGATGAGAAACAAACATAATACATAGTGATGAGAAACAAACATAATACATAGTGATGAGAAACAAACATAATACATAAGTGATGAGAAACAAACATAATACATAGTGATGAGAAACAAACAATACATTACCGAGAGAACATACATACATGCTACACAGAGAAAGAACACACAATATAGCTAGCACATACATTACATATACATTAATACAGTTATGTGAGCCACGTAACGGGGCATGGCACTACCTGCCATGACCGTTTTGTATCCAGAATCTCCTTAAGTGGGGAGTGTATGAGTTTGTGTGTAGATCTATACTCGATTGACTATCCTACACCTTGCTGCTCGCTACAGTGGGACATGCAAGTCTACGGGTGCCAAACGTCATTTCTTACGACGTCTTACATCGTCGTTTTTCTATGAGTCGGGAGCAGGGTACAGGCCGATCACATGGTACTTTAAATAATAATTGGTTTATGGTAGTTAGTACAGCAGTAGTTACTTAATACAACACTACAGTACTATTTCATTTTCCCATTACATTCACTTTGTGAACATTCACATTATGCACTGTAATGTAAAAACTGTATTGTTGGTTAATGATAGTCAGATTTGGGAAAATACATACTCTTACAAGAGACACACACACAGACACCAGATGCCTTGGTAGAAGGCTACTTTTATTAGGAAACATAGGGTTTTCTAGGAGAGTTCAAAACGTCTTACAAAACATCTTACAAAACATCTTACAAATACTTTCGTACAAATACAGACACTAATATACTTATGATCTCACCAGCTTTAAAGCTGATACTCGCTTTCAAAATAACGTGTATTCTCAGGTCACTAGTAGACAGGTACCGGAGCCAAGTTTTGAGAAGATGAAGCTCGTTCAAGACACATCTTTCATTTTGAATTATATTTTGGTGTCTATTAAATTTGGCAAGACATACTTGTATTAAAATTATATTATTAATGCAATGGATGATGTTGTTGCTTGATTACTACTATTCATTGTTGTGATACTATACATGACGTCCTCCGCCCCAGAACGTTTCCACCGTTCTTGGTTTTGGGGTGTGACACAATGTTTTTCCCAGAATTTGGTATATTATAGACCTGTTTAGGGTTAAGTTTTCCAAACTTTATGTATTCAATATGCCAATATTATCGACATGCATTTTCATACTCTTTGAAAAATAACCACTCAATTTCATATCATCCTGTTACGAGTTGTATTTATCGTAGAATTGTATTTCCAATTCATTACAAGATTCATGTTGAAATAAATGTTTTAGTTCAGAGATATCAAAATTCATATTCACTCTTGATATCTTACCATCTTTGTATCTTTTAACTATTATAGAAAAAGATGCCTCCTCGTAGAAATCCAAGACGTAACATTGTTAATGAAGCACCGACGCCACCTCCGCCACCACCTCCTCAGTTTGACGCTGCTATGTTTCAAGCGGCGGTCACGGCGGCTGTAGCGGCTGCCATGTCTCATATCAATACTCCTGGTGCTAGTGGGTCGGGAGCTGGTACACATCCTTATAACCATGGTGAGAGTCATGGGCACTCGTGAGAGTGCACTTATAAAGATTTTTCGAATTCCAAACCCAGGACCCTTAACAAGACTAGCGGAGTTATGGCATTAAGACAGTGGATTGAGAAGACAGAAGCAATTTTCGAAATCTGCTCCTGTCCAGAGGGCAGCAAGGTCAAATTCGCTGCTTGTACCTTTTTGGATAGAACTTTAACATGGTGGAATGGCCATGTTAAGTCACTAAATCTGGTAGTTGCTAACTCGATAAGCTGGGAGAACTAAAAAGCCATGCTAATGTGGGAATACTGTCTGCAAGGTGAAATTCAGAAACTCGAGCAAGAGCTCTGGGGTCTTACAATGGTTGGTTCTGACATATCAACCTATATACCAGTAGATTCTGCGATTTGGCAATTCTTTGTCCGGATATGGTTGCTCTGGAGAGCAAAAATATTGAGAGATATATTTGGGTTCCGTCGCCCCAAATTCAGTCAAGTGTCTTAGCTTCGAGGCCTGTTACTTTTAACAGTGCCAAAGAGCTGGCACAATCTCTAATTGACCGCGGAGCCCGTCAAAACTCAGTGGTTGCTGCACCAGAACAACCGAAGGGAAACAACAACAACAGCAAGAAGAAAGGCTGGAACAAGAGGAAGGGCAAATCCTCTCAAGAATCCTCGAAGAAGAAACAACTAGTGGCAGTCAATGTTGCTACTGTACCTGCTATTGTTCCTGCTAACCCTGCACCAGCTAAGCCTTATGCTGGTAACCTCCCCAAGTGCAACAAGTGTAATTTTCACCATAATGGAAATTTCCGAGAAATGCAGTGTCGTAACTGCAACAGAAAAGGGCATACTGCCCGATTCTGTAGATCACCACCTCAACCGCTTAACCAAGTACCTGCCGTTGGAGTAGGTCAAGCATGCTACCAATGTGGTGATGTGGGGCATTTCAAGAAAGATAGTCCAAAAGCTGGAAATGCCGGTGGAGTTGGGAGAATTTTGGCTTTGGGTCACGAAGAAGCAATAGTAGACCCTGTGGTGGTCACGGGTACGTTTCTTCCCAACAACACTTATGCATGCATTCTATTTGATTGTGGTGCTGAGAAGAGCTTTGTGAGCCATAATTTCAAGCACTTGCAAAATCAAAACTCCCAACCACTAAAAGAAACTTTCACAGTCGAAATGGCTAACAGGAAATCCGAATCCACCAACGATATATACATAGGATGTACTCTTACCTTGAATAACTTTTCTTTCCCAATACACCTTATGTCGGTCTCTATCAAAAGTTTGGACGTCATAATAGGTATGGATTGGCTGTGTCCTAACCATGTTGACATCCTATGCTATGAAAGAGCCATTCATCTGAACTTTACAACTAACGAAACTCTTGTTATTTACGGCGACAAACCCGGAACGAACCTCCAGATCATTTCTTGCATCAAGGCACAGAAGTACCTTCGCAAATAGTATTGTGCTTTCTTAGCTCACGTGGTAGAAAAAAAGAAAGAAGTGAAAGATATCGCGAGCATTCCTGAGGTCTGCAACTTTCCCGATATTTTTCCCGGTGATCTTCCTGGAGTGCCTGCTGAACGACAAGTCGAATTCAGAATCGACTTAATCTCTGGGGCTACCCCTATAGCCAAATCCCCCTATCGTCTTGCACCTTCTGAGATGCAGGAATTATCCAGCCAGCTTAACGAACTCGCTAGCAAAGGTTTCATAAGACCAAGCTTCTCACCCTGGGGGGCATCGGTTTTGTTCGTAAAGAAGAAGGATGGATCATTCCATATGTGCATAAACTACCGCGAGCTGAATAAACTTACCATCAAGAATCGATATCCTCTGCCTCGCATTGACGATCTGTTCGACCAACTTCAAGGTGCGAGCTATTTCTCAAAAATAGACTTAACATCCGGGTATCATCAGTTACGGATTTTGGAGGATGACATTCCCAAAACCGCGTTCAGAACTCGTTATGGTCATTACGAGTTTGTAGTGATGCCATTCGAATTGACGAATGCACCTGCTGTGTTCGTGGATCTAATGAACAGAGTGTGTCGTCCATTCCTGGAAAAATTCGTCATAGTCTTCATTGACGACATCCTCATCTACTGAAGAAGTGAAGAGGAACATGGCCAACATCTTTGTCAAATATTGCAAACTCTTAGAACAGAGAAACTCTATGCGAAGTTTTCAAAGTGGGAATTTTAGATCAGGAAGGTTGAATTCCTAGGTCACGTGGTCAGTTCAGAAGGAATACACATTGACCCTTCCAAAATAAAGGCAATTGAAAACTGGTCAGCACCCAAAACACCTACAGAAATCCGTCAATTCTTAGGTCTTGCTGGCTACTATCACCGATTCATCCAGAATTTCTCTTAAATAGCTAAGCCTCTTACCACCCTGACGCAAAAAAGTGTAACTTTTAGCTGGGGAGAAAAGCAAGAAACAACGTTCCAAACGCTGAAGCGAGCTCTGTGTAGTGCACCGAACATATCTCTTCCTGAAGGGACAGAGGATTTCATAGTGTACTGTGATGCTTCTAATCAAGGGCTTGGATGCATTCTTATGCAAAGAGGAAAGGTTATATCCTATGCCTCAACACAGCTAAAGACGCATGAGGTCTACTACACAACACATGACCTTGAACTAGGAGCAGTGGTATTTGCTCTGAAGATCTGGAGACATTATGTATATGGCACCAAATACACAGTATTCACAGACCATAAAAGTCTCCATCATATCTTCAATCAGAAAGAGTTGAACATGAGAAAACGATGATGGGTGGAGCTACTGAACGACTACGATTGTGAGATTTTTTATCACCCTGGTAAAGCTAACGTAGTAGCTGATGCCCTTAGTAGAAAAGAATACTCGGGACGCCGAGTAAAGTCGTTGACCATGACAATCCAATTACATATGTCCACACAGATCACAGAGGCTCAACTCGAGGCCTTAAAACCTGAAAATGTGGCAGGTGAAACGCTGAGAGGAATGGATAAAAACTTCAAAGTCAGGGATGATAGAGTCTATTGTTTCATGAACCGGATCTGGACACCAAAGTTCGGTGGTTGCATAGACGTGGTTATGAATGAAGCACATAAAACTCGATACTCCATTCATCCAGGTTCAGACAAGATCTATCTGGACCTCAAGAAACTATACTTGTGGCCAAACATGAAGGCCGAAATTTCTACCTTTGTGGGCAAGTGCCTTACTTGTGCCAAGGTCAAGGCTGAATACCAGAAACCTTCAGGTTTATTGCAACAACCTGAAATCCCTGAATGGAAGTGGGAACGAATTACAATGGATTTCATAACCAAGTTACCCAAGACATCGACTGGTTATGATACTATTTGGGTAATTGTCGATAGATTAACCAAATCCGCACACTTCGTACCAATCAAAGAGACCGACAAGATGGAGAAACTAATAAGAAATTACCTCAAGGAAATCATTAGACTGCATGGTGTGCCAATATCTATTATTTTTGACCGAGATAGTAGATTCACTTCTCGTTTCTGGCAGTCTTTACAAAAATCTTTGGGAACTAGGTTGGACATGAGTACAGCCTACCATCCACAAACTGACGGACAAAGTGATAGAACGATTCAAACTCTAGAAGATATGTTGTGAGCTTACGTGATACACTTTGGAAAGGCATGGGATACTCATATACCCCTTGTTGAATTCTCTTACAACAACAGTTATCACACTAGCATAAAGGTTGCTCCTTTCGAAGCTCTCAATGGCCGCAAGTGCAGATCACCTTTGTGTTGGGCTGAAGTGGGTGACACGCAGCTAGCTAGAAGTCAAGTTCCTGACGGTGCTCTCACTGGTCCGGAAATCATTCGCGAAACTATGGAAAAAATCGTACAAATCCGGGAGCGACTTAAAGCTTCCAGAGATAGACAGAAAAGCTACGCTGACAAAAGAAGAAAACCTTTGGAATTCCAGGTTGGTGACCACGTCATGTTGAAGGTTTCACCCTGGAAGGGCTTGATACGCTTCGGAAAGCGTGGAAAGCTAAATCCAAGATACATAGGACCATTAGAGATTCTTGCTAGAATTGGTCCAGTAGCTTACAAACTCCGACTACCTCAAGTACTAAGTAACATACATCCTTTTTTCCACGTCTCGAACTTGAAAAAGTGTCTGTCCGACGAGACTCTTGTAATACCACTCGACGAAATCAAGATCGACGAGAGCCTTAATTTCGTGGAGGAGCCAGTAGAGATCATGGACCGAGAGGTCAAGCAAACGAAGGAAAGCCATATTCCTATAGTGAAGGTTCGCTGGAATCCCAAGCGGGGACCTGAATTCACTTGGGAGCGCGAGGATCAAATAAAACTGAAATATCCTCATCTTTTTACTTAATTATTTTTAATCGTTTAATTGCTTAAACTCTAATTTGGGGACGAAATTCTCTCTAACGGGGGGATGATGTGACAACCCGAAATTTCTATCTTGTACAGTCATTCAATTCAATCACAGTGAGACTCGTTTCTGCTATCTTTTAACATTGTTTAGGGTATGTTTCAGTGTTCTAAGCCTAGTACATTCAAGGTTTGGGTTTAGGGATGAGTTAACTTAAGTTCTTCGTATTGCATTCAAGCCAAACACTCCTTCAATAGGAGTGTACGGCCGCACACATGAGTGTACGGCCGTACATTCAATATGGCCGTTAACCCATGCCCATATATAAGTCCTTCCTTCTTTTCTCTCACTTTTCACACTTCCAAGTCAAGAAATCCGATTCTCTCTCAACTATCATCAAACTTCTTGGGTCGTGAACTCCTTAGGAACCCTCAAAAGTGTGAGTATCTCTTCTATCTTCTAGTTAAGCTTGAGAAACACTTCATTCCTAGCCTTGAATCTTCATATAATGCAAGAACAGCAAGGGTGTACGTCCGTACACCCGTCTTATGGTCGTAAACCCTTGTTTGGTGCATGTTTTGGCCTCAAACTCATATTATGTCCCAACCTAGGATGTTGAACACTTAATGGATGCTAGATACGGCCGTAAAACACAACTTTTGCATGTTTCTTCCATGAGTGTACGACCGTACACTCCATGACTGTACACTCAATGGCTGTACACCACATTGGTCGTACACATCTTGGTCGTACACTCCCTTATGTGGCCGCAAACCCCTTTAGTACAATCACATGTGATTGTAACACTTCAATTCAAGTGTTTCCTAGTCCCTAAAGTGGTTTCATATCATAATTAGTTGTTATATACACTAATTGTATCCATATATGTGTCATTATATGCTTAATAGGATTCGTTTGTGCTCAACACTTCACTTGACACTTAGCATCCTACATCGACCTTTCACTCGAATCACTCACTACAGGTGAGCTCATACCCCCGTATTTTCATAGTTTTTACTGTTTTAAGGGGGGGGGGATACAAGTCAAAGACAAGGATTTTGTGTTATAAACAAATGGTTTCAAATATCTTTTCAAAATGGATTTTAGCTATCACCAAATCAAATTGTTTTCAATGATTGTTTCAAAATGTCATCAAGTCAGCAAAATGTATTTCAAAATATTAACTTCTTTTAAATGTTTTTATAAACTTATATTTCTCCCAGAAATCATACTTGCATATATATATATATATATATATATATATATATATATATATATATATATATATATATATATATATATATATATCTATTTATAGATATATATATATATATATATATATATATATATATATATATATATATATATAAATAAGATTTAAAAGGCTTAGGACTGATAACCCACTTTGGTTCATTTTCCTTGTTTGGATGTGGGATTATAAGTATCAGTTATTTGTCTGAGTGTATTTAAATTTTACTTATATATATGTATATGTATACAAGTATAAAAGTTAGTTCATTAAGTTCAATTACCCTTTGTAACATGTTAAGCAAGAGGTTGCATTCATGAATACTCTATATCAATTCACAAAGTACATATAAATTTTAATAGGTATAATTTATAATTCACAGAACATTAATTCACGATTCAAGTTTACTAAAGTACATTGTTTTAGAAGAACAAAGGTTTGATTCAAAACTAATCAAGGATATAAATCTTTCACATACATGTTAAGTATACTAATTCAAGAACATATTGTCAATCATTTATTTCAGAATGATTGGGTTTTCATAACTATTATACATGTAACATTTATATGCTTTTTATGAGTCAATTGATATAGGTTGTTTAATTCTTTTAAAGAATATAGTTTAAAGTCCTGACATTAAAACCAGAATCTCCAGCCGGGGATCGAAACAATGTGTGTATAGATCTATATTGGGATTGACAACCCCGCACTCAGACTGCTAGCTACAGTCAGGCATGCACTCCTATGAGTGATAGTTGTTATCAACAGCTTTCAACGCATTCATAGCGTTGGGTCAGGCCATCTAGTCAGTATGGTTATAATAACTCATATAAAAGATATTAACAATACGTTAGTGTATAATTAACTAAACATAAGTACATTTTCAAAGTACTAGTTTACAAGATACAATTCACAGTATTCCATTACAGTTTACAATAACAGTTGATGAAACCAGACACACTCTCAGATACAAGATTACAAAAGGAATACAAATACAGAACATTGGTTTACTAATAGAACAGTTTTATGTAATTAAAACTACTTTTCATATACAAAAGAAAATATAGGATTTTCTGGAACAGTTTACATATTCAAGAAAACATAAAACATTCTTTCAAACATAAATACTTATGCATTCACTCAACTTTATGTTGATACTCTCTTTTCAAATTACTTGTATTCTCAGGGAACCAGTAGACAGGTACTCCCCGAGCTTTTGAGAAGATGGAGCTATTTGTGTCTTATCTTCTTCTTTTGTATAACTATTTGGTTTCAGTATACAATGGTGAAACACATGTATATACTTATACTTTTTAAATATAGTGGTTGTTTGTACTCTGATTACTATAATGCATGTGTTGTGATACTACAAATGAAGTCCTCCACCCCCGGACGTCTCCGTCGTCTGGTTTGGGGGTGTGACATTTACCAACTATCAATTGATCACTGAATGTTTATCAATATCAGATTGTTCATCTCTATATCTTAAGTTTTCTTAACTGATACTTAAACTGAGTCCCTCTTCACTTGTGTTGCTCATCTTATACTAACTTGTGTTTACATGCAAACCTTGTTACGATTCAACCTTGTGTCTACTTGTTTACTTCTTATTGATATAAACTTGCTGTTATTTATTTTCCTTACATTTCCGCAACCTAATTATTATTATTGTTGACCTAACAAGATCCACTGAGATTAACTTTAATTCTGCAACTTATTATCCCGTTTCTAACGTTTGTTCAAGTTTGTCTCTCAACAATTGGTATTAGAGCCAAAGTGGTTGCCTTTTAATTCCTTTCAAAATTGAAGCTTTTGTTCTAAAAACTCTGATTTAAAAGGCCTTCTATACCACTGAAGCTCATGAGAAAATTTTCAAATAAAACAAGGAAAATGGCACAAGTTTATTCTCTAAACGTTTCAAACAGTGTTGGTGGTTCTAATAGAGCCCCAATACTCGTTCCAAGTGAATATCATCATTGGTCTTAAAGAATGGAAAAATATCTAAAGAGGTTCAATAGAGATGTGTGGAGATCTGTAGAAGAAGGACCTCATGTCCCTATTCTCCCTCCCATTGCAGCAGACGGTGCTCAAGCAAGACTTGGTGGAGGTTAAGCAGCCATTAACAGACCTACCAACGATGACCTAGAGAAGATGGAGAAAGATGCAGTCGCTTTCTACAAAATCCTGTGTGGTGTTGCTCCTGAAAACTTCGACATTGTTATCAATTGTGAATCTGCTAAAGAGATTTGGGATGTTGTAAAAAATCTCTATCAAGGGTCTGAACAGGCTCAACACAAGAAGCTTACTACAGCTCTCAATGAATTCACTAAGTTTAAAGCTTTACCCGGTGAAAGCCTTAATGACTCCTTCAAGAGATTTAACCTCATCATCACCAAACTTTCAAACGTTGGCACTGTAAGAAGCAATCACGAAACAAAACTGCAGTTTCTGAATGGTCTGGGTAGACATTGGACTACAGATAAAATGATAGTCCAGGGAGACAGATAGATCCAAACTCTCTCACTGTTCAAGCTATACGGTGAACTTCAAGCCCAATAATCGAAGGTGTTAAAGGAATGTGCAGACCTAGGTGGACCACTCGCCATGATGGCTCAAACTCCACAGTTTAAAACTCCTCAGTACCCACATCCCACAAAGTCATCATACCAACACTTATATGACAGCTCACTACAGTCGTATGAAGCTGATGCAGAACTTGATGAAGAAGAAGAGTTTCAGAATGCCATTGCCCTGGTCAGCCAACTTTTCAATAGACTCCCACCACCCTCCTTTCGAAAAAACAACAGTTCACCAAACCACCTTTCAATCACAACTTCAACCCATAGAACAACCAATCAAGATATCCCAGAAATGCTCATCGCCAATCTCAGCCACAAAATGCTTCTTCAAAAGAAACCCCGCAGACTAACAAATCATCAGACTCCGGTACAATTACCGAAGACAAAGACGGTGTTATTGTTTGTCATAAGTGTCACAAAGAAAACCACTTTGCCAAAGACTGCAACGCAAACGTGGTAAAAGATAATGCATTCTACCTCATAATGCCTCAAAAAATGGAGGATAAGGAAAAAGAAAAGACAAGAGCTTATGTTGCTCAAGTGAGAAGGGATCATCAAGTATGGTCCTCAGGAGATGAAGATGAAGAAGTTGACAACAACGGGAAGAAAGGGAAAATATGCATGGTGGCAGCTAGTGAGGAAGACGGATCAACGAACCTGCAGAGGAACTTTTGCTACATGGCAAAGGATGGAACCCTCAGCATCGTCGAACAGGTAAACATTATGATTCAGTCAAATGATTACAACATGCATGATTGTGAACCTTATTTAGAAAGACTTAATGACACATGTGATGCCGTCCTTACAGACTACAAAAAACCCCTAGATGAAAAGAACATAGCGACCCAAGAGTTGTACCATGTGAGAGGAAGACTAGAAGAAAAAAAAAGCTTAAGGTCATTATGTTAGAAAAGGATTTGTTGTTAGAAAAAGATGCTAGAGTTTTAAGTGAAACCCAATTAGATATTGCTTTTAATCAACAGGATCTTGCCCGAAAAGAAATTGTACGCTTGAATCGTTTAATTCAAAAAATGTTTACTGAAAGTGAAGCTATTGAGAACTTAGTGAATAATGGGACCGTAGACAACACTTATAATTAGGGATGGTCCAATGGGTATTCTATCGATGAGAGCTCTCCTCCTCGGTTTGATGCTAATCGTCCCTATGTCCCACCCGACCGGACTTTCCATTATCCAATCAATGACAAAACTTATCCCGAAGACATCCGATGTCACTTCGGTAGACGTCATGAACTTAGCAATAATTGTGTCATAGAGGAAATTCTTCCTGAATCCTCGGGTAACGTAGATAATTTCTTACCCATCATTGACACAATTTGTACTGACTCTCAGTCCAGTTCAGTTGTGGACGAAGAAATTGTTTTGAAAGGACCGGAATTAGTTGTAGACTGTCCATCCTTGTCTTCCAAGACATGTCCCAACCAAGAGTCTTAATTGACTTACTCTGCGGTACTCCAATCCTCTCTACCGCAGACCCCCGTCAAATTCACAACTACTCTTCAGCCTATCTTGCATGAACTGCCCATTGATAATTTTGAATTTGGACAATGTTCTCAGAGTCATGAACTCTCTAGTTCTGATGACTCAAGTCCTCGATTTTTATCTCAAACAAAGAATTTCATGAAACCTCAATTAAATGTTTCTGATGTTGTCCCACTAAGGGTAGAAGCAAAATTGGCTCTGGAAAAGGAGAGCAGGTCCCGACGTGAAAAGCGGGAAGCTGATTCCAAAAACAAAACTTTCAAAAACTACACCAATTTTTGTAACGTCCCAGAAATTTCCACAAATTTAATCTTTTCAAAACGATTTTTTTTACTAATAAAATGTTTACAAAAATAGTGTTCTCAAACATTATTTGAAAATCAGAGTTTCCCAAGATCCAATCTGTTGTAAAACTAAGGATGTGTACGGTCATGCCTTCACCTTGCCAAAATAATCAGAAGCACCTGAAACATTAAACTAAAACCGTAAGCACAAAGGTTAGTGAGTTTCCCCCAAAGTACCACCACATAAAACAAAACATAAACGCAAACACTCATGTCTGGCCCAATCAGCCTCGGGCTGGAATACCAGGCATGTCCACGATGTGTCAAGTCATCCTCGGGATGGAATACCCTCATATCATAAGCATATTGGCCCAATCAACCTCGGGATGGAATACCAATATGTCGGGTCCAATCAACCATCGGGTTGGAATACCCAGGGTTTTTTGGCCTACCGCCTCAACCCTACTGCTCCTCCCGAGCCACCGTGCCTACGGCTCACAGCCGGCCCACACCGGGTATCTTGGCCTATCGCACAAAGCAGTACCGCCTCAACCCAACCAAACACAATATGTCGACATATAACAATCAAGATCAAGTAGGCACATAATACAGGCAACAACAATCATACAGCTCACTACTGCCTACTAATCCTCTAACCACATACAGTCCCGCTACCAACTAACCCCCATAGAATGTGTAACCATAAGTAGCCAGAGGTGAGATAGCCACCCGAACAGATAGTCCTACTCTAGAGCCACAACCAGACAAGGAACAGACACGAGAGCCTAGACCAAGAGTTCTCATGCTATCCTACATAACCACCGACAGTCCCTAAGGGAACTCCATAGATGATAACCAGAAAGCACAGATAACATACAATTCTACAAGTTATTACCATAAAGCAACAGATTCCATACCGGGAGACAGATCTAACTGATCACTACATCATATTAGCATACTCAATACCAGATCACCAATCTATCAGATCACTACAGCATAACAGCATACTCAATACCAGAACACAGATCTAATAGATCGCTACAGCATAACAGCGTACTAAATATCAACAATCCAAGGAAAACATAACTGTATATACTCAGAGGTGAGATAGTCACCTAGACAGGTGATCCTACTCTAAAACCACAACCAAAAAAGAAACAGGTAAGAGAGCTTAGATCAAGAGTCCTCAATCTATCCTACATGACTATACACAATCCCTAGGGTATCCCTCTACTAGAAGATAATCAATGCTAGTGGGCCGGCATTGGTGCCTTCAACCCATGGTACAATGAGGCGAAACTCACCTCGATGTGCGTGCAGAAACCACTGTAGCAATGAAGGACTCTACCAGCTTCAACTCACTTCCAATCACCTACAGGAAGATACTTGAGTCCATCCTTGATCACAAGTCATAGTCACATGCAACAGTAACCACTTCAAATGAAATGACGATTAGGGTTTCACATGAAATGACGATTAGGATTTCACATGAAATGACGATAAGGGTTTCACATGAAATGACGATTAGGGTTAAGTAAGAACACTTAAACCATTAAGCACTTAATCTCTTAAGGGTATGATTGATTAATGTTTGACTTAGTTGTTTTTGGTTGAAATAATAATCCAGTCAGCAGCCCAAATACGCGCCCGATTATTGCCAAAAATAAAGCTCCTCGATTCTAGGGTTTTTACATAAAATGATAACTAGGGTTAGTGTTCCTCACTTAACCCATTAAGGACTTAATCCATTAAGTCCAATATTGATCGAGTTATTTGTAGGGAATTATTAAGTAATTATTTTAGGTTCAATTAATAATTTTAACACGGGTCCCGACCAACTCTAAATTTAGGGTTTCTTAATATTAGGGTTTTCTACACCCTAATTAGGGTTTCCAACCCCTAAATTTAATTGATTGTCTAATTAAATAAATAAATATCTAACTAATAAATTAGGCACCACCCACTGCCACCTCGGGTAGTGGTGGTCGGCGGAGGTCCATGGCGGCAGGAGGTGGCAGCCACCCGCACACGGCGGTGGTTGGAGTAATATTCCAATAATTCAATGTACATACAATTTCTTACAACACACACACACACACACACACTAGCACCAGAAGAACAAGGAATAAGCCCAATACAACCACCAAAAATGGTGGTCGGCGGCGGCAGGAGGCGGCAGCCACCACCTCACGGTGGTGGTGGTGGTGGTGGTTGTTTTTCCTTAGTTTCCGGTCAAGCAACACCCAAATAACTGTTGGATTAGATGTCTAAGCCCATAACTATTATTGGTATGTACTTGACCCGAGAGTAGCATGGTCCATTTGGGTTGCATATCATCAGGACAATTTGTTAGGATGGACTTTTGAGAGAAGGTTATTTATGGTTTATTAATATATTATAAGTTATAATATATTAATATGAAATCATATGTTTTAATTAGTATCGATCAAGAATTAATTTGGAATTAATTTAGTGATCAAAAGAGACTAATTAAATCTATAGGGACTAATTATGATAATTAGTTATATTTATATGTGTTGGGCTTATGATCCATGTTGGACCAAGTTTATGTATGGATACATAAAGAGTTGGGCCACATGAACCATGGATCATAAAACCCATGGGTATGGATTATGGGTTATACCCATGACCCTTGGAATACTACATATAAATAGGTTACTCCATAGCCAAAATCACCACTTCTTTTCTTAGAGAAATATGGAGGTGTTTTGGTGCATGGAATTCTCTCTCAAGAGCCACCTTTGTCCTAGGTGTGTTGTGATTCCATTTGAGGCATTTCATACTATTGGTGCTAAGCTCTTAAGGCCAAATACATGAAGACTTCAAGCCACATAAAAGGTATGTTTCCCTAACTAGTATATTATATGGTTTATGTCAAATGCATGCTAGTTATAGGTTTAATGCCTTGGAAACCATTTGCATGTATAATAGAGAAAACATAGATCCAAGGTATTTAGGGTTGTATGTGCACCATAGGATGTTGTAGAATGCTCAAAAATCAACAGTGGTATCAGAGCCATGGGTTGTTTTCTGTTATATTCATGCAAATGTTTAATTTTCAAAGTTGAAAAAAAAAAAGAAAAAAAAACATGAAGTTTGTCAAATTTTAAGATAATTACTTGTTTTGTGAAAAACTAATTATTTTTAAAATTTGAATCATTTGTTATATGAGTTGAATTAGGTCAAATTTAGTAAAAGATAAAATGATATGATTATTTTATTAGTTTTAAAAGTTTGATCTAAATGTTTTAAGGAGTTACATATTTTGTCATAAAATTTTGGAACTCAAAAGTTTTTTTTAAAGTTGTGATCTTAAGGGTTTTTGAAACGTCCATAAGTTATGGATATGAAAGTTTTTTTTAAAAAAAATAATGTTTTAAAGAATTCCATAACTTGTTCTTAAGTTATGGAACATGGAAAGTTTCATCATAAAACACCATTAATTCCATAAGTTATGGAATCCAAAGGTTTTCAAGAATTATAAAACTTGCCCTCAAGTTTGGGAATTTGAGAAAAGTTTTTTATGAAAAAAAGAATTGAATTCTAAAACTCTTGGGTTCATAACTTATACAATTAATTAAATGGTTTTAATTTTGAGTTTAATAATTGGAATTATGATGTTTTGTTGAATAGTTCAAATTAACTCTTATGGACTTTATTAATAGTTAATTAAAGCGTTTAATTAAAAGAGTATTATTAAATCCATAAATATATGGTTTGAGTTTAATTAAATTAAAAGTCTAGTTTAATTAATAGATTAAACCACCAAGTATTTTAAATGTCTAAAATACACCCTTATACTATTATAATGTTAAAAGTTTAATATATTATATGTATAAGAGCAAGTCGTCTTACCATTAGTAGGCCTCATTCATGAAGCCGGTCTATAAGGGGGGTATAAGGTTATTGCCTATAAAATGGCAGTTTAATGGGTGTCCACTCTCACTCACCGCTTCCTTGACCGGTGCAGGGTCGTTAGCCGAACAGGTAAGACAAGGACTATAATTCTCCCTTCATTATAAGTATAATGATAAATACTAAGTAACTAAACACTTATAAATTCCCAATCTTAGTTACTTAGGAAAATGTGAATAAGGTGCTAATCCATGAAATTACACTTTGCAATTTGTTTAAGCTGTTAGTGGAGCGTGTGTGGTTAACCGGCACACTAACCTGGACTTAACAAGGTAGGCAAAGGGTAACTTAATGTTTATCATAGTATCGTTGAAGCGTGTGTGGTTAACCGGCACACGATTGAGGGGTAAATATTAAGGGTACCAAGTATATTTGCATGGTTACTTCACACCTTGTTTTGTGATCCTCGGCATCCCAGTCACAAAACCTGAAGGGCACACTCGAGATTGAAACATGCCATTGAAAAGTTCAATGAATCTCAAAAGAATCTAGGAGTTTCAAAACCAATTAAAACCTAATAATACATTTCGTTTATCTTGGTGGAAATTGGTGAATCGTCATTCACCTACCTTCAAATATTTTATAGCTTGGATTACGGCATCCCTCTTCCAAGTTATAAAATAGTTTGTTGGGTCCTAGCCTTAATATATCATATTGGGTGTTATATTAAGGACTTAAATCAACTTTACGTGAATTTCTCCCATTGTTGATGTCTGGTTTAGACAACAATGATCTTCCCAAACCAAGCTTTCCTAATGAATATGACTTCCCGAGTTTGGCTCATGGAAGTCATACTTCTCTTCCTCCACCTCCTCCAATTATTCTCCCTAACCCACAAGTTCAAGGTCACTCAAGCCCTAATGGCAAGCAAGGTCTATGTGTGATCACATCTTAGAGATGAAGTCACATATTGACAAGTCGGGAGAGTTGGGTGTCAAAGTCTTGAGAAAGTTGGATGTCCAATCACTTTCTAAGTCACATAGTGAGTTCCTTTGGGACTACTATGAAACAGACTATGACATGAACCTTAATGATCATATCTATTTGCTTGGTGCTGCTGAATCAGCAATGATTTGGAACGATAGTAAAGCAAATTTGATTAGAAGATCAACTTCCCAAAAACTTTATGGACAGTGACAATGGTGACACTGGAAATCCAAAAAAAGCATTATATTCCCAATGGAAAGGGATTGGCCATAGTCAACCCGGTTGACCAAATGGTAAAGAGAAAGGCTAAGTCTGAGATAGTCCCATTACCAAAGGGTCGATATGTTTATTTTGCCAAAGGAAGGGGCGTTGATTGCAAAGCTGCCAAATTTACCTAAGGATGTTAAAGTCAATAAGTTTGAATCTACATCACGTAGAGCCCATTATCTAACTCTGTTAAGTTCTATTCTGAGATCCTCATTACATGATGTGACTGGGTCACATGTTGATGTTTTAAGAATCAAAGAATAGAGAGAAATCTTAAAGGAAGTATATCCTGATTCTGATCGCGAAGGTGGATTTCGATCGCATCAGAATTTTGAGCAGTTGCTTAAGAAGTTATGATATATTGCTAAGGAATAGATAACAACAATTTTCCATGTGGATTGTAAGGATAAGTTTTTCCGCAAAGTTTTAAAATAAAATAAAATTGTTTAATTTTATTTATTTGAAGTATCCTTACAATGGCATTTGTGGAAAATTGTTGCTTATATGATTCCACTGACAGCAATATTAGAAAATGGATTTGATTCTTTCATTTGTGGTAGTGTCTAAATTTACCAAATCAGGAAAGTTCCTCATCGCCCAAGTTTCAATTGGACCGAAACTTGGAATCCTGCAAGTTGAATAGTATGATGAATGAGAACTTTCAAGCATTGGAAAATCAAGACTAATTACTTGTTCACATGGATGTGTGAGTCAAGTGAAGGACTAAAGGGATCGAGTACACATTCTTGTGCACTGGTCATGTCCACCACAAAAGATCAATAAGACTATTCGTCATGATTTACTAAAGCTTAGTAAATATGGTTATACTTACAAGTTTAAGTATAATTCTGAAACATTGGAAAAGATTCAATGTATGTCAGAACGAATGAGAAGAATCAAATTAGGCAGAAAGATAAAAGTTTCTCAAATCTGAAAAGATGGGAGAGTACTTTAGTATCATGTTTTGTGATCATCTTAATGATTAAGAAACTATATCACAATTAGTCCTCTAAGGTCATCTTAGTGCATTCTAATAGCTAAGAAGAGGAGTCTTGAATTGTTGAAGTGGTTAAATCAAGGAGATAAGTCATACTTCGTTCCAAAACAAGTCTTAGAGTCATACTCCAAGATTGTAACTTGAGTGACACGCCTTAAAGAAGGTTTATAACACTAGTCAAATGTAAGAGTAGATTATGTTCTACTCTTGTATATTTGAAATTGGTAAGTTGTGATGTTTTGGATAAAACAGAGACCAACTAAGGCTAATTGTGTGAAATGTTTGTCTTGATAAAGAATCCGAACTACCTCTTGAATATTTGACAAGAGAGTCTTATATGTCAAGAGGACAGTGGGAGTCATGTAGGTCTTGAAAGTCTCAAGAGCTAATCAAGCATAAAAACCTGAAGTTCATCACTAGCACACGACTTGAGGTTTATAACCTATCGTGTTGACATTTCTGTGCATATTCCAGTTAAAGTTGGCTTTGCATATGAGTTCTGAAAGTTCTCAATTGGTTGCATAACAACTTGGAAGCAATGGCAGGCCCTGTACTGCCAGGTGGCAAGAAGTTAAGATTTCATAAGTTCAGTCCATATGAGTTTGGATTTGTCATTATCCTTGTCTTGTGACTATGGTTTTGACGATTCACATGGATAAGAACACATACACCATAAAATCTAAGGGTCATAAGGTTTCTCTCCGATTCATGAAAATGATGGTGAGGAAACATTTCCACCAAGTAGATTTAAAGTAGATGGCAAAAGGTCTAAACAATTGAGACTATGATTACGACATCCCTTTTCATAGTTCTGAAATTGTTTAGACACACATGCATGCTATCTAAGGAAAGGTGTATGATTTTAAAAAAGTTTTATCAAAGCATCTCGTATCAGAAATCTGAACTTTGGTAAGAAATTCAATAAAGTATTGATTTCTAGAAGTCCAGCTGATTTCTGAGTACATGTCAAAGCTAGTGGGAGCATAAGTGTTATGCTAATAATCATCATGTTAATGGGAGCATGATAATTATTGTTAGTGTTGCAAGTTAGCAATGTTAATTATAGAAAACAAAAGTTTCAATTCGTGAGGCTGCAGGGATTGAAAAAGTTGTTTTGCTATAATTAAGGGAGAGGATATACTTCATTTCAGTTCTAAAGGCTTAGATTGAGACCTTAATCATCTTTAGTTAAGAATATATATATGAATTTCATGTTGGATTGGTTCAACTTAAGGAAATTCTATATATTGCGTTCTCAAAATTCGATTATGATTACGGCATCCCTCTTCATAGTCAAATTTTGAAAACATGGCAAATAAAAATATTATAGCAAAAGACTGGTCTAGAATCATGTCTTTATGTGAGACATCATGAATCGTGTACCATTTGCTTTGGGTACAGGATCGATTGCATGTGCTATAATATTTGTCATTTCTAAATTTTTCCAAATGACCAGAGGCATTTAGAAGGGAAAAGGTCTAGAATTGGATATGACTAAAATGATTAAGCAATTGTCGAGGACAATCTGAGGTTTACCAAAGATTGGTTGCTCAGGGACAGTTGGAAGTATAGTGCTAATTTTAGAAGGACCATATTGACATATTCTGAAAAGAGGCATCTCTTTTTTAGAAGTGATAGTCAAAATGAGAATATGGAGTTGTCTCCATAGGTGGAAGTTATCTGTGTAAGATTAGAAAACTTAATGCAAGAAGCATGTCCAAAGCAATATACTTTGAATATGAGACTTAGTTTCCATGGAGTTGATCTCCATTGGAATACCTTATAATGACTGTTGACAAGTCTTTGTGACTTTGTACATATTCATTACAGGAGGGTCAGTGCATATAAGTTTAAAATCTAAACAGATTTCAATAAATGATAGGAATTTGAAATTCTCATATTTTTCGATAAGGATTTGGGAGTGTGAAATTAGAATCATTGAAATTATGTTCAATTGGTTTATTTCACAAAGTAAGGATCATACACAAACATAGAGTGCATACTTGGTGTATGGCAAATCTACTGTTTAAGAAAAACATAGTGTACATGCTTGGAGCATGGGACAACTAGTGTTTTTAATTCAAGTATAAAGTTGATAAAACCGAAACAATGAATAATGAGTAATCAGTATCGTGATAAATAAAAGTGTTTATTTATATTCATAGGGTTTGATACCATATTTGATTCATTTATTCTTGTCTTTCACTTTGCATGTTTTGACTTCCAGAATAACTAAGTCGCTCTTCCTGAATGATTAACTTGTTCAAACCATCCACAGTCGGTCATATGTTGGAAGTAGATATGAATCAAGACTGTCATGGGTTGGTTTGTAGAGGTCCAAGTTGGTGGACAAAGTGGTGCTACAACACTCATGAGTGCTCATAAGTTCTGAGTATTGGATTCAACCCGCGCTCATTTGAATCACTTCATGGATTTTATCACGAGTGATCATGAGACGATTGTTGGATATAGTGTCTAAGTCCATAACTATATTTGGTATGTACTTGACCCGACCCGGCATGGTCCATTTGGGTTGCACTTCACCCGAACAATTTATGGATAATCGTTTGAGAATAGTATAAGTTATGATTTATTAATATATTATAAGTCCTAATATATTGATATAAAATCATATTATTTAATTAGTATTGATCTATAATTAATCTAGAATTAATTTAGAGATCAAAAGTATGACTAATTAAATATGGGCTCTTGTATTTATATAGTGTGGGCTAATGCTTATTTGGAATGGGCTAGGCTTGCATGGAAAGTCCATGGATACTCCATGGAGCTTTAACCCATGGATCTCATGGAAATGAAAAGACATGGGTATTAGGGTTTACATGAATGTAACCCTAATCCACCACACTATATAAAGGAGGCTTTGGTTCTTGAAATGACACGAGTTGTGGAGAGTAAAGTAAGAGGGCCGATTTCAAGAAGGTGATTACTATTCTCTCAAAGTTCCAAGTTTGTGGTGATTTGTGATTTCCATTTGAGGCATCCACACTATTGGTGCTAGGCTCTAAAACTCCAAGCAATCAAATACAACTACAAGGTAAGTAATTCTACTAGCTTTATTTGATTCAAGTTCCCCATGCCATGCTAGATAGGATAAGAACCTTGGAAAAATAATTATTTGCATGTATCATAGTCAAACATAGATCCAAGGTTTCTAGGGTTGCATGTACACCATAGGAGTGTTAGAATGCTCAAAAACCCATCAACGATAATATCTTATATTCTTCAAACCTAGAAATATGAGTTGTTACTATGAGTTGGTTATACATTGATTGCACGAAAACGCATTTGGTAACTCGATGTTATAAAATGTGCCTTTGTGTATGATTCAACAAGTAGTAGAACAAGCCATATGAGTCGAAGTTTATCCATTCCTTTTACCTTCGGGATAAAAGCGATATATGTGGGCCCCTCGATGATTTAGCGATGACACATGTGTGTGCTTGGCCAAGCCAGGACTGATTTGATTTGTTCAATCAGTCAGTCATCATAAATCGAAAATCGGGAAACAACAAATGGACAGAGAGAATGATTATAATCCATGTCTCAGTCCATATGATATCTAGAATGGAGGAATATATGATCCCTTATCTAATGGACGCGTCATTGATTTGTACAGAGTTCGACAGCGGCTTTAAGAGCTACGATTGCTAGTCGGGTTATGAAGTCGTACTTGCAATAATAGTTTTAGACTTATCCAAGTGGGAGACTGTTGGATTAGATGTCTAAGCCCATAACTATTATTGGTATGTACTTGACCCGAGAGTAGCATGGTCCATTTGGGTTGCATATCATCAGGACAATTTGTTAGGATGGACTTTTGAGAGAAGGTTATTTATGGTTTATTAATATATTATAAGTTATAATATATTAATATGAAATCATATGTTTTAATTAGTATCGATCAAGAATTAATTTGGAATTAATTTAGTGATGAAAAGAGACTAATTAAATCTATGGGGACTAATTATGATAATTAGTTATATTTATATGTGTTGGGCTTATGATCCATGTTGGACCAAGTTTATGTATGGATACATAAAGAGTTGGGCCACATGAACCATGGATCATAAAACCCATGGGTATCGATTATGGGTTATACCCATGACCCTTGGAATCCTACATATAAATAGGTTACTCCATAGCCAAAATCACCACTTCTTTTCTTAGAGAAATATGGAGGTGTTTTGGTGCATGGAATTCTCTCTCAAGAGCCACCTTTGTCCTAGATGTGTTGTGATTCCATTTGAGGCATTTCATACTATTGGTGCTAAGCTCTTAAGGCCAAATACATCAAGACTTCAAGCCACATAAAAGGTATGTTTCCCTAACTAGTATATTATATGGTTTATGTCAAATGCATGCTAGTTATAGGTTTAATGCCTTGGAAACCATTTGCATGTATAATAGAGAAAACATAGATCCAAGGTATTTAGGGTTGTATGTGCACCATAGGATGTTGTAGTATACTAAAACCCAACAATAAAAACATACAACTGAAATAACATACACTTAAACACCATTTCATACACACATAGACACCACACACGGTGGCTGGTGGCGGCAGAAGAGGATAAATGGCGGCAGCCACCATGGTTGGCTGCCATGGTGGCCCTTGCGGTTTCTGCCCAAACAACAAACCCACACCACGACATCGACTGAAACCCGTATAAGCACATCGATATGAGCTGAAACGCAAGCACAACCACCCTTCATGGTGGCAAGCGGTGGAGGGGTAATTGGCAGCAAACCACGGTAGCCGCTCGGAGCGGCGGCAGCGGCATCGTCAGAATAACATAAATAGGTAGGTAAGAGAGAATGTATGCGACTCCTACCGGAAACAATAGCCACGACAACCACGAACGTGCTTCTTCCGATCGTCCACTGCCACGACGTCCGGTGGCAGCCTTCGTCTTCACGACAAGAGGTGCAGCGGTGGATGTTCGGTGGTTCAAGGTAGAGACGAAGAGGTTGGCGGCGTCAAGGGGGTGGTGGCGGCTGGAAGATGGAGGGATAAGGCGGCGGCTGCAAAAGATGATTAGGGTTAGGGTTTGTGATGGGGGTATCAATGAGATATGAGACGAAGGAAATGAGGTGGGTGACGGATTTGGATCTCCCGTCTCCAATTCCAAACTTATGTGCACAATTGACACTTCCAGCCCTTCTAGCCACTTACATTTTCATTTAAGGCCCTATATTTATCAAACAGGCCTTGGTCACGGAATTCTTTGCATTTTAAGTCCCAAAGATACAATTTAGGCCCCAAATTCTTGAAATTATAACATTTAACTCCCCTGGCTAGTACTGATCGATTATTACGGCTTCAGGGCTAAGTTAAAATATAAAATACATCTCAGGGTTTTAGGGCTATTATTTATTTATTTATTTATTTATTTATTTATTTATTTATTTATTTATTTATATATTTACTAATTTAATTTTATTTGTCTTATTTAATTTATTTTATTTTAAACGGAATGTTAAAATTTTTCAAACAAAAGGAATTTCGAAAAACTCACCACTACAAAAACCTTTTCAAAACCCACTGTGTCCATGGATTATGCAAAAAGTCATGCACAGTGACAAAATATCTTGACACAAACAAAACTGAAATTTTTCAAAAAGAAGTCAAGTCACAATCACAAAATTCCTTAAAAGACACAAAAATGACAACTCCAAAATCCTGTGGACAACTCCAAGAAACCTACGACAAAGTCTTCGAAATGACAACTACAAAATTTTTCAAAAAGGTATTTTACACACTTCACAATCTTCGAAATCCCTCCCATCAGTCAAAAGGTCGAAACCTACGACAAAGTCTTTTAACAAACCTTTTCAAAATCCTGTGGACAACTCCAAGAAACACAATTCTCGGACCAGTCAAAAGCAAAAGATCGCACCCTCCAGGCCATTGACTAAGTATGGTCTGTGGATTAATGAAAAGAACCTATCTTTTTGTTTTTATGCATTGATATCCAAGACTTGTCCAATCCCAACTCGAAGAACTCAAAAAGATGTAACACATCGTGGTCCTACATAAACATGGAAAAAGAAATAACTTTCCAACTCCCACATGCATGCATTTGTTAACAAGGTTTCCCACGTTACCACGGGCTCCAAACTTATTTGGGTGCCCAAACTAACCAACTGAGTGTGTATGCAATGTGCAAGGAGGAACATGAAGAAGAGTGGTTAATCAATAGTGCATGCTCCTTACACATGACTGGAAGGTTGGAATACCTTCATGATTTCAGGCCAATCAGTGGTGGCGGACATGTCACCTTTGGGAACAACGCAAATGGGATTATCAGGGGATATGGATTATTGACTACGGGTAGCTTCTCTAGTCAACGAGTTTCTTACGTAGAGGGACTAAAACATAATTTTATCAGTGTGGATCAATTATGCAAAGTTGGTCATCGGGTTGAGTTCGATAGTGAGTATTTCTACATCATGACGAATGACAGAAACACGTGCTCAGTCAAGTCTAAAGCTGAAGGGACAATGTATCCATTGGATGTCTCTCTAATCATCGGCAAACCGTAGTTGTGTTTCCTTTCAAAGGCAATGTCTGAAGTGAGTAGGTTATGGCACCGCAAACTTGATCACCTCAACTTCAGATACATCAACAACTTGGTAACTGGAGAGTTAGTCCGAGGACTACCAATCTTGAAGTTCAACAACAATACTTTGTGCCCAGCTTGTGAATGTGGTAAACAAACTAAGGGTGGCCATCCTCTAATAGTTGATTCTTTAATCATTGAACCTCTAGAGTTCCTTCACATTGATCTCTGCGGTCCATCAATTGTTGCCAATCTTCACCACAAGAAATATATTATGGTCATAGTTGATGGCTTTACTCATTTCACTTTGGTCTTTTTTTTAGACCTAAGTCAGATACACCGTAGATCATGATCAACTTCATCAAAGAAATAGAGCTTCAGATCAAATTACTTGTCAGACGAATTAGAAGTGATAATGGCATTGAGTTTACTAATCCGCTCTTAAATAGCTTTTTAGTCTCCTAGGGAATCAACCATAACTTCTCGGCACCTTACACACCACAAAAAGACGGAGTAGTGGCGAGAAAGAATAGAACATTGGTCGAAGCAGCCAGATCGATGCTTAATTTTTCCAACTTATCTCTCTACTTCTGGGTGGAAGCAGTGGCAACTGCATGCTTTGTTCAGAATCGAATCATCATTTGCAAACACCTCAGCAAGACTCCCTATTAAGGTCTCAACAATCGAAAACCCAATGTACGGTTTTTTCACATTTTTGGTTGCAGATGTTTTGTGATCAACAAAAAGGATCATCTTAACAAGTTTGCACCAAAGTATGATAAAGGCATCTTCCTGGTTTATTCAACCAATAAGATTGCTACAGTGTTCTTATACAGCATACAAGACTAACAGTTGAAAGCTTTGACATCAAATCCGATAACTATTATGTCCGCAACACTGCTCCTTCAAAAGAAATGAAGTTCATCCTAGAAAGTGATATCCCAACCTCCTCGGGTCCATTAAACATAGTTGAAGTAAACTATGACGACCTCTTCGATCCCGCAGAGACAACTCATCTTTCAGAAATTATGGTGTCTCCGGTAGCACAACAACAACATGCAGAAGTATCTTCACCAATCTTGTCTGAAGAAAAATCATTCAATACTTCCACCTCGCCCGTTGAAAGGGGAAAGTTCAACTCCTTTAGAAGTTACAACCATCGAGGTTCCAATACTTGAAGATGCTACTCCGGAGCCAACACAAAATCTGATGAATCCATCAACTGTGTATGAAGACTCTGAGGATGAAGAAGTTGAAAACATTGATACAAGAACAGATCCAAGGATTTTTAATCACTCGTCAGTCCAGGGGAACCAACGTCACTGGTTCAGGGGGAACCGTCATCGGGTTAGGGGGAACTCCCATCTTCAATCCAGGGGGAACTTTAACTACCAAACCCAGAACCAATTCTAACAACCCATGATTCATCTGCGGGTTGCTCTCAAATTGAGGGGCAACTACCTTCTTCAAACTGACCCGAAGACTCTTCTGACGTAGAGGATTTTCCCTCAAATGCAGCCACAGACGATCAAAAATCTTGTCTACATATTTGGACGAAAGGTCACCCACTGGGTCAAATCATCGGCAATCCATCTTCTGATTTCAATAACCATTGTCACTATGCAGCATTCATGTCATCAGTCGAGCCCAGAACCACAAAAGAATCACTTATGGAGACCGATTGGATCATTGCAATGCAAGAGGAACTGGCTGAGTTTGAACGAAATAATGTTTGGAAATTGGTACCGAAGCAAAAATGCCCTACTATTTTCGGTACAATATGGGTATACAAGAACAAATTAGATGAATTCGGTATGGTGGTAGGAAACAGAGCACACTTAGTTGCAAAGGGGTATATTCAACTTGAGGGTGTTGACTATGACGAAACATATGTACCAGTTGCAAGGATGGAAGCCCTACATACTTTATTAGCGTATGTAGCTCATAAAAACATCAAGGTCCATCAGATGGATGTGAAGAGTGCTTTCCTAAATGGCGAACTGAAAGAGGAAGTATATCTTCAACAACCTCCAGGCTTTGAAAGCTCAGAATTTCCAAATCATTGTTACAAGCTGGAGAAAGCGGTCTACGGGTTAAAGAAGGCACCTAGAGCTTGGTATGAGACTCTTTCAGAGTTTCTTATCAACTCAGGGTACAAAAGAGGTGTGATAGATCCCACTCTATTTAGACGAGCAAATGACAATCACTTGATGCTTGTTCAAATCTATATGGATGATATCATCTTCGGTTCAACAGATCAGGGAATGGTGGATGAATTTGCAAAGCTCATGACAAGAAAATTTCAGATGGGTATGAATAGAGAGATTAATTTCTTTCTAGGTCTTCAAGTTAAACAGGTCCTTCAAGGGATATTCATCCATCAAGAGAAATACATCATTGAATTGTTGAAGAATTTTTCAATGGATAATTGCTCCTCGACAAAGGTCCCTATGGCCTTTGGGTATAAAATCTCAGCCGGCCCTACCAGAGAGTCAGTTGTTCATAAAACTTATCGAGGATTGATTTTCTCATTGATGTACCTCACTGCTAGTCGATCGGATATTGTGTTTGCTATGGGTTTATGTGCTAGATACCAGTATGATCCCCAAATATCTCACTTGACCGCAGTCAAGCAGATCTTCAAGTATCTGAAAGGGAGTAAAGCCTTGGGTATTTGGTATCCTGTAGGTAACGACTTCAGTGTTCAGGCTTTTACAGACGCATATCATGTTGGGTGCAGACTCGATCGAAAGAGCACTTCAGGTGGATGTCAGTTCTTGGGTGGAAGATTAGTTAGCTGGTGTTTAAGAAAACAAAACTATGTTTCATTGTTTACCGCAGAGGCAGAATATGTTGCCGCAGCCAGTTGCTGCTCCCAAGTCCTTTGGATGAAGACATAACTTTTGGACTATGGGTACAGGATGTTGCAGGTACCCATTGAGTGTGATTCAGAGAGTGCAATAGCAATTTCTCATAATCCTATTCATCACTCGAAGATGAAACACATAGAACTACGATATCACTTCATCAAAGACCACATCCTCAAAGGTAACATTGAACTTATTTTTGTGCCAACTCATGAGGAAATAGCTGATGTTTTCCCCAAGGCACTTGACTCCACAAAACTGAATGGATTTTGGGAAATGTTAGGAATGATGAACCCTGGCCTACAGTTCTTCTTGAAAGGATAGGTACCTCAAACCTTATTAGGTCTCCGGGTGTGAATAAAATGCTTCTTTTTTTTCAAAATGAAAACTTTTGAAGCACTTTACTCACTTCGGTCTTTTTCTAGAATAACTGATATTGTATACACCTCATGGTTGCTCATCGGTATACTTTGTATACTGAAGTCATTTATGATCTATATACTCCTTGGTTCTCTTTATTTCTTTTATTTCTGACCTTTATGATCTATTTTGCTTTCAATTCTCATCTACAGCAGACGCATTAAATGAACCGGCTGTCATCACCTCATAAATGCTTTAAATGACAATGTGTTCTACTTAATGAAATTAAAACATTCTTTAACCATTTAATTTTTCGCACATGATTTTTCAGTCATTTTTCAACTGAATTTCCTCAGTCAGTCCTATTTTTGGATAAAAAGCAAATAAACCGATTTGCCTTAAACGAAATCTTTTTGAAAAGTCTTTCCAATCACATCAAGCAACCGTTGGGGTTTAATCTGTTCCACTTCCCCATTTTTACAACGGACAAAACCATTTCTCACCCCACGTTTAAAAGGCATGTCATTATGGACCTGCAAAACAATAAATGCTCCTCTTTTCTCGAAAAACATTTCTTTTTGATTTATTTTAATTTAATCTGATAATGGTAAAAACCCAAAGGTTTTTAGCTTTAACAGTTGTAATTAAATTAGTATCAATGATTTTTTAAATCCGGAGGTATAAAAACCCCCATTTCTTCCCAAGATAGCTTTTACGCTTTCTGCACTTTGATCAGACGAACTTCATCTTCTTCACCTTCTTGCAAAAACTCTTTCAAGCAAGTTCTTCAAACTTTTCTGCAATAATGGTGAAATCTGGCTTATCGAAGAAACAATCTAAAGCTTCTGGTTCATCATGACCAACTGGGTCTGAATCAACGATCAAAGACCTAACTCCATCAATCGCAGGCATCAACTACAGAGGAATCTTTGAAGATCACAACTCGTACAATGAAGCAATGAAACTCATGATCAAGTTTCTCCCAACTCATCCTCTGTCTGGAGCCTTCGATTCTTTTACGGAAGCTGTTCCACAAGAAGTTCTTTTCAAATGTGCATTCTCTGCCTTCAGACCTAATGATAAACCTCAAGAAGTTCATCTCAATCTCATCGATCATTCTCTGGTGGTTTTGACCAAAGAGAAATTCCTTTCTGCAATCAACTTAAGGGTGCTTCCTTCAACCAAGTTATAATCTCCAGGCACCTCAGATGTCTTCTCTGCACTTTACCAAATGGGGTAACAGGTCAAACTCAAAGGAGTTGGTGAATTCAAGAAGAGCAAATTGCCTGTTGTTTGGCAATTTGTGTGTCACTTTGTGATCCATTGTCTATCGGGAAAAATTGGAAGGACTGACAATATGGGAAAGCAATTGTTGGACATTATATGGAGTATTTTCACTGGCAATCATGTCCACTATGGGAAAATCATCTGGGAAGACTTCTTGCATTACATCTCCAAGGATACTTCAATGGAAGGCATGACAGAACTCACCTTTGCTAGGTTCTGGTCATCATGCCTTGTGGATCTTCACAAGGATGCCAAAGTCAGCATAGGAAACGACACAAATCTCTTTTCAGAACGTGATCTTAAAAGGTACAATCCCTCCAAGGATCAATATGTTTTTGGTCCTATTCGTCGTTTGCCTATGTATATTCTTGAGTCCATTGGACTTACCATAATTAGGGATGAGAATGTGGCCCGAAAACCCGAATCGAACCGATAACCGAACCGAACCGAATTAGGCCAGAATTAGCAGTTCGATTCGAGGTTTAGGTATCTATATTATGCTTATTTGGTTCTCGGGTTATTCAGTTCGGGTTACCCGAATCAGAGCTTATTCGATTCTAAATACCCAATCCGAATAAGATTCCTTGTCCCCTTTCTATGATCAATAGAAATCAGAATCACGATTCAAACTTCTGTCCTCGTCATTCATAACGATAAAAAAAACCCTATGCTCGTCCTCGTCGTTTGAAAATCGACTAATCTTCTCAACTATTTCCAAGCTCTCAATCACTTATGTCGATCCTTCCTCTTGTTTCAGACTTTCAAAAATCGACCATTCCTATTACATCAAAGGATTCACGAATTCCTACTTTTTCTAGTCATGGAAAACGGGGCTCCAACTCAAGAAACTTAAGTGAGCAATTAATTCTCATTATGTTAATCTACTATGTAAATGCTATTCTTTCAATGTGTTATTGTGTTATGTTAGTCTTTGAATGTTTTATGTTGATGTATAAAAGTACATTGTTATTCTATTATTCGGGTTATAGAATCCTATTATGGTTTAATCGGTTTGTTTTGGTTATATTAGGTCCCTAATCATCTTGTCCATGTTATTTGGGTTATTCGGGTAATAACCGAACCGAACCAATTTATACCCGAACCGAACTGAACCCGTATTGGTTAATCAGTTCAGTTTTCGGCTCATCCAGTTATCCTTATTCGGTTTTCAGGTTATTCGGGTTCGGGTCGGTTCGGTACGGTTCTGACCCGAATAATGGCTACGAGTGATATTGCCCCATATTACTCTTCCCCGCCAAGGCCCAGTGAGCCTAGCGCAGTCCAAGACCTGCAGACAAAAACAAAAAGGGTTAAATCCCTTTCTATCTCGAGAAAAACACCTATGAATGTTGTTACTAAGGGAGTTGGTCCCTCAAAGAAAAGAAAGGCTAAGACCACAGAGCCTACTCCTAAAGCTCAACCTTCTCCTTCCAGGGCTCATACCCACCTATTAATGTTGTTGATGACAACCAAAATGAGCCTTCGGAATCCGTAGACATTTTTCGAAGGAAAAAGTTGAAGCTTACCCCCAGTCATAGCCAAATGCAAACCAAGGAAAATATTAGAGTCTCTCAAAAGACTCCCACAGCCGTTCGAGTCACCGCAGACTCACCTGCAAGAATCGCAACTCACCATTCTGATAAAATAAGTGTGTCAGTTTCATATTAAATATGAGACAGACCCCCATCTGGAGCCCAAGTGGATCCAATTGTCAATACTTGCCCGAAGGTCTCCAGGGTTCACGTCTGTACGTTTTCACTACCAAGGAGTTGAACTCCATATTTCTTCATGTCTCACATACTGATCAAACACCTGGTTCACCGCATGGCCCTTCTTCAGTGGCCCTAGCCGGAACAGAGCTGAGGCCAAACTTGATTTTAGATCAAGGAGACCAAGGAAGCTCTGGAAATCTTGTACCGCCTACATTACTCTCAATCGGCTTAGGCATGGTGAGCATAAATGTGCAAGGATCCATGAACCTGGGGAACATCTCAGCGTGTAAAGGATTTGACGAGTATGCATCCGACGACTCTTGTTCCCGATACCGCCCAACAACAGAGTCTAGGCAAAGGAAGTTTGAAGCCTTTAAAAGGGCTCTGTAGGCAATAAAAACTCAACATGTGCAGCAACAGCAACAAAGGATGAATCTCTTCTCCTTGTGGCAAAGTATTGGTCCACCATGTTCAACAATGCAAAGACAGTGCATGACATTCTTTCAATCCAACAACGGATGTCAGCAATGGAGAACATTGTGGAAAAGGCTCAAGGCATGGAAGACGTTGTTGGTCCTTCCAAACCCCCCACAATCAATGAAGCTCATGATTCCAATGATGATGGCACAACAATAGAGATCAGCTCTGCACCAATGTTTGGTCTCGATAATGATAATCTTGATGATGTTCAACAGCCTCCTCCTTCAGAAGACATTATCATGGTTCTCAATGGCGAAGAATCAAGTGGTTCTATGTATTCCACTTCAAAGCCAAAACAGAAAAAGAAAAAGAAGATAGTCGTATCCAGAAAAGAATTCCTCGACCTTCAAGCTAAAGTCGACCAAATTCTAGCCGCAGCCTCTTCCAAGACCCCGCAGAGCACTGAAACCCCAACCACACAATCACTTGTTGATCGTGTTGAGATCTTAGAAACAAGAGACAGAATGGCTGCAGAGAGGATTCTTCTATGGAGAGAAATAGGCATCATGAAACTCGATAATCAACGGACATCTGATCACAATGAATTTATGTCCAAGGCCGAAGACCTCATCAAGGAAGTGAAAGAGCTAAAAACCGAACTCCAACAAACCCTTCAATCTCAAGCAAGCAATTCAAAGTTGCTTGTTGATGAAACTCACACCGCATATGAATCTAGGTTTGCGGTACTTCAAGAAACAATCAAGTGGTTGAGAAGATCACTCATTGCCAAACAGAGTGTTGATGAAATTATCCGTCTCACAAAGGAGATTTATCAACATCTCTTCAATTCGGATATTGTTGGACTAATGTCTAAGTCCATAACTATATTTGGTATGTACTTGACCCGACCCGGCATGGTCCATTTGGGTTGCACTTCACCGGCACAATTTATATGGATAGTCTTTTGAGAATAGTATATTTATGATTTATATTAATATATTATAAGTTCTAATATATTAATATTGAATCATATTATTTAATTAGTATTGATCAAGAATTAATTTATAATTAATTAAGTGATCAAAAAGAACTAATTAAATATGGACTCTTATATATATGGAATGGGCCAAGTTCATTTAGGTTGGGCTAAGCTTTCATGGATGGTCCATGGAGCTTTTAACCCATGGATCCTATGTAAATGAAAGGTCATGGGTATTAGGGTTTACATGGATGTAACCCTAATCCTCCATAATATATAAAGGGGTCCTTGGCTCACAAAATTGGCACAAGTGTGTGAAAATAAGAGTGGGCCGATTTTAGTGTGCATACATATTCTCTCAAGTTCTTCCAAGGTGTTTTGGTGATTTGTTATTCCATTTGAGGCTTCCACACTATTGGGGCTAAGCTCTTAAAGCTTGAAGACATCAAGCTACATTAAAAGGTATGTCATCTAACTAGAACTTTGTAGTATAGGTGCTTCATAATATGCTAGTTAGGATAAAATCTTGGAATAGTTAATATTTGCATGTATAATAGAGAAAACATAGATCCAAGGTTTATAGGGTTGCATGTACACCATAGAAGTGTTAGAACGCTCAAAACCCAACAGTGGTATCAGAGCCATGGGTTGTTTTCTGTTATATTGATGCAAATGTTTTATTTTCAAGTTGAAAAAAAAAAGGAAAAAAAACATGACGTTTGTCAAATTTTAAGATAATTACTTGTTTTGTGAAAAACGAATTATTTGTAAAATTTGAATCATTTGTTATATGAGTTGAATTAGGTCAAATTTAGTAAAAGATAAAATGATATGATTATTTTATTAGTTTTAAAAGTTTGATCTAAATGTTTTAAGGAGTTACATATTTTATCATAAAATTTTGGAGCTCAAAAGTTTTTTTTAAAGTTGTGATCTTAAGGGTTTTTGAAACTTCCATAAGTTATGGATATGAAAGTTTTTTTTTTAAAAAACAAAATTTGATTCAAAGTTTTTATGGAGTTACAAAATTGGTGTTAATGTTTTAAAGAATTCCATAACTTGTTCTTAAGTTATGGAACATGGAAAGTTTCATCATAAAACACCATTAATTCCATAAGTTATGGAATCCAAAGGTTTTCAAGAATTACAAAACTTGCCCTCAAGTTTTGGAATTTGAGAAAAGTTTTTTATGAAAAAAAGAATTGAATTCTAAAACTCTTGGGTTCATAACTTAAACAATTAATTAAATGGTTTTAATTTTGAGTTTAATAATTGGAATTATGATGTTTTGTTGAATAGTTCAAATTAACTCTTATGGATTTTATTAATAGTTAATTACAGCGTTTAATTAAAAGAGTATTATTAATCCATAAATATATGGTTTGAGTTTAATTAAATTAAAAGTCTAGTTTAACTAATATATTAAACCACCAAGTATTTTAAATGTCTAAAATACACCCTTATACTATTATAATATTAAAAGTTTAATATATTATATGTATAAGAGCAAGTCGTCTTACCATTAGTAGGCCTCATTCACGAAGCCGATCTATAAGGGGGGTATAAGGTTACTGCCTATAAAATGGCAGTTTAATGGGTGTCCACTCTCACTCACCGCTTCCTTGACCGGTGGAGGGTCGTTAGCTGAACAGGTAGGACAAGGACTATAATTCTCCCTTCATTATAAGTATAATGATAAAAAAACACTTATAAATTCCCAATCTTAGTTACTTAGGAAAATGTGAATAAGGTGCTAATCCATGAAATTACACTTTGCACTTTGTTTAAGCTGTTAGTGGAGCGTGTGTGGTTACCCGCACACTCACCTAGACTTAACAAGGTAGGCAAAGGGTAACTTAATGTTTGTCATAGTATCGTTGAGCGTGTGTGGTTAACCGGCACACGATTGAGGGATAAATATTAAGGGTACCAAGTATATTTGCATGGTTACTTCACACCTTGTTTTGTGATCCTCGGCATCCCAGTCACAAAACCTGAAGGGCACACTCGAGATTGAAACATGCCATTGAAAAGTTCAATGAATCTCAAAAGAATCTAGGAGTTTCAAAACCTAATAATACATTTCGTTTATCTTGGTGGAAATTGGTGAATCGTCATTCACCTACCTTCTAATATTTTATAGCTTGGATTACGGCATCCCTCTTCCAAGTTATAAAATAGTTTGTTGGGTCCTAGCCTTAATATATCATATTGGGTGTTATATTAAGGACTTAAATCAACTTTACGTGAATTTCTCCCATTGTTGATGTCTGGTTTAGACAACAATGATCTTCCCAAACCAAGCTTTCCTAATGAATATGACTTCCCGAGTTTGGCTCATGGAAGTCATACTTCTCTTCCTCCACCTCCTCCAATTATTCTCCCTAACCCACAAGTTCAAGGTCACTCAAGCCCTAATGGCAAGCAAGGTCTATGTGTGATCACATCTTAGAGATGAAGTCACATATTGACAAGCCGAGAGAGTTGGGTGTCAAAGTCTTGAGAAAGTTGGATGTTCAATCACTTTCTAAGTCATATAGTGAGTTCCTTTGGGACTACTATGAAACAGACTATGACATGAACCTTAATGATCATATCTATTTGCTTGGTGCTGCTGAATCAGCAATGATTTGGAACGATAGTAAAGCAAATTTGATTAGAAGATCAACTTCCCAAAAACTTTATGGACAGTGACAATGGTGACACTGGAAATCCAGAAAAAGCATTCTCTTCCCAATGGAAAGGGATTGGCCATAGTCAACCCGGTTGACCAAACGGTAAAGAGAAAGGCTAAGTCTGAGATAGTCCCATTACCAAAGGGTCCATATGTTTATTTTGCCAAAGGAAGGGGCGTTGATTGCAAACCTACCAAATTTACCAATGGATGTTAAAGTCAATAAGTTTGACTCTACATCAGGTAGAGCCCATTATCTAACTCTGTTAAGTTCTATTCTGAGATCCTCATTACATGATGTGACTGGGTCACATGTTGATATTTTAAGAATCAAAGAATAGAGAGAAATCTTAAAGGAAGTATATGATGATTCTGTTCGCGAAGGTGGATTTCGATCGCATCAGAATTTTGAGCAGTTGGTTAAGAAGTTATGATATATTGCTAAGGAATAGATAACAACAATTTTCCATGTGGATTGTAAGGACAAGTTTTTCCGCAAAGCTTTAAAATAAAAGAAAATTGTTTAATTTTATTTATTTGAAGTATCCGTACAATGGCATTTGTGGAAAATTGTTGCTTATATGATTCCACAGACAGCAAATTGGAAAATGGATTTGATTCTTTCATTTGTGGTAGTGTCTAAATTTACCAAATCAGGAAAGTTCCTCATCACCCAAGTTTCAATTGGACCGAAACTTGGAGTCATTCAAGTTGAATAGTATGATGAATGAGAACTTTCAAGCATTGGAAAATCAAGACTAATTACTTGTTCACATTGATGTGTGAGTCAAGTGAAGGACTAAAGGGATCGAGTACACATTCTTGTGCACTGGTCATGTCCACCACAAAGCTCGTTAAGACTATTTGATTTACTAAAGTTTAGTAAATATGGTTATACTTACAAGTTTAAGTATAATTCTGAAACATTGGAAAAGTCTCAATGTATGGCAGAACGAATGGGAAGAATCAAATTAGGCAGAAAGATAAAAGTTTCTCAAATCTGAAAAGATGGGAGAGTACTTTAGTATCATGTTTGTGATCATCTTAATGATTTAGAAATCATATCACAATTAGTCCTCTAAAGGTCATCTTAGTGCATTCTTATGACTAAGAAGAGGAGTCATGAATTGTTGAAATGGTTAGATCAGGAAGATGAGTCATACTTCATTCCAAAACAATTCTTAGAGTCATACTCCAAGATTGTAACTTGAGTGACATATCTTAAAGAAAGGTTTAAAACACTTGTCCAATGTAAGAGTAAAAGTGTCCTACTCTTGTACATTTGAAATTGGTAAGTTGTGATGTTTTGGATAAAACAAAGACCAACTAAGGCCAATTGTGTGAAGTGTTTGTCTTGATAAAGAATCTGCACTATCTCTTGAATATTTGGCAAGATAGTCTTATATGTCAAGAGGATAATGGGAGTCTTAAAGATCCTAAAAAGAATTTCAAGAACTAATCAAGAATAAAACCTGAGGTTCTTCACTAGCACACGACTTAAGGTTTATAACCTATCGTGTTGACATATTTTGCGCCCATTCCAGTTAAAGTTGGCTTTGCATAGGAGTTCTGAAAGTTCTAAATTGGTTGCATAACAACTTGGAAGCAATGGCAGGCCCTGTACCGCCAGGTGGCAAGAAGTTAAGATTGGATAAGTTCAGTCCATATGAGTTTGGATTTGTCATTATCCTTGTCTTGTGACTATGGTTTTGACGATTCACATGGATAAGAACACATACACCATAAAATCTAAGGGTCATAAGGTTTCTCTCCGATTCATGAAAATGATGGTGAGGAAACACTTCCACCAAGTAGATTTGAAGCAGATGGCAAAAGGTCTAAACAATTGAGACTATGATTACGGCATCCCTTTTCATAGTTCTGAAATTGTTTAGACACACATGCATGCTATCTAAGGAAAGGTGTATGATTTTGATAAAGTTTTATCAAAGCATCTCGTATCAGAAATCTGAACTTTGGTAAGAAAGTCAATAAAGTATTGATTTCTAGAAGTCCAGCTGATTTCTGAGTACATGTCAAAGCTAGTGGGAGCATAAGTGTTATGCTAATAATCATCATGTTAGTGGGAGCATGATAATTATTGTTAGTGTTGCAAGTTAGCAATGTTAATTATAGAAAACAAAAGTTTCAATTCGTGAGGCTGCAGGGATTGAAAAAGTTGTTTTGCTATAATTAAGGGAGAGGATATACTTCATTTCAGTTCTAAAGGCTTAGATTGAGACCTTAATCATCTTTAGTCAAGAATATATATATGAATTTCATGTTGGATTGGTTCAACTTAAGGAAATTCTATATATTGCGTTCTCAAAATTCGATTATGATTACGGCATCCCTCTTCATAGTCAAATTTTGAAAACATGGCAAATAAAAATATTGTAGCAAAACACTGGTCTAGAATCATGTCTTTATGTGAGACATCATGAATCGTGTACCATTTGCTTTGGGTACAGGATCGATTGCATGTGCTATAATATTTGTCAATTGTAAATTTTTCCAAATGCCCAGAGACATTAAGAAGGGAAAAGGTCTAGAATTGGATATGACTAAAATGATTAAGCAATTGTCGAGAACAATCTGAGGTTTACCAAAGATTGGTTGCTCAGGGACAGTTGGAAGTATGGTGCTAATTTTGGAAGGACCATATTGACATATTCTGAAAAGAGGCATCTCTTATTCAGAAGTGATAGTCAAAATGAGAATATGGAGTTGTCTCCATATGTGGAAGTTATCTGTATAAGATTAGAAAACTTAATGCAAGAAGCATGTCCAAAGCAATGTACTTTGAATATGAGACTTAGTTTCCATGGAGTTGATCTCCATTGGAATACCTTATAATGACTGTTGACAAATCTTTGTGACTTTGTACATATTCATTACAGGAGGGTCAGTGCATATAAGTTTAAAATCTAAACAGATTTCGATAAATGATAGGAATTTGAAATTCTCACATTTTTCGATAAGGATTTGGGAGTGTGAAATTAGAATCATTGAAATTATGTTCAATTGGTTTATTTCACAAAGTAAGGATCATAGAAAAACATAGAGTGCATACTTGGTGTATGGCAAAGCTATTGTTTAAGAAAAACATAATGTACATGCTTGGAGCATGGGACAACTAGTGTTTTTAATTCAAGTATAAACTTGATAAAACCGAAACAATGAATAATGAGTAATCAGTATCGTGATAAATAAAAGTGTTTATTTATATTCATAGGGTTTGATACCATATTTGATTCATTTATTCTTGTGTTTCACTTTGCATGTTTTGACTTCCAGAATAACTAAGTCGCTCTTCCTGAATGATTAAGTTATTCAAACCATCCACAGTCGGGCATATGTTGGAAGTAGATATGAATCAAGACTGTCATGGGTTGGTTTGTAGAGGTCCAAGTTGGTGGACAAAGTGGTGCTACAACACTCATGAGTGCTCATAAGTTCTGAGTATTGGATTCAACCCGCGCTCATTTGAATCACTTCATGGATTTTATCACGAGTGATCATGAGACGATAATATCTTATATTCTTCAAACCTAGAGATATGAGTTGTTACTATGAGTTGGTTATACATTGATTGCACGAAAACGCATTTGGTAACTCGATGTTATAAAACGTGCCTTTGTGTATGATTCAACAAGTAGTAGAACAAGCCATATGAGTCAAAGTTTATCCATTCCTTTTACCTTCGGGATAAAAGCGATATTTGTGGGCCCCTCGATGATTTAGCGATGACACATGTGAGTGCTTGGCCAAGCCAGGACTGATTTGATTTGTTGAATCAGTCAGTCATCATAAATCGAAAATCGGGAAACAAGAAATGGACAGAGAGAATGATTATAATCCATGTCTCAGTCCATATGATATCTAGAATGGAGGAATATATGATCCCTTATCTAATGGACAAGTCATTGACAAGGTCAGAGTTCGACAGCGGCTTTAAGAGCTACGATTGCCAGTTTGGTTTTGAAGTCATACTCAATAATAGTTTTAGACTTATCCAAGTGGGAGACTGTTGGATTAATGTCTAAGTCCATAACTATATTTGGTATGTACTTGACCCGACCCGGCATGGTCCATTTGGGTTGCACTTCACCGACACAATTTATATGGATAGTCTTTTAAGAATAGTATATTTATGATTTATATTAATATATTATAAGTTCTAATATATTAATATGGAATCATATTATTTAATTAGTGTTGATAAATAATTAATTTAGAATTAATTAAGTGATCAAAAAGAACTAATTAAATATGGACTCTTATATATATGGAATGGGCCAAGTTCATTTAGGTTGGGCTAAGCTTTCATGGATGGTCCATGGAGCTTTTAACCCATGGATCCTATGTAAATGAAAGGTCATGGGTATTAGGGTTTACATGGATGTAACCCTAATCCTCCATAATATATAAAGGGGTCCTTGGCTCACAAAATTGGCATAAGTGTGTGAAAATAAGAGTGGGCCGATTTTAGTGTGCATACATATTCTCTCAAGTTCTTCCAAGGTGTTTTGGTGATTTGTGATTCCATTTGAGGCTTCCACACTATTGGGGCTAAGCTCTTAAAGCTTGAATACATCAAGCTACATCAAAAGGTATGTCATCTAACTAGAACTTTGTAGTATAGGTGCTTCATAATATGCTAGTTAGGATAAAATCTTGGAATAGTTAATATTTGCATGTATAATAGAGAAAACATAGATCCAAGGTTTATAGGGTTGCATGTACACCATAGGAGTGTTAGAATGCTCAAACCCCAACAGATATCCCCAACAACAAAGAAGTGTGTGTCCAGATGAAAACACAATCCGATGCCCCGTTTCAGAATATTGATGAGTTGAAATATTGGTTTGAGGAGCAGATGGAGCCTACTTCCTCAAAAGGGGGAAGTGATAGTCATCCGAACAAATGGATAAGAATCGAAACAACTTCGTCTTCTGGATCGTCAAAGTCCAAAACTCCTTCAATTGAAAATTTTAAAACTCCCCCTCAGAATCAACCTCCAACCGCAGAGGTCAACAAAGAACCAACTCCACGGTCATCTCCTAAAAATCCAACTCCTCGGGGTTCACCTCAACAAACTCCTCCTTATCTCAAGAATTTAGAAGAAGAAATGTCATCTGACCACACTGATGACTCCCCCGCTACAACACAAAAGAAGAGTGACTGGAGGGTTGCCAAGTTTGCAGAACAGATCTAGATAGCACAACGGTTTGATACTATGTTTGATGAATCCTTAATCAACTACTGGTCAGATGACTGTAAATATCAAGTTATGTTTCACAAGATCTGTCAGATTTTAGACCAATTCGCAGACTGCTGGATTCTAGAGAGCTGGATTCTAATAATAGACCAATTCTCACGTATGCTGAACCACCATCAGATGGGGATTGGGATATTCTAATTTCTCCAAATTCCAAGTTTCTTCCAGTCTTTTAATCTCTTGATCTTATCATTCTTGATGACAGAAGACTCCTCATGGAGTTTGAATGTCTGAACCTCTTCCATGCAAAACAAGGTTCAAAATTTGAGAGCATCTGGTCCAACAATAGACCAGACAGGGTCAAAAATTACAAAGTCACGAAATTCATGACATGTGAATTTTTCCAGTATACTCTGACCCAAAGAGGAGAATAGTATGTTAGATCTCAGGCTTACTTTGTGTGCATGAATCCCGAAGAAATATTTTTGATAGCCCGGGTGTTTCAGCTTATGGCTGAAAAATATCCAAAGATGAAAATTCCCTTCGAAATGGCTTGTAAATTCTTGAAGGCTTTGGTATGTGACTTTGGCAAAAAAGATGTAGAAATTCATCCTCTTCTTGCCAACAGGTTTGATTTCCTCATTTCAAGCATGTGCTAACCATCGCTGAAGGATTCCAAGAAATGACCCTTGGTACAACAAGCTATATGGAGCTAGGGATTGTGTACAAGAAGACACAATATGGTACAAAGTTCTTCATACCGGTAACGGGAATCCACCATCTAAAAAAGAAGAAACTGGATGCCACTCTGACCTCGGCGCAAAGATCAAAGCACACAACTGAAGAGGTCAAGTTTGATATTACAAGGAGGATCCAATAGCTTTTCGAAGTCAGAAATTTTTGGTGGATCATCATCAAGTTCCTTAAAATGAATAGATGAATAAAATAGTTGAGAGGTCAGTTTGGTGAAAATTTTTGAAACAAAAAGTGACCATTTTCAGCTAAAAAAACGCAGACCTTTTGCCTTGATGATACCGTAAAAAGATACTAACGGGGACTACTTTTGTCACTATGTGACCCGCAGACTTCAATATGAACTGCAGAGCTGAACTATGCATGAATATTGTTTAAGTTACTTTACTCACGTTGCTTGTATTCATAGTAATATCCGGTGTACCATTCATGGTGACCGTAGTCAATCACTTTGTCTTATCTTACCCTTTGATGTAACTTTTGGGACTCTATAAATAGAGCTTCCCGCTTCATGTATTCCTTACCAATTTACCAACTGTCAATCGATCACTGAATGTTTATCAATATCAGATTGTTCATCTCCATATCTTAAGTTATCTACTTAAACCGAGTCCCTCTTCACTTGTGTTGTTCATCTTATACTAACTTGTGTTTACATGCAAACCTTGTTACGATTCAACCTGGTGTCTACTTGTTTACTACTTATTAATATAAACTTGCTGCTATTTATTTTCCTTACATTTCCACAACCTAACTATTATTATTGTTGAGCTAACAAGATCCACTGAGATTAACTATAATTCCGCAACTTATTATCTCGTTACTAACGCAAAATATCTTATATGCATAAAAATCATCCATGTACAATGTACCCCGTTTTTTACCACGAGATATTACGAGGTTCCCCTTTATTGCCTTCCACTAATGATTACCAAAATCCATATGGTATACTTCTGCGTCTAATACCCCTACCAATATCAATATTCTATTTAGAACAAGAATGTACTTGAAATTATGTAAAATATCCTTTGAACTCGAAGTTGTGTTGAGGACAATGTCCTAACTCCTTTGCTATCAAGGCTATTTTTGTTCTCAATACGAACCTTACGTTTGTATTGACTAAAATTCTAAATGGAAATTTCTATGCACAAAATCCGTGGATCTTCTGAAACTTCTTCCAAATTTACTTCCTTCTTATGTTTGATTGCGGAAGGTTTTGGACAATGATTCTTGAAATGACCATTTACTTTGCAGTTCAACATATAATGTAATTTCTTCTTTAGATTACCCTTTCTTTCTTGATTTCGACCTTTCTCTACCGTCACATCTTTTGTTTAGTTTTCTCCCCCTTTATTCAGTGCTAAGCATATTTTCAGATCATTCCTCATCATTCTCTCTCCGAATATCTTCTCTATGAATTAAATACTAAATGCCTTCAAAGTTGAGTTTTGTAGTTCTTTATAAACTCATAATAGTCATGATGGTTTTGGACTGGTTATCCTGTAATGAAGAGAACAACAGAAGTTTGTAAATTTCATCATCAACCCCAACTTTAACAGATATCAACCTTGATATTATTGTTGAACTCATTGATGTGATTTGTCACAAATTATCCTTCTTTTATCTTTGTGTTTACCAACTTTCTAATCAAGAGAACCTTATTGTCTATGAAAGGTTTGTCATATATATTAAACAATGCCTTAATGAATCTAAAATTTGTCTTTTCATTAAAAAAGTTGTAAGCTATATTCTTTTTCAATGAAAACCTGACTTCTAGTTTACTATGTTATAGACAATGTTCTCTGTCAATTAAAACCTAACGATATCTATGATTTGGGGATCTAATAGTTCTTAATTTTCCTACTTCGTAGCCTCTGGTTTCCTTCCAATCAACAGTAGTTGTGACTTATTCTGATAAAAATAGTCTTTGATTTTCATTCTCTAAAAACCAAAAACATGGCATGAATTTTATGTTATATTGAGAATATCAAGTCGTTAGAGAAGCATTTAGCAGTTGTTTATTTCAAGAACTATGTGGTTCCTTTTAGGAATAAATTTGAGAATCATAGACGGTATGTTTTGGTTGGTCCGGTTTAGGGCTTTGATGATTCTAGATGGAGATCAATAGTGGTTCGAACCCTAAGTGGGGTAAAACTAAGTATTCGTAATAGAAGTTCATAGGACAATTTGACTTTTTGTTTCAGCTCGCAGATCAAAAGAGTTTTTGGTTTGCATATGTAGGGTTGTTGGCTCAGGGTTAATGTTTTGAAAATAGAGGGAAATTAGTTTTTTCTTCGGAATGCTCGTGACTGTAAATATCAAGTTATGTTTCACAAGATCTGTCATATTTCCTCCAAGCATCAAGAAGAATTCAAGAATTTCGAGGATTGCAGGTGCAGAACAGGTTGCCCATTAGTTTTATCTCTTCAAGGAATCAGGAGATGTCCTTATAGCAGGAAGTCGTTGGATAAGGAACTCACCTTCGTAAGTAGTTATCTATGGGAGGGTTGGATATTTTTGTGAGAAAGCAGTTGGGCCACTCGGGTAGTGTATTGGATTTAGAGAGCAAGGTTAGCTCGCAGTAAGGATCAATTATCTATGGTTAAGGATTAGCAGTTGTTAAGCAGTCTTATTGAAGGACATAGGTGCTTTCTTTGTAAAGCATTACATCGGGTATCATGAAAATTGTGTGAATAATGAGTGTTTAAGGAAAGACTTCAAAATGGGTTATGGTTGGTATGTGGTAACACAGTTTAGGGATCGCTAGTGCACGAACTATATATGTCGGGATTATAGATTAAAATTGCTTACCCATACTAATCATTTGGATATGAAATTTATCATCGACATTTGAATCATTTCAGGGCATGTGTCCTGGAATAGTAGAAGTTTGAGTAAGGATGTGACTCTAAAGTTGGGAGTTTTAGTAGGTGAGCAGGGTATCGTTAGATCTATGTCCAAATTTTAGAGACCAGGATATTTGATTCGATGCTTAGGTGTCAAAGGTCTATTCAGATCTTCTATGTATTTGATATCGTGTAATAATTGAATGTAGTGAACATGTAAGAAAGTGAGGTAACTTATTCTTTAGGTAAAAGTATTTGGGCATGAGATGTAGTTGATATAATGTGGTTAGTGTGTTCTCATCCTTGGTTATATTCAGTAAAGATAGATGTTGTTAAACATGTGCTTGAGGTGGAATGGGTATAGAAGGCTATGGTCAGTCAATGGAAATTATATGAAGAAGTATGGATGCATAATGGCGAATGTGTATAAGGCTATAGTTGGTCCTTAATTTTTATGGACGGAAGGATGTGTTGGATTGTTGTTAGATATCGGGGAAATGATGACAAGAACGATGTTATGTTGTAGCCTTATCATGCCAATCATTAGATGGTGCCACGACATGTCGTGGACTAGTGTATGTGCAACTTGTGCGAGTGGAACACAAAAATCATAATCCAGAGCTTCTAGATTGTGTTGCTTATTTTTCCTAATCAATAATTTATCTAGTGTTTGAAAAAACCTAAGGTTAGGTAGTAAATTCGGAACTTAATCAATAATTTCCAAATATTCTCAGGCTATAGAATCTTAATTATGTACAACTATGATGCGTCACTAAGCAACTACAGTAATGATTTCAAATTTCATATAAAGAAGAACCTTAGGCTATCAGGCATCATACAATCAGGAAATTCTATCATGCAATTCCAGAAGATCTCTAGCCTATTACTAGCATGTTGTTCTAACATATCACAATATCAAATAGTAGTGTGGTATTTTCGGGTCTACTTACTGGCTCTGGCTGATCGTACACATCGCATCCTCCTTATTGTATTTTGAAAACCTTTTGAAAATCATTTTAAAAATATTTTCCTTAGTTTGAGACTGGATTTGCACGAGTGTTCCTCCAGTTCACTCAAACCAAGGCTCTGATACCAACTTGTAACGTCCCAGAAATTTCAACAAATTTAAGCTTTTCAAAACGATCCTTTTACTAATAAAATGTTTACAAAAAAAGTGTTCTCAAACATTATTTGAAAATCAGAGTTTCCCAAGATCCAATCTGTTGTAAAACTAAGGATGTCTACGGTCATGCCTTCGCCTTGCCAAAATCATCAGAAGCACTTGAAACAATAAACTAAAATCGTAAGCACAAAGCTTAGCGAGTTTCCCCCAAAGTACCACCACACAAAACAAAACATAAACGCAAACAATCATGTCTGCTCCAATCAGCCTCAGGCTGGAATAACAGGCATGTCCACGATGGGTCTAGTCATCCTCGGGATGGAATACCCTCGTATCATAAGCATATTGGCCCAATCAGCCTCGGGCTGGAATACCAATATCTTGGGTCCAATCAACCATCGGGTTGGAATATCCAGGGTTTTTTTGCCTACCACCTCAACTCTACTGCTCCTCCCGAGCCTCCGTGCCTATGGCTCACAGCCGGCCCGCACCGGGTATCTTGGCCTATCGCACAAAGCAGGACCGCCTCAACCCAACCAAACACAATATGTCGACATATAACAATCATGATCAAGTATGCACATAATACAGGAAACAACAATCATACAGCTCACTGCTGCCTACTAAAGCAGCAGTTAGAGCCGTCGTGGTTGCCGCCATGTCGCAGATCAATTCTAGCAGCACTAGCGGATCGGGTAGTGGTACTCATCCCTTAACCTCGACGGCAACCAGGGACACCCAAAGGAGTGTTCCTACAAGGATTTCATGAACGCAAAGCCCAAATCCTTCGATGGAAATGGAGGAGTCATTGCTCTAACTCGTTGGTTCGAGAAAATCGAATCAATCTTCGAGATATGTGTTTGTCCCAAGACAAGCAAAGTGAAGTTTGCAGCCTGCACCTTCACCGACAGAGCACTAACTTGGTGGAACAGCCAAGTCAAATCACTGGCTCTTCCAATGGCTAATGCCATGAGTTGGGAGGATTTGAAGGAACTGATGCTTGCTGAATATTGCCCGTGGGGCGAAATGAAAAAGCTGGAACAAGAGCTGTGGAATCTGAAGATGAACGGTTCCAGCATCGCTGCATACACAACTAGGTTCAGTGACCTGACTCTTCTATGTCCCGGGATGGTCACCCCGGAGATCAAGAAAGTTGAGAGATACATATGGGGATTGACACCCCTGACTCAGGGGAACGTCTTGGCTGCTAAACCTCTCACATTCGACAGCTCCAAGCGTCTCGCGCAGACCTTGATAGATCACGGGGATAACCATGAACTCGTAGCAGCTGCTCCCTAACCACTTTAAGAGAGTGGTGGAAAGAAAAAGTTTTGGAACAAGCGCAAGGGCCAGCCTTCACAAGAGCCCTCCAACAAGCAACCGACAGTGGCAGTCCACGCTGCTACCATTCCTGCTGATGTTCCTACTGGTCAAACACCTCCCATTCGATGTGCTGGAACCCTCCCAATGTGCGATAAGTGTAACTTCCATCATCACGGACCTTTCCGTGACATGCAATGCAACAGCTGTGGCAAAAAGGGGCACACAACCCGTTTTTGCAAAACACAAGTCCAACCAACCAATCAAGCCCCTGGAGCTGGAGTAGGCCAAGCCTTCTATGGTTGTGGTGAAACCGGGCATTACAAGAGAAATTACCCGAAAGCAACAACTGCTGGTAACACGGGGAAGGTGCTAGCTATGGGCCAAAAGGAGGCAGTTGCTGATCCCACCGTAGTTACGGGTACTTTCCTCCTCGAAAACTCTTATGCTTGCATTCTTTTTTATAGTGATGCGGAGAGGAGTTTTGTCAGTCACACATTTAAACACCTACTCAAACACAAATCCCAACCTCTAATCGAAACATTCACCGTCGAAATGGCTAACAGAAAGAAAGAGAGCACTAACGACATATTCACGGGCTGTACCCTCACTCTAAACGACCACTCTTTTTCCATTGACCGTATGTCGGTCTCCATAAAAATCTTTAATGTCATCAACGGCATGGATTGGTTTAGCCCCAATCGTGATGATATCCTTTGTTACGAAAAAACCATTCGCCTCAATCTGCCATCTGGCGAAGCCCTCGTTATCTATGGCGACAAACTCATCACGAACCTTCGTATCATTTCGTGCATTAAATCCCAAAAATACCGGCGAAAGGAGTGTCACGCATTCTTAGCCCATGTCGTCAACGAAAAACAAGAAGTTAAAGACCTCGAGAGCATCCCCAAAGTCTGTAACTATCCCGATATCTTCCTCGAGGATCTTCCAGGAGTTCTTCCCGAACGCCAAGTCGAGTTTCGAATCGACTTAATCCCTGGAGCTACCCCCGTAGCCAAATCCCCGTATCGTCCAGCTCCAGCGGAAATGCAGGAATTATCCAGCCAACTTAACGAACTGCTCAGCAAGGGATTCATTAGACCAAGCTTCTCACCCTAGGGAGCACCGGTCTTGTTCGTTAAGAAGAAGGATGGATCCTTCCGGATGTGCATAGACTATCGTGAACTCAACAAACTCACTATCAAGAATCGCTACCCTCTACCCAGAATCGACGACCTCTTTGATCAACTCCAAGGAGCAAGTTATTTTTCAAAGATAGACCTGAGATCAGAGTACCATCAATTACGAGTCCACGAAGGCGATGTTCCTAAGCCAGCATTTAGGACTTGATATGATCACTACGAGTTTGTAGTGATGCGCTTTGGTCTATCCAACGCACCCACGGTATTCATGGATCTGATGAATCAGGTGTGCCGCCCCTTCCTAGACAAATTTGTGATAGTATTCATAGACTATATACTTATCTATTCACGAAGCAAGGAAGAACACAGCCAACACTTAAGAGAAGTCCTAGAAACACTGAGGGCAGAAAAGATTTACACGAAATTCTCTAAGTGCGAGTTTTGGATTAGGAAGGTAACTTTCTTGGGTCACGTGATTAGCAAAGAAGGAATACACGTCGACCCTTCCAAAATTAAGGCAATTGAGATTTGGTCAGCACCGAGAACGCCCACAGAGATCCTTCAATTTATGGCACTTGCTGGCTACTATCGCAGATTTATTCAAAACTTCTCCAGAATCGCTAAACCGCTTACTACCCTGACTCAGAAGGGTGTAACCTTTAGTTGGGGAAAACAACAAGACACTGCGTTCCAAACTTTGAAGCAAGCCCTGTGCAGCGCACCTATCTTGTATCTTCCTGAAGGGACAGAAGACCTCGTAGTTTACTACGATGCATCTGATCAGGGGCTAGGTTGTGTACTTAAGCAGCAAGGAAAGGTTATTGCCTATGCCTCGAGACATCTTGTAACACCCTGTTTATTAAGTGAATAATTAAATAAATTAATAAATGTATAGTAGCCCTAAAATAAATAATTATATATCAATGGATGGTCTCGAAGAGCTTATTGTCACAATTTTAGAAGTCGGGGATTTAAAAGTGTAAGTTCCGGACTCAGTTGTAAATATCTATGAAGGCAAGGGCTCCGTGGTAATTAATGGGACTTAATATGAAAGGAAAAGAGAAGACAGGGCTGAAAATATCATAACTGCGAATTAGGGGTTAAAAAGATAATTTATGGATTGATTTTGAAAAGGATTTGTTGAGGGAGGGGTTGTTTAGTAAATTCCGGACTTAAATTGTAGACGAATTGAAGGGGCAGGGTTTAAATGGTAATTTATAAACTCCTAATGAAAGGATTTTATGGAAGAGAGGCCGGAACTGTCATTATGGCAAAGATATGATGAGGGACCGGGTATATAACCCTAATGGGAACCCTAACCCTAGAGCGGATCTACAACCGCCACTTCTCTCCACCCTTATACCTCCAAGCTCCGGCCGCCACTTTCTAGCCTCGCCGAAACCGACGATCACCACCAATCCCTTGAACCGGTCGAGCTACCACACCCCTTTCTCCGTCAACGACGCCCCCACTCCACCTTCCTTCCTTTAACTTCCGGTTGCCGTCATGGGTGTTCTTCCGATCAGACAATGCCGCTTCCGCTACCTCGCCATTGAGAGCCATTTGCGACCCAGATGTCGGAGGCGTAGGCGGAACTAGAATAGACACCGAGACAGGGAACCACCGGACGAGTAGCGCCGCCGCCACTGCCGTTGCGCCATCTCTGCCGCTACCATTTTCGTCGACAACAAGTTGCTGCCGGATGCCATGTGGTTGTTGTCGTTATTTGTTGAACGCCACCAGATGGGTGGCTGCTTTTGGATCTCGAGCAAAACGTGGGTGTGGTCGTTACCCTATTCCGCCGCTAAGCTACCCTATCCTGCCGCCACTATCCACCGTGAAAGGTGGTTGTGTGCGTGTTTTCGTGTGTGTGTGTGTATTGCTGTTGTGAGAAGGTGTTGTCTGGGTTGTTTGGCCGGAAATCATGAAAAAGGCCACCACCACCACCGTGAGGTGGTGGCTGCCACCATCCACCACCACCGGCCACGATAGGGTGGGTGTGTGTGTTTATTTTATTTAGTGTGTGTTTATTTTGAGATTGAGCATTGTAAAGTGGAAATTACAATTTGGATAATGAAAAGAAAACTGAAAACCACCATCGTAGGGTGGTGGCTGCCGCTTCCTGCCGCCACCGGTCGCCATGTCGGGTGGCGGTGTGCTTTGCCTTGTTGTGTTGATTTGGTTGGGATGCTTGAAACCCTAATGGGCCCAATGAAGCCCTAATGGGCTTAGTGAAACCCTAATGGGCCTAATGAACCTTATATTGGTCAAAGGAGCTAGCTATTGGGCCTATTGGGCTGAGATGGGTTGGAAACTCTAATTAGGGTTTGGAAAACTCTAATGCCATGAAACCCTAATTTGGGACTTCTCGGGTCCGCATCAGAATTATTTAACGAACTTAAAGTAATAACTAATAACCATTTGCAATTAACCTAAGGCCATGTCGGACTTAATGGACTAAGTCCTTAATGGGTTAAGTATGGACACTTAACCCTAATCATTATTTTATGTGAAACCCTAATTTCACTTGGGCCTTAAGTTGGGCCTTTTTATTGGGCTTTGGTGATTGGGTCAATAATAGCACATCCAAGAACAATCAATGGACTAAAATAATTAGATGGGCTTTAGGGTAAGGCCCATATGAAGGTTTGGGCCCAATTTGGAAAATTGGGCCATAAATGGGCCATAGTTTGGGCCTTAATGATTATATGATATTGGGCCATTAGAAATGCCAAATGTTTGGACTGGACTAAGTAGTTGGGCCTTTAATTATGACCATGTAAAGGTTTAGGCCCAATTTGGAAAATTGGGCCATGTGTTGGGCTTTGACCCATAGTTGACTTTTGGGCCTTTGGATTGGGCCTTGGGATTGAATCAAGCCAAGATAGGGGTAAAGCAGTCTTTTACCCTAACATGGACTTATGGACATGTGTTGGAACCCAATTATTAATTGGGTGATGTTTGATATTGACAGTTCGAGAATCTGTCATCCAGCAGCTGGGATTGTGTCTACGGGACTTCAGCAGTGTGAGGTGAGTTACCTTCCAGTAGAAGTGGGTCTAAGGCCACAATGTCGGCCCACTAGTAGGAGATATTTGTTAGATGATTGTCTTTGTGATAATTGTCTGGTTTTCTACTATATGATATGCTTGATGTGCTAGGATACTTTGTTATATACATGCTAGTAGTAGTAGGGTGAAATAGTCCCCGGATACCGGTTGAAAGATACCGAAGGGGTAGTCAGAACCCATGCATGCCTAGCAGTACGTATGTTAGGTTATTATGTGGTAGTGGTAGGGGGTGAAATAGTCCCCGGTTACCGCTTAAAAGATACCGAAGGGGAGGTTAGCTCCCGGATACCGGTTGAAAGATACCGAAGGGGTAGGTAGGGCACCCAGATATGTCTGGCAATATGTTTATGTATGTTATGCTATGTTATTACGTGGTAGTGATAAGGGAAACAGTCCCCGGATATCGGTTGAAAGATACCGAAGGGGTAGGCCAGCACCCGGATATGCTTGGCAATATAAGTGTTGTATGGTATGTGGTATGATGGGGGAACTCACTAAGCTTTGTGCTTACGGTTTTCAGTTTTGGTTTGAGGTAGTTCGTTTTCAAAGGAAAGGAGCCGGCTCGATCGCAGCGCATCACACTATATTTCCGCACATGAGATCTTAGGGATTACACTCTGATATTGTTTTATGATAACATGTTTTGATTATTTCTACATTGGTTTTGACATGACATGACATTATGGATGTTTTCTTATACTTTTGGTTTTATAATAACTTATTTAAAAATGAAATTTTTTGCCTTGAATTTTGGGATGTTACAAAATGGTATCAGAGCTGGGGCACGGGTCGATGTGTTCGACAGGGACGTCGAACCCTATAATGGGGGCTGAATGTGGGTTGCACCTGATCCCACATCGGCTTGGAAGGAGAACTAAGCATCACCTTATAAGGGGTGTGGATACCTTCCTTGTCAAACGCGTTTTAAAGCCATGAGGGCAGCAGATCCCATAAAAACTCTTCAGTTAAGCGTGCTCGGACGGGAGTAGTACCGGGATGGGTGACCCCCTGGGAAGTCCTCGTGTCGAGTGGCCCAAAGCGGACAGTGTTGTGATACGTGTCAGAGGGGGATGTTACAAATGGTATCAGAGCCTTGGTTTGAGGGATTCGGGCACACTCTTGGGTGTTTCTGGACTCAAACTAAGGACTTGTATGAAAATTTTCAAAAGTAAAAACCCTTTTATAAAAAGAAGTTTGGAAAGAATTTGAAAAGAGAACAGAACATTGAAAAGAACAAAGTGTGTGATGCGTGCAATCAGCCGAGCTCAAGTAAGTTTTCCCCAAGATACCCATACATGTTATGTTATGATATGATATGATATCGTTATGAGAACTGCATGCTAGATCAGGGCTGAGGATCTAGGAGGATGCCTTATATGTCTATTGTATGTGCTTGTATACTTGCATGCTAGTACTGATCAGTCAGTGATCGGATAGCCTGTTTAGGTTATGCCTGATTGTATGAGCCTTTAAATTCACTACTAGAAAACAGCCCTTTAATGACGCGCAAACAATGACACTCGCTGATAGAGGACGCGCATTTGTGCGTGCCTTCAAAAATAATGTCAGTTTTGCAAAATTTGAAGGATAGAAGACACACATTTGTGCCTGCCCTAAAATTAGTGTCAGAAAAGAAGAAAAAGGAAATGCGGAGGGCGCCTTTCATAAAATGTGTGTCGTCTAAATGTGTCACTTTAAAACATTTTAATGAAACACGCGTTTTAAGGCGGGATTTCACCCGCCTATTGAATCCCAAAAATTAAACCCCCCGCCTCTTCCAATTAGCAAAAAAAGCCCTAGGTCTTCGTCTTCATGGTCGTCGCCTAAGAGAACGGTACCGTTGATATCTCTATTGAAGCTGTGGTTGTCGATGATGACGTCAAGTTCAGATTCCAAAGGCAGGAGATGTACACCGAGAATCTCTCCGGAAGCTGTCGATGATATCTCTACTGAAGCTGTGGTAGTTCTGATGGCTATCGTTATTTCCCTTGTTCTCTCTTTCCATCGTCCCCTATGCTCTTCTTTATCTTCCACACATAAACATCTTCTTAAATCTCGCATCTGCCCCCTCTGGTCTCCTTCCTTCTTATTCTGCCTACCTCCTCCTCCTCGCAGTACTATCCTCCGCCACTCCTACTCACCTTCGCTTTCCCCCGCCGCCGCTCATCACCGTGGTTCATTCTGCTCCGCCACACTACCATCCTCAATGTCGACGGTTTTCGATGATAATCCTCTATTGAAGGACTTTGTGTTCCCTCCGTTTGATGCAATCGATGCCTGTCATGTGCGCCCTGGGATGCATGCCTTGTTGAAGAAGCTTGTAAGGCTAAGCGGAGTGGGGATGTTAAGCCCACTCGCTACTCTCGCTAGCGAGTCATGAACACCACCCCCCAGCGCTCGCTAGGGGTGTCACTATCTGATCATCGTTACCATTTTGGCGAGAAGAGAGAGAGGGTGAGGGTGGAAGCTGATTGGAGACCGGTGGAGACAGGTGAATGTCCGATTCTTTGTGTTTCTTTTTTTCTTTTCTTAAGCTGGTAATATATATCAATTTCCTTTTGATCATGTTCTTCGAATAATCAAAAGCAAGAAACAACATCCAATCCTAAACGCCCAAACCCTAAATTAGAGGCGATGATGAAGAATTTTTTGTTTTCTGAGTAAATCAGGCAAAGCATAAATCAAAGGCGATGATGAAGTAAAGCATAAATCAGATTACGAATTCAGAAAAAAAAGAAATTTCAAACAAGATTGCAGTAAAGTATTTGAAGGAACAATAAACAAAATCTCACAAGACCCATAATAACATCTGATAGTTTTTCACCCATCATCTTAGTTTGTTGACGCCTTATTTTTTATGTTTAATTATGTTTCTGTTTAGCTATTTCCTCCAGTTGTGTTATTAGTTTTTTTGTGTGTTTTCATTCAGTGATTAAGGTGGATTGATCGCCATTATCTCATTATGTGGTCATGGGGATGTGGATTTGATGTGCGTGTGTTCTGTTTTAATTACATTGCATGTATAGTTTAATTCTTTTGAGCTGAAATGAAGTTCATATGTTTTGCTCTCAGTTTCTTATTAATTACCCTGATTTAATTTCATATTTCTGATGTATATGCAGATTTCAAATGGTTTTGCAAAATTTTGGTAATTGTCGAGGTAAATTGGCAAAAGATAATCCCTTCTTTCTGATGCATATCAAGTGTTTGCATATTTCCTTGAAAGAAATGTATACTTAATGTCCCAATCTATTTTCCGATTCTTATCCTTGTAATAGTGATTGGAATATTTGAAAATAGGGTCATGAAAATGCCACTGCTGAAATGTATACCAGTGTCCCAATTGTCCTTATTTCATTGTGCATATTTGAAAACAGGGTCATGAAAATGCCACTGCTGAAAATGGGCCATGGGTGTTTACATTGGATGCTCCAAGTTTCATGTCTGTCATGCAACATGCCAACAACCGAGCTTTACGGAGGGAAGTTTATGATGTTTATATAACCTGTTCATCTGTTGGAAGACTAGATAATACTCCAGTTATTGAAGAAATTCTGAAACTTAGATTGGAAAAGGCTAAACTTCTTGGCTACAATAACTATGCAGAGGTTTGAATTTCTATTCATTGCTTATACTTATTACATGCCATCTAGCTTATTGCTTCTTAGTTACTTTATATGATTGGGTTATTAGGAATTTTATTATCAGGTAAGTATGGCAACCAAGATGGCTACTGTTAGTAAAGCAGAAGAGCTTCTTGAAAAGCTCAGGAGTGCTTTTTGAAATGCTGCAGTTCAGGGTAATATACCCACATATATCTTACTGATTGTAGTTTCTTGTCACTTTAAATGAAGGTTTTCGTTATCATTCATTTTTATATCTGAGTCCATGTTTATATTGTTGATGTTCTTTTCACTAAAATTCTATTGAAAATGGTTCATGATACTTATTCTTGTGTATCTTGTAGATATGGAAGATCTGAAAAAGTTTGCCAAAGTTAGAGGCACCCCTGAAGCTGATGACTTGAACCATTGGGATATTGCCTTTTGGAGTGAGAGGCTACGCGAATCAAAATATGATATAAATGAGGTTCTCTTTCTTGAATCATGCTTTTATTACAAATTCTGAAACTAGTGTCATTAATAAATAATACCCCTTTTTCATTCACAAATAATAGACATTTGTATTTATATATATTGATACTATAGGAAGAACTTTGGCCTTATTTTCGAGTCAAGGGTTCAAGCATTTCTCAAGATGCTTGAGACTAAACTCTATGAGATGCTAGATGATGAATTCAAGGTCACAATACTTGTTTTTTCTTGTATCAATTTGGAATTTGCGTATGAAAATATGAATATTGTTTATTGATCTGAATATCTAATACTATAATGGTGCAAAGCATTATTAATGCACTGATTGATCTGAATATCTAATATTATAATGGTGCAGAGCAATGAGCTTATTGCCTACAACACTACTAATGATACTGGTGGCTCTAAAAGCGTACCTACAATCACAACTATTAGCAGCAGGGTTGCTTTATATGTCATCATAGAAGAAGCCCCTACTGTCCCACAATTTGTAACAATTTGTATTATCATTATTTGATTTTAATAATAATTTGTTTTGTTTTTATTGTTGAGGTGACTGATAGTCTTATGTTTTATTAAATCTGGAGGATTAGGTGTAACATCCCAAAATTTCGAGCCAATTTAAAACTTTTGGATTCATTTGAAACCATTCAATTATTACAATTTGTTTTCAAAATAGTTTATACATCAGAGTTCCCAGAAATCATAATCGTAAATCGAGGAAGGGTACGGTCACGCCTTCGCCTACCCGCGGCCATCCGCTGAACCTGAAACAATAAACTAAAACTGTAAGCCCGAAAGCTTAGTGAGTTACCCCCAAAATACCAACCTCATATAACTATAATCATATCACATCAACAAATACAGAACAGCCATGCATCTCGAGTATACAGTGTGACTGGTCTGCCCGCACCGGGCCTTCAGTCCACCTGGTCCACTCTCTGAGTCTACAGTATGACTGGACCGCCCGCACCGGGCCCACAGTCCATCTGGACCTATCCCGAGCCTTCGGTATGACCGGACCGCCATACGGGCCTACAGTCTATCTGGACCGCTCGTAGGGTATGTTTCCCTTCAGCACAAAGCAGGACCGCCTCAACCCAAACATCAAGCAAATAACCATGTGCACATATAACAGGTAATCACATAACAATCCATAGACAGACAAACCAATTTAGCAGATCATATAGTATAGCAACATCCTAACCAGGATACCGACCTAACCGGTCACTAACATGGCATCATCCTATATACCAGGATACCGACCCTAACCAGGTCACTAACATAATACCGTCCTAATTACCAGGACGCCGATCTAACAGATCAATAAACAGATCAACAATCCTATAACCAGGATATCGACCTAACCGGTCACTAACATAGAATATCATGCAATAATCCAAATACAAACCATAAAGGGCCGGCATTGGTGCCTTAGACCCTGTTGATATAGTGAGGATAACTCACCTTGCAATGTCGCACTGAACCACGAAAACACGCTCCCGACACACTGCCCCAACTCCAACACCTATAACCATCAATGATCCAATCATAAATACCCGCTTTCCAATTATCCTTAAAAGTCAAAAACGGTCAACCCTTGGTCAAAGTCAAAGTCAACTATCAAGGTCAACAGTCCATTTGACCTCAACTCGCCGAGTATCCTCAGCTACTCGCCGAGTTCCTTGCATAACTTGCCAACTCGCCGAGTCACCATGCCACTCGCCGAGTCCAAGGCAATCTTCATCGAACTCGTCGAGTTGTTCATCCAACCCGTCGAGTGCATGACCATCTTCATATGACTCGCCGAGTCTACCATGTGCTTCGCCGAGTCCCTTGAGTCCTTCATCCATACAGATGCATTTTAAGCCATGCTAAGACTCCATACTGCAGATCCAACTTCCCAAGGCATGCTTATCACGTAAAGTTGCAAACTTTATGTGCATGCAAGGCTCTAATGATTCATAATGCCAAATCCAAGCTTGAAATGGGGTTTTACACTCAAGGAGGGGTTCATACTTGCCAAAAGCTTTATGGACTTACAAATCAAGGAGAGTTCAGATCTGAAGTTACAACTTCAGATCTGAGCTCATACCCAAAAATAGCTTCATAACCAAACCACGAAGCCCTAATTTCATCCAAAGAGATCTAGAATGAAATGGAGTTGGGATAACAGCTTAATACCTTCCCAAAAGATGCCAACTGAAGTAGATCTTGATCCCCACGAATTCCTTGCTTCAATCCACATGTTTCCCCCAAGCTATTCTTACCAAGAATCCTCTTCCAAAGCTTAAAACACACAATGGGGTACACACACGTATTAGGGTTTGCTAAGATCTCAAGGGACTGTAAAGAGGCTGAAGGTGGCCTATGATTCTTTAAATAGGGTGTCAAACCCCGGAAATTAGGGTTTTACCTTCCAGCTCCAACTCGTCGAGTCCCTTCTTGGACTCGGCGAGTAGGTCACTTAAACTCGCGGACCAACCCGCTGCTACTCGGCGAGTCAGGCCACCAACTCGTCGAGTAGACCTTGAAATCATGAGAATTTATAACCATAAATTGATACTAGGGAATCGGGGCGTTACAATTCTCCCCCACTTAAACTAGACTTCATCCTCGAAGTCTGCTGTGGTGATCGACCTCGGATAGTGCTCCCGCATCTCTGCCTCCGGCTCCCACGTCCACTCAGACTCTCTTTGGTGCTCCCACCGTACCGTTACCAAGGGTACTTCCTTGTTCTGCAGAACCTTCACCCGTCTTCCCAGTATGGCCACAGGCCTCTCCACATAATCCAGGCGCTCACCGACCTGAATGTCATCCAACGATACTACCGCCTCCTGATCCATGACACATTTTCGCAACTGCGAAACGTGAAAGATGATGCAAAACCCAACCGAACCTTTTAGAAAGGTCTAACCTACAAGCCACTTTGCCAACTGACAAAATCCTGATGATCCAGCGTATCAGAAACCCAACTTTCCCTCTTCCTGAGGCGAACCCTTTGTGCTGACAGGACAATTGTCCCTCATCATCATACAAAATCAATCCACTGAAACACGAACACTCATGCCTGGCCCAATCAGCCTCGGGCTGGAATACCAAACATATCAAGTCCAGTCAATCATAAGGTCCGGTCATCCTCAGGATGGAATAACCTAGATTGGAATACCTCCATGAACATAACTCGGGTCTACTCACAACTTGAGATCCAAGGATCTATCCTTGCGTCTCATCCACCATCCTCAGATTCGTCACAACCGAGTGCAACTCCCCCGAATCTTCAACAATACATCCAATCCGAACGCGCTCCTACAACAGACATAACCAACACAATCTCTATGCCCACAGCCTATGACTAGAATACCATTATGTGGTCCTCAGCATAGATTTGGATTGCCTCTAAGCCCACAGCATGAGTCTGGTATGCCCTCCCCGGCCCTCAGCTCATGACTGGAATGCTCCCGATGACCGATCGACACTACTGTCGTTACCTCAGATGCCCAACACTCCGACCCTGCAGATATCCACTTCCCTCTGCCATTCGAAGGTCTAATCGACGCTCCTCTCATCAATGAGCAACATAACGATACAAAAACTACTACTACACATGAATCCCAAGTCATAAACCCATTTCAACTCTTCTTGCTGCCATATGACGTTTCTCAAGCGAAGTCGAAACCTCCTTGGTCCCAACTTGTCTGTCCACTACCCGATCATAGGAAACATCACCAATTACTGAACCAAAAGACACATACACCCAGCAGTCCCACACGTCTCTCGAAAAGAATCCGACTGGCTGGACTTACTTCCACGCCCTGCCAACATAATGAACGCTACATGACCCACGTCCGCCTCACCTCCTACCTGGTCTTCTGTGACCCATCTTTTCCTTACTTCAGACACGCTATGGCCCTTTCGCAGATGGACCAACCCAAGGAACACCACAATAACTCAAACCATCATCACCATTCCTACCACTACCGGCCAACTAGTACGACACTTATATCTAACCCATATCACCCCCTTCGGGTTGGAATATCAACATGTCTAATCAATTCAACTATTGAGTTGAAATTCTCAGGGTTTGTTGGCCTACCGCCTCAACCCCACCGCTCCCTTCGAGCCTTCGTGCCTACGACTTACAGTCGGCCCGCACCGGGTATCTTGGCCTACTGCATAGAGCAGGACCGCCTCAACCCAAACAAAAGCCATAGACGATCATGAGAAAGATCAAACCCGGTTCCCAAAACCTGAATGACAGGATATTCTAATCCCAAACGTTCCCAAAACTGACTAATACCCATTCGGATCCACTCTCAGTCCCTAACTGGAGTATTACCCGATCCAAGAAGATGAAACCTCGAAGGCACTCCGAACTGATGGGATCACCAAGATCCTTTGCACTCCTTCTGATCTCTAACAACAACTTCCGGTCAAACCAAAATACACTGGAGTCTTCAGCCTACTCCAGCAGCATGCTCAACACTTGGAACAGACCTATTGATTGCTATAGCATAGCAGCCTACTCAATACCCGAACATAGATCTACAAACATATACAGAGTCTTCAGCCTGACTGCACCGCCCTACCAGGCCTTCAGTCTATCTGGACCACTCTCAGAACCTTCAACATGTCTGGACCGCCTCTCTGGGCCTTCAGCCTGTCTGGACCGTTCTCCGAGCCTTCGGTCTGACTGGTACACCCCACTGGCCTTCAGTCTATCCGAACCGCTCTAAACTGTTGAGCATCTCCCTGGACCACCCCTCTTGATGCTCTCACCCATGCATCCTGTTCTCACCCACTTGGGGATTCGAACTCCTGATCTACTCTGTGGATTATATCCCCAGCCTAACCCTAGGCCTCATGTCGATTGTCCACCCCCTCGGAAATCCGTGGTCTGATTCCCCGACCCGCGTGTCCACTACATACGCTAAATAACCCACACTCCCGTGCTGAGTGTATTGCCGAGCCCTGGCAGCTAACAAAACCCTCAATCTATCAATCCAAAAACCCTCAGAGTCGAGCACATCCTCGACCGAATACTCGAACTGAACTCAAACCATGATCAAAACTCCAACTTGATTTCCACGAATTCTGTTATCAACCACCGAGAAGACGTGATACACATGCTAGGGAGTTTTACCAAACTCCCAACTCACACAATCCTCCAACCAAACAGCCACTTGGTTTGTCTTCCTTCCTGCCAACGATGCGAGACTTATCCCATTTTCAACACCGCTCCTGCTTCTGTCCCCTGGGACGATTCTCCCCCACTTAGATTCGACTAAGTCTTCACAACACATGGTCATTGGGGAAAATTCCCAACCCTTCTCACTTTCCAACAATCGATCCGATGACAACCAACTCTTTCCCAATTGGTCACACACTTCTAATAACCAGATGAACACTTTCTGTATCCCAGTGCAACCGACAGTCACTAATGCTTGAATGCCCCACCCTCATGTCCTGGAGACCAAAAGATAAATGTTGCAATTAATGCCTCAGCAACGAACCACTTCCCTCGGCGTTTTCATTCGTAAATCACTAACGGTTGCTGAAATCACTGAATCCTGACGATGATGGATAACCCTTCTGTGGGACCCTATCCGCAAACTTCACACCTAATACCCCTTTTCCCTGAAGGTGCTCCAAACAAGTTTCCCGCTCTCAGGCTCTAGAATCATTCTATTCAGGGTTCGCACCCTAACTCACTTACCCGCTCAAACGTCCACAGCTAAACTGCAACAACTCAAGCAACCTCTTCCCTAACCTGGGCTTCGAACTACTTCCCAAGACATAGTCTACAATTCCAAAAGTGCAATAGATCGCACAATAAACCCTTACTGTCCGATACAAGAGATCTAAGGCAAACCGGACATCACAAAATACTTATGCCACATCGACCCACTTGTGCTCAACGACGTTGAAATAATATCGCCAATCCCTTCAACCAACTGACCCCGAGCAAGAATACAACATGATCCTGGGGTCACAAGTCGGCTCACTCCTTCGAGCTCGAAAAACTGAAAGGGCACAATCCTTTCCCTATAAGACGATTGTCAAATCCATCAATTAACCATTCCACTTCCAATTGCAAAACCCCAGCTGAACATAATCATCACTCCTTTCCGGAGTTCCTGCGACCCATATTCCGGCCTCGAGCAAACCCCCGAGCCTCAAATCTATAAACTTGCTTGCTAACCTCTCCCGCTCCACCCGCGGAAATATAACGAGTACAGATCATCTTCCTGATCCCAAATAATTGCAGCCCTCCACTCCTCAGAATATGTCCCAGAACTAGGAAGCTCGACCAGATCCTCCCTTTGTCGTCGTTACAGCTGTTAAAGCTCCCGCGACAACCGTTTCGGCAATGGCTGCATAGCGCTCGTCGAAATACTCAACCATGACGGTCTTAAAAGACCCAATCATCTATGGAATCTGTCCCCGAACTATCTCGATCACCTACTCCCGGATGATCCCCTCCTGACATGACCATCTGACAATACTGGCCTATCCTGGCTGCCAGGTCTCGATCCTGATCCGGATCCAGTCTCGAAACGTCTCGAATAATCCATACCATAATCATGGGAACCGACTCTAACCCAACCCTGGAGGTTGTTCTTTCAGTAGTACGGGCCCATACTACCTTCCACACCTACCCATATTTGTCTCAAGTATCACCACAACACCCTACAATATACATATACATAGCGAGCGATAAATCCTCACTCTAGACGAATGCTAGATATCTCATCACTGGCCTCCCGGCCTCTCACTACCCACCCATCCATGAAACTTCCATCAACCCCTGCAGCACTAGTGTATGCTAGCCATACATAACGCTGTACCCTATAGACTTTCAAATATCCAATCCTACCCTAAGCCCTAATCAATAAGAACAGAACATAAGGGCAGGTCAAACATTCTCAGGCTATAAGATCTTAATTATATACAGCTGTGATGCATACACAAGTAACTACAGTAATGATGTCAATCTCATATAAGGAAAACCCTAGGCTAACAGGTATCATGTAATCAGGCAATTCTATCATACAATTCCTGAAGATCCCTAGCCTAGTACTAGCATGCTGTTCTAACATATCACAATATCAAATAACCGTATGGTATTTTAGGGTCTGCTTACTCGCTCTGGCTGATCGTACACTTTGCATCCTCTTTTACTTATTTTGAAAACCATTTAAAATCATTTTGAAAATCTTTCCTTGATTTGAGACTGGATTCACACGAGTGTTCCTCCAATTCACTCAAACCAAGGCTCTGATACCAACTTGTAACATCCCAAAATTTCGAGCCAATTTAAAACTTTTGGATTCATTTGAAACCATTCAATTATTACAATTCGTTTTCAAAATAGTTTATACATCAGAGTTCCCAGAAATCATAATCGTAAATCGAGGAAGTGTACGGTCACGCCTTCGCCTACCCGCGGCCATCCGCTGAACCTGAAACAATAAACTGAAACTGTAAGCCCGAAAGCTTAGTGAGTTACCCCCAAAATACCAACCTCATATAACCATAATCATATCACATCAACAAATACAGAACAGCCCGAAAGCTTAGTGAGTCTTCCGCCCGCACCGGGCCTTCAGTCCACCCGGTCCACTCTCTGAGTCTACAGTATGACTGGACCACCCGCACCAGGCCTACAGTCCATCTGGACCTATCCCGAGCCTACAGTATGACTGGACCGCCATACGGGCCTACAGTCTATCCAGACCGCTCGTAGGGTATGTTGGCCTTCAGCACAAAGCAGGACCGCCTCAACCCAAACATCAAGCAAATAACTATGTGCACATATAACAGGTAATTACATAGCAATCCATAGACACACAAACCAATCTAGCAGATCATATAGTATAGCAACATCCTAACCAGGATACCGACCTAACCGGTCACTAACATGGCATCATCCTATATACCAGGATACCGACCCTAACCAGGTCACTAACATAATATCGTCCTAATTACCAGGACTTCGATCTAATAGATCAATAAACATATCAACAATCCTATAACCAGGATATCGACCTAACTGGTCACTAACATATCATATCATGCAATAATCCAAATACAAACCATAAAGGGCCGGCATTGGTGCCTTAGACCCTGTTGATATAGTGAGGATAACTCCCCTTGCAATGTCGTACTGAACCACGAAAACACGCTCCCGACACACTGCCCCAACTCCAACACCTATAACCATCAATGATCCAATCATAAATACCCGCTTTCCAATTATCCTCAAAAGTCAAAACGGTCAACCCTTGGTCAAATTCAAAGTCAACTATCAAGGTCAACAGTCCATGTTGACCTCAACTCGCCGAGTATCCTCAGCTACTCGTCGAGTTCCTTGCATAACTTGCCAACTCGCCGAGTCACCATGCCACTCGCCGAGTCCAAGGCAATCTTCATCGGACTCGCCGAGTTGTTCATCCAACCCGTCGAGTGCATGACCATCTTCATATGACTCGCCGAGTCTACCATGCGACTCGCCGAGTCCCTTGAGTCCTTCATCCATACAAATGCTTTTTAAGCCATGCTAAGACTCCATACTGCAGATCCAACTTCCTAAGGCATGCTTATCACGTAAAGTTGCAAACTTTACGTGCATGCAAGGCTCTAATGACTCATAATGCCAAATCCAAGCTTGAAATGGGGTTTTACACTCAGGGAGGGGTTCATACTTGCCAAAGCTGATAGCTTTATGGACTTACAAATCAAGGAGAGTTCAGATCTGAAGTTACAACTTCAGATCTGAGCTCATACCCAAAAATAGCTTCATAACCAAACCACGAAGCCCTAATTTCATCCAATGAGATCTAGAATGAAATGGAGTTGGGATAACAGCTTAATACCTTCCCAAAGGATGCCAACTGAAGTAGATCTTGATCCCCACGAATTCCTTGCTTCAATCCACATGTTTCCCCCAAGTTATTCTCACCAAGAATCCTCTTCCAAAGCTTAAAACACACATTGGGGTACACACACACGTATTAGGGTTTGCTAAGCTCTCAAGGGACCGTAAAGAGGCTGAAGGTGGCTTATGATTCTTTAAATAGGGTGCCAAACCCCGGAAACTAGGGTTTTACCTTCCAGCTCCAACTCGTCAAGTCCCTTCTTGGACTCGGCGAGTAGGTCACTTAAACTCGCGGACCAACCCACTGCTACTCGGCGAGTCAGGCCACCAACTCGTCGAGTAGACCTTGAAATCATGAGAATTTATCACCATAAATTGATACTCGGGAATCGGGGCGTTACATCAGGTTTGAAGAGGAATTACCAGAGGGAGAGGTAGAGGGAGAAGGATCCCATTTGAAAAAGCATATGAAACATGTTCATTACAGCTTTCCCAATAATAATACCAATATTCACTTTCCCAATAATAATATTTAGAAACATGTTCATTATTATTTCTATATATATATATATATATATATATATATATATATATATATATATATATATATATATATATCATATGTCATTGTCACAGGAGGATGTGTCTCAAGCTGACTCCGCACTCACTTTATGCAGCTGTGTCAGTGGGTCTAGAAACTGAAACCATAATACCTGTGTTGAACAAGCTTTCAAAGTCCAAGCTCCCTGAAGAGATGATCGATTTCATTCATGCTTCAACATCCAATTATGGAAAAGTAAAGCTTGTAATGAAAAAGAATCGTTACCTAGTTGAATCTCCTCTCCTTTCCCAGAGGCAAGACTGGATCCAATTATGGAAAAGTAAAGCTTATTCTTTTCTTAATCTTTAAACAATAGATTGTATTGAAGAGAATATTAAGCGATAAAGTCATATCTCGAGCGAGGATTTCAAATGAGGTTCTAGCTATTATTATTATTATTATTATTATTATTATTATTATTATTATTATTATTATTATTAGTATTATTATTATTATTATTATTATTATTATGCTTAATGGAGAAGAAGGGATCTCCATGTTGAAGCAACAACTTCTTGAAAATGTTAGTTTCCTATTTTACCCTTATCCATTAAGAATGGATTATTATTTTTATTTGTTTATCTATCTATCTGGCAATTGTCTATTAAGATTGTTAAAGTTGAGGAGAAACTTGCAAAGGGATGGGGTGGTGAGAATGCTTATCATGTGAAAGGGTATCGGTATTTGCTAGTGGATGGTGACAGGAGTATTTCAAGGGCGTCCCCACCTAGAAAAAGCAACAACCCTAACGAAGGTCAGAATGGTCATTTCCCACAGTATCAGTTTTTCATTCAGACACATAAAAAGCTGAAATAAAATATTTATTTTGACAGGAATCATTGCTTGCTATAAATAAGGTTAGAGAAGATGCTTGAATTTAATATCGGGTCAGGTTTATCAATTGATGAAAATAAGTTATGGTTAATTTTGCATGGCTACTTGTGTTGTAGAGATCCCATACTTAATGTTAGTGGTTTATCAATTGAAGCAAGTAGGAACTTAGGTTTGTTTCTTGATCAACTAAGGTATTAAGTTGTGAAGTCACTCAGCAATATGGGAGAAAGTTTCCTTTCTCTCCTGTTTGAAACTTACTCACCAGGTGCTGTTCTAGTAATTCTCCCACATTCTTCATTTATTCCATGCAGTTGCCACCTGTCTATTACATACAAAGTCTCTTTTTGTTTACCCCATTAAGTTGTGTATGTCTAAAGTGATTAAACTGGTAAATATTGTGATTAGAATCCTTTGTAATGCTAGTTGGTAGTTGGTACATTGTTATTATCTGATTGATTTGGTTTGCAAGGGTGTTTTGGAGAACTATCTGCTACTGAAGCACCAAATGAATTCCTACATCAGTTTAAAGGGAAGCAACAGGTGTTGTAGGCTAAGGAAAGTTTTTTTAAATTTAACACCATATATAATATTAAGAAAAATAAGTTTACACATGAATTTTCAACTAAATACATAAATCATAATGATATCATGATTTTGTTACAGGTAACATGTCGATTGCTTGGAGTTATACTTGAAGAAAGTACCCCACGGGAGCTTTAGGTGTTGGTTAACTTTTCCCTCATTTCACCACTCACATTTTGCACAAGTATTTGCAACTAACATTCCTTGTTTGATTCTTCTATTAATTATATTAGCATATTAATTTTTTGACTTTTATTTGATCAGGTCACAAGAATTATCGGAGCAGGGGTTCATTAGTCTTAAAGAATTATGAAAGGCAAGATGCAACTCTACTTAGTTGGAATTTGATGTTTATCATCTTTGTGTATATCTTTTTAGTTTCTATAGCATTACTTTGCAGAATGTGTCCCTTGATACACAATGTAGTATTAGGTTATATAGTTAGGGAAAACCTCTTAATAACAATGTACAATTAGATCCCCTTAATATCAATGTATTACCATTTTTTGACATGATGTTATTGGATGAAATTGATTGTTTTGGTATATATTTGTTTACATATTTATGTATTATGTGTAAATGGGTATCGTAAAGACGCGTCGTAAATGCATATCGTAAATGGTTACTGAAGTTTATGACACGCAAATGCGTGTCATCTTCATTTATGACAGGGGCTTCCTTGATACGCATTGCGTGTCATAAACACGCGCGTCGTAAGGTTACGACACGCAAATGCGTGTCATCTTCCTTTATGACAGGGCCTTCCTTGATACGCATTGCGTGTCATAACTGCGCGTCGTAAATGCGTGTCATAAATGAGCGTCGTAAATGCGCGTCGTAACTAGACGACGCGCAAAAGCATGTCGTCTCTCGTTATGACAGGGCCTTTCTTGACACGCATTTGTGCATCGTCTGAGCGTTTTACGACACGCATTGCGCGTCGTAAAAGGCTGTTTTTCTAGTAGTGATTGCATGTATAGATTCCTGATTAAAGGATAAAACGGGTTGATTGGATTATTATGGTTAGATTTTCCATTGTCTGAATGTTGTTTGCTTTGTGCTTTGTGGGACTCTTTGTGATGTGAGTTTGCTACTAAGTGAATATGCTAAGTCACATGGGACACAGGCCGGATAATCTCATAGTGATGGACTTGGCCCTATTGCCCAGCTCTTGTCTGAGTCCAACCGTTCTAGCGATGGGTCTCTTACTCGAAGGATTATCTGATCTCTGTTGCATGTGGCTATATTCACAAGGTAGCTAGTTGACATTACTGGGAATCTTTCAGCAACTGAGTACTGGGTGATTTTGGAAGCCTAGGAAAGCCTAGGATACGTTTCAATGGGTTAATAGTGAGGTTCAGTGAGACTTGGGTGTACCAGTTTGAGGAAGTGACTTGGAGGTTTCGGGAGGATTGCTGAGGAAAGTATGGATAGGTGTGGAAGGTATTATTGGGCTCGTACTACTGAAAGCACAGGATTCATACTCGAATCGGTGAGAGTCTTGGAGAATCTGAAAAGCTTCGGGGAGAAGTTTATGACCCGGTTTGGGGACATAGGATGTTCCAGTTGTTGTAGCTTAGCCATTGGCAAGTGAGTTAGTGAGCGTGGTAGGGTGTTAGACCCTGAAGGATATGATTTCCAGGAAGTTGCAGATACGAGATTGATTTGGAGCACCCTGGAAAGAGAGGATTGTGTCAGGTGCGTATAGTAGAGGGTCCCGGGAAGAGACACATGACTTCCAATCATCGGGTGAAACACCAGCAGGGCCGGAGTCAGTGCAGCACGTACGAGAAAGTACACAAGGGATTTTGTCACTCCAAGGGTTTAGGCTGCTACAGGTGTGGCAAGGTTGATCATGTCAGCTGAAGGTGATCAGTATTCCTCCAGATGTTGCGGGTATGTCATCTTCTACTGCTAATAGATGGATGATGGGAATATGTATTGCTTTGGAATTGTGAGTGAGTTTGGATAGGTCAGATCTTGGGTTAGTCTTCTGCTAGTGTTTGGGTTATCAAGGATCATATATGCCATCCTACACGCCAAAAAGTCCTTGATGAACCCACAGAGGGACGCATCTTGCGGAGTGGGTTCCACGTGTACCGTTATCATTCCGGATCTTTGTCGACATCTGTGCAGGAGTATTATTTGGAAGATCCTTGGTCGGGAATTAGTGGGATGGTTCTCCAGTGAAGTCAGAGTTTAGTGATTCTATCATTTATTCGTATATGGTCGACTTTTGCCTATGGAAGAACTTTAGGACTTCAAGGCACTACTGTTGCTAGGAAAGGACTGGTAGCATGAAGATGGCGATCTCAGTTGCGGGTGTTAGATGCATAAGTGGTTGGTCATTGGATGTTCAAGGGAATTGTATTTTCGCATGGGTTGTGTTCGGGTAGAGTTCAGTGGTGCTGCAAGATTGGAAGTGGGAACGAGGATTCGTCAGCCAGAGTAAAGATTAAGGCCCTCAGTTGGCAACATGGTAGATTGACTGAGGTGTCAGACTGTACCAGATTTCAAGATTACTCTTCAAGATTTCCGAGGATGGGTGATCTTAAGGTTTAACTAGTAATTAATCGCTAGCATTGGTAAGGACAGGTTGTCATCAGTGGGATACTAGAAAGCGAGAAGGACTGGGAATCCTTCAATTCTCGCATACAGTGAAGACTTAGTCGAATCTAAGTGGGGGAGAGACTTTTTGTAAAGTTCTCCAAATGTGAGTTCTGGTTGCGCGAGGTGCAATCTCTTGGGCACCTTGTCAACCAGAAGGGTATTCTAGTTGATCCGGCCAAGATAGAGGTTGTGATGCAGTGGGAGATTCCGAGGTCTCCAGCTGAAATTCGAAGTTTCCTGGGTTTAGCGGGTTATTGCCGGAGATTTATACGAGTCTTCCTCGAGATTGCGGTTCCTTTGACCCGACTGACCAAGAATTCAGTGGCCTTTCGTTGGGGGCCTGAGCATCAGACAGCCTTCAAGACTCTCAGACAGCAGCTTTTGGGAACCAGATTAGAGCTTCAGTTAGGACTCAAGTTCGGTTGAGTGTTAGGTCGAGTGCGTGTTCGACCCGGTTTGGAAAGTGTTGTAAGACTACGGGGGTAGTCGTAGCATTCACTAGTGGTAAGTTAGCATGGGAAGTGTTGTAAGACTACGGGGGTAGCCGTAGCATTCACTAGCGATCAGGTAGTATGGGAAGTGTTGTAAGATTATGGGGTAGCCGTAGCATTCACTAGCGATCAGATAGTATGGAGAGTGTTGTAAGTCTGCGGGTGTAGCCGTAGCATTCACTAGCGGTCAGATAGTATTAGAGTGTAGTAAGTATGCGGGGTGTAGCCGTAGCATTCACTAGGTTGGTAGATAGCAGGAGTGCGTTGTTAGGACGCGGAAGGAATAGTAGTACCCACCAGTCCGGGTGTAGCAGTGAGGGCGTGGCAAATCCACGGATTGGTTTATGGGTTTCCCGAGAGGGATTAGACCTGGTTAAGCCAGTGATAAGACTGTAGGAGCGTCGCTACAATTATGAGGTCAGGGAAGCAAGGAACTGCCTAAGGACGTGTGAGATAAGGCTATCATTGGTCAGTTAGCCATCACTTTTAGCCTTGGTTTGGGCGACGACAAGATTCGACACATGAACCTGACCGGTTAGATCAGGAGGTTGTTAGAGACATAGTGGTAAGATAACTAATGGCAACTAATGATAGATAAGGATTTTGTTCAGAAGTCGCGTGGAGCGACTGCGTGTGGGTCCTTTGGCTCCGCAGCCAGGTCGGAACCTGATATTCCAGAGGATTGGCGAACGAATTGAGACCAGGTAGGTCTCGGTAGCTTTTGGAAAGCAGCCATGTGGCAACATACTACTTCAGGCAGTTCAGTGTTCAGACAGTTTCTGTGTCTGGGCAGTATTAGTATTTGTGTTTTAGGTTGCAAGTACGGACGGAATAACTGTTTGATTGGGAAGTGACAAGTCACTCACAGCGGAATTAGCTGAGCCTTGGCCAAGTATAAGTGATCTGCAGGGATAATTGGGTCTGTGGTTTCAGTTTTCTAGTGGGAGTCGCAGGCTATCAGAAGTTGAGTAGTCAGTTGAGGGATAAACGGACTCGATTCGTCGTTGATGATTCAGTATGAGTGGTCTGTCGGGGATTCAGATCATCTCGAGACAACAGATTTCAGACAGAGTAGACGAGATCTAGTTGCGAGGAATTCGTTCATCTGTGGATTTTAGGGCTTTGTGAAGGTCGGTCACGATTACCCTGGAGAGGCTAGGGTGTGCCCAGGATAGGGACCATGTCACTAGAGTGGTTGGGCATATACGGAATGGTAAGGAATGATTTCGAGGACGAAATCTAATTTAAGTGGGGGAGAGCTGTAACACCATGTTTATTAAGTGAATAATTAAATAAATTAATAAATATAGGGTAGCCCTAAAATAAATAATTATATATCAATGGATGGTCTCGAAGAGCTTATTGTCACAATTATAGAAGTCGGGGATTTAAAAGTGTAAGTTTCGGACTCAGTTGTAAATATCTATGAAGACAAGGGCTCCGTGGTAATTAATGGGACTTAATTTGAAAGGAAAAGAAAAGAGAGGGCTAAAAATGTCATAACTGAGAATTGGGGGTTAAAACGATAATTTATGGATTGATTTTGAAAAGGATTTGTTGAGGGAGGGGTTGTTTAGTAAATTTCGGACTTAAATAGTAGAGGAATTGAAGGGGCAGGGTTTAGATGGTAATTTATAGACTCCTAATGAAAGGATTTTATGGAGGAGGGCCGGAACTGTCATTATGGCAAAGATATGATGAGGGACCAGGGATATAACCCTAACGGGAACCCTAACCCTAGAGCGGATCTACAGCCGCCACTTCTCTCCACCCTTATACCTCCAAGCTCCGGCCGCCACGTTCTAGCCTCGCCGGAACCGACGATCACCACCAATCCCTTGAACCGGTCGAGCTACAACACCCCTTTCTCCGTCAAAGACGCCCCCACTCCGCTTTCCTTCCTTTGACTTCTGTTTGCAGCCATGGGTGCTCTTCCGATCAGACAAGGCCGGTGCCGCTACCTTGCCATTGAGAGCCATTCGCGACCCAGATGTCGGAGGCGTAGGTGGAACTGGAATAGACACTGAGACAGGGAACCACCGGACGAGTAGTGTCGCCGCCACTGCCGTTGCGCCATCTCCGCCGCTACCGTTTTCGTCGACGACAAGCTGCCGTCGGATGCAAGGTGGTTGTTGCCGCCGTTTGTTGAACGCCACCAGATGGGTGGCTGCTTTTGGATCTCGAGCAAAACGTGGGTGTGGTCATTACCCTATTCCGCCGCTAAGCTACCCTATCCTGCCGCCACTAGCCACCGTGAAAGGCAGTTGTGTGCGTGTTTTGGTGCGTGTGTGTGTATTGCTGCTGTGAGAAGTTGGTGTACGGGTTGTTTGCCCAGAAATAATGAAAAAGGCCACCACCACCACCGTGAGGTGGTGCTTGCCACCATCTACCACCACCGGCCACCATAGGGTGGTTGTGTGTGTTTATTTTGTTTAGTGTGTGTTTATTTTGAGATTGAGCATTGTAAAGTGGAAATTACAATTTGGATAATGAAAAGAAAACTAAAAACCACCATCGTAGGGTGGTGGGTGCCGCTTCCTGCCGCCACTGGCCGCTATGTCGGGTGGCGATGTGCTTTGCCTTGTTGTATTGATTTGGTTGGGATGCTTGAAACCCTAATGGGCCCAATGAAGCCCTAATGGGCTTAGTGAAACCCTAATGGGCCTAATGAACCCTAAATTGGTCAAAGGACCTAGCTATTGGGCCTATTGGGCCTATATGGGTTGGAAACCCTAATTAGGGTTTGGAAAACCCTAATGCCATGAAACCCTAATTTGGGACTTATCGGGACCGCATCAGAATTATTTAACGAACTTAAAGTAATAATTAATAACCATTTGTAATTAACCTAAGGCCATGTAGAACTTAATGGACAAAGTCCTGATTCTGACCTCCACACCTGGACGGAGTGGTGACTTTGAGAGGTAGAGAGATTTTAAAGTAGTTGGGCCTTTAATTATGACCATGTAAAGGTTTGGGCCCAATTTGGAAAATTGGGCCATGTGTTGGGCTTTAACCCATAGTTGACTTTTGGGCCTTTGGATTGGGCCTTGGGATTGAATCAAGCCAAGATAGGGGTAAAGCAGTCTTTTACCCCAACATGGACTTATGGATATGTGTTGGAACCCAATTATTAATTGGGTGATGTTTGATATTGACAGTTCGAGAATCTGTCATCCAGCAGCTGGGATTGTGTCTACGGGGCTTCAGCAGTGTGAGGTGAGTTACCTTCCAATAGAAGTGGGTCTAAGGCCACAACGCCGGCCCACTAGTAGGAGATATTTGTTAGATGATTGTCTTTGTGATAATTGTCTGGTTTGCTACTATCTGATATGCTTGATGTGCTAGGATACTTTGTTATATACATGCTAGTAGTAGTAGGGGTGAAATAGTCCCCGGATACCGGTTGAAATATACCGAAGGGGTAGTCAGAACCCATGCATGCCTAGCAGTACGTATGTTATGTTATTATGTGGTAGTGGTAGGGGTGAAATAGTCCCCGGTTACCGGTTAAAAGATACCGAAGGGGAGGTTAGCTCCCGGTTAACGGTTGAAAGATACCGAAGGGGAGGTTAGCTCCCGGATACCGGTTGAAAGATACTGAAGGGATAGGTCGGGCACCCAGATATGCCTGGCAATATGTTTATGTATGTTATGCTATGTTATTATGTGGTAGTGATAGGGGGAACAGTCCCCGGATACCGGTTGAAAGATACCGAAGGGGTAGGCCAGCACCCGGATATGCTTGGCAATATAAGTTTTGTATGGTATATGGTATGATGGGGGAACTCACTAAGCTTTGTGCTTACTATTTTCAGTTTTGGTTTCAGGTAGTTCGTTTTCAAAGGAAAGGAGTCGGCTCGATCGCAGCGCATCACACTATATTTCCGCACATGAGATCTTGGGGATTACACTCTGAAATTGTTTTATGATAACATGTTTTGATTATTTCTACTTTGGTTTTGACATGACATGACATTATGGGTGTTTTCTTATACTGTTGGTTTTATAATAACTTATTTAAAAATGAAATTTTTGGCCTTGAATTTTGGGATGTTACACAGCTAAAGACACACACAGTCAACTACACTACTCATGATCTTGACTTGGGAGCAGTGGTCTTTGCATTGAAAATCTAGAGACATTACCTCTACCATACCAAGTGCACTGTCTTCACCGACCACAAAATCCTCTATCATATTTTTGACCAAAAGGAGCTTAACATGAGGCAACAGTGATTGGTAGAGCTACTCAATGATTATGAGTGTGAAATACGCTATCATTCCGGCAAGGCCAACGTGGTAGCAGATGCCCTCAGGCGGAAAGAGTACTCTGGTCATAGAGTGAAGGCACTAACAATGACAATCCATTCCCATCTGTCTGTCCAAATCAGAGAGGCTCAGATGGAAGCCTTGAAACCAGAGAACATGACGGATGAAGCCTTGAGGGCAATGGAGAAGAACTTTGAGATCAAGGGAGACAGAGTTTACTACTTCATAAACCAGATCTGGACCCCAAAGTTCGGGGGTTACAGGGAGGTTGTCATGAACAAAGCTCACAGCACTCGATACTCCGTTCACCCAGGTTCAGATAAGATGTATCTGGATCTCATGAAAGTTTATTGGTGGCCAAACATGAAAGTAGAGATTTCTACCTACGTGGGCAAGTGCCTAACTTGCGCCAAAGTCAAGGTAAAATATCAAAAGCCCTCAGGTTTACTCCAGCAGCCAGAGATACCTGAGTGGAAGTGGGAGCGAATCACAATGGATTTCATTACCAAGTTACCCAAGACACCGGGTGGTCATGATACTATTTGGGTGATCGTCGGCAGACTGACCAAGTCCGCCCACTTCCTGCCAATCAAGAAAACATACAAAATGGAGAGGCTGACTAGAACCTACATCCAAGAGATAGTACGACTGCATGGGGTGCCTGTATCCATTATCTCGGACAGAGATAGCAGATTCACCTCAAGATTTTGGCAGTCACTGCAGAAGGCTCTTGGAACTAAGTTTGACATGAGTACAACTTACCATCCTCAAACGGACGAGCAGAGTGAGAGAACCATTCAAACCCTTGAATACATGTTGAGAGCGTGCTTTATCGACTTTGGCAAGTCATGGGATACCCATTTGCCCCTGGTCGAGTTCTCCTACAACAACAGCTATCACACTAGTATTAAGGATGCTCCATTCGAAGCCCTCTATGGTCGTAAGTGCAGATCCCCTCTGTGTTGGGATGAGGTGGGTGACACGCGGCTAGCTAGAGGTCAAGTCCCTGATAGCACTCTCACTGGCCCTGAAATCATTCCAGAAACAACCGAAAATATCGTGCAAATCCTAGAACGACTAAAAGCCTCTAGAGATAGACAAAATAGCTACGCCGACAAAAGACGAAAACCCTTGGAATACCAGGTTGGTGAACGCGTTCTATTGAAGGTCTCACCCTGTAAAGGCATGGTACGCTTCGGAAAGCGTGGAAAGCTGAATCCAAGATACATTGGATCATTCAAGATCCTCGCAAGGATCGGTTCCGTAGCCTACTAACTCCGATTACCCAAAGAGCTTAGTAACATCCATCCCGTCTTCCACGTGTCAAACCTTAAATAGTGTCTATCCGATGAGACTCTCGTAATTCCACTCGATGAAATTGAGATCAATGAGAGTCTTAACTTCATGGAAGAGCCAGTCGAAATCATGGATAGGGAAGTCAAACGAACGAAACAAAGTCGCATCCCGATAGTGAAGGTTCGTTGGAATGCCAAGTGGGGACCTGAATTCACTTGGAAGCGAGAAGATCAAATGCAACAGAAGTATCCGTATCTCTTTCCCTAGTCCATTTTTGTATTCACTATAGAATTTCGGGATGAAATTCTCTCTAACGGGGGGATGATGTGACAACCCGATACTTTCTTATCAACAAAAGTCATTTTCCGTTAAATAAAATTTCGAATTTTATTTGTTCCGTTAAGTTCTTGTGGATTAGAAAATAATCTAAAATATATCATTAGGGGTTATATAAGTTTTCGGAACCAAAAACGCTCGAAAAATCAAGATTTCCCTCGAAAAGTCGACAAACTTGTACAGCCAGACGTTTACGGCCATAAACCCACGGGCGGTAAACCCTGGGCCGTAAACTCTAGGGCCGTAAACCCGTTTACAGCCACGAACCCATGTTCGACCGTAAACCCAACCGGTATAAAGGTTTTTCCCGGAGAGATTCTTCATTTCTCATCTTTTTCACTCAAAAACTCTCTCAATTACTCCCAAGAACATTCATATCATCAAGATCCAACCTTCAAATCTTCATATTTTCACCAAGAACACCAAGAACAGCCTTCATATCTTCAAAGGCTGTAAACTAGTTCACAGCCGCAAATCAGTTCACAGCCGCAAACCAGTTCACAGCCGCAAACCTAGTTCACGGACGTAAACCAGTTCACGGCCGCAAACAGTCTTGAGCCGTGAACCTTGGCTGAAAACCCTCTTTTTCCACTCTTAACAAGGCTCGGTGATATTCTTATCCCAAAAGCAAGTGTTTTCTAACACTTTAATTAATGGTTTTGCTAATTTAAATACAACTATGTGTTTAATTATCATTAGGACACCGTTAATTCCACATACTCCAACTCGAGGTTCATCTTTCCGGTTTTGCTGTCAAGCACGTGCACATAATCAACAGTGAGTTCATACACCTACACTTTTACTGTTTTTAACGTTTTCAGGGGGAATACAAGCAAAACACAAAGAAATTGTGTGTTCTTATATAAAGGATTTCAACAGGATTAAAACTTATGCAATTGATACAACCAAGAGATCACTACATTTTATAAAATATTTAGATATTTTATCCCTTTTGTAACATGCTGAGCATAAGGGAAGTTTTTCAACATACAATCATAATTGCAAAGTTTTCAATACAATACATGAATCAAATACATAACATACATGCAAACTATAATAGGTATAGTTTGGGATTCAATACACGGTTTCATCAATACCAGAATTTTTACATTAACAAACATATAAACTATGATAGATATAGTTTATGGCATACAATACTATTTACAGAAAACAAAAGTTCAATACTAAATAATTGTTTAAGTATAATTATTTTTACTCTGAAAGTATACATACAGTTTCAAGTACAAGAGAACACTACAACACTACATGTAAACTAGTTAATACAGGGTTGTGAGGCACTACTTCAGTTGTACCCTTCAGGGTGCGAAACTAAATCCTACTACAGTATAACCAGAGTCTCCTAGAGGGAGAGCGTGAGATTTGTGAATAGATCTATTCGGGACTGACAATCCCACGCCTAAACTGCTAGCTACAGTTAGGCAGGCATGCCTGGGGTGACAAATGTCATAACATCCGACGCCTGAAGAACGTCGTAGAGGTCACTAGGTGATATCAAGCATGGTTATATCAAACTCACAACAGTATAAACTAACCATTTGTTTACAGGATTTCAATTCTTCAAATAGTTTTATTTTCATTAATAGAACTATCATACACTACAACTGGAGGATTCCAGGGAATACAAATACATGGTTTTATTTTAAGTAATAAAACTATTATACGTACTGGTGGTAGCCAGGGTTTTTCATACAGAACACACTATACATACTGGTGATAGCCAGAGTTTTCATACAAAGTTTTTCATACAGAACGTACTATACAATAAAACTGGTGGTAACCAGGCATACAGACTAACATTTTCATATACTATCACAGAATATAGTAACGAGCGTACATTTTGGTCTTAGGGTTTAAGCCTACTTTTCATTTACTAAAGAAAATATTGTATTTTCTTGAGAACATGCAAACATTTTATAGATTCACAGACAGTTTTTCATTACAAAAACATACTTATGAACTTACCAGCTTAAATGTTGATACTCTTTCAAAACCGTTTGTATTCTCAGGGAACCAGTAGACAGGTACACCCGCAGACTTTTGAGAAGACGGAGCGTATAGAGTCGCGTCTTTTATACTTTTGTTACAATTTTGCTGTTATACAAACTATGTATCCAACAGATGTAAATACCTTATATATTTTCAATGTAATGGTTGTGTTTACTTTGGTTAATATGATGCAACTGTTGTGATACTGTACGTGACGTCCTCCACCCCCCGAATGTGTCCGTCGCTCTGGTTTGGGGGTGTGACATTCACGGTGGCATGCGGTGGACGGGGTAATTGGCAGCAACCCACAGTAGCCGCTCGGAGCGGCGGCAGCGGCATCGTCGGAATAACAGAAATAGGTAGGGAAGAGAGAATGTGGGCGACTCCTACCGGAAATAACAGTCACGACAACCACGAACGTGCTTCTTCCGATCGTCTACTGCCACGACGTCTGGTGGCAGCCTTCGTCTTCACGGCAAGAGGTGCACTCGGTGGTGCAAGGTAGCGACGAAGAGGTTGGCGTCGTCAAAGGGGGGTGGCGGCGGCTGGAAGATTGAGGGATAAGGCGGCGGCTGCAATAGATGATTAGGGTTAGGGTTTGTGATGGGGGTATCAATGATATATGAGAAGAAGGAAATGAGGTGGGTGACGGGTTTGGATTTCCCGTCTCTAATTCCAAACTTATGTGCACAATTGACACTTCCAGCCACTTACATTTTCAATTAAGGCCCGATATTTACCAAACAGCCCTTGGTCACGGAATTCTTTGCATTTTAAGTCCCAAAGATACAATTTAGGCCCCAAATTCTTGAAATTATAACATTTAACTCCCTTAGCTAGCACTGATCGATTATTACGGCTTTAGGGCTAAATTAAAATATAAAATACGCATCGGGGTTTTAGGGCTATTATTTATTTATTTATATATTAACTAATTTTATTTTATTTGTCTTATTTAATTTATTTTATTTTAAACGAAATGTTACAATTTTCAAACAAAAGGAATTTCGAAAAACCCACCACTACAAAAGCCTTTTCAAAACCCACTATGTTGATGGATTGTGCAAAAAGTCATGCACGGTGACAAAATCTCTTGACACAAGCAAAATTGAAAATTTTCAAAAAGAAGTCAAGTCATAATCACAAAATTCCTTAAAAGACACAAAAATGAAGAGTATTTTACACACTTCACAATCTTCGAAATCCCTTCCATCAGTCAAAAGGTCGAAACCTACAACAAATTCTTTTAACAAACCTTTTCAAAATCCTGTGGACAACTCCAAGAAACACAATTCTCGGACCAGTCAAAAGCAAAAGACCGCACCCTCCAGACCGTTGACTAAGTATGGTCTGTGGATTAATGAAAAGAACCTATCTTTTTGTTTTTATCCATTGACATCCAAGACTTGTCCAATCCCAACTCGAAGAACTCAAAAAGATGTAACACATCGTGGTCCCAAACAAACATGGAAAAAGAACTCAGTTTCCAACTCCCACATGCATGCATCTGTTAACAAGGTTTCCCACGTTACCACAGGCTCCAGACTTATTTGGGTGCCCAAGCTAACCAACTGATTGTGCAGGCAATGTGGAAGGAGGAACATGAAGAAGAGTGGTTAATCAATAGTGCATGCTCCTTACACATTACTGGAAGGTTGGAATACCTTCGTGATTTCAGGCCAATCAGTGGTGGCAGACATGTCACCTTTGGGAACAACACAAATGGGATTATCAGGGGATATGGAGTATTGACTACGGGTACCTTCTCTATTCAACGAGTTTCTTGCGTAGAGGGACTAAAACATAATTTTATTAGTGTGGGTCAATTATGCAAAGCTAATCATCGGGTTGAGTTCGATAGTGAGTATTACCACATCATGACGAATGACAGAAACACGTGCTTGATCAAGTCTAAAGCCGAAGGGACAATGACTCCATTAGATGTCTCTCTGATTATCGGCAAACCGTAGTTGTGTTTCCTGTCAAAGGCAGTGTCTGAAGTGAGTTGGTTATGGCACCACAAACTTGTTCACCTCAACTTCAGATACATCAACAACTTGGTAACTGGAGAGTTAGTCTGGGGACTACCAATCTTGAAGTTCAACAACAATACTTTGTGCCCAGCTTGTGAATGTGGTAAACAAACTAAGGGTAGCCATTCTCTAATAGTTGATTCTTTAATCATTGAACCTCTAGAGCTCCTTCACATTGATCTCTGCGGTCCATCTATTTTTGCCAGTCTTCACCACAAGAAATATATTCTGGTCATAGTTGATGACTTTACTCATTTCAGTTGGGTCTTTTTTTTGAGACTTAAGTCAGATACACCGTAGATCATGATCAACTTCATCAAAGAAATAGAGCTTCAGATCAAACTACCTGTCAGACGAATCAGAAGTGATAATGGCATTGAGTTTACTAATAAGCTCTTAAATAGCTTTTTAGTCTCCAAGGTAATTAACCACAGCTTCTCGGCACCTTACACACCACAACAAAATGGAGTAGTGGAGAGAAAGAATAGAACATTGGTCGAAGCATCCAGGTCGATGCTTAATTTTGCCAACTTACCTCTCTACTTTTGGGCGGAAGCAGTGGCAACTGCATGCTTTGTTCAGAATCGAAGCATCATTTGCAAACACCTCAACAAGACTCCCTATTAAGGTCTCAACAATCGAAAACCTAATGTACGGTTCTTTCACATTTTTGGTTTTAGATGTTTTGTGATCAACAACAAGGATCATATTAACAAGTTTTCACCAAAGTACGATGAAGGCATCTTCCTGGGTTATTCAACCAACAAGATTGCTACAGTCTTCTTTTACAGCATATAAGACTAACAGTCGAAAGCTTTGACGTCAAATCTAATGACTAGTATGTCCGCAACACTACTCCTTCAAAATAAATGAAGTTCATCCTAGAAATTCATATCCCAACCTCCTCGGGTCCGTTAAACATAGTTGAAGTAAACTATGATGACCTCTTCGATCCCGCAGAGACAACTCATCTTTCAGAAATTATGGTGTCTCCGGTAGCACAACAACAACATGCAGATGTATCTGGACCAATACTGTCTGAAGGAAAATCATTCAATACTTCCACCTCGTTGGTTGAGGGGGAAAGTTCAACTCCTTTAGAAGTTAAAACCATCAAGGTTCCAGTACTTGAAGATGCTACTCCGGAGCCAACACAAAATCTGATCAATCCATCAACCGTGTCTTAAGACTCTGAGGATGAGGAAGTTGAAAACATTGATAGAAGAACGGATCCAAGGATTTTTAATCACTCGTCAGTCCAGGGGGAACCAACGTCACTGGTTCAGGGGGAACCGTCATCGGTTATGGGGGAACTCCCATCTTCAATCCAGGGGGAACTTTCACTACCAACCGCAGAACCAATACCAACAATCCAAGATTCATCTGCGGGTTGCTCTCAAATTGAGGGGGAACTACCTTCTTCAAACAGACCCAAAGACTCCTCTGACGTAGAGGATTTTCCTTCAAATGCAGCCGCAGACGATCAACAATCTTGTCTACATATTTCGACGAAAGATCACCCACCGGGTTAAATCATCGGCAATCCATCTTCAGGTATTCAAAGTCGTTCCTCTTCTAATTTAAATAACCATTGTCACTATGCAGCTTTCATGTCATCAGTCGAGCCCAGAACCACAAAAGAATCACTTATGGAGCCCGATTGGATCATTGCAATGCAAGACGAACTGGCTGAGTTTGAACGAAATAATGTTTGGAAATTGGTACCGAAGCGAAAAGGCCATACTATTGTCAGTACAATATGGGTATACAAGAACAAGTTACATGAATTCGGTATGGTGGTAGGAAACAGAGCACGCTTAGTTGCAAAGGGGTATATTCAACTTGAGGGTGTTGACTATGACGAAACATATGTATCAGTTGCAAGGATGGAAGCCCTACGTACTTTATTAGCGTATGTAGCTCAAAAAAACATCAAGGTCCATCAGATGGATGTGAAGAGTGCTTTCCTAAATGGCGAACTGAAAGAGGAAGTATATCTGCAACAACCTCTTGGCTTTGAAAGCTCAGAATTTCTAAATCACTGTTACAAAGTGTAGAAAGCGGTCTATGGGTCAAAACAGGCACCTAGAGCTTGGTATGAGACTCTTTCAGAGTTTCTTATCAACTCAGGGTACAAAAGAGGTGTGATAGATCCCACTCTATTTAGACGAGTAAATGACAATCACTTGATGCTTGTTCAAATCTATGTCGATGATATCATCTTCGGTTCAACAGATCAGGAAATGGTGGATGAATTTGTAAAGCTCATGACAAGAAAATTTTAGATGAGCATGAATAGAGAGATTAATTTCTTTCTAGGTCTTCAAGTTAAACAGGTCCTTCAAGGGATATTCATCCATCAAGAGAAATACATCATTGAATTGTTGAAGAATTTTTCAATGGATAATTGCTCCTCGGCAAAGGTCCCTATGGCCTTTGGGTATAAAATCTCAGCTGACCCTACCAGAGAGTCAGTTGATCATAAAACTTATCGAGGAATGATTTTCTCATTGATGTACCTCATTGCTAGTCGATCGGATATTGTGTTTTCTATGGGTTTATGTGCTAGATACCAGTATGATCCCCAAATATCTCACTTGACCGCGGTCAAGCAGATCTTCAAGTATCTAAAAGGGAGTAAAGCCTTGGGTATTTGGTACCCTGCAGGTAACGACTTCAGTGTTCAGGCTTTTACAGACGCAGATCATGTCGGGTGCAGACTCGATCGAAAGAGCACTTCAGGTGGATGTCAGTTCTTGGATGGAAGATTAGTTAGCTGGTCTTTAATAAAACAAAACTATGTTTCATTGTCTACCGCAGAGGCGGAATATGTGGCCGCAGCCAGTTGCTGCTCCCAAGTCTTTTGGATGAAGACACAACTTTTGGACTACGGGTACAGGATGTTGCGGGTACCCATTGATTGTGATTCATAGAGTGCAATAGCAATTTCTCATAATCCTATTCGTCACTCGAAGATGAAACACATAGAACTACGGTATCACTTCATCAAAGACCACATCCTCAAAGGTAACATTGAACTTATTTTTGTGCCAACTGATGAGGAAATAGTTGATGTTTTCACCAAGGCACTTGACTCCACAAATGGATTTTGGGAAATGTTAGGAATGATGAACCCTGACCTGCAGTTCTTCTTGAAAGGATAGGTACCGCAAACCTTATTAGGTCTTCGGGTGTGAATAAAATGTTTCTTTTCTTTTCAAAATCAAAACTTTTGAAGCACTTTACTCACTGCGGTCTTTTTCTAGAATAATTGATATAGTATACACTTCATGGTTTCTCATCGGTATACTTTGTATACTGAGGTCATTTATGATCTATATACTCCTCGTGTCTCTTTATTTCTTTTATTTCTAACCTTTATGAGATATTTTGCTTTCAGATCTCATCTACCGCAGACGCATTAAATGAACCGGCAGTCATCACCTCATAAATGCTTTAAATGACAATGTGTGCTACTTAATGAAATTAAAACATTCTTCAACCATTTAATTTGTCGCACATGATTTTTCAGTCATTTTTCAAGTGACTTTCCTCAGTCAGGCGTACTTTTGGATAAAAAGCAAATAAACCGATTTGCCTTAAACGAAATCTTTTTGAAAATCCTTTCCAATCACATCAAGCAACCGTTGGGGTCTAATCTGTTCCACTTCCCCATTTTTACAACGGACAAAACCATTTCTCACCCCACGTTTAAACGGCATGTCATCATGGACCCGCAAAACAATAAATGCTCCTCTTTTCTCGAAAAACATTTCTTTTTGATTTATTTTAATTTAATCTGATAATGGTAAAAACCCAAAGGTTTTTAGCTTTAACAATTCTAATTAAATTAGTATCAATGATTTTTGAAATCTGGAGGTATAAAAACCCCCATTTCTTCCCAATATAGCTTTTACGCTTTCTGTACTTTGATCAGACGAACTTCATCTTCTTCACCTTTTTGCAAAAACTCTTTCAAGCAAGTTCTTCAAACTTTTCTGCAATAATGGTGAAATCTGGCTTATCGAAGAAACAATCCAAAGCTTCTGGTTCATCACGACCAACTGGGTCTCAATCAACGATCAAAGACCTAACTCCATCAATCGCAGCCAGTAATTACAGAGGAATCTTTGAAGATCACAACTCGTACAACGAAGCAATTAAACTCATGATCTAGTTTCTCCCAACTCATCCTCTATCTGGAGCCTTCGATTCTTTTACTGAATCTGTTCCACCATAAGTTATTTTCAAATGTGCATTCTATGCCTTCAAACCTAATGACAAACCTTAAGAAGTTCATCTCAATCTCATCGATGATTCTCTGGTGGTTTTGACCATATAGAAATTCCTTTCTGCAATCAACTTAAGGGTGCTTCCTTCAACCAAGTTATACTCTCCAGGCACCTCGGTTGTCTTCTCTGCGCTTTACCAAATGGGGTACCAGGTCAAACTCAAAGGATTCAGTGAATTCAAGAAGGGCAAATTTCCTGTTGTTTGGCAATTTGTGTGTCACTTTGTGATCCGTTGTCTGTCGGGAAAACCCGTAGGGACGGACAATATGGAAAAGCAATTGTTGGACATCATATGGAGCATTTTCACTGGCAATCCTGTCCACTATGGGAAAATCATCTGAGAAGACTTCTTGCATTACATCTCCAAGGATGCTCCAAAGGAAGGCATGACAGAACTCACATTTGCTAGGTTCTGGTCATCATGCCTGGTGGATCTTCACAAGGATGCCAAACTCAGCATGGGAAACGAGACAAATCTCTTTTCAACACGCGATCTTAAAAGGTACAATCCCTCCAATGATCAATCTGTTTTTGGTCCCATTTGTGATTTGTCTATGTATATTCTTGAGTCCATTGGACTTACCATAATTAGGGATGAGAATTTGGGCCGAAAACCCGAATCAAACCGATAACCGAATCGAACTGAATTAGGCCCGAATAAGCAATTCGATTTGGGTTTTGGGTATCTATATTATGCTTATTTGGTTCTCGGGTTATTCGGTTCGGGTTACCCGAATAAGAGCTTATTCGGTTCTAAATACCCAACCCAAATAAGATTCCTCTTCCCCTTTCTCTGATCAACAGAAATCAAAATCATGATTCACACTTCTGCCGTCGTCGTTCATAACAGAAAAAAAAACCCTATGCTCGTCGTCGTCGTTTCAAAATCGACTAATCTTCTCAACTATTTCCAAACTCTCAATCACTTATGTCGATCCTTCCTCTTGTTTCAGACATTCAAAAATCGACCATTCCTATTACCTCTAAGGATTCACGAATTCCTACTTTTTCTAAGCATGGAAAACTGGGCTCCAACTCAAGAAACTCAAGTAAGCAATTAATTCTCATTATGTTAATCTACCATGTAAATGCTATTCTTTCAATGTGTTATTGTGTTATGTTAGTCTTTGAATGTTTTATATTGATGTATAAAAGTACATTGTTATTCTATTATTCGGGTTGTTCGGGTAATAGAATCCTATTATGGTTTAATCGGTTTATTTTGGTTATATTAGGTCCCTAATAATCTTGTACATGTTATTTGGGTTATTCGGGTAATAACCGAACCGAACCGATTTATACCCGAACCGAACCGAACCCGAATTGGTTAATCGGTTCGGTTTTCGGCTTATCCAATTATCCTTATTCGGTTTTCGGGTTATTCAGGTTCGAGTCGGTTCGGTCCGGTTCTGAACCAAATAATGGCTTCGAGTGATATTGCCCCATATCACTCTTCCCCGCCAAGGCCCAGTCAGCCTACCGTAGTCCAAGACCTGCAGACAAAAACAAAAAGGGTTAAATCCCTTGCTATCTCGAGAAAAACACCTATGAATGTTGTTACTAAGGGAGATGGTCCCTAAAGGAAAAGAAAGGCTAAGACCGCAGAGCCTACTCCTAAAGCTCAACCTTCTCCTCCAAGGCTCATGACCCACCTATTAATGTTGTTGATGACAACCAAAATGAGCCTTCGGAATCCGCAGACATTTTTCGAAGGAAAAAGTTGAAGCTTACCCCCATTCATAGCCAAATGCAAACCAAGGAAAATGTTGGAGTCTCTCAAAAGACTCCCACAGCCGTTCGAGTCACCGCAGACTCACGTGCAAGAATCGCAACTCACCATTCTGATAAAATAAGTGTGTCAGTTTCATATTAAATATGAGACAGACCCCCATCTGGAGCCCAAGTGGATCCAAATGTCAATACTTGCCCGAAGGTCTCCAGGGCTTCATGTTTGTACGTTTTCACTACCGAGGAGTTGAACTCCATATTTCTTCATGTCTCACATACTGATCAAACACCTGGTTCACCGCATGGCCCTTCTTCAGTGACCCTAGCCGGAACAGAGTTGAGGCCAAACTTGATTTTATATCAAGGAGACCAAGGAAGCTCTGGAAATCTTGTACCGCCTACATTACTCTCAAGCGGCTTAGGCATGGTGAGCATAAATGTGCATGGATCCATGAAACTAGGGGACATATCAGCGTGTCCAGAAACAGAAGATGAAAAAGAAGACAGCCGTATCCAGAAAAGAATTCCTCGACCTTCAACCTAAAGTCGACCAAATTCTAGCCGCAGTCTCTTCCAAGACCCCGCAGAGCACTAAGACCCCAACCACACAATCACTTATTGATCGTGTTGAGATCTTAGAAACAAGAGAAAGAATTACTGCAGAGAAGATTCTTCTACGGAGAGAAATGGGCATCAGGAAACTCGACAATCAACGGACATCTGATCACAAGGAATTTATTTCCAAGGCCGAAGACCTCATCAAGGAAGTGAAAGAGCTAAAAACCGAACTCCAACAAACCCTTCAATCTCAAGCAAGCAATTCAAAGCAGCTTGTTGACGAAACTCACACCGCATATGAATCAGGGTTTGCGGTACTTCAAGAAACAATCAAGGGGTTGAGAAGATCACTCACTGCCAAACAGGGTGTTGATGAAATTATCCGTCTCACAAAGGAGATTTATCAACATCTCTTCAATCAGGATATCCCCAACAACAAAGAAGTGTGTGTCCAGATGAAAACACAATTCGATGCCACGTTTAAGAAGATTGATGAGTTGAAACATTGGTTTGAGGAGCAGATGGAGCCTACTTCCTCAAAAGGGGGAAGTGATAGTCATCCGAACAGAGGGATAAGAATCGAAACAGCTTCGTCTTCTGAATCGTCAAAGTCCAAAACTCCTTCAATTGAAAATTCTCAAACTCCCCCTAAGAAGTAACCTCCAACCGCAGAGGTCAACAAAGAACCAACTCCACGGTCATCTCTTAAAAATCCAACTCCTCAGGGTTCACCTCAACAAACTCCTCCTTATCTCAAGAACTTAGAAGAAGAAATGTCATCTGACCACACCGATGACTCCCCCGCTACAACACAAAAGAAGAGTGACCGGAGGGTTGCCAAGTTTGCCGAACAGATCTAGAGAGAACAACGGTTTGATACTATGTTTGATGAATCCTTAATCAACTCCTGGTCAGATGACTGTAAATATCAAGTTATGTTTCACAAGATCTGTCAGATTTTAGACCAATTCGCAGACTTCTGGATTCTAGAGAGTTGGATTCTGATTATAGACCAATTCTCACGTATGTTGAACCACCATCAGATGGGGATTGGGATATTCTAATTTCTCCAAATTCCAAGTTTTTCCCAGACTTTCAATCTCTTGATCTTAGCATTCTTGATGACAGAAGACTCCTCATGGATTTTGAACGTCTGAACCTCTTCCATGCAAAACAAGGTTCAAAATTTGAGAGCATTTGGTGCAACGATAGACCAGAAGGGGTCAAAAATTACAAAGTCACGAAATTCATGAAATGTGAATTTTTCTAGTATACCCTGACCCGAAGAGGAGAACAGTATGTCAGATCTCAGGCTGAATTTGTATGCATGAATCCTGAAGAAATATTTTTGATAGCCCGGGTGTTTCAGCTTAAGGCTAAAAAATATCCAAAGATGAAAATTCCATTCGAAAGGGCTTGTGAATTCTTGAAGGCTTTGGTATGTGACTTTGGAAAAATGGATGTAGAAATTCATCCTGCTCTTGCCAACAAGTTTGATTGTCCTCATTTCAAGCATGTGACAACCATCACTGAAGGATTCCAAGAAATGACCCTTGGTGCAACAAGCTATATGGAGCTAGGGATTGTGTACAAGAAGACACAATATGGTCCAAAGTTCTTCATACCGGTAACGGAAATCCACCGTCTAAAAAAGAAGCAACTGGATGCCACTCTGACCTTGGTGCAAAGATCAAAGCACACAACTGAAGAGGTCAAGTTCGAGATTACAAGGAGGATCCAGTAGCTTTTCGAAGTCATAAATTTTTGGTGGATCATCATCAAGTTCCTTAAAATGAATAGATGAATAAAATAGTTGAGAGGTCACTTTGGGGAAAATTTTTGAAACAAAAAGTGACCTTTTCAGCTAAAAAGAACCGCAGACCTTTTGCCTTGATGATACCGTAAAGAAGATACTAACGGAGACTACTTTTGTCACTATATGACCCGCAGACTTGAAGATGAACCGCAGAGCTGAACTATGCATGAATATTGTTTAAGTTACTTTACTGATGTTGCTTGTATTCATAGTAATATCTGATGTACCATTCATTGTGACCGTAGTCAGTCACTTTATCTTATTTTACTCTTTGATGTAACTTTTGGAACTCTATAAATAGAGCTTCCCGCTTCATGTATTCCTTAACAATTTACCAACTATCAATCGATCACTGAATGTTTAACAATATCAGATTGTTCATCTCTATATCTTAAGTTATCTTAACTGATCCTTAAACCGAGTCCCTCTTCACTTGTGGTGTTCATCTTATACTAACTTGTTTTTACATGCAAACCTTGTTACAATTCAACCTTGTGTCTACTTGTTTACTGGTTATTAATATAAACTTGCTGCTATTTATTTTCCTTACATTTCCACAACCTAAATATTATTATTGTTGAGCTAACAAGATCCACTGAGATTAACTTTAATTCCGCAACTTATTATCTCGTTACTAACGCAACATATCTTATATGCATAAAAATCATCCATGTACAATGTACCCCATTTTTTACCTTGAGAAATTACGAGGTTCCCCTTTATTTCCTTCCACTAAAGATTACCGAAATCCATATGGTATACTTCTGTGTCTAACACCCCTACCAATATCAATATTCTCTTTAGAACAAGAATGTACTTGACATTATGTAAAATATCCTTTGAACTCGAAGTTGTGTTGAGGACAATGTCCTAACTCCTTTGCTATCAAGGCTATTTTTGTTCTCAATACGAACCTTACGTTTGTATTGACTAAAATTCTAAATGGAAATTTCTATGCACAAAATCCGTGGATCTTCTGAAACTTCTTCCAAATTTACTTCCTTCTTATGTTTGATTGCGGAAGGTTTTGGACAATGATTCTTGAAATGACCATTTACTTTGCAGTTCAATAGATAATGTAATTTCTTCTTTACATTACCTTTCTTTCTTCATTTCGACCTTTCTCTACCATCACATCCTTTTTTTAGTTTTCTCCCCCTTTATTCAGTGCTAATCATACTGTCAGATCATTCCTCTTCATTCTCTCTCCGGATATCTTCTCTAAGAATTAAATACTATATGCCTTCAAAGTTGAGTTTTGTAGTTCTTTATAAACTCATAATAGTCATGATGGTTTTGGACCGGTTATCCTGTAATGAAGAGAACAACAGAAGTTTGTAAAGTTCATCATCAACCCCAACTTTAACAGATATCAACCTTGATATTATTGTTGAACTCATTGATGTGATTTGTCACAAATTATCCTTATTTTATCTTTGTATTTACCAACAGTCTAATCAAGAGAACCTTATTGTTTATGAAAGGTTTGTCATATATGCTAAACAATGCCTTAATGAATCTAAAATTTGTCTTTTCATTAAAAAAGTTGTAAGCTATATTCTTTTTCAATGAAAACCCGACTTCTAGTTTACAATGTTATAAACAATGTTCTTGGTCAATTAAAACCTAACGATATCTAGGATTTGGCGATCTAATAGTTCTTAATTTTCCTCCTTCATAGCCTCTGGTTTCCTTCCAATCAACAGTAGTTGTAACTTATTCTGATAAAAATAGTCTTTGATTTTCATTCTCTAAAAACCAAAAACATGGCATGAATTTCATGTTATATTGAGAATATCAAGTCGTTAGAGAAGCATTTAGCAGTTGTTTATTTCAAGAACTATGTGATTCCTTTTAGGAATAAATTTGAGAATCATAGATGGTATGTTTTGGTTAGTCCGGTTTAGGGCTTTGATGATTCTAGATGGAGATCAATAGTAGTTTGAACCCTAAGTGGGGTAAAACTAAGTATTCGTAATAGAAGTTCATAGGACAATTTGACTTTTGGTTTCAGCTCGCAGATCAAAAACGTTTTTGGTTTGAATATGTAGGGTTGTTGGCTCAGGGTTAATGTTTTGAAAATAGAGGGAAATTAGTTTTTTTCTTTGGAATGCTCGTGACTGTAAATATCAAGTTATGTTTCACAAGATCTATCAGATTTCCTCCAAGCATCAAGAAGAATTCAAGAATTTCTAGGATCGCAAGTGCAGAACGGGTAGCCCAGTAGTTTTATCTCTTCAGGGAAGCAGGAGATGTCCTTATAGCAGGGAGTCGTTGGATAAGGAACTCACCTTCGTAAGTAGTTATCTATGGGAGGGTTGGTATTTTTGTGAGAAAGCAGTTGGACCACCCGGGTAGTGTATTGGATTTAGAGAGCAAGGTTAGCTCACAGTAAGGATCAATTATCTATGGTTAAGGATTAGCAGTTGTTAAGCAGTCTTATTGAAGGACATATGTGCTTTCTTTGTAAAGCATTACATCGGGTATCATGAAAATTGTGTGAATAATGAGTGTTTAAGGACGGACTTCAAAATGGGTTATGGTTGGTATGTTGTAACACAATTTAGGGATCGCTAGTGCACCAACTATATATGTCGGGATTATAGATTAAAATTGCTAACCCATACTAATCATTTGGATATGAAATTTATCATCGACATTTGAATCATTTTAGGGCATGTGTCATGGAATAGTAGAAGTTTGAGTAAGGATGTGACTCTAAGGTTGGGAGTTTTAGTAGGTGAGCAGGGTATCGTTAGATCTATGTCCAGATTTTAGAGACCAAGATATTTGATTCGATGCTTAGGTATCAAAGGTCTATTCAGATCTTCTATGTATTTGATATCGTGTAATAGTTGAATGTAGTGAACATGTAAGAAAGTGAGGTAACTTATTCTTTAGGTAAAAGTATTTGGGCATGAGATATAGTGGATATAATGTGGTTAGTGTGTTCTCATCCTTGGTTATATTCAATAAAGATAGACGTTGTTAAACATGTGCTTGAGGTGGAATTGGTATAGAAGGCTATGGTCAGTCAATGGAAATTATATGAAGAAGTATGGATGCATAATGATGAATGTGTATAAGGCTATAGTTGGTCCTTAATTTTCATGGATGGAAGGATGTGTTGGATTGTTGTTAGATATCGGGGGAATGATGACAAGAACAATGTTATGTTGTAGGCTTATCATGCCAATCATTAGATGGTGCCACGACATGTCGTGGACTAGTGTATGTGCAACTTGTGCGAGTGGAACACAAAAATCATAATCCATTGTGTTGCTTATTTTTCCTAATCAATAATTTATCTAGTGTTTGAAAAAACCTAAGGTTAGGTAGTAAATTTGGAACTTAATTGTGTAGGAGAAGCATTTGTTTACTAACTTATGCTTATTATTGACTTTGATAACTACTGAAGTTAATTCCTAGATCAAATCTCTCATAATATGAATTTAATTATAATTGTTAAGATAATCGTCTTTATAATTATACAATTTAGTTTTCTGACCAAGATAACTAATACTTTAGAAATCGGTAAATAATAACTAATATTCATTTCACTTAATTGGAATCTATCCTAATTGAAGGTAAAATCAAATCCTATCTCAAAACATATTTATATCTTGGTCTCTAAGTCCATTCTCCAGTTTTGTTTATTTTGTTAGTTTAGTTGAATTAAATCAAAACCCCCTTTTTTTACTTTATTGTTTATAGTTTAATTAGCATTCGAATATATCTAAATTGAATTCCAATTCTCCCATTGATCGACACCTAACCAAAACGATACTACTACATGATTAGGTTCACTGCATGTAATGTGTATTAGTTTAGCTGTGATAGATTAGGATTTTTTAAATTTCGCAACGAGATACTACATCATTAGCAACGTGACATCCCGAGTTGTCAGTTTGTGTTCCTCTTGATGGAGTGACAATTTCGTGTTTAAAGAATGTTCTAAAGTGTGAACTATTTGAAGAAGAGGTTTTTGACGCATAAAATAACTTCCAAGTACTCGAAAGGCCTTCTACATGAGAAGCCTTCCACCTTCTCTAAGACCTTCAAAATCACCTTCTCTACTAGCTTCTCTATCACCTTCTACATCGAATAGGGAAGAAACCTTCTACGTCATCATCCCATGGAGAGCTTTGCAACCCAAAGGTCAGAGACAAAGTAAAAATAATAGATCTGAAGGTGTAAAAAGTCGACATCGACGGTAATGCTGGTTACTGGAAACGATGGTTACAGATCTAGTCGTAGCTTGACGTCGTCGATGACATCGGTTCACCGAAGCATCAACGGAGGTTAGGAAGCGATGATCGTCGGAGATTGCATAGCTCGTAGATCTGGCATCTCCGCTCATCGGAACTCACAGATCTGTCATCATCGCTCGCTGCCGCTCGTCAGTACTAGTAGATCTGGCCTCACCGCCGCTCGTTGGTGCTTGAAGATCTGACATCGCCTATCGTCAGTGACGTTGTGGTTGTCAACAATTTCACCAATAGAAGTGGTGTATCTTAAGGTCTAGGAGGACGAACGAAGCGGTGGTTTTGAAGCAGCAATCTATGAACAGTGTTGCAAAACTCGCCGAGTTGGCCGATTACTCGGCCGAGTACTCCCTATTCGGCCCTTACCGAGGCGAGTTACAGAATATGAGTACTCCCCGATCAGCCCTTTACTGAAACAAGCAGTTTTGTAGAGCTCGGCTAATTCGGTGATTAATATTTATAATATACTTAATGATTTATTATTTAACACACAGATGTGATTATTACTACATATATATCTTCAGTTTTCAATAATTATTCATGAAGTTAAAAAAAATATGTGTTTTTTAGTTTTTGTGTATTCACATGTATCTTATTTTGTTATATATTTCAATCAACCTATGATTTTAACTTATAATTTTGACATATATAAATTCCCTAAAAATATTTCTACATGAATTACTGAATCCGAGTACTCCCCGAGTACTCGCTACTCGGCAGTCGGCCGAACAGGTACCGAGTAGCGAGATCTACAACCTTGTCTGTGAATCACAGATTTGGATGTCAATACAGGTTTCGATTTGGATTTCGGCGAGGTAGTGGTGAAGCGAAGATCGGCGGCAGAAGGTTGCCGGTGATAGGATGGGGGAAAGGGAGAGATTGACGTTTTTGTGAATAATAAAAGAATGAATCTGATCTACTTTTTAGATCTAGTTTCTAAGATCTGATTATTGTTTTTTCAAAGAGAAAATCTGATTTTTTTTTTGTGAAACTAGGATAAGATTTATTGTTATTTACATTCATGTCATTCCTTTATTAGTAATTGGTTGACGAAAATGCCCTTTTAATATTCATTAACATTTATTAGAAAAATGATAAATATATCATTATTTATAAGTTAAAAAAGTGGTTATGAATTCTTAATTTTTTTGGTTCTCATTATATATATATATATATATATATATATATATATATATATATATATATATATATATATATATATATATATATATATAGGGATGTTATTCGGGTCAGAACCGGACCGAACCGACCCGAACCCAAATAACCCGAAAATCGAATAAGGATAATTGGATGAGCCGAAAACCGAACCGATTAACCAATACGGGTTCGGTTCGGGTATTAATCGGTTCAGTTCGAATAACCCGAATAACATGTACAAGATGATTAGGGACCTAATATAACCAAAACAAACCGATTAAACCATAATAGGATTCTATAACCCGAATAATAGAATAACAATGTACTTGTATACATCAACATAAAACATTGAAAGACTAACATAACACAATAACACATTGAAAGAATATCATTTACATAGTAGATTAACATAATGAGAATTAATTTCTTACTTGAGTTTCTTGAGTTCGAGCCCAGTTTTCCATGACTAGAAAAAGTAGGAATTCGTGAATCTTTAGAGGTAATAGGAATGGTCGATTTTTGAAAGTCTGAAACAAGAGGAAGGATCGACATAAGTGATTGAGAGTTTAGAAATAGTTGAGAAGATTAGTCGATTTTGAAACGACGAGGACGAGCGTAGGGTTTTTTCGGTTATGAACGATGAGGACAGAAGTGTGAATCGTGATTTTGATTATTGTTGATCAGAGAAAGGGGACGAGGAATCTTATTCGGGTCGAGTATTTAGAACCGAATAAGCTCTTATTCGGGTAACCCGAACCGAATAACCCGAGAATCGAATAAGCATAATATAGATACCCGAAACCTGAATCGAATTGCTTATTCAGGCCTAATTCGGTTCGGTTCGGTTCGGTTTTTGGTTCGATTCGGGTTTCAGGCCAAATTCTCATCCCTATATATATATATATATATATATATATATATATATATATATATATATATATATATATATATATATATATATATATATATATATATATATATATAACGCAAGACCTCGTTGTTAGATATTGTTACACACCTTGTTAGCTAAATGAGTTAGCTCCAACTTCTACCAATCAAATATTATTGTATTTCAATAACACAAACATAAAAATCAAAGATAGTTAATGGTGATTAAATATTCATGTGGCATGCACATGTTTTGTAAAAATTAGGCATAATAGTAAAACTTTACCTTATATCTTGAACGAAAAACAACACATATGGTGGCCTGCAGAGACGAAGGTCTTGTTTTCAACGAATATTAAATCCTCGACCTACATACCCCACAAATCAACACATCCTTAACGTTTTTCTAAATTTTAGAACAAATACCATCTCCTCATCACCAGGGCCAACCGGGATAATTTGAAGGCCTGTGTAATTTAAAAAAATGGCTCTAAAACTTGAAATTTTTAAAAATTTAAGCAAAACAGTTAATTTTTCAGTTTTTAATCGCAAAATACATAAATTAAAATTTCAATCAAAATAATACAGAAAAAGTTGCTTTTACTTAAAAACAATCATCATTCTAATATTTGTTGAAATGAACATTTTTATAAGTAACTTTATTCAAAATGTTTCTCTCAATCGTCATCAAAACCAACCCATTAAACCGTTCTTGAATCGTTGTAGATCGCAAGTAGGACTTCAATATCTTCAATTTGGAAAAAAAGAAATTTCTGCAATGCAACAGTAACATGAATAGTCAACAAAATTGTATATGCAAATAGGAAAATAATCAACATGTTTTAAAAACTTTAGAATTTCAATTGCTATCATTTTCTCATTAGGAAAAAGATGTAAAAGTAATTTTAACTCAACGTATAAGTCATTTCCATTGATATCTGACTGTTTCAAGAGACTTACAACCAATCTAATACGAGTAAAAAATCTTTAGAAAAGTCGTCAAACTTTAACCCTATTAACGAAAATCCCTCAGTGATTGTTTATTTCTAATTATGCTCAGAGAACCGGCACTAACCGGGTACAAGGATTATTTTTTGCAAATGTTTACCGGTATCTTGGATTTAATTGTAAAAAAGTTCAGCGATAGCTTTTGCTTCAATAGAGCTAAACTTCAGAGACTTATATATATATATATATATATATATATATATATATATATATATATATATATATATATATATATATATATATATATATATATATATATATATATAGAGGGTTTTCTAAAGTAAGAGCCCATTATTTTGAGAAAAAAAATTAATCAAGTCCTATTTTTTTTTTTTTTTTTTGAACAGAAGAATCCCAATTATTTAACTTTTTGAATAAAAAAGCTCAAGAAACCGGATAACTTATTCACTTTAGCCTTTTTCGACATTTTTAGTAAGTCATGAGACCAAATCGTTAAATTTTCCAAAATAATAGTACTTTTCTGCAAATTTTCTCAAAATTTGTATATAATGTATGAATGTATTTTTTTTTTACGTTTTTGTATATATTTTTACGTATTTATGTATTTTTTAGGTTATATATATATATATATATATATATATATATATATATATATATATATATATATATATATATTGATGTAATTTTATATACATTAAATGTGTACACGTATTAATTTATGTATTTATATGTATTTTTACGTATTTATGTATTTTTAATTTTTTTAAGTAGATGTTTATATGTTTTTATGTATATTAAATGTATAACCGTATTATTTTTACGTATTTATGTATTTTTTTTACTTCAAGTGGTCGTCACCATTTCATCCAATTCTTACATCTTTTTCTAGTAAGTCTGGATGGTTTTCCTACATACCCACATCTACTTAAAATATGCATAAAAGAATATGTAAAATAAATTAAAATACATATAAATACGTTTATACATTTAAAACACATAAAAATACATAAAACAGATAAACGTCTATATAAAAAACTTACATAAATACATATAAATACATATAAATACGTAAAAAATATGTTTATACATTTCAAATACATAAACATCAATTTATAAAAAATTTAAAAAAAAATACATAAATACGTAAACATACATATAAATATGTAATACATAAAAAATAACACATAAAAATACATAAAGACTCTGTAACATACTTAAAAATACGTATAAATACATAATCAAATACATTTATACATTTATACATAAAAGTACATAAACATCAATACAAAAAACTTTAAAAAATATATAAATACAGAAAAATACATAAAAATATGTAATACATAAAAAAATAACACATAAAAAGTATGTAAAAACATATAGATATAAAAAAAATACATTTATACATTTAAAATACATAAAAATACGTAAATATACATATAAACACTTAGAAAATGCAAAATACATAAAACTATCTTTATACATTATATACAAAATTTGAGGAAATTTACGGAGAAGTCCCATTATTTTGGGAAAAATTAACGATTTTGTCTCATAACCTGATGAACATGTCAAAAAGGGCTAAAGTGAATAAGTTATCCGCTTTCTTGGATGTTTCTATTCAAAAACTTAAATAATTTAGACTTTTCTAGTAAAAAAATTAGGACTTTATTAAAAAAGTTCTCAAAATAATGAGACTTTACTATATATATATATATATATATATATATATCCGTCGATTAATCAACGAGTATCGAAATCATTAAAATAACATGCATTTATCAATCATTATATGAGAATTTGAAATTAAAATTAAACTAGTTTATGTTACGTTCACCTCTATCTATTGGAAGGCTAACACCCAATACATTTGATATATCATTGTCGAGCACCTAACAACTTTTCACTCTCTCAACTTATGGTATTAGGTTACTTGTGTCGCGTAAAACTTATGTTTTCAGTTCTAGCTACCGCGGTAACTCATTTTGTATGGTCCAGATATAATAGATCAGTGTGTGTTTGTGTGTGTGTGTGTATATATATATATATATATATATATATATATATATATATATATAAATTATACTTTATATAAACACTTATAAAATACTGTTCGGATAATGAGCAATCGAAATTCTTATTTCTATCTTCTGAGCTTTACTAAACATTTTGAAACACCCGTTTCCCACTTTGTTCCTAGTGGTAGATGTGGAGATTGAATTATGGGTTTACGCTATGCGTAGGTTAATAAATTTATCTTATGAGCTTTACGAAACATTTTGAAACACCCGTTACCCACTTTGTTCCTATTTGTAGATGTGGAGATTGAATTGTGGTAGAAGGTCTTCTTGTTGTGCCGCCGAAGCGTGGTAGGCCCTTAACCCACAGGTCCCAAGATCGAAACCTAGCTCTGATACCAACTTGAAACATCTCAGAAATCATAAAAATTTAAAATTTTCAAAAACAATTCATTTCATCCATAAAGTGTTTACAAAACCATTGTTTCCAAAGTATTATTCAAAATCAGAGTATCCCAAGATTCGATGTCATAAAAATAGGAAGTTGTGCATGATCATGCCTTTCAGGCCTACAGCTTATGCCAGGCTTGATCCTAGGTTTGTTGGCTACCACACAAAACAGTACTACATCAACCTAACCATACTATGTCGCCATATACATAACAGATAAACATATACCTAGCAAACAGATAATCATATGACCAGTCAACAAACAAACAGGCAGATCTAACTATCACTACCTCATAGCAACATCCTTTATACCAGGATACATAACCTACTGGGCCGGCATTAGTGCCTTCGACCCACCAGTACAATGAGGAAAACTCACCTCTCAGTCTAAAAAGATCGTTGAGGACACAACTTCGAATATCAACTCTACCGGTCACCTATCCATCAAATAATGACAAATTCTCAATTACAGCTCAAAATACCCAAAATACCCCTATGTCAAACTTGGTCAAAGTCATCGGTCAAAGTAAAAGTCAATCCATACTCAAAAGTCCCACAGTTGACTAGTCACGTCGTGACCCCTAATGGTCACGTCATGACCTAATAAGTCCAAAAAAGTCAAGGAATGTCATCCTCACATCATGACACCCCTTATGCTCACATCGTGAGAATGCTCTGATCATAAGTTCTTAATGAAGCTCGTAATCTCTTTTGGCCATGAAAACAAATCCTCCATAGTGTCTTATTTACTCCAAAACATCATAAAATTGTGGCTTTTTGGACATGCATGTCCATTGCATGTCCCAAACACTAGTTAGGACACAAAAAGGGTAAAATAACACCAAATCTCATGTAAGAGTCATAAAACTCAACCATCTTCCAGATCTAGCAACTATACTACTCAAGGGACACTATAGATCTATAAATTTGGCAAATTTATGGATTCCAACCTCTACATCATCTTGAAAATGAAGGTTTTAGCATAAAAATATAGATCTAGGCTAATGGATTCATAAAGCAATGAACTTGAAACTCACAAAAGGCCCAAAGGATGTACAAATGCTTGGTGGTGAGACTTGAATGCAGAAATGATGGACTAGATTCTCTTCTTCTTCTTCTTCTCCTTGACTAAAATCACCACAAATGAGCTTCAAGATCAAATATGGAGGCTAGGGTTTCCAAGGGGAGTGCAATGATGTGATGGAGGCTGAGGGTGGGCTAACCCTAGTCCTCACTTCCTTTAAATGTGGAAATAAACCCCAAACTTAGTGTTTCCTCCTAGGCAGTTCTCACGTCGTAAGCCCAAAAATGATGCGCGTACTCATTAAACTCTTCACGACGTGACATACATTCCTCATGTCGTGAGTAGGTTTAAATCCTTTGAAAACTTAAAGTTGACAATTGCTCACCTGAATTGAATGTTACAATTATCCCCCACTTAAACTAGACTTCGTCCTCGAAGTCCGTTGTTGTGAACAACTCCGGGTAATGCTCTTGCATCTCAGACTCGGGTTCCCAAGTCCATTCGGAACCCTTCTGGTGATGCCACTGAACCTTGATCAAAGACACTGCCTGTTGTGCGAGGCCTTCTTCATCTAGTCCAAAATCGTCACCGGTCTTTCAACATAGTTCAGACGATCATCAACCTGAATATCCTCCAAGGGAACAACCATTGAATCATCAGCTACACACCTCCGGAGCTGAGAAACATGGAAGGTATTGTGAATCTGACTGATCTCTTCAAGAAAATCTAGCATGTAAGATACCTTCCTAACCCTGTCAATCACGTGAAATGGACCAATATACCGGGGCCTCAACTTGCCCGTCTTCCTGAAGCGTATTACACCCTTCCAGAGTGATACCTTTAGCAAACCCATGTCACCGATCTGAAACTCCAACTCAGTTCGACGCTTGTCAACATAACTCTTCTGCCGACTCTGAGTTGTCTGCAATCTCTGTCTAATCTGTTGAATAAGCTCTATCGTCTAAAGGAATACCTCAGTCCTTCCCATGACTCTATGACCAATCTCTCCCCAACATACTGGGGTATGACACTTCCTCCCATAGAGAAGCTCAAAAGGCGACACACCATTACTAGAGTGATAGTTGTTTTTGTAAGGAAACTCAACTAAGGGAAGGTAGGAGTCCCAACTCCCACCGAAGTCTATGACACAGGCTCTCGACATGTCCTCAAGTGTCTGAATGGTCCGCTCACTCTAACCGTCGATCTGCAGATGATAAGCAGTGCTAAGATGCAACCTCGTACCTAGTTCCTCATGGAACTTCTGCCGAAAACGAGATGTGAACCGAACATCTCGATCAGCTACAATGGAGACTGGAATACCATGTCGAGCAACAATCTTGCACACGTACAAGTCGACTAATTTCTCGGTCGAAGAACTCTCTCGAATGGCTAGAAAGTGAGCGTTCTTGGTCAGACGGTCAACGATAACCCATATCGCGTCAAATCCCTTAGCCGTCCGAGGTAACTTGTTGATGAAATCCATAGTAATATGTACCCATTTCCACATGGGAACCTCCAATGGCTGCAACTTGACTCGTAGCCTCTGGTGCTTGTCCTTGACCATTCGACAGGTCAAGCACCTCTCAACATACCATGCTATCTCTCTCTCTCTCTTCATGAACGGCCACCAGTAACTAAGTCTCAAATCTCGGTACATCTTGGTGGCTCCAGGGTGTATCGAAAACCTGGACTTGTGCGCCTCCTCCAACACAGTTTTCCTAATCCCACCAAAATCTGGCACTTAAACCCGTCCACACCGGGTCAATAACCCACGACTGTCAGTGGTAAACCTGTCAATCTCACCCCTGAGTCTCTCCTGTTTCCAATTTTCCTTCTTGAATCCCTTAACTTGAGCCTCCCTAATCAAATCCAACAATGGTGAATCAATCGAAATCCTCATACATAGGCTCTTAATAGCATAACTAGCCGCCTTGCGGCTCAAAGCATCAGCGAACACATTCGCTTTCCCTGGGTGATACAAAATCTCATTGTCATCCTCCTTGTCAACGTCAAGCCACTTATGTTGTCTCATATTTAGATTCAGCTGATCCATGAGATATCTCAAACTCTTGTGATCCATGTAGATAGTAAAACAGACCCCATACAAGTAATTCTGTTAAATCTTTAGAGCAAACACAACTGCTCCTAACTCCAAATCATGAGTCGTATATCGGACCTCATGCGGCCTCAGTTGCCGAGAAGAATAAGCAATAACTCTCTCATGCTGCATAAGCATCGCTCCCAACCTGGTGATGGATGCATCACAAAATACGACAAAATCCTCAACACCCTCAGGGAGGGTCAACACTGGGGCCTCACACAACTTTTGTCTATGTGCTTCGAATGCAGCCTTCTACTACGGCCCCCAGCGGAAATCCATGCCCTTCCTCTTCAGACGAGTGAGGGGTATCGCAATCTTGGAGAAATCTTGAATAAATCTCCGATAATACCCTGTTAAACCCAAGAAACTCCTGATCTCCGAGGGAGACTTCGGGGCCTCCCACTGCATCATGGCCTCAATCTTGGCCGGATCGACCAAAATGTCGTTCTGGTTAACGAGATGCCCCGAGAACTGGGCATCTCGTAACCAAAACTCACACTTTGAGAACTTGGCATATAGTCATTCTCGCCTCAAAACTCCAAGAAGCTCTCAAAGGTGCTCCTCATGCTTCTCCCTGGTCTTGGAATATACCAAGATGTCATCAATGAAAACGATGATTGATCGATCAATCATCGTCCTGCATACCCGATTCATCAAATCCATAAATGTCGCAGGCGCATTGGTGAGCCCAAATGGCATCACTATAAACTCGTAATGACCATATCACGTCCGGAACTCGATCATCTCCATGTCCTCCTCTCTAACCCTCATCTGATGATACCCCGACCTCAAATCGATCTTGAAGAACCAAGATGCACCCTGCAACTGATCGAAGAGGTTGTCAATCCACAGATGGAGATAACGGTTCTTTACCGTTAACTTGTTCAACTTCCGATAATCAATGCACATCCGGTCTGAACCGTCCTTCTTCTTGATGAACAAAATCAATGCTCCTCACGGAGAACTTCTCGATCTAATAAACTTCTTGCCCAATAGCTCCTGAAGTTGAGAGGACAACTCCTGCATCTCAGGCGGTGCCAATCGGTACGACGCCCTGGTAATCGAAGCCGCACCCAGAACCAAATCGATCCTGAACTCAACCTGCCTCTCAGGAGGCACACCGGGTAACTCTTCCAGGAACACATCAGCAAACTCCCTAACAACAGACGCGTATGAAACCGAAGCCTGCTTCCCAACTCGGGTATCGACCACATATGCGAGATAACCCATACAACCATGTTGAATATGTTGGATTAGGTGTCTAAGCCCATAACTATTTTGGTATGTACTTGACCCGATTAAGAGCATGGTCCTTTTGGGTTGCCTTCACTATAGCAACTGATAGGATGAATTAAGGAGAAAGGGGATTAATTATGATTTATTAATATATTATGTGAATAATATATTAAAATAGAAATCATATTGTTTAATTAATATTGATCAAGAATTAATTTTGTGTTCAAAAGAGATTAATTAAATAAAGGGGACTGATACTGTAATTATAAGATAGTTTCAAAGTTGTGCTTAGGATCCATAAGGATGCAATGGACTAATTCTATATGAGAGTCCATATAGAAATCGTCCAAGGGCCTTGTGAAAGGATCTATTGGGCTGCTTAAGGACTAAGCAACTGGATTAGGGTTTCCAAGTTGATAACCATAGAAGCCTAATTATAAAAGGAACCCTCTAGGCCACCAAATTCGTCCCTAACCTTCTACAAGAGCCCTTGGACGAATTTTGTGCCTCCTCCTCCCACTCCTAAGTCATCTTGCTGCTAGTGGTGTTTGTGACTCCATTAGAGGTGCAACATTTGAGGCACTAAGCTTTCAAAGGTCAAGGAGTTCTTGTTATTACTATATAAGAAGTTGAGGTAATCATTCTAACTTGTTTATTATGTCTATTTCGAAATAAGCATGCTAGATTAGGGTTTATTGTTTTGGTATTCAATGTTGTATGTTCAAATTAGAAAACCTAGATCAAAGCAATTAGGGTTGCATTAACACCATAGGAATGATGTTATACTCATAACCCATCAGTGGTATCAGAGCCTAGGTCGTTTTTCTATAGTTGAATAGATGCAAAAGTGAACTCCCAAAAGATCAAAAAATCGAATTTTTTGCTGTCTACGAAGCCGACTTGGCGACTCCATCAGTGGACTCGGCGAGTTGCTTGAACTCGGCGAGTCCATCAGTGGACTCGGTGAGTCCAGTGTGCTGCTGCCGGGATTTTCGATTTTTTGAGCAGATTTTGTTAAGGATAATTACCAAAACTCGTTTTTATTGCCTAAAATCGATTTTTTATGTTTTGAATGATTATCCTTATCAAAATTAATGGATTTGGTTAAATATGGATAATATAGGATTATTATGAGTCAAATATTTGACCTAGTAAGTTTGAAAAGTTTCAAATTACACCCTTTAGCTTTTATAGTTTAAATTTGAACTTAAAAGTTTTAGTTTTTGAAATTTAAATAGTTAAACCCTAATGTTTTGAAAGGTTTCAAAACTTGTCCTCATTTTGGAATTTAAAGTTTAATTAAAAGGTATTAATTTTGAAATATTGAATTCTAAAACCCTAGTACTTTGAAAAGTTCAAATTACACCCTTATGGTTTTATTAAATTAATTAAGTGTTTAATTAAAAGAGATAATTAATAAATCCATAATTATATGGTTTAAGTTAATCAAATTAAAAGTCTAATTTATTAATAGATTGAACCACATAGTATTTTAAAAGTGTAAAATACACCCTTATACTATATAGAATTAAAAGTTTAATATTATATATGTATAAGTAAATGTCAGTCTTACCGTTAGTAGGCCTCATTCACGAAGTTGGTCTATAAGGGGTGTTTAAGGAAATTGCCTATAAAATGGCGATTCAATGGGCATCCACTCTTACCCACCGCACTCTTGACTAGTGGAGGGTCGTTAGCCGAACGGGTAGGATAGGACACAACCTTCCATTATAAGTATAATGAAATACAAAGTAACTAAACACTTTTATAAATTCCCAAATCTTAGTTACTTTAGGAAAAATGTTGAGTTGGTGCTAATCCATGAAATTGCACATTGCACCTTGTTGGTCGTTAGTGGAGCGTGTGTGGTTAACCGACACACTAATATGGGACCAATGAAGGATGGAAATGGGTAGCTCGTAGATTATCATAGATCAATAGAGTGTGTGTGGTTAACCGACACATTGATTAGGTGATAGACATCTTCGAGAGTACCAAGCTAATTTGCATGGTTATCCACACCTTTTTTGTGATCCTCGGTATCCCAGTCACAAACTTGAAGGGCATAATCGAGATTAAACATGCCATTGAAAAGTTCCATGAATCTCAAAAGATCTAGGAGTTTCAATTCATTTAAAACCTAATTTTCATTTTCGTTTTTCATGGTGGAAATTGGTAAATCGTCATTTACCTACCTTCAAATATTCTGCAATTAGATTACGGCATCCCTCTTCCGAATTGTAGAATATTGTGTTGGATCCTAGCCTTAATATTTCATTTGGGTGTTATATTAAGGATTGAATCAACTAAATTGAATTTCTCCCGTTTTGTAGGTGTCAAAATCTAACAACTATGGTCTTCCCGAATCTTTTAGAAAAAGCTTTCCACATGAAGATGATGTTCCACGATTGGATTGTGGAAATGGAAATCATGCTTCACTTCCTCCACCTCCTCTAGTAATTCTCCCGGACCCACTTGTTTCAAAGACTTGAAAAGTTTAAGGTCACTCAAGCCCTATTGGCAAACAAACACGAAGATGGAAAGTCTGTATGTGCTCATGAAGTTGCATATTGACAAGTTGGGAATGTTGGGTGTCGATGTTTCAAGGAAGTAGGTTGTTGACTTGGATCTTCAATCACTTCCTAATTCATATAGTGAGTTCATTAATGATTACTATATGATGGACCATGACGTGGCCCTCATTGATCTGACCTATTTGCTTATTGCTGCTGAATCAGAAATGATTTAGGGCACTAGTCAAGCAAATTTGTCTGGTAGATCAATCTCCCAAACTTCCATGGACATTGACAATGGCAACATTGGGAGTCCAGAAAAGTCTTCTCTTCCCAATGGAAAGGGATTGGCCAAGGTCAAACCGTTTGACCGGATGGTAAAGAGAAAGGCTGAATCTAAGATTGTCCCATGTGCTGTTCCAAAAGAGTCCATTTGTTACTACTGCCAAGAAAAGGGGCATTGGTTACGAATCTGCCATATCTACCTGAAAGATCGCAAGGATGGGAGAGTCAAGATGTATGGCTCTGGTTCAGGTAAAATCCACTATCTAACTCTGTTAAGTTCGTATTTATAGATTCTTAATACATGATGTGATAAGATTGCATTTTGACGTTTTTTAGGATAGAAGAAAAGAAAGGAAGCTTAAAGGAAAGAGTGAGTTGAGTCTGATCGCAAAGAAATGGATTTCGATCGCATGGTTCGATGATCAGATTTGTGCGTTGCTGCTTAGGAGTTAGATAGATTGCTTAGGAATATGTAATAGCATAGTTTTCATTTGAATTTGCATTGTAAGGACAAGTTTTTCCGCACCTTTTATAAATAAAATAAATTTTGATTTTGTCTTATTTATATCTCCTTGCAATGTTATTTGTGAAAAATTGATGTTTGTATGTTTTCATTATAAGCAATAATAGTGGATGTGATTCCCAATTATGTTATTTGTGGTAGTGTCGTAATTTTCTAAGTAAGGAAAGATTCCCATTGCCCAAGTTTCAATTGGACAGAAGCTTGGAATCATATGATATGAATCATGTGATGTATGGAAATCTTGGTACTTTGGAAAATTAAGACTAATTCCTTGTTCTCACAAGCATGAGAGTCAAGTGAAGGACTAAAGGATCTAGTACACAATGTTGTGCACTGGTCAGATCCACCACAAAGAACGATAAGACTATTCGTCATGATTTGCTAAAAGTTTAGTAAATGTGGTTATTCTTAAAAGATTAAGTATGATTCTGAATCATTGGAAAAGTTTCAATGAATAGTAAAACGAATATGAAGAATCAATTAGGCAGAAAGATAAAAGTTTCTCCAATCTAAAAAGATGGGAGAGTACTTAAGTATCGTGTTTTATGATTAATTTAGTGATTATGAAACCGTATCACAATTGATCCTCTAAGGACACCCTAGTGCACTAGTATGGCTAAGAAGAGGAATCAGAAATTGTTGAAATGGTTTAATAAAAAAAGTGAATCATACTTCGTTCCAAAATCGAGTCTTAGAGTAATACTCCAAGATTGTGACTTGAGTGACATAATCTTAAGAAAAGGTTGAATAACACTCATCAAATGTGGAGTAGAAAAGTTTCTTACTCTTGTACATTTGAAATTGGTAAGTTGTGATGTCTTGGATAAGACAAAGACCAACTATGACCAATTGTGTGAGGTGTTTATCTTGATAAGAAACCGCACTAACTCTTGAATGTTTGTTTGACAAGAAATGTTTCTTGACAAAAGAATCTTATATGTCAAGAGGTCAGTGGGAGTCTTAAAGATCTTGAAAAGTTTTAAGAACTAATCAAGAGTAAACCTATTGTTAATCACTAGTTGACTCAATTTTGTTTATATGTCATTCCAGTAAAGTTACTTATGCATATGAGTTCTACAAGTTCTCAATTGACTGCAAGCACCTTGTTCAATGAAAGTGCATTGACTAGTACAGGTGAGCTGCTAAATAACTTGGAAGCAATGGTGGGACCCTTGATGGCAAGAAATTAAGAATGAACAAGTTCTGTCCATAAGAGTTTGGATTTGTCACAAAAATTATCTTATGATTATGGTTATGACAAATTCACATGGATAGGAGCACATACACCATAAAATCTAAGTGTCATAAGGTTTCTCTCCTTCATAAAAATGATTGTGAGGAAACGCTTTCACTAGGAAGATTTTAAGGAGATAGCAGTTGTGAGAATTGCATTCTCAAATCCGATCATGATTACGGCATCCCTCTTCATGGTTCGAATTGTGAGATTTGGTAATTAGTCTAAACATTTAGGACTTATTGCTATAAGTTCTGAATTATTTTAGACATACATATGAGGTATCTAAGGAAAGGTGTATGAGTTTGATAAGCTTAGATAAAGGCTTATCGAAGCATATCGTATTAGAAATATGAACTTTGGAAGTCAATAAGTATTGATTTCTAGAAGTCCAACTGCTTTCTGAATGCGTGTCAAAGCTAGTGGGAGCATAAATGTTATGTTGTTATAGATATAATTATCATGTTAGTGGGAGCATGATTATTATTTAAGTGTTGCAAGCTAGCAATATTAATTATAGAAAACAAAAGTTTCACTTCGCAAAGTGCAGGGGTTGAAAAGTTCTTTTGCTATAATTAAGGGAGATAATATTATACTTCATTTTAAAATCTAAAAGCTTGGATCGAGAAATTTTAATCACATTTAGTCAAAGGACATATATGGATGTTATGTTGAAAAGGTTCAACTTAAAAGAATTCTATATATGGTAATATTATAACAAGAAACTAGTAAAGTATCACGTTTTTCATGAATCGTGTTCCATACACTTCTGGTATACGATCGATTGCATATGTTGTAATATTCGACCGTTCTAAATTTTCCAAATGCCTAGGGCATTAAGAGGGGAAAGGACCAAAACCGGATATGACTAAAATAATTAAACAACTGTCAAGGACAATCTAAGGTTCGCCAATGATTGGTCACTTATGGGCAGTTGGAAGTATAGAAACGAATGGACCATAATGACATTATTATGATTAGATATGATTCTATTAATAATGAGTTATTGTATGGCAGATATGGAAATGTTTCCATGTTGGGAGTTGGATATCAAGAATCTATGTCTAGATTAGAAACTTTTATGCAAGAAGGATGTTCAAAGGAATGTACTTTGCATGTGAGACTTCACATCTATGGAATTGCCTTGTAACAATCTCCAATAGAGCACTTTGTAATATCATTGGCAAAGTCTTGGTTGCTTTGGTGCTGTGACATTACGAAAGGATCGTTGCATAAAATGTTAGAATCTAACATATTCTAATAGTGGCAAGAATTTGGTATTCTTACACTTATGATAAGGATTAGGAATTGTGAAATGAGCATAATTGGAAATGTGTTCAATTGATCTATTTCACAAAGTAAGGACCATAGGTAAACATAGTGTGCATGCTTGGAGCATGGGATAACTATTGTTTTTCAATTCAAGTATTAAGTTGATTATCCGAAACATTATACAATGAATAATGTGTAATCGATATGGTGATTAAATAAAAGGTGTTTTATTTACACTCAAAAGTTTGAGACCATATTGGATTCGATTATTCTTGTGTTTCACTTCGCATGTTTTGACTTCCAGAATAACTAGGTTATTCAAACATCCACAGTAAATCATACTTTGGAAGTAGGTAATGAGGTAAGACTGTCATGAATCCGACTGTAGATTGTCTAAAGCGTTAGGGCATAGCAAAAGTCTGTTGCAGTGTTCATGAGTGCTCCTGAAATAAGATTTGAGTATTGGATTAAACCCACGCTCACTTGAATCACTTCACGGATTTTATCACGAGTGATTAGTGAGACGATAATATCTTATATTCTTGAAATGGAGACATGTGAGTTGTAGTTTGCAAGTCGGTTGCACATTGACATATGTAAACGCACCAGTAACTTGGTGTTATAAAACATATTGTTGTGTGTGATTTGATGATTAAGTACAAGCGAGCATTTGAGTTGAAGTTTATCCTTTCCTTTTACACAAAGAGGGATAAAAGCAATATCTATGGGCCCCTCGATGATTTAGTGATGACACCCTAAGCGCTTGGCCAAGCCTGGACTAAGTTGATGTGTTCAATTGTAGTCTGTTGTCAGTCGTCATAAATCGGAAATCGGGAAACAACACATAGACAGAGAGAAAGATTATAATCCATGTCTCATGTATATACGATATCTAGAATGGAGGAATATATGATCCCTTATCTAAAGGACTCGTTACTGATAAGATCAGAGTTGACAGCGGCTTTTGAAAGCTACGATTGCTAATCAGGTTCTGTAGTCGTACTTGCAAAATAGTTATTAGACTTATCCAAGTGGGAGACTATTGGGTTAGGTGTCTAAGCCCATAACTATTTTGGTATGTACTTGACCCGATTATGAGCACGGTCCTTTTGGGTTGCCTTCACCATAGCAACTGATAGGATGAATTAAGGAGAAAGGGGATTAATTATGATTTATTAATATATTATGTGAATAATATATTAAAAGAGAAATCATATTGTTTAATTAATATTGATCAAGAATTAATTTAGAATTAATTTTGTGGTCAAAAGAGATTAATTAAATAAAGGGGACTGATACTGTAATTATAAGATAGTTACAAAGTTGGGCTTAGGATCCATAAGGATGCAATGGACGAATTCTATATGAGAGTCCATATAGAAATCGTCCAAGGGCCTTCTGGAAGGATCCATTGGGCTGCTTAAGGACTAAGCAACTGGATTAGGGTTTCCAAGTTGATAACCCTAGAAGCCTAACTATAAAAGGAACCCTCTAGGCCACCAAATTCGTCCCTAACCTTCTAAGAGAGCCCTTGGACGAATTTTGTGCCTCCTCCTCCCTCTCCTAAGTCATCTTGTTGCTAGTGGTGTTTGTGACTCCATTAGAGGTGCAACATTTGAGGCACTAAGCTTCCAAAGGTCAAAGAGTTCTTGTTATTACTACATAACAAGTTGAGGTAATCATCCTAACTTGTTTATTATGTCTATTTCGAAATAAGCATGCTATATTAGGGTTTATTGTTTTGGTATTCAATGTTGTATGTTCAAATTAGAAAACCTAGATCAAACCAATTAGGGTTGCATGAACACCATAGGAATGATGTTATGCTCATAACCCATCAGAATATACTGTCGATCCCTAGCAGAAGAACAAAAGGCTGACTCAATCCTGGTACCCTCTCCATATATAACAGTTCTCCCCCACTTAGGGTTCGATATCCTACCCGCTGACCCTCGCAATCAATCATACTCAATCAATATATCTCTACTATCACGCACACATCCCCCATGGCGATAGGAATCGGATCAATCAGATAAGGTGCCCCAAAAATCTCCAAGACACAACCCTGATACACGCTCAATGCAGACACCTCGTGCTCATTGGCGATAGAAACCCGCAACGGACACTCCAACTCTCCAAGAGTCATATCGAAACCCCTACTAAAAGACTGAGACACTAAGAACCGACTCGCACCTGAGTCGAAAAGTACAAGAGCACATAAGGAGCTCACTAAGAAGGTACCTAGTAGAATCATAAACATAAGCATACCATAAAATAACTGACAAAATAATAAATAGAAACATACCAGTAACAACATCCGGTGCCGCCCTGACCTCCTCTGAAGTGTGCTAGAAAGCATGACCTTGAGCCTCGGGGGCTTCGCCCTACCCTGGCGTCCATCCGTAATCCTCAGAGTAGTCGGCGCTGGAGCCTGCGTCGGCCTCACAGCTAGTAAGGGAAAGTTGGCCGTCACATGGCCAAACTGCTCACAGTGATAACAAATCCGAGCACTCGGAACTGGGACCTGCTGATGAAAATCCTTGGCATAATGACCCTCCTTTCCACACTTATGGCATCCACATGAAGATCGAAAAGAACCATCATGAACCTTTCCGCACTTACCACAAGTGTGGCCCCTCTGTCCCCCAGATCTTGAATCAACGGGCTTGAACCGCTTTGATGCAGGCTGAGACTGAACAGGAGCCTACCTCAGCTCCCTAGACTGGAGCTTTATCTCAATCTCCCGCCTCCTCGTGGCCTCCTACAGCTCAACAACGGTACCATAACGTTGGGTGGACACAAACTAGCAGATATCCGTCTTGAGCATGCTCAAGTATCGGGTCATATGAGCTTGCTCAGAAGCAGCAAACTCAGGGCAGAAAAGAGCCCTCTCAGTAAACATCTTAGTGATCTTTCGTCACCGACTCATTCCCCTGTCTCATATCCAGATACTCTTGAGCCAGCCTCTCCCTCTCCACCAATGTAACATACCTCAAGAGAAACATCTCTGATAACTACTCCCAACTAATAGCAGCTTTCAACTCAGAAGTGTAAGAGTCAGCCACCAATCTCCACCAATCCTTCGCACATGATCGGAGAAGGTTCAGTGCACACTTAACCTTCTGGTTAGCAGGGAAAGAGCATGTGAAGAAACGACCCTCCACATCAGACAACCACCTCATCGCTACAATCGGGTCGTAGACCCCATGAAACTCCGGTGGCTTCGTATTATCAAAGTCCTGGTACTGGAAAGCTCTCTCTCCTCGAACCCCTACAACAGAAACCGTCGCGGAGCTGCAGCAACAACAGCCTTAGAAAGAGCAGCACATCAATCATCAAAGAGCTCAATCATAGCGGTCTTGATAGACCTAAACATCTTCGGTATAGACCTCTGGATAGCAGCAGCCACCTCAATGGCGATGATCTCCCGAATCTGATCATCAGTCAACCCTGGCCTGTCATGGCTACTCACTCCAGACCAAGAACCAGATCCTCTCGTGAACACCATACTGAAAAATAAACCAGAATATGTCATAAATGCCATAATACACATAGCTACGATCACGAAACGAGACTAAACCCTTGGGGTTTGTGACTTCCTTACTATGTGTATGGCTCTTGTGCTTTCAGTAGTAACAGCCCATACTACCTTCCACACCTACCCGTATTTGTATCAAGGACTATCACAACCACCCAAAACAAATACAATAACGGTGATATGCATACATCCTATCCTCAATCTCTCGAGAGTGGATAAACATCTCTCATCTGGCCGAATGCTCACACATATACTCATCCATGAAACGTCCACCAACCCTGAAGAACTCGTGTATGCTAATCATACATAACACCAGATCCTATAGATAATCAAATACTTGATTCTACTCTAAGCCCACAAACAAACATGGAACAGGAAATAAGGCTAAACCAAACATTCTCAGGCTATAAAATTTTAGTTATGTACAATTATGATGCATACACTAAGCAACTACATTAATCATGTCAAATTCATACAAGAAATAACCCTAGGCTATCAGGCATCCTACATCAGGCAATTCTATCATGCAATTCCTGAAGATCGATAGCCTATCACTAGCATGTTGTTCTATCATAAACATCATATCAAATAAAATTATGTAACTTGGGGTATACTTTCTTGCTCCGGCTGATCGTACACATCGCCTCCTTCCTTGGTTACTTTTGAAAACAATTTTGAAACCATTTTTAAAACTTTTACGTTTTCCCCAGTTTGAATCTGGATTCACACGAATGTTCACCCAATTCACTCAAACAAAGGCGCTGATACCAACAGGTCCCACACAACGGTCAAAGTCAAAGTCAATCCACACTCAAAAGTCCCACTATTCACTAGTCACGTTGTGACCCCTAATGGTCATGTTGTGACCTAATAAGTCCAAAACAGTTGAGGAATGACATCCTCACATTGTGACACCCCTTGTGCTCATGTAGTGAGAACGCTCTGATCAGAAGTTCTTAATGAAGCTCTTAATCTCTTTTGTCCAAGCAACCAAATCCTCCATAATGTCTTATTTACTCCAGAACATCATAAAAATTGTGGCTTTTTGGACATGCATGTCCCAAACACTAGTTAGGGCACAAAAAGGGAAAATGACACCAAATCTTATGCAAGAGTCATAAAACTCAACCATCTTCTAGATCTAGAAACTATACTACTCAAGGGACACTATAGATTCATAAAGTTGGCAACTTTATGGATTCCAACCTCTACATCATCTTAAAAATGAAGGTTTTAGCATAAAAATCTAGATCTAGGATAATGGACTCATAAAGCAATGAACTTAAACTCATAAAAGGTCCAGAGGATGTGCAAATGCTTGGTGGTGAGACTTGAATGCAGAAATGATGGAGTGGATGTTTTTCCTTTTCTTATCCTTGGCTAAAATCACCACAATTGAGCTTCAAGATCGAATATGGAGGCTAGGGTTTCAAAGGGGAGTGCAATGAGGTGATAGAGGCTAATGGTGGGCTAACCCTAGCCCTCACCTCCTTTAGATACGAAAATAAAACCCCTAAACTTAGGGTTTCCGCCCAGGTAGGTCTCACGTCGTGAGCCAATATGTGCTCACGTCGTAATCCCAAAAATGATGCGCATACTCATTAAACTCCTCGCGACGTGACATACATTCCTCATTTCATGAGTAGGGTTAAATCCTTTGAAAACTTAAACTTGACAATTGCTCACCTGAACTGAATGTTACAATTCTCCCTCAATTGAACTATACTTCATCCTCGAAGTCCGCTGCTGTGAAAAACTCTGGGTAATGCTTTCGTATCTCAGACTCAAGTTCCCACGTCCATTCGGAACCCTTCTGATGCTGCCACTCAACCTTGACCAAAGACACCACCTTCTTACGCAAGGCCTTCATTTTCTGGTCCAAAATTGCCACTTGAAACTCCGGTGGGTTTACACCTATGCTTGTGGACTTTTGTAAGTCATAAAGTTGTCTGCTTTATTAAAATCAATGCATAGGTGTAGGCTTTGGTTACGCCTTTTTTTGTCATTTTTGGTCCTTTATACTTGATCTTCTTGGAGTTTGAGCAACTCCAAAATGTTATAATGGATATGAGTTGTTTTCTGGTCATTTGAGAATAGAAGACAGTGTGTGGACTGACTCCCTATGAGCCATGCACAAGATATTGACCATTTTGGGACACTTTTAAGTTAGGGTATTAGATTGGGATTGTTTGAGCCAATAACCTGTATAAAGTTGGAAACCTAATCCATTAAGACACTTAAACGATTAAGATCTAGAAGTTTATGCCATTTGTTTATTGGAATAAGGACTTAATTAGGTTTTAAATATGGATACTCTACATTACTCATAGGTTAAATTTACGCTACACGTTTGGACAATGTCCGTGCGTCTGATTTGACCAGTTTGACTTTTGGTCAAACTTGGGTAAGTTTACTTTTTGACCAGTTTGACTTTTGGTCGAACTTGGGTAAGTTTAGGGTTTTGAACATATGATTGACCCTTTGTTGGTTTGGATCACTAAATAATAAGTAATGATGACCTAGGAGGTTCGTGAGATTGATTTCCTACAAGTGTGTGTGTGTAGCCGTGATTCCTTAGCTTTTGGTTTTGATGAGTTTTCTCACTATATTACTGATGAAATAGTTGCTATGACATGATTGTATGCTTAGCTATACTACTACAATCTTGATTATTTGCTTGTATGCATAAATGCTCCATTGTGATGATGACAAGACTGATGTTGCGACATAGTGCACCAAATAGGCCCATTGGGATGATGACAAGACCGATGTTGCAGCACCGTGCGTCAAACAGGCTCGTTGGGATAATGACAAGACCGGTGTTATGGCACCGTACGTCAAATAGGTACGTTGGATGATGACAAGATCGATCTTGCAGCACAGTGAGCCGAACAAACCTGTTACTATTATGTATAATTATTTTGTGGTATGTATGATATTTTGGTGAACTCACTAAGTTTTGTGCTTGTAGTTATGGACAAAAAAAATTTCATGTACTTATGTAGTTAGAAGGAAGATCCCAAATTGACTATACCGCACATGCATCGATAATAAATTATGAATTAGATTTCCGTTGATTTTATGATACTACCCTATTTTGGAAGTTATGTTTTTCAATGATTGAAGAAGAAGCACTTTTATATTACTTTTGAAAACAGAGTTTGGCATTATTTTGTATTCTGAAAATAAAAAATTTTGGGTTGAAATTTGGGATGTTACAAGTTGGTATAAGTGCCTTAGTTTAAGGTATTCTATTTGACACGTATGTGTGATTCTGAACTCATAATGGGGACTTAAAGATTTTCATAGAAAATTTTGAAAAGAAAAGGAAGATGTGATTCATACAGTTATCCAGAGCTTATAAAGGAAGTGATTCGCATTATATCTATATACATACTTGCTATATTGTTAATATGTGAACTTATAGAAATATATGTAGTATGTAGGCTAGGGATATGCTCAAGAATTGCATGATAGAATTGCCTGATCTTAAGATGCCTTGTTGCCTTAGAGTTTGCTTAATATGTGTTAATCGAAGTTCATGCTAGTGTTTACTAGTTGGTTACTGAATTCTTACTAGTTGTACATAGTTAGAATTAGATAGCTTATAATTCTTGAATCGACCTTATTGCAAGTTCTTGTATGATAAAGGCCTTAGTGTAGATACATCTATTCAAATTTCTATCTTATCCTTGGTTATATGCGGTATACATTTACGAGGCGGTTGTCAACATTAGAAGAGACTTCTAGTGGTACTAGATCAAGGGTAAAAGGAGTCCTAGTAGAATCTAGGAAGATTAGTTGTATATGCTCGTTTAGGTACATACACGTACACTAGGACGCATAGTAGTAGTCAGATATGGTTACTTGGTAACTTTGCAAAAATCTTGGGACGAGTACGGATAGGTTTGAAAGGTATTATAGACTCATACTACCGGAAGCACAAGATGCGTACATGGATTAGGAAATGTTGTAGAATTACTAAAGAGATAGTAAATGGTTAGATTGTGTGTGATAATGCTATGTGTTTTTTGTTAGCTATTCTCGTCTCTATCAGTAGTGTTGTTATGTCTAGGAAATATGACAATGATTCGGGTTTTGGGTTGGGCCTAAGCAGCCATGGTGGATCATGATTGGGTGATGCAAACATACATGATGTGGTTAAGTATGAGGTCTCAGGGGCCTTGTTCTACGTAATACCAGTCTTATTTGTAAGATTTATGGAGGAAGTGATCGAAATGATCGACACGAAGATTATAATCTTCATTGGAGATTAGGAAGCTAATGGTTAGGGATATCGCTTGTTAAGGCTTGGTTGTGTATCAAACTCCCATGTTTAAGAGAAGGAAGGATCATGTTCTTAGCACGTGATAGATAGAGGGGATGGAGGGTGCTTTCCAGAACAACATCTGCCCCGTGGAGGAAAAGGTCTGGTTCGCCATAAACCTTTTACGACATGTAGCAGAAGTTGTTGGGATGTGATTACTCAATCTATTATCATAGTCGGGATGGAGACCATGTCGTGAGATGAGTTTTTGACAAATTCTATGAAAGTGTGGACATCTTCAATGAAGATCAAACACTTTACTCTAGAGTTTGTGCTAGAGATCCAACAAATGATGAGAGAGCAGGTGCAAGATCAGGCACCACCGCTAGCTGAGGATTTTAAGACTTTTTATGCTCATCCAAGAGGTCAAGGTGAAAAATCTTTATGCTCAAGAATCATATTATAATGATATTAATAATAATGGTCCCAAAAAGGTTACACTAACAACTTGATGAAAAGAATAATTCATTATAAATATTCATTACTCTCATAATTAAATGGGAAGTATTTATTTTACAAAAATAATAATTCACAATGACAAGTATCATAATATATCATAAGGTATGATTTATGAAGTCATGTACATATTTTTAGACTAGAAAGACTTGTGTCTTTTAGCTAAAGGGATAAGCTTTTATAATTTATAAAGAATGAAAAGGATTTTATACAAATTCTCTTCTTTTAATATGTTAAAATCGTGGTTTCTCGAGACAAAGGAAGATTGGCCTTTTTCTTATTGGAATCTAGGGGAAATTCTTTAGAAGCATGTCATTAAAAATATGTTTAAGGGGTATGGCTTGTCTTAAAACGTTAACACCTAATGGGTAATAAGATAGGGTTTTAATTCTTGTATTTGTCTCTCATTCTAGCTACACAATTGTCATGACTTTTCTCTCTTCTTCCTCTCATTCTCTCCTGCTAAATTGTTAGTATAATACATGCATGGAACTCTATTTAACTCATGACTTGTTTTTGACATAAAGAATAAGAGTGAAAGACTAGCATCCTATTAATTGTTAGTGTTCTACTTTGTATGAGTTCTACTCTATATTCTTTATTAAATTAAGCCTCCCTTGAGAACTCAATGAAATACAAAAGTTTTTAATCTTTTTTCCCTCTATGGTTGTTAATTCCTTCCAATCATATAAAAATGATCCTTTGGTGGGAATAAAACTAGTTTACGTTATTTAGATTATAAAATGATTTCATTTCTATCTTTGATCTTTAGAAACTATTTTTGAATAAAAACCTAACATGCATATTTGGATAATCTTGGTTTTTGGAAAATATGGATACCTTGTTTTTGTTAAAAATAGTTTCATACATATATTCTATGACAACTTTATAAATGTTATTTTGATGTGACAAATGTTTACACACATATTTTGTCAGTAAAGATGTCATAGAAAAGCAAAGGTTGTTTTGTATGCTAATGTATTTTAGTGTGCATAAACAAGTCATGAACCATTTGTCTTGTTGTTTGTGTTTATTTATAAACTGGTTTTAATATTTTTTTATTAATCTGGTATGTAATAAATAGTTAGTTTTCATCATCATTATTTTGTAAGTAATAGATTGGTATTATAATAGTTTATTTTATACAAAATATAACAAGATGAAGATTATGGCCATTGTTTAAGATCACAAGGAGTCCTATAGTATTATAATGGTTTTTATAGCTTTTATAAAATCTTGTTATTTTGATACAAGGAGTTGTCAAAACTAGTGGGATCATGAACAAGAAGAAGAAGATAATTTGGTACATTTTGTCCCTTACAAAAGACTTGGCACTTTTGTGATGGCTCACAAAAGTGTCACCAGATCATGACTTGTTTTATGAAATTATTAATGCATGTGTTGATTATTTTATGCAATTCTACATGCTTGTTTTATGCAATTACACATGCTTGTGTTGATTATTTTATGTTGATATCATGTTGTGGTTGTTAAATTAAATTTCTCATCCGAAATAATATTTTGAAAATAAACAACATCACATGGAGTTTGATTTTCAAAGTTTGTCTTTGATAAATGCGACTTGAGCATTTGGAGCAACTTATAGCATTTGGAGCAACTTGGAGCATTTAAAGCAACTTAGAGCACTTGGGAATGAAATGGAGCAAAATGTTGTGTCATTCATGAAGATGTCGTGCCATTCATGGAAGATGTTGCCCCCAAAGTGATAGATGTTGCGTTAGGTGGAAGATCTTGCACCATTCTTGAAGGATGTTGAGCCATCCTTACACAAGATGGACCATCATCATGCAAGTTGCGCCATCTTGGTCCAAGGTGAGCCATGCTGGTATCCCTGACGAGCCACATATGTTATGAAGTCCTCTATGATGCTCACGGTTGTTCAAGGATGCTTAAAAGTTGGTGATGCTCAAGGAATTGTAACTCTGTTTCGGTTTTAAATGGTCCTTGTGGTTGACATAATAGACCAACTTTAGTCCTTATGACGAATTGTTTGCATTGATGGTCCTTGTGGTTTCAAAATGTTGCAAAGACGGTTCTTTTAGCTAACGGTGTTAAATTTTCCAGTTAAGTCCTTTGCGAAATGACACATTTACCCTTCCTGACATAGGGACCGTTTATGTAATTTGTTCAAGCCACATGGACCATTTATGTAATATTGTCTATTATTTATTATCTTTATATTTTATTTATTTATATTTTTTATGAATTAATTTTTTTGATGTTTTTTTCGAATATAATGTTTAATTTTTTTTTTCGCTTATTTTTTTTTTTGACTTTTTTGTTAAAATAAATTTTTTAACTTTTTTGACGCTTTATTCGAATACATGTATTAATGTTTTTTTTTATGTTTTGTTTGAATAATTTTTTTTAATGTTTTGTTGAACACATTTTAAACACTATATATATATATATATATATATATATATATATATATATATATATATATATATTTACGTTTTTCTTTTTTATAGGGTAATTGAGTAATCTAACTATTTTTGTATTGTATTTTTTTTTTAAATAAACATTTTTATTTTTATTTTTAAAATAACCACTTAGTCCGAAATTCATATTAAACGGGTTAGATCTGACCCCATATTGTGGCCCCCCTGTCAAAAACTCTTATTCCGTACTATGTTTGGATTTCTTTGTTCTGGACTACTCTAAGTTCGAAAAATGTCTTCTATCGATGAAAAGCTCCAACATTTGTCAGTATGTGTCAATTTTTTGTATGATTATATGTTTAAAATAAAGTTGAAGTGTTTTTTGTATGATTATATGTGATTAATTGAAAATAATTCGTTTATATTCGGTTTCAGATGTTAATTTTGATTAATTGGAAATATTTTTTTACAGTGGTACGGATTGGAAATAATTCGTTTTGTTTCGATTTTTTATAATTATATGTGATTAATTCAAATTAATCACAATTAACCATCGAAATCAAATCAAAACCAATTATTTCCAAATAATCACATATAACAATACAAAAAACACTTCAACTTTATTTTGAACATATAATCATACAAACAATTGAAAAATATCCATAAATGTTGGAGCTCTTCACCGGTAGAAGACATTTTTCAAAGTTTGAGTAGTCTGGAACGGAGAAGTCCAAAACAGAGTACGAAATGGATTTCTTGCACTAAGGGACCATAGTAACGAGCCAGATTTGACACGTTTAATAATACGGCTCGGAATGTATACATTGTTGACAAAGTGGTTATTTAAAAAAAAAAGTGGTTATTTTTTATAAAATACAATAAAATGGTTAGATTAGTCAATTTCCTTATAAAAAAACAAAAATAAAAAAACAATATTAAAAATGTATTCGAACAAAACCTCAAAAAAAATTATTTGAACGAAACATTAAAAAAAAAACATTAATAAATGAACTTGAAGAAAACGTCAAAAAATTTAAGAAATTTATATGAATAAAAACATCAACAAATATAAGCAAAAAAAATATAAAAAAATTAAATATTATATTTGAAAAAAAACATCAAAAAAATTTAATTCATAAAAAATATAAATAAAAGAAAATAAGAAGATAATAAATAATAGACAAAATTACATAAATGGTCTCTGTGGCATGAACAAATTACATAAACAATCCTTATAACATGAAGGACATATGTTATTTCACAAAAAACTTAACTGAAAAAGTTAACACCTTAGTTAAAATGACCATCTTTGCAACATTTTAAAACCATAAATATCATTTATGCAAACAATTCGTCATAACAACTAAAGTTGATTTATTTTGTCAACCATAAGGACCATTTATGTAATTTTGTCATTAATAAAAGTATTTTTATATTTTTTATATGATTATCGCTACCTAAGAGTCAAATAATTAATTATATGAATAAGTAAGTTTTATTAATAATAATGATAAAAATAATAATAATCTAAATAATTCAATTTAGTTAATTAATTAGGATTTATAAGTTGAAGGGAGTAATGTGTAATTTTGAAAATTCAGTCTTGAAAAGACAATTCGAATTTAGGGTGAGTTTTGTTATGATGTCAAATCCCAAGGGCTGTTTATCCCAAATCTGGAAAAAAAGGTTGTCTTCGTTTCACTCCAGCGACACAGCAATGTATCAGGCGCTTCCTTGCACAGTTTTTGGCCTACAAAGATCGAGATTCAGAAAAGCTATCCATCCCTTTTGTACTTAATTAGTGCTTGGATGGAAGGCTAGAGAGGGAAATTGGAGAGATCAGAGAGTGCCGGGGTGAGGGATATAACCAGTCATCTCCTCCGGTGAGTTCTAAAAGAAAATTCCGATAAAACAATGAGTTTCTTAGTTTCCGATGAGCACCTTCAAGTCCAAATTGATCTTCATTCTCCGATGAGGTAACTAATTGTAAGGAAAATCTGAGATGCGGTATCGAGTGAGGAGTCTCCTTTGGACGTGACTCTCCGATGGTAGATCTGGTTCATTCGAGAGTAAATTCCGGCAAACAGAATAAGCTTAAGGACTAAGATTTTTGGTGACAAGAAAGAAAGGGAATGATAGCCTTGTGTTGTATGAATTCTTGATAAAAGGAATCATGGAGGTGAAATCGTACAAGACGTTATAGAAGGCTTTTGAGATGGAGAGAAGGTGAGGAAAGGGAGAACCAACGATGAAGCTTTGACTGGTTAGTTCATGAAGTTAGGTTGAGCAGTAGGCGTCGCCGGAGGGGAGCAGAGTCGTCGGAATGGGATGCGCTGCCGGCAAGGGGGACGAAGATGGTCCTGTACGTTTTAGGTATTCGACTGCGACTATTTCTTTTGTTTAGGAATAAGTTATTTGGACTCGCTTGGATTCCCCTTAACCCGTCCAGTCATGATCCAGATTTTATTGGATCTATGTGGGTGGGCTCATATATAAGACTTATTTCCTCAATTATAAATAATGGGCTGTTGTAACAATTGAATTTCTAAGTGTGGGCTTTTCTTATTTTTGGGTTTCATCTAAAGCAACTTTATGGACTAGAATTTCTTTCATAAGCCCGATTTAAGAAGAGTGGAGGAACTTGAAATTATGAATTATATGTTTCTCCATTTAATATTAAATTAATAATAATTTGTGTCTTATAGTTATTTTGTAGGATTATGGATAAAAATAATCCAATGACGTGTTAGCATATTTATTTAATCGAGATTTAAGGAAAACTTCTAAATATGTATTTGATTTATAGAATAACCATTTTAATACATATCTGTATGGAATGGAACGGGGGTGTAAAAAATTGGAGCTAAAGGATTGTAAATGTAACAAGTGAAAGTGTGAGATCGAAACATTAAATGGTCTTTTACACTGTGTGCAAGTATATTACTAAGAAGCTAATAGGAAAGAAAGTTAAGTGTTGTACCTAAATTGCTAATTAGGTTATGTATATGTATAAATTTGTGTAGTGGTTCGTGATGGTTTTGGTGCCACCTAGCTTGTGTATGGATTATCTTATCGAGCCTTAAGGTGAGTTTTCATGAACTTACTTATTATATAGACTATATGATGTATGTTGACCATGATAGACCCTTCAGGGGAAGTGGTCATAGTTTGGATGATCATGACACACCCTTCGAGGGAAGTGATCAACCCAGTTTGGATGATCATGACACACCCTTTGGGGGAAGTGATTAGTCACAGTTTGGATGATCATGACAGACCCTTCGAGGGAAGTGATCAGGCCAAGTTTGGATGATCATGACAGACCCTTTGGAGGAAGTGATCAGTCCCAATTTGGCATTGTCTGAGACAAATCCTTCGGGGAATCGGCTTGCTGGTGTAGGGTTGGTACCAACAATATGTGCTAGGAAGTTCATACGCATGTATTTAGTTATATGTGGTAAAATGTAAGCAATATGTGACTTATCTACATGAAGTATGTGCTATTATGTGATATAATGTGTATTTCATATGATATGTATAATGGGTGAGTGTTGTGATCACTAACTAAGCCTTAGGCTTACAGTTGCCACTTTATGTATTTAGTTGCAGGTCCTTCAGGATCGAAGGACAAGGAGCTAGAATGATTGGGATACCTGGACATTCTTGGAGGGGCATGGCATTTAGTTACATGTTTTGTATTATGTTATGGTTTTCAAAACATAATTTACTTTCAATAATCTTATTATGTTTATGTTGATACGACATGAGAATATAACTTTATGATTTGCTAATGATTATGAATAAAACCTTTTGGAAAGATTTTTATTTTGATTTTGAAAAAAAAAATTATGGTTGGATTTTGGGATGCTACAAGTTGGTATCAGATCAAAGGTTTGTACTCGTAACATACTGAAAATATTTGTTTTTATAAGTAAAACTAAGTAAAAAGGGATCGGTTTTAAAATATATATGTCTTGGGGAATAGAATGTAGATCGTTCAATCATCTGAGCTCGACGTTAGTCAACATGTGAAAGTCATATGATGTATAATGATTTGTGTGATAAAACTAACTTATGTTCTTTATGTGATGATTAACGTGATGATGTATAATGATTTATGTGATAATAGTTCTACCTAGGCAGGTTGCAGTTTGATTATGCATGCTAGTAGATTGACTAATGCGCTTATCAGGAAAATGTGTTAGAATTACCTGTTAGATTAGCTGCTTGACTACTGATTTTCTTGAAATCAATATCGATATTACTTAACTGATAAACGAATGCATTAGGATTACATGCTCTTAGAATTGAATAGTCTTATATTGCTTTGTTTAGCCCTATTGCATAGCTCTTGTTTGAGTCCAGCCGTTGTAGTGCATGATCTCTTAGTCAAATAACTGCTTAATTTTAGATGCAAGTAGTTAGTATTCATAAGATACTTAATTGAAATTCGTAGAAATTTCTCCTCAATGGGATAACATGATGTGGTGGAGTGTATGGTTAGAAGAATCCTAGAAGTTGAGTCTAGGAAGATTAGTGGTGTGTGCTCTTCTTAACATGGGTATATGTGATTATATTGTTAAGTAATGGTAGTGAGTAGTGACTTGGAAACCTTGAGAAAATTCATGGGACGAGTACGAATAGGTGTGGATGATAATATGGGCCCGTACTACTAGAACCCATGATACGTACAATGATCAGGGAGAGTCAAAGAGGTTACTAAGGAACTGGTAGATGGTAGATAGTATGGTATGGAGCTATAGTTCATTTATAGTATGGTTTCGTCCTTATCGAGCTTATGTTTATGATGGCGTAGATGTAGATGACTCTGGTTAGGTGTAAGTGGCTCTGATGTATTGGTCCTGAGAATTGTGGGCATACGCAAGACGTTCGGGTATGAAGTCGTGTGGACCTAGTTCGAGGTAGTATCAGCCTGAGTTGCGAGACTCAAGAAGAAAGTGATTGTTATGTTCGACGAGAGGATTGCATCTTTTGTGAGGGATGATAAATCAATGACTTGTGTTGATGTTTGCTACGACTGAGTAATATTTTCTAGTCTCATGTATTCAAGGGAGAATAGATCGGATACTTACCACTCGTTAGATAGAAGCGAGGGGGGGTATTAGATATTGGATAGTTTTGTCGTTTCGGTGACCATGGTGGAGACCAGGTCACGAGTCGAGTCTTCAACCAAGTTTTGAGAATAGTGGGTGTTCTCGATGCAGGTTGAGTTTATGATTCTAGGGTCCGAACTGTTGAACCTATAGAGGAAAAGGGAGATGGTGCATGGTCATGTGCTATTGATAGTTAAAAGATTGAAGATGGTCGATGCTCATCAGTAGATCAGGGTAGTCGTGGTAATTACATCAGATATATAGAATACACACAAATAGATTTATCTTGCTTACGTCAAAAGGTGTTTCAGATGTTGTTAGGAGATTGCTTCAACCGAGATTATAAGTGAAGTGAGAAGGGAGTATAATTATTTGTAATTAACTGAGTCATGTCAATGATTGTTGTCACTAATTGGATCTGAAGGATTTTATGGAACCCAACACATGGCAAGGTGGACATTGTGATTTGTTATGATAAGATAATCTATTATAATTATGTCGATGATCGGGTTAGGTGATGAAGTTCGACTGGCCCTGATCTTGTCTTAGTCGGTCGACTCATGACCAGGTAGTGCAACCCGATCACTTGTTGACAGGAAAGCGTTTCATGTTTTTTTGGGAACATTAATTACATATACTTAGAATTGTTGCTTAGCCATATTTCATGTTCTTGTCTGATGGAGTTCTAGGGCATAGCTGATTATTCGAGGGATTATGTGATCCTATATTAGGTAAAGTCTTTGAGAATCAAGGGTTGTAAGTGTTGGTTAAAGCGGTTCGGGATTTCGATGTTGTAAACGACAACCGGTGGTAGTTCAAACCATAAATGGGGGAGAACTGGGTATTAAGATTAGTTTTTTGAAGGACGGTTTGACTTTCGGTTTCAACTTCATGGGTTAAGAGAGTCTACAGTTCGAGTATGCATAATGATTAGTTCGAGTTTATTAATGTGTTAGGAAAGGGGATGTAGATTTTCATCAGAGTGTTCGTAGTTACATGTTTTAGGAAAGGATTTTAGAATTTGGTTAGATCGCAACAGGGATTGATTATCTATTGCAAAGGATTGGCAATTACGAATCAGTTTTGGAAATGGGTTTGTGTTCTTTCTTTGTTTCATGTTCTACCGGTATCTTTACACGTGTATAAGTAAATTAGTGTCTGAGGACAATCTTCTTTGAGTATAAGGTTGATTGATTCAGTTGGAATTCATTAATGCTCCACCATCACATAACTAATGACATGATCAATGGTTTCATAAACTGACCATATTTTCCAATTTTACCAAATTCACCTACTAGAATTTGGATTTTCCACTATGATCCTAATTCAAATTTCCTAAGATTACCAAGATCAACATAATTACCCACTATAGAGTTGGACCACCACCAGGGGCTTTGCCCCTTGGACGTTGTTAGGGGTGCTGCCCCTTGGACACTACAACGGGGTGCATCCCCCTTGACCCCCACATTTTTTTGTACCGGCTTATAATTTGATCTTATATATGGTTCACTCCTCACACTCCAAACAAATAATATAGAGTACAATTTATAAACTCCTTAGCTCATATATTAGTTCCAATTACACAAGGTCTGGTGACACTAAAATCCCCAACAATCCTCCCCGATTTTAGTGTAACCCATGAGCCAACATAAATTTAATCTAAGCAAACCAAACCAGTACGTAAATGAAAATATTAGAACAATTGAATCACATCTTAGTATCTTACACATTTCAAATATTCGATAATTAGGGTGTTCTAATAATTTAACACTTCAAGCCAACTGAATACCCGAAGACAACAATACATACTAGTTTGTGGAACTTTCTAGCAAAATACATCTTCACACTATTATAAAGTCGTGTGTCCTAATCATCTCATAATTGGATCAACCCAGATCCCGAACCTCTTGAAAGGCGGCTACACTTCACAATCACATAGGTAATTCCTTTATTCTATATATATGCATATGTATTTTATCAAATGAATTATTAATAAGTTAAACTTCAAACTGGTCGATTACAAAACTAAACACATACTTATGATTAATACATTACGTGTTATAATCTATAAGTGTGAGCTTTAAACAATGAACTCAACTCCTAATCTCATATTAGAATGGAATTGGGTATGTTACCATTATAGAATTAGATGTACTTTAATCACATCCCAATGACAGACTGGTGTACTAAGTCTCTTGTCAGACTTTTAGCCAGATGATTTGCCAAATTTTGTTGCGACTTCACAAACTCAATTAAAATGACACCATTCATGATTAGTTATCTAATCATATTGTGTCTAATACCAAAATTCCTAGACTTTACATTATAAACTTGGGTATATGCCTTAGCCAAGGAAACAAAATTATCATAAAGGACAAAAATAGGTGCTATCTGTAAGTGTTTGAGATTGGATGCCCCTTTCATTGATATGAGCTAGTATATATACAAGATTACAGGGGGGTAATTGAGGAAAGTCTAATCACCTAAAGAGCTAATTTAGGAACATATAATGTACAGTAAATACAAAATATACAACATAATTATGCTAAATTTATGGCTGAAATAGTTCTCGCTAATACTCCCCCGCAGTCGAATCGGTAGATGGTCGAATAGAGAGACTGGAGCGGAAACGGGTGAAGAGTTGACGTGGCAATCCCTTTGTGAAAATATCTGCATATTGGTAATCTGCTGGGATGTGAAGGACACGCACGGAACCCATACGCACTTTTTCTCGAACGAAGTGGATATCGATTTCAACATGTTTTGTGCGTTGATGTTGAACTGGGTTTTGTGTAAGGTAGACCGCTGAAATGTTATCACAGTATATGATTGTGGCCTGGCGCAACGGGAGATGGAGTTCAAGAAGCAGGTTGTGAAGCCATGTTGTTTCAGCTGCTGTATTTGCGACTCCTTTGTATTCAGCTTCGGCACTTGATCGGGAGATATTAGGTTGACGTTTGGATGACCATGAGACAAGGTTGTCGCCAAGGAATACGCAATAGCCGGACGTGGACCGACGTGAGTCCGGACAACCCCCCCAGTCAGCGTCAGAGTAAGCGGTAAGTTTAGTAGACTTGGAGGGATTGATGTGGAGGCCATGATTGGTGGTGCCTTTTAGATATCTCAGAATGCGTTTTAAGAAATTGTAGTGCGGTTCTCTTGGTGCATGCATAAAGAGACAGACTTGGTGAACGGCGTATGCAATGTCGGGGCGGGTAAAAGTTAAATATTGGAGGGCTCCGGCGAGGCTACGGTATAGAGATACATCTTGCATTGGGTTGCCGATGGTGGCACTAAGCTTTGAGTTGGTGTCGGCAGGTGTAGCGCATGGTTTGCAATTTTGCATGTTGGCCTTGTGAAGAATGTCATTAACATATTGTTCCTGTGAAAGAAATAATCCTCCATTTTTGTGTTGAACTTGAATGCCGAGGAAATGGTGGAGAGGGCCAAGATCGGACATTGCGAACTCTTTGGATAAAAGATCAATGAAGTACCAAAGAGTAGTGGTGTCAGATGCAGTCAAGATGATGTCATCGACATAAAGAAGGAGATACGCCATTGTTGCACCGTGTTGGAAAACAAATAGAGAAGTGTCACTGTTAGTGCTTTTGAAACCACAGGTTTGAATGTATGTGGCAAACCGATGATACCATGCCCGTGGGGCTTGCTTGAGCCCATACAGTGATTTTTGTAATCGACATACATGGGTTGGGTTTTGCTTGTCTACAAATCCGGGAGGCTGAAACATATACACAGTTTCTTTGAGGTCCCCATGTAAGAAGGCGTTCTTTACATCGAGTTGATGAATAGGCCATGATCGTGATATAGCAAGACTAAGAACGGTCTGAATAGTGGTAGGTTTCACGACGGGACTGAATGTTTCATGGCAGTCTATTCCGATTTGTTGAGATTTGCCATTGATGACCAAGCGTGCTTTGTATCTCTCAAGATTCCCATTAGCGTGAAATTTATGACGGTAAATCCACATGCACCGTATAACATTAGCATTGTTAGGTCTTGGTACTAATTCCCATGTGTTGTTATCTATTAAAGCCTGGTATTCATTAGTCATAGCGGAGTGCCAGTTTGGATCAGATAAGGCATATTTGTAGGATTTTGGAAGTGGGGATATGACTTTATGGGTTGTGGTGGTATGAAGGTTAAATGGTTTGGTTGGTTTTGTGATACCAGATCGAGAGCGGGTTGTCATTGGGTGTTGAAAAGTTGGTGGTGGGTGGGTGGATTGTTGTCGTGGGTTTCGGCGAGTGTAGGTCAGCGGGTAATGATTGGGAGTGGTTGAGGAGGTTTCAATCGGAGTAGGATGGTGTGGAGAGGTGGTATGAGTGTTAGAGGTGTTTGGTGGTGGTGAGGTTGGCGGTGTTGGGTCGGCTGGGATAGTAGGTTGGTTATTTGTGATGTATGGTTGGTAAATAAGTGGGGATGGGTCAGTGTCAAGGAAAGAGTAGTTATGTGGCTGTGTAGGTGTGGTATTGGCGTAGGGAAAGGTATTTTCATCAAAGGTGACATGACGGGAGAGGATAATTTTACCTGTAGAGATGTCAAGGCAGCGATAGCCTCGGTATTGGGCTGGGTAACCAAGAAAAACACAAGGAATAGATCGTGGGGAGAGTTTGTGTTGGCGTGTGGCGTTAAGATTGGGGTAACAAGCGCAACCAAAAATCCGTAGGTGGTCGTATGTGGGATTTTTTTAGATAGAGAAAGGAGGTTGGGGTACGGTTGTGAAGTATTTTGGTGGGTAGGATATTGTGAAAATAGGTGGCAGTGTGGAGGGCGTCGACCCAAAAAGAAGGTGGTAGAGAGGCGTGGGTTAAAAGAGATAACATGAGTTCGTTGATACGACGAATCATGCGTTCGGCTGTTCCGTTTTGTTGGGAAGTGTGGGGGCAAGAAAAACGGATATGAAGACCGACAGTAGATGCAAAATGATGAAGTTGGTGATTGTCAAATTCTCCCCCTTTGTCACATTGTAGAGTTTTGAATGTAGTGTTGAATTGAGTTTGTATGTGTTTGTGAAAATGTGTTATCTTTTCATGGGTTTCAGATTTGTATTTGAGTGGAAACACCCATATAAAATAGGTGAAATCATCAATCAGAATGAGATAATACTTAAAACCACTGTTGCTTCGGAGTGGTGATGTCCACAAGTCGGCATGAACAAGGTCAAAGGGTTTTATTGTGGTGGATGTGGAGGCAGGAAAAGGTAAGCGTTTGTGCTTAGCAATTTGACAAGATTGACAAACAAAAGAACGATCAATTTTATTGCAAGAGATATGTTTATTTGAACTAAGAAAATCCATTACAGAATGTCCTGGATGACCTAGTCTAGAATGCCAAAAGGATGAACTAGATGAAATAAAAAAAGATAAAGCTGGAGCTGTTTCTGGCTTTGTGAAGGGGTAGAGGTCACCATCGTTATTGTGCCTCGTTAGGAGCTTCCCAGTGTTGAAGTCCTTTATAGAAAAACCATAGGAGTCAAATTCAACAGATAAGTTATTAGTTCGACAAAATTGACGTACATATATTACATTTTTGATGACGTTGGGTGTGTGAAGAATGTTTTTGAGATGAAATGGTTTATGTGGGTTTGGTAAAAGGGAGTGACCTGATCCAATGACTGGCACTTGATTACCATTTCCAACAAATACCGATTTTATAGATGACATACTTGGAATTGAGATTTTACCTGCATCTCCAGTAAGATGAGTTGTTGCTCCTGAATCCATGTACCACTGTTCATCGTTTGGGTCCAAAGTCATTGCCGAGAAACCTGCTCCAAGTTCTGATGGTTCCAGTGGGTTTACTTCTGTAATATGGGCTTGTGGTGGTCGACCTTGTTGTTGCTGTGTGGGAGGTGCAGGCCAAGGTGAGGCCCAACCAGGCTGAGTAGGATATGGGCATGGTGGCGGTGAAGCCCACCAAGGAGCAGCCCAATAAGGAGGCGGGTAAGTGGACCATGAGGGGCGATTCTGGCCAGGAGGAAGATTGCGCCGATTGTTCTGGTGCACAGGTTGTTCGCGACTAGGAGGCGCTGGATTTTCCCTGTTTTGAGAGCGAGATGGTGGGAATCGGCGATTGGAGTTACGTTGTTGGATCTGTTTTTGTAGGGGATGCTGTTCCGTCAATATGAGACAAAACTTTGTAGCCTTTTGCGTGTAGTTTGAACAAACGAACCCAGGAGGAATACGTGACTTTGGTGCCATCAAGTACTCTTACTTTGGTGTGTATGTTGGTAACAGTGTAAACGGGATGGATTGCCTTTGTAGGGTTTGTCTGATTTTCACCAGACATGATAAGACAGGGGGCTGCTGGAAAAAAATTAGAAAGGAAGAAGGCTGCACAGCCGTGGCTGTGAAAGAAATCAGTTTTGGTATTGAGCCCTTAGCTCTGATATCATGTAAGTGTTTGAGATTGGATACCCCTTTCATTGATATGAGCTAGTATATATACAAGATTACAGGGGGGTAATTGAGGAAAGTCTAATCACCTAAAGAGCTAATTTAGGAACATATACTGTACAGTAAATACAAAATATACAACATAATTATGCTAAATTTATGGCTGAAATAGTTCTCGCTAATACTATCGGATTTGACCAAAGATGAATATCATAGACTTAACTCCTTAACCACCATGCTTCTTTTTCTAACAACAGCTAATGCAACAAAACCAGATTCCATTATAGAGTTCCTAATGCACGTTTGCTCCCTGGATGCCCAGGAAATGGCACATATCTGAAGTAATAATAGCCAACCAGTAGTTGAGGACTGGTCCTATATATTAGTTATCTAACTTGCATCCAAAAGAAATATCATTTCTGATACTTATCATGGCATATATCAGGCCTAGTACTTGTCATGGCGTATATCAAGCTGTCAATAACCATAGACTACTCCAATTATTAAATAGGAATTGCTAGAGATGGGCACAAAAACCGGATTCGGGTATAGGATCCGATCCGATCCGGAAACCGGATTTGACCGAACCGGATCGGATTAATCTGGTCACCGGATCCAAATCGGTTCTTCGCTTCGGACATCATTTCGGATTTACCCCCGGATCGCAAACCGGATCCAAAACCGGATCCGAACCGTTTTTTTTTACCGTTAAAAAACGGGAATTTTTCAAAAAAAAAAATTTCTTATAACCGTTGGAAAGAAAAAAAACGGCTAGTTTGACTTTTCTTGACTCTTTGGCCCTTCTAAACACATATAAATACAAGCCATTTGCTCCATTTTCATTTTACACAAATTCTACTACTTTATACTTCTATTCTCATAATCTTCCAAAAAATGAGCTCGAGAAATTCTACCGCGGGTCAAGATACGGTGGTTAAAATCTTACCAACTACTCGAAGTAAAGATGTGTGGGAACATTATGATTTGTGTTTGTTGTCGAACAGGAAGGAAAAAGCAAGGTGCAAGCAATGCGGGATGTTTTTGGGAAAAGATGGCAATAGTACGTTGAGGAGTCATACAACAAAAATGTGTCCGGTTGTAAAAGGTCAAGGCGATCCGGATCAACCAAATATTACTCCCGACGGTTCGATCTTTATTTACAACAATGATGACATTCATGAAAGCTTTTGCAAGTTCGTCATTCAAGAGGGCTTGCCTTTCAACCACTTCGACAACCCACGATTAACAAGGATTTTGCGGGAAAAAATGTAATCACCATACCGGCAAGTAAGTCGCATTTCTCTTAGACGTGATGCTTTAAAGTATTGGGATATAGCCAAAAAAGATATGCAGTTGGGATTTTTAAATATAAAAACCGGTGTTTCTTTAACTTGTGATGTTTGGTCCTCCACCGGAACTTGTCCCAAAAGCTATCTTGCCGTCACGGCACATTGGATAGATCCCTCTACTTGGGTCATGAACAAACGAGTTATTACTTTTTGCGCATCCTCACCGGAACTTGTCCCAAAAGCTATTTTGTCGTCACGACACATTGAAAACTCTTTCTAATTCGACGTTTGATGTATGTTTTTACTATTTTAATGAACCTATGTTGCATTTTGTGTTATATATGAGGTCCAAAAAATGTTTTTTTTTAAAAAAAAAGGCTAAATCGGATCAGATTTCAGATCGGATCCTAACCGGATCGGATTAAACCGATTCGGATTCGGGGGTCGAAAATCCGGTCAAATCTGGTCAAATCCGGTTCGGATTATGGGCTAATTCGGATTGGGTGTGATGTCATGAAACCGGATCGGATCCGAGGTTTGTGCATCTCTAAATGGCACTATTTGACATTAATTCCACACTGGAATCCATTGGAGTGCTCATCGGAAAACAATCACTAAAATTGAACCATTTGAGAATTTTCCCAAAATAATGAATTTGAGTCATTACTATGCTTTTATGCACCCACTTAATCCTTATTCCAAGAATTACGCCAACCTCTCCTAACTCTTTAATGGAAAATTTCGATTACAACAATTTCTTAGTTTCATCTACCTGATCTTGGTCAGTACCAAAAATGAACATGTCATCTACATAAAAGCAGATGATTACTCATGCGCCAGTAGCGTCTTTAAATCTACTATAAACACATTTTTTAGATTGATTAACTTAAAACTAGAGGACAAAACAACCTCATCAAATTTTTGATGCCATTATTTATGTGCTTGTTTCAACCCATATCAAGATTTAACCAGTTTAGGTACCATATGCTCCTTACCGGACATAACGTAAACTTCTAGTTTTTTCATGTAAACATCTTCATTAAGTCCTCCATTTAAGTAGTTTTATTTTAAAATCCATTTGTTGGACTCCATGGAGGAAAATTAAACAACACTGATGTGATATTTTAAAGAATTGATGACTTTCATCATTAATTGCTTCCTTCCAAATCACAATATCTTGAGACTCCATGGCATCTTCAAAGTTCTTAGGGTCATCATCGACACTATAACAATAAATGTATTGAAGACCAATTTTGTTTCTTATACCTTCCAACAAATACAAATGGAAGTCAGAACCGAAATCTTTTGCAATTCGCGCACTTTTACTTTTCCAAAATTTTTGTGCTTCCCGTACAAAAAAACCATCTAAACTTTATGGATTTTGCACCTCATCAGTGTCAACATTCAGATTCTTAGGCCTTTGAATTGAAGAAGAACACATCTCATCAAGAATCGCATCTCGTGACTTGATAACGATGTTAATTGAGAGGGGATCATTAGATTCTATTACATAGAACCTATATGCCTTAGAATATACGATATACTCAATGCTCTTCCAAAAATTTCCTTTTGCGATCGATAATTTTTACAACTTCCCGATATCCCATATCCAAAACTAGCTCAAATTTTTCTTTTTCTTAAACCAAAGTTAATATGGGACAACCTTTTTCTTTTTATTCGAAACCCTACTTAGAAAATAGAAAGCCATTAACATTGCATCTCTCTAGAATCCCTCAGTCAATCCCGAGTAAGAAAGCATCAATTTTACCATTTCTTTTAAAACTAGATTTTTGTGTGCGGTAATTTCATTTTGTTGGGGCAAGTAAGGTGGTATGGTCTCATGAATGATACCCACTTATTGGAAGTATATGGGATGTATATATTCCCATCATCTATTAGTTCTAAGACATTTGACCGGATTATCCAATTAAAATTCCACCTCATGTTTGTATTTTTTTTAACTTTTCCAATGCTTCATTTTTAGCATTAAGCTAATATTTATAGCAAAACCGAGTACATTCATCAAAAAGGTGACAACAAATTTTTTATTTCCAAAGGTAGGAGTAGAGTGGAAATCACACAGGTCAATTTATACAAGTTCCAAAATAGCTGAATTTCTAGTAACACTAGGAAATGTTTGTTTCGTTACTTTTGTAAGAATGCATGTTTTATTTTTTCTAGATTCATGTCAAATGGTGGAATAAGACCATATTTTGACATTTCATACATCCTTCTAAATTTGGCATGACCTAATGTAGCATGTCAAAGGATATATTCATCAATTTTAGAATAAGATCACAACAAAGAAGAACTCTGAATATGCAATAACTTATTAATAACATTAAAACGAAACATTCTATTATTCAAATATCCAAAACTAATAAATATTCCACCTAGAGATAGGATATATTTATCCTATTAACAGATTTGTCTAAAACCATTAGAATTAAAACAACTACCACTAAAAAGATTCTTTCAAATCTTAGGTACAAAAAAAAATATCAAAAAGTCTAACAATGTTTCTAGCAGTGAACTTATGGAAAATGAAACTGACACCACAATGAGGTTTAAAGTAATCTTCTCTCATACACAAAACTGATCCATCTTCAAGTTGTGTTAATGCTTCAAACAATCGTTTATCCTTGCATACATGTTTCGTTGCATCGGAGTTGATCCACCACGAAACATCATCATCCTATATGATTCTTAAATTAGTGAAGTATAATAAACAAAATTTTTCTTAGAATTGTCAAAGTTACTCAAATACTGACCTCCTTTAACTTGGTCCTTAGACCTATTTCCACTTCCATTGGCACCATTGTTGCCTAGACTCATATGTCAATCACGCTTGCAATGTCCCACCTTGAAGCACCTCCAATAAACTAGTTCTTTTTTCTTTTTGTTGGGGTTATTTGGGACATAATATTGATTATGTTTCTTGCCATGTCCCTTGTTATCTGGGGTCCATGGGTTTTCTTCAAACTGCGAACAAAGAGTTGTCCAAGTTTAACTTTCACTTTGGTTTTCTATTATGCACGAAGGGATTCTTCAGTGCGTAAATGACTACCAAGTTGAACCATAGACAATTCCTCCTTTTTATGTTTCAAGTTATGTTTAAAGTCTTTCCATAACAGTGGAAGCTTGTCAATCACACTTGACACATCAACGAATTCATCCATATTCATTTTATGAAGTTTGAATTGACTCAAAATGTGAAGGAGTTTATTGTATTTATCCATGAAAGATCTTGAATCGACCATATTATAGTTATTAAAGTCGCTAAGCATGAACTTCTTGATAGAAGGGCCCTCGACGATGTATTTGTATTCAGGGGTATCCCACAATTCCTTTGCACTTTTAGTATTACCATATATAGCGAATAAAAAATCAAACATACCGTTCAAAATATGACCTCTGCAGATGTATTCATCGTTGTCCGAGTTGTTACTCTTCCTGCTCTCTTCCAACGTCTCATTTTAAACCATCTCTAGCCGTGGAGTACTCAGCATATATGCAACTTTCAGTGTTTTCAAAATGAAGTGGATATTCTTCTGCTAGCACCTGAAATCATTTCCTTCAAACTTGTCTAGTTTGTTGAATTTGTAGTCAACCCGCAAATTAAATCTGCAATTTCCACCAGATAGGAATAACATATCATGTGTTAGGTTTTAGAAAGGTTTATGGTGTAAATCTGAATTCCTAGTGGATCTCATAAGTCACTTTCTGAACTGATATTTCTACCCTATGCTCGGGTTACAAGAAATGTATTCTAAGAAAATCCAAATGGACACTTACGAATCTAGGCACAGAAACAAAAGCTAAATTACTAGAAGAATTCTAAGTTTGTCAAAGAAGAAGAAGAGTTGAGAAAAGGGTATCACGGCTCAATGAGAAAAGTCGTATTCTTATAGTTGACAATTATTGTTGCGATTAGGGTTTTGTCTTTTGAGTTAGTCAAGTAATCACATAATTAATGACATTATTATTCGTTTACAAAATTGACGAGATTTTCCAAATTTACCATAATCACCCGCTAGCTGCAATTAAACTCAAGGCTACAATAGAAAAGAAAGGGATTGGGCTTCAAAAGGTGTCGGCTACCTTCTTACTAATAACACAACTATGTGCTAGCACTCAATTAGTAGCGTTGTCACGTCACTCAGCTCCTCGGCTAACTGCGGCTGCAAAGACTTGCTAGAATTCAGATTTTCCACTATGATCTTAATTCAAATTGTCGAAGATTACCATGATTACCATAATCACCCACTAGGGTAGTGCCCCTAGCACTTCACACACTTCGAACACATAATATAGAGTACAAATTATAAACCACTTAGCTCACATATTAATTCGAATTATACAAAATATATGATTACACGAAAATTACAAAGATATATAACTTCAGACCCTAATGTCATTGGCTCCGTATCGTCATGTTGATTCATTTAATATTCCAGGTTATATTTTTAGTAGCTTATTTACATCATTACCCAACTTTCATTTGCTTTTACTAAAACAAGTTCTCAAAATTATATATCTGGCCAATCAACTTTTATAAATTTAGATTTGTTTTCTTTACCATTTTTTTTAGTTTTTCCTCATAAAAAATATTTTTTAATTTATTTTTCATGTATATAAAAAATTATATTTAGGGCCCATCATTTTAGTCTTTGCAGAGAGCCTTAAAAACAATGGAACGGTCGTGATACTATTAATGATTTGTTTTTTTTTCATAAATAAAAGAAAGATCATAATTTTAGTGCTATTTTTAGTTTATATATATATATATATATATATATATATATATATATATATATATATATATATATATATATATATATATATATATATATATAAACTTGTATAGTACGTGTTTTCTAGATATACTTGTTAGAATATTTACTAGATACCTTTAATGAATTAAATATTAATTAAATGGTAAGAGTTTTTTATGAAAGAAAATTAGACTTTAACTAGGTGATATTACCATTCTTTACAGGTTGTAATCTATTAATTTTCTATATGGTAAAGATCATATTTGTTATTTTTTTAAACTTATGAACAGTTTCTATAAAAAAATATGACCAAGGACATATTTTGTAGGTCATACAAACAGTTTTTGTAATTTGTTTTTGCATAAAGACCAAACCAGCCAACATACGAAAGTCTGAAATACATGAACCGTTTCTGTAAAAAAAATATGCAAATGGACATTTTCTTTAAATTTCAATGATAGTTTTTAGAATTTATTTTGTCTACGTAATGATCAAACATGCTAATATACAAAACTGGCACGACCAAAATTTGAAACTTAAAAGCATACTATTTATTTTTCATTTGTAATTAGTATATGTAATTATATGAAATATTATTAGTTAATAAATCCAACATGATAAAAATAAACTGATACAAAATTTTAAATTTAAATGACTATTTGTTCATACAAAAAAAATATATGGATAACTAAATGAGTTTTACTACAAGAAAACTTCAATTTTAATTTGGAAAAGTGCTACGAAATTAAATATTATAGCTATTTTTCTACCGAATATGCTACAAAATGATTTTAAGTAGATTTTTGTTACTGGAACTTCTACAAAGTAAAACTTTGTTGCAAACTTAGAACTAGTTACGAAAAACAGTTACAGAATTGTAACTCATAGTTAGTTTGCTACCAAATTTGTCATGAAATTAAAATACATAGCTACTTTTAGATTTGCACATAAGCTTACTTAAGAAAGGTGTACAAGTACACATTTCACTTGAACGACAAATTACATAAAGAAGAAAAAGATTATGGAACTGAGATATAATCTCTCTGGTCATTTATCCCTCATTTTTGTTAGAATCATATTTTTCATCTTCCCCCATAAGGAGTAGTGCATTTGTTTTTCATGTTCACATTATATACCAAGATCACCTTCACCTACATTGAGGCTCGAACTAGATTAGCCAATTAGAAATGTAACATTGTCAAGTCATTTTTATCTCAATCGAATTTTGTTGATCATGGTGTCAACTTTATAAAATGACAAGATTTGAATTGTTTGTTATATTGAGGTTGTTGGACATCAATTACAAGCTACATTGGTCTTTTATTCAACTAGGCTATGATAGTTTACCGACTAAAAAGATCGGTCCATGTATATCCAATCATATTCATAATTTTTTGAATAGGTGAATCTTGCATCTATGATGCATCCTATTTGAAGTGGAACTAATATGGTATCACAACTATAATATCTAATAATTTCTTAATTTATATAGTTTCTATTAGTGTATTTTCACTATCTCGTTCGTTTCTCCATCCCTGGTATAAGTGCTAAATCTTCCTTCTTGTTCCACTACATATCAATTTTTTAAATGAACTTTATTTTTCCTATTCTATGCTAAAATAAGTAAAACTTTTAATGTTGTTATCTGTATACTTAAGATAACCCAGACCTTGTTATTATAAAATGACTGACCTTGTTATTATAAAATGACTGACATGATCCATAGTTTTTTATTGGTTTAAAAACAATTGTGAACTTTATTTGTCTTCTTTTTTCTATTGCATGAAAGCCTTGTGATACTCTCATGATAGTTTGTTCTTTCACACAATGATATTTTTAAGAATTCTAATAGGAATTCTAAAGTTTCTAATTAGTGTATACCTAAAGTCAATTCCTTCCATATCACTGTCCTAACACCTACTCCCTCCGGCATCTATTTGTCAAAACACGATTGGTGCCATTACTTAATTGCAAGAATCAACAACATACTTTCATTTATTTGTGCCTATTACACCATTGTACTTCAAAAAGTCTACCTTAAATACAAGGAGTTTTAGCTGATATTAATTGGTAGATTTTTCAAAATAAAATGTACTAGTAAGAGAAAAAAAATGAAAGTACAATAACTTAACAAGAAAAAATAAGTAAAAGTATAATGCTATAATAAAAAGAAAATGGAAGTAAGTTTCTATTTCTTGCATTTAGCAATACAATATTTCGTACCTACTATCAATTTTTTTTAAGATCTGGTACATACAATGATCGTAAAGAGGCAATGGTTTCTTGTTTCTAATGAAAAACTTTATAGGTGAAACAAACTATTTTCATATTCAATTTGGCATGCCTATATTGTTTGACTTTCAGTTTTTGTATTTAGATCACATTGCTACAATCGGTTAAATTTTCAAAACAAAAAGTAGGATACTAAAATAAATAAAGAAATAAAAGTACATTTCTATTTTAATGTAAAAAGTAGGATGCTTAGGGTGCGTTTGGTTTTGGAAAATTGTTTTCATTTTTTAAGAAAATGTTTTCAGAAAATAGAGTTGAGTTCTCATTTTCAGTTTTCAATGAAATTTTTAGAAAACGCGTTTGGTTGGAACCGGTGGAGTTTTCATTTTCCATCTTAGAAATTTGGAAACTGTATAAAATCACTTTTCTAATTTACATACAATTTGGAAAACTGAAAATTTTCATTTTCTTAGAAAACTTTAGAAAACTGAAGCAACCAACGTTTTCAAAATTTCCGTTTTTCTTGGAAAATTTTCTTAGAAAACTGGAAAATTTTCCACAACCAAATGCACCCTTAAATTTTTAGTAAGATATTTCTATAATATTTTAGAACAAAAAGATTTATAAGCTCCAAAGTTTTTAAAATTTCAGGAAAGATGTCACAATTCTTATTAAGAGGATCATATAGTGGGAAATCAAAGGAAAAGAAAGGAGCTCCAACATTGAAATGAAAGCAAAATGGAATATTGAAGAGTCGAGGAAGAAATCAAATAAAAAAATTGTTTAGATGTGTAGCTGTTACGCATACCGGTGGATCACCTTCACATTTCAAGATTGCTTCTGATTTAGTAAACACTCAATTAGTTTTATATTATCTAGTTCCATTTTGAATTTTAAAAGGAGTAAGTCTAAATGTGTAAAATGGCAATATATTTCATTTAGCTTTTATATTATAGTATTCTAGTTCCATTTTGATTTATAAAAGAACTAGGCCTAAAAAATAGCAATCTACTTGCATTTAGTTTTGTATCATAACATTCTAGTTCAATTTAATTTTTATAAGGACTAACCTAAATGTATGAAATAACAATGTACTTTCATTTAGTTTTATAGTATAATTTTTTAGTTCCATTTTGAATTTGAAGACGACGAAGCCTAAAAAATAACAATCTAAGTTCATTTAGCTTTGTATCGTAGAAATCAACTTTCATATAGTAGTGTATCATAGCATTCTAGTTCCTTTTTGATTTTTAAAACGACTAAGCCTAAATGCATAAAATAACAATGTACTTTCAATTAGTTTTATCCTATATGGATTTGGCTCATATGTCAAGAGCATTCGTTCTAATAAGGGCTCTTCTAAAATGTATTATTTATCGATTAATAATGCCGATAAAGAGCGTGCTGAGACAAAAATCGAGATTGAAAAATTGAAGAAGTTAGTTTAGAGGCAACACGAACAATGTGACGATATTCATCAAAAATATGAGGATGCTCAAAAAAAATATGGAGTTTCAACAGAAAAATGAGGATGTTCAAGTAGTATGAAGAACAATTGGCACTATTAATCAATGATTTAATACTTTGAGTGAACATGTCAAAACTTTTATTAATGATATAATAGTATGTATCGAATAACATTTTATGTTTAATTTGTGGTGACTTTTGATTTTGAAATATGTAACTTTTAATGTATTCGATATTTCTTTTAGTTTCTATAGAGACACGCTGTTACTTTTTGTTTTATAATAATTGTATTTTTATAAATTGATATAATTAGTCAAATTGAATAACCGAATTTTATGAACTAATGGTACATAACAATTGCAACGGTATTTGATATGAAAAAATTGTTTGGCTACGGAAAAATTGCTATGGAAAAATTGCTACGGTAAATTTCATCTATTAGATATATATTTGATCAAATATTTGACTGAGTGTCAGTTAGCGGTTACAAAAATATAAGTAAGGATATAAATTTTAAAGTTAGACGACCTTTACCAATCTCAAAAAGTTTACCCACTAAAGATATTCACAAAGACTACGGTTAGAAGTAAAATTCTACATAAATCCTTTAAGACAGTCAAATAAAACTCATTGACGTGGACGTGGAAACTATCTAACATAGTTGGTGCTCTAATTAAGATGAGACATAGACCCATCGTTAAATGCATTGATGTTTTTCAACATTATTCAGACTAATGTACCTATCAAGTTGTTTAAACATTTAGATTTTGACAAAAATTTGACTTTGCATGCTTGTGTCGTTAACTAATGATTTGTGCACTAAAAGTCTAAAAACCAAACTAACGTACCTATCAAACTATATTGACAATTAAATTTAATAACTTTTTTTTGACTTTGCCTGATTCAGCCGTTGACCAATAATTTGTGCACAAAAACCGCGTACCCTACTTTTCCTTTGCATATCATTTTCGAAGGGGTAATTCTATAGGCACGAATTCAATTCCAAATACACCAGTGAGTTGATTGGATGATATATGTCATTTACTAAACTAAATCATTTTTAATATATCATATTAAATTTGTCTCATAAACTAATATATTATATTAAATTTGTCCCATCAACCGGCGTTTATTCAAATTCTCATGTTACTCTTCAATTTACATTAATATCCTTACATTTATATTTGATTTTCAAATCAAACCTTATATTTTTTAAAACTTTAGTTTATATATATATATATATATATATATATATATATATATATATATATATATATATATATATATATATATATATACTTCGATATATTTAATCTTTATTTTATTTATTTATTTATTTTTTTACTTTAGAAACATCAAAATCGCACGTATATAAATTTGCTAAATTAAAAAAACAATTTTTTTATTTATAGAGATCTTAATAACTATAAATAATAAAACATCAACAAGATTTTATTAATTATCAGATATTATAACTGTTGAATTATTACAATTAATGTGTGTTGCAAATGGAGAAATGTAGGAATTCAGTCGAGCAACATAAACAGTTTCCCATCCAGCAGACCGTGATGATCTGTTGTGACGCCAAAGTGGCAAAATAGTAGGCATTGGATATGCTCATTGTAAATCAACATTCACATAATGATCACCTCTAACAAGAGCAATAACAACAACTCTATGAGTTGAGATGTCTTGGGGAACAAGCCATAGTGTAAAACATGTTGATGGACTATCTTTGCTTAGAAAAAGAACTATTACACTATACTTGTTAGCAATGAGAAAGCTAGTAACCGGCTTAATCAACCAACGATCTTTTGGTGCGAAACGTGATCCATTGAAATTCAATGAGTGATTTATGGTGTTTAAATCGTAATAAAAATATGTACGTACTCAGCTGGGTGTGCTAACAACTCATTCTGTAAATCTAAACGAATTTGACGCCAATTATCTTCACTATAACCTTAATCGAGACACACAACTATTGCACGAAATCCACAATTTCCATCTCCCCTCACGTTTTATATGTTTGTGACATATGGATCAAATTCATACGTCATTCATAAGTGGATATGAATTATACATTACTTGTTCTTGGTTGAAGTACGAGTTATGCATCGATTGTTCCTGATAAAAGATCGAGTTGAACATTAGAGGTTCTCGGAACGAGTACGTGCTGTGCCTATCCGGTTCCTAGTTTAAATCAAACAAATTAGACCGCATATAATCAGGCGTATAAGTAGAAATGCTATGTCTAGACGGATATTAAGTTGGTGGTGTATGAGTTGGTTGATCTTGAAGTGGTGGATGTTGAGTCGGTGGGTCCTGTTTTAAATCGATATGAGTTTTCTTGAAAAGTTTCTTCTTTAAGGAGAGGCGCCCACTAGTAGTTTTGTGAGTAGCGGGTTCAGAAACTAAAGTTGTTGACGGCGTGATTAAGTTTAGCAACTTCCTTGCTAAACTTAACTTAACAGGTATTGATTGTTTTTCGTAATGAGCATTAAACATATTTTCCTCAACAGTACAACCCAAATTGTCATCTTTTAACGATTTGCATTCTAATAAATCAAGTTTCTTCCAAAATTTATCGACTGAATGAAGAGATACACAATGTCCTTTTTTAACAAATATAGCTTGTTCATGCGCCCATGGTAGTTCATAACTTGTACATACTTGACATCCACAATTTTCATAAACAAATCCAAATTCTTTGGACCGCTCATATTCTTTGTAAATTATATCAAGTGCATAAATTAAAACGAAACGACACAATGGTTTTAGATGTGGTATTTTGTAGTACCGATGTACAATCAAAATTTTGTTATGCGCAAGACTCGCTTTTATGCATGTGTATTGTGACTCAACAACATCATCACGCTTCAATGATTTGTTGATATCTGATCGCGATGTTTCAACATATTTTTTAACTTGGCATGTTGACTTTCAACTCTATTATTTGTGTGGTTGCCAAAGTTAAGAAACTTATCGATCCATATAGATACGAACTTTTCTTTGTGTGGTGTCAACCATGTTTTGTTTAGATAAACAAATGCATCTAAAATACATAAACAAATTTCAGTTGATGTAATGAATTATACCATATTATAATGTATATTTAAAAATACTTGGATAGTTTGTAATTTTTTCAACTTGTGCCAAATTCTTGTTGTATGATTCCTTTGTTTCATAGTTAACCAACCTCGTCCATGACGTATAAAGAACATCCCAACATGATTTGCATTTCTTCATGATATTATTATTTATATGCCATCTGCAAAGTAATCCTTTAGCATCTAGAAATATAATAGCGTATGCGTTCATGAGAGCCATTTCTCTATCGGTCACAATAACATGCGGCAACATACATCCTTCCATTATTGATTTTAGACAGTCTAAAGCCCAAAAATAGTTAGACTGTTTTTCTTCATGCATGTACACAAACGCAATGGAAAATGTCATATTTTATTGGAGTTACACAATCAATCTCCAATAGAGGCATCCCGTACTTCTTTGTCTTATATGTTGCATCCATTAACAAGACATATGGAAATGCATGCCATATTTCTAATGATCTTGGATAAGCAAATAATAAATCTTCTAACTTATTTGTCTAAACATTTTCGCGATTATAATAAAAATATCCATTTTGATCTAGAAATTTCATAACACCTTGCGTTTGAGTTTTACCTTCTCTCTCCTTACAATGAAGTTTTTCGTCAACATTGTAGATAGTTTTGAGAGTAGATACATTTTTTGGATTTAGGTTTTTTAGTGAAGATAATATATCCTTTAGTTTGACATTTTTTTTTCAACAAATCTTTCACTATTTGACATTCATTTTTAGTTAGCCGTCGTGGATAAAGATGACCTTCCAAATATAATGACGACTCATGGTTATGAAATTCACATATCATTTTTATCTTCCAAGAATTATCTACTGGCGAATATTTACCCTGTAGGCTAAATGGATAATTAATTTTTTTTTTGGAGATTTGTGTACTTTTGTATGTACCTCCACGATCACATTGAAATACAACATTAAAGTTACGTTTAAAATTTTTTATGACGATGACATAACCTAAAGTATTTGCCACATTTTGCACCTAATCCATTAATTCTTGATGAGAATTGAACACCTGGCAATTATATTATTATCGGTAACTAACAAATCCAATCGATGCTAATATTACTGTAACAATATACTAATGAATTTCCACCTTATCCGTTTTGAATGGTGATGTGTCGTTGAAGAAATAATTACTTTCATTTAAACTTTCATTTTCATCTGCTTCATTTGTGTCCATTGGATGGATATCCGTTTCGAATGGCGATGTGTCATCGAAATAATAATTACTTTCATTCAAGCTAGTATTTTTATCCACTTCATTTGTCTCCATTGGATGAATGTCATCTCTCTAAACATAACTCAGAGAAAAACATACATTTAACAAAAAAAGGTTAAGTACAAATACCTCATAATATGTGTCACCTATCCATTCTTTCCAACTTGCCATTTAATAAAATCTATATTTATAACAAATATTGTACGTTTGCTTTTAACGAAAGTTACTTTCAAAATGACATTGCAAGTCGCTTTCAGTTTAACAAATAATACATATCAATCGTCTATATATAGAAAGAAATTGAAACCAAATTTTCATTTTTATCGCTTCTATTTTTGTTAATGTTTCATAGTTTATATTTCTTATTTAACAAATTAATTTTTTTATTAATATTTAAAAATATTTAATAATATTCATTATTACTCTTCTTATAAATGTATTATGAGCTCGTTTTAATTATACAACTTTTATGATTAAATATATGTTTCTATTTGTTAGTTTTCAAAATTAATAAAGTTTCAAGGGTTTAAGATATAAATTTAAAAAAATCTAGGGTCTTTTCTAAAACTATAACTTAAACTGGAGGTATAAAATTATAATATTACATTTCGTTGTTAGATTGATTGACACATATATTGACAAATTGATTGAACCTTATCAATATGATCATTGAACAATATATTGGCACACAAATGGAACCCTAATTGGCACACATACATTTTTATTTGAATGTGTTAATAAATATATTTAATGGATAATGATGTAAAATAAAATTGTAAATGTCAAGTTATAATAACATTGTAAAATGTACAAGGTGTAAGTGGTTGTTATATTATAAATGAAAGGGAGTTAATAGAAATTATAAAACATGACGATTATGATTAGTTTATTAGTTTATCAGTAAGGGGTTGTTTGTTTGCCTCTTAATAGGCAAATTAAGAGGCATCCTCTAAAAAATTCAGATTCAGTCCGTTTGTAAGCATCTTATTTTCTGCTTCTTAATATTTCAAAAGCCTCTTAATATTTCAGACATGAGATTGTATCTGAAAAAGAAAAAGAGGTGTGTCTTCCTATTTTGCCCTAAGCGACTTCCCTCTTCTCTTTTCTATTTCATATGACCGACCCCTCTTCCCTCCCAACACACTCTGATTACATGCAATCTTTTGCCGCCATACGCTCCACCTTCGTCAGCCGCTGCCATCGCTGCCCTTCAGATCTCCGGCACCACCCTCCCATACCTTCGGTGCCAACCTCCTACGCATACGGCGCCACTGTCGCACATCAGAGGTCGGCTTCACGCATGTATCGTTTTTTATTTTTTTTTTCCTTTTTTCTCTCCCCAACTACGATGAAATCGACGATTTCCGGGTGAAATCAATGTTTTCTTGCTGAAATCGATAATGAATCTAATAATTGTTGCTGGTATTTGGTGATTTTTTTTGCTGAAATCTCCATTGTCAAATGTGTCGTTCACACAAATTGCTCCACTGTTCTGTTTTACTCAAATTGTTTTCAGGAAGCATGTTTTTATTTAAAGTGACACTAAATTGACATAAAGATTGATGATTTCAATTTGGAATTGAGGAATTTTGATTACATATCCTTTGAGCAGAGATGGCAAATGCAATATCAGGGCTGTTTTGGTCATTTTTTTTCCTGAAATACCTTTTCTTGATGTATTAATGTTGAAATCTGATGTGGTAATGTATGGACATGAAAATCTGATCTGATGCTTATTTTTTTTTTCTAAAATCACAACTCATATCATATGTGCTGATGTGCTTGTAGGGTTTATTTGGATTTCAATATATATTTTAGGATTTGAAAATATTTATGTTTTATTGGATTTGTGTTCATTTTGATGTATGTTCAATTTGGATTTGATATGATGTTTAGGTTTTTTTAATAATTATTTAAGAAATTGTTTCGGTTTTTATATAAACAAGCATTTGAATTCACTGAAAAATAATACAGAAGGGTAATTTGGTTGGTTAATATTGTAGTTTATACAAGTGATAACAATTGAAGATTTTGATAAATTATCGATTCTAGCAACATACTTTGAAAAGTTGGTGATGGATTTGATATGCAGTTTCTATATATATGTTTAAAGTGTTTATTTGTTTCCTTGTTGAATTTGGATTTGTAGGTTGCAACATACTTTGAAAAGTCGGTTACAAGTTTGTTGTCATTTATATCTCAACATTCAATGTCAAATATTTTGTTTTTTAACTTTGAAATCATTGGGATGTAAAAAATGATGTTATTTTTGTAAATATATCTCAAAAAGATCATTATAAACTATTGAAGATAAATTTTAATTTATGTTAATTTGGATTTTATATGGTGTTATATATATTTTTTTAATTATTCAGCAAAAAATAATAAAAAAGGATATAATGGTCATTTTGATAATTCAGCACAGCAATTTAGAGGTTCCAACCAAACAACATTTTAAAAATTCAGATCTTAAAAATTCAGACCCTCTTAGAAATTTAGATCTCTTAAAAATTCAGATTTTAAAAATTCAGATCCTGCCAAACAGCCCTTAAGCTTGATAGAATTTTTAGTAGTTTATTGCAATTAGTCAAAATCATGATCACTTTTACATGATTTATTTGTGTCAATAGAAGGACTCGTAATAATTTTATATATAAATATACATGTTTTCTACTGTAATCTAATAATAATAATAATAATAATAATAATAATAATAATAATAATGTTTAAGTAATATATAAATAATAATAATGTTTAAGTAATATATAAAACTTTAAAGAGAAGGGCTAAATTACGAATTTTGTCTATATTAGAGGATTCTAGATGAAAATTTAAGAAATGAGGAGTAAAACGTGTATATAGGAGGATCCTTTTCGAAGAGGACAAACATCAAACACATATGTTGCTTTAGAAAAATAGTTAGAATATATATATATATATATATATATATATATATATATATATATATATATATAAAAGTTCAATTGAGAAAATAAAAAAGGTTGAGAATGGAGAATCATTTTCAGCCACTCATTTAATCTAAGCATAAAAAGACACGGTGACAAACTTGTAAATATGATAATAACCTTCAATTTCAAATACGTAATTATAGAGAATTAGATAACAGTTCGTTCATCATCAAAATTTCTCCTCCAACCTTCAACAATCATCCAGATTTCTTCAATTAAACCATCATCAATGTCATCCAGTGTTAATCAATCATCGATCTTCGTGGCTGGGAGGTTCGCCGTTAAAGACAGATTCGCAACCCAAATTCATCAATTTCATCGATTTCTTTGTTGAATACTCCGAATGTTCGTAGCTTGCAAGCATTTGTTGAAGTTCATAACGGATTTGGAATTGGAATTTCCCAGATTCGCAAACGAACTCAGTTGGAATCAGAATTTCTTCGTTGTTCATGAAATTGGAATCGGAGTTCTGGACTCGCAGTCACAGTCGACATTGAAGGACTCAGAATCGGTACTCACAGGTTCCCAATCAGATTTTCGGAAATCAAAATCAAAATGAGAAATCGATCAGACATAGGATGTCGCATTTGAAGTCTATATGATGATTTGGAATTGATAACTTGAATCGGAAGGATCATGTTTTTAACATTTTTAAAATAGTTAACTTGTATGCACTCCAACTGTTTGATGAAATGCATAAACTAAATTACCACGTTATATTCACATATGAATATGTTTTCTCACCTGAAGTAGTAGATGATTATTAAAAACACAAAACAAATATGCAAGTCTGTATGTTATTCATATGTGAATAACATATAAAAATTATATATATTTGTGAAAATACCTTGTAATATTCATATGTGAATATACTGTGTAATATTCATAAGTGAATATATCATCTAATATTCACAAGTGAATATACTATGTTAATATTCACAAGTGAATGCATCGTCTAATACTTAAATATGAATATACTATGTTTATTATATGCTATATTCATATATGAATGATACCTAAATTGTAAAAAAAAAAAATCATAATTTTTATTCATAAGTGAATAACGAATGTATTGTAATAAAAACCTAATGCATTTTTATTCACTTATGAATAACGATAGCTGAAAATATAAAAAAAAATTTATTTTATCTTAAACTATATCAATATGGATGTCTATTTGTAGAGAATAAAAAATCATGAATTTTGGTATATTTAAAATTATTTTTCGATAAAAATAGCTTATTAAAAATTAAAAAAAAAACGAAAAAACTATGTTTTTGTATATATTAAGGTAATGATTACCATAATTTAAGGAAACATGTTTTGTTGGAAAACACATGACTATTCCTTTCTCATTTCTGCTGGTACGACGGAAACTTTTGCGGCAAAAATAAATGAGTGGCTGGGAATAATTCCCCCATACTCAAAATTTTTTTTTCTCAATTGAACCCTCCTCCTCTCTCTCTCTCTCTCTCTCTCTCTATATATATATATATATATATATATATATATATATATATATATATATATATATATATATATATATATATATATATATATATATATATATAGTACACTACACTACACGGGTACTCTTGCGATGCACAAGGATGATTATTTACAATATTTCAGTAATTCATGTCTTTTCGGTGGATAGCAAATTGTTTCATTTTGCTAAATAGTTTCATTTTTAGTGTTTTTGTTTTGGTTTAGAAAAATGAAAATAAGTTGTTTTAAATTAAAAAGAAAAGTATATTTTTGTTTCGAGTTAAAAAATAAATTATTTTATAGTTTTAATTTGAATATAAAATTATGTTGTTTTTAATTAAAAATAAAAGTATGTTGTTGTTTATATATTAAATTAAAAGTATGTTTTTCAAGTTTAGGTTAAAATGAAAAGAATATTATTGTTATCGATTAAAAATAAAAGGACGTTACAAATCCTAAGCTCAACTCGAATAGAAATTTTGAAACTCGAAAGATGACCTGAGCTCAAATAATTGTTAGTCTCCAAGCTTGTGAAAAAATTGATACACCATTTGTTGATTTTTTTTATAAGTTAACTAACAAACCAATTTTTTAAATATGTAATTTAACTTGTAGAAAACGGGATTACCACTTCTTATGTTTTACTTCATTTATAGAAAAGATTAAATTGTTCATGCTTAAGGGTTGACGGAGTGGATCTCCGCCTCCTATGTCAGCGCCCGAAGTGAACGTATTGGTGTTCTCGTCTCCAATTCAATGTCTGCCCCAATTCAATCCACCAACACCTTCTTCTTCTTTTGTCTCCACTTTGAACGAGGAATACTACCATAATGCGGCTTCCCATTGTGCAATAGCAAGATGGTAGGATGGTGTTTTTGTCGGTACCGGATCTACCACAACAACAACCCAACTCTTCCTTTTTTGAGCCATTGTCACATCTGCTACCACCATATGATATAACTTACCGTCTATATAATTATCATCTAACTTACTTTTCGATTTTTTTTTCATGTAAAAATTGATTCTAAATATTTACTGTGTTTTTTTAATCTCTTGTGTTTTGTTTAGTTTTTTGTTGGCTACTCTATAATTTTTAATTTAAACCACACATGTGTTGGAAATAGTGTCTGCAAGAGTTGGATCAAGTTTGTTAATTTATTAGTGTTTAATAAATTATTAGAAACATATAGATATCAAATGGCTTACGTGTAAATATTTGAAAGTCAAATCTTATTCATAGTTACTTAGTCACCAAGTAATTATCCCATAAGGATCATATACATTCCCCTACAAATAGAGGTTCCCAAAACTGGATTTGACACTGTTCCAAAACCCTAAATTTTGTTGAACTCCTCCCACAGTCAAATCCTTGAATTTCTTCGACATTTGTGACACATATCCCTAGACTACGCGATGCGTATGACGAACATACTAAGGGTTAATGGTGTATCAGTTTAGAAGGTTGTCAAGGTTGACGGCTCGCTTCTTTGTGTGCGATCACGAGAGATGACTCATTTTTTGAATTCTAAACATCCATTTAGTTGATGAGAAGAAACACAAAGACTTCAAGGGTATGATTTATAATATTTTTATAGTTGTGCTTAGTCACATTATATATGATTGAGCTTGTGATCCACTTATGGTTAATGAGATTTTATTTATTTTCTTCCGCTATGCCTTTGTGGAATTTTACTTCACAATAACACATCAGTTGTATACGATCATCTAGTCAATTTTTTTTATTTTGTAATTCTGATTCCGAATCTTATTTGTTTAATCATGTTTGCATGATGTGGATTGATTGGATCAATCCAATATATTTTAAAAGTTTTGAATTAACTATTTTAATCATTGAAAATTTAATTAGGTTTTGGAGGTAGAAACCGTTTCTACATCGAAAGCATGACGTGTTTGTTGAAATAATAAACTAGTGAACGAAAGATTCAAAATAGTAAAGAGAATCAAAGAAGAAGACCAATTGATCAAAAAGTGCCGAATGATTACTATTATCAAAGCTTAGAAGAGTTCAACGTGAACTTCTCTGTAAAGGCAATGTAGGGCGATAGAATTGATTACCCTAAAACGGTGCATGCATGCACTATAAATAGTCTAACCCTAACACCATTAAAACTCGGATGGACAGGCCAAACCCGTTACAATATGGACTATTCTAGTACACAATAATTGACACAACACTTTTTATTCCAATAATCTCCCCCTTTGTGTCAATAGAGAAAGGAGATTCTTCATCTCTGAACCTTCTGAACTTTGAACAGCTTCGGCATTAATCCAACCAGAGTGTTGTGAACCACGATATACCATTTGATCATATCCGCGAAGCACTTCTTAGCCGCAGCATCATTCGCTTTGCATTGATCTGTTATCCCCAAAACGTAGTTCAGACAAGATGTAGAATAAAGATGCTTGTGTGATAAGGAAAACAAGCACTTCTGAACTTTCTCGCCTTCTCGTTGCTGAAACGCCACGCTCCAGTTATCCTTTTGGATTTTACCCAGCCTCATCTTGCTGATATCCTTTGGAGCTTCTTTAGGTTGCACAATCGGTTTCTTTCTAAGCACAACAATGATCTCCACATCTATTTTGCCAATTTCTTGAATGTAGGAGACTAACATTCTCTTCAGATGTGCCACTATTGGTTCGAACTTCTGTTCATCTTTTGATAAAAGAGTGAACAAAGAAATCCAATCGTATGGATTTAGGCACGGTAAGTCAGCAAGACTGAATTCGCAGACCGAATTTGTTGCTCCTCAGACTGCTTTGAATCGAACATTGATGAAGCTTTCAGTTTCACCCGGTCCAAAGACTTTCACTACTCTTTGAACTCCATGTCTGATATTGGGGCTGTCCATGCTTAAGATAAAAGGAGAAAAGCATGTGATTGACATTGTTATCCAAATCAGGAGCTTTCTCAATCTTCTCAAAACCTCGAAAAAGAAAAGCCTTCGGAGTGATCGGAAAATCAAGCTGGGATTCAGAATTGTTTTCCAAGTCAAATGATACAACCGGTTCCAACCAGTAAACACTCGGATCGTCAATGGCCTCGTTCAGAATCCGCTCCATGGACCAAGGAGGGAAGAGGGCCTTCTGAGTTTTAAGTGTGACCTATGCATCACGAGCCTCCTTTTCACGAGCTTCAGCTTCCTTTGCAGCACGCTCAAGTTCATCAAGCTCTTTGTCACGAGACTTTCTTTTGAGCTTTGCCCCTTCTGATAAATCTTCTTCATCTTCATCATCATCATCAACCATTTTTCTTTTGCCTTTAGATCCAGAAGCTTCATTACCCTTCTGATCTTTTGTTTTCGGCTGTGGTTTGTGTTCTTGCTCACCAAAATCAACAGCTCTTTTCTTGGGTTCTTCATCAGTTATCTTCTTAGCTTCTCCCCTTGTTTCAGAAGAGCATCAGATTCTGAAACATCCTCAATACGATTAAGCATGGAGAAAATTGGTTTGAGTTTTTCTGCAAGATGTTGTCCTACTGGGACCGTGAGCAACGAGTCATGAGTCTCTACAAGATTCTGCAAGTAAAGGTTGACATCTGCGACACAACTTTTAAGAACAACCTTCTCGGAGTTAAGATCATCGATCTGTTTGTTGGGATGAGACAACTTCACAAAAAGGACTTTTGTTTTCTCAGTTTTGACAGCCAACTTATCCATGAGTTTGTTTTCTGTGGCCAGATCCTCCTGTAGCTTCTCAATCTTTGAAACGATAGAGGAACTCATCTCGGCATTATCCACCCTGAGTTCTGAGCGAACCTTAGATAAAGTTTCCTTTTCAATTTGAAGGGTGGTTCTAAGACCTGCAATAACTTTGTTTGCAGCTTCAGTATTGCGATCCGAAGAGGTCCGAAATTCTTCTATGAACTTTGTAATATCAGAAAATAGTTTTCCGACTTTTTCGGTCGTTTCCTTAACAGTTTGCTTGGAATTTTCAACTGCTTTTGTAGATGCAACGAGACTTTTGGCATGCTCCTTGGTGAAAGTCTCAATTAACGCTTTGTTAGCCTCAAAAGAATACTCTCTATTCGATGAAGATTTGGAAGACTCGAGCAGAGTATCCAACTTTTCATCGAGGGCCTTGAATTGCCCTTTCGTCATGGGGATCTCATCATCATCACTCAACTGATGAATAGTAAAGAAACTGTAGTGGAAATCTTGAAAATCATCCCAATCATCACTAAAAATTATATCAGGATCATCATCCCTTAAGGGCGAGACTGGGGTGAAACTCGGACCAAATGTAACACCAAAAGCACCTTCCCCCATATCAGATATGTTTACAGTCACTTGAGGTGAACTCATGGTAGTGGTTATGGTAGAATCGATGTAGAGAGGAGTTGTTTGGGCAATAGATATATGTGGTTGAGAAACTCCAATAGATACATTTGGACAAGGAGCGATGGTGATGGGTGTAGAGATTGGGGTAGAAGTAGTAGTACGAGAAGGTGGAGGAGAAGGAACATGAAAGTAATCATCTGTCAAGGGAGTTGAGGTGGAAATAGGAAATGATACATTCGCAGTAGACTGAGTAGGAATGGGCTCCGAGACCATGGGTTGCGAAGTCGCTGCAGTATCTTTGGTTTCCTTCTAAACTTGTTCGGTTCTCCGAATCTCCAAAACAGTGTGAGAATCCGAATCCTCTTGAGCGACAGGAGAAGGAGACCTTGATTTGTGAGCAACCTTCTTAATCTTCTTTTTCGGAGTTTGAGCTGGCTCGGAAGGTCCAACTTTCGCTTTTCGCTTTCCCCCCTTTTTGGGCTTGTTTCCCTCTTCAAGTGCCCTTCATAAATCTTCAGGCATAGGACGAGGACCTGAGGCAGGCTTATTCCTATACTCGTTGATTAGCACATTCTCCGCCGGAACCTTGAGGAGCATAACTTCCGTAATAGATCCAACGAAGTCGAACTTGGTAGGATCGGACACAATAAATTTTGAAGTATGGAAAACTGGAATCACAGCCATCACAAAGTTATCTGGTACCTGAATTTGAAGGCGAACAAATTGCACACTTGACGATGATCGACCAGAAGCGAGCACAAGAGATTTCCGAGTGCCTTGTAGTCGACAATGTGCTTTGAACCAGTTGAGCCCAAAGGATTGAACCATAATCAAGGTTAATCCTAGAATATAGACCATAGATTATGGTGCAGAAAATCTTGCTAGCACTGTGTGAACCTGTAACTCGCTTTGAGAAGCTCTTAAACAGTAGAGTGAAAAGCCCATTCCACATGGGAGGAAGGTTGGGCTTCTTGAACTTCTATAGAAGAGAGAGGTTGTCCAAATACCCCATTTGGTAGAACATCTCCAGAATCACAGATGAAGAAATTAATTCCGGATCGACCATATCCTCTGTTGAAGAAAACCCTAGCATCCAGGTAAATCGTGCCTTGGATATGGAGGTTTTGTGGTAATCAACTTCAAATGTTATGACAACCTCATGTTGTTGGTAGCTTGAAGTGGAGAATGCCTTGGACAGATGGACCAGTGGAATATTCTCATCCATTGTTAGGGCTTGAGCCAACAGAGAGTAACAGAGGCACTCGATCATAGGCTTGATAGAGTCTGCGTATTTGGATGAATCGAGATCTAGGATGAGGTTTTGGTTGGGTTTGAAGTTCAGCATAACCGATGAGGCGGTTTGTTCAGCAACGAATGGAGTTTTAGAGGAGTTAGCCATGGAAACCGTTGGAGAAGATGATGAACAGTGCAGAGAGAAACAAGATATTTTTTCCGGAGAGTTTGAAGACTTTGAGTGCGGTAAAAGAAAATCAAGCGTTGATTACTTTTTATACGACTTCAGTGGAGAGAGGAAAACCCTTTGGACGTTTCCATATCCCGATAAATGCGCCTAGAATTATGTGACAACTGTTGATGTGTAGGGCGGCGTGTAACTGACATGCGTGATGTCAACGCTTTTTCAAAATTAACGCGCCTGATTGAAATCTTATCCGTAGGAGTCTGTCGTTTCAGTTATGCGCATTCGTAATTAAGCATCATTCTCCATAACCTTTTCTCGGAATTGAAAGTAACCATTCGGAATTATGAAACCTGACTTTGAAAAATCATAAAGATTTCGTGCAAGAGTGTGCCAAAGATAAAGAAATAAATCAAAATATATATGTGGGAATCTGTGATGTCAAGGCTGACATAAAAGTAGTTAGATCTCGGGCAATGATCTCTTCATTCGGAGTCAAGAGAGACTTGATAGTGTCTGTGTGGTATCCCGTTGAATTACGATCATATGTTTGTTGAGAAACAGTGAAAGACTTTTTTTAAATAGGCTTAATGGTGGCTTTATCTTCAACCAAATTCCAAAACTCAACATAAGTCCAAAAGTCAAGAAGTACTTGTCTGACCAGTGTAGCCATAATAACAAGTATGCTTTGGATTTGTTTAAGTGTCTGGATAATTTTGAAATCTCAAGAAAAATAAAAACTAGATCTTTTAGGAAGAAAAGTCTTGGGAAGAGAGCTTTTCATAAAGATCACACAAAAAGAAAAATGAGATTTCAAGTGTGAAAGGAACCAACCATATAGGTTTTACTCGTTAATTCAGTGGTGAATATATCTAGAACATATTGATTGTTCACCGTCAATTCATAAACTAGTTTCGGATTTTGGGTTTTACTAAAATCATGGTGATAACGATTTTAAGATCATAAACACAGAAGTTGTGTAACCATAAACCTCAATGGTAATTTCTGAGATCCTCGAGGGTTACATTTATGAAAGAAGGCCGATGCAGAAAAAATAAGATGGTTCCGAAAACGGTGTACCTATGCTATAAACGAATGACTAAGCAGTCAACTCTTAACTCATTGTGTGAAGAGTAAGGTAGCTCAATGACTTATGTGAATAAATAGCCTATTTGGGAAGAAACGATTGGTGTTATCGATTCATTAAGGCTTCAAACATAGAGTCTCAGCGGCTTTAGACAACATACAACAACATGCTTTTAGGGACACTTAAGTAGTGCTGAGATTTGGAATTATAAACCTTTCCCCATCATTCTGATTTGATAGCATGATGAATATATACATGTTGAAAATATCACACAATATAAAATAAAAAAATATTTTTGGTAATTTTGGGTTTTTCTGAAAAAGATAAAACAGAAATAATGAAAATATTTTTGTGATTTTGAATTTTTCTGAAAAGGATAAAACAGAAATAAAGAAAGTATTTTTGTGATTTTGGATTTTTTTGAAAAAGAAATAAAAACAGAAAAATAAACTTAAAAACAATAATGTACAGTAACTTCCGAATCAGTCGGAAGAGACTTAATATACAAAGGATACAAAAACTTCTGAACATTCAGATGAACATTGGACTCCGAGTCGTTCCGAGGGCTCACAGCCATTCAGAACATATAGAGTAGATTCTGAAGTATTTCGAGGGTTCGGAGAAAGAACATTGCCTTACTTTACTATGCTGTTTTCAGAACGAAATCTGCTTCTATCATTCCTAAGCCTTGTAGAATTCGATTGAAGATTTATTCAGGTAAGGCTTTAGTAAATATATCAGCTAGTTGATCAGCAGATCTCACAAAGTGAATTTCGACATTGCCATCCTCCACGTGATCCTTTATGAAATGATACCTCAGTGCTATATGTTTTATCTTGGAATGTTGCACTGGGTTATGGAAAATGTGAATAACACTTTCATAATCACAGTATAAGGGGATCCTTTTCATATTAATCCCATAATCTCTAAGCTGACCTTAAATCCATATCACTTGAGAAGTACACGAGGCAGCTGCGATATAGTCAGCTTCAATGGTAGATAAGGAGACGCACGTTTGCTTCTTAGATTGCCAACTGACGAGTTTTCCATCTAGAAACTGACATCCTCTGGTTGTACTTTTTCAATCAAGACCGCATCCGCCAAGATCAGCATCAGAGAACGCTTGCACAAAGAATCCTGAGTTGGAAGGGTATCAAATTCTGAGAGAGGATGTTCGTTTTAGGTATGGGAAGATGTTATTTACCGCAATCATATATGGTTCTCGTGGATTTTCCTGAAAACTGGCACAATATCAAATAGAAAACATAATGTCTGGACGACTAGCTGTTAGATACATTAATGAACCTCTCATTTGTCGATAAAGAGTCATGTTAGCTGCTTGCTTGTCCAATGATGGAGTAAGCTTCGTTCCCAATTCCATAGGAACCTTAACCTTTGAATCTCCCACCATTCCGAATTTCACAAGCAGGACTTCGTGTAGGCTTCTTGGTTGATGAAGATGCCCTCTGAAATCTCTCTAGTATTTAAACAAAGGAAAAAGTTAATGAGACCCATTAAGCTCATCTGAAATTTAGTTCCATCAATTTCTGGAATTCAACAGTTAATCTAGGATTTGTAGATCCGAAAATGATATCATCAACATAAATTTGGACAATCATCAGATGGTCACCATCTTTCTTACAAAAGAAGGTTGGGTCGACCGAGCCTTGTTTAAACTTGGATTGTTTCAAAAAGCGAGTTAGGGTTTCATACCATGCACGTGGCGCTTGTTTTAAGCCATACACAGCCTTATCCAATATGTAGCAATGATTTGGATATTTCTCATTCACGAAACTTGGCGGCTGTTCCACATAGACCGTTTCTTCTAATTCACCATTCAGAAACGCACATTTGACATCCATTTTATAGACTTTGAAATTTTTGTGCGCTGCATAGGCAAGGAAAATCTGAACAGATTCCAGCCTTGCAACTGGTGCGAATGTTTCTTCATACTCTATCCCTTCCTCTTGGCAGTCACCTTTTACAACTAATCGTGCTTTGTTCCTGATTACGTTGCCTTCTTTGTCAAGCTTATTGCGAAATACCCATTTTAGACCTACAACCGACGCATCCTTCGGAGTTGGAATCAGCCTCCAAACTTTATTGCGCTCAAACTCGTTGAGCTCTTCCTGCATTGCTTGCACCCAATCGGAATGATCGAGAGCAATCTTAACTGTTTTTGGATCAATCTTGGAAATGAACGAATTAAACATGCAAAATTCCATTTTGGAAAATAGTGCAGTCTGATTTGCTTTTTGTTGAGCTCTAGTGAGAACACTGGAAGAAACTGCTCCAATCACTTGTGATTTAGGATTATCTTTGGTCCATTTTACTAGAGGAGGGTAGTTCGGATCATAGGATGGATCCAATTCTACATTTACATCTTCGAATTACGACTGAGCATCTGAGTAATTATTTGCACTCTCATTCTCCCCCTGGAATGGTGCATGTGGTTCTACGTTCGGAATCGGGTTCTCCTCCTGGATTGGAATGTCGTGGCTGACTTCGGGTTTTGAATTCTCCCCCCTGAACAGGTGAATCGGATGAGGAGGTTGAAGTAGAAACCTCCCCCCTAAATAGGTGCATTTGTAGCTTATGGTGAAGGTGGAATCTCAGAATCCTTCGGAATATCAAAACCCTTCGGAGTTGGTGGCTCATTTCCAAGATCTTTGGCAGCATCGTCGATGATCTTTTTTAATTCATCTTCCTTATTGTCTGGGGCATTAGATTTGGAAGAAATCACCTTTTGGGTTCATCAAACAAATTCATGAATCCCTCATAAATATTGGAAAGAGGAATCGTCATCGAATTTGTTGAAGGAAAGATTTCCTCATCTTGACAATCAGTCTTCTGATACTTCTTGAGATAGTTATCGTCAAACGTGACATAATAGGTTTCTTCTATCCTTTTGGATTTCTTGTTCAGAACCCTATATGCCTTAGAAGTAAGAGAATACCCCAGAAAGATTCCTTTGTCAGCCTTTACATCGAATTTGTTCCGTTGTTCCTTTGAATTAAATATGAAGCACCTGGAACCAAAAGGGTGAAAGAAATTAACGTTAGTTTTTTGTTTATTTAGAATCTCATAAGGAGTGATAAGAAATATCTTGTTGATTAGGGAGCGATTCTAAGTGAAACAGGAAGTTCTAATCGCATCAGCCCAAAAGTAAAGTGGAAGGTTCGCAAAAGATAACATAGTCCTCGCAACTTCACAAAGAGACCGGTTTCGTCATTCAACAACACCGTTCTGCTGAGGAGTGTAAGGAGCGGAGAAGTTGTGAGCAACTCTGTTTTCAGTCAAGAATTCTTCAAACACTTGGTTTTTGAATTCTGAACCATTGTCACTGCGAACGTTCCGAACGGGCTTTCGCAACTGAAGCTCGATCTGCTTGATGAAGTCCTTTAGCCTAGAAGTTGCATCTGATTTCTGTTTAAGAAAATAAACCCAAGTAAATCTGGAAATGTCATCAACAATTACTAGAATGTACTTGTTACCACCAATACTTTCGATGACAGAAGGACCACAAAGATCTATATATAGTTCAAGTGGCTCGATCACTTTGGTGTTGATGATTGTCGAATGACTCTTCCAACTTTGCTTTCCCAGTTCGCATGCTGCACATAGATGTTCTTTCTCGAACTTTAGAAGAGGAAGTCCTCGCACAAGATTGCCCAGTATGAGTTTGTTGATTTCCTTGAAGCTGAGATGCGAGAGCCTTCGGTGCCATAACCAACTGTCATCCGGAGATGCTTTCGTAAGGAGGCATATAGAAGGCTTTCCGCTGATCGGCTTTATATTCAAAGGAAACATCTCTCCCTTTTGTTTGGATTTCAGAAGCACTGCCTTTGTTTTCTTCTATATGATTTCTAATCCCTCGTCATCGAATGATACTTTCAACCCGGTACCTACAACCATTTGAGAAGCACTTATCAGGTTATGTTGCAGGCCTTCCACATATGCTACCTTCCGAATGGAGAATTCACAATTCGTGATCATGCCATATCCTTTGATCTCTCCCATGGCATTATTTCCAAACTTCATACGTCCACCATCTTTCAGCGATCGGAATTCCCTCAGCTCTTCTCTCCTACCAGTCATGTGACGTGAATAACCACTGTCAATATACCATTCCGAGTCGTACTGTCCGTCACGAATCACCTACAAAATTCAGAGAGATTTAGAAACCCAAAGTTGTTTGGGTCCTCGTGAGGTTTTCTTAAGAACAGGAAAAGTTATAGCTTCATCAACCAAGTAAGATCTCTTTATCAAAGTGGAATTCTCTCTTTTCATGATTTTGAAAACAACAATCCTATTTGTTGCCTCGCTACCTTTTTCATAAACTTCTTTTCCTCCTTTTTCAAATTTGCTTCGGATTCCTTAAAGAAAATTTCAGGTTCCGAAATAACTTTTCCTTTGCCCTTAACATCTTTTGATGTATTGACAGATTTTGAAACATTTTTTTGGAGAAAAATTGGGTTTTGACTTTTCCAAAGGTTTCGTTTGTTTTGCAAATGATGGTTTCGGAAAAACTTTTGGATTTGAAACTTGTGGAATTAAAGATTGTGGCTTTGAAAACGATTTAGGTTTCGTATTTAAAGAGAATTTCTTATTTTGATTTGCGGATCTTTCTGGGTTAACAGAATTGGAATTTCTGGATTTCCAGAATCGCTTTCTTTCTTTTAATTTTTTATGATATCTCGCATTCAGTTGACATTTCTTAGCAATGAATTCTTCAGCTGACTTATGAATGTTAGCTCTAGGTTTCTCTTTTCTAACAAGTATGTCAGTTTGTTCAGAAGATGTTTCAGTTGGGACATTTTTGGTGCCACTTGGACCAGCTTTATCATTACAAGGGTTAACGCAATTTAATGGTTCTGCGACATATCTCCCTTTGGTTTTCCATGAGGTCATTTCGGAAAGACCTTTGGTTTCATCAGAGTTATCAATTGGTCCTGACCAAAAGAATTCATCGCAACCATCTGCATTATCATTATCTACTAAGGACGTTAGTTCTGATGTTTGATTTTTTTTCCAGTCCGATTTTTACAAAAACTTGATTAGGGACTGTTTTTACTTTCAGAAATACTATAACTTTTGCTTTTAAAACTTCCGAACCTTTATTTTCAACAACACGAACATATTCAACAGAGTTTTCAGAAATCAACTTTTTCTTTGGTTTAGACTCATTTTGTACAAATGCTGAACAATCAATCTCATCCTCGACATAAATCTTACTCATGTCACTTTCGTCAAATTCAGAAACATTTTCAGCATCGAAAGTGTTTTCCGAACTCAATTTTGTGCATAAAGAGTCAAATTTTTGCACAATATCAGATTTAATATGTTCTTTATCATTTTCATCCAACATTTGTTTTAACATGTTTTTATGTTTTGTGGACTGAATATATGCTTCAATTTTGTCAATTCCAATTTTGTAGGATTCATAAACATCATCCGAGGACACAATGGATTCGCACTTATAGCAATATGCATCGATTTCATCCTCTTTCAATTCGAGAAAGGGTAAAATCATTTTGTGAATCCTTTTACCTATTTCACAATCGAGAAGCAATTGAGTAATGTTAAAATATAACAACTTCGCAATCAAACAGAAAATATTTCTTTGTTTTAAAAGCGCTAAATTGTCTCTTTTTAAAAAGATAACATCATACCTAGACCTAGTCAGCTCTAACTCCAACTTCTCTATCCACATCCGTCTCTCTTCACTGTTGTTTGTTATCCTGCTGATTTGATCAATTAGGTTAGAATTACTTAAACATGTTCTTTTTAAGCTATCACTAAAACTAGAGACTATATAATTTAAATCATCTAATTCAGATTCGTAACGAGTGACAGGAACATTAAGAGGCTGGAGTATAGATTTTACCTTACTGATAACTTTCTCGCATTCACTGACCTGTTCAGAGACAGGTCTTGCAGCAAAACAGTTGTCGGAGGCTTGCCCGCTATCAGTAGCGTATCCTCTCTGCTCCGAGACATCACCGCGAACCATCAAGCATCTTCCTTTGTACTCAGGGACTCCAGACTCCACTACAAAACATCCACCATGCATGGGCTTCCAGACTTCCTCCTCCTCCGAATCAGTTGACCAGACTTCAACACGTCCAAACTCATCACCACCTTCCTGCACAATCAAAGCAGGCTTAGCACTATCATCACTCTTTTTCTTTCTAAGCTCTTCTATCTTTCGGAGATAGTAATCTTCATCATCTTCTTCATCATTCTTCTCACTCATTATCCTCAACATACACTCCTTGGCCAAATGATTCTTGCCATGACAATAGTCACAGTCATAGCCGGAATCTCCCATTAGCTTCTTTTCTTTCTTCATCTCATCCTTTTGAGAGTTGTTGGGGTTCTCATCCTTGCTTTGTCTGAACTGTAGTTCCCTTGCCGGTTCCTATTTTTGTGGCGTCCAAAATTATTTTTATCAAACTTTTTGGGATTTGACACCATCAAAGCGTATTCTTCTTTCGTAAGCTCACAATCTGAGAGATCAGACTCCGAATCTTCTTCAGCAACCTTTTTTCCCTTCTCAACTAGGGCCAACGAACCCATACTGGAGACAAGCTTAACATCTTTCGTTACTTCATCTTCATGGGATCTCAGAATTCCCACTAGCTTCGCCAAAGTATAACTTTTAAACTGTTCATGAGCTTTTATGGTTGACACTACCGCTTTCCATTCCGATCTCAAACCGTTCATGAATGTGACTTTTTGCTCTATCGTTTCACGCTTGATCTTGTGTTTTAACATCCTGCTTAAAAGATGATTAAAACAATTAAATTTTTGATCAAGTTTCTCTTCAGACTTCTGAGCAAAAGCACCAAACTCCGAAAGAAGTAATGTTTGAACTGAATGTTCAAGATCTGCATCGCTTGAGTAGAGTTCTTTCAACCTGTCCCATATCTCCTTCACTGTTTCACATGAACTTACCAGAAAAAACATGTATGGAGGAAGAGCGAACCTGATTATTCTTATTGCCTTGACGTTACTCATTAACTTCTCCTTTTCATCTTGAGGAATGTTCGTGTGTTCAATGAGAAGAGCGTTGTACTCAGCCTGAGTTTTGATGACTTTCCTTGTTGTAGTGTAAGCAAACGTCAGCTGGGTTATGACTTCCCATATTAAGGTACCATGATCTTCAAGACCAACAATATCGTCTTCGAAGTGCAGTGCTCAGACCTCATAATCCTGCGGAAAAAGGATTGGGATTCTAGTAGTCGATCCTATGCTGCTGGACAGATTGTAGGAAAGAGTATGAGGATCTTCCAGTTGCAAGTTGTCAATTCACAAAAAAACTATTTAGAATTAGATGTGTAAAACAATAATCGAGTTTAGGGCTTAACAAGAAATCAAATCTAACGTCTACAATCGATGAGAACGATGAAGACGACAAGAACGAATCTTACAAAAAAGTCAAAACGCTAATAAGCTCGACAAAAGATATGCGTATGTATTACACAATCTCCCGCTCTGATACCAATTGTTGAAATAATAAACTAATGATCGAAAGATTTAAAACAGTAAAGATAATCAAACAAGAAGAACAATTGATCAAAAAGTGCCGAATGATTACTATTATCAAAGCCTTAGAAGAGTTCAACGTGAACATCTCTGTAAAGGCAATGTAGGGCGATACAATTGATTACCCTAAAACAGTGCATGCATGCACTATAAATAGTCTAACCCTAACACCATTAAAACTCGGGTGGACATGCCCAACCCGTTACAATATGGACTATTCCAATACAAAATAATTGACACAACACTTTATCCCAACAATGTCGCCTCTTTGTTTGCGACGTGTAGACAGGTAAATCCCCATAACCCTAGTCTCTAGTCATAACGCAAGCCTTCATGGCTCGTAACACATCAGACACTATTCACAAAATCCAGAAATTTTTATCTTTTTGAATTGAATATGCTGGTCACTAAATACATTGTCTCAAAAAATTAATTATATACATATGAAGTTTTTACAAATATTTGTTATCTAGTTGCTTGTTAGTTTAAATTTTCTTAATCTAATTGTTAAGAAAATTGTATGTCAAAATTACTTTTATCCTTATGGTTATTTATTTGATCTAAAATTCGTAATCAAAGTTCTAAATAAATTGTCTTTTTTGAATTGTGTGGATATGATACAACTACCCTAGACTTAACCTATTTATTAATTTTATGTTTTGGTTTGGTTTGGTAACCTACATGTCATATTGTTTTTATTATGAAATACGTAAATTTCCTTTTAAATTGTAATAGTTTTGTTAGAAAAATTAAATTTGAATATAAATTATGTAATATAATGAGGACCAATGATACAAGCTACGAGTCTAGGAGTTTGGAGTCTCATGGAGTTCGAAAAAACATCAAGAGTTGGTAGTTGAAAGAGTAAGAGTTTTGAAGTGTCTTTCTGTCCTTAACATGATCATGCCTTCCCTTTGATAGTTGATAGCGGAGATGCATAGGATCGAAGTTGGTGGTATCGTTATTTGTTTGTTATATGTGAATGTCTATTTTAATAGTGATTTAAAATTAGAAACTGAATATTGTTAAAAGTTACCAACTAAAATAAGCTTTTATAAAAGTTATAAATGTGCTTAAAATTTTGATTGATTTTAAATGAAAGTAAAAGTGTTTTAACTGAACAAGAAAAAAGCCCGTGTCTATAAAAAAACGTAGATCACATATTACCCATGAAAAAACACACTTCTTTATAATATGTTGGTGTAGGGATTTGTGTATAGTTAACACGTCAATTGGATTATAGTTGAGGTGATGTGATATTCGCGATAACTAAAACATAACTTTAGTCAGGGATCACATGGTTTTTTCATGGTTGATTTACAATTTAAATTCCTGATTCACGAAAACCCTGTCCTGAATTTGGATGATATCAAACAAATTAAACATGCTATTGACCTAAGTCCAAAAATCTCGGCAGATCTAGGAGTCTCTTAGAGGCTGAAGTTTGCGAACATTTTGTCTACCCAAATAACTCCTTGGTGTGATTACGATAAACCTCTTCACATCATGGAGTAAAATATGGATCACAGCCTTATTGAAACAATTTATTGGTTATTTATTTTTCTAAGTAATTGAATAAACTAATTAAAACATTATTTGTTCAGATGGATACAAACATGAGAACACCTCCTACTCCACACACAAATCCATACAAACTTCTCTTAGCTGCAAATCCCATAATGGGAAAAACTGACAGGATCAAACTACCTTGATTGGATTTGTGCCTTGAGAATCACTCACATGTACGAGAAAAAGGAGTATGTTCTGGACAAGGATGTCTGTGACACACTTGAAGATGATGCAACTAGGGAAAAGATAGATGACTTTGAGAAATGTCTCAATAACTCCAAAAGAACATCGAGAATCTTGGGGTGTTCGACATGAATACATAGCTCAAGGAAATATTCCAAAAGAAAGCGAGGAAAACATAATTCGATGTTTTTAAGTCTCTTCTAGGATGCAAGCTTCAAGAGGTAACTTTTGTGAGCACACAAGTTTTGAAAATTAAGTCATACATTAATAGACTATAGTGTTTTGGTTTTCCATTCCCTCAGGAGTTGGCTACTATTAGATGTAATTTTATGCATCTTTTCTATTAGTTTTTATTAGTGTTTTATACCATAATTTATGTTTTTATATCTGCTTTAGTGTAAAAATGGTCTTCTCATTTTTTTGCTAGAATTCCCGTATTACAACTATTTTTATGTCGTTTTCAAATATTTTGGAGGGAGCATTATTTTGGAACCTAAAACATTTGAGGAAGCTGGAAGATAGATTAATTTTTCTAAAACTAAAGAATTCTTGTCTGAATCGTGCATTTATGGACTTACACGGTCATGTTTTTCATACCACGATCATGTTTTTTACTTCGTAAAATTTTTGGACCATTTTGGTGGGCATTTGGGACTTCGACTAAAAACAAAATCGTGTTTTTGGGTCGTGTTTCTCTTACGCAACTTTTTTGAAGCTGAAAATCAATTTTTGAGATCTCAAAGGAAAAATATGATCACAATGGTCGTGTTTCTCAGAAATCATGTTCGTGTTTTTGGCAGAAATGACCAAAATAACATCCTACATTAAAAGTTAGTATGGAACATTTTTTGAACTTTTCGTATTTTTCATATTTTTCGCGTTTCCGGAAATTCGGCCTGTAACCATAGAATCCTTATCTGACAGTTCATGCTACATATAAGTACCCTTGCTGACTTCCAGATCAAGGAGACTACCATCAGATTTAAAATCAGATAAAGGCAGACGTTTTCCAGCGTTTAGATGTTTACCGACAAGATACGAAAATCTAAAGATTGTGTTCCAACTAGTTAGTCAAGTTAGTTTAGTTTTATCATTTAATTTACTATTTATTAGTTTTAGACTATTTTTAGCCATGTTTGACTAAAAACCCTAGTTTTCAGTTCTGCACATATTTCGACTTTTATGCACTTAATCTAAAGATTTGGTTTTTACTTTGTGTTTCTATCTAGTGGTTTCAGTTTGGTTCTTAATAAATGTTTGATTTTTGATTCTTTTTGGAATGATCACCCATTTTAGGATTTAGCCAATCTAGTTAATTAGTTGTTAAAAGCTATAATTGTTTTAATAAAAATGGTAATAAGTAACATGTAAAATATCAGTTCCGCGTTGGGATTTGATTATGTTATAGACTGAAAATCAAATATTTCTACGCTTCCAATCTTATGAGAGGTATTGAATATTGCTTGGAATTCTACATATATCTTAATGCTATTTTTCTGATTTGATTAAGAGCTCGTTTAATTAGGTTAGTAAAAAGTTAGGATCAATTGAAGAGTTTATTTTTGTTAATTAACTATTGTTAATTAACTAGGTAAAAGAGAACTTACCAGAGCTTGTTTGTAGTTTTCAATACCAACTTAAATAGAACACATCTTAAATAACCAAATATGGATTGACTGCATAATTAGGAGAGTCGCAGCAGAACTAAAACGTCTTTTCATTATTGAATTTCCTTTAGTTATTTCACTATAGTTTTTAGTTATTAATATTACAACAAAGCCCCATATTTTTATATTTTTTTTATGTTTTTGACAAGAATGCGCATTGGACAAAGAGGAATTGACCATTAATTGTGTCCATGACGATTCGACCCCACTTCCGTATGTTATCCATTTAGTACAACCAAGCTGGATATTTTATTTGTTTATATGCAAACGTCATGCTTAACAACTATTGACATTGTACTAAACTCAATGACCATTTCGTATCATCAGTTCATCATGAACTATTATAGTATGAACAGTTTGGAAAAGACCTTGATGGAGCTTGATGACATGTTAAAAACTATCGAGCCTAGTATGGTCAAGCCTCATAAAACCAGTTCTACAACTCCCGTTTTGGCTATTAAGGACGGTTGTGTAAAGATGAAGAACACTTATTACAAACAAGTAGTTGGACAATCGAAATAGATCCCTAAAAAGAAGCCCATTTGTAACATAGCTTTTGGGATAACAACAAAACAAGTTAAGCACTCCAGAAAAATGTCAGGCAAACATCGATGAACTTGCAGACCTAAACTTTGGAAAAATGTAAATTAAATGAATACAATATTTAACGTGGTTTGGTCAAGGTGACCTACGTGCATGTGTGAACTAGAGAGAGAGAAAGAGAGAGAGAGAGATATAGAGGATTTTATTAACTTCTAAGAATAATTACAATCACACACAAAGTTTACACATCGCTTGAGCTCTCAAAACAAAAGAATCTCTCTTGCTTACTAACTACGCCAAAGGATGTGCTCTCAACCTCACAATGGTTTCTCTCTTGAAATTTATGTGCAACTAACAATGATGGAGATGTGAACATATTTATAGGAAAACATAGGAAATCCTAATTTTGATGGGCCAAGCTCATCATAATAGCCCATTAAGGGGCTGCCCTAATTTCCAACTAATCACATAATGTCATGCGGGCACTTATAGAATCTTCAACCTCATGAGCATCAACCAAAACACATAAGTGTGCATCATATATCACAATGCCGCATCTGTTATCAAGATAACGCATCAGCCATGTGGAACATCCTATATGAGCATCTTTATTCTTCTAAGAACCATCTGGACAATCTTGAGAATCTTAATGAACTTGACACCTGAGTGACGCATCAAGAGCCATGATGGCACACCATGAACCTTAGTGGCACATCATGCTCCATACTAGAGCATCCTCCTCTTAAATGTCGTGTCTACCTCTTGAATGGTACATTCACCTCTTGAATAGCATATCTTCTCACTTGGTGGCATATCATGTCACTTAATGGCATATTAATTCACTTGGTGGCATATCCTGTCACTTGGTGGCATCTCCTGTCACTTTGGCTTATATCACTTCATGGCATATCCTGATTCCAAATTGGCACATCCAAGCATATGATGGCGCATCTTGATCATCAATGGTGCATCCATGTACCAGGATGATCCATTCCACTTCCAGGTTCGCCATACGCCCTTTTAGAATATCCATTCCTTTTTCAGGAGATCCATTCCCTTCTCTAATGATCCATTCCTTTGGCAGATGCTCCATGAATCCCAAGTACTGCATTGAGTTCCAAGTGCTCCATGTTGGACAAGACTTTATAACCCAACCATCTCCCACTTGAAAGATTGAATAACTTCATCTACCATTCAAAATCGTCATCATTTTTCTCGATCTTTTCTCTCTTTTTTTCTCTCTCTCTCTCTCTATGCCAACCCCTGTCCTCAAAATCTTGGAAGGGTAGCTGAAGCCATGCCTAACTTCAACTTTTCAGTGGTAAACACCTTAGTGAAATCATCTGTTGTGTTCACCATACTAATCACATTCTTCAGCTTAGTAGCTCCTTGGTTCATTGTCTTGAACTCTCTAGTAAGCCACATCTTAAGCTCATTTATCTTCTATATGTTCGAACCATCAATGAACTCGGCATCAACATTCAATACAAGGATGATGTAGGAGGAGCTTAACTTCTTCAAGTAACAACCATGATTAACCTCACATCTTCGGAATCCACTCCTCTTTATGAAGTTTTTATACTTTAAGTACCACTACTTAGAAGTTTGCTTCATGCTATATATATATATATATATATATATATATATATATATATATATATATATATATATATATATATATATTCTTCTTGAACACCAGCTTTTTCTTACCAGGTCTAATTGCACTTTTTGGTTATTCTTGACGATATCTTTTTCTAGGTTATCATCAAAGAGATTAGTTGTATTCACAGCTAGGTACTCTAGATGGAGACTTTTAGAGGCCACTGCATTCAACATAAAGGTACCCGAGTAAAGAAAAGTACCACAATACCTATGCACACCGAAGACCAGATGAATATTGAAGACCCAAGGCCTACTGGAGAACAAAATCACATTGCAGACCCCCATCAAGATCAAGAGCTCATTGTCATTGAAGGACCAATTCTTGAATATACTGAAGAGCCTGATACCCTCAACTATGAAAATCTCCTTCATAAGTGATAGTTGAAGCTCCCTACCCCGGTTAGCCAAAAGCGAGCCAAATCCATTGGAGTCTCTCAAAAGACTCCAAGTGTAGTTCGATTCAATGCTGAATCACCTGGAGAAACCTCATCCGTCCAATCAACTACAGAAAGTGTACAAGTTGTATATCAACCTCATAGGAACATAACCCATTTAGGATTCCAAGAGACACCTGAAGTCGTAGAAGTTCTAAGCTCCCCATGATTAAACAACTGAACGTTTTTACTCTTGAGGAGCTGCACTCCATCTTTCTTTCAATCACACATACACCACAAACACAAAATGCACTGCATGGTTGTTTTTCAGAGACCCTAGCCAGAACAAAACTGAGCCTAAACTTGGTTCAAGACCAAGGAGACTTAGGAAGTTCTGGAAACCATATACCACCAATAATACACACAATCAGATTAGGCATGCACTACTAGAAAAACAACCTTTTCCGACGCGCAATGCGTGTCGTAAAACGATCAGACGATGCACAAATGCGTGTCAAGAAAGGCCCTGTCATAACGAGAGACGACACACTTTTGCGCGTCGTCTATTTACGACGCACATTTACGACGCGCAATTACGACACACATTTACGATGCGCGTTTACGACACGCATTGCGTATCAAGGAAGGCCCTGTCATAAAGGAAGATGACACGCATTTGCGTGTCGTAACCTTACGACGTGCATTTACGACTCACATTGCGTATCATTAAAGCCCATGTCAAGAAAGGCCATGTCATAAATGAAGACGACACATATTTTTACGTATCATAATTTTAAATGTTTAAAAAAAAATTATTTATAGATTTACTAATTTTCAAATTAAATTTGTATTTAATGTCTCATAATACAAAATAAAATATCATATACAAAAAATACAATCCATTGCATAAAATTTAATGTCATACAAATAATCGTTCCATGGAAAGATAAAACAAATCAATAGAAGTTGTAACAAAAATTTACAAACTAATTAGATACAAGAAATATAAAAAAAATATACCCTCATATGCTTTTCAAAGTCTAATCTCCATGTCAGCTCTTCAACTCACTTCTTCAGTTTGTCCTTAGCTTCTTTAAGGGCTCCAGCATCTCTTGCAGCCTGTGACAACATTCTTAATTCTTTCCTAAGTGACACCTTTTTCCTGTCTGTTAATTCTCCTGTGCTTGTGTTGAGTAAAAAGTTCAAAAGATGTCCATCCCTAAGTGCACACAACAACTAAGGTATCTGTAATTAAACATTAAACACTTTTTACAAATGTGCCCTCATAGATGAAGATAAAGATGAAGATGAGATGGAAATCATATCCCTTCAAAGGCACAAAGAAGAACAAAATGTGGTATTATTTCGCCACCTAGATGTTCTTCAGTGATGAGATTTAAATCGGGTAGTGAAATTATCTTGACACTAATTGATATCTATTCCATCCATCCTCTGATCCAACAACCAATTGATATCCATCCAATGCAAAACCCAAAGAGCATATAGCCTTACTATTACAAATACAAGAAAAAAGTTGGAATTAGATTATTAATTTAACAATATTATATTGTAAAAAAGTTTGGGTATCGCATATCCTGATCACAAGATGAAGAAAATGTATTATAGTAATTAGCCCTAAAATTGCAACTCATGAATGTAAAAGGGTAAATGAGTAATTATACATACATCAGAAGTGACCAGACACTAACAGTTCCATCCTCAGATCCAGAAATCAAAACTGACTGATCATTAGAAAAGACCAAGCAAGTAACAGGCCTATAGTGACCATGCCATTTCTTTAATAATCTACCAGTTGCAACCTATACCCAATTATAGCATTGTAATTTGATTTAGCTATTTATTTTAGCATCTTATCTTCAGAAACCGAGAAAATGTACCAATCTACTTTCATTTCTTCTTTCTATCACACCATAGCATTCTACTTCCAACTTTTTTTCATATTAAAGTGTAACCCTTTTTTTATTTCAACTTTCAAGCAAAAGCAAAACTCGTTTTATTTATAACAGAAAGAAAGAAGGAAGATGCAACCAACCTGTGCATGAGGGTTCTGGAATTCTACTCCACTAGACTTATGAGTTTTTGTCCACTACACAAGAGGATCATGGATGAAAGTCTGGAGAACACTCATCAATGTTTCTCTGTTTTCCCTTAATACTGAAAGTGTAATCTCACAAACCTTCCAGAAGGTGCCTTCATACCCTGTAATCCCCAACCCGTCAATCATATTCTGCAAACACAATAAATACCACAAAGTATTTATTGAAGGTTCCAAACCCTGTTAAGTAAGAACTGCAATGGAATTCAAAAAGAGTGTCAATTTGGTCTTTTTACTTATATCATTGTAAATCATAATTGTTTCCAATAAATTAAGTATTTTACCTGGCCATCATTAGTATCAAATCCAGCTTTGAAACAGTTTCTTGAAGGTTCCAGACCCTGTTAAGTAAGAACTGCAAGGCTGACAAAGCCTAGAAAAGAACAAAAACAATGTATATGTGGAAAAGTCAACTTAACAACATTTGTAGGTTGATTAGTAGAAGCCAAAAGTCTAGCCCACATCCTATCTGTCAACTTAACAACATTTGTAGGTTGATTAGTAAAAACAGTTTCTTGAAGGTTCCGTATCATGTATGTTGGATCTCCAAGTCATCCCTGCTGGCATCATGTAATTCAACATCTTCATATCTAAACATGCTACCAATCTCGTCTGCTATGGCTGAAACTTGTGCCTTAATTTTCAGAAAATCTACAAACAGTAGTATATAATACGTTAGTTTCAAAAGAGTTAGAAAGATTTCTTTGTCAAAAGACTTAGAAAGATTTCTAGCTCGCCTTGGAATAAATGACATGGTAAGTAGGTAAAGCAGCTGCTGATGTGAAAGCATAGGAAGAAAATTCATGGCAGCTCTGCGCACTGCAACCTCTTTAGCTACTGAAAGCCACTTTGGGGTTCCAAAGTTAGCATCTTCCTCACAATTGAAACCTTTAAAGACAATGGTTTGATATTAGAGTCTATAAAGTATAAATATATGTCACACCCCAAAACCGGAACGGCGGAAACGTTCGGGGGTGGATGACGTCATGTACAGTATCACAACAATGCATAGTAGTAAACAAGCAACAACATCATCCATTGCATTAATAATATAATTTAATACAAGTGTGTTCTGTGAAGTTTAATAGACACCAAAAATGTAAATCAAAATAAAAGATGAGTCTTGAACGAGCTCCGTCTTCTCAAAACCTGGCACCGGTACCTGTCTACTGGTGACCTGAGAATACAAGTTATTTTGAAAGAGTTGATCATAAGTATTTTAGTGTCTGTGTTTGTATGAAAGTGTTTGTAAGTACTTGATGTATAAGTTTGTAAATGTTTGAATCTCCTAGAAAACCCTATGTTTTCTACTAAAAGTAGCCTTCTACCAAGGCATCAAATGTTTGTATGTAAGACTCTTGTAAGAATATGTATTTTCCCAAAATCTGACTATCATTATCCAAAAATATAGTGTTTACATTACTGTTCATTGTGTGAAGATCACAAAGTGAATGCAATGGGGAAATAAAATAGTACTGTAGTGTTGTATTAAGTAACTACTGCTGTACTAACTACCTTAAACCAATTGTTATTTAAATTAGCATGTGATATGCCTGTACCATACTACCGACAAAAAACACGACGATGAAAGACGTCGGAAGGAATGACATTTGGCACCCGTAGACTTGCAAGTCCCACTGTAGCGAGCAACAAGGTGTAGGATAGTCAATCCAGTATAGATCTATACACAAACTCAACGCTCTCCACTTAAGGAGATTCTGGATACAAAACGAGCCATGACAGGCGATGCCATGCCCCGTTACGTGGCTCACATAACTGTAGTAGTGTTCTTGTATATGTAATGTGTGTACTAGCTGTATTGTATGTTCTCTCTCTGTCTAGTATGTATGTATGTTCTCTCTGTGTGTTATTGTTTGTTTCTCATCATAGTGCGTTATGTTTGTTTCTCATCATAGTATTCTCTATCTATATGTTATGTTTATTTCTTATCATAGTATTCTCTATCTGTATGTTATGTTTGTTTCTCATCATAGTATGTATTGACTCATGTATGAACTGACTCATTGTATGTTTCACTGTTCTAGTAATAGTATTAGTAACTTCCTAAACTATACCTATTATAGTTTACTAGCAATGTTGTTTGTATAAATGAACATGTTTGTATACCTTTGCTACCCAAAGGTATTGAACTGAATGAAGGAACCTTTACATCTATACACATATACATAATATATAACTAAGATTCAAACGACCTTCGAACAAATAACCGATACCCTAAGTCCACAACCAAACAAGGAACAGGAAGTAAAGCAAGCTATCAGTCCTAAGTCCTTTCAATCCTACTTATATAACTATATCTATATAGATATGCATTTGAACAAGTATAAGTTTAAAAGAGTTTGAATAAAAAGTATTTTACATGTAAAAGTATTTGATAACCATTTGAAGTAGTTTTGTTTGTGAAAACAGCTAATTGAATAGCAAATCCTTTGTTTGATAGTTATTAATCACATGTGATTGATAGAATAACTATAATGTTTCAACCTGTATTCCCCCCATAAAAGCATTTAAAATAATTTAAAAGATAGATTAAGGGTATGAACTCACCTATAGTGAGTGGTTTGGAAGAACGGATGGTATAGGATGCTAAGTGTCAAGTGAAGACTTGAACACACACACATAGATCCTTTTTAACATATAAAGACACATATATGTAACCAATTAGTCATTTAGCAACTAATTAACCAAGTTAAGACACCCTAAAACATGGAAAACACTTTGATTCAAGTGCTATAAGTACCAAGGATTGCATCTAAGGGTTGTAGGGCTTTGCTTTTGAGTTTACGGTTCAAGGGTAAACTCTCCATGAGTTTACGGTTTAGGGTTTACGGTCCTAATGGGTTTACGGCCATAAACCCATGGTAACTTCTACCATTTGGTGTTTTAAGGTCTAACAAGTCAGGGTTAAGCATACTATGATCAAGTCCAAGCCTTAGGAAGTAATTGTGGCACCATTGCACCACCTTTTTGAGTTTACGGCCCGTGGACCATTCCTCATGAGTTTACGACCGTAAACTCATGTGTGCTTGGTTCTTTTGTTTGTTTAAGGTCCTATACTCCACAAGGAGGTGATCTAGACTTGTATCCAAGGCTTAGGAAGGGACTAGGGCTCACAAGGCCCTTTCATTAGAGTTTACGGCCCAAGGAGATTGCCTTGGCCGTAAACACTTATGATCTTATGTTTCTTGAGGTTTTCTAGTTTCTTAACAAGTGTATCAAGCCTATAACAAGCTAAGGTAAGAGTACTTACAATATAGAAGTTTGTAAGGGTGTTTAAAGTCCAAGAACACTAGTGTGTGTTCTTGGTGTTCTTGGTGAAATGAAGAACACTTGAAGATCTATCAAAATGAAGAGATTTCATGGATGAAATCATGTAAGATCACTAGATGATGAATGATATCAACTAATTAAGGCAAGAAACACTTACAAAGTTGAAGATCAAGATGGAAAATCGGATGCTACTTGAGAGAGAATGAGTTTCTAAGCTTGAAATGGTAAAAAAGTGTATAAAATGACTAAGTGTCATATTTATACTCCTTAGAGTTTACGGCCGTAAACTCTATGTTTGGGCCGTAAACTCCAAACTCTTGGAGTTTTGAGACTTTATTGATGCACAATATACCCGAGAGTATCCTCTCTCCAGTTATCTCTTGCAGTACTAGGCTTTAGAACACTCAAATGGACTCTAAACAGCTCAAAAGTTAGCAGAAACAAGACTGACTTCTATTGAAGTGAATGGTTGTACAGAATAGAAATTTCGGGTTGTCACATCATCCCCCCGTTTGAAGGAATTTCGTCCCGAAATTAGAGTTTAAGAAAATAAGTAGTTACAAATAACTAAGTAAAAAGATGAGGATATTTCAGTTTCATCTGATCCTCTCGCTCCCAAGTGAATTCAGGTCCTCGCTTGGCGTTCCAGCGAACCTTCACTATCGGGATACGGCTTTTTTTCGTTTACTTGACCTCCCGGTCCATGATCTCTACAGGTTCTTCCACGAAGTTGAGGCTCTCGTTGATCTCGATCTCGTCGAGTGGGATTACAAGAGTCTCGTCGGACAGACACTTTTTCAAGTTCGAGATGTGGAAAGTAGAATGTATGTTACTGAGTTCGTGGGGTAAGTTAATTTTGTAAGCTACAGGGCCGATTCTAGCGAGAATCTCGAAAGGCCCTATGTATCTGTTGGATTAGTGTCTAAGTCCATAACTATAATTGGTATGTACTTGACCCGACTCGGCATGGTCCATTTGGGTTGCATGGCATCGGAACATTTGGATAGACCGTTTATGAGGAAAAGACATTTTGTGACATATTAATATATTATAAGTTCTAATATATTAATATGAAATCATGTTATTTAATTAGTATTGATCAAGAATTAATTTGGACTTAATTTAGTGATCAAAAAGAGACTAATTAAATATATGGGGATTGATTGTGTAAATCATTCATTCTTATATATGTGGGCTTATGATCGAAGATTCCTTTATGTTGGGTTTAACCCATGTGGTGATCCATGGATACTCCATGGAGGTTAAAACCCATGGAGCATAAGGAATGGGTAAAGTCATGAGTTACATGGTGTAACCCTAATAGCCACACTATATAAGAACCCCTTTAGTTCAAGAAATGGGCACTAGTGATACATATTTTGAGGGCTAGCCGATTTGAACATGTATGTCTTCTTCTCATGGTTATTCCAAGAGTTCATGATGTTGTGTGAACCATTTGAGGTGTCACACTTGGGGCACTAGGCTCTCAAGCTTCATGGAGTCAAGCAACAACAACAAGGTATGTATTCTATCTATTTTAGTATCCTAGTATTAATGTTTTGATATGCTAGTTAGGATAATACCTTGGATAATCATATTTGCATGTATAATAGAGAAAACATAGATCCAAGGTATTTAGGGTTGCATGTACACTTAGGAGTGTTAGAATGCTCAAAACCCATCAGTGGTATCAGAGCCTAGGCTTGTTTTCAATTATACTTGATGCAAATTGCTGAAAAATGCTAAAAAAGTCGAATTTCGGGCATTCTGGGCACTGGACTCGCCGAGTCCACTGATGAACTCGCCGAGTCCATGAAGAAAATCATCCTAGTTGGCGAGTAGGTTGATACACTCGATGAGTAGGAGCCCCTGACAGCATATCTTCGAGTTTTTTGGCTAGAAATGGACTAGGAACATTACCATAAGCTGTTTTTGAACCTATAATCCTGTTTTTGATGTGGTAATGTTCATACTAATCCAATTTCAAAGATAATGATCAATAGATTCATGTTTTGTATTAGTTTAGTGATTAGGCTAATTACATGAAAAAGTTTGATTTGAATTATCTTGTTCTTATGAGTTGCTTAGATTAATAGAAAAGTTAATTGATTATGTGTTTTCAATCCATTTTAATCTAAAAGTTGATTCTAAAATGTGTTTTTGTAACTTGTCCTCAAGTTATATGAAAAGTCACATTTAAGTTTCATAAAACTCATAAAAGTTGGTAATGGTTACAAAAATGAAGAGTCTTGTCCTCAAGTTATGGAGGTTCAAGAGTCACTTCATTAAGTAATAAAATGTGTAACCTTAATTAATTCCATAAGTTACAAAATAAAGAAAAGTTACATTCTTTTATTAGTTTAAAGTCTTCCATAACTTATCCTCAAGTTATGGAACTTGAAGAGTTTTTTTAATTAAAACTAATTAAACACATAAGTTATGGAATTAATTAGTTTTGAATAGTTTCAAAACTTGCCCTCAAGTTTTGGAATTTGAAAAGTTTTCTCTTATGAATACTTTAATTCCAAGTTAGCCCTTAGAATTTTAAAAGTTAAAATTCAAACCCTTATACTATTATTATAATTTTAATTATATAGATATGTATAAGATAAAGTCAATCTTACCGTTAGTAGGCCTTATTCACGAAGCCGGTCTATAAGGGGGGTATAAGGTTACTGCCTATAAAATGGCAGTTTAATAGGTGTCCACTCTCACCCACCGCTTCCTTGACTGGTGGAGGGTCGTTAGCCGAACGGGTAGGAAAGGACTATAATTCTCCCTTCATTAAAAGTATTAATGATAAATACTAAGTAACTAAACACTTGTACATTCCCAATCTTAGTTACTTAGGAAAATGTGAAAAGGTGCTAACCCATGAAATTACACTTTGTACCTTACCAAGTCATTAGTGGAGCGTGTGTGGTTAACCGGCACACTAATAAGGACTAGTAAGAGTGGCAAAGGGTAACTTGACTCTATTATAGATCGGTGGAGCGTGTGTGGTTAACCGGCACATCGATTAGGTAATATTGTTGAGGGTACCAAGTCAATTTGTATGGTTATTCACACCTTGTTTGTGATCATCGGCATCCCAGTCACAAACTTGAGAGGGCACAATCGAGATTCAAACATGCCATTGAAAGTTCAATGTATCTCAAAAGATCTAGGAGTTTCAAATCCAATTAAAACTTAATTATATTTCGTTTTTCATGGTGGAAATTGGTAAATCGTCATTTACCTACCTTCAACTATTTTATAACTTGGATTACTGCATCCCTCTTCCAGTTATAAATAGGTTGTTGGGTCCTAGCCTTAATATTTCATATTGGGTGTTATATTAAGGACTTTAAATCAACTCTCTTGAATATCTCCCAAAAGATGATCTTCCCAAATCTCTTGAAACAAGCTTTCCTAAATGAAGATGATGTCCCATGGAAATCATACTTCTTTCACCTCCTCCAATTATTCTCCCTAACCCACAAGTTCTTGAAAAGTTTAAGGTCACTCAAGCAAAGGTCTATATGTGATCACATCTTGGAGATGTAGTCAGATATTGACAAGCCAGGAGAGTTGGGTGTCAAAGTCTTGAGAAAGTTGGTGACTCAACTATTTTCTAAGTCACATAGTGAGTTCCTTTGGGACTCCTATGAAACAGACTATGACAAGACCCTTAATGATCTTATCTATTTGCTAAGATCAACTTCCTAAAACTTTATGGACATTGACAATGATGACATTGGATATCCAGTAAAGCTCTCTCTTCCCAATGGAAATGGATCGGCCATAGTCAACTCGGTTGACCAAATGGTAAAGAGAACGGCTAAGTCTGAGATAGTCCCATTATCAAGGGTCTATTGCCAAAGAAAGGGGCATTGGTTGCGAAGCTGCCAAATTTACCTAAGGATATTAAAGTCAATAAGTTTGACTCTACTTCGGGTAAAGTCCACTATCTAACTCTGCTAAGTTTCTATTCTGAGATTCTTGATACATGATGTGACTGGGTCACATGTTGATGTTTTAAGAATCAAAGAAAAAGTGAAGAAACTTAAAGAAAGAATATGCTGAATCTGATGGCATAGATGGATTTCTATCGCATAGTTTGAAGATCGGATTCTTGAGCTACTTCTTAAGAGTTATGATATATTGCTTAGGAATAAATAACAACAAAGTTTTCATGTGCTTTTGTATTGTAAGGATAGTTTTTCCGCAAAGTTTTAAAATAAAAGAATTTTTTTTTTGATTTTATTTATTTTAAAATATCGTTACAATGGCATTTGTGAAAACTTTTGTTGCTTATAAGATTCCATTAAGAGCAAGAGTGGAAATATGAATTTGATTCTTTCATTTGTGGTAGTGTCTAAATTTACCAAATAAGGAAAGATTCTCATCACCTAAGTTTCAGTTGGATAGAAACTTGGAATCATGCAAGTTGTATAGCATGATGAATAAGAACTTTCAAGCATTGGAAAAATTAAGACTAACTACTTGTTCACATGGATGTGTGAGTCAAGTAAAGGATCAAGTACACATTCTTGTGCACTGATCAAACCCACCACAAATAATCGTTAAGACTATTCGTCATTATTTACTAAAATTCAGTAAATATGGTTATACTTACAAGCGTAAGTGTAATTCTGAGACATTGGAAAAGGTTTCAATGTATGGCAGAGCGAATAAGAAGAATCAACTTAGGCAGAAAGATAAAAGTTTCTCAAATCTGAAAAGATGGGAGAGTACTTTAGTATCATGTTATATAATCATCTTAATGATTAAGAGACCTTATCACAATTCATCCTCTAAGTGCATTCTGGTAGCTAAGAAGAGGAGCTATGAATTGTTGAAGTGGTTAAATCAAGAAGATGATTTATACTTCGTTCCAAAAACAATTCTTAGAGTTATACTCTAAGATTGTAACTTGAGTGACATGTCTTAAAGAAGGTTTAAAACACTTGTCAAATGTAAGAGTAAAAGTTTTCTACTCTTGTACATTTGAAATTGGTAAGTTGTGATGTTTTGGATAAAACAAAGACCAACTAAGGCCAATTGTGTGAAGTGTTTGTCTTGATTAGAATACACACTATCTCTTGAATATCTGACAAGAAAGTCTTATATGTCAAGAGGACAGTGGGAGTCTTAAAGGTCTTGAAAGTCTCAAGAACTAATCAAGAATAAAACCTGAAGTTCTTCACTAGCACACGACTTGAGGTTTATAACCTATCGTGTCGACATGTCTATGCCTATTCAAGTTGGCTTTGCATAGGAGTTCTGAGAGTTCTCAATTGGTTGCACAGCTACTTGGAAGCAATGGCAGGCCCTTAAGCTGCCAAATGGCAAGAATTTAAGATTGCACAAGTTTAATCCATATAAGTGTGGATTTGTCAGTAACCTTGTCTTGTGATTATGGTTTTGACAAAATTCATATGGATAGGAACTCATACACCATAAAATCTAAGTGTCATAAGGTTTCTCTCCGATTCATGAAAATGATGGTGAGGAAACACTTTCACTAAGTAGATTTTAGCTAGATAGCAATTGTGATATTTGCATTCTCAAAGTCGTTAGTGGAGCGTGTGTGGTTAACCAGCACACTAACATGGACTTGTGAGAAGTGGTAAAGGTCTAAACAATCGAGACTATGATTACGGCATCCCTTTTCATAGTTCTTAAAATTGTTTAGACACACCTGTGAGCTATCTAAGATAAGGTGTATGATATTGATAAAGTTTTATCAAAGCAATATAGTATCAGAAATCTGAACTTTGGTAAGAAAGTCAATAAAGTATTGATTTCTAGAAGTCCAGCTGATTTCTGATTACATGTCAAAGCTAGTGGGAGCATGAGTGTTATGCTAATAATCATCATGTTAGTGGGAGCATGATAATTATGATAAAGATTGCAAGTTAGCAATGTTAATTATAGAAAACAAAAGTTTCAATTTGTGAGGCTGCAGGGGTTGAAAAAGTTGTTTTGCTATAACTAAGGGAGAGGAAATTATACTTCATTTCAATATTTCAATTCTAAAAGCTTAGATTGAGGTTTTAAGTCGTATTTAGTCAAGGATATATATATGAATTTCATGTTGGAATGACTCAACATAAGGAAATTCTATATATGGGTCCATTATTTGCGTTCTACAATTCGATTATGATTACGACATCCCTTTTCATAATCTGAATTATGAGAACTTGGCAAATAGAAATGGAAATTTTATAGCAAAAGACTGGTTTAGTCTTTATGTGAGACATCATGACTCGTGTCCCATATGCTTCGTATATAGGATCGATTACATGTGCTATATTTATCCTTTCTAAAATTTTCCAAATGCCTGGGGCATTAAGAAGGGAAAAGGTCTAGAACTGGATATGACTAAAAGGATTAAGCAATTGTCGAGGACAATCTAAGGTTTACCAAAGATTGGTTGCTCAAGGACAGTTGGAAGTATAGTGTTAATTCTGGAAGGACCATATTGACATAATCTGTAAGGAGGCAACTCTTGTTCAGAAGTGATAGTCAAAATGGAATATGGAAATGTTTCAAAGTTGGAAATTATTCAATCTGTGTAAGATTAGGAAACTTAATGCAAGAAGGATGTTTCCAAGGAGTTGATCTCCTTGGAATGCTCTATAATGGTTGTTGTCAAGTCTTTCTGACTCTGTGCATAATCATTACAGGAGGATCAATGCATATAAGTTTAGAATCTAACAGATTTCAGTAAATGGCATGAATTTGGAATTCTTGCATTTGCAGTAAGGATTTGGGACTGTGAAAGAGGATCATTGGAGTTATGTTCAATTGATCTAATTCACAAAGTGAAGATCATAGACAAACATAGTATGCATACTTGGTGTATGGCATGACTAGTGTTTTGAAAACATAGTGTACATGCTTGGAGCATGGGACAACTATTGTTTTAAATTCAAGAATAAAGTTGATAGCTGAAACAGTATACAATGAATAATGTGTAATCATATGGTGATAAATAAAAGGTGTTTTATTTATGTTCATAGGTTTTGATACCATATTAGAGTCTATTATTATTGTGTTTCATTTTGCATGTTTTGACTTCCAGAATAACTAGGTCGTTCTTCCTGATTGACTAAGTTATTCAAACTATCCACAGTCGGTCATATGTTGGAAGTATATATGAATCAAGACTGTCATGGGTTGGCTTGTAGAGGTCTAAGATGTTGGACAAGGGGCTACAACACTCATGAGTGCTCATAAGTTCTGAGTATTGGATTCAACCCGCGCTCATTGGAATCACTTCATGGATTTTATCACGAGTGATCATGAGACGATAATATCTTATATTCTTCAAACCTAGAGATATGAGTTGTTACTATGAGTTGGTTGTACATTGATTGCACGAAAACGCATTCGGTAACTCGGTGTTATAAAACGTGCCTTTGTGTATGATTCAACAAGTAGTAGAACAAGCCATATGAGTCGAAGTTTATCCATTCCTTTTACCTTCGGGATAAAAGCGATATCTGTGGGCCCCTCGATGATTTGATGATGACAAATGGAAGTGCTCGGCCGAGCCAGGACTGATTTGATTTGTTCAATTAGTCAGTCGTCATAAATCGGAAATCGGGAAACAACAAATGGACAGAGAGAATGATTATAATCCATGTCTCAGTCCATATGATATCTAGAATGGAGGAATATATGATCCCTTATCTAATGGACAAGTCATTGACAAAGGTCAGAGTTCATCTACAAGGTCAGAGTTTGACAGCGGCTTTCGAGAGCTACGATTGCCAGTTGGTTCCTGAAGTCATACGCAATAATAGTTTTAGAATTATCCAACTGGGAGACTGTTGGATTAGTGTCTAAGTCCATAACTATAATTGGTATATACTTGACCCGACTCGGCATGGTCCATTTGGGTTGCATGGCATCAGAACATTTGGATAGACCGTTTATGAGGAAAAGACATTTTGTGACATATTAATTTATTATAAGTTCTAATATATTAATATGAAATCATGTTATTTAATTAGTATTGATCAAGAATTAATTTGGACTTAATTTAGTGATCAAAAAGAGACTAATTAAATATATGGGGATTGATTGTGTAAATCATTCATTCTTATATATGTGGGCTTATGATCGAAGATTCCTTTATGTTGGGTTTAACCCATGTGGTGATCCATGGATACTCCATGGAGGTTAAAACCCATGGAGCATAAGGAATGGGTAAAGTCATGAGTTACATGGTGTAACCCTAATAGCCACACTATATAAGAACCCCTTTAGTTCAAGAAATGGGCACTAGTGATACATATTTTGAGGGCTAGCCGATTTGAACATGTATGTCTTCTTCTCATGGTTATTCCAAGAGTTCATGATGTTGTGTGAACCATTTGAGGTGTCACACTTGGGGCACTAGGCTCTCAAGCTTCATGGAGTCAAGCAACAACAACAAGGTATGTATTCTATCTATTTTAGTATCCTAGTATCAATGTTTTGATATGCTAGTTAGGATAATACCTTGGATAATCATATTTGCATGTATAATAGAGAAAACATAGATCCAAGGTATTTAGGGTTGCATGTACACTTTGGAGTGTTAGAATGCTCAAAACCCAACAGTATCTTGGATTTAGCTTTCCACGCTTTCCAAAGCGTATTAAGCCCTTCCAGGGTGAGACCTTTAATAGAACACAGTCTCCCACCTGGAATTCCAACGGTTTCCTTCGTTTATCTGCGTAGCTTTTCTGTCGGTCTCTAGAGGCTTTCAATCGTTCGCGAATCTGAATGATTTTCTCTGTCGTTTCCCGTATGATCTCCGACCTGTGAGAGTGCTGTCAGGAACTCGTCCTTTAGCTAACTGGGTGTCACCCACCTCAGCCCAGCATAGAGGGGATCTGCACTTTCGGCCATAGAGGGCTTCAAATGGCGCAGCCTTTATGCTCGTGTGATAACTATCGTTGTAGGAAAATCGACAAGAGGTAAATGAGTATCCCATGCTTTCCCAAAGTCAATCGCACAGGCTCGCAACATATCTTCCAAGGTTTGGATAGTCCTCTCACTTTGTCCGTCGGTCTGTGGATGGTAGGCTGTACTCATGTCCAGCCTAGTTCCTAGGGAACTTTGTAGCGACTGCCAGAACCTCGAAGTGAATCTACTATCTCTATCAGAGATAATGGATATGGGAACACCGTGCAGTCGTACAATCTCCCGAATGTAGGTTCTTGTAAGCTTCTCCATCTTGTCTGTCTCTTTGATAGGCAGGAAGTGTGCGAACTTGGTCAATCTGTCGACGATGACCCATATGGTATCAATTCCACCCGTTGTCTTGGGCAACTTGGTTATGAAGTCCATAGTGATCCGCTCCCACTTCCACTCTGGTATCTCAGGCTGTTGTAGAAGACCTGGGGGTTTCTGGTATTCGACCTTGACCTTGGCGCAACTAAGGCATTTACTTACGAAGGTAGCAATCTCTGCTTTCATGTTAGGCCACCAGTATAGCTTTTTAAGATCCAGATACATCTTATCTGAACCTGGGTGGACGGAATAACGAGTGTTGTGCGCCTCGGTCATGACCAAGTCTCTGAAACCACCGTGTTTCGGTGTCCAGATCCGATCCATGAAATATAAGGCTCCGCCACCTTTGACTTCCAAGTTCTTATCCATCCCTCTCAGGGATTCACTCGCCACATTTTTAGGTTTCAAAGCGTCGAGCTGAGCCTCCTTAATTTGTGTGGAAAATTATGAATGGATAGTCATAGTCAATGATTTGACTCTACGACCAGAGTATTCTTTCCGACTTAGGGCGTCAGCTACTACATTGGCTTTACCCGGATGATAACGAATTTCGCATTCGTAATCACTGAGTAGCTCGACCCACCGTCGTTGTCTCATGTTGAGCTCCTTCTGGTCGAATATGTGTTGTAGGCTTTTGTGGTCTGTAAAGATAGTGCTTTTTGTACCATACAGGTAGTGTCTCCAGATCTTCAGAGCAAACACAACTGCTCCTAGTTCAAGATCGTGTGTGGTGTAGTTGACGTCGTGTGTCTTCAGCTGTCTCGAGGCATAGGCGATGACCTTACCTCGTTGCATCAGAACACAGCCGAGCCCTTGATTTGATGCATCGCAATAGACAACGAAGTCTTCTATCCCTTCGGGGAGGGATAGTATTGGTGCGGTGCACAAGGCTCGCTTGAGCGTTTGGAACGCTCTCTCCTGCTTCTCTTCCCATTCAAAGGCTACACCCTTCTGGGTCAGTGTTGTAAGAGGTTTCGCAATGCGGGAGAAGTTCTGAATGAACCTGCGATAGTAGCCAGCGAGGCCTAGAAATTGACGAATTTCGGTAGGCGTCTTCGGTGCTGACCAGCTCTCAATGGCTTTGATTTTGGAAGGGTCCACGTGTATTCCCTCTTTGCTAACCACGTGCCCTAAGAACTCGAGTCGTCAGATCCAAAATTCACATTTCGAGAACTTCGCATAGAGCTTCTTCGAACGCAGCGTTTCTAAGACTAGCCGCAGATGTTGACCATGCTCTTCCTTACTACGAGAGTAGATAAGTATGTCATCGATGAAGACGATGACGAACTGATCCAAGTAAGGACGACACACCCTATTCATTAAATCCATGAATACTGCGGGCATGTTTGTTAATCCGAAGGCATCACTACGAATTCGTAGTGCCCATAACGAGTTCAGAAGGCTGTCTTCGGGACATCCTCCCCTAGCACTCGTAGTTGGTGATACCCGGATCTTAGATCGATTTTTGAAAAGAAGTTCGCCCCTTGCAGTTGATCAAATAAATCGTCAATACGAGGCAGAGGATAACGATTCTTGATGGTCAGTTTGTTGAGCTCCCTGTAGTCGATGCACATACGAAACGATCCGTCTTTCTTCTTGACGAACAAGACTGGAGCTCCCCAGGGTGAGAGGCTTGGTCTTATAAAGCCCTTGCTGAGCAGTTCGTTAAGTTGACCGGACAGTTCTTGCATCTCTGCAGGTGCTAGACGATAGGGCGATTTGGCTACGGGGGTAGCCCCTGGAACTAAGTCGATTCTGAACTCGACTTGACGTTGCGGAGGTAATCCCGGGAGTTCTTCTGGAAAAATGTCGGGAAAATCACTTACTACTGGAATGTTCTTAATAGATTTCGTTTCATGACTCACATCGACAACATGAGCAAGGAATGCGCGACATTCCTTTCGCAAGAATTTCTGGGCTTGGATGCTTGAGATGATACGAAGGTTCGTGCCGGGTTTGTCGCCATAAATTACCAGAGTTTCGTCAGACGGCAGATTAAGCCGAACAGCCTTTTCGTAACACATGATGTCGGCACGATGCAAACTCAACCAATCCATGCCGATAATGACGTCGAAACTTTTAATTGAGACCGGCATGAGGTCGATCGAAAATGAATGGCTATATAAAGTTAGAGTACATCCTATGAATATACTGCTAGTGCTCTCTGTCTTCCCATTAGCCATTTCTACAGTGAACGGTTCTTTAAGTGCTCGTGATTTTTGCTTAAGTAAATGAGCAAATTTTTGGTTCACGAAACTCCTCTCCGCTCCACTATCAAACAGTATGCATGCATAAGAGTTATCGAAGAGAAACGTACCAGTGACCACTGTGGGGTCGGCAACCGCTTCCTCATGGCCTATAGCCAGAACTCTTCCTACTCCCCTGGTGATCCCTGCCTTTGGGCAATTCCTTTTGTAGTGGCCCACTTCGCCACAATTGTAGCAAGCTTGGCCCACTGCAGCACCGGGGACTTGGTTGATTGGCCTCGCCGGAGCTTTGCAGAAATGAGCAGTGTGCCCCTTCCTATTGCAGTTTGTACACTGCATTTCCCGGCAGGCTCCGACGTGGTGGAAGTTGCATTTGTTGCACTTAGGCAAACTTCCAGCGTACTGCTTTACCGGAGCAGCAGCGGCAGGTGCTATTGCAGCATGTACTGCCACGACCTGCTGGTTTTTGGCAGCCTTCTTCTTCTTCTTGTCATCCCAGAACTTCCGCTTGTTATCGGCGGATTTGGAGGGTTCCGAGATGGCTAGGGTGGTTTTTGCTGATGGGGTACGGACCCTATGGTCAATAAGCCGCTGTGCCAACCGCTTGGCACTGTCGAAGGTAGTGGGGTTTGAAGCTAACACATTCCCCTGAAATGGAGGCACCAGCCCCCAGATGTACCTCTCTATTTTCTTTCCCTCTGTTCGAACCATGTTGGGACAGAGGGCCACCAGCTCGCAGAATCTGGCGGTGTAGGAGACTATGTCGGAGCCCTTCATGGTTAGGCTCCACAGTTCTTGCTCTAGTTTCTGGATTTCGCCCCTCGGGCAGTATTCTTTAATCATTAGCTCTCTCAGAGCTTCCAAGCCCATGACATTTGCCACTACTAGAGATAGTGACTTGACATGGCTATTCCACCATGTCAGAGCTTTTGCCTCGAAGGTGCAAGCAGCGAACTTGACCTTGCCCCCTTCTGGACAGTTGCAGATTTTGAAAACCGATTCGGTTTTCTCGAACCATTGCGAGAGGGTAATGACTCCGCCAATCCCTTTAAAGGACAGTGGCTTGCAGTTGGTGAAGTCCTTGTAGGAGCACTCTCTCAAGCGCACAGGGATTTCACCATGAGTAGACTGGACCGGTGTTCCTCCTCCAGTGGAACCGGAAGAATGATATTGAGCCATGGCTGTTGCCACAGCCGCAGCTACTGCAACATTTAGAGCTGCCGTATCGATTTGAGGAGTAGGTGGTGTTGCAGTTACCGGAGGATCGCGTCTCGTTGATCGGCGTGGAGGCATCTTTTAACTATAGGTTTAGAAAGATGAAGATATTGATAAGAATTTAATAAGGATGATTGATGAGAGTGACTCATGGACTAACTCTTCATAGCCTAACAGCACAATTGAATAGCACGATTGAATGTAGATCCAGTACTAAAAGATGATAGCATTTGGATAATAATTTCCATGAGATTAGATATCTGTCAATAATACTGGTATTACAGAGGTAACAAGTTCGGGAAAAATGACCTAGAAGTAGGTCTTATAACAAACCAAAATGGGAAAATTTTGACAGAACTACGACCTAATCAAGACCTAACAGGTCCAAGTTTGAACAAAGATAGGAAATTAGACTAGAGTTTTTACATAAACTAGGTTATATCCAAAAGAGAAGTCGAGGAGACTCTATCTGCGACGAGAACTACTAGAGTGAGTTCTTGACTCTGACAGAAGGCGTTCTATGTCCCTCATGCACCTTTCAGATCTTACTTGCTGAGCTCGAAGTTCCCTGACTTCAGCTTGGGATGCAGCTAGCTGTTGCCATTGGTTATCCTAACCCTTTCCATAGCTACCTCGAGTTGGCGAATGCGGACCGTGTTAACGCCAGAGTTGGCGTCAATCTCCACCACTCGGTCGATAGTTGCTCGACCTTGCTCGGTGTTCCGAGCGATCCTACGGACCATGATGGGCAGGACTTGGTCAGCCGAACCTCCCTCGTTTAGGTTGTAAAAGCTTCGGTCCCCATTGTAGGGAATGGGTTGACCCTGTTCCTGACTCCATCTGTTCAAGTTTGTGGCCTACAAAGGTGTGAGTCCTTGAAATGCTGGACGAGGGTTTGGGTTTGGAGCTACTGGGGGTAGGTTGTTGACTTCAGGTTCTGAGTCAGAACCATCAGAAAAGCCTTCAGCATAGTGATCATCCAAAGGGATTGGATGATCATCTTCTGGCTCTTCTTCAAGCCATCCAACATTGCCGTTGTTGGGATAGTATGGATCTCCGGGAAGATGGAATCCAGCCATGATATCTACGCGAGAAAAGGGGTATAAGATATAACTAAATAGACGCACTAATTAGATAATTATAATATGATCTTTATCAGTTACTTCAACACTTGTTTAGTGCATACCAGTTATATGTACTCAAAACAGGATAGACCTTAGAATAAGTGACCCTAACTCTAAGTCCACAACCAAACAAGGAACAGGAAGTAAAGCAAAGATCACAGATTCTAAGTCTATGACATCCTAGTTACATATAACCTTAGCGTATCCACTTAGCAATTATTGACCTACTGATAAAGATTTTTAATTCTCAGATAAGTAATTATAGTAACACAAAATACTCCTATAGTATTTTAAGTTTATGTTTTGTTCTATTGTTTTCATTGTAGTAGTGTTGGTAAGTTTTTAGACTTGTTGCAACCTCACAACCATCCTTAGGCACATGCTAGTCACTCCTCGGATAATATAGTTGATCAGGCTATATCTTCCCAGGGTTGACTATATGTCTCTAAGTCTAATTGTGTTGCCCAACAATCGTAATACTTTTGTTCTGTCCTAGTGACACTGATTTTAGTATGAATGCAGGTATGTATACTTGGTTAAATATTTTATTATTTAAAAGTATAAACTCTTGGTCAGAGTATTTTAATCCCGTTGTGTTTATAGTTTGTATATCTTTTATGGGTTGATATACTCGATTCACTATAAACAAAGCTCTGATACCAATCTGTCACACCCCAAAACCGGAACGACGGAAACGTTCGGGGGCGGAGGACGTCATGTACAGTATCACAACAATGCATAGTAGTAAACAAGCAACAACATCATCCATTGCATTAATAATATAATTTAATACAAGTATGTTCTGTGAAGTTTAATAGACACCAAAAATGTAAATCAAAATAAAAGATGAGTCTTGAACGAGCTCCATCTTCTCAAAACCTGGCACCGGTACCTGTCTACTGGTGACCTGAGAATACAAGTTATTGTGAAAGAGTTGATCAGCTTTAAAGCTGGTGAGATCATAAGTATTTTAGTGTCTGTGTTTGTATGAAGGTGTTTGTAAGTACTTGATGTATAAGTTTGTAAATGTTTGAATCTCCTAGAAAACCCTATGTTTTCTACTAAAAGTAGCCTTCTACCAAGGCATCAAATGTTTGTATGTAAGACACTTGTAAGAGTATGTATTTTCCCAAAATCTGACTATCATTATCCAAAAATATAGTGTTTACATTACAGTTCATTGTGTGAAGATCACAAAGTGAATGCAATGGGGAAATAAAATAGTACTGTAGTGTTGTATTAAGTAACTACTGCTGTAATAAATACCTTAAACCAATTGTTATTTAAAGTACCATGTGATATGCCTGTACCATACTACCGACAAAAAACACGACGAAGAAAGACGTCGGAAGGAATGACGTTTGGCACCCGTAGACTTGCAAGTCCCACTGTAGCGAGCAGCAAGGTGTAGGATAGTCAATCCAGTATAGATCTATACACAAACCCAACGCTCTCCACTTAAGGAGATTCTGGATACAAAACGAGCCATGACAGGTGATGCCATGCCCCGTTACGTGGCTCACATAACTGTAGTAGTGTTCTTGTATATGTAATGCGTGTACTAGCTGTATTGTATGTTCTCTCTCTGTCTAGTATGTATGTATGTTCTCTCTGTGTGTTATTGTTTGTTTCTCATCATAGTGCGTTATGTTTGTTTCTCATCATAGTATTATCTATCTATATGTTATGTTTATTTCTCATCATAGTTTCTCTATCTGTATGTTATGTTTGTTTCTCATCATAGTATGTATTGACTCATGTATGAACTGACTCATTGTATGTTTCACTGTTCTAGCAATAATATTAGTAACTTCCTAAACTATACCTATTATAGTTTACTAGCAATGTTGTTTGTATAAATGAACATGTTTGTATACCTTTGCTACCCAAAGGTATTGAACTAAATGAAGGAACCTTTATATCTATACACATATACATAATATATAACTAAGATTCAAACGACCTTCGGATAAATAACCGATACCCTAAGTCCACAACCAAACAAGGAACATGAAGTAAAGCAAGCTATCAGTCCTAAGTCCTTTCAATCCTACTTATATAACTATATCTATATAGATATGAATTTGAACAAGTATAAGTTCAAAAGAGTTTGAATAAAAAGTATTTAACATGTAAAAGTATTTGATAACCATTTGAAGTAGTTTCGTTTGTTAAAACAGCTAATTGAATAGCAAATCCTTTGTTTGATAGTTATTAATCACATGTGATTGGTGTAATAACTATAATGTTTCAACTTGTATTCCCCCCCATAAAAGCATTTAAAATCATTTAAAAGATAGATTAAGGGTATGAACTCACCTGTAGTGAGTGGTTTGGAAGAACGGATGGTATAGGATGCTAAGTGTCAAGTGAAGACTTGAACACACACACGGATCCTATTTAACATATAAAGACACATATATGTAACAAATTAGTCATTTAGCAACTAATTAACCAAGTTAAGACACCCTAAAACATGGAAAACCCTTTGATTCAAGTTCTATAAGTACCAAGGATTGCATCTAAGGGTTGTAGGGCTTTGCTTTTGAGTTTACGGTTCAAGGGTAAACTCTCCATGAGTTTACGGTTTAGGGTTTACGGTCCTAATGGGTTTACGACCGTAAACCCATGGTAACTTCTACCATTTGGTGTTTTAAGGTCTAACAAGTCAGGGTTAAGCATACTATGATCAAGTCCAAGCCTTAGGAAGTAATTGTGGCACCATTGCACCACCTTTTTGAGTTTACGGACCGTGGACCATTCCTCATGAGTTTACGGCTGTAAAATCATGTGTGCTTGGTTCTTTTGTTTGCTTAATCTCCTATACTCCACAAGGAGGTGATCTAGACTTGTATCCAAGGCTTAGTAAGGGACTAGGGCTCACAATGGCCCTTTCATTAGAGTTTACGGCCCAAGGAGATTGCCTTGGCCGTAAACACTTATGATCTTATGTTTCTTGAGGTTTTCTAGTTGCTTAACAAGTGTATCAAGCCTATAACAAGCTAAGGTAAGAGTACTTACAATATAGAAGCTTGTAAGGGTGTTTAAAGTCCAAGAACACTAGTGTGTGTTCTTGGTGAAATGAAGAACACTTGAAGATCTATCAAAATGAAGAGATTTCATGGATGAAATCATGTAAGATCACTAGATGATGAAGGATATCAACTAATTAAGGCAAGAAACACTTTCAAAGTTGAAGATCAAGAAGGAAAATCGGATGCTACTTGAGAGAGAATGAGTTTCTAAGCTTGAAATGGTAAAAAAAGTGTATAAAATGACTAAGTGTCATATTTATACTCCTTAGAGTTTACGGCCGTAAACTCTATGTTTGGGCCGTAAACTCCAAACTCTTGGAGTTTTTAGACTTTATTGATGCACAATATACCCTAGAGTTTCCTCTCTCCAGTTATCTCTTGCAGTACTAGGCTTTAGAATACTCAAACGGACTCTAAACAGCTCAAAAGTTAGCAGAAACAAGACTGACTTCTATTGAAGTGAATGGTTGTACAGAATAGAAATTTCGGGTTGTCACAATATATCAAACCACAAAAAAAAAATCTGCAAAACATTACCATGGCTGAATCCTATGTGGTAAGCCCTTGGAAAGGTCACTACAAATTCACCAGGGTTCTGTACTAACATGCAAGCATGAAACTGAAGAAATTTTCAGTAGAATGTCCCAAATTTACCACAATATGTTTTACACAATTAGTTTGAGATTTTCCAAAGGAAGTTGACAATGTGAACTGCAAGGCATAAAAGCATGGATTTTGAACAAAGAAATAACACATCTGCAACATGGAATGCCAGATGCAACAACAGTTTCAAGTGATAGAAGGGTAGTCTTTTCGCCCAAGAGTGTTAGAGAAGCTGTTAAAAAAATGGCAGGAGCTTTATGAATTGCTAAAGAAGTAATTTGAAGCCCTAGGCATTCCATGTTGACAAATAGTCATTATATAAGTTCATTTTTTTGTCTTAGAAATGCTTTAAGAAGGTGAGAGATGCATATTATAGCAACTCTTTTTAGATGCATTGCAATGCCAATGATATAATCTAGAGTAAGCATTTTACATACCTAACCGATCTACACCTCCACCATAAGCCTTTGAACGGATTACTTCCTTAAAAGTGAATGCATAATCCCCAGGGACTGCATACCAAGTCTTGGGAGAGCCAATGTGGAGGAAATTTAAGCTATGAAGCTCATGATCTTCAACATGCCATGCAAACCAGCTGAATAACATGCCAATGTATACCATGGGAGAAGTGACACCTGGAATATCATCTGGCATGAAACATGTAAGAGATCCAGGAGATCTTGATGTTACTTGTAAATTCCAAGGACAGTTGGAAAGCTTCCATCCTGAAGTCCCTTCAATCTCATCTGAAACCCTTTGTCTGGCAACACGATCTGACAACATATTCAGTGAACTGGAATTGGATTCTACCGAAGAAGTAGAGCTACACCTTATTATAGATTCTTCACCTTTCTGGTTTTCACAATTGTTACTTTTATCTTCTACTTGTGATATTACATCAGAACAATCTTTATTGTTTCTATCAAATGTCTTTCTCCTTCTCCTATGCCTATGTACTAGTCTAGATGGTCCCACTGGTTCACCAAATTACAATAACACCTATTAATTATTATTAACATATCTATCTTACAAATACAATAACACCTATTAATTATTATTAACATATCTATCTAACTTGAATCTTCATTTTCATCCAGAGATTTGCAAATTCATCAAACATCCTATCCATGAGCTGATGTTGAGAAACATAAAACAGTAATTACACAATAATTGTTGCATATGTCCTAATGTAAGAGTTCTTTAAAATATTAACATGGATAGCATCAGTTAAAGCATGACCAATGTGTAGAGCTCCAGTCACATTAGGAGGTGGAAGAACCTGCATTTACACATAAGCAAGACATCCATAACCAAATTACATTAGTAAAATGTTTTATACAAGCCACAAGCCACAATCCCAAAACCAATTTGTTCAAAAAGATCTATAGAAACATCATTGTTTATGAACACTTATACACACTTACGAAATTGCATAGAGAATCAAAAGAGATAGCAGATTGTTCTCTAATGCAACATCAAAAAATGAATACAACCTTTCAACATCAGATGTTGTTTTTTTCGTCCCATCTTTTTTCTTGAAACCTGTCATCATATCTCTTGGAAATAAGATCGACTTCCAGTGGACCTCTAATTTATGGAATCAATTGAAGTTTTCTCAACAGAGAAACCTCATTCAACAGAAAAGGGAGAATGGAGAAGAATATATATATATATATATATATATATATATATATATATATATATATATATATATATATATATATAGAGAGAGAGAGAGAGAGAGAGAGAGAATACAGATGGTCGAGAATGAGCGACCATCAACTTACCTGATGGGAGGAACAACGAAGACAACATGCACGTTGATTTGTGGAGGAGGAAAGGCTACCTATACCTTAAACGATGCTTGAATCAGACCTATATAGGGCTTCACTAGTTCATAGATGGCGACATGGATAAGTCGCAAAGCCCTTAATCTCCTTGTAAGTTTGACATAGGTATAATGTAATGAGCCCTAAATCATATTCTTGTGAGCGTGAGGAGTCGTAAATGGTTGGCTCTTAAACGAAGGCTTGTAAAATTGATCAGTCGTCACAGTCTCGGTGAGGTGAGATGAGCTCGAGGTCGCCGGTGGGAAGAGTTGAGCGGAGGTCTCCGGAGGTAAGAGGTGAGCGGAAGTGAGTAGATGTAGCGAACTTTGCAGAGAAAATCCTTTTGAAAAAACCCTAAATCCCTTACGATTTTGTTATAAGATGAACAATACGCACAGTCTGAGGCTAGAGGAGGCAACGAGGATTGGAGGCGGTGGATGTGGGTGAGGGTCGGGGTCGTGGTCGGGGTGGAGACGAGGGAGAAGAAGGCGGGGGTTTAAAAAATTTGGGGATTTCATTTTCCCTCTAAAGGGATACGCGCGTTTCTTACAAAAAATATAAAGCGACATTCACAGAGCACACACGTTTTGGATAAAGTGCCCTCCGTGTTTTTTATTTTTTTACATGAGACACTAATTTAAGGGCACGCAATAATGCGTGACCTAAATCCTTAAATTTTTTGAAGAGATGACACTTTTTTAATGTCACTCTCTTTTGCGTAACATAAATCAATGAGTGTCGTGGTTTGTGCGTCGTAAAAGGCTATTTTTCTTGTAGTGACGATGATCACCATTATGCGAGGAACCGTGAAACCGGGGGAGACCCCGGTCATAACTAGTTTTGATGGTTACTTTTCAAATGATAGTTGGACCCGGTATCAACCAAGCATAGAGTCACATCAATAGAAGTTGTAAGAATTCAAGAGAGCTCTACGAGCAAGAAAAGCAAGACAGACTCAACAACAACAACGAAAAGAAGAAGAAAATTGTCAAGTTGTTGTCTACTGGGATAACTTCCTCATAAATGCTAAAACTATGCATGACTTGAAAACAGCCAGCAACTGGGTAGAAATGACATAATAAACGATGTGAAGAGCTCAAGAAGGATCTGGAAATGAAGCTGGAGCAACGAAAGCTGCAAGAAAACCAACGAAAGATGGTGATTCAAATGAAGATAATGATGGAACTGAGGTTCAACTTAGTGATAAGCCTATGTTTGGTTTTGATTTTTATGGTGAAGATAACAAAGTAGAAAAAACAGGGCTTCAACAATGACTTCCAAATGTTCATTGACGAAGACGTGGATCTCGAGACTCCACTTCTAAGCCTAAGCCAAAGAAGAAAAATAAGCCATTGGTATCAAGGAAGGAATTCCAAAATGAAAATGGAAGATTGATCAATTTCTCACTACAATTTCTACTGCTCAGTTACCATAGACCCCCGCTACTACCACACTAGAGTATTTGGAGCAACGATTTCAGGAGATGGAAACCAAGGAGAAGTTCAATGCTGATTGTATGATTCTTCACACATAAAGTGGTATTAGAGAGTTGGATGTCCAACATCAATAAGATCATACGAATTTCATGAAGAAAGAAGAGGTGTGCATAAAAGAGGTTAAGAAGTTGAAATAAAAGCTTGTGAAGGTGAATGAAGAACAAGAACAAAAAACACGGTACTTGATCGATGAGACCCATAAAGCTTACAAAGTTAGGTATCCTGAACTATAGACAACGATATGAGGCTTAAGAAGAGCTGTTACGGGAAGGGAAACCATTGATGATATCCTTGCAGTCACTAAGGATATCTACAACTACATCAAGAATCCAAGCCTGACGATGAGAAATGATATTAGTTGCCAAATTCTGATTAACCTTTCTAAGAACTTCAAGAAACTTGAAGATTTGAAAGCCATGTTTGAGGAGAAGTTCAAGACTTCTTCCCCAAAAGGGGGAAAAGCTCCAGTTGAAGTATGCTCTTCTAGAAAAATCTCAAAGTCACCCTATCCCAAAACAAATCCAACTCCTCCTCTAAAAAAATTCCATCTCCCCAAAGAAATTGAACTCCTCCTCGCAAATGTCCAACACCCCTGCAAAGAAAACTCCTACTCCACCACAGTCCCCCAAAGAAACATCGTCTCCTAAAGAAAATCAAGGCGAAGTCATGTTAGAAGACCAATCCACTTACACTCCGGTCACCAGACAAAGAAAACTGACTGGAGAGTAGCCAAGATTGTCGAAGAGATATGGAAAGCTCAAAGATTTGACACTACATTTAATGCATCTATTATTGAATCTTTTATGAATCCTTTCAGGAAGCTTGTGGATGAAGATTATTTCCCACATCTGATCTATTTACACCTCAAACTGATGGGTTATGGGATATTTCTTTATCTCCCAGTGCTCGATTCTTTCAAGTCTTTGATGAATTCGACCAAAGGATTCCAGATGCGTGAAGAATGCCCATGGAATTTGAAAGATTATGGAAATTCCATAAAAAACACCAGAAGAAGATTGAGGACATTTGGTCAAATGATGAATTCGACCAAAACATAACTTTCTACCAGTACACACTCTCACGTTTCGTTAAAAAATACTATCGAACACATGCAATTTTTTTTGCAATGAATCTAGAAGAAATCTTCTTAATCGATAGGGTGTTTAGCTTCAAAATTTAAAACACCATAAGATGAAGCTTGCATACGGGAGAGCATGTAATTTCCTTAGATCTTTCTTATGTGAGTTTGCCAAAATTGATGCCAAAATTTGTGACATCCCCATTTTCACGGCCAGAAAAGACCGATTTTGTTGATGCTTTATAAAAATCAGAGTACTTCTTTTAATAAAAATCTTGCGGAATTTGTTCCCAGAAAAACATGATAAATACCTTATCAAAGCATTTCCGAAGAAATGTATTTTTATTCATTTTAAAACATTTGGGATGTCATCGTTAATACAGAAACATAAGCATAAACAGAACTTACATTCATTTACACTAGTGATCTACATCTCTTTTAAATCTCTCATTGTAATGTAACTTCATATCGACACCTGTGATACAAATAAACTGAGTGGGTCAGGTTGGGAAACCTGGTGAGTACATAGGGTTTTCAACCCACAATAATATAATTATTATGTTTAAACATCAAACAATCAACCCAATTACCCATCCCCATTATCTTCTTTACTCTTAAGGATCTACCCTAAGAATCAATTATTCCTCGTTCATTCATTCCTAAGGATCATCCTAAGGAATCGGCACGAAGTCCATCGTTGTCAATGACACATCTTTCAAGCACAGCTGCTAGTTCTATAACTTAGGCGCAGTTGCCAGAATTGTGACATTCTATGTGAGGCGCAGCTACCAGTATTGTCCTTCGAGCACAACTGCTAGGGTTATCTCATTTATTGACAGTATCCTTTTCGAGATTCCACTCGCAATACAAGTCAATGGGTTTTTAGAGTACACCGGTGAACACATCATTCACAACTTCTACAGGTTGCGAGCCTGCCAGTGTTCCACTGGACTGTCTAGAATAGTCCGTGGTTGTCATCCATACTCTGCTAGATGACAGGGCCATCATTTGGGAAAGGCTTCTCACATCGTCCCCCTCTCGCACTCACCTCGTGGTCTATAACACATCTCAACTCATCATCCAACTCATATTCCATCTATTACATCTACCCATGTTTTACCCAACATATTCTCGTAGATATATATACAGTTTAAATCATTTAAAACATGTATAAAATCGTTCATCCAGCATAGATAGCAAGTATACAGATAATATGCACACATAGCACGTAATTTATTTAAAATACTTCATATCTATGTGTAAGATGAAAGTAACTATCCACTCACTTGAAAAGGTGGTGATTCTGAACTCAGACAGCGATTCGCTTCTTAAAAAAAATAATTTCCTTCGACGAAACCTAGTATTATTACCACTAGAGTTTAGTCTATTATTTTCCGAGACTAATTAATAGTCTAGCTATTATTACTATTATATAAGCGTTAAACAATACTTATATAACCCATAATAATAGCCCAAGTACTTATTATAAGTTCCTAATAACATTACTATAATTAAATAAAAGCTATATTAAAAATAGCGTAGGCGTAGCTCACTTACAGCGGGTTTTATAGAAAACCGGGCTTTTCTTGGAGCAGCGTTCCCAAGCCGAAAAGCTCTTCTTCTCGGAGCCGTCGAGCACTCCGGGGCTTCCGCCTCGTGCTAGGGAGGTTCCTTAGGCTTTTCGGGGGGTTTCGGGGCTAAAGAGAGGTTCTAGAGAGAGAGTAAAGGGAAGAAAGAATGTGAAAGGTGTGAAGAAAATGAGGGTGGGAGAGTTCTATTTATAGGGTGAAAAATGGCTGAACTTGGTGCCACATGTCACCATCTAGTGGCAAGATTTGGGGAGAAAGCAATGGCCAAGATTGTGCCACATCACCCATTTTCGCACAGCACACTTCCGACTTCTAAAATCCGTAACTTTCACACACGACCTCCGTTTTTGATGTGCTTTATATCCACGCGTAGGTAAAAATAAGATCTACAACTTTCATTTTTACTCCGTCGGCTAATTGTCGACCGATCTTAAATTTAACAGTACAAGGAGATTATACTGTTAAATGTCTGCGTAAAATTCATAACTTCTACATACGGAGTCTGTTTTCGTCTGTCTTTTTACCGTTGAGTTCCTATTAGAGAGATCTTAATTTCTCATTTAGGTCGCGTAGGCCAAAAACCGCTCGATGTAAAATTCGAGTTTCGGGCTGTGCACTGCTAAGCCAAATCTTAGAAAATTCATAACTTCCTCATACGAAGTCAGATTTGGGCGTTCTTTTTTTGTATGTTCTCGGTTTAACGTATACTACAACTTTTGTTTATATTTCTAAGGCTAAAAAGTCCTCCATCATAAATTCACTATTTACGTCTCCCGTTGTCGTGCCGGTTTTGCCATAAAACTTCGACGTACCATAACTTCTTCGTTATAACTTGGATTTCAACGTTCTTTATATGTACGAAACCCTTGAGACGTATTCTACAACTTGGTTAAGATTATTTATTCTAAATAATCTTTTGTCAAAAAGTCGTTTTCGACCCCTATTATCTCTAAATTGACTAGCCCGGATCTACGGGCGTTACAATTATCTCCCCCTTAGGATGATTACGTCCCGGAATCATCAACGAAACTGGACTCACATGATGACTCCATAGGTTATCTCTTCATCCTAAGTAATAACCATAACTTTGATGTTTCTTCGAACGAATATCTAACTCTTAGACTCCTTGACTACAGGTGGTGCTTGATCTTGCATCCGCTCTCTATCTCATGTTAAACTTCCAATCATGATCTTCATGTCACGATCTTCATCTTTATTGGAGACTCCTTATTTAACAAACTTGAGATAAGTTTCTTCCTTCGATTATCATAATAGACCGATAGGTCATGTTCTAATGACCTCTCATCGTATGTTGCAATGCTTAGACTCAGGTCTTTTAGAGTCAAATTCCGGAACAGACTATACCTTCCTTCATGTTCTTATCACATCTTAAAAGGTAGCATTTCTAGCTACAAGCAACTGTCGTGATACCTGTACTGAGCGCTTTGATTATCTTTCATTTCAATCTTTCGGCTTAAGTCAGATGCTACATCGAACTTGGTTCTCTGAACCTCGTAACATACTCATCATAGTCAGACTCGATTTGATATGACCACTAGGGTCGGAATAACAATCATCTTCTTAGTCATTACCGAAACAATGGTAATGACATACATGAACAAAACGGAATCAACTACTAGCTTCTCGGTAACCTTGTGACTTTCCCTGATCCAAGCATGAGTCCTGTGCTTCCGGTAGTATATGCATCTACTACCTTTCACACCTACTCATACTCGTCCCAAGTAGTGTATCGCAGTCCCCAAGTCACCATACAAGAAAATCACATAACAGTTTAACACACCAGATAACAAAACGAAGGCTTTATTATTTCTTGAAACTATTACATAGGTGTTCGAGTTCACCCTATACTATGCCTCTAACAGGTTACATTATACGATACTATCCCTTGGTTACTTCATAACTCGATCTTTGGATATTAAGCCTTCACTCCTGAATCCTTGCATTGTTATCTGCTTCGTCAAGGATCATTTGAAATGCTCTCGCCTTTGGCTTTGGCAGCACATTTAGCTTTGTAGCCCCTTCTCTCTTTGGGCAGTCTTGCTTGAAGTGACCTTCCTCGTTACATGTTACAACATACCCTTTTGTTGAATGTACACTCGTTGGCGTAATGCCCATGCTTTCCACACTTGAAACAAGTCACCTTCTCACCGCATTTTCCAGAGTGTTTCTTTTTGCACTTCTCGCACCATCTTGCTTCACTTCCTCTTCCTCCTCCAGACTTCAGGAATTTGGTCTCCTTGTTGGACCTTGAAGATCCTTCAAACTTCCTCTTCTCGCCAACTTCAGCTTTCTCCAGACCCTTTTCCCTAATCTGAGTCTCAACATTCCTGGCTGCCCAGATGGCGGCTTTCAAAGTGGTTGCTTGCTTGACCATTGGACCAAAGTCCGCTGGTAATCCATGGGCAAACTTGTTGACCTTGGAGAGCTCAGTTGGAACTAGGTAAGGAACAAGCTTCATCTTCTCCGTAAAACATGCAACATACTCATTGACACTCATCCTTCCCTTCTTCAGATTTTGAAACTCATTGTTGATCTCTAGGAGATCTTGCTCAGAGCAGTACTGCATTTTCAGTTGCACCATGAAATCTTCCCAAGACATCTTGCTTGCTTCTCCCTTGGGCATCGTGTTAGCTAGTAGCTTCCACCAGCTCAGTATTCCAGACTTTAACAGAGGGATCGTGAGAGAGGTCTTCTGTTTGTTGCTACACTCGCAACTCTCAAGCATTGTCTCCATCTCGGAGATCCAGTCCATAACTTCCACCGGTGTTGGGCTTCCAGAAAGACTTGGGGGTTTTGATGCCATGAAATCCTTGTACTTGCATCCATGTCCGTCATTTCCTCCATCCTGATTGTTTTGTCTGACTATCGGTGGGTCGGCTCGACCAACCGTCCCACTGTAGTTCCCTCCTTCTGACTGCCCATCACTGAGCTCGGGCTGTTCAATAGGCACCGTAAGTTCCTCTCAATTTTTGTTGAAGTAAACGCCTTGTTTCCTCCATTTGACGATCCAACATCATTTGGATCATCGCTTGTACTCCGGCCATGGTTATTGGCTCAGCAGCGGCTACCACAACCGATATTTGCTCAATCACTGAGGGTTGGTTTCTGTTCCCATTAGCATTCCCAGCTCCACTGCGGGTTCTTGCCATTTTGATCTATACACCGAATAAGGTGAATCTAGATCTTTATTTAGGATAGTCGTTTACATGTTAGTTCTAATATCGTAGTCGTACGTTTAGAATCCTAAACACATAAGGTTTCCAGATCCGGTCGGCAACAGACCATAGATCCGAACAAATAACAACATATGAGGCATAAATCATTTAGCACATAAAGCATATTAGGCATACTTTCCTAAATAAGCTAGTGCTCACATCTCACAATCATCGCTTAGCATTCTAAGTTTAAGTCTAGAAAATAAATCCATATTCCTAGTTCGCTTAAACTAATGCTCTGATACCAACTGTGACATCCCAATTTTCACGGACAGAAAAGACCGATTTTGTTTATGCTTTATAAAAATCAGAGTACTTTTTATAATAAAAATCTTGCGGAATTTGTTCCCAGAAAAACATGATAAATAAGTTATCAAAGCATTTCCGAAGAAATGTATTTTTATTCATTTTAAAACATTTGGGATGTCATCGTTAATACAGAAACATAAGCATAAACAGAACTTACATTCATTTACACTAGTGATCTACATCTCTTTTAAATCTCTCAGTATAATGTAACTTCATATCGACACCTGTGATACAAATAAACTGAGTGGGTCAGGTTGGGAAACCTGGTGAGTACATAGGCTTTTCAACCCACAATAATATAATTATTATGTTTAAACATCAAACAATCAACCCAATTACCCATCCCCATTATCTTCTTTACTCTTAAGGATCTACCCTAAGAATCAATTATTACTCGTTCATTCATTCCTAAGGATCATCCTAAGGAATCGGCATGAAGTCCATCGTTGTCAATGACACAACTGTCAAGCACAGCTGCTAGTTCTATCACTTAGGCGCAGCTGCCAGAATTGTGACATTCTATGTGAGGCGCAGCTACCAGTATTGTCCTTCGAGCACAGCTGCTAGGGTTATCTCGTTTATTGACAGTATCGTTTTTGAGAGTCCACTCGCAATACATGTCAATTGGTTTTTAGAGTACACAGGTGAACACATCGTTCACAACACCTACATGTTGCGAGCCTGCCAGTGTTCCACTGGACTGTCTAAAATAGTCCGTGGTTGTCATCCATACTCTGCTAGATTACGGGGCCATCATTTGGGAAAGGCTTCTCACATCATCCACCTCTCACACTCACCTCGTGGTCTATAACACCTCTCAACTCATCATCCAACTCATATTCCATCTATTACATCTACCCATGTTTTACCCAACATATTCTCATAGATATATATATACAGTTTAAATCATTTAAAACATGTATAAAATCGTTCATCCAGCATAGATAGCAAGTATACAGATAATATGCACTCATAGCACGTAATTTATTTAAAATACTTCATATCTATGTGTAAGATGAAAGTAACTATGCACTCACTTGAAAAGGTGGTGATTCTGAACTCATACAGCGCTTCGCTTCTTAAAAAAATAATTTCCTTCGACGAAACCTAGTATTATTACCACTAGAGTTTAGTCTATTATTTGCCGAGACTAATTAATAGTCTAGCTATTATTACTATTATATAAGCGTTAAACAATACTTATATAACCCATAATAATAGCCCAAGTACTTATTATAAGTTCCTAATAACGTTACTATAATTAAATAAAAGCTATATTAAAAATAGCGTAGGCGTAGCTCACTTACAGCGGGTTTTATAGAAAACCGGGCTTTGCTTGGAGCAGCGTTCCCAAGCCGAAAAGCTCTTCTTCTTGGAGCCGTCGAGCACTCCGGGGCTTCCGCCTCGTGCTAGGGAGGTTCCTTAGGCTTTTCGGGGGGTTTCAGGGTTAGAGAGAGGTTCTAGAGAGAGAGTAAAGGGAAGAAAGAATGGGAAAAGTGTGAAGAAAATGAGGGTGGGAGAGTTCTATTTATAGGGTGAAAAATGGCTGAACTTGGTGCCACATGTCACCATCTAGTGGCAAGATTTGGGGAGAAAGCAATGGCCAAGATTGTGCCACATCACCCATTTTCGCACAACACACTTCCGACTTCTAAAATCCGTAACTTTCACATACGACCTCCGTTTTTGACGTGCTTTATATCCACGCGTAGGTAAAAATAATGTCTACAACTTTCATTTTGACTCCGTCGGCTAATTGTCGACCGATCTTAAATTTAACAGTACACGGAGATTATACTGTTAAATGTCTGCGTAAAATTCATAACTTCTATATACGGACTCTGTTTTCGTCTGTCTTTTTACCGTTGAGTTCCTATTAGAGAGATCTTAATTTCTCATTTAGGCCGCGTAGGCCAAAAACCACTCGATGTAAAATTCGAGTTTCGGGCTGTGCACTGCTAAGCCAAATCTTAGAAAATTCATAACTTCCTCATACGAAGTCAGATTTGGGCGTTCTTTTTTTGTATGTTCTCGGTTTAACGTATACTACAACTTTTGTTTATATTTCTACGGCTAAAAAGTCCTCCATTGTAAATTCACTATTTACGTCTCCCGGTGTCGTGCCGGTTTTGCCATAAAACTTCGACGTACCATAACTTCTTCGTTATAACTTGGATTTCAACGTTCTTTATATGTACGAAACCCTTGAGACGTATTCTACAACTTGGTTAAGATTATTTATTCTAAATAATCTTTTGTCAAAAAGTCGTTTTCGACCCCTATTATCTCTAAATTGACTAGCCCGGATCTACGGGCGCTACAATTATCTCCCCCTTAGGATGATTACGTCCCGGAATCATCAACGAAACTGGACTCACATGATGACTCCATAGGTTATCTCTTCATCCTAAGTAATAACCGTAACTTTGATGTTTCTTCGAACGAATATCTAACTCTTAGACTCCTTGACTACAGGTGGTGCTCGATCTTGCATCCGCTCTCTATCTCATGTTAAACTTCCAATCATGATCTTCATGTCACGATCTTCATCTTTATTGGAGACTCCTTATTTAACAAACTTGAGATAAGTTTCTTCCTTCGATTATCATAATAGACCGATAGGTCATGTTCTAATGACCTCTCATCGTATGTTGCAATGCTTAGACTCAGGTCTTTTAGAGTCAAATTCCGGAACAGACTATACCTTCCTTCATGTTCTTATCACATCTTAAAAGGTTGCATTTCTAGCTACAAGCAACTGTCGTGATACCTGTACTGAACGCTTTGATTATCTTTCATTTCAATCTTTCGGCTTAAGTCAGATGCTACATCGAACTTGGTTCTCTGAACCTCGTAACATACTCATCATAGTCGGACTCGATTTGATATGACCACTAGGGTCGGAATAACAATCATCTTCTTAGTCATTACCGAAACAATGGTAATGACATACATGAACAAAACGGAATCAACTACTAGCTTCTCGGTAACCTTGTGACTTTCCCTGATCCAAGCGTGAGTCCTGTGCTTCCGGTAGTATATGCATCTACTAGCTTTCACACCTACTCATACTCGTCCCAAGTATTGTATCGCAGTCCCCAAGTCACCATACAAGAAAATCACATAACAGTTTAACACACCAGATAACAAAACGAAGGCTTTATTATTTCTTGAAACTATTACATAGGTGTTCGAGTTCACCCTATACTATGCCTCTAACAGGTTACATTATACGATACTATCCCTTGGTTACTTCATAACTCGATCTTTGGATATTAAGCCTTCACTCCTGAATCCTTGCATTGTTATCTGCTTCGTCAAGGATCATTTGAAATGCTCTCGCCTTTGGCTTTGGCAGCACATTTAGCTTTGTAGCCCCTTCTCTCTTTGGGCAGTCTTGCTTGAAGTGACCTTCCTCATTACATGTTACAACATACCCTTTTGTTGAATGTACACTCGTTGGCGTAATGCCCATGCTTTCCACACTTGAAACAAGTCACCTTCTCACCGTATTTTCCAGAGTGTTTCTTTTTGCACTTCTCGCACCATCTTGCTTCACTTCCTCTTCCTCCTCCAGACTTCAGGAATTTGGTCTCCTTGTTGGACCTTGAAGATCCTTCAAACTTCCTCTTCTCGCCAACTTCAGCTTTCTCCAGACCCTTTTCCCTAATCTGAGTCTCAACATTCCTGGCTGCCCAGATGGTGGCTTTCAAAGTGGTTGCTTGCTTGACCATTGGACCAAAGTCCGCTGGTAATCCATGGGCAAACTTGTTGACCTTGGAGAGCTTAGTTGGAACTAGGTAAGGAACAAGCTTCATCTTCTCCGTAAAACTTGCAGCATACTCAGTGACACTCATCCTTCCCTTCTTCAGATTTTGAAACTCATTGTTGATCTCTAGGAGATCCTGCTCAGAGCAGTACTGCATTTTCAGTTGCACCATGAAATCTTCCCAAGACATCTTGCTTGCTTCTCCCTTGGGCATCGTGTTAGCTAGTAGCTTCCACCAGCTCAGTATTCCAGACTTTAACAGAGGGATCGTGAGAGAGGTCTTCTGTTTGTTGCTACACTCGCAACTCTCAAGCATTGTCTCCATCTCGGAGATCCAGTCCATAACTTCCACTGGTGTTGGGCTTCCAGAAAGACTTGGGGGTTTTGATGCCATGAAATCCTTGTACTTGCATCCATGTCCGTCATTTCCTCCATCCTGATTGTTTTGTCTAACTATCGGTGGGTCGGCTCGACCAACCGTCCCACTGTAGTTCCCTCCTTCTGACTGCCCATCACTGAGCTCGGGCTGTTCAATAGGCACCGTAAGTTCCTCTCGATTTTTGTTGAAGTAAACGCCTTGTTTCCTCCATTTGACGATCCAACATCATTTGGATCATCGCTTGTACTCCGGCCATGGTTATTGGCTCAGCAGCGGCTACCACAACCGGTATTTGCTCAATCACTGAGGGTTGGTTTCTGTTCCCATTAGCATTCCCAGCTCCACTGCGGGTTCTTGCCATTTTGATCTATACACCGAATAAGGTGAATCTAGATCTTTATTTAGGATAGTCGTTTACATGTTAGTTCTAATATCGTAGTCGTACGTTTAGAATCCTAAACACATAAGGTTTCCAGATCCGGTCGGCAACAGACCATAGATCCGAACAAATAACAACATATGAGGCATAAATCATTTAGCACATAAAGCATATTAGGCATACTTTCCTAAATAAGCTAGTGCTCACATCTCACAATCATCGCTTAGCATTCTAAGCTTAAGTCTAGAAATAAATCCATATTCCTAGTTCGCTTAAACTAATGCTCTGATACCAACTGTGACATCCCAATTTTCACGGACAGAAAAGACCGATTTTGTTTATGCTTTATAAAAATCAGAGTACTTTTTTTAATAAAAATCTTGCGGAATTTGTTCCCAGAAAAACATGATAAATAAGTTATCAAAGCATTTCCGAAGAAATGTATTTTTATTCATTTTAAAACATTTGGGATGTCATCGTTAATACAGAAACATAAGCATAAACAGAACTTACATTCATTTACACTAGTGATCTACATCTCTTTAAATCTCTCAGTATAATGTAACTTCATATCGACACTTGTGATACAAATAAACTGAGTGGGTCAGGTTGGGAAACCTGGTGAGTACATAGGCTTTTCAACCCACAATAATATAATTATTATGTTTAAACATCAAACAATCAACCCAATTACCCATCCCCATTATCTTCTTTACTCTTAAGGATCTACCCTAAGAATCAATTATTACTCGTTCATTCATTCCTAAGGATCATCCTAAGGAATCGGCATGAAGTCCATCGTTGTCAATGACACAACTGTCAAGCACAGCTGCTAGTTCTATCACTTAGGCGCAGCTGCCAGAATTGTGACATTCTATGTGAGGCGCAGCTACCAGTATTGTCCTTCGAGCACAGCTGCTAGGGTTATCTCGTTTATTGACAGTATCGTTTTTGAGAGTCCACTCGCAATACATGTCAATTGGTTTTTAGAGTACACCGGTGAACACATCGTTCACAACACCTACATGTTGCGAGCCTGCCAGTGTTCCACTGGACTGTCTAAAATAGTCCGTGGTTGTCATCCATACTCTGCTAGATTACGGGGCCATCATTTGGGAAAGGCTTCTCACATCATCCACCTCTCACACTCACCTCGTGGTCTATAACACCTCTCAACTCATCATCCAACTCATATTCCATCTATTACATCTACCCATGTTTTACCCAACATATTCTCATAGATATATATATATACAGTTTAAATCATTTAAAACATGTATAAAATCGTTCATCCAGCATAGATAGCAAGTATATAGATAATATGCACTCATAGCACGTAATTTATTTAAAATACTTCATATCTATGTGTAAGATGAAAGTAACTATGCACTCACTTGAAAAGGTGGTGATTCTGAACTCATACAACGCTTCGCTTCTTAAAAAAATAATTTCCTTCGACGAAACCTAGTATTATTACTACTAGAGTTTAGTCTATTATTTGCCGAGACTAATTAATAGTGTAGCTATTATTACTATTATATAAGCGTTAAACAATACTTATATAACCCATAATAATAGCCCAAGTACTTATTATAAGTTCCTAATAACGTTACTATAATTAAATAAAAGCTATATTAAAAATAGCGTAGGCGTAGCTCACTTACAGCGGGTTTTATAGAAAACCGGGCTTTGCTTGGAGCAGCGTTCCCAAGCCGAAAAGCTCTTCTTCTTGGAGCCGTCGAGCACTCCGGGGCTTCCGCCTCGTGCTAGGGAGGTTCCTTAGGCTTTTCGGGGGGTTTCGGGGTTAGAGAGAGGTTCTAGAGAGAGAGTAAAGGGAAGAAAGAATGGGAAAGGTGTGAAGAAAATGAGGGTGGGAGAGTTCTATTTATAGGGTGAAAAATGGCTGAACTTGGTGCCACATGTCACCATCTAGTGGCAAGATTTGGGGAGAAAGCAATGGCCAAGATTGTGCCACATCACCCATTTTCGCACAACACACTTCCGACTTCTAAAATCCGTAACTTTCACATACGACCTCCTTTTTTGACGTGCTTTATATCCACGCGTAGGTAAAAATAATATCTACAACTTTCATTTTGACTCCGTCGGCTAATTGTCGACCGATCTTAAATTTAACAGTACACGAAGATTATACTGTTAAATGTCTGCGTAAAATTCATAACTTCTATATACGGACTCTGTTTTCGTCTGTCTTTTTACCGTTGAGTTCCTATTAGAGAGATCTTAATTTCTCATTTAGGCCGCGTAGGCCAAAAACCACTCGATGTAAAATTCGAGTTTCGGGCTGTGCACTGCTAAGCCAAATCTTAGAAAATTCATAACTTCCTCATACGAAGTCAGATTTGGGCGTTCTTTTTTTGTATGTTCTCGGTTTAACGTATACTACAACTTTTGTTTATATTTCTACGGCTAAAAAGTCCTCCATTGTAAATTCACTATTTACGTCTCCCGGTGTCGTGCCGGTTTTGCCATAAAACTTCGACGTACCATAACTTCTTCGTTATAACTTGGATTTCAACGTTCTTTATATGTACGAAACCCTTGAGACGTATTCTACAACTTGGTTAAGATTATTTATTCTAAATAGTCTTTTGTCAAAAAGTCGTTTTCGACCCCTATTATCTCTAAATTGACTAGCCCGGATCTACGGGCGCTACAATTATCTCCCCCTTAGGATGATTACGTCCCGGAATCATCAACGAAACTGGACTCACATGATGACTCCATAGGTTATCTCTTCATCCGAAGTAATAACCGTAACTTTGATGTTTCTTCGAACGAATATCTAACTCTTAGACTCCTTGACTACAGGTGGTGCTCGATCTTGCATCCGCTCTCTATCTCATGTTAAACTTCCAATCATGATCTTCATGTCACGATCTTCATCTTTATTGGAGACTCCTTATTTAACAAACTTGAGATAAGTTTCTTCCTTCGATTATCATAATAGACCGATAGGTCATGTTCTAATGACCTCTCATCGTATGTTGCAATGCTTAGACTCAGGTCTTTTAGAGTCAAATTCCGGAACAGACTATACCTTCCTTCATGTTCTTATCACATCTTAAAAGGTAGCATTTGTAGCTACAAGCAACTGTCGTGATACCTGTACTGAGCGCTTTGATTATCTTTCATTTCAATCTTTCGGCTTAAGTCAGATGCTACATCGAACTTGGTTCTCTGAACCTCGTAACATACTCATCATAGTCGGACTCGATTTGATATGACCACTAGGGTCGGAATAACAATCATCTTCTTAGTCATTACCGAAACAATGGTAATGACATACATGAACAAAACGGAATCAACTACTAGCTTCTCGGTAACCTTGTGACTTTCCCTGATCCAAGCGTGAGTCCTGTGCTTCCGGTAGTATATGCATCTACTACCTTTCACACCTACTCATACTCGTCCCAAGTATTGTATCGCAGTCCCCAAGTCACCATACAAGAAAATCACATAACAGTTTAACACACCAGATAACAAAACGAAGGCTTTATTATTTCTTGAAACTATTACATAGGTGTTCGAGTTCACCCTATACTATGCCTCTAACAGGTTACATTATACGATACTATCCCTTGGTTACTTCATAACTCGATCTTTGGATATTAAGCCTTCACTCCTGAATCCTTGCATTGTTATCTGCTTCGTCAAGGATCATTTGAAATGCTCTCGCCTTTGGCTTTGGCAGCACATTTAGCTTTGTAGCCCCTTCTCTCTTTGGGCAGTCTTGCTTGAAGTGACCTTCCTCGTTACATGTTACAACATACCCTTTTGTTGAATGTACACTCGTTGGCGTAATGCCCATGCTTTCCACACTTGAAACAAGTCACCTTCTCACCGCATTTTCCAGAGTGTTTCTTTTTGCACTTCTCGCACCATCTTGCTTCACTTCCTCTTCCTCCTCCAGACTTCAGGAATTTGGTCTCCTTGTTGGACCTTGAAGATCCTTTAAACTTCCTCTTCTCGCCAACTTCAGCTTTCTCCAGACCCTTTTCCCTAATCTGAGTCTCAACATTCCTGGCTGCCCAGATGGCGACTTTCAAAGTGGTTGCTTGCTTGACCATTGGACCAAAGTCCGCTGGTAATCCATGGGCAAACTTGTTGACCTTGGAGAGCTTAGTTGGAACTAGGTAAGGAACAAGCTTCATCTTCTCCGTAAAACTTGCAGCATACTCAGTGACACTCATCCTTCCCTTCTTCAGATTTTGAAACTCATTGTTGATCTCTAGGAGATCCTGCTCAGAGCAGTACTGCATTTTCAGTTGCACCATGAAATCTTCCCAAGACATCTTGCTTGCTTCTCCCTTGGGCATCGTGTTAGCTAGTAGCTTCCACCAGCTCAGTATTCCAGACTTTAACAGAGGGATCGTGAGAGAGGTCTTCTGTTTGTTGCTACACTCGCAACTCTCAAGCATTGTCTCCATCTCGGAGATCCAGTCCATAACTTCGACCGGTGTTGGGCTTCCAGAAAGACTTGGGGGTTTTGATGCCATGAAATCCTTGTACTTGCATCCATGTCCGTCATTTCCTCCATCCTGATTGTTTTGTCTAACTATCGGTGGGTCGGCTCGACCAACCGTCCCACTGTAGTTCCCTCCTTCTGACTGCCCATCACTGAGCTCGGGCTGTTCAATAGGCACCGTAAGTTCCTCTCGATTTTTGTTGAAGTAAACGCCTTGTTTCCTCCATTTGACGATCCAACATCATTTGGATCATCGCTTGTACTCCGGCCATGGTTATTGGCTCAGCAGCGGCTACCACAACCGGTATTTGCTCAATCACTGAGGGTTGGTTTCTGTTCCCATTAGCATTCCCAGCTCCACTGCGGGTTCTTGCCATTTTGATCTATACACCGAATAAGGTGAATCTAGATCTTTATTTAGGATAGTCGTTTACATGTTAGTTCTAATATCGTAGTCGTACGTTTAGAATCCTAAACACATAAGGTTTCCAGATCCGGTCGGCAACAGACCATAGATCCGAACAAATAACAACATATGAGGCATAAATCATTTAGCACATAAAGCATATTAGGCATACTTTCCTAAATAAGCTAGTGCTCACATCTCATAATCATCGCTTAGCATTCTAAGTTTAAGTCTAGAAATAAATCCATATTCCTAGTTCGCTTAAACTAATGCTCTGATACCAACTGTGACATCCCAATTTTCACGGACAGAAAAGACCGATTTTGTTTATGCTTTATAAAAATCAGAGTACTTTTTTTAATAAAAATCTTGCGGAATTTGTTCCCAGAAAAACATGATAAATAAGTTATCAAAGCATTTCCGAAGAAATGTATTTTTATTCATTTAAAAACATTTGGGATGTCATCGTTAATACAGAAACATAAGCATAAACAGAACTTACATTCATTTACACTAGTAATCTACATCTCTTTTAAATCTCTCAGTATAATGTAACTTCATATCGACACTTGTGATACAAATAAACTGAGTGGGTCAGGTTGGGAAACCTGGTGAGTACATAGGCTTTTCAACCCACAATAATATAATTATTATGTTTAAACATCAAACAATCAACCCAATTACCCATCCCCATTATCTTCTTTACTCTTAAGGATCTACCCTAAGAATCAATTATTACTCGTTCATTCATTCCTAAGGATCATCCTAAGGAATCGGCATGAAGTCCATCGTTGTCAATGACACAACTGTCAAGCACAGCTGCTAGTTCTATCACTTAGGCGCAGCTGCCAGAATTGTGACATTATATGTGAGGCGCAGCTACCAGTATTGTCCTTCGAGCACAGCTGCTAGGGTTATCTCGTTTATTGACAGTATCGTTTTTGAGAGTCCACTCGCAATACATGTCAATTGGTTTTTAGAGTACACCGGTGAACACATCGTTCACAACACCTACATGTTGCGAGCCTGCCAGTGTTCTACTGGACTGTCTAAAATAGTCTGTGGTTGTCATCCATACTCTGCTAGATTACGGGGCCATCATTTGGGAAAGGCTTCTCACATCATCCACCTCTCACACTCACCTCGTGGTCTATAACACCTCTCAACTCATCATCCAACTCATATTCCATCTATTACATCTACCCATGTTTTACCCAACATATTCTCATAGATATATATATACAGTTTAAATCATTTAAAACATGTATAAAATCGTTCATCCAGCATAGATAGCAAGTATACAGATAATATGCACTCATAGCACGTAATTTATTTAAAATACTTCATATCTATGTGTAAGATGAAAGTAACTATGCACTCACTTGAAAAGGTGGTGATTCTGAACTCATACAACGCTTCGCTTCTTAAAAAAATAATTTCCTTCGACGAAACCTAGTATTATTACCACTAGAGTTTAGTCTATTATTTGCCAAGACTAATTAATAGTCTAGCTATTATTACTATTATATAAGCGTTAAACAATACTTATATAACCCATAATAATAGCCCAAGTACTTATTATAAGTTCCTAATAACGTTACTATAATTAAATAAAAGCTATATTAAAAATAGCGTAGGCGTAGCTCACTTACAGCGGGTTTTATAGAAAACCGGGCTTTGCTTGGAGCAGCGTTCCCAAGCCGAAAAGCTCTTCTTCTTGGAGCCGTCGAGCACTCCGGGGCTTCCGCCTCGTGCTAGGGAGGTTCCTTAGGCTTTTCGGGGGGTTTCGGGGTTAGAGAGAGGTTCTAGAGAGAGAGTAAAGGGAAGAATGAATGGGAAAGGTGTGAAGAAAATAAGGGTGGGAGAGTTCTATTTATAGGGTGAAAAATGGCTGAACTTGGTGCCACATGTCACCATCTAGTGGCAAGATTTGGGGAGAAAGCAATGGCCAAGATTGTGCCACATCACCCATTTTCGCACAACACACTTCCGACTTCTAAAATCCGTAACTTTCACATACGACCTCCGTTTTTGACGTGCTTTATATCCACGCGTAGGTAAAATTAATATCTACAACTTTCATTTTGACTCCGTTGGCTAATTGTCGACCGATCTTAAATTTAACAGTACAAGGAGATTATACTGTTAAATGTCTGCGTAAAATTCATAACTTCTATATACGGACTCTGTTTTCGTCTGTCTTTTTACCGTTTAGTTCCTATTAGAGAGATCTTAATTTCTCATTTAGGCCGCGTAGGCCAAAAACCACTCGATGTAAAATTTGAGTTTCGGGCTGTGCACTGCTAAGCCAAATCTTAGAAAATTCATAACTTCCTCATACGAAGTCAGATTTGGGCATTCTTTTTTTGTATGTTCTCGGTTTAACGTATACTACAACTTTTGTTTATATTTCTACGGCTAAAAAGTCCTCCATTGTAAATTCACTATTTACGTCTCCCGGTGTCGTGCCGGTTTTGCCATAAAACTTCGACGTACCATAACTTCTTCGTTATAACTTGGATTTCAACGTTCTTTATATGTACGAAACCCTTGAGACGTATTCTACAACTTGGTTAAGATTATTTATTCTAAATAATCTTTTGTCAAAAAGTCGTTTTCGACCCCTATTATCTCTAAATTGACTAGCTCGGATCTACGGGCGTTACAATTATCTCCCCCTTAGGATGATTACGTCCCGGAATCGTCAACGAAACTGGACTCACATGATGACTCCATAGGTTATCTCTTCATCCTAAGTAATAACCGTAACTTTGATGTTTCTTCGAACGAATATCTAACTCTTAGACTCCTTGACTACAGGTGGTGCTCGATCTTGCATCCGCTCTCTATCTCATGTTAAACTTCCAATCATGATCTTCATGTCACGATCTTCATCTTTATTGGAGACTCCTTATTTAACAAACTTGAGATAAGTTTCTTCCTTCGATTATCATAATAGACCGATAGGTCATGTTCTAATGACCTCTCATCGTATGTTGCAATGCTTAGACTCAGGTCTTTTAGAGTCAAATTCTGGAACAGACTATACCTTCCTTCATGTTCTTATGACATCTTAAAAGGTAGCATTTCTAGCTACAAGCAACTGTCGTGATACCTGTACTGAGCGCTTTGATTATCTTTCATTTCAATCTTTCGGCTTAAGTCAGATGCTACATCGAACTTGGTTCTCTGAACCTCGTAACATACTCATCATAGTCGGACTCGATTTGATATGACCACTAGGGTCGGAATAACAATGATCTTCTTAGTCATTACCGAAACAATGGTAATGACATACATGAACAAAACGGAATCAACTACTAGCTTCTCGGTAACCTTGTGACTTTCCCTGATCCAAGCGTGAGTCCTGTGCTTCCGGTAGTATATGCATCTACTACCTTTCACACCTACTCATACTCGTCCCAAGTAGTGTATCGCAGTCCCCAAGTCACCATACAAGAAAATCACATAACAGTTTAACACACCAGATAACAAAACGAAGGCTTTATTATTTCTTGAAACTATTACATAGGTGTTCGAGTTCACCCTATACTATGCCTCTAACAGGTTACATTATACGATACTATCCCTTGGTTACTTCATAACTCGATCTTTGGATATTAAGCCTTCACTCCTGAATCCTTGCATTGTTATCTGCTTCGTCAAGGATCATTTGAAATGCTCTCGCCTTTGGCTTTGGCAGCACATTTAGCTTTGTAGCCCCTTCTCTCTTTGGGCAGTCTTGCTTGAAGTGACCTTCCTCGTTACATGTTACAACATACCCTTTTGTTGAATGTACACTCGTTGGCGTAATGCCCATGCTTTCCACACTTGAAACAAGTCACCTTCTCACCGCATTTTCCAGAGTGTTTCTTTTTGCACTTCTCGCACCATCTTGCTTCACTTCCTCTTCCTCCTCCAGACTTCAGGAATTTGGTCTCCTTGTTGGACCTTGAAGATCCTTCAAACTTCGTCTTCTCGCCAACTTCAGCTTTCTCCAGACCCTTTTCCCTAATCTGAGTCTCAACATTCCTGGCTGCCCAGATGGCGGCTTTCAAAGTGGTTGCTTGCTTGATCATTGGACCAAAGTCCGCTGATAATCCATGGGCAAACTTGTTGACCTTGGAGAGCTTAGTTGGAACTAGGTAAGGAACAAGCTTCATCTTCTCCGTAAAACTTGCAGCATACTCAGTGACACTCATCCTTCCCTTCTTCAGATTTTGAAACTGATTGTTGATCTCTAGGAGATCCTGCTCAGAGCAGTACTGCATTTTCAGTTGCACCATGAAATCTTCCCAAGACATCTTGTTTGCTTCTCCCTTGGGCATCGTGTTAGCTAGTAGCTTCCACCAGCTCAGCATTCCAGACTTTAACAGAGGGATCGTGAGAGAGGTCTTCTGTTTGTTGCTACACTCGCAACTCTCAAGCATTGTCTCCATCTCGGAGATCCAGTCCATAACTTCCACCGGTGTTGGGCTTCCAGAAAGACTTGGGGGTTTTGATGCCATGAAATCCTTGTACTTGCATCCATGTCCGTCATTTCCTCCATCCTGATTGTTTTGTCTAACTATCGGTGGGTCGGCTCGACCAACCGTCCCACTGTAGTTCCCTCCTTCTGACTGCCCATCACTGAGCTCGGGCCGTTCAATAGGCACCGTAAGTTCCTCTCGATTTTTGTTGAAGTAAACGCCTTGTTTCCTCCATTTGACGATCCAACATCATTTGGATCATCGCTTGTACTCCGGCCATGGTTATTGGCTCAGCAGCGGCTACCACAACCGGTATTTGCTCAATCACTGAGGGTTGGTTTCTGTTCCCATTAGCATTCCCAGCTCCACTGCGGGTTCTTGCCATTTTGATCTATACACCGAATAAGGTGAATCTAGATCTTTATTTAGGATAGTCGTTTACATGTTAGTTCTAATATCGTAGTCGTACGTTTAGAATCCTAAACACATAAGGTTTCCAGATCCGGTCGGCAAAAGACCATAGATCCGAACAAATAACAACATATGAGGCATAAATCATTTAGCACATAAAGCATATTAGGCATACTTTCCTAAATAAGCTAGTGCTCACATCTCACAATCATCGCTTAGCATTCTAAGTTTAAGTCTAGAAATAAATCCATATTCCTAGTTCGCTTAAACTAATGCTCTGATACCAACTGTGACATCCCAATTTTCACGGACAGAAAAGACCGATTTTGTTTATGCTTTATAAAAATCAGAGTACTTTTTTTAATAAAAATCTTGCGGAATTTGTTCCCAGAAAAACATGATAAATAAGTTATCAAAGCATTTCCGAAGAAATGTATTTTTATTCATTTTAAAACATTTGGGATGTCATCGTTAATACAGAAACATAAGCATAAACAGAACTTACATTCATTTACACTAGTAATCTACATCTCTTTTAAATCTCTCAGTATAATGTAACTTCATATCGACACCTGTGATAAAAATAAACTGAGTGGGTCAGGTTGGGAAACCTGGTGAGTACATAGGCTTTTCAACCCACAATAATATAATTATTATGTTTAAACATCAAACAATCAACCCAATTACCCATCCCCATTATCTTCTTTACTCTTAAGGATCTACCCTAAGAATCAATTATTACTCGTTCATTCATTCCTAAGGATCATCCTAAGGAATCGGCATGAAGTCCATCGTTGTCAATGACACAACTGTCAAGCACAGCTGCTAGTTCTATCACTTAGGCGCAGCTGCCAGAATTGTGACATTCTATGTGAGGCGCAGCTACCAGTATTGTCCTTCGAGCACAGCTGCTAGGGTTATCTCGTTTATTGACAGTATCGTTTTTGAGAGTCCACTCGCAATACATGTCAATTGGTTTTTAGAGTACACCGGTGAACGCATCGTTCACAACACCTACATGTTGCGAGCCTGCCAGTGTTCCACTGGACTGTCTAAAATAGTCCGTGGTTGTCATCCATACTCTGCTAGATTACGGGGCCATCATTTGGGAAAGGCTTCTCACATCATCCACCTCTCACACTCACCTCGTGGTCTATAACACCTCTCAACTCATCATCCAACTCATATTCCATCTATTACATCTACCCATGTTTTACCCAACATATTCTCATAGATATATATATATACAGTTTAAATCATTTAAAACATGTATAAAATCGTTCATCCAGCATAGATAGCAAGTATACAGATAATATGCACTCATAGCACGTAATTTATTTAAAATACTTCATATCTATGTGTAAGATGAAAGTAACTATGCACTCACTTGAAAAGGTGGTGATTCTGAACTCATACAGCGCTTCGCTTCTTAAAAAAATAATTTCCTTCGACGAAACCTAGTATTATTACCACTAGAGTTTAGTCTATTATTTGCCGAGACTAATTAATAGTCTAGCTATTATTACTATTATACAAGCGTTAAACAATACTTATATAACCCATAATAATAGCCCACATACTTATTATAAGTTCCTAATAACGTTACTATAATTAAATAAAAACTATATTAAAAATAGCGTAGGCGTAGCTCACTTACAGTGGGTTTTATAGAAAACCGGGCTTTGCTTGGAGCAGCGTTCCCAAGCCGAAAAGCTCTTCTTCTTGGAGCCGTCGAGCACTCCGGGGCTTCCGCCTCGTGCTAGGGAGGTTCCTTAGGCTTTTCGGGGGGTTTCGGGGTTAGAGAGAGGTTCTAGAGAGAGAGTAAAGGGAAGAAAGAATGGGAAAGGTGTGAAGAAAATGAGGGTGGGAGAGTTCTATTTATAGGGTGAAAAATGGCTGAACTTGGTGCCACATGTCACCATCTAGTGGCAAGATTTGGGGAGAAAGCAATGGCCAAGATTGTGCCACATCACCCATTTTCGCACAACACACTTCCGACTTCTAAAATCCGTAACTTTCACATAAGACCTCCGTTTTTGACGTGCTTTATATCCACGCGTAGGTAAAAATAATATCTACAACTTTCATTTTGACTCCGTCGGCTAATTGTCGACCGATCTTAAATTTAACAGTACAAGGAGATTATACTGTTAAATGTCTGCGTAAAATTCATAACTTCTATATACGGACTCTGTTTTCGTCTGTCTTTTTACCGTTGAGTTCCTATTAGAGAGATCTTAATTTCTCATTTAGGCCGCATAGGCCAAAAACCACTCGATGTAAAATTCGAGTTTCGGGCTGTGCACTGCTAAGCCAAATCTTAGAAAATTCATAAGTTCCTCATACGAAGTCAGATTTGGACGTTCTTTTTTTGTATGTTCTCGGTTTAACGTATACTACAACTTTTGTTTATATTTCTACGGCTAAAAAGTCCTCCATTGTAAATTCACTATTTACGTCTCCCAGTGTCGTGCCAGTTTTGCCATAAAACTTCGACGTACCATAACTTCTTCGTTATAACTTGGATTTCAACGTTCTTTATATGTACGAAACCCTTGAGACGTATTCTACAACTTGGTTAAGATTATTTATTCTAAATAATCTTTTGTCAAAAAGTCGTTTTCGACCCCTATTATCTCTAAATTGACTAGCCCGGATCTACGGGCGTTACAATTATCTCCCCCTTAGGATGATTACGTCCCGGAATCATCAACGAAACTGGACTCACATGATGACTCCATAGGTTATCTCTTCATCCTAAGTAATAACCGTAACTTTGATGTTTCTTCGAACGAATATCTAACTCTTAGACTCCTTGACTACAGGTGGTGCTCGATCTTGCATCCGCTCTCTATCTCATGTTAAACTTCCAATCATGATCTTCATGTCACGATCTTCATCTTTATTGGAGACTCCTTATTTAACAAACTTGAGATAAGTTTCTTCCTTCGATTATCATAATAGACCGATAGGTCATCTTCTAATGACCTCTCATCGTATGTTGCAATGCTTAGACTCAGGTCTTTTAGAGTCAAATTCCGGAACAGACTATACCTTCCTTCATGTTCTTATCACATCTTAAAAGGTAGCATTTCTAGCTACAAGCAACTGTCGTGATACCTGTACTGAGCACTTTGATTATCTTTCATTTCAATCTTTCGGCTTAAGTCAGATGCTACATCGAACTTGGTTCTCTGAACCTCGTAACATACTCATCATAGTCGGACTCGATTTGATATGACCACTAGGGTCGGAATAACAATCATCTTCTTAGTCATTACCGAAACAATGGTAATGACATACATGAACAAAACGGAATCAACTACTAGCTCCTCGGTAACCTTGTGACTTTCCCTGATCCAAGCGTGAGTCCTGTGCTTCCGGTAGTATATGCATCTACTACCTTTCACACCTACTCATACTCGTCCCAAGTATTGTATCGCAGTCCCCAAGTCACCATACAAGAAAATCACATAACAGTTTAACACACCAGATAACAAAACGAAGGCTTTATTATTTCTTGAAACTATTACATAGGTGTTCGAGTTCACCCTATACTATGCCTCTAACAGGTTACATTATACGATACTATCCCTTGGTTACTTCATAACTCGATCTTTGGATATTAAGCCTTCACTCCTGAATCCTTGCATTGTTATCTGCTTCGTCAAGGATCATTTGAAATGCTCTCGCCTTTGGCTTTGGCAGCACATTTAGCTTTGTAGCCCCTTCTCTCTTTGGGCAGTCTTGCTTGAAGTGACCTTCCTCGTTACATGTTACAACATACCCTTTTGTTGAATGTACACTCGTTGGCGGAATGCCCATGCTTTCCACACTTGAAACAAGTCACCTTCTCACCGCATTTTCCAGAGTGTTTCTTTTTGCACTTCTCGCACCATCTTGCTTCACTTCCTCTTCCTCCTCCAGACTTCAGGAATTTGGTCTCCTTGTTGGACCTTGAAGATCCTTCAAACTTCCTCTTCTCGCCAACTTCAGCTTTCTCCAGACCCTTTTCCCTAATCTGAGTCTCAACATTCCTGGCTGCCCAGATGGCGGCTTTCAAAGTGGTTGCTTGCTTGACCATTGGACCAAAGTCCGCTGGTAATCCACGGGCAAACTTGTTGACCTTGGAGAGCTCAGTTGGAACTAGGTAAGGAACAAGCTTCATCTTCTCCGTAAAACTTGCAGCATACTCAATGACACTCATCCTTCCCTTCTTCAGATTTTGAAACTCATTGTTGATCTCTAGGAGATCCTGCTCAGAGCAGTACTGCATTTTCAGTTGCACCATGAAATCTTCCCAAGACATCTTGCTTGCTTCTCCCTTGGGCATCGTGTTAGCTAGTAGCTTCCACCAGCTCAGTATTCCAGACTTTAACAGAGGGATCGTGAGAGAGGTCTTCTGTTTGTTGCTACACTCGCAACTCTCAAGCATTGTCTCCATCTCGGAGATCCAGTCCATAACTTCCACCGGTGTTGGGCTTCCAGAAAGACTTGGGGGTTTTGATGCCATGAAATCCTTGTACTTGCATCCATGTCCGTCATTTCCTCCATCCTGATTGTTTTGTCTAACTATCGGTGGGTCGGCTCGACCAACCGTCCCACTGTAGTTCCCTCCTTCTGACTGCCCATCACTGAGCTCGGGCTGTTCAATAGGCACCGTAAGTTCCTCTCGATTTTTGTTGAAGTAAACGCCTTGTTTCCTCCATTTGACGATCCAACATCATTTGGATCATCGCTTGTACTCCGGCCATGGTTATTGGCTCAGCAGCGGCTACCACAACCGGTATTTGCTCAATCACTGGGGGTTGGTTTCTGTTCCCATTAGCATTCCCAGCTCCACTACGGGTTCTTGCCATTTTGATCTATACACCGAATAAGGTGAATCTAGATCTTTATTTAGGATAGTCGTTTAAATCGTCCTTATCACTCCGAAACGTTTACATGTTAGTTCTAATATCGTAGTCGTACGTTTAGAATCCTAAACACATAAGGTTTCCAGATCCGGTCGGCAACAGACCATAGATCCGAACAAATAACAACATATGAGGCATAAATCATTTAGCACATAAAGCATATTAGGCATACTTTCCTAAATAAGCTAGTGCTCACATCTCACAATCATCGCTTAGCATTCTAAGTTTAAGTCTAGAAATAAATCCATATTCCTAGTTCGCTTAAACTAATGCTCTGATACCAACTGTGACATCCCAATTTTCACGGACAGAAAAGACCGATTTTGTTTATGCTTTATAAAAATCAGAGTACTTTTTTTAATAAAAATCTTGCGGAATTTGTTCCCAGAAAAAGATGATAAATAAGTTATCAAAGCATTTCCGAAGAAATGTATTTTTATTCATTTTAAAACATTTGGGATGTCATCGTTAATACAGAAACATAAGCATAAACAGAACTTACATTCATTTACACTAGTGATCTACATCTCTTTTAAATCTCTCAGTATAATGTAACTTCATATCGACACCTGTGATACAAATAAACTGAGTGGGTCAGGTTGGGAAACCTGGTGAGTACATAGGCTTTTCAACCCACAATAATATAATTATTATGTTTAAACATCAAACAATCAACCCAATTACCCATCCCCATTATCTTCTTTACTCTTAAGGATCTACCCTAAGAATCAATTATTACTCGTTCATTCATTCCTAAGGATCATCCTAAGGAATCGGCATGAAGTCCATCGTTGTCAATGACACAACTGTCAAGCACAGCTGCTAGTTCTATCACTTAGGCGCAGCTGCCAGAATTGTGACATTCTATGTGAGGCGCAGCTACCAGTATTGTCCTTCGAGCACAGCTTCTAGGGTTATCTCGTTTATTGACAGTATCGTTTTTGAGAGTCCACTCGCAATACATGTCAATTGGTTTTTAGAGTACACCGGTGAACACATCGTTCACAACACCTACATGTTGCGAGCCTGCCAGTGTTCCACTGGACTGTCTAAAATAGTCCGTGGTTGTCATCCATACTCTGCTAGATTACGGGGCCATCATTTGGGAAAGGCTTCTCACATCATCCACCTCTCACACTCACCTCGTGGTCTATAACACCTCTCAACTCATCATCCAACTCATATTCCATCTATTACATCTACCCATGTTTTACCCAACATATTCTCATAGATATATATATACAGTTTAAATCATTTAAAACATGTATAAAATCGTTCATCCAGCATAGATAGCAAGTATACAGATAATATGCACTCATAGCACATAATTTATTTAAAATACTTCATATCTATGTGTAAGATGAAAGTAACTATGCACTCACTTGAAAAGGTGGTGATTCTGAACTCATACAACGCTTCGCTTCTTAAAAAAATAATTTCCTTCGACGAAACCTAGTATTATTACCACTAGAGTTTAGTCTATTATTTGCCGAGACTAATTAATAGTCTAGCTATTATTACTATTATATAAGCGTTAAACAATACTTATATAACCCATAATAATAGCTCAAGTACTTATTATAAGTTCCTAATAACGTTACTATAATTAAATAAAAGCTATATTAAAAATAGCGTAGGCGTAGCTCACTTACAGCGGGTTTTATAGAAAACCGGGCTTTGCTTGGAGCAGCGTTCCCAAGCCGAAAAGCTCTTCTTCTCGGAGCCGTCGAGCACTCCGGGGTTTCCGGCTCGTGCTAGGGAGGTTCCTTAGGCTTTTCGGGGGGTTTCGGGGCTAGAGAGAGGTTCTAGAGAGAGAGTAAAGGGAAGAAAGAATGGGAAAGGTGTGAAGAAAATGAGGGTGGGAGAGTTCTATTTATAGGGTGAAAAATGGCTGAACTTCGTGCCACATGTCACCATCTAGTGGCAAGATTTGGGGAGAAAGCAATGGCCAAGATTGTGCCACATCACCCATTTTCGCACAGCACACTTCCGACTTCTAAAATCCGTAACATTCACATACGACCTCCTTTTTTGACGTTATTTATATCCACGCGTAGGTAAAAATAAGATCTACAACTTTCATTTTGACTTCGTCGGCTAATTCTCGATCGATCTTAAATTTAACAGTACAAGGAGATTATACTGTTAAATGTCTGCGTAAAATTCATAACTTCTACATACGGACTCTGTTTTCGTCTGTCTTTTTACTGTTGAGTTCCTATTAATGAGATCTTAATTTCTCATCTAGGTCGCGTAGGCCAAAAACCGCTCGATGTAAAATTCGAGTTTCGGGCTGTGCACTCCTAAGCCAAATCTTAGAAAATTCATAACTTCCTCATACGAAGTCAGATTTGGGCGTTCTTTTTTTGTATGTTCTCGGTGTAATGTATACTACAACTTTTGTTTATATTTCTACGGCTAAAAAGTCCTCCATCGTAAATTCACTATTTACGTCTCCCGGTGTCGTGCCGGTTTTGCCATAAAACTTCGACGTACCATAACTTCTTCGTTATAACTTGGATTTCAACGTTCTTTATATGTACGAAACCCTTGAGACGTATTCTACAACTAGGTTAAGATTATTTATTCTAAATAATCTTTTGTCAAAAAGTCGTTTTGGACCCCTATTATCTCTAAATTGACTAGCCCGGATCTACGGGCGTTACAAAATTTATCCAATCATTGCAAATCAATTTGAAATTATATCGTTTGAGTATCCCACATCACTAAAGGCATTCAAGAGATGAATTGCGGTGCCGAACAACCCTAATCTTGGCATCATCGTTGGAATCGGCAAGGACACCGAGAAGAACTTCTTTCTCGTAAAATCATTTCACAGATGCAATAAGAAGCAACTTTAATACATCCTCAAATTCACTGAAAAGTTGAAATAAACTACCGACGAAGTGAAATTTGAGATCACGAGAATAATCAAATGGTTGTTTGTTGTGTGAAAGTTGTTGGATTTAGTGTCTAAGCCCATAACTATAACTGAGATGTACTTGACCTGATTGTAGCATGAACATTTTGGGTTGCCTTCACTAGTGCAATCTGATACGATGGACTTTTGAGAATAAGGCTCTTCGTGATTTATTAATATATTATAAGTATAATATATTAATTGAGAAATCATATTATTTAATTAGTATTGATCGAGAATTAATTTGGAATTAGTTTAGTGATTAAAAGAGACTAATTAAATATACGGGGACTGATTAAGTAAATCAATGATTCTTAAAGTGTGGGCCAATGATCCATGGTTAGTTAGGATGGGCTAAACCAATGTGATAATCCATGGATAGTCCATGGAGGTTTAACCCATGGAGCCTAAGTAATATGAAAGGTCATGGTGCATTAGGGTTTGCAAAGATGTAACCCTAGCATTTTTCACACTATAAAAGGAATCCCCTAGAGCCAAAATCGGTTGCACTTATCATTCTAAGAGTTTGATATTGATTTTGTGATAACTAGCTTATTCTCTCAAGCCTTCTCTTGAATTTGGTGTTTGTGAAACATTAGAGGCATCACACTTGAGGTGCCAAAGCTTTCTAAGGCCGAGAAGTACAACTACATCAAGATGTATTCATCTAATAATGAGTTTTTGTATTGTATATCCTCCATTGTATGCTAGTTAGGATTTATGCTTTGGAAAATTGAAAATGCATGTATAATTAGAGAAAACATAGATCCAAAGCATCTAGGGTTGCATGTGCACCATAGGAGTGTTATAGTGCTTAAAACCCAATAGTGGTATCAGAGACTAGGATTGTTTTCTGTTATATTTGATGCTTGTTAATTTTCAAAGTTGAAAAAAAAATCGATTTTATGGCCTCTGACTGATGAACTCGCCGATTCCCTTGGCTGAATCGACGAGTCCACTCAGTAAAAGGGCAACTCGACGAGACAGGATCATGCACTCGTCGAGTTGATGGCTCTGGTTGCAGAAATTCGAGTTCTTCGCCAGAATTGGTTAATGATCATTACCACAAACTGTTTTGTAATCATAAAAAATGTATTTTCTGATTTGGTAATGATGATCCTCATCCAATTAAAGGACAATTATCAAATTTTAAGATAATAAGATATTATTTGTATTATTTGATTTGAATTGCTTTGCTATGAGTTAGATTAGATCAATCATGAATTATATGATAATTTTATTTGTTGGAATTGATCTAAATGTCTTTGAATGAGTTCCATAACTTGTCCTCAAGTTATGGAACATGAAAAGTTTAATCCATTAAAATAAGATTAACTCATAAATTATGGAGATCAAGAGTGTTGGAGAGTTACAAATTTTCCATCAAAGTTTTGGAACTCAAAGGTTTTAAGGAGTTACAAAAATGTGTCATCAAATTTGGAACTCAAAGGTTTTCCAAGAGTTACAATACTTGCCCTCAAGTTTTGGTATTTGAAAAGTCTCAAAAATATGTAATATTGAATTCTAAAACATCAAGTAATTGAAAGGTTTCAAAAGATGCATCTCTTGGGTTCATAACTTAAAAATTAATTGAATAGTTTTAATTTTGAATTTTTAATAACCTAGATGCTTTGAATAATTCAATTACACCTTATGGACTTTATTAAATTAGTTAAAGTGTTTAATTAAAAGAGAAGTTTAATAAATCCATAATAACATGGTTTAAGATTAATTAAATTAAAAGTTTAATTTATTAATAGATTAAACCACCAAGTATTTTAAATGTGTAAAATACACCCCTATACTATTATAATATTAAAAGTTTAATTATATACATATATATATATATATATATATATATATATATATATGTATGTATGTATAGACAAGTTAGTCTTACCGTTAGTAGGCCTCATTCACGAAGCCGGTCTATAAAGGGGGGGGGGGGTATAAGGTTACTGCCTATAAAATGACAGTTTAATGGGTGTCCACTCTCACCCACCGCTTCCTTGACTGGCGGAGGGTCGTTAGCCGAACGAGTAGGATAGGATAATAATTCCCGTTAAAAGTATAATGACAATTATAAAGTAACTAAACTTTTATTAAATTCCCAATCTTAGTTACTTGAGGAAAAAATATGAAAATGGTGCTATTCCATGAAATTGCACTTTGCAACTTGCTAAGTCATTAGTGGAGCGTGTGTGGTTAACCGACACACTAATCTAGGACTGGAAAGTGTGGCAAAGGGTAGGTTGATGTTAATCATAGATCAATGGAGCGTGTGTGGTTAACCAGCACATTAATTAGGTGGTTTGTAACATTAAGAGTACCAAGCACATTTGCATGGTTATTCACACCTTGTTTATGATCCTCGACATCCCAGTCACAAACTTGAAGGGCACAATCGAGATTTAAACATGCCATTGAAAAGTTCAATGAATCTCAAAAGATATAGGAATTTCAATTCATTTAAAACCTAAAATTCATTTTTCATTTTTCATGGTGGAAATTGGTAAATCGTCATTTACCTACCTTCAATTATTTTACAATTGGATTACGGCATCCCGCTTCCGAATTGTAGAATATTGTGTTGGGTCCTAGCCTTAATATTTCATTTTGGGTGTTATATTAAGGACATAAATCAACTAACTTGAATTTCTCCCATTGTAGATGTCTAGTTCAGACAACTATGGTCTTTCTGAATCCAATGGAAAAAGCTTTCCACATGAAGATGATATTCCACAATATCATACTTCACTTCCTCCACCTCCTCCAATAATTCTCCCTAACCCACAAGTTCAAAGACTTGAAAAGTTTAAGGTGACTCAAGCCCTATTGGCTAGCAAACACCATGATGGAAGGTCTGTGTGTGCACATGTCTTGGAGATGAAGTCACACATTGACAGGATAGGAATATTAGGAGTCGTTGTGTCAAGGAAGTTGGCTGTTGACTTGGTTCTTCAATCACTTCCTAAGTCATATGGTGAGTTCATTAAAGATTACTATATGACAGACCGCGACATGTCCCTTATCGATCTTACCTATTTGCTAATTGCTGCTGAATCAGCAATGATTTGGCGCACAGGTAATGCAAAATTGAATGGAAGATCCACTTCCCAAACTTCCATGGACATTGACAATGGAAACATTGGAAGTCCAGAAAAGACTTCTCTTTCCAAAGGAAAGGGAAATGCTAAGTATGAGATTGTCCCGTGTACCATTCCAAAAGAATATGTTTGCTTCTATTGCCAATAGATGGGACATTGGTTGCGAAGCTCCCCTGACTACCTGAGAGATCTAAGAGATGGTAACGTCAAAATGTATGACTCCGCTTCAGGTAAGTCTGCTATCTAACTCTATTAAGTTCCTATTTGGAGATTCTTAATGTATGATATGATAAGATTACATTTTGATATTTTGTAGGATCGAAGAAAAGAAAGGAAGCTTAAAGAAAAAGCATGCTGAGTCTGATTGCGAAGAGATGGATTTCAATTGCATGGTTCGATGATCAGATTTTTGAGCTGCTGCTTAGGAGTTGTGAAAGATTGCTTAGAAATATGTAGTAACATAGTTTTCACTTGTAATTGCATTGTAAGGAAAAGTTTTGCCGCACCTTTTATAAATAAATAAAATTTTGGATTTTTATCTTATTTATATTTCCTTGCAATGGCATTTGTAAAAATTGATGTTTGTATGTTTCTATTTTATCAATATGGATTTGATTCTTTCGGTTGTGGTAGCGTCTAAATTTATCAAATAAGGAAAGATTCACATCACCCAAGGTTCAATTGTCTGCTAAAGAAACTTGGAATCATGCAAGTTGTATTGTGTGATGAATGAGAACTTTCATCTTTGGTAAATTAAGACTAATTCCTTGTTCACATGTAAATGCGAGTCAAGTGAAGGACTAGGGGATCAGGTACACTTGGTTGTGCACTGGTCAGGTCCACCACAAAGAACGATAAGACTATTCGTCATGATTTACTAAAAGCTTAGTAAATATGGTTATGCTTACAAGTTTAAGTGTAATTATGAATCATTGAAAAAGTTTCAATGTATAGCAGAACGAATAAGAAGAATCAAATTAGGCAGAAAGATAAACGTTTCTCCAATCTAAAAAGAAGGGAGAGTACTTGAATATCATGTTTTATGATCATCCTTATGATTATGGAACCATATCACAATTGATCCTCTAAGGACATCTTAGTGAAATTGTATGGCTAAGAAGAGGAATCATGAATTGTTGAAATGGTTAAATCAATTAAGGTGAGTCATGCTTCGTTCCAAAATCAAGTCTTAGAGTCATACTCCAAGATTGTGTTTTGAGTGACATGTCTTAAGAAAGGTTTATAACACTTATCAAATGTAGAGTAAAATGTTTTCTACTCTTGTACATTTGATATTGGTAGTTGTCATGTTTTGGATAAAACAAAGATCAACTAAGACCGATTGTCAGAAGTGTTTGTCTTGATATGAAACCGCACTAACTCTTGCATATTTGTTGTCAAGTAATGTTTCTTGACGAAGAGAATCTTATATGTCAAGAGGTCAGTGGGAGTCTTAAAGATCTTGAAAAGTTTCGAGAACTAATCAAGAGTAAACCCATTTTTAATCACTAGCACACGACTAGAGGTTTGTAACCTATCGTGTTGACATATTCTTGTTTCTGTGCCCATTCGAGTTGAAGTTGACTATGCATGTGAGTTTTATGAGTTCTCAATTTTTTGCATAACAACTTGGAAGCAATGGTAGGCCCTTGAGCTGTCAGGTGGCAAGAAATTAATATTGAACAAGTTGGGTCCATATGAGTGTGTATTTTTCACTAACCCTATCTTGTGATTATCGTTATGACAAATTCACAAGGATAGGAACACATACACCATAAAATCTAAGTGACAAAGGTTTTGCGACAACCCGAAATTTTTTTGCTTTTTAAGCTCAGTCAGTCAACTCAACTGAGTGTCAGACTCATTGGTAATGAGTTCTAGCCTGGTTAAAGGTCATTCTAAGGAGTTTTAAGCCTAGTACACTTAAGGAATAAGTGTTAGAATGTACCTGCTAGAGACACTGTGCAAACATTAGGGCCTTACCCTCATCATAAGGAGTTCACGGCCACAAAGCCAATGAGTTTACGGCCGTAAACTCATGTGGCCGTAAACTTAAGTCCATATATATGGCCCTTGGTCATTTCTAGCCATTTCTTGCATTCCAACCTCAAGAACACTCCAAATCCTCTCAAGTATCATCGAGTTCATCATCTTAGATCATCAAAAACGTAAGTGTTCTTTCCTTGATTTGTTGTTACACTTCATCTCCTAGTTACACTCTTTGATTTCATCCATGGAAATCAACTTTTCTTAGATCTTCAAGTTTCACCAAGAACACCAAGAACACACACTAGTGTTCTTGGCCAAAATCGACCCTTTCAAGCCTCTATATCGCAAGTACTCTTCCCTACACTTGATATCCAGTTAAGGTTCGTGCTTAGGACCTTGAAATCATCAAGAATGAAGGACCAAAAGGAGTTTACGGCCAAGCCATCTCCCAAGGCCGTAAACTCCTATAAAGGTATCATTTTGGCCATAAACTCTTCCTAAGGCTTGGATTTGAAGCTAGAACACTCCCATGTTCTTTGTAAGACCTTGAATCATCACCCAACTCATCATTAGAGAGTTTACGGACCAAGAGTAAACACCCTTGGCCGTAAACTCCATTTATGGTCAAGTCTTGGACCTTAAACACTTCTAGACCCTTGCTAAGCCTTAGAACACTTGAACCCTTGAGACTCCTTACCTTTAAGACCCTAGAGTTTACGGCCAGGAGTAAACTCCCCTGGGCCGTAAACTCATCAACACTCTCCATTGAGTGGGTCTTTCACATCATTATGTAGGGCAAAATTCCCTCAAGCTTCCCTAGCCTTCAAACACCCTCATATGCATCTTTGACCATGAGTTTACGGCCGTAAACTCCCTTGGCCGTAAACACATGGCCGTAAACACCAAACCATGGCCTTAAACACCCTTTAGGGCAATCACATGTGATTCCAACACTTGGTCAAAGTGTTTCCTAGTCCCGTGAGGCGCTTCCTTGCATTTGGTTGCTTCCAAGCACTATATTTATGTCAATATATGCCAATGTATATAATTTAGGACTTGTTGTGTCTCGGGACTTCACTCGTGGAACTTCTCATCCTTACACGCGTATTCATTGAATCACCCACATCAGGTGAGGTCATACCCCGTAATGAATCTTTTAACTGTTTTAAATGTTTTAAGGGGGGGAATACAAGTTGAACACAATGATAATTGTGTAAATGTTTACTATATACATCTTTCAAAATATTGCTTTTGTCTTATATAAGTGATCAAAACATTTCAAAAACTCTTTTAAAGTTATGTTACTTTATAGTTTAACAAAACTCCGTTTTAAAGTACAAGCATAACTTGATAGTAAAACGAGTATTTTTAACAACAGTTCAAGTACATTACTAGTAAACTATAATATGTATAGTTTAAGGGTTCTGTTCATACTATAACAGATACATAGAGAAACATACTATAACAAGTATAGAGGAGAACATACTATAACAAGTACAGAGGAGAACATACTATAACAAGTACAAAAGGAAAATATACTATAACTAGTATAGAGAGAAACATACCATACTAAGTACCAGGGAAGAGCACACCTAGTACCAGGGAAAGGCACAACCAGTACCAGGGAAAAGTACACTAAGTACCAGGGAAAAGCACACTAAGTACCAGGGAAAAGCACACCATACTAAGTACCGGGAAAAATCACGTTAATATATCTTTCCGGGTTTGCATTGATACTGGTACGATTTCACGTACCAGGACTAGCAGGCACGAGGTGATAAACTTAATAATATATCTTTCCGAGTTTGCGTTAACTTTAGTACGATTACACGTATCTGGGTTAGCAGACACGAGGTGATAAAATATAATAATATATCCTCTCAGTTACATACGAGTTCACATTAAACCTTTAATTAACCAACTTAGGACTAAAGGCTATTTTAGACTCCCCGAGGTGTATTGCACATTTAATACTACCTGGAGTCTGTATTTATTACTTAAGACTCCCGAGGTGTATTGTCCATTTAATACTACCTGAAGTCTGTATTTTATTACTTTATAGCCAGCAGTGTCACTGCTGAGGTAAACATTATTTTCCCTATTACATTTACTTTGTGAACGTCTCACGTATTCATTAATGTTTAAACTTTATTTAGTTAATGAGAGTCTCACTTGGGTAAATACACACTAATACAAGAAACAAACATACATAACATTTGATGCCTTGGTAGAAGGCTACGTTTAGTAGAAAGGACCATAATGCTAACCTTATGATTCCTTAATGTATACATCAAAGGATACATATATATCAATAGGATCCGACAGGTAATATGATGTGTGCTCTCCGCTTCATTTCCTGTTCCTTGTTTGGTTGTGGGCTTGGAGCAGATTCTCCCAGTCTATGATCTATTCGATTCTAGATATATATGTCCAGTATACATTGAGTCATCATAAGGGTACCAGGTATGGGTCAAATCATAGGACACATAGTCAATGCACAGTTTTCTAGTACAGAACACACTTTCCAAATCAGAACTTTGAGTATACAAAACTAGAAACTTACCAGTTAAAGGTTTAATCCATTTTATTAAACCAATATAAACTTAAAGGACCTTAAGTGATTAACTCTATAATACATTAGTTTATACATCATGGCTATATATCATTGATACCCAATAGATAGTTGGATGTGTGCTTTCCGCCTTACTTCCTGTTCCTTGTTTGGTCGTGGGCTTAGGGCAGATTCACCCAGTTAACTCTCTATCCGATATCAGATCATATGTAGCCAGTATAACCTAAGTGATTATAGAAGTAATCACTGTGGTCATCATTTCATTATAAGAAATCTTTTCATTAAATATAAAAGAACCATTACAATTAACTCCATGAGTAACAAGTGAACACGCCAGAGTTATATACAACAATGATCTAACAACCAATGGAATGTGTGCTATCCGCCTTACTCCCTGTACCTTAATTGGTTGTGAGTTTAGGGCAGATGCGCACAGTAGATTGCTTGTTTACTCTGAGTTTTATATCACTTGTATCCATTTAGTACTCACAGAAAGGATTGTAGGATCATTTTTACGTATCTTTCATCAAAGTAGAAAATATAGGATTTTCTAAGAGGAACAGGCGAACCTTTCTAAACAGAACTTACAACTTACTACATTTTTCAACTACATTTTCAACAGCAGTTTACCACAACATTTTACAACTTACTTACATCACTAAAATCTTATGAACTCACCAGCTTAATTGTTGATCAACTCTTTCAAATAACTTGTATTCTCAGGAGCCTAGTAGACAGGTACTCGTGCTGGGAATTCAGAAGATGGAGCAGTATAGCTCCAAGTCTTGTTTGTTATTTTCTTATGTATTCTATGTTTCATGAACACACACATTGTAAACATTTTCTTTCTAATGAAATGGTTGTTCATTACTTTGATTACTATGATACATGTCTTGTGACACTAAACATGACGTCCTCCACCCCAGAACGTTTCCGCCGTTCCGGTTTTGGGGTGTGACAGGTTTCTCTCCGCTTCATGAAAATGATTGTGAGGAAACATTTTAACTAAGTAAATTTTAAGGAGATAACAGTTGTGATATTTGCATTCTCAAATTCGATTATGATTACAACATCCCTCTTCATAGTTCGAATTGTAAGAAATAGTAAAAGGTCTAAACATTTGAGACTTATTGCTGTAAGTTCTAAAATTGTTTAGACACACATGTGAGCTATATAAGGAAAGGTGTATGAGTTTGAGAAGCCTAGATAAAGTCTTATCGAAGCATCTTGTATCAGAAATCTGAACTTTAGTAAGAAAATTAACAAGTATTGATTTCTAGAAGTCCAGATATTTCTGAGTACATGTCAAAGCTAGTGGGAGCATAAGTGTTATGCTATTAAAGAAATAATTGTTATGCTAGTGGGAGCATAATCATTATAGTAAGTATTGCAAGTTAGCAATGTTAATTATAGAAAACAAAAGTTTAAATTTGAAGAGTTGCAGAGTTTGAAAAGTTGTTTAGCTATAATTAAGGGAGAGGAAATTATACTTCTTTTTGAATCTAAAAGCTTAGATTGAGATTTTAATCAAATTAGTCAAGGATATATATGTGAATGTTATGTTGAAAAGATTCGACATAAGGAAATTCTATATATGGAAATGTTATAGCAAGAGACTGGTAAAGTATCAGGTTATGAATCGTGTCCCATATGCTTCAGATATAGGATCGATTGTATGTGCTATAATATTCTCCTGTTCTAATTTTCCAAATGCCTAGGGCATTAAGAGGGAAAAAGGACTAGAACCAGATATGACTAAAGTGGTTAAACAACTGTCAAGGACAATCTAAGGTTCGCTAAGGATTGGTTGCTTATGGATAGTTGGAAGTATAGTAATGAATGGACCATATTGATATAATTCTGAATAGATAGGATTCTATTTAGAATGGATAGTCATATGGCAATTATGGAAAAGGTTCCATAATGGGAGTTGGATATCAAGAATCTATGAGTAACTTAGAAACTTTTATGCAAGAAGGATAGTCCAATGGAACGTTTTGTAATTGGCAAAGTCTTTGTGACTTGTGTACATAGTCATCACAAAAGGATCACTGCATATAAGCTTAGAATCTAACAGATTACAGTAAGTGGCAAGAACTTGGTATTCTCACACTTACGATAAGGATTTGGAATTGTGAAATGAGTGTCATTTGAAATGTTTACAATTGATCTATTTCACAAAGTAAGGACCATATGTAAACATAGTGTGCATGCTTGGAGCATGGGATGACTATTGTTTCAATTCAAGTATTAAGTTGATTAAATTGAAACATTATACAATGAATAATGTGCACTCAATATGGTGATTAAATAAAAGGTGTTTTATTTAGATTCAAAAGTTTTGAGACCATATTGGATTCGATTATTCTTGTGTTTCACTTTGCATGTTTTGAATTCCCGAGTAACTAGGTTATTCAAGCTATCCACAGTCGATCATACTTTGGAAGTAGGTTATGAGGTTAGACTGTCATGAATTTGGCTTGTACATTGTCTAAGGTGTTAGACATGGCAAAAGTATGCTACAACGTTCATGAGTGCTCTTGAAATAAGATTTGAGTATTGGATTAAACCCACGCTCACCTGAATCACTTCATGGAATTTATCACGAGTGATTGTGAGACGATAATATCATATAGTCTTCAAAATAAGATATATGAGACGTTGACTATGAGTTGGTTGTGCATTGATGATATGAAAACGCATCAATAACTTGATGTTATAAAACATATCGTTGTGCATGATTTAATGTGTAGTTAGTACAAGCATATAATGTCGAAGTTTATCTATTCCTTTTATCCTAAGAGGATTAAAAGCGATATCTTGGGCCCCTCGATGATTTTGTTTTGACTTATGTGTCGGGCCCGATCATAACTAAATTGATGTGTTTAGTTATGTTCTATGTCAGACAAATCGGAAATCGGGAAACAAACTGCATGACAATAAGTATGACTATGTTCCATGTATTTGTCTGCATGATATCTTGAGAACAGAGGAATATATGATCCCTTATCTAAAGGACGCGTCACTAAGTGGGTCAGAGTCGACAACGGCTTTTGAAAGCTACAATTGCTAATCGGATCCTGAAGTTGCATTGACAGTTATAGTTATTAGACTTATCCAAGTGGGAGACTGTTGGATTTAGTGTCTAAGCCCATAACTATAACTGGGATGTACTTGACCCGATTGTAGCATGGTCCTTTTGGGTTGCCTTCACTTTTGATAGAATGGACTTTTGAGAATAAGGCTATTTGTGATTTATTAATATATTATAAGTATAATATATTAATTGAGAAATCATATTATTTAATTAGTATTGATCAAGAATTAATTTGGAATTAATTTAGTGATCAAAAGAGACTAATTAAATATATGAGGACTGATTAAGTAAATCAATGATTCTTATAGTGTGGGCCAATGATCCATGGTTAATTAGGAAGGGCTAAACCAATGTGATAGTCCATGGAGGTTTAACCCATGGAGCCTAAGTAATATGAAAGGTCATGGTCCATTAGGGTTTGCAAAAATGTAACCCCAGCATTTGTCACACTATAAAAGGAATCCCCTATAGCCAAAATCGGTTGCACCTATCATTCTTAGAATTTGATATTGATTTTGTACTAACTAGCTTATTCTCTTAAGCCTTCTCTTGCATTTGGTGTTTGTGACACATTAGAGGCATCACACTTAAGGTGCTAAAGCTTTCTAAGGCCGAGAACTACAACTACATCAAGATGTATTCATCTAATAATGAGTTTTTATATTGTATATACTCCATTGTATTCTAGTTAGGATGTATGCTTTGGAAAATTGAAAATGCATGTATAATTAGAGAAAACATAGATCCAAAGCATCTAGGGTTGCATGTGCACCATAGGTGTGTTATAGTGCTTAAAACCCAACAAATGTTCTGGTGGCTCTTGATCAAGTTTTTCAAACTTGAAAAGTGATGAAGAATAGTTATAAGTTCAATTAGGGGAAATTATTGATATATGAAGTGACCCTCGGAAGCTAAAGTGATCATTGTGATACGAAGACTTGATAAAGTAGCGAGAAGATGTTTTGAGAAGATATAACGAAGAGTTGTTTGGTTTGGTATGTTGGAGTGCTAATAGTGGACTAAAGAAGAGAAAGGGGACTTGCCGAAGAGTTTACATGAGTTATGATTCAACACATATGTCTTTAACTTGCTTATATTTATTGATGTATTTTGTTGCTATGTTTCCTCTATAATTCCGCTAACTTATGATTGTTGAGCTTGATTAAGATCCACGAGATTAATTTAAATTATGCACCATAATCTCTTTGTCATTAAGTTCTTCTCTCAACAACTAGCATCTTATCAAGTTGGTAAAATGTTGATGTATACTTCAAGAGAGCTTCTTCCTTGGAGCTTAAAGTCATCTTCATCAACTTCATAATTGCCAAAAGGAACCAAAGTCTTCAAAGGTCTTAAGGATTTCTTCTTCTTGGTTTTATTTAATGTTTCTGTTGATACATGTAAGTGACCCTCGAAAACTATGGATTGTATTAGTGATACAAAGACTTTAATGGCTTAAGTAACGAATTTTTTTGATGACAAGTGATAACGAGGAGTTATATTGTTTTGACTGAAGACTTAACAGACCAAAGATAAGTGAGGCAGTGCAAAGTGTTCTAAGGAACTTTTGTCTTTTGTGGTTACCGCAATGTCAGTAAAGTAATGATCACATTTTCTGACTTTGTGTGTTAGGTTGGTGTTGCCAGTCTCACACATGGAAAGCATGGCCGTTTAAGTCAGGGTCACTTTTTGTATGATCTGATTGTGGACTTGTATTATTTTCTTCTATAAATAGACAATCTTAGTATCGATAGAATGTGTGTCTGATTCCATCTTCTCTGTAACCTTATCACTTTGAAATACGAGTCTTCTTATCATTCATAATTTGTTGTTCATCACTTAATACCTCATGCTTGACTTCATACATTGTTATGATTCAACAAGTATTTCTTTAACTTTCTTATGTTTAATGATGCATGTTGTTGTTATGGTTCCTTTATCATTCTGGTATCTTTCATTGTTGAGATTTATCAAATATCCATGAGATTAACTTAAATTCTGCACCATAATCTCTTTATTATTAAGTTCTTCTCTTTGAAATTTCTATATCATGCAAAATGGCCTTTTAGTGGTAATAAAACTAGTTATATTTATTTCAAAATTAACGTCTTTCGTTGCTAGGTTTGTGTTTATGTAACAATTTTTGAATATAATCCTAACGATTGGTATTAGAGCCATTTTTTGCAAGCTTAGTTAGATTTTTGTTAAATTGATGAAATCATTGTTTTTGGAAAACATGTGTTACACCCCGAACGAGGCGGCAGAACATGCCGGACTGTGCGACTAAGTTCATGGATCACAAGTAAACTGAATATATATAGAAAATGGTACAACAATAAACAACACGACATTTGTATTCCATCTTGATGTTTGAATACATGGTTCTTGTAGATAATAGTATAATATATGAATTTCCTTAAACAAGTAGGCAAATATAACAAAAAGTAGTAAACTAGATACCCTGAAATCCTTGACTATCCATCGTCTGAGTTTTCTTGATTATTGGTTCCCTGAGAATACATCTAGTTTTGAGGGTTAACACAAGGTTGGTGAGAGTTACAGGTTTTCTGCCGACAATAGTAAGGATACTTTTAAAAGCATTCAAAAATTATTTTCTATATAAGTAAACCATATTTAAATATACTTTGAAAAACCAAAAGGTGACTTGGTATAAGTAAATCCATGCTTAAAATGGTTTTGAAAGAATCAAGTTTATGAGCTGTAGTAAGAGAGAGAGAGAGAGAGAGAGAGAGAGAGAGAGAAAGATTCAAGTTAATGTTTATAGTGAGTTCTATAACCGAACTATGTGGCTGAATGTACCCTACTACAATGCTTCATTGGACGTCGTAGTCACGATAGTATATACTTATCACCCACTTCGACTGATCGGTCGAGGTTGTAGCTAGCAACCGTAGGTGGGGATTTTTACCCCATATATATCTATTAATATATATCTCGCTCCGAAGATTAACGATTATAGTAGTGTGGGTATGATAAGTGTTTATACAATAGCTAATGAATAATGTCTCACTATAAAGGCCATAACTAAGGTATGGATAACTATTAGCCCAAACTTAAAAGTGGATAAGTTCTAGGCTTAATGAATCGTATAGAGTTTATAGAAGTCGAGCATAATTGGTATGCATGTATTGTATAAGGCACTAGATTTTATAAACTAAGTATGTTTCTTGTATAAACTTTCTACATATGCATGTATAGTTCAAATCCTTAGGAATACTACAACAGTTTACGACATGCATTTTATGAAACACAATGTCATGTAAAAATAATAGGGGTCGTAGTAAAAAGGCGTATGTTAGTTAAAAAAGTTGTGTTATTTTAACAGCATAACATATGAAAATATTGAAGTTGAAAACTAGTTTATGTGTTCGTAATATATAAAAGTTGTCACACCCCCAAACCAGGACGGCGAAAACATTCGGGGGTGGAGGACTTTATGTATAGTATCACAACAATGCATAATAGTAATCAAAGTACAACAACAACCATTGTATTTAAAAAGTTATAAGTTTTACAACTGTGTTCAAAACATAATGTATATGAACTCAAAAGTACAAGTTTAAAAGACACGAGTTTATAGATCTCCGTCTTCACAAAAGTTGTGGTTGTAGGTGTATTACTGTTTCCCTGAGAATACAAGTATTTTTTGAAAAGGTGTCAACAATTAAGTTGGTGAGTTCATAAGTATGTTTATAACTGAAATCTTTTTTCTTGTTCATTGATAAAGTAAATATGTTTTTCCCAGAAAATCCTATATTTTCTGCTATGTTATCGTAAGAAAAATGTATGTGTAGCACCTGGTTCCTGGTATGTATTTTATTTAAGTAATTTTGCATTTTTGGCCTGGGACTCGGCGAGTTGAAGGCCCAACTCGCCGAGTAGAAGCGAGATGAGACGCGGGATTTAAGTATGGGACTCGTCGAGTCGGGTCCTGGACTCGACGAGTAGGCTCTGTCTGGACAAAACCCTAATCTGAGGGTTTGCACCCTATTTAAACAACCTTATACAGCCTCCATCGCCCCTTTATGCTCCCAGAAACCCTCCATAGCAAACCCTAAGTGTTTTGGTGAAAGATCTAAGGCTTTTGAGTGATTTTGTGGGTTTTTGATCACAAGGAAGAAGGAAGGGCATAGAAGGATCAAGAGGAGACTGAAGGATTCGAGTTTGGTGCATCATTTGCAGTATTTGAAAGGTATAAAGTCTGTACCTTGCTTGCTTATTCGTTTGATCCCTTTTTGGGGAGATTTAGGGCTTTTATAAGCCATTCTTGGTAACCAACCATGATTGCAAGCATGGTTGGGGGTTGAGGCTTCGGATCTAGGCCCATGGAAGAGTTACAAGGCAGAAAAGGGCTTCTTTTGCACCCATGGAAGCCCCCATGCAACTTAAGAGCCTCTTTTAGAGCCTTTTGGCTCAAAGTCCCATGCATGTACGTAAAGTTCGTAACTTTACGTGCTAGATCGAGTTTAGGGGCCTAAATCTATCATTTGGACAAGAGTTGTACACCAGAAATCGAAGGAATAGACTTGGGACTGTATCGACTCGGCGAGTCATCCTTGGGACTCGGCGAGTCCAAGGCTTGACTTCTTTTTCTGTTATGGTCCAAGAGACCCAGTTGAGTGAAAGAAAGGTTTTAGAGGGTCCAGGAGAGTGACCCAAATGTATCGGGATAAGCCATAGTCCTGGAGTTCATAGGACTCGGCGAGTGCATGAGTCGACTCGGCGAGTCCAAGGCAATCTCCCGACTCTTAAAGATGAACTCGACGAGTTGTTCATACAACTCGGCGAGCCGAGGACAGGACGTGTTCATAGGATGAAGATGGACTCGACGAGTTGTTCATACAACTCGGCGAGTCGGATGAAGGTTCATCCGGGGTGGTGTTAGAAGGAGAACTCGTCGAGTCGTTGCTAAACTCGACGAGTAGTGTCGTGGATGAGGTTAGTTGAAGAGATAGGGACTCGACGAGTTGGCGGCCCAACTCGGCGAGTCGGGTCAACTGGAAGTTGACTTTGACTTTGATTTGGACTTGGTCAGGGGTAAAATGGTTATTTTACCCTAAGAATAGATATCCGACTCTGATTAAGTGTTTTGTGGGGATTATAGCCGGAGGACTTCCGGAGCAGCAGCAGACATAGATTTCCCGCACATATTATCAGCAGCTACTCGTTCGAGGTGAGTTACCTTCCAGTAGCGGTGGGTCTACGGCCACAATGCCGGCCCACCAGTAGGAGTTGTATGATTGGATGATTGTCTTTCTGATATTCATCTAGGTTTGCTACTACCCGATATGTTATATGCTAGCATGATATGTATATGTGACAGTAGTAGAGTCCGGTTGTTAGGACCGGAGGGTAGGTCAGACACCCCGGATATGTATGACAAGTATGTGATGATATGATTATATGCTGGCATGATATGTTATATGTGATAGTGGTAGTAGGGAGGGTATAGTCCCCAAGTTCGGTTGTTAGGACCGAAGGGTAGGTCGGATACCCCAGAAACGTCTGACAGTATGTTTACGTTATGATATATGTGATAGTAGCAGTAGGGGGTGGAATAGTCCCCGAGGTTCGGTTGTTAGGACCGAAGGGTAGGTCAGCACCCCAGAATGGCTTGACATGGGTAGGCCAGCACCCCAGAATGGCTTGACACGGGTAGGTCGGTACCCCAGAATGGCCGTACTGGGTAGGTCGGGCGCCCCAGAATTGCCCGGCAGTATGAATGTGATATGTCTGTATGGTATGTGGTATGATGGGGGAAGTCACTAAGCTTTGTGTTTACAGTTTTAGTTTTGGTTTCAGGTACCTCTTCGTCTAAGGGGAAGGAGTCGGCAGTGTAGCAGCGCATCACACTCACAGACATGATTTCCGCATGGAGTTTTCTGGGATTGTACTCTGATTGATTTTACTTTGACATTTTGATTTCAGACACATTGTTATAGTTTTGATTGCAAATGATATGCCATGGGAAATGTTTTGGTAAACTATGTTGAGAATTACTTATTTTTAAAAAAAAAATTGGGCTTGGAAATTGGGATGTTACAAGTTGGTATCAGAGCCCTGGTTTGAGGGATTCGGACACACCCTCGGGAGTGTCTGGACTCAAACCGAGGGATTTAAAAGATTTTTACAAAGAAAATGGTTTTCTAAAATCTGAGTCAAAGGGTTTTGAGAAAGAACAAGGTGTGTGATGCGTGCGACCAGCCGAGCTCAAGTAAGTTTTCCCCCAAGATACCCATACTTGTTATAATAAGTTATATGATATATGATTATGAGAACTACATGCTAGATTAGGGCTAAGGATCTAGGAGGATGCCTTCTATGCCTGATGTATATGATTCTGAGAACTGCATGCTAGAGTAGGGCCAAGGATCTAGGAAGGATTCCTTATATGCCTGTTGTATAAGTTGTTCGCTAGGACTGTTTAGTCAGCAGTAGGATAGCCTGATTAGGTTATGCCTGATGCGGTTACTCGATGCACGAATGCTGCTTGCTTTGTGCTTAAGGGGTCCTGGCTAACTTTAACTAACTAGTGAGCGGATATTTAACAGTACTCGCAAGCTAGTTAGGGAAGGGAAGTAGGGACTCCTAGTGCAGCTGATGGTGGAGAGTAGGTCAGAGAGTGCCCCAGGAAAGCCTGGAATGAGACTAGATGGAAAGGGATATTGGTTAAGGGACCTGGTGAAGTCGAGACAGTCCTTGAGGAAAGTACGGATAGATGTGGAAGGTAGTATGGGCACGTACTACTGGAAGCAGAGGATCCGTACTCGAATCAAGGAAGGTTGAGACAGAACCGGGAAACTTGGAGAGTGTGTTAGACCTCTCGAGAGTATGTATGATCCTGACATTTATGCGTGTGTTTTTCAGTATGGTGACCACGCGACATGGAGCAGGAGGTTCCGGATCAGGATCAGGATCAGGCTCGGGTGCAGGATCCGAGCATGTTGATGACGGGCTGCGCGAGTTCATCGCGTCTGAGATCACGAGAGGCATTCATGAGTCGACCCCGGTCATTTTTGGGTCGATCAAGGAGGGGATTGTTGAGCTGATGGAGGATCGCCTCCGGGCATTCAGGAGTGATATGGCATTTAGCCAGACGAGTACGCGCACACTATCCTTTAAGGACTTCCGTGGGAGTGGTGCGCTGGATTATCACGGGGTGAAAGACCCCATCGCTGCCAGGAGATGGATCGCAGACATTGAGTCTGCGGAGTTGACGAGCTTCTGCCCGGAAGGGTCAAAGGTCCGCTTTGCTGCAGGATGTTTGAGGGATAGAGCTAGAGATTGCTGGGAGTCGATTGGGGACTCATTGGGAGCCCCAGCCGTCGAGGCTATGACGTGGTCAGATTTCGTGACCAGATTCAGAGCTGAGTTTGCGCCGGCTGTAGAGCTTCAGCAGCTGGCCAGAGAGTTTTTGGATATGAGGCAGACTACGGAGACTGTGGCGGAGATCACCGCCAAGTTCCGGGAGAGAGCATTGTTGGTACCCCAGTATGCGGGGGATGAGGAGATGCGGAAGACTCGCTACCATGATATGTTGAGTGCTGATATTCAGGAGCATGTCAGCTACTCTGCCTGCCCGACCCTGGAGTCCATGATTGCCAGGATGCGGGAGAGGGAGCTCGATTTGGAGCATGTGAGGAAGAGGAAAGCTGAGTCTGAGCAGGTTATAGGGGTTTCGGGGAAGAAACCCAAGGGATCCGACGTTAGGTCGAAGGGCCAGCCGGGCTAGAGCCGCTGCAGGAAGTGCGGCAGGCCGCATGAGGGAGCTTGTAGAGCAGGATCGTCAGGCTGCTACAAGTGCGGCAAGACGGGGCACTTTGGAAGGGATTGTACTGCCCCCGCCCCCACAGTACATATGACAGACCTGATTTGCTTCCATTGCAATCAGAGGGCCACAAAAAGGCCAATTGCCCGAGATTGACAGCAGCGTCAGCAGCAGCGCCAGCAGCGGCGCTGGTTTTAGCGACAGCGCGGGTTGCAGATGGCCGGAAGGCCAAGACAGAGGCTCCAGTGGTGCGGAGCCGATCATTTCAGTTGACAGCCGAGGAGGCACGCGCTGCACCTGATGTAGTGACGGGTATGATTCCTTTCTTATGCTTTTGTTTTATGGCGCTGTGATCTTGATATGTTATGTATGTGGTCTGTTTAGGATCGTTCCATGTGAACGGTATCCCAGTTCAGGTATTGTTTGATTCGGGTCCTACCCGATCGTTTGTCTCTCTTACGCTTAGCAAGAAGTTCCCTGAGTCGTCGGGCACGTTGGATTGCCCTCTAGAGGTCGAGATTGCGGACGACCGGTCAGTGCGAGCATCAGAGGTCTACCGAGATTGCGTCCTACGACTGTTTGAGGAGCGTTGTCTCGTAGATCTGGTTCCCATACCTTTGCGGGGGAACAAGGTTATTATCGGTATGGATTGGCTAAGCCCCAATGGGGCAGTGATTGACTGTGCACAGCAGTTGGTGCGGATCAGGACCCCATGTGGGGGAGAGCTGGTGATTCAGGGCGAGAGCCCACATCAAGGACCAGCTTTATGTTCAGCAGCGAGAGCTAGGCGTTACCTTCAGCAGGGTTGCACAGGATTTGTTGCCTATGTGATGGATACCTGGGTGATAGGTAAGGCAATGGTGAGCGATGTGCCCGTGGTACGAGAGTTTGCGGACGTATTGCCCGAGGAGTTGCCTGGGATACCTCCGGAGAGGCAGGTAGAGTTCAGGATTGAACTAGTCCCTGGTGCGGCTCCGATAGCCAAGGCACCGTATCGGTTGGCTCCTCCTGAGATGCAGGAGTTGTCTACACAGTTGCAGGAGCTGTTAGACAAGGGTTTCATTAGACCGAGCAGTTCACCCTGGGGAGCCCCGATTCTATTTGTGAAGAAGAAGGACGGGTCGCATCAGATGTGTATAGATTATAGGGAGCTGAATAAGGTAACGGTGAAGAAACGTTACCCACTCCCGAGGATTGATGACCTCTTTGACCAGCTACAGGGAGCGTGTTGGTTCTCCAAGATTGATTTGCGATCAGGGTATCATCTGATGAGGGTCAGAGAGGAGGATGTACAGAAGACTGCGTTCCGGACGCGCTATGGCCACTATGAGTTTGTGGTGATGCCTTGCAGGCTCACCAATGCTCCTGCCGCGTTCATGGACCTCATGAACCGCGTGTGTAGACCGATGTTAGACCGGTCTGTGATAGTGTTTATTGATGATATCTTGGTTTACTCCAAGACGCGAGAGCAGCATGAGGAGCATCTGCGAGAGGTTCTGGAGACTTTGAGAAGGGAGAGCTTGTATGCTAAGTTCTCCATGTGTGAGTTCTGGTTGCGCAAGGTGCAGTTTCTCGGGCACCTTGTCAACCATAACGGGATATCAGTGGACCCGGCCAAGGTTGAGGCCGTGATGAGGTGGGAAGTTCCGAGATCTCCATCTGAGATTCGGAGCTTTCTGGGATTGGCAGGATACTATCGGAGATTCATTCAGGACTTCTCCAAGATAGTCGTGCCCCTGACCAGGCTGACGAGGAAAGTCGTGGTCTTTCGCTGGGGGCCTGAGCAGCAGGCCGCATTCGAGACACTGAGATAGAGATTGTGCGAGGCGCCAATCTTAGCCCTGCCAGAGGGCATGGAGGATTTTGTGGTATATTGTGATGCGTCCATCTCAGGTTTGGGCGCGGTACTGATGTAGAGAGGGCCTGTTATTGCGTACGCTTCGAGGCAGCTGAAGCCTCATGAGGCGAATTACCCGACGCATGATTTGGAGCTGAGGGTTGTTGTTTTTGCCCTCAAGATTTGGCGTCATTACATGTATGGTGTTCGTTGTACCATTTACACGGACCACAAGAGTTTGAGGTACCTCATTGATCATCCGAACCTGAACATGAGGCAGCATCGGTGGCTGGATGTGGTGAAGGATTATGATTGCGAGATCCTCTACCACCCGGGGAAGGCGAATGTCATGGCCGATGCGCTTAGCCGTAAGGCAGCGCCAATCAGGGACATATGTCTGAGGATGACAGTGGTAACTCCACTGTTGGAGCGGACCCGGTAGGCTCAGCAGGAGGCTATGAAGGAGGAACATCGGAAGAGTGAGCGTATAGTGGGCCAGGTTTCCTCCTTCGACTATGATAGCCGAGGGTTATTGACTCTTCACCGTAGGGTGTGGGTCCCTTATCATGGAGGCGTGCGCTAGATCCTGATGGAGGAGGCACACAAATCCAGATTTTCTATCCATCCCGGAGCGACGAAGATGTATAGAGATCTTTGTCCTGATTATTGGTGGCCATGCATGAAGCGGAACGTAGCATGGTATGTGGAGCGGTGCTTGACCTGCAGGAAGGTCAAGGCCGAGCACCAGAGGCCACACGGCAAGATGCAACCGTTAGATATTTCCTTGTGGAAATGGGAAGATATTACCATGGATTTCATTACCAAGCTTCCCAAGACTGCACGGGGAATGGATTCGATTTGGGTAATCGTGGATCGGTTGACCAAGAGTGCCCATTTCATACCGATCCAGGAGAGCATTTCGGCCGAAAAGTTGGCCGACATCTATATTCGAGAGGTGGTAGCTCAGCACGGAGTGCCAGTTTCAGTGATTTCCGACAGGGATGTGCGGTTCACTTCCAGGTTTTGGAAGAAGTTTCATGACGAGCTGGGTACTCGTCTGCATTTTAGCACCGCCTTTCACCCGCAGACGGATGGTCAGAGCGAGCGGACCATCCAGACGCTAGAGGATATGCTGCGGGCATGTGTTTTAGACTTCGAAGGTAGCTGTGATACCTACCTTCCGTTGGCGGAGTTCTCGTATAATAATAGCTATCATGCGAGTATTGACCGTCCTCCCTTCGAGATGTTATATAGGAGGAAGTAAAGAACCCCGATATGTTGGGGTGAGGTTGGCCAGAGGGTCATGGGGAGCACCGAAGTGGTGCTCAAGACGACAGAGAGGATTCAGCAGGTTCGGATCAGACTTCAGACTGCTCAAAGTCGGCAGAAAAGTTATGCCGACAAGCGCCGATCGGACCTAGAGTTTCAGGTCGGAGATATGGTTCTCCTGAAGGTGCCGCCATGGAAGGGCGTCATCCGATTCAGGAAGCAAGGCAAGTTGGGTCCCAGGTATATTGGACCCTTCAGGGTTATAGCCCGGGTGGGCAAGGTGGCATATAGGTTGGATCTGCCAGCCGAACTTAGTCAGATTCATAGCACTTTTCACGTCTCCCAGTTACGAAAATGTTTGGTGGACGACTCGGCAGTGGTACTATTAGAGGATATTCAGGTCGATGACAGCCTGAATTACATCGAGCGGCATGTAGCGATTCTCGACCGGAAGTTGAAGGATCTGAGGAACAAGAGGGTCGAGCTGGTAAAGGTGCAATGGCAGCACCGGAAGGGCTCGGAATGGACTTGGGAGCCGGTGGATGAGATGATGGAGCATTACCCAGAACTTTTCCAGGAACGAGCAGCAGACTTCGAGGACGAAGTCTAAAATAAGTGGGGGAGATTTGTAGCACCTGGTTCCTGTTATGTATTTTATTTAAGTAATTTTGCATTTTTGGCCTGGGACTCGGCGAGTTGAAGGCCCAACTCGCCGAGTAGAAGCGAGATGAGACGCGGGATTTAAGTATGGGACTCGTCGAGTCGGGTCCTGGACTCGACGAGTAGGCTCTGTCTGGACAAAACCCTAATCTGAGGGTTTGCACCCTATTTAAACAACCTTATACAGCCTCCATCGCCCCTTTATGCTTCCAGAAACCCTCCATAGCAAACCCTAAGTGTTTTGGTGCAAGATCTAAGGCTTTTGAGTGATTTTGTGGGTTTTTGATCACAAGGAAGAAGGAAGGGCATAGAAGGATCAAGAGGAGACTGAAGGATTCGAGTTTGGTGCATCATTTGCAGTGTTTGAAAGGTATAAAGTCTGTACCTTGCTTGCTTATTCGTTTGATCCCTTTTTGGGGAGATTTAGGGCTTTTATAAGCCATTCTTGGTAACCAACCATGATTGCAAGCATGGTTGGGGGTTGAGGCTTCGGATCTAGGCCCATGGAAGAGTTACAAGGCAGAAAAGGGCTTCTTTTGCACCCATGGAAGCCCCCATGCAACTTAAGAGCCTCTTTTAGAGCCTTTTTGGCTCAAAGTCCCATACTTGTACGTAAAGTTCGTAACTTTACGTGCTAGATCGAGTTTAGGGGCCTAGATCTATCATTTGGACAAGAGTTGTGGACCAGAAATCGAAGGAATAGACTTGGGACTGTATCGACTCGGCGAGTCATCCTTGGGACTCGGCGTGTCCGAGGCTTGACTTCTTTTTCTATTATGGTCCAAGAGACCCAGTTGAGTGAAAGAAAGGTTTTAGAGGGTCCAGGAGAGTGACCCAAACGTATCGGGATAAGCCATAGTCCTGGAGTTCATAGGACTCGGCGAGTGCATGAGTCGACTCGGCGAGTCCAAGGCAATCTCCGAACTCTTGAAGATGAACTCGAGGAGTTGTTCATACAACTCGGCGAGCCGAGGACAGGACGTGTTCATAGGATGAAGATGGACTCGACGAGTTGTTCATACAACTCGGCGAGTCGGATGATGGTTCATCCGGGGTGGTGTTAGAAGGAGAACTCTTCGAGTCGTTGCTAAACTCGACGAGTAGAGTCGTGGATGAGGTCAGTTGAAGAGATAGGGACTCGACGAGTTGGCGGCCCAACTCGGCGAGTCGGGTCAACTGGAAGTTGACTTTGACTTTGATTTGGACTTGGTTAGGGGTAAAATGGTTATTTTACCCTAAGAATAGATATCAGACTCTGATTAAGTGTTTTGTGGGGATTATAGCCGGAGGACTTCCGGAGCAGCAGCAGACAGAGATTTCCCGCACAGATTATCAGCAGCTACTCGTTCGAGGTGAGTTACCTTCCAGTAGCGGTGGGTCTACGGCCACAATGCCGGCCCACCAGTAGGAGTTGTATGATTGGATGATTGTCTTTGTGATATTCATCTAGGTTTGCTACTACCTGATATGTTATATGCTGGCATGATATGTATATGTGACAGTAGTAGAGTCCGGTTGTTAGGACCGGAGGGTAGGTCAGACACCCCAGATATGTCTGACAAGTATGTGATGATATGATTATATGCTGGCATGATATGTTATATGTGATAGTGGTAATAGGGAGGGTATAGTCCCCAAGTTCGGTTGTTAGGACCGAAGGGTAGGTCGGACACCCCAGAAACGTCTGACAGTATGTTTACGTTATGATATATGTGATAGTAGCAGTAGGGGGTGGAATAGTCCCCGAGGTTCGGTTGTCAGGACCGAAGGGTAGGTCAGCACCCCAGAATGGATTGACATGGGTAGGTCAGCACCCCAGAATGGCTTGACACGGGTTGGTCGGCACCCCAGAATGGTCGTACTGGGTAGGTCGGGCACCCCAGAATTGCCCGGCAATATGAATATGATATGTCTGTATGGTATGTGGTATGATGGGGGGAACTCACTAAGCTTTGTGCTTACAGTTTTAGTTTTGGTTTCAGGTACCTCTTCGTCTAAGGGGAAGGAGCCGGCAGTGTAGCAACGCATCGCACACACACACATGATTTCTGCATGGAGTTTTCTGGGATTGTAGTCTGATTGATTTTACTTTGACATTTTGATTTCAGACACATTGTTATAGTTTTGATTGCAAATGATATGGCATGGGAAATGTTTTTGTAAACTATGTTGAGAATTACTTATTTTTAAAAAAGATTTTGGGCTTGGAAATTGTGATGTTACAGTATGATACTTTATGTACTATGAATTTGTAAAATATAGTTTGGTTCTCACAAAACCATGAAAAATATGTTTTCTCTGTATTGAAATGGTAATCTGTATTTATACTTGTAAAATACTGTATTATAGTCTTATAATTAAATAAAACTATGTGAAGTGTTACTTATTCATACACTAATCATTTTGTTCAATATCAAAGTGTGAGTTATTATAACCATACTAGATGACTTATGATGGCCTGAACACGACGTTCTTCAGGCGTCGCAAAAGTTACAACATTTGTCACCACAGGTCTGTCGACCTAGCTATTGCAAGCAGCTCTGGTGCAGGATTGTCAGTCCCGTATATATCTATACACAAGTGTCACTCTCCCACTCAAGGAGATTCTGGTTATAGTTTCAGGACTTTTTTGGTACTTGGAAAAGAACATGAAGGTAGTCTCACAAATGCTATATTGATGATTATGCGTAGAACATTGAAAGGTTACTATGTAATAAATACACTGTAAGTAAGTTTTCATATACTGTATAAAATATGATTTATAATTTTGTTTTTAGTAATGTAATCGGTTTGTTCTCTACTAGTTATCCTCTGTTTGTTTTCCGTTATGTACTATGTTTGTTTTCCTTTTATGTATTTTGAAACTTGAAACTAATTAATGAGTCCTCTAAACTATACCTATTATAGTTTAGTTGTTTGTTTTACTGTAAGAATCTATAATACTGTTATTCTATGAAATTCTCTGTTTGTACTCATGTAGTATCAAACAGTTTGAAAACCATTTTATATTTATATAAATGTAATATTTATATAATTGTGATTAATTAGATTTTCGATTAAGTAACTTTACCCCAAGCCCACAACCAAACAAGGAACATGAAATGGGGTTAAATTACATATTCTAAATCTTCAGAATCCAAATTATATAATTTACACAGATATAAATATGTAATTCTAACAATTATAACAATTTAAAATATACTAAAACATTTAAAAATCTTTTGAGATATTAACACAATTTCATTGTGTTTCACTTGTATTCCCCCCTAAAATAGTTAAAAATCATAAAAATGTAGGGGTATGTACTCACCTTTTAAAGGGTGATTCTATTGATGATTTGATATAGGACGTTTATTTCCACAAGTGAAATCCCGTAGCAAAACAAGTCCTATATAGCAAATTTTATAGTATATATGCATCCAATTAACGAATATAATCATAGGAATGATTGAAATTTGGACTAATTTGTAAGTATAACTTACAAATAGGAGTGTTAGAAGCTAAAATGGAGGCTGAATTGAGTTCACGACCAGGAGGGTTCTCGGCCAATGAGGTGTTCACGGCCCTGATGGTATTCACGACCCTGTGTTCTTGATGAATGAAGAACACCTGAAGATCCTAAGCAAGTTTCTAAGAAGATTCAAAGGTTTTCAAATGGATGTTCTTCGTGTTCTTCATGAAAACTAGTGAAATTAACGGATTTCAGCCTAGTATATGAAGATTGAAGGATGTTCTTGAAGTGATAACAAGATCAAGAAATGATACCTGTTAGATGTTATGAAGAACTAGTGATTGTTGCGAAATATGATGAGAAGGGATGAATTTGGCATGTTCTTGAGGAGAGAGGTTGTTCTTGGTTGATTATACTTGAGATAAAAAGGTTGGAATTTCGTTTGAAAGTGTAGAAATGAAGTAAAAATCAGCTAAAACATATATATATATATATATATATATATATATATATATATATATACATATATATATATATATACATATATATATATATATACATATATATATATATATATACATATATATATATATATATATATATATATATATATATATATATATATATATATATATATGCAAGGGTTCACGGTCCGAAGGGTTCACGGCCGTGAACCTCGTACACGGCCCAAAGGCTGCTCACGGCCGAAGCCTGATCACGGCCTCGTTCATGACTGCGAGGTTGCGGTCCGAAGGGAATGAAAGAAGAAAGATGTGAGATTTCTCGGTTTTTAATTAATTCCCTTCTTGAACATGAATCACCTTGAATACAAGGTGTAAACACTTATAAAACATTCATCTAACCTATTTAAGATAGATTAAGATTTAAGTTGACTTTTATTATATTGAAAATAACGGGATGTTACAAAAGTTAAACCAATAATTTCTAAACTAGTTATAGTTTTTATATAAAATAACAATACTTTATGTGTATTTTTTTATTATTTAACACAACTAGTACATGTTTTTATCTTCGCATATCATGAGGGTTTTGTTGTTGGGTAGAGGTAGTCGAACGGTTTTTTCATATTATTGAACCTCCGTAGAATGAGGTGATGACCAATCCATTTTGATGATCACATCAAATTTCCAATGGTCATAGCCATTAGGTCGTCGTGAAAGACGTGGTTGTTGAGAGTGAGAAGGAAATTGGTGAGTATTTCTAAAGTGTTTTCTATTTAGCTGATTGCCATTTCTATTGTGTAAGTTTTATTAAGTTGCAAAATTTATGTTTTATCGCGTTTCTAAAACTATGGTCAATAAAGCTTATATCGTAATCAATATCAAATCATAAGGAAGCATAAATATTGTTGATATTAAACATACCAGTAACCATAACTGGGTCGTGGGGAGCATCTCATGCATCAATTACTATGTTCTTCCTTTGTCACCCTGATTCTTCAGCTTAGGGCAATCCTTCTTGAAGTGTCCAAGTTGGTTGCATTTATAGTAGTTACATATTTTTCCTGTAGCAGTGGTTGAGGTTGTAGTAGTTGTTGTCTTTCTGCAGAACTTAGAAGTGTGACCTCTTAAGTTACAATTGTTGCAGACCATGCAATTTCTGACATGGTGAAAATTGCACTTGGTACAATGGGTAAAGTCCCAGAGTAGGATTTGGACGGAGTGGGAGTGTTTGTGTTTCGTTGTAGACAGTGATAGGTTCTGATTTGAGATTAGGAGTTTGAAGTTCCCTTTGGACTCGTCGTGGTACTTCCATTTCATACCCTCTGTCCGATTCTATTCCGACTGTTGGTTCGTGGTACTCGGATGGAGATATTGTTCTGTCAAATGATAGGCCAATTGTTTAGCACTATTAAAGGTAGTGGATCTGAATGTAGCAACCGGACCTTGAAGTGGGGGAGTTATCCCCCAAATGTACATTTCAATCATTTTGTATTCTGAGTTTACTATACCCGGGCAGAGGTTGGAGAGGTAGTTAAATCGGGAGGTGAAAGCAGTCACCTCCGACTCTTTCATAGTAAGGTTCAACAATTCTTATTCTAGGGCCTGAATTTCTTGTCAAGGACAATACTCCTCAATCAACATATGTTTTAGGGATTCCCAAGTAATGGCATAGGTTGCATCGATTCCTATAGACTTGGTATGGTTATTCCACCAAGTCAGGGCAGAATCTATTAGCATACAAGTGGCATACTTAACACGACAGCCATTAGCGCAAGAGCTGATGCAAAACACTGCTTCCATCAACTCTATCCATCGGGATAGACCAATGGCTCCATCCGTAAGGATTGGGGTTGGTAGGCTAAGAAATCCTTGAATGAACATGATCTGGGGTTGTTTTTGTTAAATATTGGGATACTGCCACTATTTCCACTGTTCATGGAAGATTCGTTTCGGGCAGCCTCATACATAGCTAAGGTTGTGGCAATCCCTTGTGCATTCAGGGTTTTGATTAGTGTTGAGTCCATTTGAAATAATGGTGGTGGGTGAACTTGTAGATTTCTTCAAGGGGCCTTTATCCTAAATGTTTAGAAAAAAACACATGTAATTTGTTTATACTACTTAATCATAGACAAGTATGTAGGAGTTGTATTGTATGATAGTGTATTAGTATAATTTGTTCCTAGAATCCTGTAGGTTTCCAAATTATAGAGTGAGATTGATTCTTGAAATCCTACCGATTTCCTAACGATAGGGGAAAGGTGACTGATTCATAAATCCTCTAGATTTCCAATTAATAGGGAGGGAACTGAAATCCTTCGTATTTCAAATAATAGAGAAAATTGAAATCTTTTTCATCTATAGGAGAGAGAAGTTGGGAGACTATTGAATGATTTACTGGGAACTTATGGGTTTCTCTGCTATGAAGGTAGCAGAGCTATTGCTTCTTCGGATTTAGGTGAACTAGGAAAATATGAACGTTATCCCAGATTTTAAGTATTTTTATGATTTCAAATGTATACGTTATTTTGGGGTTGATATAAAGTTTCTAAGGTACTAGGTATCTGCACCGAATCTTGAGAAAATTCTTCAATCTCTAAAATTTTCAACCGTTGTATTCTGTCAAACTCCTTGCTCAAGGTTGGCTGTGCACCGGCCCAACCATAAATAACATAGGCGTGTGTTCCAGGTTTATTTATGGTATGGCTTATGTATGAAACTAACCTTAGTTGAGGTGTTTGACCTAAAGGGTTGAGTGGGTAGTTTTAGTTGAATTGATGTTTACAATTTTATTAAGTGTTCTCATCGCGGGTCAGAGTCTATATATAACTCTTATATATTAGTGTTGGTGGGGTTTGTAGTATTATTAATTTTTTTGTACTCCAAGACTAATATATATGTACAGACGAGGCCCAGATAGGAAACACCAGAGGACATGATCATTTTAGAAATTAAGCTATTTTGAATACTGTAACCCTATGCGGCCCTTCAAACCAGATTCCCTGTACCGTACGTAGCCAAGAAGTAGTTTAATAGATAATAATACTTTTATTAGGAGCTTGTTGCTATAGTTTTATTTCCTCTTTCGAGGATACGAGTTCTCTATAGCGAACCTGGCACTGATACCAATCTTTCACACCCCCGCCCGAGGCGGCGGAACATGTCGGGCTGTGCGACTAAGTTCATGGATCATAGGTAAACTGAATATATAGCACAAGCACAACAATAAACAAAACAACATTTGTATTCCATCTTGATGTTTGAATACACGGTTCTTACATATAATAGTATAATATATGAATTTCCTTAAACATGTAGGCAGGCATAACAAAAAGTCGTAAACTAGATACCCTGAAATCCATGACTATCCGTTGTCTGAATTTGCTTGATTACTGATTCCTTGAGAATACATGTAGTTTTGAGGGTCAACACAAGGTTGGTAAGAGTTATAGGTTTTTGGCGATAGTAGTAAGGATACTTTTAAAAGCGTTCAAAAAGTATTTTCTTTATAAGTAAAGCATATTTAAATAAACTTTGAAAAACCAAAAGGTGTCTTGGTATAAGTAAATCCATGCTTAAAACGATTTTGACAGAATCAAGTTTATGTGTTGTAGTAAGAGAGAGAGAGAGAGAGAGAGAGAGAGAGAGAGAGAGAAAGAGAGAGAGAGAGTCGAGTTAATTTTTATAGTGGGTTCTATAACTGAGCTATGTGGCTGAATGTACCCTGCTACAACTCATCATTGGATGCCGTAGTAACGACAGTAGACACTTATCACCCGATTCGATTAATCGGTCGAGGTTGTAGCTAGCAACCACATGTGAGGATGTCAACCCCATATAGATCTATACATATGTATCTCACTTCAAAGATTAACGGTTATGGTAGCATGAGCATGCTAAGTGTTTAGACTTTAGCTAATGAATAATGTCTCATTATAAAGCCCTTAACTAAGTTATAAATAGCTCTCAGCCCTTACTTAAAAATGGATAAGTTCTAGGCATAATGAATCGTATAGAGTTTATAAAAGTCGAGCATAATTGGTGTGCATGTATAGTATAAGGCACTAACTTTTATTAACTAAGTATGATTCCTGTATAAACTTTGTACATATGCATGTATAGTTGAAATCCTTAGGAATACTACAAAGTTTTATGACATGCATTTTATGACACATAATGTCACATAAAAATCATAGGATTTTGTAGTAAAAAGGTATATGTTATTTTTAAAGATTTTCTTATTTTAACAACATAACATATGAAAATATTGAAGCTTAAAAGTAGTTTATGTGTTCGTAACATATAAAAGCTAAACCAATAATTTATAAACTAGTTATAGTTTTTACGTAAAATAATGATATTTTATATGTATTTTTTTATTATCTAACACAAGTAGTACATGTATTCTACCCCGGAATATATAAAAAGTGGCTGTAACACTCACCTTAAAGTGTGGTTATGGGGTCGTTTCGAGTATTTGATGTGAGAACCGAGATGTGTTTCCATGAACACGAACCTCTGTGATTAATTTAGTTTCCTTGGAAATTTTAATTTAAATTAACATTTGGAGGGTTATTTGGTAATTTAACTAAAGCATAAGGTTTCTTTATTAACTTAAATAAATTAAATGGTACTAAGTTTGTTAACTATTTCCAAGTGAGGGGTTATTTTAAATATTTAAAATAAACGTTTATATTTTTATTACTTATTTTGTAAATAAATTTCAAAGGAGTGTTTAAACTATATAGATAAAATAAAATTATAATTGATTTGGACTTGTTTTGAAAGAAAATTTCAAGGAGGGTTGTTTGAAATAATTTAGAAATGAAGTTTGCGGTCATTTGTTTTGTTTTGTAAAACTTTTTGAGATAGGATAGATTTTGAACATTTGAAAATGGAGTTTGGGAGGTTTGGACTCGGTTTGCAAAAAGTTTTTCAAACTGGGGTAGGAACTATATATATTAAATTAATGTTTGGAACACCTTGGGACCTGTTTGTAGGAATTTTCGAAGGGAGGGGATATTATTGATAAGTTTAATTGAAGTTTGAAGGCTTGGATTTGATTTGTAAAGGAGTTTTGAAAGAGGGTGAATTGTGAACTTATTAGTTGGAGGTTTTAAAGGCTTTGGACTTGATTTGTAACATATTTCAAAATTGGGGAAGTTGAATTAATTTCAAAAATATGTTTGAAAAGTGGAGGAGGTCCTCCTCCTCCTCCTCCTCCTATTCCTATTCGTTTGTTAACACGCAACGACAAAAGAAGAAAAAAAAGAGAAAAATGAAACACGATCGTTACGATCTCCGGTGGTTTACAAAAAAAGGTCACATTCGAAGGTTGAGAATGGAGGAGTCCTTAAAATGAAATAGCAGGAGTCAGGGTAGGTGTTGGTACACGGTGGTAGAGGGTGGCAGTGGGGTTTTTTGGTGGTGATAGGAGGAGTCCGACAACCTCCTGCTGCCGATTTTTGCTTCTTTCTGATGAAGAAGAATGGAGGGGAGAAAGTGGGAAGGGTGGGAGAAGTCTTCCAAGGTATCCACATAGTAGTAGCTCCACCGGAGATGAGTTTGGACGATGGTGGCAGTAGGGTGGTGTGTGGTAGCAGTAGGGTGGCAACATGGTGGCTCCATGTTTATCTTCCTTTTTCTTGGCAGAAAACAGTAAGGGGAGGATAGGGGGAAGGTGAAGGGAAGGCTGAGGTGGTGATCTTGATCAAGGGGAGGGGTTATAAGGTGGTGATCTAGAGAGATATAAACTTAGAGATAAAGGGTAAAAGAGATGATGAATTGTGAGGATTGAGGATGTCGAATGAATCTTATTTATAGGGTAAAATAGACACACATAGCCCTTTTGAGACCATACGTCAACCCATGCATTGTACTCTTTGGAAAGGAGTGTACACCACCTAAGATTATTGTGGGAAGGAAGAAAATGTAGCAGAGGAAAAGGAGAGGCCTAATATCATAAATTTTTTGCTTCTTTCATGATATGTGGGCCCCACAATGAGGTCACACTCTCCTTAATTGCCCAAAACCATCTTGTTTTGGTGTATCGAGATCCCGATGTCGAGAAAGTTTTCCAAAAATTCCGTTAGATAAATCCGGGTTCAAGGATTTGAAAAACCCGAACAGGTTAATTTTCCGAGTTAAGAAACTCCGAGAAATTGCATTTAAAGTTTCATGTCTAAATAACCAGAACACTCGATTTTTCGACTTTTGCAAATCTTTTTGCTAAAAATATTTTGACTAATAATTTAAATATTAGGCCATAGCCTAATTCCAAAATCACTATCGGAATTTCCATCGGAGGTGTGCAAGTGTCTCGCAGATCGATTCAGTTTTACGCGATTAAAGAAAGTCATTGTTTTACTGTTTGTTTTCTTTAAACCTGTCGTAACTTTTGCATACGAAATCCGTCTTGGACGTTCTTTATATTTTCAGAAATAGGGGAACATGTACTATGAGGTTTTAATGATTGCTTTGCTCACAGTTGTCTAACATGAATTTTCAGTTTTTCAGACGCAATAACTAGGGTTGTAGTTTGAGCTGTTTGATTCTTTTGACAGTTTACACATTTGGAAGTAAGATATATCCAGTGTCTTATAATATTTGAAATAAACCGTTTTATTTTACATTAGATGTATTAAAACTCAATGAGTCAAATTACAAAGAGATTTGTAAATTGACCGTTCATAGTCTATAACCTAAATTCCAGGATGTTACAACATGGATGGTTTTCTCTTTGCAAGAAAAATAAATACATATTTTCTTTAACAACTTTATAGTTGTTATTTATGGTGACAAAAATTTACGTGCATTTTTTTTGTAAAAAAAGTTGTTTTATAAAACCAAATAGTTGTTTTATATAATTTTAAGTATGTATATATTTATAATGTGCAGAAACTAGCCAATGACCATTGTGTTGTTGCATATGTTTATTTGTTGAAAAATGGTTATAATATTTATTTATTCATATAGTATGTAATAAGTAAATAAATTAGTTTTTTTTTGTAAGTAATAGATTAGTTTTAAAAATCATTTATTTTGTACAAAAATGTAACAAGAAATGAAGATGAAGCCGTTTTTTGAAGACCAAAAGGCGATTTTCGCAACTTTAAAGTGTGCAGGGAAGTTTCAGGGAAAAATGGAACCTTTCTGCAAACTGTTGCAAAACGTGTTGTTGGCAGATTCATTTTGAGCAACTGATCCTAATGCAACACTTTCTGCAACCTTTTCTGAAAAGTGTTGCATGTTGCTGAAATATTATCCATCAAGAAGCTTTTCAATTTTTGCAAGCAATGGATGTTTTTCTCAATGGGAGCTTCTACAACAACATTAGTAGAAGTTTTTGTTCCCTTTAAATGTCCATTTAGGAATGGACTTGACATTTTGTGATGGCTCACAAAATTTCATTAGATGGTTGGTTTATGCATATATGTTTTTCATGTTTGTGTTGTTCAATTTTATGTTGTTATTATTATGTTTTGGTTGATTAACTTGTTTCTAAAATGCAAAATAATATTCGAACATAAATAAACATCACAAAGGGGTTTGGTTTTGACGAAATTTACCTTTTTAACATAAGATGAAAAAATAGTTTTAAGATAAAACAAGATTTATTTATTAAAACTAGTAACCGGTAATATTTCGGGATTAAAATTAATATAAGTTTAAAATAGAGATTTTATATACTTATCAAAGTCCAAACCTTATTTTATAAAAGGAAGTTTTATTAAAAGGTTTATAAATGTTCTAAGCGCTTAAACATAGAACTTAATACTAGCTATTAAATGTTTATCGTGTCAATTTTATAAAACCAGATTTACAATCTTAAAAAGTGATTTTACATTAAATAATATTTTATAATAGTATATCATGGTTTATTGGATGCATGCAATAAAAATGATATAATATGTTTTATAAACTAGAATTATAAAAACATCAAAGACCCCTTAAAACATCAAATCTAAGGAATCCATTTTCAAGAACATTCGCACATCTCTTGTTTGCAATAATGGGAAAAAGGATACTTAAACGGTTAGCGTTATCTTTTGATGACCGTGGTGTTTTCGCGATTTCTATAACCATGCTATAGGCCGATTACACAAGTTTTTCGAATTGGATGATTTGATTGGAAATCTTTTGTGATAATGGATACCTAAGCAAGAGAGTTTCGAAGCATTGATGAGATCAAACATGTTTAATTAAATTTGTTATTAGCGATTCCATAATTTTAGAATTATATAGTAGAATGTAATTGATAAATGATATCTACCAGATTGGATTCAAATGAATGGGATAAATGATACCTAACCATTTATTTGTTTTACAACTTGGATCCTAGACTTTAAAAATTAAAGTTTATGGAAACTAAAAGGGTATTAATTATTAAAGATTAAATATTGAAAATACTAAATGATTTTTGTTAAAATTTTGTGGATATATAATAGTCCATTCTCATAACCATGAATTGTTATTTTCTTTATATTACTTAATAAAACAATGACGTTCAATAGATACAACTTCAATGAATGAGTTCATGTCCTGAGAGACAATATTATGGGAGATATAAAATTGTATAAATTTAAAGGTCCTAGTCCTAAACAACCTTCTTTGAGGAATACATCTAAACATGATACCTAGTAAAGGCATCATGCTGAAGATGCTTCTAACATCATACTAGAAACAAGTTATCCTAGATTTCCAAGAAGTCATGGATAATTTATATATATATATATATATATATATATATATATATATATATATATATATATATATATATATATATATATATAGATATCCGATGTTATAACAGGTTAAACAATATTTAATTAAATACAATGGTATTTGTTTTAAACTAGTTCAAACAAAGGAATTATGCAAGGATGAAAAGAGTTAGTTTGTGTGATCTAAGAGGCCGACGTAGATGGATCTTGTTTCTTTTTGTGGAGAAACTAGACACTGGAAAAGGAACTGATCCTCTTCTCTGATAAGAAAGTCTAGAGAGACTAGTACTTTAAGTATCTACAAGATAGAACTCATACTTTTCATATAACACTCAAGTACTTGGTACTTAATGTTAATCTAATATTTGTAATTGGCTTGCAGATATTTACATAAGAAGAACCAGCTGAGCACAAGCAAGTTTGAACTACATTCTTAGAGTTTAGTTTATAATTTATGCTTAGAACATAAATTACTTGTAATATATAACAATGTTTTAGAACAATGTATGCTTTAAATTTAGCATGTCTAAATATATGTCTCGGTTATTTTATTTAAATATTTGATTATTTACTTGATCGTTTTTCATAACGATCATATTCATGTTATGAAATGATTAACTTTTATATATGAGACTAGATCTCTTAATAGAGTTATAAAGTAATATCAATATTTTAATAAATATAATTAAGTTATATATACAAGAACTTTTGAATTAAACTTGTTTTAAATCAAACTTATTTATGACATTGTTATCTTTATTAAATAAATGAAATAAACATATTCTAAATTCAAGAAGGGATCTTTGATAGAAAATAATGTAGTTTATTAGACATATGTGAATCTTATTTATATATAAAAGATTCCTAATGGTATTTTTACTAAACTATGAGAAAATAATTATTAAGGAACTATACATTATGATGTATGACTTCCCTTCTATTGAATGTCTAAGATTAAGCACAAGATATCAGATCTACTTTATTAACAACTATAGTAGTTATAATTATATTTTACATGTTAAAACATAATTGTGAAGCATTTGTTGAAGTTTTCAAATATAAAGTAGTAATATAAATCAGTAATACCATCTAAAGCCTTACTGATAATAAAGGATCCTCGTTTAATCTTTTTTGGATTTTATTTCTATCACTATTAATTATATCTTGAATACAAACACAAACTAATTAAATGTTTGTAGAATATTCTAAAAGTGAATTTAGATTATTTTGTACACACCCACGAAGAAAAAGCTCTCTTTTTCCTATGAAGGTTGTGTTAGCATAAAGGAAGTTTCTAATGACAAAGCAAGTAGGACGTATATGGAAATTAAAGAAGCTCAAGAACCATAGCCTGATGTATCACTTGTTGACAATAGTTTCAACAAGGAATTATTGATCTTGTATAATAGCTATTCACAAACACAAATTGTTTTTATTATTGGTAGAAATCAGCTATTACTAGAGGAATGTGGAATCTCTCATTGATGAGTTGTTCATGATCTTTTCTGGAAAATGTAACAACGACCAAAATGCTATATCAGATCTTGAATGTGTTAAATGACTTAGAATCAAGAACATTGAGATATAATCCATGTATAATAATCAAGTATGGGCTTTATTAATCTTCCTTGCTACAGCAAGTATGGATATCATACATACTTTTCAAGGCTTGTTATAAAAGGACTTTCTCATACTTGTGTCATTGACTATGGTCTTTATCATAGTCATGTCATTGACTATGATCAAACATTTTCAGAAGTAGTTATGATTAGATCAACAAGGATATTATTTACTATAACTTCATATTCTTAATATGAGATATAGAAAAAAGATTTCAAGAAAGATCGTTTTTATTAATAGACATCTACTTGGTGATATCTATAAATCTTATGTCACACCCCAAACCGGAACGACAGAAACTTTCAGAGGTGGAGGACGTCATGTATAATATCACAACCATTGAATAATAGTAATCAAAGCAACAACAACTATTGTATTAATAGTATAATGTTTACATTGCATTCAAAACATATAACACCGACTCCCGAAAGTAAATAACAAACAAAGACTCCAAGCTACTATGCTCCATCTTCTAGAACCCGGTGCGTGTACCTGTCTACTAGTGTCCTGAGAATACAAATAAGTTTTGAAAGAGTATCAGCATTAAGCTGGTGAGTTCATAACCATTTTGTTTTAGAAAACAGGTTCTATGTTCTTGAAAAGTGCGTTGACTTTCTCCACAAAACCTTATATTTTCTGATGTAATGAATGTTTAAGTAAAATGATTCATACAAGTTCCTTCTGCAAGTACTTAGTGTATACAAATCATATACAAACAATCGATTGTGTGGTTCTGCCCCAAGCCCACAACCAAACAAGGAACAGGAAATGAGGCGGAAACCACACATTCCACTGATTGTCAGATCCTAATGTACATAACCTTGAAGTATTCACTAGGTACTTACAAGTTGAATGTATTGGTCCTATGAAATATGTTGAAAGTGTTCCTCAAGAAAATCCAATATTTTCTTAGTAAAAGTTGTGATAATACTAGTTCATTCTATGACCACTTAGTTCATACTAGCTACGTATAAACCAATATCGAACAGACTGTTGATTGTGTGGATCTGCCCTTAGCCGACAACCAAACAAGGAACAGGAAATGAGGCAGAACCACAGATTCTATGGTTTATCGGATATTCTTCATATGTAGCCCGGATGCATAAACTAAGGAATAATAGAATTAACAATGAATATCCGTTAGTTACATGATAAACCAATTGTTTGTAAAATATTAATGTTTGTCCTGGAAAATCCTATATTTTCCCTAAGTGTAAGTTGTTGTATTAACTGTTCCAAAACTGAAAAGTATAAGTATTTTCTAAACTTATGTTGTTAAAGAATTGTTATGCTTGAAAACCCTGGCTACCACCAGTAATGTATAGTAGTTTTATTACTTAAAATAAAGCTAGTCGAAGATGTATTGTTCTGCATACTGAAAGTGTTGTTAATACTCTCCTGTGATCACTTAGTACATACGAGCAATATAAATCTAAATCGAACAGACAGTCCATTAGGTGATTCTTCCCTAAGCCCAAAACCAAACAAGGAACATGAAATGAGGCGAAAATCACACATCTCACTGCATGTCAGATATTGATTTCATATCACCCTGATGTATATACTAAGTAATCACATAAATATTAACCCTGATGACTGTTTGCTAAGTATATTATTACGTGAACGCGTCGATGTTTCCCCAGTGAGTTCTTATAACCATGCTAATGGACGATAACACTACGACGTACTTCGGACGTCGTAAACTGAAATGACGTTTGTCACCCCATGATGACTGTAGCTAATAGTCGGGGTGCAGGATTGTTACTCCCGTATAGATCTATAAACAAACTCACACTCTCCCTCCAGGAGACTCTGGTTCCTAAGGTGTAGACTTCACAGAAGTCGTGTCTCATAATGTAGTTCTCTCAACGAATTCACGAATAATACTATGAAAAACCCCTTTTTGTTATTAACATGAATCCTTATAAAAGTAATACCTTTATTCCATAATTCATAAGTTTGTTTCCTTGTTTGAAATTTGTGCTAGTAACGTTTTGTATCTTAACGTGTTTGTAAAACTGTCCGCAAGTCTAGTAGTTGTCATGTTTAGTAAGTTCTATGTTCAATGTGTGCTAATGATAGGAAAATATAATAACCAAATTATATTTTTTTTAAACACAAGATTACTTGTGCTTTTACTTGTATTTCCCCTCCCCCCCCCCCCTTAAAAACATTAAAAAGCATCGGAAAATATGGGGATATGAACTCACTGTGTTTTATGTGCACGTGCTGGACAGCGAGACTGGAAGGGTTTACCGAGACTCGATCGAAGTGGAACAAGTGGGTTTACAGCCAAGATTCCGACTTGGGAAGGTGTACGGCCGTGAAGGGGATTACGGCCGTGAACTGTTCTCGGCCGTGAACGGTTCACTGCCCTTGAAGGGTTCACAGTCTTTGAAGGTTTGAAGGCTTCACGGCCTGTTCTTGGTGAATATGAAGATTTGAAGGGTTCACGGCCGTGAACTCAAGAACAACAACACTTGATTTGATGAAAAACGGAGGTTTTGATGCTCCAAAACGAGTTCCAAGGCGGATCAAGTGATAGATGAAGAGAAATCTTGTGTTTTCGGGTGATGACTTTTAGAGAGAGAGAGGGTGTTCGCGGCCAGAAAAGTATAAATGAAGTAGGGGTCACATATATATAGGGGGTTTCATGGTCGGTGGTGGGGCCACCAGCCGTGAACGGGTTTAAGGCCGTGATCGGGTTCACGTCCGTGAACACCAGTCATACCGATTTTCGTTGATTTTCGAAGTAACTCGGGTTTTCGCATGATTTTGGTTCCGACTCATAAAATAAAATTCAATTATATAACTTAATTGATTTTCCAAATCATAATAATTTGACGGAATTAAATAAAAATTTAAAATTTATTTAACGGAGTCGAGCTAGTGTTAACGGGAAAAGTTTCGGGTTATCACATCATCCCCTCGATAGAGGGAATTTCGTCCCGAAATTCGGATTCTGAGTGGTTGGTTAAGGATAAGGAAAAGAGATGGGTACTTTGGTTCTAGTTAATCTTTGCGCTCTTCAGTGAATTCGCATTCTCGCTGGGAGTTCCAGCGGATCTTCACTGTCGGATTTGCTATTCTGATCTATGGAGAGTGTGGATTTGACTTGCTTGACTATGTTCATTCAACTGGTAGGATGTCCATTCGTAGTCCTGAGCAGCTCTTGCCCTAAAGTTCATGGTGGGACTCATACCTGGTTTATCTATCATCGCCTTGTGTACACAAGTCGTATATAATTAAGATTGTTAAGACGGTCGGATGGGTGGCTCTGCCCCAGGTCCACAACCATACGAGGAACAGGAGATAGGGCGGAATCACACATCCTAAGTTTATATAATCTTAATTATATACTACCCTAGCGTATACACTTAACATTGGTAGGCTAATCGTATCTGTCCCTAGCCTCTGTGCTTGAACTTGACTTGTTGTGCAAATGGTATTTCCAAATGGTCTGTTGAGGATGCTTCGGGAGGTTTCGGAGGGTAAAATGCCCTTCGCTTGGGTACTTCGGAGTTTAGAATACGAGAGACGATTTTGAGGTCTATTTTGGGTTTGTCGTTATGAATGACGAGTGTTACGTTATTCGGTCGGTACGGTGAAAGATTTTCAGAGCACGTGAAATTGGTATGGTGAGCACCACGCCAATTCATGACGAATGACAACATCGGAACTCTTTAGAGAAACAAATGTTAGGCCGATTTGAAAGAAACATTGGTTAGAGCGATAGTGCATTCCGCGAGTATTCGATAGTGCGTTCTACTTGTACTTTCTAGTGCCTTCTGTTTTAACCCTTGATATTACTACTGTGAATGTTTTGTACTGTATTAAGTGTGTTCTAACTGTAGAATTGTTCTGATGGATGATATTGATACTTAATGTTATGATCCCTATCTGGTCCCTCTATAATCGCTTGGTGTCTACAGGTCATATATAATTAAGACTCAGAAGACAGTCGACTGAGTGACTCTGCCCTAAATCTACAACCAGATAAGGAATAGGAAACAAGGCGGAATCACGCACTCTAAGTCTATAGGTTCTTAATTATATATGGCCCAAATGTTTACACCAAGTCATTATAGCTTACCTGAAAGGGTATCTAGTTTTTACATAGACTATGTGCTTTTTTTGGACGAGGAAGAAATTTCTATAGTTAGGATCTAGTTGGTGACGGTTTTCATGAAAATATAAGTTTGAGAAATGTTTCGAGTTGGGAAACGTACCGCTTTTCTCAGGTGGTTCCGCGGTAGACTCTCCTGCAGTGATCATCAGCACTCTTCCCTCTTCACCAGGGTTTCTGGCCAATTGACAATCTCTCCTAAAGTGCCCCGTTTCGCCACATTCGTATCACGTCTGACTTACTTCCTCAAATGGGACCTGAGAGATTGGTCGTGCCGGTGCCCTATGAAAACGGATGATGTGTCCCCTTTTGAGACAGTTCTTGCAATACATCTTCCGACACCTTCCGGTATGATGAAAGTTGCACTTATTACATTTAGGGAGGGTTCCAACATAACGACTGGAGGGTGCTGGTGTGGCTGTGGTCGTGGCAGCATAGGCCGCACTCCTCTGTTGTCCATCGGAGGGCTCTTGTGTTGATTGTCTTTTCTTTCCGCTCCCGGGTTTTTGTTTATCATCACACCCTTTGGTTGACTCAGGAACGGGATCCATTATGCCTTGGCGGATTCCATGGTCCACCAGTGTTCGAGCCAGACGTTTGGCTCTGTCAGACGTAAGGGGTTTAGTTGCTAGCACGTTTCCTTAGATTGGAGAAGGTAGCCCCCAAATGTATCTCACTACTTTCCTGCTCTCCGGGGTAACCATCCCAGGGCATAGTGCCGCTAAATCGCTGAATCTATCGGTGTAGGCTGCTATGTCTAAGCCTGCCATGGTAAGATTCCACAGCTCTTGCTCTAGTTTCTGTATTTTGCCCCTCGTGCAGTACTCTTCCAACATCATTTCTTTTAGGTTTTCCCAACTCACAGCGTTTGCCGCTGGTAGAGTAAGCGACTGGACATGGCTATTCCACCATGTAAGGGTTCTGTCAGAGAAGGTGCTGGCATCAAACTTCACTTTTCTCCCTTCTGGGCATGCACATAATTCGAAAATCGACTTTGTCTTCTCGAACCATCGCATTAGGGCGATGACTCCCCCACTTCCATCGAAGGATTTCGGTACACAAGTCATGAAGTCTTTATATGAGCACTCCCTTGTGTGTCTGTGGTTAGAGCTGTTGGTACCGCTACCCGATCCACCGGTACCCCACGCGTTGATTTGAGTCATGACAGCTGTCACTGCGGCTGTTACTGCCGCCTGAAAGAGAACCGGGTCACACTGTGGAGGTGGTGGCGGTGGTGCGTTGTTTTTGTTTTTGTTCGACTTCTTCGGTGACATCTTTCTGCCATAAGGTTTAAAAGATGAAACAAAGGTAAGCCCCTAGTGGTTACAAGTCGAGTGCTATTTGAATCGAGGTTATCTTAGTTCTGAGTGTATCATGTTCTGGCTCTTGAAGCAATTCATAACAGAGGTCTATGCAAAATTAGACTTATGAATTTTTGATAATGACTACCCTCTTTGTGAAGTTCTGTGACCTGGTTTATTGTTACTAGTTGTTATGATAAATGCGATAAGCCTAACACATAGTGTGAGCAGTGTAATCACTAACTCACTAAATTACATTAGTTAGTTAATTATTAATGTGATGTATAGGGTGCCCTACCACTTTGCGCACCTCAAGAGTGGTTTCCTATGTTTTATGTCCTAGTTATGATGGCCCTGAATTCAGCTATGGGGATTTGTTGTCTCTGGACTTTCTTATGGTTTTCCTATTCTCGATAGTTCATGATTTTGGTTCGAACACTGATCTCCACCACTTCCTGATGGGAGATTTGACTCCTCGTACGATTCTTCCTCAGAATCCACTTTATGAATCCTCTCTTATTCCTCCTTGACTCCTCTGTTGATGGTTGTAGTGAAGTGGCCATCTTTATCTAGATTGTTCGTGCGAGAATGGGGATGTCTAAAGAATCTTATTAGATTTAATAAAACATTTCTTCTGAAGTTATTAATGATCCAAACTGGGTCCTCCTATAATCAAGCAGTGCATGCAAGTTGTATATAATCAAGATCAAATAGACCTTCGAATAGGTAATCCTACTCTAAAACCACAACCAAACAAGGAACAGGTAGTAGAGCGAAGATCACCAATTCTAAGCCTATAAGATCCCAATTATATATAACTCTGGAAGCATGCACTTTACAACTATAGACCTGTCATTAAGGGTGTTTTAGCTTTCACATAAGTTTGTTATAGTCCCTAAAATACTCCTATAGTATTTTATCTTTATGTTTTGTTCTAGAGATCCTTTGTATATAGAGTTAGGTATGTTTTAGACTCGTTGCAACACCACTATCACTCCCAAACACATGTTGGTCGTATCTCAAATAAATATAGTTGATCAGGTTATATTTATTCCAGATATGACTACATAACTGAATAGGTTTGACTGTAGTGTCTAACATCCAAATACTTTTATTTTGTTCTCCTTGTGATACTTGTTATTAGTATGTATGCTTATTCGTATACTTCTCGTAAAATACTTATATTTTAAAAGTATACTTTTAGTCAGAGCACTTCGGCCCCCATTGTATTTATAGTTGTATATCTTTTACTGGTTGATATACTGAGTTCACTATAAACAATGCTCTGATACCAATCTGTCACACCCCCAAACCGGAATGGCGGAAATGTTCAGGGGTGGAGGACGTCATGTATAGTATCACAACCATTGAATAATAGTAATCAAAGCAACAATAACCATTGTATTAATAGTATAATGTTTACATTGCATTCAAAACATATAACACTGACTCCCAAAAGTAAATAACAAACAAAGACTCAAAGCTACTATGCTCCATCTTCTTGAACCCGGTGCATGTACCTGTCTACTAGTGTCCTGAGAATACAAATAAGTTTTGAAAGAGTATCAGTATTAAGCTGGTGAGTTCATAAGCGTTTTGTTTTAGAAAACAAGTTCTATGTTCTTGAAAAGTGCGTTGAGTTTCTCCAGAAAACCTTATATTTTCTGATGTAATGAATGTTTAAGTAAAATGATTCATACACGTTCCTTCTGCGAGTACTTGTGTATACAAATCATATACAATCCAGATCGAACAAACAATCGATTGTGTGGTTCTGCCCCAAGCCCACAACCAAACAAGGAACAGGAAATGAGGCGGAAACCACACATTCCACTGATTGTCAGATCCTAATGTACATAACCCTGAAGTATTCACTAGGTACTTACAAGTTGAATGTATTGGTCCTATGAAATCTGTTGAAAGTGTTCCTCAAGAAAATCCAATATTTTCTTAGTAAAAGTTGTGATAATACTAGTTCATTCTATGACCACTTAGTTCATACTAGCTACGTATAAACCAATATCGAACAGACGGTTGATTGTGTGGATCTGCCCTAAGTCGACAACCAAACAAGGAACAGGAAATGAGGCGGAACCACACATTCTACGGTCTATCGGATATTCTTCATATGTAGCCCGGATGCATAAACTAAGGAATTATAGAATTAGCAATGAATATTCGTTAGTTACATGATAAACCGATTGTTTGTAAAATACTGATGTTTGTCCTGGAAAATCCTATATTTTCCCTAAGTGTAAGTTGTTGTCTTAACTGTTCCAACACTGAAAAGTATAAGTATTTTCTAAACTTATGTTGTTAAAGCATTGTTCTGTTTGAAAACCCTGGATACCACCAGTAATGTACAATAGTTTTATTACTTAAAATAAAGCTAGTCGAAGATGTATTGTTCTGCATACTGAAAGTGTTGTTAATACTCTCCTGTGATCACTTAGTACATACGAGCAATATAAATCTAAATCGAACAGACAGTCGATTAGGTGATTCTGCCCTAAGCCCACAACCAAACAAGGAACAGGAAATGAGGCAGAAATCACACATCCCACTGCATGTCAGATATTTATTTCATATCACCCTGATGTATATACTAAGTATGTGACAACCCGAAAATCTTTGCCTTGTAAGTTCAGCCATTCAATCCAACCGAGTGTCAGAGTCGTTTCTGCTATCTTTTAGCCTTGTTTAGAGTCTGTTTAAGGGTTCTAAGCTCAGTACATTTAAGCATTGGGTATAGGATTGAGTTGCGTAAGTTCTTCGCGTCGAATCGAGTCGAACACTCCATTAGAGGGAGTGTACGGCCGTACACATGAGTGTGCGGCCGTACACACATGTGTGTGCGGCCGTACACCCATGTTGGCCGTACACCCCCTCCATAAGAGTGTTATCCTTTCATTTCTAAGCCATTTCCTCAGTTTCCAAGTCAAGAACATCGATTTCTCTCTCAACTATCATCGAGCTTTTCACCCCGATCTTCAAGAATGTAAGCCTTTCTTCCGTTTGATTTGTTGTTATCCTTCTTAATCACGTAATCACCCTTTAATTTCATCCATGGAAATCATCTTTTGACTAGATCTTCAAATCTCACCAAGAACACCAAGAACACACACTTGTTCTTGGTGATTGTGAACCCTTTTGAGCCTCCAGATCGTAAGTACTCCTTCCCTATGCTTAATACATGTTAGGAACACTTGATTAACACCCTAAAACCGACCAAAACTCAAGATCATAAGGAATGTACAGCCGTACACCTATGTGTGGTCGTACACCCCTCAAAACACCCCTAAAGGGCCTCCAAAGTGCAAACCTAGCTTCAACACTAGATGATCAATTGTCCCACAAGCTTCCTTATCATTAGAAGACCATTTTGTGCACTTGTTACCATGAGTGTACGGCTGTACACTCCATGGTCGTACACCCATGGCCGCACACTCCATTTAGTGGCCGTACACTCCCCTTAGATTAATCACATGTGATTCTAACACTTGGTCCAAGTGTTTCCTAGTCCCTAAAGGTGTTTCCTTGCATGTGGTTGCTTCTAAACACTATATTCATGCCAATATATGCCATTATATGTCATTTAGGACTCGTTTGTGTCTCAGGACTTCATTCGTGGAACTTCTCATCCTTGCACGCATATTCGTTTCAATCACCCACGTAAGGTGAGTTCATACCCCTATAATGAATCTTTTAAACTGTTTTAAATGCTTTTAGGGGGGGGGGGGAATACAAGTTGAACACAATGATAATTGTGTAAATGTTTGTTATAAACATCTTTCAAAAGATTACTTACGTCTTTTATAAGTGATCAAAACATTTCAAAAACTCTTCTTAAGTTATGTTACCTTATAGTTTATAATACTCCGTTTTTAAAGTACAATCATAACTTAGTACATAAATGAGTCTTTTCAATAACAGTTCAAGTAAACATACTAGTAAACTATAGTAGGTATAGTTTAGGGGTTCAGTTCATACTAGATGCTAGAACATACTATAAAGAGAATCAGGGAGGTAGATACAATACAACAGAGAGACATACTATACACTATACAAAGAGAACATACTAAGATTCTATAACAGAAGAACAAATCATGATTAAATTAATTATACTAAGGATTCCCTGTAACCTAGGAAGGGAACGTATCACTAACTCATTGTTCTAAACAAAAGGTGATAATAAAAGTAGTATAATGGTTATATATATATATATATATATATATATATATATATATATATATATATATATATATATATATATATATATATATATATATATGGTGCATCTACAATATGCCATGATTTATATATATATGGGGTACATCTACAAAGTACCAGATTTATTTATAAAGGGGTACATCTACAAAGTACCGGATATTTATAAATAAAACGAATGAATATATACAAAACTCATAACATACTAGTAACATGAACAAGTACTTCAGTATGTCAATTTAAAAGACAACTGTATACTTTCATTTTTCCCATTACTTTCATATTGTGACAGTTCCACTTGAAAGTTAATGCAAACTATTTTCGAGTTAAGATAGTTATAAACTAGGGAAAACTTACATCTTTTCAAGCGACAAATAGAACAGTCGAGTCAAGTACATTCAGTAGAAAGGGGCCTATAATGCTAACTTTATGATTCCTTAGTTTATATATCAGGAATATATATTAATCGGATCCGATAGGTAGTAGTAGGATGTGTGCTTTCCGCTTCATTTCCTGTTCCTTGTTTGGTTGTGGGCTTAGAGTAGATTCACCCAGCCTACTATCTCTCCGATCTTAGCTATATATATGTTCTGTATACACCAAGTAATCATAAGGGGTACCAGGTATGGGTCAGTTCATAGGACACTAATTCCATGCACAGTTTTCTAGTACAAAACATACTTTTCAAATGGAACACTTGGTATTCAAAAATAGAAACTTACCAGTAAGGGTTTAATCCATTTTATTAAACCAGTATAAACTTAAAGGACCTTAGGTGGTTAATTCTATAATACCTTAGTTTATACATCAGAGTTATCTATAATTAATACCCGATAGGTAGTTGGATGTGTGCTTTCTGCCTCATTTCCCGTTCCTTGTTTGGTTGTGGGCTTAGGGCAGATTCACACAATTAACTATCTGTTCGATATTAGATTATATATAGCTAGTATAAACTAAGTGATTATAGAAGGAACCACTGTGGTTACCATTTTTACTAAAATAAATAAGGGTTTTCTTAAATAATCTTTTCATCAAATATAAAGGAAATATTACAGTTAACTCCGTAAGTACCAAGTGAATACGCCAGGGTTATATACAACGATGATCTAACAAACAATGGGATGTGTGCCTTCCGCCTCATTTCCTGTTCCTTGTTTGGTTGTGGACTTAGGGCAGATACACACAACCAATTGTTTGTTTACTCTGGGTTTTATATAACTTGTATCCATTTAGTACTCATAGAAAGGGATTGTAGAGTCATTTTTACTTATCTTTCATCAAAGCAGGAAATATAGGATTTTCTGGAGGAACAGGCGAACTTTTCTAAACAGAACTTTCAACTGTCTTACAACTTACTTACATCACTAAAATCTTATGAACTCACCAGCTTAAATGCTGATCTACTCTTTGAAAATAACTTGTATTCTCAGGAGACCAGTAGACAGGTACGCGCACCGGGATTCAGAAGATGGAGCAGTATAGCTTCATGTCTTATTTTGTTATTTACTTTGTGGTCTATGTTATGTGAACACATACTTTGTAAACACTTTCTTTCTAATGAAATGGTTGTTTATTACTTTGATTACTATGATGCATGTCTTGTGATACTAAACATGACGTCCTCCACCCTCGAACGTTTCCGCCGTTCCGGTTTGGGGGTGTGACAGATTGGTATCAGAGCATTGTTTATAGTGAACTAAGTATATCAACCGATAAAAGATATACAACTATAAATACAATGGGGCCGAAGTGCTCTGGATAATAATATATTTCTAATATATAACAATACCTTATAAAAGTATACATACGAGCTTATACATATATACATACTAGAACAAGTATCACAAGAAGAACATAACAGAAGTATTTAAAGGTTGAACACTGCGGTCAAACCTGGACAGTTATGTAATCATAGCTAGGATCAATATAGCCTGATCAACTATATTCATTCGAGATGTGACCGACCTGTGTTTGGGAGTGATGTGGTGTTGCAACAGTCTTAAAACTTACCTAACTCTATTCAAGGGAATTCTAGATTAGAAAATAGGGATAAGATACTATGGGAGTATTTTATGATACTATAACACGATAACAAGTTTAAAACATACCAAGTACATTACATTAAAATACTATAGGAGTATTTTAGGCACTATATCAACAACTTACGTGATAATTTAAAAGACCCTTACGGATAGGTCTATAATTTCGGAGTGTATACTCCCAAGGTTTTATATAATTGAGATTTTATAGACTTAGAATTTGTGATCTACGCTTCACTACCTGTTCCTTGTTTGGTTGTGGTTTTGGAATATGATCAATTATTCGAAGGTCTATTTCATCTTAAATTATATACAAGTTGTATACATTGTGCAATTATAGAAGGACTCTGTAAGGATCACCCCATAATGTTTCATTTAAATCTCATAGATTCTTTAGACACTTCCATTCTCGCACGACAAACCCAGATAGATGTAACCACTTCCTCATAGCAGTCGACAGGAGAGTCAAGGAGGAACAAGAGCAAGTTCATGAGAAGTTTTCAAAGAATGATCAACCGAAGTAACCAAAACGTCTTATGCGTCACACTAATAAATAATAATCTTGATTAACTTAATGGGTTAGTGGAAACACTGCTCACATTATGTGTTAGGATTATTTTCTTTACATGCAACTGGTAACAGTTATTCAGGTCACATATATTCATTCGAGGATAGCCACTTCTGATTCATAAAGTTTATTTGGTATAGACTCTTTTATGAATTGTTTCCAGAACCCTGTGGAAGTCACGACCCGATACACTCAGAACTAGGATAACCTTGTCTTTCAGTTTTCGGCTTATATCCACTGCTATAGACTTATTCCATCTCATCTTTGTATTCCTTTAGCAAAGATGCCTCCTCGCAGATCAAACAGACGCGCTACTTCGATAACTCCAACTCAACCGCCACTACCTCCGCCACAATTCGATCCTGCTGCTCTCCAAGCAACGATATCCTCCGTAGTGGCAACTGCTCTAGCTCACTTCGGCGAAAGTGGTACCTTCGGATCTGGTAGCGGTACCCACTTAGCCAACCCCAGATATTCTCACGGACATCCAAGGGAGTGTTCGTACAAGGACTTCTTGAACTGCAAACTCATTTCCTTTAATGGGAAGGGTGGAGTCATCGCTCTGATGCGATGGTTCGAGAAAACAGATTCGGTCTTCTTCAACTACAAACCCATTTACTTTATACTTGAATTAAAACAATAGTTGTCCCATGCTCCAAGCATGTACACTATGTTTTCTAAACACTAGTCATGCCATACACCAAGTATGCACACTATGTTTTTCCAAACATTAGTTATGCCATACACCAAGTATGCACACTAAGTTTGTCTATGATCTTTTACTTTGTGAAATACGATTGAACATAATTCCAATGATTCGCATATCACAATCCCAAATCCTTACCGCAAATGAAAGAATTCCAAATTCCTGGCATTTACTGAAATCTGTTAGATTCTAAACTTATATGCATTGATCCTCTCGTAATGACTATGCACAAAGTCATAAAGACTCGTCAACAGTCATTACAGAGTATTCCGATGGAGCTCATTCCATGGAAACGAAGTCTCAAATTCAAAGTACATTGCTTTGAACATCCTTCTTGCATTAAGTTTCCTAATCTTACACAGATTTAATGAATAACTTCCCCCTGTGGGAACATTTCCACATTCCCATTTTGACTATCACTTCTGAATAAGAGTTGCCTCTTCAGAATATGTCAATATGGTCTTTCAAAAATTAACACTATACTTCCAACTGTCCCTGAGCAACCAATCTTTGGTAAACCTTAGATTGTCCTCGACAATTGCTTAATCAAATTAGTCATGTCTAGTTCTAGTACTTTTTCCCTCTTAATGCTCTAGGCATTTGGAAAAATTTAGAATAGATGAATATTATAGCACATGCAATCGACCCTATATCCGAAGCATATGCGACGCAATTCATGATGTATCACATAAAGACATGATACTAGACAAGTCTTTTGCTATAATGTTTCTATTTCTATTTGCCAAGTTCTCATAATTCAGATTATGAAACGGGATGCCGTAATCATAATCGAATTTTAGAACGCAAATAATGTTCCCATATATAGAATTTCCTTATGTTGAACCATTCCAACATAACATTCATATATATACTTGACTAAATTTGATTAAAATCTCACGATCTAAGCTTTTAGATTTGAAATGAAGTATAATTTCCTCTCCCTTAATTATAGCAAAACAACTTTTTCCCAATTGAAACTTTTGTTTTCTATAATTAACATTGCTAACTAGCAACACTTATTATAATTATCATACTCCCACTTGCATGATGATTATTAGCATAACACTTATGCTCCCACTAGCTTTGACATGTACTCAGAAATCAGCTGGACTTCTAGAAATCAATACTTTATTGACTTTCTTACCAAAGTTCAGATTTGCGATACGAGATGCTTTGATAAAACTTTATCAAAATCGTACACCTTTCCTTAGATAGCTCACATGTGTGTCTAAACAATTTCCAGAACTATGAAAAGGGATGTCGTAATCATAGTCTCAATTATTTAGACCTTTGCCATTTCTCACAAGTCCATGTTAGTGTGCCGGTTAACCATACACGCTCCACTAACGACTTTGAGACTACAAATATCATAATTGAAATTTCAATTTAAAATCTACTTAGTGAAAGTGTTTCCTCACCATCATTTTCATGAATCGAAAAGAAACCTTATGACACTTAGATTTTATGGTGTATGTGTTCCTATCCATGTGAATTTGTCAAAACCATAATCACAAGACAAGATTAGTGACAAATCCAAACACATATGGATTGAACTTGTGCAGTCTTAACTTCTTGCCACCTGGCAGCACAAGGGCCTGCCATTGCTTCCAAGTTGTTATGAAACAAACTGAGAACACTCAGAACTCATATGCAAAGCCAACTTTAACTGGAATGGGCACAGAAATGGAATATGTCAACACGATAGGTTATAAACCTCAAGTCGTGTGCTACTGATAAACTACATGGTTTTTATTCTTCATTAGATCTTGAAGCTTTTTTCAAGATCTTTAAGACTCCCACTATCCTCTTGACATATAAGAATCTCTTGCCAAGACCCAATCCTTTGACAAATAAATATTCAAGAGATAGTGCGGATTCTTATCAAGACAAACACTTCACACAATTGGCCTTAGTTTGTCTTTGTTTTATCCAAAACATCACAACTTACCAATTTCAAATATACAAGAGTAGAAAACCTTTTACTCTACATTTGACAAGTGTTAATAAACCTTCTTTAAGATGTGTCACTCAAATTACAATCTTGGAGTATGACTCTAAGATATTTTTTGGAACGAAGTATGACTCATCTTCTTGATTTAACCATTTCTACAATTCACGATTTCTCTTCTTAGCCAAACAAATGCACTAAGATTTCCTTAGAGAATCAATTGTGATATGGTTTCATAATCACTAAGATAATCATAAAACATGATACTAAAGTACTCTCCCATCTTTTAAGATTGGAGAAACTTTTATCTTTCTGCCTAATTTGATTCTTCTCATTCGTTCTGCCATACATTGAAACTTTTCCAATGATTCAGAATTATACTTAAACTCGTAAGTATAACCATATTTACTAAACTTTAGTAAATCATGACGAATAGTCTTGTCGACCTGTTGTGGTGGACTTGACCAGTGCACAAGAATGTATACTCGATCCCTTAGGCCTTCACTTGACTCACATATACATGTGAACAAGGAATTAGTCTTAATTTTTCCAAAGATGAAAATTCTCATTCATCATACACTACAACTTGCATGATTCCATGTTTCTATCCAAATGAAACTTGGGTGACGAGAATCTTTCCTTATTTGGTAAATTATGATACTACCACAAACGAAAGAATCAAATCCATTTTCCAATATTGCTATCAATGGAATCATATAAACAACAATTTTTCACAAATGTCACTGTAAGGATATTTAAAATAAATAAAAACAAAACTTTTCTTTTATTTAAAACTTGTGGAAAACTTATCCGTACAATGCAAATGCATATGAAAACTATGTTGTTATCTATTAGTAAGCATTCTATCACAACTCTTAAGCAACAACTCAAAAATTCTGATCACCGAACCATGCGATCGAAATCCATCTTCGCGATCAGAGTAAGCTTGCTCTTACTTTAAGTTTCATTCCCTTTGCTTGATCCTGACATACATCAAAATGTATTAAGAATCTTCAAATAGGAACTTAACAGAGTTAGATAGTGAACTTACATGAAGCAGAGTCAAACATTTTGACTTGACCTACTCTCAGAAATTTCAGGTAGTTAGGGAAGCTTCGCAACCAATGCCCCTTCCTTTGGCAATAGAAACATATGGACCCTTTGGGAATGGTACACGAGACTATATCAGACATAGCCTTTCTCTTTACCATTTGGTCAACCAAGTTGACTATGACCGATCCCTTTCCATTGGGAAGAGAAAGCTTTCCTGGATTTCCAATGTTACCATTGTCAATTTCCATGGTAGTTTGGGAAGTTGATCTTCTAATCAAATTTTCTTTACCAGTGCTCCAAATCATTGTTGATTCAGCAGCACCTAGCAAATAGATAAAGATCATTAAGGGTCATGTCATAGTCTGTTTCATAGTAGTCCCAAAGGAAACTCACTATGTGACTTAGAAAGTGATTGAACAACCAACTTTCTCAAGACTTTGACACCCAACTCTCCCGGCTTGTCAATATGTGACTTTATCTCCAAGATGTGAGCACACATAGACCTTGGTTGCCAATAGGGCTTGAGTGACCTTGAACTTTTCAAGAACTTGTGGGTTAGGGAGAACAATTGGAGGAGGTGGAGGAAGAGAAGTATGATTTCCATGAACCAACCATGGGACATCATCTTCATTAGGAAAGCTTGTTCCTATGGATTTTGGGAAGATCATAGTTGTCTGAACCAGACATCTACAATGGGAGATATTCAAATTAGTTGATTTAAGTCCTTAATATAACACCCAATATGAAATATTAAGGCTAGGACCCAACACAATACTTTTATAACTTGGAAGAGGGATGCCGTAATTCAAGCTATAAAATATTTGAAGGTAGGCGAATGACGATTCACCAATTTCCACCAAGAAAAAACGAAATAATTTATTAGGTTTTTAATCGGATTTGAAATTCCTAGATCTTTTGAGATTCATTGAACTTTTTAATGGCATGTTTCAATCTCGATTATGCCCTCTCAGGTTTTGTGACTGGGATGCCGAGGAACACAAAACAAGGTGTGAATAACCATGCAAATATACTTGGTACCCTTAATATTTATCACATAATCGATGTGTCGGTTATCCACACGCGCTCCACCGATCCTATGATAAACATTAAGTTACCATTTGCCTACCTTGTTAAATCCAGGTTAGTGTGTCGGTTAATCACACACGCTCCGCTAACGACTTAAGCAAAGTGCAACGTGTAATTTCATGGGTTAGCACCAAATTCACATTTTCCTAAGTAACTAAGATTGGGAATTTATAAGAGTTTAGTTACTTAGTATCTATCATTAATACTTTTAATGAAGGGATAATTATAGTCCTTGTCCTACCCGTTAGGCTAACGACCCTCCACCAGTCAAGGAAGCGGTGGGTGAGAGTGGACACCCATTAAGTTGCCATTTTATAGGCAACAACCTTATACCCCCCTTATAGACCGGCTTCGTAAATGAGGCCTACTAACGGTAAGCCTGATTTTCTCTTATATATATATATATATATATATATATATATATATATATATATATATATATATATATATATATATATATATATATATATATATATTAACTTATAATACTATAAAGTATAAGGGTTGAATTTTAACTTTTAAAACTCTAGGGTTTGGAATTAAAGTGTGTGTGAGACTTTACAAATTCCAAAACTCGAGGGCAAGTTTTGAACTATTCAAAAAACTTTTGGATTTTCATAACTTATGAGTTTAATTAAGGTTTTAAAAACTTTAATGAAGATACTCTTGAACATCCATAACTTGAGGACAAGTTATGGAGTTCATAAAACAAAAAGACTCTTCAACTTTTGTAACCTATGCATTTTAATGGATCTTTAAAAGAAATGTCTTTTGGTAATCCATAACTTGAGGACAAATTATGGACTCTATTAAAGCACATTTAGATCAAGAATTAACTAACAAACACTTTTTCAAATAATTCCTATGATCTACCAAAACTCATAAGTGTATGAACAATCATATCAACAATTTCAAGAATTACATAAACACACATAAAGATTGAAATTTTGATAACAACTTTGAAATTGGTTTACCATAATCATTACCACATCAAAAACAGGTTTTATAAGTCCAAAACATTTTAAGGTAATGATTCTAGACCAATTCCAGCCTTAAAACTCGAAGATATGTTGTCAGGGGGTCCAACTCGTCGAGTGCATGAACCAACTCGACGAGTTGGATGAATTTAGGCATGGACTCGTCGAGTCCCTTTACGGACTCGGCGAGTCAACTGACCAGACAACATACAAACTTCGATTTTCAGCAATTTGCATCAAGTATAAAAGAAAACAAGCCTAGGCTCTGATACCACTGATGGGTTTTGAGCATTCTAACACTCCTATGGTGTACATGCAACCCTATAAACCTTGGATCTATGTTTTCTCTATTATACATGAAAATATTCAATATTCCAAGGTTTCATCCTAAATAGCATAATAAGAAGCAACTATACTACAAAAGCCTAGTTAGATGACATACCTTATTCCAAGGTTTCATCCCAATAGTGTGGAAGCCTCAAGTGGAATCACAAATCACCAAAAACACCTTGGAAAACTTGAGAGAATAGTAAGCACTACTAGAAATCGGCCCACCCTTTGTATTCATATACTAGTGCCAATTTCAGGTTCCAAGGACCTCTTTATATAGTATGGAGGATTAGGGTTACATTCATGTAAACCTTAATACCCATGACCTTTCATTTCCATAGGATCCATGGGTTAAACACTCCATGGACTATCCATGAAAGCTTAGCCCAACCTAAATGAACTTGGCCCATTCCATATATATAAGAGTCCATATTTAATTACTAAATTAATTCTAAATTAGTTCTTGATCAATACTTATTAAATAATATGATTCCATATTAATATATTAGAACGTATAATATATTAATATAAATCATAAACATACTATTCTCAAAAGACTATCCATATAAATTGTTCCGGTGAAGTGCAAACCAAATGGACCATGCCAAGTCGGGTCGAGTACATACCAATTATAGTTATGGGCTTAGAAACTAATCCAACGGTTTCATGGTTGGTGGTGGGGCCACCAGCCGTGAACGGGTTTACGGCCGTGATCGGGTTCACGGCCGTGAACACCAGTCAGGCCGATGTTCGTTGATTTTCTAAGTAACTCGGGTTTTCGCGTGATTTTGGTTCCGACTCATAAAAGAAAATTTTAATTATATAACTTAATTGATTTTCCAAATCATAAGAATTTGATGTAATTAAATAAAAATTCAAAATTTATTTAACGGAGTCGAGCTAATGTTAACGGAAAAAGTTTCAGGTTGTCACATCTTAGCCTGGAGGTTTTCTTAATCCATGTTCTGCTAATAAAATGTGTAATGCTTAAGATCCATTTATGGATATAAAGAAAACATCTCATGGTTAGAATAGTAATTTTAATATGAAGACACATGGTATGCTTTTAGATAATAATGTAAAGAACATGTGTGTTTAATATGAACTAGTGGGAGGATAGTGAGATTACTAATCTCTTATGAATGAGACATACTTAATCATTTCAAATTGTATTATGAATATGCATGGTTGTTGCACCTTGACTCATAAAGTGTTTCTAAAATTAAAGACTTTGGAATGACAAGATACATTCTTGGAATGTAAATATATAGAGACATATAAAGATGGATGATAAAAGTGATAAATTCTTTTGCATGAATTAAATTTTTCTTGAAAGAGGTCAAGATAAGAGATTCATTTGGAGGATTCTTGGCATTGTCACATGACACCATTTTTGAGTTTGTCTCAAGAATAGGACCTAGGACATAGGTATATGATTTTGTCATGAACATATCATAAGAAACCTATTGGATACATGGTTAGATAACTGGATGACTTTGAGAACATTCTAATATTACTTTAGAAGAACTAAGAGAATGAAGATGAGATAATCATTTTATAAGAAGATCTTTATGTAAAGAGCTATATATAATGTTGACTTCAAAACTAATATGTATAATTATGAATTATAATTTGATTATAACTTCACTATGGAATGAAGAGTAAGTTTTGTAGGAATGAGGTCCAAGAAAAACATAATTACACAATCCACTAAATAAGAATACATTGCTACTTCATAAGTTCAAATCATATATGATTTGATGAATGAGTTCATTGAAAAACTATGTTGATTTTTTCCATTCAAGGATCACATAGAAATCTTTGTGACTTTGAGGGTATATTTAATGAAACTAAGAGACAATATTTCACGAAAGAACACCAATCATATTCTCCAGAATAATTAAATATACCTAGAGTTAAGTCAAATATGCAGATGATAGTATTCACATAATTCACATAAATCACATAAATTAAATTTAGTCGAACCCATTAATAAGGTCCTTTCCTTTAAGCTAAGTATGATTGGTCACACTTCAGCTATAGGACTTAATTATCCTAAAAATGGGGTTTTGATTTGAATTTAGTATTTGGATATTGGAGCATTAAGACAAAAACTACTATATTTTATTTGATATATTGGGATATGATCATCACATCACTACATGTTTAATCCATGAATAATCTTAGTATTTTAAATGTTCATAGTGGGTTGTAGTTGTGGGGGCAGATATGAAGTAAGAATAATGTGAATTGGATTGGTTGACTCTCACCATATGAAAGTAAGCAAGTAGTTGTAACCAAGCTTCATAGGTACTTGTCAGAGAACTAGTATTGAACCGACCCACATCAAGATCATCTCATAGATCGTAGTTAGGAGTGATACTAGATTAAAACGTACTATCTTTGTATCCTGAACACATGAGATACATAGTAAGACTTAAGTGTATAGAGTGTTGTGCTTAGATATGGTCAAATTTTGATCCTTAACCGGGCAGTTATAAAATCCATTTCCAGGTATGGTGTGAACTATGCATGAGGCTTATATAGTCAACTTGGAATTTGTTCCTCTTATATGTTGAGAGTTACACATCTAACACGCGTTACCCAAAGTTAAACACTAAATGGGATTGGTTGCGATCCAAGTCTCATGTTCAACATGATGTATGTAACAAAGGGATAATTGATAAACTTACATTATGCATCAATTGAAGCTCTGTGCTTTTGGGAATTTGATGTTGATAGAATGGTACTAAGTCATATATTACTGAGGGTAGTGAAATAATGCTAGACATTCACCACTGTCTATATCAGTCAATTATGAGACTTTTACAAATGGAAGATTGAAAGATCCATATGCCCAAGAGTCATTATAGAATTATATTGCTACATAATATATGATCCTAAAGGGTCACACTGACAACAACTTGACGCAAAAATATATTATTTATAAGCATTTGATTCCTGATAAATAGATATATATCATGTAATTAATTTGAAATTACTTATTTCATGGAAATATTAATTTTAAATATTAAGTATCATATCAAATCATAATATATCATAAAGTATGATTTATTATGCCATGTTCATCTTTTTGGACTAGAAAGACGTTTGTCTTTTAGCTAACTGGATAAAGGTTTATAAATTATAAAAGAATGAGAGATTTTTACAAAATCTCTTTCTTTTTTATAATCAAAATCATAGGTTGCATGGATCTTAAAGTTCAAAGACCCATGAGATAAAGGCTTAATAGTAAAGAGCATAACAAGCTAGTTATTCTCATCTTTCTTGGTGTGTGAATTTCTAATTTTCTCTCCTCCTCTCCACTTTCTCTAATCATATGTTTGTATGTTATCTAATTCCTAAATTAATTAATTCATAGGTTGTGTGAATTCCTTATTCTAGTGAAGATTGCGTGAATTCCTTATTCTAGTGAAGGTTTCCTTTAACTGGATATTGGTATGTTGTTCACTAATTCCTAAATTAATTAATTCAAACTCAATTTCTTTAATCATATGTTTTTATGTTATCTACCAGCAAGGATAACTTTACTAGATCTATTATATTAATTTATATGATGGATGACTTAATTGGTATGATTGCTCCCATAGGACATGGCAACCATTAAAATTATCTAAATGAATAGTATGATCATGAATATTAAATTAGAAGTTTTATGTTTAAACTAGGGTTGTACCCTCCTATCAGATTTGCTTATGCCTCAATAAGTCAAGTTAGGATATCCTAATTGTTAACTAAGAAGTCGAGTCTAGTAACATAATCTGAACTCAGTCAGAAGAGAATGAACTCAGCTACATAGACATAAACTACTGTGACATCCCCAATTTCACAGCCAGAAAAGACCGATTTGATTATGCTTTGTTTGAAAATCAAAGTATACTTTTGAAGAAATATTTGCGGAATTTGTTCCCAAAAATATGATAAAGAATTTATCAAAGCATTTCTGAAGAAATGTATTTTCATTATATTAAAAACATCGAGATGTCATTATCAATACAGATCAAAAGCATAAACAGAAACAACATAGGCCTTACAACATCTATTATTCTAGTGGCCTATAATCTATTGATCTCTCATCAGACCATCACTCATGTGCTCTCTTGACACTACCTATATACAAGAAACTGAGTGGGTCAGGCTTGGGAGTCTGGTGAGCACATAGGGTTTTCAACCCATAATAATTAAGTTTATTAATTTCATCAAATCAAATAACCTGATTACGCATTCTCGTTATCCTCACTTTCTGCCCCTAAAGCACCTAAAGGTAGGGACCTAGCCTAAGTATTTTCATTGGGATGACAACACTGCTTAGGGGATTCCTTAGAATTACATGTCAAATAAGGCAACCATGAGGGGATGGAGTACACCTGGTGAACACTTAGTTCAAAAACACCTACAGGTTGCGAGCCTGCCAGCGTTCCACCAGACTGTCTAGCATAGTCTGTGGTCGTCATCTATACTCCGCTAGATGACTGGATAATCTTAAACGTCAAGGCCTCTCATCATTTATTTCATCATCTATATCATCTACCCATCTCCACCCATCATAATTATAGGTATAAAATACATATACAGTTTAAATCAAATATATATTTTGTTCATCCAGCATAAATATCAAGTACACAGATAATATACACACATAGTATTGGTGATTTTGTATCATCAATGTGTATTTAAGTGTAATGGATTGACTTGTTGACCAAAATTTAATCTTGATGAATATTAAACAAGGAACGTGCGGAGTGCACACTTGTTTAAGTTCATTCAAGATTTCAAGTAGACTGTTATTTAGGGGCGAAGCCCCTAAACGAATGGGGGTCCGGGGGCAGCGCCCTTGGGAGCGGGGTCCAAGGGGTAGAGCCCCTGGCTGGGGTCGAGCTGAATTTTTGGAAAGGCAAGGCACTTTTCTCATCACAGGTACAAAGCGAGATGATGTATGTGTATGTGCTTAAGAAAGGATGAGTGAATCCACGGCAGGTGGCCGTTGGTCAGAGAATTTACTGTGGCCAGGGATTTTTTCGGGTTTGCAAATGTTTAGTTCGAGGTAGTTGGGTCGCTGAGGTCAGGGTGCAATAGCTGAGATTTGCAGGTTTAAGTATAGATTGTGATCTATACTCCAGGAGGGGCAGCAGTTGATTTAGCAACCAATTTCAGAGTCGGTATGAGTAGTTTCATATGGGTTGTGATATGCAGGGGATAGAGCTTCGGATTTCCGTCAATGTGTTTTCAGTCATTGACGATTCCTCTGTGTTTCAATTTGTGAGATTAGAGTATTTCGAGGTTACGAGTTGCGTGAGTGGAAGATCGGTGGTTGAGGCAAGACATCGTGAGATGTTGTGATGGTATACCGAGGTACCCGAGTATGATGTCCTAATTTTGGTCATGTTGAGACTCGAGTTGTGAGATGGCAAGTGGAGTACCGAGTGACTATTGTTCCAGTGGGAACCCATCAGTTAATTGTCGCCGAAGTGGGACTGTCTAAGGGTGTACATGTGATGAGATGGCAAGGTTTCTTATTTGGGTTATATTGCTATATTAAAAATTCATCAGAAATCATAATTTTTGGAAATAAACCCGGTTTTTTGACTTTGTTTTGACCCTTATATAAATAACCCAAATTAGTAACAGTTTTCAGACATCAAACTGTTTCTTGTAACAGTTTTCAGACATACAACTGTTTGATGACAGTTTTCTGATGGAAAACTTACTTAACTAATTTTGGTCTTCATTTGATGGTACATACAAAATTCCTAACGCCCAGATTTTCTGTTCTTGTTCTCATTTCTGAGTCTTATCTGATTAAAGGTTGGGAGTACCACCCAAATACTTTAATCTGAAAGTGTATACATAATTCTAAGAATTTCCAAGGCTATTATTATCCCGATTTTCTAACAAAGATTAAAGTATTTATGTGATCATGGCAAGTGGTGATTATGTGAAGGAAATGACACGTAAGTTTGAAAAACTGAACAAGTTTGAAGGGTAAGATTTTCGTAGATGGTAGAAGAAGATGAAGTTTCTCCTTACCACTTTGAAAGTGGTGTATGTTCTTAGTATACCCATGCTAGTTTTACCAGAATCTGTTGAAGATGAACCTTTGGAGGCAACAAGAAGAAGATCAAAGTGGGAAAATGATGATTACATATGTCGTGGTCATATTCTCAATGGTATGACTGACTCTCTTTTTGATATCTATCAAAATTTCGAATCTGAAAAAGAACTGTAGGATTCTCTTGAATCCAAGTACATGGCTGAAGATGCTTCTAGTAAGAAGTTTCTTCTTAGTAACTTTATGGGTTACAGGATGATTGACTCCAGGCCTGTTATGGAACAATTCCATGAAATGTTAAGGATTCTGGGACAATTTTCTCAACACACTTTGAAAATGGATGAAGCCATTTCTGTGGCTATGATCATTGACAAATTACCCCCTTCCTGGAAGGATTTTAAACACAATCTGAAACATAACAAAGAGGAATTGACTTTAACTCAACTTGGAAGCCATTTAAGGATTGAAGAGTCCATAAGGACTCAAGAACTTGACAATAATCCTAAAGGCAAGAACCAAGTTGGTTCCTCTTCTGTGAACATGGTGGAAGGAGAAAGTTCAAAGAATCCCAAGAAGTCTAATGGGAAAAGGAAGTTTAAAGGAAAGGATGACAAGTCTTCCAACAAGAAGGCTAAGTTGGTTTGTAGGAATTGTAACAAACCGGGTCACTTCAAGAAAGATTGTCGTCTTCGCAAAGTGAATAAGGATGGTACTGGACCAAGTGGATCCAAGGATCCAGAAAAGCAACAAGGTCAGATTTTATGTTTCCATGCAGAATTCTAAATATGTTCCGAATTATATTTCTGTGATTTCTGAAGCATTTTATGTGCAAGATGATGATGTTGCATGGTGGGTTGATTCGGGAGCAACAAGCCATATATGTAAGGATCTTCGTTGGTTCAAGAAATGTAAACCAATTGAAGATGGATCTGTGGTGAAAATGGGAAATGTTGCAACTGAACCAATCAAGGGTTTAGGATATGTTTTACTTTACTTTACTTCTGGAAAGTGTTTGTGTTTGAACAATGTTTTATATGTTCGAGGGATTCGTAATAATCTCGTGTTTGAAATTGTATTAAATAATTGTGGTTACAAACAAGTGTTAGAAAGTGACAAGTATATCTTGTCAAGACATGGTTCTTTTATTGGATTTGGCTATGTATGTAATGGAATGATTAGGCTTAATATTCATTATCGTTTTAGTGATAATTCTGTTTGCATGGCTTCTAGTAGTACTAGCAATAATTTTAATAAATCTGAATTATGGCATGCTAGACTAGGACACATTCATTACAATAAATTAAAAGACATGTCTAAAATCAGTTTAATTCCTACTTTTGATATGCAAAATAATGAAAAATGTAAAACATGCATGCTAACTAAAATCACTAGACAACCTTTCAAAGATGTTGTTAGGGAAAGCAAGGTGTTGGATCTTATACATAGTGATTTATGTGATTTCCATGCAACACCTTCCCTTGGAAACAAAAAGTATGTTATTACTTTTATTGATGATGCATCTAGATATTGGTATGTCTATTTGCTACATTCTAAGGATGAAGCACTTGATACATTTAAAATTTATAAACAACAAGTTGAGCTTCAAAAAAATAAATTAATAAAAGTATTGTGTACTGATAGAGGTGGTGAGTATTATGATCCTGTTTATTTTGAATCAACTGGAATAATACATCAAACCACAGCTCCATATATACAACAACAAAATGGTGTAGCTAAAAGGAAGAATAGGACTTTGAAAGAAATGGTTAATTCCATGTTGTCATATTCTTGTTTAAGTGAAGGGTTTTAGGGTGAGGCAATGTTAACTGCATGTTACATCTTGAACAGAATTCCAAATAAAAGGAGTAAGAATACTCCTTATGAACTTTGGTGTAAAAAGGTACCAAATTTGAGTTATCTCAAAGTTTGGGGCTGTAGAGAAGTTGTAAGGCTCACTGAACCTAAAAGGAAAACATTGGGTGAGAGAGGTGTAGATTGTATCTTTATTGGTTATGATGAGCATTCCAAAGCATATAGAATCTATGTTTTAGAATCTAATGACTATGTGTCTGTAAACACAGTGATAGAGTCAAGAGATGATATCTTTGATGAAGAAAGATTTACATCTATACCTAGACCAGGGGACATGATTCATCAATCTTCCAGCAAGAGTACTACTCAATTTGATGATGTTTCTGGTGGTGCAAGTTCTGTACCCGAACCTAGGAAAAGCACAAGAGCTAGAAAAGCTAAGCCTTTTGGATCTGATTTTCAACTTTATCTAGTTGAAGGAACAAGGTATGAGACTATATGTCAACATCAATATTGTTTTAATATTAAGGAGGATCCAAAGACTTTTAGTGAAGCTATGGCTTCTAGGGATGTTCATTTCTGGAAAGAAGCAATTCGGGATGAAATTGATTCTAGCATGCATAACAATACTTGGGAATTATCTGATTTACCTCCTGGTTAAAAGGCATTGGGAAGTAGGTGGATCCTCAAAAGGAAAATGAAGGTGGATGGAACAATAGATAAGTATAAATCCAGGTTGGTTATCCAAGGCTTTAGACAAAAGGAAGGCACTGACTTCTTTGATACTTATGCTCCTGTTGCTAGAATTTCCAAAATTAGATTGTTGTTAGCTCTTGCAGCTATACATAAGCTTGTGATTAACCAAATGGATGTGAAAACTGCATTCTTAAATGGGGACTTGGATGAGGAAATTTACATGAAACAACCTGAAGGGTTTGTGATGCCTGGTAATGAACATAAGGTGTGCAAGTTGAAGAAATCATTAGATGGTTTGAAACAAGCACCAAAACAATGGCATCAAAAGTTTGATGATGTGATATTGTCTAATGGTTTTGCATTAAACCGGGCAGATAAATGTATATATAGCAATTTTGATTCTTATGGTAAAGGAGTTATAATTTGTTTATATGTTGATGATATGTTAATTTTTGGTACCAATCAAGGTGAAGTTGATAAAACCAAGAAATTCTTATCATCTAGTTTTGATATAAAAGACATGGGGGAGGCTGAGGTAATTCTTGGTATAAGAATTAGAAAAGAGAACAATGGAATTTCAATTTCTCAATCTCATTACATTGAGAAGATATTGAAAAAGTTTAACTTTGAGACTTATTCTCCTGTAAGCACTCCTATAGATCCTAATCTTAAGCTTCTACCAAATAAAGGATCTCCAGTGTCTCAACTTGAATATTCAAGAGCAATTGGTTGTCTTATGTATGCCATGATTAGTATTAGGCCTGATATAGCTTTTGCTGTGGGAAAGCTTAGTAGATATACTAGTAATCATAGTACACATCATTGGCAAGCAGTGAATAGAGTATTCAAGTATTTGAAAGGAACCAAGAATTATGGTTGACTTATAGTGGATATCCTTCTGTTTTGGAAGGTTATTCATATGCCAGCTGGATTACCAACTTAGAAGATCACTATTCTACAAGTGGTTGGGTATTTCTTCTTGGAGGAGGAGCCATTTCTTGGGCATCTAAGAAATAGACTTGTATTACTAACTCAACCATGGAGTCTGGGTTTATTGCATTGTCTGCTGTTGGTAAAGAAGCTGAGTGGCTAAGGAATTTGATTTATGAAATTCCATTATGGCCCAAACCGATATCTACCATTTCTATCAGATGTGATAGTGCTGCAACCTTGGCTAAGGCTTATAGTCAAGTGTACAATGGAAAGTCTAGACATTTAGGTGTTAGACATAGCATGATTCGTGAGCTCATCATGACTGGTGTGATATCTGTGGAGTTTGTAAGAACTCAGTTGAATTTAGCTGATCATCTAACCAAAGGGTTAGCAAGAGATCTTGTGCACAAGGCGGTTGTAGGGATGGGTTTAAAGTCCACTTAAAATCTTTTATATTGAGATACCCAATTCCCATCTAATGTAATATTAGATGCTGAATTCAATGTGGAAAGCTTGATATTTGAAGATTGGAACACATTATTATCATCATCCCAAGGTATGTGTTCAGTACTGCAAGTAAAAGAGATTGAATTTATATTCTTAATAGTTCTTTTGAAAAAATGCATTTGCAGGTGCAAGAATAAAATGACTACCTATATAAGCATGAAGTGTAGCTGCTTCAAGAAGTTAGGACTTGGCTTTAATATGCTTATTAAAGGATGGGACACAAGCTAGTAAAATATAGTGTCAAGTTAGAATTTATGAGAATGTAAATTGTTGTGTGTATTATCTTCATGTATTCATTATGGATAGAAAGGGTCCAATCCTTAGTGACACCCTGATATTTGAATATTTGGATTGAATAATATACTAATGTGAAATTCAATCGTCACGAAATTTCATTTATGCATCAGTTTGTTGTTGTTATGTTTTGTTTAAGTTAATCAAGATTACACTTAAATGGGGGAGGTTTATTGGTGATTTTGTATCATCAATGTGTATTTATGTGTAATGGATTGACTTGTTGACCAAAATTCAATCTTGATGAATATTAAACAAGTAAGGAAGGTGCGGAGTGCACACTTGTTTAAGTTCATTCAAGATTTAAAGTATATTGTTATTTAGGGGGAGAATTCCCTAAACGAACGGCGGTCCAGGGGCAGCGCCCCTGGGAGCGGGGTCCAAGGGGTGGCAGCCCCTGGCGGGGTCCAAGGGGCAGAGCCCCGGGCTGGGGTCGATTAGTAACCCAGATTTTTTGACTTTGTTATGACCCTTATATAAATAACCCAGATTAGTAACAGTTTTCAGACATCAAACTGTTTTTTGTAACATTTTTCAGACATACAACTGTCTGATGACAGTTTTCTGATGGAATACTTACTTAACTAATTTTTGTCTTCATTTGATGGTACATATGAAATTCATAACGCCCAGATTTTCTGTTCTTGTTCTCATTTCTGAGTCTTATCCGATTAAAGGTTGGGAGTACCACCCAAATACTTTAATCTGAAAGTGTATACACAATTCTCAGAATTTCCAAGGCTATTATTATCCCGATTTTCTAACACATAGCATGTAATTTATAATAAATACTTCATATCTGTGTGTAAGATGAAAGTAACTATGCACTCGCTTGTTAAAGTGATGATTCCAAACTCGGGCAGTGCTTCACTTCTAACAATTCTACTTTCCTTCGACGAAACCTAGTATCATTACCGCTAGATTTTAGTCTAATATTTATTGCGAATATTTACGAGTGATATCGTTTGATAAGTGTGAAACAATACTTTTCAACCACTATGTACAGACAGGGGCCAGACATGAAACACCGGAGGGCAGGCCCATTTTGGCATTTAAGTACTTCTGAAATCCAACAACCCTATGCGGCCCTTCAAACCAGATTCCTCGTACCGCGAGTAATTAAAAGATATTATAATAACACTTTGTATATTATATTTTATAATACATAGATTGTTTATAGGTTCATAATAACGATATTGAACTTAAACATAAGTTATACTTAAAGTAGGGTAAGCATAACTTACTTACTAGGTGGTTTGGCTAGGAACCGGGCTCTATGGGAAAGAACTTCTGAGCAGAAAGCTCTTCTTCTCGGAGCCTTCTCGCGCTCCGGGACTCGCCTCTAACACTTAGGAAGTACTAGGGAAGGGGAGGGATACTTTTGGAGTCTTGAGAGAGAAAGAAGGGTGAAGGTGTGAAGAATTGAGGAGAACCTCACACCTATTTATAGGAGCTGGCCTCGGACTATGCTGGGCGTACTCCTCGGAGTACGCTGTGCGTACGAGGCTACAATGCGCGTATGAGGGGGCAGCTGTCAGTCATCCGAAGCGAGGCCGTGGGGAGCAAGAAATGGTCCAGATTAAGCCACGTCACCCTCCTTCCTCGCAGTAGCCTATTTCCGATTTTTATATTTCGTAAATTTTGCATACGATCTCTGTTTTCAACATTCTTTATATCCACGCGTAGGTGGTGATGTACTCTACAACTTTAGTTTAGACTCTGTTAGCTAAATTTGAATTTATTTTTAATGTTATATTTTAACAGGCCTGGACACGTAAAGTCTGTTAAAAATTCATAACTTTGTCATCTGACGTTCGTTTTCGTCTGTCTTTATATTGTTGAGTTCTTATTAACAAGATCGTTGATTCTCGTTTAGATTGCTTCCGCTAAAAATTGGTCGATCTAAAATTCGAATTTTGGGTTGTGCACTGCTGTGTGCTAAATCTTAGAAAAATCATAACTTCTTCATACGAAGTCAGATTTGGACGTTCTTTTTATGCATGCTTTCGGTTTAACGTATACTACGACTTTTTTTTTAGATTTTTAAGGCTAAAAAGTATTTTATCACAAACTCACTTTGTACGATTGCCGGTGTCGTGTCGGTTTTGCCGCAAAACTTCGACAGACCGTAACTTCTTCGTTATAAGTCAGATTTCAGCGTTCCTTATATCCACGAAACCCTTGTTGCGACTACCTCAACTTTCTTCATAGATATTGGGTATATATATTATTTTATTTTTTATGCTTATTTTTATTATTATTTTATTACATCGTTATAAATAAGTATAATGCACACAAAATCACATAAATCACATAATATTCAAATAATTCCTCTTTATTACATCAAAATAGGTTACAGTTGTCTACCCTAACTATTACATCATACTATTAACGCTTAGCCTAGAAACACGGGCGTTATAATTCTCTCCTCCTTAGGATGATTCCGTCTTGGAATCATGCATCAGCAAACAGATGTAGATAGCGACTCATCATGTCACTCTCTCTTTCCCAGTTAAGGTTCGGCCCATTCGTATGTTTCCATTGCACAAACACTAAGTCGACCATCTTGCGTCGTAATTTCTTTGTCTTACGATCAACAATTTCCTCAGGCTCTTCGATTAGTCTCTTATTTTCATCCGTCCTTAACTCCGAAAGTGGAATTATATCCAGAATTTCTCCCATAAACTTCCTCAAATAACACAAATGGAAATTGTTATGAACTCCATCTAGTTCTTATGGCAATTCCAGCTTTTAAGCTTGGTTCCCAATCCTATGAAGAACCTTGAATGGTGCAATAAACCTTGAAGTCAACTTTCCTCTATTTCCAAATCGTGTAAGTCCCTTCCACGGTGAGACTTTGAGTAATACCGAATCTCCAACTTCAAATGTCATCGGTCATCGTTTCTTGTCAGCATAGCTATTTTGGCGATCCTGAGCTGCTAAGATCCTTTCTCTAATTACTTTTAACTTTTCAGCAGTCTGATGGACTATCTCGGGGCCCATAAACTGCTTCTCTCCGGCCTCAAGACAACAAGACGGCGTATGACACTTATGTCCTTACAAGGCTTGATAAGTTGCCATCTTGATGCTCGAATGGTAACTATTGTTGTTGTAACACCCTGACTCCCAGGTATATTTTAAAAGCTTCTTATTCATTTTATTGAAGGAACTCGACGAGTTGGAGGCCCCAACTCGTCGTGTCGAACCTAGTCATCCCGCGTGGTTTTTGACTCTTACTCGACGAGTCGAAGGACCCCGACTCGACGAGTAGAGGTTGTGCATGGAAACCCTAATTTTTAGGGTTTGCCCCCTATTTAAAGAACCTTAAATCCTCTCCGCATCCTCCCTTACCAGCCTATTGTCCAGAAACAAACCCTAGCAAGCTAACTCTCCATTTTTTTAGTGTGTGAGGCTAAAAGAGTGTGTTTTGGTGCATTTCTTGAAGAGATTTGAAGACTTAGAAGCTTGGAACGAGAAGGAGCCTGTAGGTCCAACATCCACTTCATTTTGACATTTATTTGAAGGTAAAAAGCCTTTACCTTGGCTTTCCATTTCTTAGATCTTCTCTCATGCATGAACATGGTAATTTTTGTGGCAAAATGGGGTCATTCTCAGATTTGAACTTGTCCAGAAGATATGGTCTCAGATCTGGACTCCTCTAGGTCCCAAATTCGGAAAGATATTAAATTGATCTAGTATTAACCCTCACCATGCCCTAAACCTCATTCTAGACTTGGTTTTGGTATTCTAAGCCTTTAACACCTTGCATGCATGTAAGGTTTGCAACTTTATGTGGAATCTGTGCCTTAGGAAGCTAGATCTACAAGTTTGAGATTTGGAGTAGCTTAAAAATGTTTGTATCAGAAATGGACTGCATAAACTCGACGATTCGTATAGCCGACTCGGCGAGTCGGATGAAGATTTCACGTATTTGATTATGCATGAACTCGGCGAGTCAATATGTCACACCCCCAAACCGGAACGACGGAAACGTTCGGGGGCGGAGGACGTTGATATGGGCTTATTTAGTCATAAAAATCATGCATGATCTTAATACTTTATGTTAATTTTATCTCAAATAATGAACCAAAGGTGCTTAATTAGCTTAAATATTTCATTTTCAGCAACAAAGACATGCTCGAAAGGAAAAGGAAGCGGATTTAGCAATTGGAAGCTTGGATCTTGGATTTTGAAAAAAGAAGGATGTTGCTGGACAGCTTGACCCCTCGTCAGTGTTTTGGCCATATCTCATGAACCATAACTCTGATTGACGAGATTCAAAATGTTCTGAAAACTAGACACAATTTAGGACGACTTTCATGTTTTGAGAAAATGTTGATTCCAAACGGACTCGACGAGTAGGCCATCAACTCGACGAGTTGGTCAGAAGTTTTGCGATTCTTGACTTTGCCTTGCTGTACACGGGATTTTAAGTGATGGACTCGCCGAGTAGCCCCTGTTTTCAGAATGTATATATAGAAACTCTTCTCATTCGAACCCTAACTAATGGGGGAAGCTATGGACGATTTTTAGAGGCCAGAAGGGTTCTTAGAAGCTGTGGTTTTCGAGATTTCAACTTAGATTCCAATTTTGAGAAGATCAAAGCCAATTTAGGTTACTCTTTACTTAATCTTTTGTTTAAACTATGTTTGCATCAATTGATTTCGTTTTTGAGTTACTTTCTGCTGTAATCATGAGTTAAAACTCATATCTTCTGTTTAGGGTAGATGAATTTATGACTATGGATTGATTTGTGGTTGGATTAATTGTTTATTGGTGAATTTGGTTTTATTAAGCTTGTTAAAGAACCTTATGCATTAACCATAACTATTTTCTGTTAATTATCAAGTAATTAAGCTGCATGAACATCTCTTAATTGCTTAACTCATGTGATTTATGTGAAAACATTGTTATGTGCCTAGGATTAACGAACGTGAAACTAGGATTAACTAGAAAGTGGGTAAATTAATGTGTGAGCTTGTGTGACAAACCATCAACAAGAGGTTAATTGAATTAGTAATTTGATTAGCTAATTACAAGTCTTATTTAACCCGAATAATTAACTAGGAAATTCATTAGTTTAATCACTTGATCACTGCTTAAATTAATTTGTTTTCTAAGGATTGGTAATAGCGAATGTGAATCTAATCACTTTAATCGGTAACCAATAAGTATTAATCCATTGCACTTGCCATAAAATCAACCATAGAAGTAAATGAATCGAACCTAAACAGAAGTCTTCTCCATTATTGAATTTAGTTGATTGTTTATTTGCTTTAGCTGTTAGTTGCTTAGTTTGCGTGTTATTTGATTGCTTAAGTTTCTAGTCTTGCCAAACTATAGAAAATCCCCTTTCTGTTACTTGTTATATTTAGATAATATTAGCATTTATTTTAATTGTTTACCGTTCCCTGTGTTCGATACCCTACTTGCTTGAACTAATTACTAATCGATAGGTACACTGCCTTTCGTGTATTTATTTTGTGTCTAAGTTAGTAGGATTAAAACTAGTGTATTCAATACACATCAGACGTCATGTACAGTATCACAACAATTGTATAATAGTAATTAAAGCAACAACAACCATTGTATTGATATTAAAATGTTTACATTGTATTCGAATCACATATGATTGACTCCAAAAGTAAATAGCAAAGTAAAGACTTGAAGCTACTATGCTCCATCTTCTAGGAACCCGGTGCGTGTACCTGTCTACTAGTGTCCTGAGAATACAATTGGTTTTTGAAAGAGTGTCAACATTAAAGTTGGTGAGTTCATAAGCATTTTGTTTTGGAAAGTATGTTCTTTGTTCTTTGAAAATGTAAATGTTTTCCTCCAGAAAATCCTATATTTTCTGATGTGATGAATGATGCCAGTTCCTTCTGTAACCACTTAATTTATACTAGCTATATATAAACCAATATCGAACGGACAGTTGAATGTGTAGATCTGCCCTAAGCCCACAACCAAACAACGAACAGGAAATGAGGCGGAAACCACACATTTCACTGCCTTGCGGATATTCTTCATATATAACCTGGATGCACAAACTTAAGGAATCATAGAATTAACAATGATAGTTCGTAAGTTAAATGGTAAACAGTTTGCTTGTAAAATAATGATGTTGACCCTGGAAAATCCTATATTTTCCATAAAATTGAATTGTTGTCTCTAATGTTCCAAACGGAAAAGTTCAAGTATAAATACCATACTTAATTTACTTAAGAATTTGTCTTAAACCCTAAGACCAAAATGTTTGCATGTTGATGTACGCTAGATTCGTATACTTGTTATTCGGTTATTTGATAAAAGTGCTTTGATATATGTTTCCCATAGTTGTAAGTTCTGATCTAGAAAAAGGTATGTTATATAGGTACGCGTTGGTATGACCCATATCTGTTCCTCCTATGATTACTTAGTGCATATGAATTATATATCCCCAAGATCAAACGGACATTTGATTGAATGTATTTGCTCTAAGCCCACAACCAAACAAGGAACAGGAAGTAAGGCGGAAAGCACCCATCCCACTACCTATCGGATAGTATCTATATATAACCCTGATATATAAACCAAGAAACCTTAGAGTTAACAATAAGAGTCCTTTAGATCCTACTGGTTCGTAAAGCCCTTTGTGTAGTTTTATAAATAATAAAACTATGTGAAGTTTGTTTATATATTCATACACTAATCGTACTACTGATACCAAATTGTGAGTTCTCATAACCATACATAATATGACGGATGGCCCGACTCGACGTTCTTCAGGCGTCGAAAATCGCTCATGACATTTGTCACCCCTGAACTTCCGTTCCAACTGTAGCTATCAGTCAGGGTGCGGGGTTGTCAATCCCGTATAGATCTATACACAAATCTCACGCTCTCCCTCCAGGAGACTCTGATTATTAAGGTCATGACTTTTGATGGCACTTAAAATAAGTACTTGAAGACGTTATCTCACAAAGCTATATCGACGGTTAAGTATAGAATATTAGAAAATCCTTTGAAATGAATGTTTGTTTACATGTTCCATAAACTATACCTAATATAGTTTATATGTTCGTTACTGTGATAAAACTTGTACTTGGTAAGAGGTTACTTATGTTCCATAAACTATACCAATTATAGTTTATGTGTTTGTTTGTTTTGTATCTCTGTATTTTGTAAATATGATGTCGGTGTTCCATAAGCTACACCTACTATAGTTTATAAAAATGATCCATTGGAAATGTGTTTATTCTAAAAAGTTTTCCTTTGCTCAGCATATTACAAACGATTAAAAGGATTGTACTCGTGTTTATATAAATAACAAGATTTATATATAAAAGTATGTTATTGTAAGAATGATGGTTGCAACTGTTTGAAATAGTTTATAGACATTTGAAATTGTTTGTTAACCATTGAAATCATTGAAATCGTTTGAATGTTTACACAAATTTAATTGTGTTGTACGTATATTCCCCCCCCCCCCCTAAAATCATTGAAAAATATTGAAAACGTAGGGGGTATGAACTCACCTCTAGTGTGCGTGCTTGATCGGACTCAAAGTGATTGCGAATGCTCCTCGGACTAGAATACGTAATGGTGGTCATATCCTAAAAATAATTATGTTTGACGTTGCATTTAAATTAATAATAAATTGATTTAAATAATGGGTTAAATAATTAATTATGTAAATAATACTTACAAAATTAATTTGGAATTATTGGAATTGTTGAAGTGTAAATTCGGTGGAAAATTGGGTTTTCGGTGGGGATATGGTGTTTCCGGCCAAGGCTTGAAGATTTGAAGATTTGGTTGAATGTTCTTGGCGTTCTTGGTGTTCTAGGTGTGTTCTTGATAAAGTTATGAAGATTTGAAGATCTTCTGGGCATAAACTTATGAGTTTTGAGAGAAAATTTGGCAAGGACTCGGTGTGCAAAGTGGGGAAATGAAATTGAATTCGGTCGAACACATATATAAAGGAATGGGAAATCGGTCTTAGTGGATTGGGCCTTAGGAGAATTAGGTCTTAATGGGCCATCTTTGGGGAGAATTCGGTCTTACCTTGACCGAACACACTTCTTGGAATGATTTAGTGGCCGAAAATAACATTTGGAAAAGATTCCAAAAACCGAATTTATGGTTTAATTCCTTTTCATGACCGAATTCCCTTTTTTTTCCTTGGATTATGGACCGAATTCTCTTATCTATGGAGTATATTTATGTTTTAACCCCTTTATCCTTGATTTATATTACATTAAGCTAACCTAAATTAACTTAGGTTTATATCTAGGCTTAGATATTCAGCTTATAAACAAGCCCTAATAGCTATAGAGGCTACAATGCAACAAGGAGTGCAATGTAGATTCATTTGTGCTAGGTTAGGGTTTAGGCTTTGCTAGGTTTAAAATTGAAAGTTGTGACACACTAAGAGGACTCGACGAGTCAGTTAGGATTTTCCCCGACATCTGGACACGCATGGACTTGACGAGTTGGATGGAAACTCAGCGAGTCAGTTTGGGTTTTATGCCTTCCTGAGTTCTTAAGGAACTCGACGAGTTGCTAGCTACACTCGATGAGTCGGGTCAACATGGACTGTTGACTTTGACCTTTGACTTTTACTTTGACCAAGGGTTGACCAGTTGGACTTTTGAGGGTATTTTGGTAAATTGGGATTCTGATGGACTTGGTCCTATGGTGGTTATAGGTGGTTGAGTTCGTGACAGTGAGTCGGGAGTTTGATCTTATCGTTACAGTTCGACACTTGTGAGGTGAGTTCTTCTCACTATATCAACAGGGTCTACGACACCAAGGTCGGCCCTTTATGATTTACATCCTAGTTATTGGATGGTTGCTATATTAGTGATCTGTTAGATCGGTATCCTGGGTATAGAATCGTTGCTATGTTAGAGATCGGTATCCTGGTTATAGGATGGTTGCTATGTTATTGATCAGTTACATCGGTATCCTGGTTATAGGATGGTTACCATAGTGATCTGCTAGATCTGTATGACTATTTGTACTTGCATGCTAGTGTATGATATTTATGTGCACATGTTTGTTGGTTTGGGGAATTAGGTTGAGTCAGGTCCTGCTTTGTGCTGTAGGCCAAGATACCCAGAGCAGACCGGATAGACAGCAGACCCGGTTATGGCATACTAGTCAGGCCGAAGGCCCGGTGAGTGGTCCGGATAGGCTGAAGGCCCTGAGAGGCGGTACAGACGTGATGATGGTACGGAGAGTGGGCCAGATAGACTGATGGCCTGTGAGGCGGTCCAGTCAGACTGACGGCTTATTATGCATGTTGTGTTTGTTTATATGATATGGTTATATTTGTATGGCGTTGGTATTTTGGGGGAACTCACTAACCTTTGGGCTTACAATTGTTGATTTTGTTTTAAGTACTTCTGATGATGGCGGGAAGGCAAAGGCGTTATCGTGCACCTCCTATTGTTTTATTATTTGATTCTGGGATACTCTGACACTATACTATTTTGAAAACAAGTTTTGTAATAATCATTGGTTTTGAAATGTTTAAAAAGTTTGAAATTGGCTTGAATTTTATGGATGTTACAGCTGTAGGAAAACTCTACCAGGAGTAAAACCTCATCCCAGTTACCTTGAAATTCTAGGGTACATGCTCTTAGCATATCTTTAGTGTTTGAATCGTTCTTTCGCTCTGACCATCAGTCTGCGGATGGTAGGCTATACTTAAACACAACTTCGTACCCATTTACTCTTGTAGACTACTTCGAAATCATGATGTGAAACGACTATCACGATCTGATACAATCGTTAAAGGAACACCGTGAAGTCTCACTACCTCCTTCACGTAAGCATTTGCAAGCTTATCCATAGACCATCTCTCATTGGAAGCTCTGAAGTGTGCACTCTTTGTGAACCGATCCATGACTACCCAAATCATGTCGTGACCGTTCTTCGTCCTGGGCAGTTTAGTCACAAAATCGATGGGGATGTCTTCCCATTTACCCATGGTTACGGGTAAAGGTTCTATCTCCCATACGGTTTTTGATGTTGTGCTTTAACTCTCGCACATGTTACACACTCTGCCACATACTTTGCAACATCAAGCTTCATCGTCAGCCACCAATAGTAAGGTTTTAGATCCCTATACATCTTAGTGTTGCCGGCATGAATTGAGTGCATGGTCTTGTGAGCTTCTTCCATCAGAAGATCCCATATTCCTCCCACCTTAGGCACCCAAATCCTATCTTGGAATACATTCAATCCTTGACTATTTGTACCGAATACCAACGTTTTGCCTAAACGTTCTTCCTTTCGTTCATTTTTCTCCAAAACTTCTTCCTGAGCATTCTTGATGCTTTCCACAATCGTTGAGACAACTTATATTCTGAACGCTCTTGGCCTTTTTCTTTTCAGATTTACTTTTCGACTTAGAGCATCAGCTACGATATTTGCTTACCACAGTGGTAAAGTATCTCGCAGTCATAATCCTTGAGTAACTCTAGCCCGCGTCGTTACGTCATATTCAATTCATTTTGATCAAAGAGATACTAGATACTTTAATGATTAGCGAAGAGCTTGCACTTCGTGCCATAAAGATAATGCCTCCATATCTTCAATGCAAATACTACCGCTGCCAACTCTAGAACATGGGTGGGGTAGTTCTTCTCGTGCTCTTTCAATTGTCGAGATGCATATGCTATCACCTTATCTCACTAGGTCAGAACACAACCTAACCCAATTCCAGATGCATCGCTATAGACTACGAAGTATTCAAATCTGTCAGATAAAGAAAGAATCGGTCATTCACACAACTTCTTCTTTAATTTCTCGAATGCTTCTTCATGTTTCTCACTCCATGTATATGTAGCTCCTTTATGGGTCAAAGTTGTCAATGTTGCAGCTATTGAAGAAAAACCTTGGATAAACCTTCGTTAATATCCAGCTAATCCCAGAAAGCTTTGAATCTTGATGGGACTTTTTGGTCGTTCCCATTTCATCACAGCTTCAATCTTTGATGGGTCAACCACTATTCCCTCTTGGTTAACCACATGACTCAAGAATTGGACTTCTCGAATCCAGAAATCACATTCGGAGAATGTTGCATACAACTTCTCTTTCTTCAGAGCTTCTAATACTTCTCAGAGGTGCTTGCTATGCTCCTGCTGGCTCTTTGAGTAAATCAGAATGTCATCTATGAACACTATCACAAATTTATCGAGGAATGGTTTATAAACCCTATTCATCAAATCCATAAAATGTTTCTGGAGCATTGGTTAGTCCAAATGACATAACCAAGAACTCATATTGTCCGTGTCTCGTTCTGAATGCGGTCTTCTCAATATCTTGTTCTCTCACCTACAACTGATGATATCCTTTCCTGAGATCGATCTTTGAGAAATAGCTCGAACCTTGCAGCTGATCGAACAGGTCATCAATCCTTGCCAATGGATACTTGTTCTTCATTGTTGCCTTGTTCAGCTCCCTATAGTCTTTGCACATCCTCATGCTTCCATCCTTCTTCTTTACGAATAACACTGAAGCTCCCCAGGGTGATGAACTAGGTCTAATGAAACCGTTGTCCAACAACTCCTAAAGTTGCATCATAAGCTCCTTCATCTCCGTCGGTGCTAACCGGTATGGTGCTTTTGCTATTGGTGTCGATCGTAGCAACAAGTCTATTCGAAACTCCACTTGTCTATCAGGGGGCAATACAGGAAGATCTTCGGGAAAGACTTTTGGATACTCGCACACCACTGGTATTCTATGTATCTCTTTCTTCTCCTTCTTTGCATCAATCACAAAACCAAGTATGATGTACATCCTTTAGACAAATATTTTCTGGCTTTCATCAAGGAGATGATTCCAGAATTTACTCTGCGTTTGTCCCCATACACCATAAATAACTCTTTTCCAGGTGGGTTTACTATCACCATCTTCTTCCTGTATAGTATTTCGGCATCGTTTGCACTAAGCCAATCCATTCCCAGTACAATGTTGAAACCGTTCCACTCAATGAGCAATAACTCCTCATGGAATTTATTCCCATTCAAGTCGATGATGATGTTTTTAATACAATTGATAACAGTTATGAATTTGCCACTGGCAACTTCTACAACTAGAGCATGATCAAGTTTATCTACAGACAATGATAGTCTTCCACCAAATTTGTGCGATATAAAGGATTAATTTGCTCCCGAATAAAACAATATATTGGCAGCTAATCCATTTACAAGAAAGGTACCTGAAGCGACATCTGCTTCATCCCTTGCTGCTTCTAGGGTCATCTACAATGCTCTCGCCTTTGGCCTCAATAGAATGTTAGGCCTTTCCGCCTCTTTCTTTTTCGTGAAATCCTTAGCAATGTTCCCTTATTCATTGCACCCACAACATACCCTCTTACTGAGTATACACTCATTGGCGTAATGTCCAGTCTTCCCACACTTGTAACAAGTCACCTCCTTGCTACATTTTCCAGAGTACTTCTTCTTGCACTTCTCGCACCATCTTGCTTCACCTCCTCCTCCTCCAAACTTCTTGGAACCAGACTTCGATAATTTTCTTTTCTTGTTGGACCTTGAAGATCCATCAAACTTCCGTTTCTTGCCAACCTCAGCTCTCTCCAGACCCTTCTCCCTTATCTGCGTCTCAACATTCTTAGCTGCCCAGATGGCGGCTTTCAAAGTGGTTGTTTGCTTGACCATCGGATCGAAGTCCACTGGCAATCCATTAGAAAACTTGTTGACCTTGGAGAGTTCAGTCAGAATTAGGTAAGGAACAAGCTTCATATTCTCCGTAAAACTTGCTGCATAGTCGGTGATGCTCATTCTTCCCTTTTTTAGGTTCTGAAATTCGTTGTTGATCTCCAGCAGATCCTGCTCTGGGAAGTACTGCATTTTCAGTTTTACCAAAAAGTCTTCCGAATACATCTTGCTAGCTTCTCCCTTGGGCATGGTATCAGCTAGCAACTTCCACCAGCTCAGTACTCCTGACTTTAATAGTGTAACCGAGAGGGCGATTTTCTGTTTGTTGCTGCAGTCGCAACTTTCAAACATCATATCCATATTGGAGATCCAATCCATGACTTCCACCAGTGTTGGGCTTCCAGAAAGACTTGGTGGTTTGGATGTCATGAAATCCTTGTACTTGCACCCACGTCCATCATTTCCTCCATTGGGGTGGATTCTTCTACCCACTCATGGCTCAACTTAACTAACATTCTGACTATAGTTTCCTTCGTCTGATAGGTCAGGTTGTACGATGCGTACATTAGGTTCATCACTGTCATGCAACATATGTCGCATCTCCTTTCTTTGGTCGGCCATCATATCCCTAATTATTGCGTGGACTCCTGCCATTGTGATTGGCTCAAGTGCAGCTACTACTTCCGATGCACGCTAAATCATAGGCTACTGATTAGAATTTCCATTAGCATTTCCGAATCCGCTTTAGGTTCTCGCCATGTTGATCTATACACCAAAGTAGGTGAATTTAGATCTTTATTTACGATAGACGTTTAAATCCTCCTTGCCACTCTGAAAAGTTAGATGTCAGTTCTAATATCGTAGTCGAACGTTTAGAAATCTGAACATAAAAAGTTTCCAGATCCGGTTAGCAACAGACCATAGATCTGATCAAATAATAGCATATAAGGCATCTTTATAGCTATAACATAAGTCATTTAGCACATAAAAGCAGTTCAGGCATCTTTCCTAAAATAAGCTGGTGCTCATGTCTAAAATATAGTAGACACTCATCTCATAATCATCGCTTACCATTCTAAGTTTAAGTCTACAAATCCTACAAATTCCTAGTTCGCTTAAACTAATGCTCTGATACCAACTGTGACATCCCCAATTTCATGGCCAGAAAAGACCAATTCGTTTATGCTTTATTTGAAAATCAGAGTATACTTTTGAAGATATATTTCCGGAATTTGTTCCCAAAAATATGATAAAGAATTTATCAAAGCATTTCCGAAGAAATATATTTTCATTATATTAAAAACCTTGGCATGTCATTGTCAATACAGATCAAAATCATAAATAGAAACAACATAGGCCTTACAACATCCAATATTCTAGTGGGCTATAATCCGTTGATCTCTCATCAGACCATCACTCCTGTGCTCTCTTGCCACTACCTGTATAAAAGAAACTGAGTGGGTCAGGATTGGGAGCCTGGTGAGCACATAGGGTTTTCAACCCATAATAATTAAGTTTATTAATTTCATCAAATCAAATAACCTGATTACGCATTCCCGTTATCCTCACTTTCTGCCCCTAAAGCACCTAAAGGTAGGGACGTAGCCTAAGTATTTTCATTGGGATGACAACACTGCTTAGGGGATTCCTTAGAATTACATGTCAAATAAGGCAACCATGAGGGGATGGAGTACACCTGGTGAACACTTAGTTCAAAAACACCTACAGGTTACGAGCCTACCAACGTTCCACTAGACTATCTAGAATAGTCCATGGTCGTCATCTATACTCAGATAGATGACTGGATCATCTTAAACATCGAGGCCTCTCATCATTTATTTCATCATCTATATCATCTACCCATCTTTACCCATCATAATTATAGGTATAAAATACATATACATAGTTTAAATCAAATAAAACATGTATATTTTGTTCATCCAACAAAAATATCAAGTACACAGATAATATGCATACATAGCATGTAATTTATGATAAATACTTCATATCTATGTGTAAGATGAAAGTAACTACGCACTCACTTGTTAAAGTTATGATTCCAAACTCGGGCAACGCTTCGCTTCTAACAATTCTATTTTCCTTCGATGAAACCTAGTATCATTACCGCTAGATTTTAGTCTAATATTCATTACGACTATTTACGAGCGATATAGTTTTATAAGGGTTAAATAATACTTTTCAACCACTATGTACAAACAAGTGCTAGACATGAAACACCGGAGGGTAAGACCATTTTGGCATTTAAACACTTCTGAAATCCAACAACCCTATGCGGCCCTTCAAACCAGAATACCCGTACCGCGAGTAGTTAAAAGATATTATAATAAGACTTTGTATATTATATTTTATAATACATATATTGTTTATAGGTTCATAATAACGATATTGAACTTAAACATAAGCTATACTTAAAGTAGGGTAGGTATAACTTACTTACAAGGAGGTTTGGCTAGGAACCGGGCTTTGCGGGGGCAGAACTTCCGAGCCGAAAGATCTTCTTCTCGGAGCCTTTTGGCACTCCGGGACTCGCCTCTAGCACTTAGGAAGTACTTGGAAATGGGAGGGATATTTTTGGAGTGTTGAGAGAGAAAGAAGGGTGAAGGTGTGAAGAATTGAGGAGAACCTCGCACCTATTTATAGTAGCTCGCCTTGGACTACGCTGGGCGTAGTCCTCGGAGTACGCTGCGCGTACGACGGGGCAGCTGTCAGTCATCCGAAGCGAGGCCGTGGGGAGCAAGCAATGGTCCAGATTAATCTGCGTCACCCTCCTCGCATCAGCCTATTTCCGACTTCTAAATTCCGTAACTTTCGCATACAAGCTTCGTTTTCGACGTTCTTTATATCCACGCGTAGGTGGCGACATACTCTACAACTTTTCTTTAGACTCAGTTGGCTAATTTTGACTTTATTTTTAAAGTTATATTTTAACAGGCCTGGACAGGTAAAGTCCGTTAAAAATTCATAACTTTGTCATCCGACGTCCGTTTTCGTCTGTCTATATATAGTTGAGTTCTTATTAACGAGATATTTGATTCTCGTTTAGATTTTATCGGCTAACAATCGGTCGATCTAAAATTCGAATTCCAGGCTGTGCACTACTATGCTAAATCTTAGAAAAATCATAACTTTTTCATACGAAGTCAGATTTGGACATTCTTTTTATGCACGCTCTCGGTTTAATGTATATTATGACTTTCGTTTAGATCATTAAGGCTAAAAAGTATTTTATCGCAAACTCACTTCTTACGATTCAGGGTGTCGTGTCGGTTTTGCCGCAAAACTTTGACAGACCATACTTCTTCGTTACAAGTCGGATGTCAGCGTTCCTTATATCCCCGAAATCCTTGTTACGACTACTTCAACTTTCTTCATAGATATTTGGTCTATCTATTATTTTATTTTTGACGTTTATTTTTATTATTATTTTATTACATCATTATAAATAAGTATAATGCACACAAAATCACATAAATCACATAATATTCAAATAATTTCTCTTTATTACTTCAAAATAGGTTACAACTGTCGACCCTAACTATTACATCATACTATTAATGCTTAGCCTAGAAACACAGGCGTTACAACTACCAATATTAATATGCATGGATCCTAAATCAAGCATTCGTAATAATTAAACAAATCTCAATAACCAAATTGCAATCAACATTAAAAATTGGTTTTGATAAATATCAAATACTCATAGGGTTTGATCCCAAATCATGAAAAAGAACATGTAAGAGATCATATAGTAGACTGATTAAAGATAAAAAAAAAGTAAACAATTTGATAACCTAGTGATTCTTCTCTTGATTTTTAGATCTCTATGTATATATCATCCTACCAGCTGATATAGCCTATGTACTATCAAAAGTCAAAACAGCCCTTCTTGGCCAACCCCTTCTACCTTTTTGGCGTTGTATCTTCTTCTGGTGTGTAATGTATTAATTAGGTCAAAATTCTCATTGTATTTACATACTTCGTAAAATACATGACTTGTGCAAGGATCTCCATGGTGTGTGGGACAGCTTCAGCGTATTCTCCGATCTAGATCTCTTAGATGTGTTTTCCTTCTTTTTGTGGCGCATGGGATAAATTCCAATATATTCTCGAATTTCATGCATTCTATTTATTTTTAAGACATTTTCAGCTTCTTTTTAAACAATGCACACATTTTACCAGCAAAATACAAACATGAAGGAATTAAGTACTTTTTGATCTATTTTTAATATGGAAACATCTATAAAAGTGCATAAAATGTCCATAAAATATCTATAATTGGGGACACATCAGAATTAATGTTTTAAGAGAAATTTGATATGATGTGGTATTGATCAAAAGTGTTCATAAAAAGGTACATAATTCAAGGATGTTTATTTGCCTTTATATAGGGAATACACAATCTTGCTAAGACCCAAAAGGAATAAAGGTACATTAAAAAGTTTGATCATCAAAAATCATACAAGTGACATTTGATATCATGTTGATCTTGTTACCTTATCTAAGACACAATAAAAGACAAAAAATCTTGAAATATCGGATTGGCCAACTCCTCGAATAGAATATGTTTGTCGGATCACTTTAATATTTGATAAGTTCACTTTGTAGGATGAGTTCAACTTCATATAAAAACCACCATCGGATATCTTTGGTCACTTTACATGTTCTATGAATAAGCATAATATAATTGATAATAACAGAATATCACTATCAATTCGTTATGTGGTTGAAGTTTGTCTAGAACTCTTCAATAAAATAGATTTATTTCTATTGCAAAATACACCTAAAGTGGAGTTGTATATATATTAAATAGTACTTGTATGTTTATTATTTGTTTGATTAATTATCTATTATTTTATACAACTATCCAAATTAAGAGCTTAATTTATTAATACATTATTATATTAAGCAGCTAATTTAGATAGATGTAAAGAAAATTAATTACGTAATACGGATAACTATGTTAAGTCCATAATATGGATACCTGTATAATACATTAGCATATTGATGTATACATAAAGTATATTAGGGTCATAATATATTAAGCCATGCATATTGTCTTAACCCATTTACTTATGTTGTCGACATTGGCTGAAAAAGAAACAACCATATATAGCCATCTGTAATAAGTGTTTAACCCATATGGTTCACTAATTCAAATAGAATTATCTTCGAACTTTCCTTTTCATCACTGTACATATAGGAGACACTTGGTAGTTCTGAAAATTAAATAAACTTGTACACGAAAAGTATGGCTAGAGAAAGAGCACAATGAAGAGTTTGGGCGGTGATTAAAAGATGAGGTACAAAATGATCCAAGTTAAGTTATGTTTCGAAAGAATTTTTAAAATTTTCCTTGAATTTGTCAATAGGTTGAACAAAACAATAATTGATCGATCAACCCCTTATGTTGGCATTCGATATTTCAGTTAGTGAGAGATAGTGATCGATATAAATAGTATTTCAGTGGATATAAGGTGGGTTTCTCATGTCCCACAATACAACGTTATGAAATATGGTGTATATCACACCAATGGCTACCTCTTTCGTATAAAATCCAGTTACGGTAACGTTACCCAAAGTATTACAGATTTCGTATAATTGTGCATGTCCCACGAAATACATTTATATAAGATTTGTATCCTATGACAAGGCCTTTTATTATGGTGTTCTACAAGAGGTATGTGTTCTACATTATCATATCAAAAAATTCCTCTATTAAAGTGTGATTGGGTTCATGATAAAAAAAAAAGGTTAAAAAAGATCGTCTTGACTACATCTTGGTTGAACTTGATACATTATGGCATAAGGATGACCGTCCATATTGGTCTCACAAGGACGACCTATAGTTTCTCTAAAAGACCATGCTAATAAGAAAAACTCGATCGTGGTCATGAAATCTCCAAAAAGTTATTTAGATGTATATGAAGACGATGGTGAGGAATATAGTACTATATTTTTAACAAACAAAGGTAATTATCGAATGGCACGCGTAGATAAACTCGATTTAGTTGATTTTTAACAAAACAATTTAATCATGCAAAAATAATCTATCACAATAAAATACCTATAGTAACAACTATAGTTTTAACAAAACAAATTAATCAATTGTCATAACTGTTGTTTACATTTAGTTACATGTTTAATCAATTATCATGATTTTGTTTATATTTAGTCACACATAATAAAGTCAATCGTTGTTGACATTGGTTACTCCTTTCGATATTGACACGAGATGAGTTGTCATACACTACCCTTGTCATATGTTAGTATGGGCTAGTTTGTTAATATATATCCACGTCTTAATCTCTTACACGCCATGATTATTGGTTGATTGTACACAGACTTTCTATTAAAAGTTTTTTTTGTATGTTAGCTAATATAATTAGATAGTCTTTAATTTGCATCTTCGTAATTGTAATTCTAGACTACCCAAGCTTTAATTTGAATTAAAGTTGGTGAATCAACAATCCTTCAGTTGAATTAAAGTCATACATTAAAAGGTGTTTCTCTTAATTAATAAACCGGTGTTAACCTATCACAAGAATAGTTGTTAACCCCCATTTTTGTCGATGTGGAATGCCCATAACGATGTGTTAACACCTGCAACACCGCCTATGACAACCGTCAATTTCTGGTCAAGTCAAAGTCAAATAAAGTCAACGAGTCAAACCGGTAAACTCAACTAATACTTGTATGATAGGACTTACTCTACATTTACTAGTGTACAACTCTCTATCTTAATACAAAGTATCACTCGGAAGTGTCGAATGATCAGAAAAATCTAAACCCTAATCAGGGTGAGTGATGTAACGACTAGATAAAACACTATTACGTACCCTTCGGGGGTGAATAACACTCATAACAAGGCATAATGTGGTTAACAAACTATGCATTACGGGTCCAAACACTAACAAAAGTCACAAACAAAGTCTCTCTCAATCTCTCCCCCTCTATCTCTCTCTCTCTCCTAAATCTGTCCCAAATCTCTCCCAGATCTCTCTCTACTTTTTATAAACAGCCGTACTATCCCAACCCCTTCCTTTGTTGAAAACAGCTCAAAACCAAAGGAGAAAAACCAAAAGGACCCTCTTGGTCCGGAACCCTCTTGAATCGGAACACCTACTCAAGAACCGGACAATTTTGCTCCTGACTCGGGACACTCCTGACTCTGGACGAACACTCCTGACTCCGGACACTCCTGACACTCCGTACGAACGCTCCTGACTCCGGACGCTCCTGACACTCCTGACTCAAGACGGACACTCCTGACTACGGACACTCCTGACACTCCTGACTCCGGACAGATGCTCCTGACTCCGGACACTCCTGACACTCCTGACTCCGGATGAACGCTCCTGACATCCGGACACTCCTGACTCCAGACGGACGCTTCTGACTCCGGACACTCCTGACACTCCTGACTCCGGATTGTGCTGATTCGACTCTGAAACATGAAGGCCAACTTCGGAACTCATCTTTTTACTCCGGAAATGACTTCTTGACCCCGAAACCCTCACAGACTCGGACCCCATTCCGGATTTTTGACCATTTCGGACCTTTTTGCAATTTTAGGAGTCTTTGACGCCGGGAACTTCCTCAAACTCGCCTTTTTCATGACTTAAACCCTGTAAACTCCTATTTTATGCCAAACTTGAAGAGTCAGATCACATTTTCATAGAATAACGTTTGAGGCTCATATTATTTTATGCATAAAATAATCACCCATTTTACATCACTATTCACACACTACCTAGTTAAATCATTGTCCTTTTTCAACCCTCCCAACACTCCCTCAAATTTGCCTTAACCAAATCCACCCAAGGGATCTTTATTATTTACACTCAAAGTCTCATTTACCTTCACCAAAAACACATTTCTCTCTCTCTCTCTCTCTCTCTCTCTCTCTCTCTCTCTCTCTCTCTCTCTCAGATTACGATCTTCTGGACAAGGAGTATTCTTGAGTTTTCCTCCATTCTTGTTAAGTTTCTTCATTTAGCTCCTAAATATTCTACACTTCATCATACAAATCATGGAGCATTCATACAAATATCGACATATTTGTTCTTAGGATCTTCAAATCTTCAAGCATCCTTCAAGTGTTCTTAACTTGAAACTCCCCTTCTTAAACCTTCCTCCACAAGAAATCACAAAAGGTGAGTTCATACCCCTACATTTTCATGTTTTCTTCTAGTTTTAGGGTGGGAATACAAGTTACAACACCCAAAACATATTCTAAACTAAATCAACAGCTTTCAACAGAAAAGTTATGGTCTATTCACGAATTGTTTTGACCATCTTAAACTTAATATTTTTCAAAACTGTTCAATATGCATTTATTTCAGGTTTATACCTTTCTAATGACTAGCTGCACAGATTCATACGATTTTTGTACAATTTATGGCGATTTTTACAAAACTGCCTATCATTTCATAAATGATTTCGGACCAGTCTGTGAATATGGACATTTTCATACTAGTTAGAGATCACTAAAAATCATAATAAAAATTATGAACAAACTAGACACATCTTCTGAATTCCTAGAGTTTACGGATTCAGTTTTCGTATTACAGTGATTTTTCTATGATTTTTTTAATAACAGTGATAGAAAAGTTAAAACTAGTAAAATAGTTTATAAACTCATTGACACTTTGTAACATGTTGAGCAAAGTGTATAGCAATAAATAGCTACAATGTGGATTGTATTTCATGTTAGTTTACTTCGATGAAACAAAAATAGACATTCACATAAGGGTCTTTCATCATTACCAACACATATGATAAACCATAATAAGTATATTTTATAGTACCCTAACACTACGAACATACTAAGGAAGGTACACATATGATACACTATAATAGGTGTAATTATGGTACATTAACACTACGAACATACTAAGGAAGGTACACATATGGTAAACTATAATAGGTATAGTTTAGGGTACACTAACACTACGAACATACTAAGGAAGGTTTCACTTGCACTACAAAAATGGGTTTTCATTCACACTACACGTAAACTCGTTGAATCAAAATTGTGAGACTCTACTTCGTTATACTCTTTAGAGTACTGGTTTGTATTATAACCATAATCTCTTGTAGGGAGAGCGTGATACTTGTGTATAGATCTATATTGGGACTGACAATCCCGCACCTAAGCTACTTACAACAGCTAGACCGGCAAGTCTAGGGTGACAAATGTCAAAACATTCCGATGCCTGAAGAACGTCGTAACAGGCATTATTATGTCAATTGCATGGTTATAATAACTCATATAGGGAAACAACGACACATACGTTGAATCAAATTTGTGAGACTCTACTTTATTGTACTCTTTAGAGTACTGGTTAAGTCCTGTATTATAACCATAATCTCTTGTAGGGATAGCGTGATACTTGTGTATAGATCTATATTGGGACTGACAATCCCGCACCTAAGCTGCTTACAACAGCTAGACCGGCAAGTCTAGGGTGACAAATATCAAAACATTTTGACGCCTGAAGAACGTCGTAACAGGCATTATTATGTCAATTGCACGGTTATAATAACTCACATAGGGAAACAACGACACATATAGTTTACGGGGATTCTTACATTCATAAGGGTTTTATTTATTTAAAACTGCACTTACTATCATAAGTATGGAAAATATTTGTACATTTCGGTCTTGGGTCTCAAGACTACAACTCAGTTTATAAGGAAAATATTGGATTTTTCTTGACCATACACTACATTTATAAAGAGAGAAGTTTTATCTATGTACTACTACAATATACTATTTTCACGAACAAACATTCACACCTATAGGTCTTAGGGTAGTTAAGACTACATTCCGTCTAGGATTGTTAGATTCCGTCCATAATTGCTACGTGTATACGGCAGAGTTATATAAAATTTAGACACGATTGACTTGGAAATGACTGGGTCCGTCTTAGATCTTGTTCCTTGTTTGGCTGTGGGCTTAGGGCTGACCCATTAAATTCGACGGTTTATTCGATCTTGATTTTTATATAACTTATATACACTGGATTTTAGAAGGAAGCTATAAGTCTTTCTAGGAGTACACTATTTCATAACACAGGAACTTACATATCTGAAGTAACTTTTACCCGGGAGCATGCATACATAAGGGTTGCATCATCATAAAACTACATTGCACTATTTCTAAAACAGAATAACTTTCATTTCGAAAATCATACATCCAAATGGATTTTATATAGATTAAAAATCTACGTAATCTTACTACTTAAGAATACGATAACAATTATACATTTTGGTCTGAAGGGACTAAGGCTACATTCCATTTTACTAAGAAAATATATACGATTTTCTGGAGGAACATACGAACATTTTCAATGAACAAGGAACTCGTTTTCTAAAACAAAATGCTTATGAACTCACCAACTTAAATGTTGATACTCTTTCAAAATTACTTGTATTCTCAGGAAACCAGTAGGCAGGTACACGCACAAGTTTTCAAGAAGACGGAGTATAATAGCTTCTAGTCTTAGTTTTTACTATATACATTTGGAGTCATTCAAGCTATGTTTCGAATACAATGTAAACACTATATTATCAATACAATGGTTGTTGTTGCTTGGATTACTATTATACATTTGTGATGATATTGTACTTGACGTCCTCCGCCCCCGAACGTTTCCGCCGTATCGGTTTGGGGGTGTGACAGATTGGTATCAGAGCATTGTTTATAGTGAACTCAGTATATCAACCCATAAGAAGATATACAAGTATAAATACAAAGGGGCCGAAGTGCTCTGACTAAAAGTATAGTTTTAAAATATAAGTATTTTTATGAGAAGTATACGAACATGCATACATACATACTAGAACAATATCACAAGAAGAACAATACAAAGGTATTTAGAGGTTGGACACTACAATCAAACCTAAACAGTTATCTAATCATATTTGGATAAATATAGCCTGATCAGCTATATTTATTTGAGATACGACCAACATGTGTTTGGGAGTAATAGTGGTGTTGCAACAAGTCTAAAACTTACCAACTCTATATACAAAGGAATACTAGAATCAAACATAAAGTTTAAAATACTATAGGAGTATTTTTGTGATACTATACAATAGCAAAAAGTCTAAAAACTTATCAACTTCGTATATTAAGAAGCTCTAGAATCAAACATACAATTAAAATACTATAGGAGTATTTTAGGCACTATAACTAACTTATGTGAAAACTAAACGACCCTTCCAGGTAGGTCTATAATTACTGCGTGTATACGTTAAGGTTATATATAATTGAGATTTTATAGACTTAGAATTTGTGATTTTCGCTCTACTTCCTGTTCCTTGTTTGGTTGTGGTATTAGAGTAGGATCGCTTATTCGAAGGTCTATTTGATCTTGGTTATATATAATTTGTATACACTACGTGATTATAGGAGGACTCGGTAAGGACCATCGTAAAAATTTCAATAAAGACGCTTTTATTAATCTCATAGATTCTTTATACACCCCTAATTCTCATACAAACAACATATCTAGACATCGCAACCCTACTACCACAATCAACGGAGGAGTCGAGGGAGAACCAAAAGAGGATTCACGAGGAGAATTCTGAGAAAGGATCGGACGAAGAGAAAGGCACTAGAGAGATCACTAACGAACCTTACCCTATCAGAAACAAACTGGAGAGCCCGCTTAGACGTTTGGGTCCAGCTTAGAGCAATCATAGGAATGATAACACCATAGGAATTCTAGGAGAAAACCAATCCTTACAACTGCAACTAGGGCAATCATAACTAGGACAGAGAGCAGAAGAGACTATTCAGGAAACGCGTGAGGAGGCCGAGCTCCTTATGTGTCACACTAATAATTAATAAACAAATATAACTAGTGAGTTAGTGATTATACTAGTCACACTATGTGTTAGGCTTATTGCCTCTTTCGTCGCAATTAGTAACAGTAAACCAGGTCACGGAATCTCATTTAAAGGTGGTCACTATTAAAAATTCATAAGTCTATTGTACATAGACCTTTGTTATGAATTGTTTTCAAAACACTATAAAAGTTGGAACATGATACACACAAAACTAAGATAACTTAGTTCAAACGACACTCGACTTATAACCACTACTAAGGACTTACCACCATTCCATCTTTTAAAACCTCACGGTAGAAGGGTGACTCTCCATAGACCTATAAGGTGTGACCTCAACAACACGTCAACAAACCATCCACTGCACGACACTACTGTCTTTCAGGCCGCTGTAACAGCCGCCATGACTCAAATGCACGCAAGAGGTACCAGTGGGTTGGATAATGGTACTAACCATCCTAATCACTAAGAAATCCATGGGCACCCATATTCTATTTTAGTAAACCTAACACTTGTAAAATACCTACTTCTACTCCCTACCATAAGTACATCTCAGGGATGTTGGTAGGAACATTGAGAAGAGTTCAACAAAACGAAAATTTGATATATTTATATATATAAAAAGATGGAATATGACTAGAAACGACCATAGTTGCTAACGAGCTCGTTTCTCATCATGCAACAGAATCATGCCTTCACAAGGAAGTAACCAGCCAACCGTCGAAATGCCAAATCTGCAGATAGACTCCGCTACTTTTCAAGCTGCGGTCACAGCCGCCGTGATAGTCGTCATGGCACAACTCAACGCTAACAACACAAGCGGCCACGAAAACTGTACCGACAATGCTAATCGCAATAGCAATCAAGGGCACCGAATAGTGTCTGCTGACAAGGACACCTCATACCACAAACCTAAGAACAAGAAGCGAAAATTTTGGAATAAGAAAGGGGGCAGTTCGACTCAAGGTCCTCCCAAGAGACCACAACTTGTGGCAGTCCCTACAGCCACAACATCTGCCACTCCAGCACCCCCCCAATCGATATGCTGGAAACCTTCCAAAGTGTACCAAGTGTAACTTCCATCACACGGGAGTTTGCCGAGTGATGCACTGTAAAAACTGCAACAAGAAGGGGCACACTGCCCGTTTCTGCAGGTCACCGGCACAACCAATCTCCCAGGTCCCCGGCATTGGAGTAAGCCAGGCCTGTTATGGGTGTGGCAAAACTGGGCACTTCAAGAGGGACTGCCCCATAACAAGGAACTTCGGCGAGGATGGAAGAGTGCTGATGATCACCGTAGGAGAAACTCTTATGGAACCACCTGTGGACAGTGGTACATTTCCCAAATGAAATATGTTAAAACTTAAAATTTTTATGTAAACTATTACCAACTAAATCTTAATCATAACATACTTCCTCGTCCGTACAAAGCACCACATTAACCTAAAACTTAGGGTCCTTACAGCTAAGCTATGATGGCTTAGTGTAAACATTAAGGTCATATGTAATTAAGATTCTACAGACTTAGAGTGTGTGATTCCGCCTTAACACCTGTTCCTTGTCTAGTTGTGGAGTTAGGGCAGAGTCACTCAGTCGACTATCTCATCAGCCTTAATTATATATGACTTGTAGACACCAGGCGATTATGGAAGGACCTAGTAGGGATCATAATATGAAATATCATTACCAGTCATCGGGACCCTCGTATTGCTAGTACTCGTTTAATGCGGTACAAAATGTTCACAGTATTAATAACAGGTATAAAACTGAAAGCACTAGAAATGTAAGCATAGAATGCAGTATCGCTCTAACAAACCTCTCTTCCAAATAGACTTAATACCAGTTACAATAACAAGTTCCAATGTCGTCATTCGACATGGATTGGTGAAGACCTCACCACATCAATCACAGGCGCTACGAAAAGATCCTTCACCTTAACCGACCGACTAACGAAACCCTCGTCACTCATAACGACAAACCCGACACAAACCCCCGAATCGTCTCTGGCCTCAAAAACCAGAAGTACTCATGCGAGGAGTGTTATATCTTCCGAAACTTTCCCGAAGTGTTCCCAGCAGACCTTTCGGGAATACCACTCGGGTAGCAGGTCAAGTTCAAGCACAGAGGCTAAGGACAAATACGGTTAACCCATCACCACTAAGTGTATACGTAAGGGTAGTATATAATTAAGATTCTATGGACGTAGGATGTGTGATTCCGCCTTACCTCCTGTTCCTTGTTTGGGTTGTGAACCTGAGGCAGAGTCACCCAACCGACGGTCTTCTCGGTCTTAATTATATACAACTTGTATACCCAAGCTGATGATAGAAGAACCACGTATGAATCCTACCATGAACTTCAAGACAAAACTGCCCAGGACTACGTGTGGATATCCTACCAGTCAGACAAATGTATACAATTAATCCCAAACTCACACACTCTCTACCGATCAATACAGTAGACGGAATAGTGAAGATCCGTCGGAATGCCAAGCGAGGATCAGAATTCGGTTGAAATCGAGAAGATCAGATGAAACAAAAAAAAACAAAAAAAAACCAAAAACCCACATCTTTTCCCCAACCCTTGAAGTCCCATTCGAAATGCTAATTTCGGGACGAAATTCCTTATAACGGTGGGATGATGTGACAACCGTCAATTTCTGGTCAAGTCAAAGTCAAATAAAGTCAACAAGTCAAACCGGTAAACTCAACTAGTACTTGTATGATAAGACTTACTCTATGTTTACTAGTGTACAACTCTCTATCTTAATACAAAGTATCACTCGGAAGTGTCGAATGATCAAAAAAATCTAAACCCTAATCAGGGTGAGTAATGTAACGACTCGATAAAACACTATTACATACCCTTTGGGGGTGAATAACTGAATAACACTCATAACAAGGCATAATGGGGTTAACAAACCTTGCATTACGGGGTCAAACACTAACGAAAGTCATAAACAAAGTCTCTCTCAATCTCTCCCACTCTATCTCTCCCTCTCTCTCCCAAATCTCTCCCAAATCTCTCCCGGATCTCTCTCAACTTTTTATAAACATCCGTACTATCCCAACCCCTTCCTTTGTTGAAAACAACTCAAAACCAAAGGAGAAAAACCAAAAGGACCCTCTTGGTCCGGAACCCTCTTGAATCGGAACACCTACTCAAGAACCGGACAATTTCGCTCCTGATTCCGGACATTCCTGACACTCCTGACTCTGGACGGACGCTCCTGACTCCGGACACTCCTAACACTCCGGACGGACGCTCCTGACTCCTGACACTCCTGACTCCGGACGGACGCTCATGACACTCCTGATTCCGGACAGAGGCTCCTGACTCCGTACACTCCTGACACTCCTGACTCCGGAAGAACGCTCCTGACATCCGAACACTCCTGACAATCCTGACTCCGTACGGATGCTCCTGACTCCGGACACTCCTGACACTCCTGACTCCGGATTGTGCTGATTCGACTCTGAAACTTGAAGGCCAACTTCGGAACTCATCTTTTTGCTCTGGAAATGACTTCTTGACCCCGAAACCCTCGCAGACTCGGACCCCATTCTGGATTTTTGACCATTTCGGACCTTTTTGCAATTTTAGGAGTCTTTGACGCCGGGAACTTCCTCAAACTCGCCTTTTTCATGACTTAAACCCTCTAAACTCCTGTTTTATGTCAAACTTGAAGAGTTAGATCACATTTTCAAAGAATAACGTCTAAGGCTCATATTATTTTATGCATAAAGTAATCACCCACTTTACATCACTATTCACACACTACCTAGTTAAATCATTGTCCTTTTTCAACCCCTCCCAACACTCCATCAGATTTACCTTAACCAAATCCACCCAAGGGATCTTTATTTTTTACACTCAAAGTCTCATTTACCTTCACCAAAAACACACTTCTCTCTCTCTCTCTCTCTCTCTCAGATTACGATCTTCTGGACGAGGAGTATTCTTGAGTTTTTCCTCCATTCTTGTTAAGTTTCTTCATTTAACTCCTAAATATTCTACACTTCATCATACAAATCATGGAGCATTCATACAAATATCGACATATTTGTTCTTAGGATCTTCAAATCTTCTAGCATCCTTCAAGTGTTCTTGACTTGAAACTCCCCTTCTTCAACCTTCCTCCACAAGAAATCACAAAAGGTGAGTCCATACTCCTATATTTTCATGTTTTCTTCTAGTTTTTGGGCGGGAATACAAGTTACAACACCCAAAACATATTCTAAACTAAATCAACAGCTTTCAACAGAAACGTAATGGTCTATTCACAAACTGTTTTGACCATCTTAAACTTAATATTTTTCAAAACTGTTCAATATGCATTTATTTCAGGTTTATACCTTTCTAACGACTACCTGCACACATTCATACGATTTTTCTACAATTTATGGCGATTTTTACAAAAAAGCCTATCATTTCAGAAATGATTTCGGACCAGTCTGTGAAGATGGACATTTTCAAATTGGTTAGAAATCACTAGAAATCATAATAAAAATTACAAACAAACTAGACACATTTTCTGAATTCCCAGAGTTTACGGATTCAGTTTTTATCTTACAGTGATTTTTCCATGATTTTTCTAAAAATAGTGACAGAAAAGTTAAAACTAATAAAATAGTTTATAAATTCATTGACACTTTGTAACATGTTGAGCAAAGTGTATAGAAATAAATAGCTACAATGTGGATTGTATTTCATGTTAGTTTACTTCCATGAAACAAAAATAGACATTCACATAAGGGTCTTCCATCATTACCAACACATATGATAAACCATACTAAGTATAGTTTATAGTACCCTAACACTACGAACATACTAAGGAAGGTACACATATGATAAACTATAATAGGTGTAATTATGGTACATTAACACTACGAACATACTAAGGAAGGTACACATATGATAAACTATAATAGGTATAGTTTAGGGTACACTAAGACTACGAACATACTAAGGAAGGTTTCACTTGCACTACAAAAAGGGGTTTTCATTCACACTACACGTAAACTCGTTGAATCAAAATTGTGAGACTCTACTTCATTGTACTCTTTAGAGTACTGGTTAAAGTCATGTATTATAACCATAATCTCTTGTAGGGAGAGCGTGATACTTGTGTATAGATCTATATTGGGACTGACAATCCCGCACCTAAGCTACTTACAACAGCTAGACCGGCAAGTCTAGGGTGACAAATGTCAAAACATTCCGACGCCTGAAGAACGTCGTAACAGGCATTATTATGTCAATTGCATGGTTATAATAACTCATATAGGGAAACAACGACACATACGTTGAATCAAATTTGTGAGACTCTACTTTATTGTACTCTTTAGAGTACTGGTTAAGTCCTGTATTATAACCATAATCTCTTGTAGGGATAGCGTGATACTTGTGTATAGATCTATATTGGGACTGACAATCCCGCACCTAAGTTGCTTACAACAGCTAGACCGGCAAGTCTAGGGTGACAAATGTCAAAACATTCCGACGCCTGAAGAACGTCATAACAGGCATTATTATGTCAATTGCACGGTTATAAAAACTCACATAGGGCAACAACGACACATACGTTGAATCAAATTTGTGTGACTCTACTTCATTGTACTCTTTAGAGTACTGGTTAAGTTCTGTATTATAACCATAATCTCTTGTAGGGATAGCGTGATACTTGTGTATAGATCTATATTGGGACTGACAATCCCGCACCTAAGCTGCTTACAATAGCTAGACCGGCAAGTCTAGGGTGACAAATATCAAAACATTTTGACGCCTAACAGGCATTATTATGTCAATTGCACGGTTATAATAACTCACATAGGGAGACAACGACACATATAGTTTACGGGGATTCTTACATTCATAAGGGTTTTATTTATTTAAAACTGCACTTACTATCATAAGTATGGAAAATATTTGTACATTTCGGTCTTGGGTCTCAAGACTACAACTCAGTTTATAAGGAAAATATTGGATTTTTCTTGACCATACACTACATTTATAAAGAGAGAAGTTTTATCTATGTACTACTACAATATACTATTTTCACGAACAAACATTCACACCTATAGGTCTTAGGGTAGTTAAGACTACATTCCGTCTAGGATTGTTAGATTTCGTCCATAATTGCTACGTGTATACGGCAGAGTTATATAAAATTTAGACACGATCGACTTGGAAATGACTGGGTCCGTCTTAGATCTTGTTCCTTGTTTGGTTGTGGGCTTAGGGGCTGACCCATTAAATTCGACGATTTATTCGATCTTGATTTTTATATAACTTATATATACTGGATTTTAGAAGGAAGCTATAAGCCTTTCTAGGAGTACACTATTTCATAACACAGGAACTTACATATCTGAAGTAACTTTTACCCGGGAGCATGCATACATAAGGGTTGCATCATCATAAAACTACATTGCACTATTTCCAAAACAGAAAAACTTTCATTTCGAAAATCATACATCCAAATGGCTTTTATATAGATTAAAAATCTACGTAATATTACTACTTAAGAATACGATAACAATTATACATTTTGGTCCGAAGGGACTAAGGCTACATTCAATTTTACTAAGAAAATATAGGAATTTCTGGAGGAACATACGAACATTTTCAATGAACAAGCAACTCGTTTTCTAAAACAAAATGCTTATGAACTCACCAACTTAAATGTTGATACTCTTTCAAAATTTCTTGTATTCTCAGGAAACCAGTAGGCAGGTGCACGCACAAGTTTTCAAGAAGACGGAGTATAATAGCTTCTAGTCTTAGTTCTTACTATATACATTTGGAGTCATTCAAGCTATGTTTCGAATACAATGTAAACACTATATTATCAATATAGTGGCTGTTGTTGGTTTGATTATTATTATACATTTGTGATGATATTGTACATGACGTCCTCCGTCCCCGAACGTTTCCACCGTATCGGTTTAGAGGTGTGACACCGCCCCCACCCGTTTTATCGACCTCCGTTGCCAAGGTAACGACTTCTAACGCGCTATTTTTCGTTTGAATGGTCAAAAAAGAAATAATTTTTTTTACCTATTTACTTATATATATATATATATATATATATATATATATATATATATATATATATATATATATATATATCCAATTTTTTACCTATACCATTCTTTTCTTTCTCCCATTTTATTTACAAAAATCAATCCTATTTGCAACCAAATTATGGAACAAAACCGTAACACCCCTCTACCAAACACAAACACATAAACTCCGACGGGTTTCCTGGCATATGAGAGGTATATGAACCTCGTCAACACTCAAAACTCACCACAAATACCATTTCAATGACACTATTTTAATCTTACCTCACCCCAAATGCAATTTCCTACATTGCGCTACATGCAATACAACCCAAACCTATAAGAAAACCTTTTCAATACCTTTGCTTTTATGCCACAGACAACCACACAACCACCACCCACACAACAAACGCAATGTACGGTTCCCGAAACGCAACCGAGACGTAGTCGAAGACGTAGAGGGAAAGGGAAAAAGAAAAAGAAAGAGATCGTAGAAACTGAAGAACCTCCACTATGATGGACACCAGAGGAGGAGTACGCTTTTACGGTCGCGTGGTGCGGGACGTCAAAAAATCCGACCACATGATATGGTATGAAGAGTGTTGGTTTTTGGGAAGTCGTGATCGAAAAAGTTTACATGCTTTTGAATAAACCTTCATATCGCAATGTGCGTATGCTTAGTAGCAAGTTGACTCCAATTAGTCATAGGTACACCAAGTTTATTGCGATCTTTTGCAAACTTTCTTCGCAAAAGCAAAGTAATGAGAATGATTTCAATTTGTTCAAAGTTGTAACGGAGCAATATCACGTCAAAATGGGGCACGCTTTTGAGTATGAAAAAATATAGTAGATTGTGACAAAAGATCCAAAATTGATTAAAACGCCAACATCGTTGGAGCTACAATCAAATAGGTCTCGTAATTCAAGTTCGTTTGACATTTCTGATGCACGATTAATATCGACCTCAACGCCGACACCGGTAACATCCCCTATGATATCAAAGAGATCCCCCCAACCCATGTCGACCGGTTGGACGCGAAAAAACGAATCACGCTCAACGATGTGTAGATGAAATTGAAAGAATAGCACAAGAGTAGGCGGAAATTAAAGAAAAGTTCGACCAACAAAATTTAATAACAAAGGAAAGAGTCGAAGTACAATGCCAACACTTGGAATTCCTTCGCCATCAAGTAGTGGAAGATAAAATGGTGAATGATTTCACAATTCTTCAAACTAGGGAGGAAAATATGGCGCCACGAGATTTGCAAGTGCTTCGAAAGATGAAAGAGAAGATCCAGTAGAAATATTTAGACTAGATCCAGAAGAAATATTTAGACTAGGATCGTTTCGTTTTTATTTTTTTAAATTAGGAATATCGTATTTTTTATGTTCAATGTTATTTTTTTTATGTATAATATTTTTTTTAGTTTTTAGATGTTATGTTTAATTTATGATTTAATTAAATAACATGTCTTATTAATTTATATTTGTTTTTACAAACACAACAAAGAAATATAACTTTTAGGGGCGCCACCATTAGCAACGACAGGTACCTTTAGCGACAACATCAGACAATTCGCGTTTTTGTCGTCGCTAAAGGCCCTTGTTGCCGCTAATAGCGTTTTTTTTTTGTGTTTGTTTTGAAGTATATTGACAATCTTCATGAAATGCAGAATGCTTTAGTTACTGAGGTTGCTTTACAAACTCAGCACATAACCGACTCCGGTGGTGATCCGAACTCCATTGATTGGATAGCCTTATTTGAGAAGGTGTTAGGTGCTCGAAGGGGACATGTGAGAGGCATCGGGCCTAAGCCTTCCGTATCGGGTACAAGTGCTCCCATCGGGTGGCAGTCACAGTCACAAACACCGCAACCAACACAGGTACTTATTAATTTGTTGTGAATTTTGTTGTTTGATTGTTTGGTAGTTTGTTAGTTTGTTAGTTTGTTAAATTGTTATGAATTTGGTAGTTTTTTAAATTGTTAAGGACTTAATGTGTTTGTGATTTAATTGTTAAGTAATAAAAATTTGTTTTTATAGTATGATATATTTTAACATATATTTTTACTTTGTAGGATGTGGATGTTAACGCTTTTCTCCAAAACTCGACGTTTGTGTCAGCAATTGGAGATATTATCCGTTCATTTAGCAAGCAAGTCGACAATGCGACCAACAACGACGAGGAAAACGATGATAAGGACGACGATTAATATATATTGATTTATGTTATGGATGATGTTATTATGGATTTAGATGATGTTAATGTGATATACTTTCTGTATCTTATTTGATGTTTTATGTAATGTGGATTTTTAAATTATAAGTTTTATAATTTTATAAATTCTGTATTTTTACAATATAAACTAATATAAAATATAAATTTTATCTAAAAAACAAGCATTAGTGGCAACACCTTTAGGGAAGATCTTAAGCATTAGCGACCACACATCCCGCCGGAATATTTGGCCGGTGGCCGGAATATTATTAGGGACGACACCTGCTATTAGCGACGACATGTATTATGGACGACACCTTTAGGGATGACTTTTGAGTATTAGCTACGAGGTATTTGCGGCGACCCAATTGAGACGACATGTCGTCCCTAATACCTTTAGGGGCGACTTTCTTGACTATTTGCAACGCATTTTGTCGTCCCTAAAGGTACATTTTCTTGTTGTGAAACATTATAACAAAACTAAAAAACAAAAAAAAAACAAATAGAAAAAATAGAAACTAAATAAATCAAAAAAGATCCAAAGAAAAAGAAATAATAACATGAAAATTAATGGGTGTTATAACATGTTGTTTATTTCTTCAATTAGTGTTGTAACACCATATATATAACAGGACAACTTTTGGATATAATAACATGTTTTTAACATCTTGTAAAACCCACTAGCCTAATATGATAGAGAAGAAAAATATTGTTGACAGTGGTCTTTAACTTTATCACAATATACAAATAATAAATAAAAGTGAAATAGGTATGTATTTTAATTAAATAAGTACAATATGATCTATTTATAAAATTTTAGAAGATTTATTGAAAGCTTATTGCAAATGACAGACGTAACATGTTTATGGATTTTTAAAGTGGTTAATCAATATAGATGCAATTTATATGATGAGTTACTGAACATTAATCAATATAGATGCTTGCAGTTTATTAATATTCAATTACTTCTAGAAGATCTATAGCATATATGCGACTAACAGCAGAAATTCCTTAGCACTGTAAATTTTATATTAACATGTATCTAAACAATGGAACCACATTATATTACTGATTTCTCTTTATAAAATATATTACAACAATAAGACGCACGTAAAAAGTTGAAGAAACACAGAATATTACTGAAGAAACACAATATATTAACACTTACTCCAAACAAAATTGACCATCATAGATTCTCACTTAGATCTACCATTGATCAATTAAATGCACTGCAAATCCTACGAATTTCTCCTTGAGTTCCAGTTTTCACCTCAATATTACCCATCCTCACCATTGATCTCGCAAACTCAACATTGAAGGTCAATCCTACTAGTCCACTAACTCCAAGAAACCGTTGTGCAAGTGTACGTGTTGTAGGGTTTCCCCATAGCACTTGGTCAGATTCAAGTACTCCTCGCCCACTCCTCAAGTTTGCAAAGTATGAAGTGTCAAATCTGTTTTCGCTACCAGTATCAAGAGCCACACGCCTTGTACTATCACCTCCGTTGGGGCATAGATTTCTGAGCGTGGTAAGGAATGCAGGGTCAATAGACGGGTCGGGACCATTGGTGTTGTTGAAGTTGTATAGCCTGTAGCTGAACACTAAACAAGCTCCTGTTCCAAGTGTATGTGCTCCTGGAAATCAATAAAACCCAGAAACACATTAGTTTATTATTTTCTTTGTTAGTAGGAGTTTTAATGGTTGAACTATTCTTTGTGGTTAACTTACCAGAAAGGGTAACAAGATCTTGGGTGTTAAGACCTTTTTCAGCAAACTTCCTGATTTGGACATCGACGGGGTCATTGAAAGCTGGCAGATTTGTAGTATCAGCTGCACGTGACACCAATCCATCTCTCCGACCAGTTGGTACTTGCCAACGCGCAATTCCCCCAGCCTGGACAACAATAATTTAAAATATATAATTATTACAAAGTTTTAACACTGCTTTTTACCATTTCTACTGGCGCATTCAAAATGCTTAAGCTAATATAAATATTGAGCTACGAATAAATTACCAGGAGCACAGAATCACGAGCAGCGATAGCAAGAATATCAGCACAGGAGACCACTCCAGGACATTCGGTTTCAAGCTGGGTCTTTGCAGCATCGATTATCTCGTAGCCTCTCAGTAGAGTATTCGGCCCAGCAGTTCTCTCACTACCAGCACCATTAATTAGGATAGAGGCATCACAACCATTAACAAAGCAATCGTGAAAAAACATTCTAACCAAACCAGGTGGGACTCCTGGGTTGGCCCGATTAGCAGCTGCGACAGCAGACTGCACAATGGCTTCAACTCTTGGGCATGAGGTCTGATAGAAACCTACTCGGGTTTGGCCAAGTGCCAAGGTGATCAAGGAGGTAAACAAGACAAGAAAGAAAAGGGGTGTTTTGTTATGAGAAAACACCTCCATTACTAGAAAGATTTATGTTTTGTATTAGTTGAAGTATTGGATTCGTTTGGTATATTGGACAACCGGTAGGAGAAGGTATTTTATAGTGAGTGGAGGTGAACAAGTGTTGAGAAATTCAAACATGCCGAAGCCAATGAAAGTAAACAAAGTCGGCCAATGGATCCATGCAAATCCGACGTTAAATTGGTATAGATAGAATACTTTTCATTCGTAGATTAATCAACATTTCATCAATTTGATCATGTTGAGATTGCGAGGAGAGTATCAACCATTGATAAAACAGCTTTATTTTGACTTTCAATAAATTAAAACAATCATTTTATCATTTGCAAATACTTATTCCCTTCAAAACCCTTCATATTTATTTGAAGAAGACATAAATATATTTCGATATTAAAGAGAAATATTAATTTTGATGGTAGCATACATGGCCCAACAATGGGGTAGCATTTTTCCCTAGAAAGTAGTTAGATTAAATATAATTTAGATAGATTTTTGTTCGAAAAAATTTCCTTTGAATATTTGTAGAAGAAAAAAATTATGGATAGGGGTCGGTAACTTTGGTGTTGTTTGCCTTTTAATAAATAAAATGTTTGTAGTCAGGTACAAAAAATGTATATCAAACATTTGTAGTTATTACAGTTTTTTTTAAAGTTGCGGCTAAAATAAACTTCAATTTAAATGCATTGATTTTTTAAACATAATTTTTTTTCTCTCCATAATTTCTTATCAAAAGTTATCTATAAATTATAGAAAAAAAAAGAGGCAAATTGCAAATTCAAAATAATATTCATGCATAAAAAAGAGGCAAATTGCAAATTCAAAATAATATTCAAAATAATAGTCAAATCGTTCAAAACCATTTTCAAAAAATTTACAAAAATGCATAGATAAAAATGGTTTGTTGATTACAAAACTAGGTATTGTTGAATAAGATTATGTGGTTGTTTGAAAAATAAAGTAAATATTATCAAACAATTTGAACCAACATTAGTAAGAATTGTATTTTTTTTTCCTAAAAAAATTATGTTAATATGTATATTAATTAATGTAGTTTTATGACTTTTGTCTATTTTTTGACATATTTTTACATTTTGAATACATGTTTATTGAAAGTTTTTTAAAAAATTACGCTAAATGTTTGAAATTTTTAAAGATTAAATTGGTTTTAATGTTGGGTTTTATTTTAAAATTATTTTCACAAACTAGATAAATGGCAAACGGAAGACTTGTATTTTCAAAAATAACATAACAAATTTACACCCACCAATGATCATCTTGCAAATTATGGAAAGATAAAAAACACCAACCATAGAAATGATGACAAAATAACAACTTTTGTAGTTCTTTGTGTCCTCTTTGGATTCTTGGAAGTTGATGGAGATGGTGGAACCTTCAAGACCCAACAAGTTGTTAACATGAAATAATCCTAGTTACAAATCTTAAGCTTTAAGTCAAAACAAAGGTATGACTTTAAGAAAGAATGCAAGTAACTTCTTCTTGATTCAGAACCAAAATAAGAGAGGGAGGAGCCTTGGGAATTTTCAACAATTGCAAGCAAAAACTAACTCCAAAAATGCAAGCGTTTAGCTAGTTAAAGCATACACTTAATCTAAAGGTCCTTAACCACTAAGCCTTTCAGACAAGCTTGCCCCCATGTATACACCCACACTTTATTCCTTTTGATTAAACAATGCGTAAGGCATCACCTCTCTTCCTAACTCTATTTTCGGCTATGGAGTAAAAAAAGAAGAAAATAAGAGTTTAAATTTTATAAACCAAGTTTATAAAATATAAACTTTGTCTTTAGGTAAAAGACAAAAAGACTCAACTAGTTCAAAAGGTTGTGCATGACATATTAATTCATACCATATGAAATAATATGTTGCTTGTTATTGTAAAATAATTATTTTCATGAACTAAATATTTTCCCAATTTATTATAAGAGTTTGTGAATATTTATTAAAATCAATTTCTAATAAATAATCAATTGTATTAAGTTATTATTACTATGAACCTTAGGATCATATGTTAAGTAGTAATATCATTTTAATATGAATCTTCAGCATACAAGATCTTTCAATCTCCTACTTTCACAAGACTCATATTAGATTGATATAGACAGTGGTGAATATCTAGCAACATTTCATTGCCCCCATCAACATACGACTTTGTGTCATTCTATCAACACCCAATTCCCCATAAGCCCAAGGCTACAATTAATGTATAAGGTAAGTTTATCAGTTATCCATTTGCTACTGACATCATGTTGAACATGAGATATAGATCACAATCAATCTCATATAAATATTTGACTTTCCATCAGGCCTTAGATGTCTAACTCTCAACAAATAAGAGAAACAAATCACATCTTGACTACATACATCTCTTGCATGGTTCATATCATACGTAATAATAGCTTTTGTAATTGCTTGTTTAATGAACAACATTTGACTACATCAAGGCATAACACTCTATATACTCAAGTCCCATATATATATATATATATATATATATATATATATATATATATATATATATATATATATATATATATATATATATATATATATATATCAGTGTTGTAAAAATCGGTCTAGGCGTCCGATTAATTGGGGATTAATCGCTAGGCGGTCTTCAACCGAATAGGATTAAGGCTAATCGGTCAGCTTAATCGGTTTTGGTCAAAGGGGGTCAAAGTCGGAGCTAGGCGGTTCTAATCGGTCCTAGGCGGTCCTAATCGGTCCTAGGCGGCCAAATCGGCCAAAATTTCAAATTTTTAAATTTTTAAATATTAAACCAAAATTTTCAAAATTTCAAAAGTTCATAATATTTCAATGTTCAACTAATATATAAAAAAAAAATTTTAAAAATAAATTTTGAAGTTTTTCTTCAAAATTTTCAAAATTTCTATATTTCAAATATATAGATACCCAAATTTACTTCTTTTTTAAAGATATATTCAAATTTGAATAACTTTTTTCATTAATTGGATGATAATTGTTGTGCTTGTTAAACTTATTATTAAACTTTTATGCTTATTTATTTATATTATTACAATTAAAGTTAGGTTTATAAATTTTTGAATAATTTTCTTAATAATTAATGGTCCCCAATTAATCCCCCGATTAATCTCCGCCTAACTGATTAATCCCTAGACCTCAGTCCACCGACTATCTAATGTCTAACGTTTTCTGCAACCTTGATATATATATATATATATATATATATATATATATATATATATATATATATATATCAGCTGTTAAGGATACACAGATATTACATTTTTTCAAGTATTATTTACAACAGTGATCCTTGAAATAATCTTGAACGGGTCAATCCAATACTTGTTCTCTATCAAGTACCTATGAAATTGGTTACAACACTTTGTCAACCACTCCAATCCATATTAGTCAGTTTTCATTATTGATCCCACAATAATAAAAAACTATGGATTTTAGAGTGAATAAATTTACTCAAGGATTAAACACGTTAATAAAGAACCCAACAAATATTTAATGAAATGATCATATTCCATATATATCATAGTCATTACAATAAATGATGCTACAAAATGTTGTAATACTCAATACTAATGCATAGATCAAAGCCAATCATCATAATATCGAAGTCTGATACCTCGAGCATGACCTTCAAACTTTGCTTGAAGAAGAGTCTTCAAGAAAGGGTCTGCCAAATTTTGGTCAGTGTGAACTTTACGAATACTGATTTCACCATCTACAACTTTATACCGAATAAAGTTGAATCTCCGGATAATGTGTTTCGCCTTCTTGTATGATCTGGGTTCTTTTGCCAAAGAAATTGAACCCTCATTGTCACATAAGATTTCTATAGGATCATGAATTGAAGGAACTACGCCCAAATCTCCAACAAATTTCTTCATCCAAGCAACTTCTTGTACAGATTCAGAAGCAGCGATGTATTCTGACTCTATAGAGGACTGTGTTACAAAACTTTGATTGGATTTGTTCGAAGACACTACACCCCCATTGATAATGAACACATATCCTGATTGTGACTTACAATCATATCGATCTGTTGTGAATGGAGGATCAGTGTAACACTTTACACTTAAACTTTCTTTAATGCCTCAATAGATGAGGATGATGTCCGTAGTTCTACGCAAGTATTTAAGGATGTTCTTCACAGTTATCCAAAGACTCTCCCATGTATTTTTTTTGGTATTTCTTACCATGCTCAAAGCATAAGCAAGATCTGGTCTAGTACAATTCATGGCATATATAATGGATCCAACTACCGAAGCATATGTAACATCTTTCATCTTGTCTAGCTCAGCCTTTGTACTAAGAAATTGAGATGAACTCAGTACAGTTCCATGTGCCATAGGTACAAATCCTCTCTTAGAGTTTTTCGTCTTGAACCGTTTCAATACTTTATCAATATAGTTACTTTGGCTTAAACCTATTAATCATTTTGATCTATTTCTATAGATTTTGATTCCAAGAATATATTAAGCCTCACCAAGATCCTTCATTGAGAAGCACTTTCCTTGCCAAGCCATTACACCTTGTAAAATTGGAATGTGATTTCAAATTATAAGTATGTCATTCTCATATAGGACCAAGAAGGTTACTAAGCTCCTACAAGTTTTCCTGTAAACACGAGATTCATCTTTATTTCTAACAAAACCATATTTTGTGATTTCATCGTCAAAATGATGATTCCAATTTCGAGATGCTCGCTTTAACCCGTAAATGTATCTCTTGAGCTTACACACTTTATTAGGATGCTTTTTGTCGACAAAACTTTCGGGATGAACCATATAGACTTCTACTTCTAAGTGTCCATTTAGAAAAATGGTTTTCACATCCATTTAGCATATCTCATTGTCATAATATGTAGTTATGGCAAGTAGTATCCTAATAGATTTAATCATAACAACTGGTGTAAAGATTTCATCATAATCAACCCCTTGGGTTTGAGAGAATCCTTTAGCAACAAGTCTTGATTTGAATGTGTGTAAATTACTCGAGAGGCCGGTATCTATTTTCGAAAAAAAGATAAAGGTCCTGCGAAGCAAAGAGATACCTTTGGTAAAGGTACAGTGGCAGCGTCGGAGAGGCTCCGAGTGGACCTGGGAGTCGGAGGCTGAGATGCGGGAGCATTATCCTGAGTTATTCGCCGCAGCGACTTCGAGGATGAAGTCTAGATCAATTCGGGGAGAATTGTAACATCCCGATGATGAGGTACTACTAATTTTGACCTTATATATGAATTATATTGCATTTTGGTCCCTAAGTTAAGAAAGAGTGCAAAAGGGCCCATAGTGGAATTTTGGTAAAATTTGGGACTGGAGGAGTACGGTGTGTGTACGTGTGTACGCTAAGCGTACTAAGGCATGCCTTAGTACACTGGGCATACACTTCGTACGAGGGCGTACGTGGAAAGCATGCAAACCCTAATTTTAGGGTTTTGCCTCATATTTAAGCAACCTTATGGACTCATATCCTCTTCTTACCCAGCCTTCTTCTGTGATATTGACCCCCAAGCAACCCTAAGAGCAAGAGAGCCATTTTTTAGCCTTTAAGAGAGATTTGAAGTATTTTTGAAGAAAAAAGAAGGTGGTGAGAAGATCTTGGAGTTGAGACCACTTTGGATCTGGGACTTCTACTTGGTTTGCAACATCTTGAAGGTATAAAGCTTGCAACTTTACATCTCCATCATGTATATCTAGATTCTTACTCTTTTAAAACATTTTTTGGTCCTAAAATGGTGATTCGTTTCAGACCTTGGGGAGGATCTTGATTCATAAAAATGGGTTTCAAATGGTTGGTTTTGCTCCATGCATCATTTACAAGGTCTTAATGGATTAAGAAGTTGAGTTAAACACTTAATGGACATGCAAAGTCATAAAGTTGGAAACTTTATGAATCTTGAGGGTATTTTAGCCATGGATATGAAAGATAGACGTGAGAGCTTAAGCCATTAATCACTTATTGAGATTGTGGGCTTGTACGAGTACGCCTCGTGTACGAGGTCAACCACCCCGATGGTGGTCAACGCTCGATTACGCCCAACGTACGTTTGGAGTACGCCCCACGTACTCACTTTGTGGTGACTCGGTTGAGTTGACTTGGCTTGGTTGACTCAGTTGACTTAGTTGATTTGACCAGTTTGACTTTAACTTTGACCAAGTTTGACCTAAGGGTATTTTGGGATTTTGATTGTGATTGGTCATTTGGTTGGATAGGTGATGGTTAGAGCTGAGATTCAGAGTCGAGACCTCATCAGCTTTGTCCAGTTTGTGAGATGAGTTTTCCTCATTGTATTTGCGGGTCGAAGGCGCCAAGGCCGGCCCACTGGATTAGATATCTTGTTATGTGATAGTATGTTATCATGTTGTAGTGATTTGTTAGATCGGTATCATGGTATATAGGATGATGTTGTGCTTAGGGATCTGTAGATCTGCCTAATTGTATGTTGACTGGTTATATATGTGTTTATCTGTTATGTATATGTCGACATGTTGTGTGGTTGGGTTGAGGCAGACCAATGTAGACTGAAGGCCAAGAGACCCAGGGCGTCCCGAATAAACTGAAGGCTTGAGAGGCGTACCAGTCAGGCCGAAGGCCCAAAGAACGGTCCAGATAGGCTCAAGGCCCGGTGAGGCGTTCCAGTCATGTTGAAGGTTCTATGAGCGTTGCAGATAGTTTGTAGGCCGGTGCGGGATTCCTGTCAGGCTGAAGGCTCTGTATGCATGTTGTTTGTTATTATGTTTATGTGGTGGTACTTTAGGGGAACTCACTAAATGTTGGCTTACAATTTTGGGTTATGTTTTCAGGTACTTCGGATGACCGCGGGAAGGCGAAGACGTGACAATACACATCCTCTTGTTTATGACTTATGATTGTGGGATACTCTGATGTTTGGAAAATGTTTTGAAAACTATGATTTGTAACAATTTATGAATTTGGGTTGATTTTAAAAGTTTAAATTTCTTGTCATTTTTAGGGATGTTACACTACTTATCGTGTTATGGTTGCTAAATGGATATTTGTAGCTTAAACACAACCATGTCCTAATGCCGAAAATTTTTAGCAATCTACTTTTCAGATTTATGTAAATAAAGAGATAACAATGTACATTTCTGGTTCCGAGTATAGTAAATAGCAACTTACTTTCATATGAACAAGAGATGCAAGTACATTAAGAAAGAATTATCCAGTTCAAGTACCATGACCGCTTATTCATTTGATTACAAACTTTACCGACGTATATTACAAAATAAGAACATGAATTTTTAACCGAAAAAAAAAACAACCTGGAACGAGGTCCTGGTTCTTTTCATAAATGAAATGTTGTAAAACAAAGACATAAAAGTAGGATGCTCCACTCCATTTAAAACATGTTTTGCCAAGTCATTTTGATTACAAATTATCTATGATTTTGAATCTCACACCATAGCTTCATGATATTACATACTCACATCTTATAACCCATCCAAACCCATGCCATTGGTGCATGGGGTTTCTTCTAGTTTACGTAACTTGCCACACATATTCATATCCAAGGGCTGCCATTCATTTTAAATGAACAATAATTTTCCCTCACAAACTCAATTTGGTGTATATATATATATATATATATATATATATATATATATATATATATATATATATATATATATATATGATAATAAAGCCTCCATATAAAAGTATTTACATATTTAAATATGTATTCTATATGTATTTTATCATTTGAATATGTATTTTTATAAATAAAATAGTTTTCAATATGTATAAAAACCTTATTTACACATAAAAATATTAATAAAAATGTTTTCTTTCTGTAAAACCGCACCAACTTTTCAAACATAAAGACTTTTATATCAAAAGCTCTTATTAATTTCGCATGGTATTTACATGTCAAATGAATATTCTATGTATAATGTGTAATTTGCTAATTTTTGTCTTTTAATCTAAAGCAAACAAAAACCAACACGCTTATTTTTTTTCTTTGTTTGTGTCTAGGTGGTGTTCCTAAAACAAACCATTTTTTTTTATTTTTCTTGTAGTGGATAATAAATAAATAGAAAAAAATTATATTTTATTTTTTAGGAATTTATCAACCAAACCACAAAAAAAAGGTTTTTGGTAATAGCGTACTTTGGTTTGTTTTTAAATATATAAAAATCATTTTTAATGTATAAAATTTGTTTTTGAACATATAAATATGCTATAAATGTATAAATATGTTTTTATACATTTAGATATTAATAAATATGCTTTAAACATATAAATACACTTTAAATGTATAAATATGTTTTTATACATTTAGATATTAATAAATATGCTTTAAACATATAAATACACTTTAAACATATAAAAATGTATTCATACATTTAAATATGTATTATATATTTATTTTTATATATAAAAAGGTTTTATAGGTTTGAATATGTATAAAAATGTTATTTATACTTTTAAATATTTGTAAAAATGTTTTCTTTTTTGTAAAACCGCACAAACTTGCTAAACTTAAGGACTTTTATGTCAAAAGCCCTTATTATCATATGTGGCAAATGTGTCGTGTCGTGTCGGGTTCGTATCGTGTGAAGACATTAAACGGTTTTAGAGGGCTTGACCCTAACCCGAACCGTTTAATTATCGTGTTATACATTGTGTTAACTCATTTATTTTCGTTTAGATTTCATGTTGGGTTTTTGGTTAAGGTTGGAAAGTAGGAGATTGGGAGGCAAAAAAAAAAAGTAAAACATTGGAGTTGTGAGGTGAAATGAAAAAAAAAACCACAGTAAGTTTAGAGGGCAAAATGAGAAAAATAAGAGTTGGGGACGCAAATGGACTAAGTCGTAAGGAAGAGTAAAATTAAGTAACTTTGAAAGTTTAAAACACCATCACACTTTTCCTTTCCCATAATTTGATTTAGCTTAGCCCATCCTAAAGTGTTATTTTAATATTAATTCTTGAGTTTAACCCACTATAAGTTTATAATATATAATATATTTGTAAACAATTTATAAAAAATTATATATAAATAAACGAGACATATTTGAGTTGAAAGTCTTGAATCTAAATCAACACGTTTAATTTGTATGTTGTGTCGTGTTAATCCGTTTACTTAAATGTGTCAAAATCTCTTACCAAAACCTACTAATTTTGTGTCGTGTTTCGTGACATCAAGTTTTGCCCGAACAACTTATCATTCACAGGTCAAATGAAGTTGTCTTTCTTTATGTAAAAAATGGATTTCACAACGGTGGTGGTGTTCGCTCTAATGAAATCAACTTACCTAATACGACTTTTGGGAAACAATGAAAACATGACTTGATTTTTTTTAAATTCGCATGAATGGTTGAAGTATCATATTAAATTATTTGATAACGTATCATTTTGGAGTAGATTTGTTTCCTCTAGTGAAGGCCTTATGATTACCCGTAACATCATGTCGTTCTTATTAGTTTTCTTCTTGTTTTTCAAGTTCTCTTTATGCATGTATGATCTTATACGGTTGATGGTTTGAAGTGAAGGAACATATGATGTGATAACACAAGTTACATTGTGCCTACAAAAAATTCCTGAACAATCAATTATAAGTTCATTTTTGGTGAATTTACTTAAAACTCCTTTTAAGCTTTCTGAAATTATATGTTGTTAGGCATTTAAGTATGCTTCTTCATTATTGAATTTCAGCTTTATTTAAGTTAATATATGTAAATGAATTAATGTGTTTTTTTTTTTAAATCGATTCAACAACAAACCTAATATATTCCTAAACTACTCATTAATTTCATATATGTCTACGATCTCAATAAGAGAGGACAACACCTAATACCATTGGGCTAAAAGACCTTGGTGGGAAGAAGTGATTAGTTAGACACCACATGCTTCGTCGTTCGAAATGTCATCTAGCCACGCTAGTTGGAGCAATATTTAACAATTTTTTATTTATTTATATGGGGAGATTTTATTGGCACCCGAATTTTTCATGATGACCCTATTTTTGGAATGACATGGTTGACTATTCTTGATATTTAAATCCATTTTACCAATTTAAATTTCATTGTCTTGTATTTTCATTTATTTCCCTTTTACTTTAATCCACTTTACCAATTCAAACGAAATGGTGTTATATTTTTACTTTTTTTTCCCTGTTAGTTTATCATAAATATTATTTCTTTTTACAAATTGTATTGTTATATATATATATATATATATATATATATATATATATATATATATATATATATATATATATATATATATATATAGAGAGAGAGAGAGAGAGAGGAATGATCATTTGAGAACTCATAGTTTCTCGAGAACCCGAAAACTAAGAATGAAACGTTGGATCAAAATAAAAGACGATGAAGATGCAAGGTGACATTTTTGTAAATAATCAAAAAACTAAAGAGGTGGGGGAATATCAATTAAATTAGACAATGGTATTATTGGAAGCAAATATATTATTAGTTTATTACATTATACGTTAAATCTTATTTACTAAAAGAGAAAACAAAATTCCCCAATGTTGCTTGCGATCTTCCCCAAATGATCCTCACCTTCTCCGATTCTGGTGTCGGCAATTCCGCCTCCCCCACAACCGACGCCGGCGAGTCGCCTCTTCAGCACCGCATCTAGGTCATTATCGGAGACCACCACCTACATCGACCATCTCCCTCGACCGTTATCAAAAACAAAGAAGAAGCAAAGAGTTCAAGCCCAAATTGATCAGTTAGGGCTCCGAAACGACGCCAAAACAATTATCGGTTACGAAGGACATCGAGGAGTCTCAGGCGGAGAACGACGTCGTGTTTCCATTGGAGCCGATATCATTTTTGTATTCGATTTGGGTGTCGCATCCATCTATCTTGTCTCCGACCACAACCACCACTATATGTTCCCTGAATCTACATCCAAGCAAAAAAAAACTCCAACTGCTCTTGTCCCAAAAGCTTCTTCCACCGCCGAATTCTCCCCTGAAATCTCTGATGTACTCAGAGATGGCAACATCTTCACCGCTTCCGGAGACTCCGTCGCCTTCAATCAACTATGGGATCAATATGAGGTAATTACCTACTTCCATATCTCTCTGAATCATTCAACATCTATATCATTAGTTAATCCGTTAGAATTAGTTTATTGTTCATAGCTCACGAAAATTTCAAAATTAGGTTAAATCACTATGTAGTCAATTTGAGAATTATGCAGATTAAGCTTTCAATTTTTATGTTTTCAAGTTGATTACATGATTGCGATATAGGCTCCCACTTTTGATAACTTTGGTTCTAGATATAGGCTCTTTTTTACTTTTGTTGTTGCTGTAAGATGGTTATTTAGAGCCTTATTCATATCACTCGTTTGTAGGTTATTCTTGATATTTTGGAAATGCTGCCAAAGCCAGATGTCAATGCAATGCTTTATGAATTTGGATTCCAGGTTTGTAGTCTCAACTAATTTTAGATTTCTTAGGTTTTTTTATGATTTTTATGGACAAGTTTTATGTTCTCCTACAACTGCTTTATGAATTATATTTGAATCCCCTCACATGTGGCCCAACCATTGATCTGCTTAGTACACAAAAGTACCATTTTTTTGTCAAGGTACAAGTTCTTTTACTAGTGAAGCTACATTTCCATTGATTCTACAAATGTCTAATTTACCAATTGTATTACAACTGTTTGATAACTTTGGAATGGGAGCAAAACCTACTTACAAATTATAAGAACATAGTTGGTATGTGATGAATCATATTTAATTCACCTATGAATTACAAGTGATTAACATGTGAATCACATGTGATTCACAAATTCACATGTAAATCACATATGAATCACATGCGATTCACATGTGATTCACAAATTCACATATAAATCACATATGAATCACATGTTATTCACATGTGAATCACATGTGATTCATATGTGAATCTGTGAATCACATGTGATTCACATGTAAATACAATATAAATCACATATGAATTACATGTTATTCACATGTAAATCACATGTAATTCACATATGAATCACATTCACATGTAAATCGCAAGTGAATCACATATGAATTACATGTGATTCATATGTAAATCACATGTAAATCACAATTGAATCACATATGAATTATATGTGATTCACATGTAAATCATATGTAATTCACATATGAATCACATGTAATTCACATATGAATCATATGTGATTCACATGTAAATCACAAGTGAATCAGATATGAATACATGTGATTCACATGTAATTCACGTATGAATCTTAAAAGAAACAATAACATGTGAATATCATATTATATAATCACATGTGAATTTTACATGATATATACATATGTATTTTTGTGAATGTTCTTGCATTAATCAATATTTTTTAATTTTCTTGTAGATTGGAAGATTTTGTGGAAAATATTGAAGATGTGAAAAATGAAAAATTGAAGAAAAATATGAAAATTTTGATACGAAGACATGAAAATGCTTTGAAAATATGTAGCATTTTTTGTTTTTTATATTTTTTTGTATCTTTAAAATATTTGGACTATTGTGTTAATATATTAGTAAATAAAAATGGGTTTTTTTATGATTTACTTTTAAATATTTTAGTATAAGAAATATGCATATATGCACTTGAAAAAATATGCATATATGCACTTGAAAAAATATGCATATATGCACTTAAATGTTGATTTTTTGTTAAAAAATTATAGCTTTTTTTCTTAAATATTCCATGTTTTTTTTTTAAATTTACTGATTGTTACAAATTTATTGTTTTTACAAATTTGAAGTTTTTTTCAAAAAAAAAAAATCATTTTTTTAAAACTTCTTGTTTTCTAATAAAATTTAAAAATCTGTATATTTTTAAAAATTCAAAAATTATTATTTTAAAAAACATTTGAAAATTTGATTTATTATTATAATTTTTAGACATTTTTTTTAAATATTTCCAATAACACAAAAAATCAAACATTAAATAAGATTGATAAGATGACGATCATTCCATTAATGGGTTAATTTTGATCTAGAGTAAATTACACGGATGGTCCCTATGGTTAGGGGTTACTTGCACGTTTGGTCCCTAGGAAGATTTTTTAACTCGAACGGTCCCTATTACATATTTTTGTTACGCGCTTGGTCCCTGTCAAGCAAAAAAGACTATTTTGCCCTTTACTTATTTCTTTTTTTTTTTTGTAATTTAATTCATTTTTATACAATTATTCACATTATTATTAACTTACAATGGGCCCACCCCCACCCCTTTGAAACATACTTCCTTCGTCTCCCCAACAACGATGAAGAGTACCTAACTTCGGCCACAATCTACCCATCTCCGGTCATCATATTCCTTCATCTCAACCCACCCTTCTGAAATCTTCAAGCTCCCAACAAGATGTGTTGTTTCTTTAACTTTGATATTTAATAGCAAACCAAATCAAAACTTAACGAAATCAAAATGAAATCAAAACTAAACCTGAAACAAACCTACTAAAATCAAATCTAGGTAAGCGGAGCAGAGAAAGTGGTCTACAGATCGACGTTAGGGTTCTTCAGTTCAGCAAAATTACTGTATATTTGTTGAAGATTTTTTAAGAATTACTAGAACATACAAAGAATGAAAGGATTTCAACCAGAATTTGTAAAACCCGGACATCGGAAATGGAGATATCGGAGACGATGGGTTTCAACCAGAACCTACAAACTTAAAGGATTTTAATCAAAACCTGCAACAACCCCAACACTTGATCAGATTGACGATGGAGGGCAGCAACGATTGCTTGATGATGCAGACCAACGACAGTTTGAAGTATTAATTGCATATGGGGATAAACATAAGAACGGAGACAATAAAGACGAGGGTGCAGGCGACAGCTTGGCGAGATCGCTATCGCGATTCACGTTGTTGCATCAATAGTTAGGGCATAAAAGGGAACTTTTAGGGTTGGGTAGGTTCCATCAATAATGAAGCAGGTGGGGAGTGGAGAGGGGGACGAAAGAGATGCAACTCGACTATGGAGATGGAGAGAAGATTTTTTAATCGACAGTGAAGAGGAGGGAGGAGTAAGTAAGCGTTAAAGATGGAGAAGCAGTCGACCATATTATAACAATCAAGAAAAATAGGCGTAAGTAATTAGGTGGGTGGGACCCACATGACTTATTTATTAAATGTTTTTTCTCATTAAAAAAAATCTGAAATACAATTGATGAGGGTAAAATTGTCTTTTTATGTTTAATATGGACTAAATACGCAACAAAATAAGATTTAAGGGACTGGGCGGGTAACAAATTTAAGCTTCAGGGATGGTCCGAGTTAAAAAATCTTCCTAGGGACCAAACGTGCAAGTAACCCCTAACCATAGGGACCATCCGTGTAATTTACTCTTTGCTCTAACGCTCCATCTTTAGTTCTCGGGTTTTCGGGAAACTATGAGTTCTCAACTGATCTCAACCCTATATATATATATATATATATATATATATATATATATATATATATATATATATATATATATATATATATATATATATATATATATATATATATATATATATATATATATATATATACCTTATAAAGCATATTTAGTCAAATGCTGAATTTTAAGTCGTACAAACCTTATTGCGATATTTACAATCATTTTATGCATCGTAAAATTATCCGGTCAACAAATGAATTAGTCAAAGTTAAATCAATGTTCCCTCGATTTCTGCCTATAGAATCGGTCAAAACCAATTAAATCTGTTAGATCCATGTATATATATCATCTCTTCCGCCTGTTCACCATTTATATAACCCTCCCCCACCTCCACTCTTCTTAATTTCCAGATTTAAACCATCACCTCTTCGCTATCTATCTAACGAAACATCGGTCGTAAAACCAAACCACTTTTCCTCTAATCCACTTCCAGCGTCTATCTTACCGATGCAACCTTCTTCTCTGATGTAACCTTCTAATCCGATTTCCCCTTTTTTTGCCACCAATACTTGTATCATATCGATCTTATGCTCCTCCTATGTTTTACGATCTTGTGCTCCTCTGAATTCCCAGACTTGGTTGCACTTCTCCACCACTCCAAAACCCACCAAGAACCGATAATCCTTTATTATCTATACCAAACCACCAATGCATCACAACCGTCTCTCTTATCTTTATCAAAGAAACCCCAACTACTGGAATTCCGACCACCATCACATTCTTTCTAACTCTTTCTGCCTGTAACAATCACTTACCCTATTCTTTATTTTTGAAACCCTAATCTGCCCATCACCTACCGCCTCCATCGCTATTATCCCCAACCCCCACCGGTAATCAACCCTTAACCACTATCTACCATCTTCTCTATGGTACCCTCCTTTCTCACGTGCACCCCTTTAGAGCATACACTCCATCTCTATTCAACAAATTATCTCCCCCTTTTCTTTAACCTAATTTCAGTCGTCCAGTACAACGACCCCATTAGACGACTTATCTGATACCGTTTTGCACCGCCTAATGCTCCACTACCATTGTCACCAGATCGGTGAACACAAATAGAAACAAATGCAGTAAGATTTTAACCGTGGAAATTTTTATTTTTCATTTTTATGCTTCAGTTTGGCGCAGGGGTAGTATTTGACCATGGTGTTTTGCAGATTTGGTGATTTTTTTGTATATGCCATGAGATCTGGAGGTCATCTTGAGACCTGCTTGCAAAAAAAGAAATTTAATCTTTCAGATAGTTCTTGAGCTGTAGACATTGTAACCAGCCTTAAGAAATATTTGAAGATCTTTAGGTGTTTATTTTTATCCCTCTCTACATCAACAATTTCTTTCTTCCTCCCTTTTCCCTACATCTTCTCATAGATTTTTTTTGTTATAGGGCTTTCTAAACACCAACAAGATGTTTACGAGTTTCTTAGACAACTCTTTTTGTGATGATCGACTTACAGATTGTTCTGATTGTGATAAGTAAATTTTTTACTTTATTTTTCTCTTTCTCAATTATGACATTGTTAAAGAATATGAAAATAAATTAAGTAAATGGTTATATAATGACCTTATAGGAGAGATCATTGAAGTTGGTTCCAGGATCATGTTATCCCCCCACCCCGAGAAGGAGGTGATAGGTGGTTTCTCTATATGTTTCTAAAAAACTATAAGCATTTTTAGATGTGAGATATAGCTTAATTTTTTTTATAACTGGTTAGCTTTGATTGTGGTTGTTATTACTCCATTTCGATATTGTTTTTAACATATTTTGGGTTTCTCATGGTGTATATGGAGAACCATTAAGGAGATACAAACCCATAGGACATCATCATAGATTAACTCCGCAAAAAGGTAAACATTTGAACTCCTTGATACTTATTGCTATGGTATCTTCTTAAGCTTTGGTTTTTATTTTTTTATTCATCTCGAAATGAGTTTTTGAGTCCTTTTGTTTTGACTTTTTTGAGAAATTCTTTCTTTAAGAAAAACTTTCCTAATGAGTCGGCTGAGTCATTTTGTAGGATGTTGGTTTTCCCATATGTTGCTATTCTTTACAATTTGGGTGGATGGTGCCTTCTCTTCTCTCTGCATTTAGTGTGAGTGTATTGGTTGGAAGATGCAAACAATTTCATTAAATTGTTACTGATAATGTGATGTTGGTTCTTTTCACGGTTTGTGCAACCAATAGTTTGTAATTTTGATGAGGGTTTATGTATATTATGTGTTTTCCATTAATTTTTGTTAATTTGTTTGATGTGCAGACTACTGTGGGTCGGTTAGTGAAACTAAGGTCTTTACAAATAGAGTTTTTGCTGTCAAGGCATTTGCATTGCTTTCATAGCAAAAAATGCAAATAGAGGCATTTTTGTACATTGATTTGATTTAACAAAAAAAATATGATTTTAGTTATAGATTTTGATTATAAAGCATAGAACATATAACATCCATAAGCTCTTTTGAGCATTTAAACTTGATTGTCATATTTTAATTTTGTAGTTATAATGTAACTACTTTTCTCTAATCATGTTTAATTAAGTTTCAATTTTGTAGTTAAAATGTAATTATTATATCTAATCACATTTTAACGAGTTACAAGAGTAAATTCGGAAGTTACCTTTGAATTTTGTTAAATCTGGGGCATTCAATGTAAGGCATAAATTATGGAACTCAAATAATGTTTTCATATGAAAATTATCGTCTAAAAGTGTTAATGGCTATTAATTGGTTACTAAATCATGAAACGGTTTTTTGGTGTTTAGGTGTTTGAAAAGGCAGAAGAGATGGTTTTTCTTTGACAACAAAGCATTCATGTGAAACTTATTCTAGGTAAATTGCTTTCCTATTTTCTCTAATTATAAATTATCGTACACATAACTCAGAGGTGTGATTTATTTATTTATCTTGTTGACATTTGAATTAAATGACTTTTTATTAAATTTTGTTTGTAGATTTGCAAAACTGGTTGTAGATATGGAGAACTGTCACACCCCCAAACCGGAACGGCGGAAACGTTCGGGGGCGGAGGACGTCATGCTCAATATCATAACCATAGTGAAGAAAGTAAACACAACCATCATAAATATAATTTAAAAGGTTACATTGTTGCAAAATACATGTTTCCAAATAAATTACATATGATATCAAAATAGTTCAAAAGAAATCTGCGCCTTGGCAACTTGTCTTCAAAAATCTTGTGGTTACCTGAATTACTGATTACCTAAGAATACAAGTTGTTTTTGAAAGAGTATCAGCATTAAAGCTGGTGAGTTCATAAGCAATTTATAAATGAAAAATGCACGGATATTCCTTTAAGTTTGTTACAAGTTTGTTTCTAGAAAATCCAATATTTTCTAAAGGTTTGTTGTAGTTTTAACTGAACCAAGACTTAGTATATGTAAGTAAATCATCATGCTTGTGTGTGTGTGGTTTTATATTTAAATAAAACTCTTTAAATCCCCGTGAACTGTGTGTTTTGTTAATTCCCCATGTGAGATGTTATAACCATACTGAAACTCAAAGACCTCGTACTCGACGTTCTTCAGGCGTCGGAATTGTTATGACACTTGTCACCCCAGACCTGCCGGTCTAGCTGTTGCAAGCAGCTTAGGTGCGGGTTTGTCAGACCCAATATAGATCTATACACAACTATCACGCTCTCCCTACAAGAGATTATGACTATAATTACAGGACTTTTCTGTTGTACTTAATAGTACCCTGAAGGCGAATGTCTCGCAAATTTATTCATTAACATGTTCACGTAGTTTGTAATGAAATACTCGTTTTGTAAATCGATTGTGTTACTGTTTCTTTGTTAAACGAAGTGTCCAAACTATACCTATTATAGTTTATCAAGAGTTTTTTATGTTTTGAATGAAACCTTGTTATGCATGGCTTTGTATTTCAATAAAATGACATTGAAAATACTAAGTATAAAATCTTACACACCTTGTTCAACATGTTACAAGGTGTGAATAACTCTTAAACTTGTGTTTGACACTTTTACCCTTAACTGTCACTGTTTTAGAATATTTATAAAAAAATCATCGTAAGTCGAAAACTGAATCCGTAAACTCAGAGAGTTTGGAAAAAGAGTCTACTATGTTCATAAACTTTCCTATAATTTTTGGTGGTCTCAGACCAGTGTGAAAATGTTCATCTGCACAACCTGGTCCGATTTTGTTGCTACAACGATAGACAATTTTGTAAAAATCACCATAAATTGTAGAAAAATCGTATGAAGATGTGCAAGTAATAATTTTAAAGGTATAAACCTGAAATATTTGCATATTAAATAGTGTCGAAAAATATTAAGTTTAAGTTGGGTAAAACAGTTCGTGAACAGGTCACAACGTTTCTGTTGTAAGCTGTCAAGTTAAGTTTTAAATATGTTTTGGTGTTTTAACTTGTATTCCCCTCCTGAAAACTAAAGAAAACTGGAAAATGTAGGGGTATGAACTCACCTTGAGTGACTTATTGAAGAATGGAAGGTCGAAGATGAGGAGTATCAAGTCAAGAACACTTGATGAACACGTGAAGTGTTGGATGATCCTAAGAACGATTTTTGGTGTTAAATGTGTGTAGATGATTCAAGGATGTTATGAAAACATGGAATAACACTTGAGTTTAGATGGAATGCTTACCAAAAAGTGAAGTAATAGCTCAAGAACACTTCCAAAAGTGGCTGGAAGTGGAGAGAAAAGAAGCTTTCTTGAAGGGTAAGAGGAGTGTATAAGTGTTTGAGAGTGATCAAAGTGAACCAAGAAATCCTCCAGGGATTTCTTTATATAGATGTTGCTGGAGCAAGTTGCAAAGTTGAAAGGATGTTTGCCTTGGTTTGTGTGATGTGGATAGGGTTGGACAAATGAGAAGATGACACATGGAAGGCAAGTGGGCACACTTGACCCACTTATGGTGTAAACATCCTTAGATATTTCTCTTAATGTAAAATAATGATTTATAATTAATAAATCCTTGAGAAATAAATAAAATATGAGTTTAGGGAGTTTAAAATGATAAAAATATGAATTTGGTGAAAAATCCCCGTCAAAAACGTCAAAAACGGGCTTAGGAAGCGAAAGTGGTCGAAAACCGGACAAATAGAAGCGAACCTGCGAGGTTCGGTCCCTAGGAGGTGAGAACCGAGAGAAGTGAGAAGGGGAACCGAAGGTGGGGGCTCAGTCCGAAGGTGGCAGGGAACCAAAATGGACCGAGGGCTCGGTCTATTTCGGTCGTATGCACGTTTCGGTCCGAGATGGCTAGTTCGGCTCTGACAGTTCGGTCCTGAGGGTATAAGTTCGGTCCTAAATGGGACCTTCGGTCCTAATAGAAGGTTCGGCCCTAAGAGGTTCCCTCTAAGAGGGTTCGGTTCCTAAGAGGGGTTTCGGCCCTAATTAGTTGTTTTTCGATATAACTCCCCGATTCAAGCGATTTTTGGCTAATTTAAGGGTCGGGATTACCCGGTTGACTATAAAAAGTTGAGAGAGATTTTGAGAGAGATTTGGGAGAGATTTAATTTGAGCCATTATTATTGTATAACCTCGTAATGCAAGGTTCGTGAATCCCGTTATGCTTCGTTTATGCTTGTTTTAAGTCCCCAAAAGGGTCCATAATCGTGTTTTGATGCGTTTTACTCCCTTTTTAGGGTTTTTACATTTCTAAACACATAGATTCTCCGAGACACTTGAATTCTTGACATACAAATGCACATTTTTATACATAGAATAACTTTTAACATACAAGTACTAGTTAAGTTTGACCGGTTTGACTTTTTGACTTTGACTTTGACTTTGACTTGTTGATTTTAACTTTGACTTTGACTGGAATTTGACGGTTGTCACAAGAACCCAAAAGGAGAGTTGATGGGAGATAGGAAGAGACAAATGCTTACCCCTAATGCTCATGATCTTGGACTCTTTATTAAATTTTGTTTGTAGATTTGCAAAACTGGTTGTAGATGTGGAGAACCCAAAAGGAGAGCTTATGGGGGATAGGAAGAGCCAGATGCTTACCCCTAATGCTCATGATCTTGAAGCTCGCTTTTTGAATAAAAAAACTTAACTATGTTTCTATTATTGGCTAAAATTATGAAAATATGCACAATTGTTTCATGCCAATTATAGTCCTGATCGATTAAACATTGCTACTATAGGTAAATAAATGTTAGTATGATGTTATTATGGTTAAAAGTTAAAGACTTAAAGTATGTTGCATATATTAGTGAAGCAAGAGAAGTACAATGCTATTTCATGCAATTTATCCCTAAAAAGATCTTTTAAATTTTCAAGTGAAGTTAATTTTAAGCTGACAATTTCAAGTATTGACAATTTATTATGGTATGAAAATTGATATACTAGCTTGATTCAACTTCATATATTAGTTCAGGTAAAATACAAAATAAGGGTGGTTCAGGTAGGTTTAAACTAACCAAAAACCATCATTCTATATCCTAGATAGGAAGGTATCATGGACCTGCATCAATCCAAGCTAAATTAACGATCCATGATGAAACATCAGATGAGTGGGTGATTCACTATTACACTTTACAAATTTAATTTATAAACTGATCATGGAAGTTTAAGCAAAAGGGGATGATTACATGGAAGCACTTTATGATAAATGATTTGGTAAAGTAATATATTAGATATTATTCTGTATATTTGTTAAGGTTGATACTCTTAAATTGAAATAATACAAATATGTAAATCATCTAGTACCACATTTATATGCATGAGATCAAATAAAGGAAAAAAATTGTCTTTGTTGCACAAAAGAAGCCTCTAGAAACTAATTTCTGAAAAAGTTATTCGCACCCGTCGTTTGGCGCAGGTAACGGCTACTATATATATATATATATATATATATATATATATATATATATATATATATATATATATATATATATATAAGTTACTGTATTCTAACTATCTATTGTGTGAATATAGGATTGATTGTGAACCAATCATTTTAGTTATTTTAAAAAATGATTAATAAATATTATTGAATTAAAAATAATTGAAAAATATCATCCAATTTCACTATAAAAGTATTTTAGTCAATTGAAATAAATATAAAAGGAAAATTCTAGATTTTTTGGGATAATTAATTATGTTGATTTATGTGACAACCCGAAATTTCTCCCGTTATTTTTTTAACCCATCTCCCTTAATAAAATTTAATCTTATTAAATTTTTCCGTCAACTTCTTGGGTTAAGTAAATCAACTAGGGATATAATTAAAATTCTATACGATTCGGAATAAACCGGGAATCACGCGAAAAACTTGAAACTTCCTCGAAAATCGCCGAGTTCACGGTCAGAACAAGTTTACGGTCGTAAACGCGTGTAGACCGTAAACCCGTTTACGGTTGGTGCCGGGTGGACCCCTTTGACCGAGAACTCTACCCTATATATAGAGTATATGGCCTTCATTTCACCCTTTACACACTTCAAAGGCCTTCTCTCTCTACTCTCTCTCTACAATTCTCGAGTTTGCTCAAGAAATCCTCAAGAATGTAACTGATTTTCTTCCTTTCGGTGTTAACCTTTCTTTGCCTTCAAATCGTAAGTATCATCCTCTTATACTTATATCTAGTTAGAATTCTTGAGTTTTGCCTTGAAATCGTCACTTTTCCATGAACAAAAGCTGTTTACAGTCTAGTGTATCTCCTTAGACCGTACACCCTTCAAAGACCGTAAACTCATAGACCGTACACCCTTCAATGACCGTAAACTCATGGGCCGTAAACCCAAAGACCGTAAACTCATGGACCGTAAACCCTATGACCGTAAGGTCATTAGACCGTGAACCCATGAAACCGTAAACCCATGGGTCGTAAACCCCTGACCGTACACTCCTGATTACGGCCCCAAACTCCCCTTTTCAATCACATATGATTCTAACACTTAGTTTTAAGTGTTTTCTAATCCCTAAGGTGGTTCTTTCCATAACAACAGTATTATGCCCTCACCTAATACATATATGTACTTCTACATGCTAAATAGGATCCGTTTGTGCCCGAGGCATTATTTGAAACTCAGCAATTCCTAGCAACTTACACTCGAACCCCACGTCAAACTGTGAGTTCATACCCCTACGCTTTTTCCGAGTTTTTCCATGTTTTCAGGTGGGAATACAAGCAAAAGTACAAGGAAACTTGTGCTCAAAATATATTATTTTGCTTAAGATAATTATATGTTTAGAATGCTTTTAACACAGAAAACAGTTTTACCAAACGATTAAGAAATCAACTTGTAGAAACAGTTTTCAAAACTAAAGCAACGAATTTGTGAATCATATCGTAAAATGTGTTATTTTATAAAGGATTCATACAAATCTTAAACAGGATTTTTAGTATTATTACTTGTAAATTGTTAGTCTAAAGTTGGGGACACGTCCTTTGTAACACTCCGCACCGAATTCGAGAGTGTAGGACTAGCACTTGTAACCAGAATCTCTTGTAGGGAGAGCGTGACTGTTGTGTATAGATCTATACGGGACTGACTATCCCGCACCTCGCTGCTAGCTACAGTGGGACCGACAGGTCTACGGGTGACAAAGTCATAAAAGGATATTGGCCCCGGTACGTGCCATATCAAGTTTAAGTACGGTTATGACACCCACAACCTAGATAACAGGAATTTACTTTTATAATAATGAATCAAGTGAACTAACCTCAAAGTAATAACCGATTCGATTACTAGAGGGTATTAATAACACCCTTAGGATTTAGTTCACCACTTATTTATTAGTTTTATTTATGTAATAAGGCTAATACACCTCACAGGGAGCTAACAGGATTTTTCAAGAAAACTACGTCTAACGATATAAGTATGGTAGATACTTGTACACCTCAGACTAGAAACAGATAACCAACCATCAACTTTTAGGAAAATATAGGATTTTCCTGGGATAACTCAACTTTTCATAAACGGACTGCTTAACAAATGACTAATGGATAATCAAACATCTTTCATAAGAAAATATAGGATTTTCTTGGGAAACACTTTTCAAAGGATTAAGGAAACATTTTTCACCAGAACTAAATACTTATGAACTCACCAGCTTTAAGCTGATACTCTTTCAAACTGCTTGTATTCTCAGGGCAGCAAAAGACAGGTACTTTTATCAACTATTGGAGAAGACGGAGCTTTTGGAGTCACGTCTTTTACTTTTGTTATATACTCTTATGTATAAACTATGTTTTCAAACAGATGTAAATAATCATATTGTAATGTAATGGTTGTGTTTACTTTGCTTACTATGATACAACTGTTGTGATACTACGCATGACGTCACCCGCCTCCGAACGTTTCCGCCGTTATTTTTGACGGTTCGGGGGTGTGACAGATTGGTATCAGAGCTATTGTTTATAGTGAACTAAGGATACCGAACCTTACATGGTATACAACTATAAACACTAAGGGGTTGAAGTGCTCTGAACTAAAAGTATGCTTTTAAAATATAAGTATTTTTACGAAAAGTATACAAGTATACCTACATACCAGAAACAATATTTTGGGTAGAACAAAACAAAAGTATTTGGATGTTGGACACTACGGTTAAACCTAGGCAGTTATGTTATCATGTCTAGGGTCAAAATAGCCTGATCAACTATATTCATTCGAGACATGACCAACATGTGCTTGGGAGTGGCTGTGGTGTTGCAGCAGGCCTAAAACTTACCAAGTATCCATACAACAAAATATCGATATAACAAAACTTACAACTTAAAATACTATAGGAGTATTTTACAAGAGTCAAATGCATTGCAGAAAATTCACTTCCAAGTGTTGCTACTCATTCCTTTTAGCGATAACTTATTTGCATTGGTAGCTTTTTCTTGTTTATCGCTTAGTAGAACACTCTAGCTATCATATCGAGATATATCTTGTTTCATATCTCTATATTCAAATCATGGGGGACTTATCATCCTCTTCTTCCGGATTATTTTTAGAACAAGATGCCTCCAAAGAAAAGACCCAGCAAAAAGAACAACAATCCCCCAACAGATCCGACACCGCCACCTCCTCAGTTCGATCCTGCTATGTTCCAAGCAGCTGTTACTGCTGCTGTGGCGACCGCGATGTCACAGATTAATCCTGGCGGATCTGGCAGGCCGGGAGGTGGTACTCATCCCCAAACCCATGAAGGTAGTCAGGGACACCAGAAGGAGTGCTCCTATAAAGACTTCATGAATGCAAAACCCACATCCTTCGACGGCAATGGAGGTGTTATTGCCCTGACTCGATGGTTCGAAAAGATCGAGTCTATCTTTGAAATTTGCCCTTGTCCCGAAGCCAGCAAGGTGAAATTCGCCGCTTGCACTTTCGCCAACAGAGCACTGACCTGGTGTAATGGTCGGGTCAAATCCCTAACCCTACCGATAGCCAATACTATGGGGTGGGAGAGCTTGAAAGAGCTCATGCTTGCCGAGTACTGCCTACGGGGCGAGATGCAGAAACTAGAGCACGAGCTATGGAACTTGAAGATGAAGGGTTCCGACATTGCTTCCTACACTTCCAGATTTGAAGATCTAGCACTTCTTTGCCCGGGTATGGTCACCTCGGAAAGCAAAAAGATTAAGAGATACATTTGGGGACTGACACAACCAACCAAAGGAAATGTCTTGGCTGCTCGGCCAGTTACATTTGATAGCGCCAAGTGTCTGGCGCAGACTCTGATCGATCATGGAGTCGATCTTGATGAGATGACAGCTGTTTCGGAACCACAGGAGGAGGGTAGTGGAAAGAAGAGATTTTGGAACAAGCGCAAGGGCCATCCCTTTCGGGAGCCCTCCAAGAAACAACAAACGGTGGCAGTCCACGCTGCTACTACCCCTTCTACAGTCCCCGTTACTTCAACAAACCCCAGTCGCTATGATGAGAAGTTACCTCTATGCGACAAGTGCAACTATCATCATCAGGGACAGTGCCGGGAGATGTCGTGCAACAACTGTGGCAAGAAGGGCCATACAGCTCGAGGCTGCAAGACACAAGTCCAACCCACTAACCAGGCCCCTGGAGCAGGCATTGGACAAGCCTGTTATGGTTGTGGAGAAGTCGGGCACTACAAGAGAAACTGCCCCAAGGCAACAACAGTTGGTAGCACGGGGAGAGTGCTAGTGATGGGCCAAGACGAGGCAGTTGCAGATCCCACCGTTGTTTCGGGTACGTTCCTCCTCGATAACTCTTATGTATGCATTCTTTTCGATTCTGGTGCGGAGAGAAGTTTTGTTAGTCATGCATTCAAACACCTAATCAAATGTGAATCTCAACCTCTAACCAAAACATTTACCGTCGAGATGGCTAACGGTGAGAAAGAGAGCACTAACGACATATTCGTAGGCTGTACCCTTACCCTAAACGATCATTCTTTTCCGATCGATATTATGCCAGTTTCCATAAAAAGCTTCGATGTCATCATCGGCATGGATTGGTTGAGCCGCAATCGTGCTGATATCCTTTGTTACGAAAAAGCTATCCGTCTCAATCTTCCTTCTGGTGAAACCCTCATGATCTATGGTGATAAACTCAACTCGAACCTCCACATCATCTCGTGCATCAAAGCCCAAAAACTTCTACGAAAGGAGTGCCATGCATTCCTAACCCACGTCATAAACGAGAAGCAGGAAGTTAAAGACCTCGAGAGCATCCCCGAAGTATGCAACTTTCCCGATGTCTTTCCCGAAGAGCTCCCAGGAATCCCTCCCGAGCGCCAAGTCGAGTTTCGCATCGACTTAGTCCCCGGAGCTACCCCCGTAGCTAAATCCCCATACCGCCTAGCGCCAGCAGAAATGCAGGAGTTATCCAGTCAGCTCAATGAGCTGCTCAGCAAAGGATTCATCAGACCTAGTTCCTCACCCTGGGGAGCCCTGATCTTGTTCGTGAAAAAGAAGGATGGATCCTTTCGGATGTGTATTGATTACCGCGAACTGAACAAACTCACTGTCAAAAACCGTTACCCCCTTCCCCGAATCGACGACCTCTTCGATCAACTTCAAGGAGCCAGCTACTTCTCCAAAATAGACCTAAGATCAGGGTACCATCAGCTGCGAGTCCATGAGAGTGATGTTCCTAAGACAACATTTCAGACTCGGTATGGTCACTACGAACTTGTGGTAACGCCCTTCGGTCTAACCAACGCACCGACAGTATTCATGGACCTGATGAATCGGGTGTGCCGTCCTTTCCTGGACAAGTTCGTCATCATGTTCATCGACGGTATACTTGTCTATTCCAGAAGCGAGGAAGATCACAAACAACACTTGAGATTAGTGCTGGAAACTCTAAGGGCGGAGAAGCTTTACGCGAAATTCTCCAAGTGCGAATTCTGGATTCGAAAAGTAACCTTCCTAGGTCACGTGGTAAGCGAGGAAGGCATACACGTGGATCCCTAAAAAATCAAAGCGATAGAGAACTGGTCAGCACCGAAGACGCCCATAGAAATTCGTCAATTCTTGGGTCTCGCTGGCTATTATCGTAGATTTATCCAGAATTTCTCTAGAATTGCCAAACCCTATTGTCTTAAGGTGTCCAATCGTAAAACTCTCGTCATTCATAACGATAAACTAGATGTGAACCCCCGAAATTCCATCTCGCCTCAAACTCTCGAAGGTATTCATACAAGGAGTATGGTATCCAACCGTAACCTTCCTTAAGCACCCTCAACAGACCATCTTGGAAACACCCCTCGCACAACAAGTCAAGTTCAAGCACAGAGGCTAGGGACACATACGGTTAGCCTATCAATGTTAAATGTGCACGCGAGGGTGGTGTATAATTAAGATCCTGCAGACTTAGAATGTGTGTTTCCGCCCTATCTCCTGTTCCTTGTTTGGTTGTGAACCTAGGGCAGTGACACCCATCTGATCGTCTTACTAATCTTAATTATATACGTCTTGTGTACATGAGGCAATGCTAGACGGACCAGGTATGAGTCCTACCATGAACTCAAGGACAAAGGATTGCTCAGAACTACGAAAGAACATCCTACAATTTGGATGAACGTGGCCAGGCAACCCCAACCTACACATCATTCACAAATCAGAATTGCAGATACAACAATAATCCGTTTTCATAGTATACCTGTAATCATTACCTCCGACTGGGTTAGCAAGTTACCTAGAGAACTTAGTAACATACATTCTGTCATTGACATGTTGAACTCAAATCAGTGTCTGCCCGATGAGACATTCGCGATTCCCCTCGACAATATCGAATTCCACGAGAATCTAGACTTCATGTAGGAATCATTGAACTCAGGAACCAGGAAGTCTAACGCACGAAACAAACGTCGTATCCAGTTAGTGAAAGTTCCCTGGGATACCAATCAAGAACTTGAATTCACTTGGGAGCACGAGAACCCAAGGAAACAGAAGTACTCCCATCTCTTTTAGATCCGTGAGTCGTATCATTATTCTTGAATTTCATGACGAAATTCCCTCTAACGGGGGGATGATGTAACAACCCGAAATTTCTCCCGTTATTTTTTTAACCCATCTCCCTTAATAAAATTTAATCTTATTGAAATTTTCCGTCAACTTCTTGGGTTAAGTAAATCAACTAGGGATATAATTAAAATTCTATATGATTCGGAATAAACCGGGAATCACGCGAAAAACTTGAAACTTCCTCGAAAATCGCCGAGTTCACGATCAGAAGAAGTTTACGGTCGTAAACTCGTGTAGACCGTAAACCCGTTTACGGTCGGTGCCGGGTGGACCCCCTTGACCGAGAACTCTACCATATATATAGAGTATATGGCCTTCATTTCACCCTTTACACACTTCAAAGGCCTTCTCTCTCTACTCTCTCTCTACAATTCTCGAGTTTGCTCAAGAAATCCTCAAGAATGTAACTGATTTCCTTCCTTTCGGTGTTAATCTTTCCTATATCCATGATTCACTCTTGATTCATCCATGGATTTCACTTTTTATCTAGATCTTCAAGAATCCTCAAGAACATCTTAGTGTTTTGGACCGAAAACACCTTTCTTTGCCTTCAAATCGTAAGTATCATCCTCTTATACTTATATCTAGTTAGAATTCTTGAGTTTTGCCTTGAAATCGTCACTTTTCCATGAACAAAAGCTGTTTACGGTCTAGTGTATCTCCTTAGACCGTACACCCTTCAAAGACCGTAAACTCATAGACCGTACACCCTTCAATGACGGTAAACTCATGGGCCGTAAACCCAAAGACCGTAAACTCATGGACCGTAAAACCTATGACCGTAAGGTCATTAGACCGTGAACCCATGAAACCGTAAACCCATGGGTCGTAAACCCCTGACCGTACACTCCTGGTTACGGCCCCAAACTCCCCTTTTCAATCACATATGATTCTAACACTTAGTTTTAAGTGTTTTCTAATCCCTAAGGTGGTTCTTTCCATAACAACAGTATTATGCCCTCACCTAATACATATATGTACTTCTACATGCTAAATAGGATCCGTTTGTGCCCGAGGCATTATTTGAAACTCAGCAATTCCTAGCAACTTACACTCGAACCCCACGTCAAACTGTGAGTTCATACCCCTACGCTTTTTCCGAGTTTTTCCATGTTTTCAGGTGGGAATACAAGCAAAAGTACAAGGAAACTTGTGCTCAAAATATATTATTTTGCTTAAGATAATTATATGTTTAGAATGCTTTTAACACAGAAAACAGTTTTACCAAACGATTAAGAAATCAACTCGTAGAAACAGTTTTCAAAACTAAAGCAACGAATTTGTGAATCATATCGTAAAATGTGTTATTTTATAAAGGATTCATACAAATCTTAAACAGGATTTTTAGTATTATTACTTGTAAATTGTTAGTCTAAAGTTGGGGACACGTCCTTTGTAACACTCCGCACCGAATTCGAGAGTGTAGGACTAGCACTTGTAACCAGAATCTCTTGTAGGGAGAGCGTGACTGTTGTGTATAGATCTATACGGGACTGACTATCCCGCACCTCGCTGCTAGCTACAGTGGGACCGACAGGTCTACGGGTGACAAAGTCATAAAAGGATATTGGCCCCGGTACGTGCCATATCAAGTTTAAGTACGGTTATGACACCCACAACCTAGATAACAGGAATTTACTTTTATAATAATGAATCAAGTGAACTAACCTCAAAGTAATAACCGATTCGATTACTAGAGGGTATTAATAACACCCTTAGGATTTAGTTCACCACTTATTTATTAGTTTTATTTATGTAATAAGGCTAATACACCTCACAGGGAGCTAACAGGATTTTTCAAGAAAACTACGTCTAACGATATAAGTATGGTAGATACTTGTACACCTCAGACTAGAAACAGATAACCAACCATCAACTTTTAGGAAAATATAGGATTTTCCTGGGATAACTCAACTTCTCATAAACGGACTGCTTAACAAATAACTAATGGATAATCAAACATCTTTCATAAGAAAATATAGGATTTTCTTGGGAAACACTTTTCAAAAGATTAAGGAAACATTTTTCACCAGAACTAAATACTTATGAACTCACCAGCTTTATGCTGATACTCTTTCAAACTGCTTGTATTCTCAGGGCAACAATAGACAGATACTTTTATCAACTATTGGAGAAGACGGAGCTTTTGGAGTCACGTCTTTTACTTTTGTTATATACTCTTATGTATAAACTATGTTTTCAAACAGATGTAAATAATCATATTGTAATGTAATGGTTGTGTTTACTTTGCTTACTATGATACAATTGTTGTGATACTACGCATGACGTCACCCGCCTCCGAACGTTTCCGCCGTTATTTCTGACTGTTCGGGGGTGTGACAATTTAAAAGTTCTGATTTTTTTTAATTAATTCAATTTTAATTTTAACGTAATTTTTAAAATTTCATTTTAAAGGATATTAATTCTCTAAATTTGGACATTTATGATAAACCATAATATCATATTAATAATTCAACAATTACTTATGAATACCAACGGAATTGAAGATTGAAAAATCTTCTCATTTTAGTCATTTTTTCGATTAATTCTGTTGAAGAAATTTTGTCGATTATTGTCCCATTCTCATTTTAGTCATTTTTTAGAAGAACAAAAACAATGATTTCACAACAGAAACAATGAAATACAAGTTTTTCCTGTTAATATCAATACCAATGGAATCGAAGATTGAGAAATCAAACGAATAAATACAAAATTACATTTATGATAAACCATAAAATCATATTAATAATTCAACAATTACTTATATGATAAACCCTAAAATTATTTGGGATGAAAAAAAAATCTTCCAAAGATATTTAACAGAAAGTTTTACCGGGATGGTAGGGATTGATTATGGCTTACAACGAACAAGAAGCAAATAGGCGGTGACCATGAAGATGCCATGAAAGGACCATGCCAGAAAAAAGGGGGAATATGGAATCGATTCTTCAACCGGTAAGAGAATAAGGAACTGAACAGTTGTGAAAAAAGCCTAGTGAAGACCATGGAGATTGGTGGTAAATTTAAAGCTAGGGTTTATATGGCCTAGAACATCGACATATAAATAGAAATTGTTCCATATGACCTACGATTTTCTATATATAATAAAATCAATTTTTGTTTTATAAAAATGATTATATATAAAAGTATAAATTTACCTTTTTGAAATGATTGGTCCACATTGATTCCTGCATCCACACCGTAGATTGTTAGAGCACATGAACTTACCTCTCTCTCTCTCTATATATATATATATATATATATATATATATATATATATATATATATATATATATATATATATATATATATATATATATATATATATATATATATATATATATACTAGATGAATACCCGCCCGTTGTGCAAAATACAACAATATATTTGAAATCTTTACAAATATATATTTTTCTAAATATATCAATGACGTTGTTGTTATCTCTTATATAATAAATCTTATAATAAGTTGGTATAAACATTGTTTGTTTTGATTTATATGATAATATAGACATCTTTTAAAATTCTATAATTTCAATTGTCTCAATGAACTATACTAGACGAATACCCGCGCGTTGTGCAGAATACAACAATATATTTGAAATCTTTACAAATATATACTTTTTTTAAATATATCAATGACGTTGTTGTTATCTCTTATATAATAAATCTTATAATAAGTTGGTATAAACATTGTTTGTTTTGATTTATATGATAATATAGACATCTTTTAAAATTCTATAATTTCAATTGTCTCAATGGACTCTACCTGCGAGTTACTCATGAATAAAATTAAATATAATATATGGTTTAATGATATTTATAGTTGTTATGATTAATTAACATTAAAAAGTTTATTTGCTTAAGATTTTAATTTCTATCATTATAATTATTTAAAACATCAAACATTGTTTTTGTCTTTAAATGTAACAATATAATTTTTGTATATAATGTTACTTTTAACTATTGGTGTTGTAAGTTATTTAAAATAATGTATTTGGAAACTGTTAATTATTTTAATTTGGTTTTAGAAATTTAAGTTTTTTAAATTTTATTTGATGAATATTGTTAGTTTCTTTGTTTGTAACTATCTAAAACAACAAACATTGTTTTTGTTTTTAAAGATAACATTTTAATTTTTTATATAATATTACTTTTCACTATTCTCATTATAAGTCATTTTTAAGATGCTTATTTGAAAATTCTTAATGATTATAAAAAAAATAGTTTCATGAGTTTGTTTGTTTTTTTTTTTTTTTTTTTTTTTTTTTTTTTTTTTTGTTGTTGTTAGTTTAGGATTACAGTTTAGGTTGAATACTATAATTTATAACTTTTAGCTATTTATAAAAAAAGTCTCACGATTTTTTTCAAGCTTAACTAAAATTTTGATTTAAGTTAACCGTTTAACATTAAAATGATAATAATAATTTAACCGTTTTGCATAAAATCATAAATTATATAAAAGTTGTGACTTTAAAATGATAATTGATCACATACGACAACATATCTAAACTAATAAGTTAACTATAATATGTTAAAAAGTTAAAGTCATAATTTTATAAATAGAAGTAAAATATGATATTTTAATATTATTGTTTACTTGATTTATGATTATAATTTAGTTTTTTTCATTAATTTAACAATATTAACCAACTTATAATAATTATAAGAAAGAAATTAAGAAGTCATGGAGATTTCAAATGCATGTGGTGCAAGTAAAAATGTCTCTTATATGTATATATATATATATATATATATATATATAGATATATATATATATATATATATATTTTGATGAACAAAATAAATGAATCACTAGATGATTCATTTGTAAGATGATTCACAAGAAAAAATTCCCAAAAAACATCTTTATAATTCATTTTTAAGTAAATTAAGAAAAAATTCACTTTTATGACAATTTTAGTGAATAACAACAAAATCATTGTATAAATGAATCATCGATATGTTTTTTTGAGAATTTTTTCTTGTGAATCATCTTACAAATGAATCATCTAATGATTCATTTTGTTTGTTCGCGAAAAAAATATGTAGAAAAAAAACTTCTTACCTTCCTACCAAAAATTTCCTTCTTATTTGATCTTGACTCTATAGGGGATATAGATCCGGTAAGAAGGAAATTTTTGGTAAGAAGGTAAGAAGTTTTTTTTCTATATATTTTTTTGACGAACAAAATAAATGAATCACTAGATGATTCATTTGTAAGATGATTCACAAGAAAAAATTCCCAAAAAAACATCTTTATAATTCATTTTTAAGTAAATTAAGAAAAAATTCACTTTTATGACAATTTTAGTGAATAACAACAAAATCATTCTATAAATGAATCATCAATATGTTTTTTTGAGAATTTTTTCTTGTGAATCATCTTACAAATGAATCATCTAATGATTCATTTTGTTTGTTCGCGAAAAAAATATGTAGAAAAAAAACTTCTTACCTTTCTACCAAAAATTTCCTTCTTATTTGATCTTGACTCTATAGGATATAGATCCGGTAAGAAGGTAAGAAGTTTTTTTTTCTATATATAGGGTCCGGTTCCGGTGAGAACGCCTTAAAAAAATTGAAAAAAATATAAAAAAAATACAAATCATAAAATCGAGCATAGTACTATATCGGAGAGAAAAAAAATTTCTAATTTTTTTTTCTCTCCGATATAGTACTATGTTCGATTTTATGATTTGTATTTTTTTTTTCAGTTTTTTTAAGATGTCCTCATGATTTCTCACCGAAAAAAGAGTTCTCACCAAATATATATATATATATATATATATATATATATATATATATATATATATATATATATATTCAAACAGTATTATTTTTTTCAAATCATATTTTTTTTTTTACAAATTGTATTGTTTTAATACAATATATATATATATATATATATATATATTCTAAATAAAAAAAGATCAAAATAAAAGATAAATGTAAAATATAGAAGCATATACGTAACATTATTTATGTTAAAAAGATAAAAAGGGTTAGAATAAAAAACAATATCCTAAATGAATGATCATACATGTAAAATTTATTTATAGATTTCATGGATTTTTTTTTCAAAATTACAGAAGATTAATATGTTCAAAAATAAATCTAATAAAATATAATATGTTACATGTTTTTGTTACAATCTGTTTTCCCATTTTATTTTTTATTTTATAATTAAAACAAAATAATAGACACTTATCTAAAAAGAAAATGAAAAATGAAATTATAGACACTTATTTAAAAAAACATCATTAAAATGAATTAACTTTTAAGAAAAATCAAATGGGAGAAAAGAGTAAATAATATTTAAGTAATGTAATATTAATTGTATTTGATGGTTTTAATTGTTCTTGCAGGTATATTAGTGAGATATAAACTTAATGTATTAAATGTTAAAGGGATGAAAATAGAATATATATATATATATATATATATATATATATATATATATATATATATATATGGTTGAGTTCATGTGAGACAAGATAATTTTGTGAGACAAGGGACCAATTGATGACCATTGATTAAGAAAAAAAAGAGAGTTGAGATTAAAACAGAAAATCTGATGGGAGCCGGTGGCAAAATTGAAATTATCTTGAAGTCCATGCTTAATTGAAATACACATAGGGGTAGAGTTCTACTTTTCACTAAATAGATTGGATCTGATCACTTCACCGTTCACTTCATTCTTCTCCCCAAAATCTCTGAGTTCGCTAATATCCTTCTCCCCTTTCAAATTCTTCTCGATCAAAATCATTCATCAATCTTTATTCCATAGTTTTTCAACAAAATCCCCTAATAATCGCACTCATCGTCAAGAAAACGAATTGATTGGTACTCAGAAAAACCTAGCATCGACAAAACCATAGGACTGAAAAAACCCTAGCCTCTTATTCGAGTTTTAGCTGTGAAAAACATTAGAAATCGCACATTCATCATAAATTATCGATGGTTCAACTGAATCATATTCAGATTGCAGGTATTTTAAAATATAATTTGATTTTAGGTGTTATTTTGATTTATTAATTAGAGGATCTGGTGAAAAACCATAGCCTCTTATTCGAGGTTTAGCAGTGAAAAACACTAGAAATCACACATTCATCATAGATTATCGATGGTTCAACAAAATCATAGTCAGAATGCATGTATTTTAAATTTAATTTGATTTTAGGTGTTATTTTGTTTAATTAATTTGATGGTCTGGTGAAATTTAAGTAATTTTGTGCTAGATAACTTGATATTATACATATTATGATTTGATAAGTCAGATCTTGCTTCCTTTTTAGATTTTGACGTTCTTTTGTTAGAAACTACTTTCTTTAAACCTTTCACTATAAGATAATGTGAAGTATTCTGAAATTATGTGTCACATTACAGTTTAAACATTATGATTATGTTGGAAACAATTTGTTTGTATGCTTTTTGTTAAATGATGTGTAGTATCTGATCTTAGACATTCGTGTTTTATTGGAAACAACTTTGTTTTGAACCTTTTTTATGAAGTATTGTAATAGTACTTGGTTAATGATGAAGCAATGCCATATATTCTGAATTTATGTGTCATATTCTTATTTAAAATATGTAATATTCTAAGTATTATGATTACTTTTGAGTTCTAATGTTATTTTGTTGATTAATTAGATAATGCAGCACACATACATTGAAATAATATTTAATAGATAAATATCTAGGCATTATGATTTGACACAATTTCGTATTCCTTGTCATTTGAATTTTCAACTTTGTGATTCTGATTCTGAAACCATATCAAATTTCAGGTCATCAACCATTCCTAAATAAGAGAACTAGAGCTTATTATTCTATTAAACGACTTATTCTACATAATTGGATTCAGATTCTACATATAGAGTTATCTCTTCGTTATTTTATCTTAGCATGTGATTTTGAGTTAATGTGTTATAATCGTCAAATTTATCTCTCTGTATGATTTTGATTTAATGTATCCACCTATGAAATATTCTATAAAACTATGTGTTCTGATTATAGTATAGTTTTATTCAAAATAATGAAGCAGTGCCATATATTTTGAAATTATATGTCATATTCTGATTAAAAGTATGCAATATTCTAAGTAATATGATTAGTTAAATTTGAGTTCTAATGTTATTCTTTTGATTAATTAGATCATGTAGTACACATACATTAAAATAAGGTTTAATACATAAATATTTTAGGCATTCTGATTTAACATAATTTCTTATTCCTTCTCATTTGGGTTTTCAAGCTTGTGATTCTGATTCGGAAATCAGATCAAGTTTCAGATCATCAATCATTCCTAAATTAAAGAAAATGAAGCTTGTTATTCCAACAAATGGCTTATTCTACACAATCAAATTCAAATTTTGCATCTAGAGTTATTATAGGTAACGTATAATACTATATTCTCTTCATGATTTTATCTTAGCATGTGATTTTGAGTTAATGTGTTGTAATCGTCGAATTTATCTTTCTGTATGATTTTGCGTTAACGTATTCATCTATGGAATATTCTATAAAACTCTATTTCTGATTATAGTATAGTGTTTAGTCAAAATCGTTGTGTATCTTCCACGATGTATTCTAATTGAGATATTTTACTGTAAAGTTATCTCTAAAAGTCATGATGTAATGGGATATAGTATCATACAACCTGTCATTTAAACCTTGATTTATGTAGAATATGTGAAATCATTAGCATATTTGCATCTAGATGTTAACTCTATAAGTAACTCAAAATTGTCATGATTATAGATGTTGAGTTATTATGAAAACTCAAATTCATCAAAAGTGTTCTAATATACACACTAGTTGTTTATGATCTCATTAGACTTTTTAAGTTATTATTTTTGTGCTAAGAAATTTAGAATAAAAGTCTATTGTTAATTATTCTTATAATGTTACAAATTTTTTATGTATGTTATTAATTGAATGTAGTTTGTATATTCTGGATTTTTTGCTCTGATAAATATTTGATCACATTGATTTTACTTTTCATGATGCAGGCAAACTAAATGCTAACCTACGTATGCACTAATTGAACAATCTATGTAGTTTGCAAAATATGATTGAGCAAAGCATCTTAACATGGTGCAAGAAAGGATGCAATGGAATGAGGATTATTGATCGACTTGATAAAATATTTACGAGAGTTTAATCGTTATTAGGAGTATTACTCTATTTGAATGTTGGCTATATTTTCTATATTTTGAACAATATGTATGGTTGAATGTTTGATAAACAATAGTTATGGTTTGAAGGTTTGAAGATTGGTGAAAGTTTAATAAAACAATATTATGGTTGGAAAATAGTTATATGTTAAAGAATAATACATGTAATGTTATAGTTTATGTCATGTAATAATAATAATATCTTTCACATATTAGATGAGTTTAAAATTAAAGATTGTACGTATAATAATCTATTAGAATAATAATTTATGTTTTCTGTTATAGTAAGTATATGTATAATACTATAATAGAATAATGTTATGTGTTGTTTGTTATCATAAATTGATGTTTCTGTCTTGTTTAGAACTTACGTCATAAGTGAAGCTAAATTATATAAATAGAGTGTATGATGTTTAAAATCATTAGAATGTTGTAGTTTATGATATATGATGTTGATAATATAATATAATAATATTCTATGTTTTTTTGTAAATAAGTTAATTTATTTACATGAAAATATTGTGTACATATAGAATATTCTAATATAATAATGTTATATGTTGTATGTTTTCGAATAATGTTGTAGGTTTTCGATTGGATAAGTTGATTTATTACATGAAAACAATATGTACATATAGAATATTTTAATAGAATAATGTATGTTATATGTTGTATGGTTTCATAATCTATATGTAGTATATTTTATTCTATTAGAATAATGTTATATGTTGTATGTTTTCATATTCTATATGTAGAATATTTCAATAGAATAATGGTCTATTATTTTCTAAGTTATAAGTAGAATATTCTAATACAGTGATGTGTAATTAAATTTAGGTTTTTTAATACTCATTGGTTTATAGTAGAGTGTATGATGTTATTCTAGATATCATTATGTAGTATTTTGAATTTACAGTTTATAGTATTACAAGAATATATACAATAATATATAGGAAACCAAAATAAGTTATATGTAAATTATTCTAATAGAGTAATGTTCTAGTAAAATACGTTGGCATATTTGAATTATATTCATTATTAGTGATATATAACAATGTAATTTATTCTGAATATAGAATAATAGAATGAAATTCTAACTTACAAATCTTGTCATTGATAAACATTAGTGTTACAGGGTATTATACATGTAGAAATAGTGTTTATAGAATACTTCTCTTAAAATTAAAATTATAATATTACAAAAAAAACTTAGTATCATAACAGTAGTTAATTATTTCACCAACGAAAAACAAACTTGAATAAAAATAAGACATTTTTACAAAGTGATTAAAACTTAACATGGATTATGATTTACAAAAGTATATCCATAACATTTCGGTTATAAAGAACTGTTTGTACAAACTATAGTACCCTCAATACATAATTTTAGTATATTACACAATTATAACATAATATTACAAATAATTTTAGAATATTAAACACTAACATAATAATATTAGATGTGTATTATGACAAAGTTAGACATGTAACAACACAATATATAACATATATTGAATCAAACTAGTTGATTATTTCAACAAAAAAAAACTAGAATATTCGGAATCCAAACAAAAGAACCATTAGTTGAAATGCATTTAGCTTGAATAAGATTTCTCTTCAACACCATTAATTTGAGCTGCAAAAATAAATACCCAGCTAATATTTATCATTGTATAAAGATTTACAAATTATATTCTAAACACAATTTTATAAATAGGAAAAATATGGAATGACATATAGGTAATGGTTTTCAATTATTATAATTAGAATAATGTACTATGTAAAATAATAACCATATGTTGAATTATGTTTTGATCATAATAATTTGCATTCTTTTGAAATTAACCGTGAAACACATAATGCTAAGAGCTTGTATTCTTATAAATTACAATTTTTGTGAACTAAAAAAATTAGAGTATGATTAATATTCTAGAATTATATCTATTTAGACCATTGTATTATCTGGAATATCCAGAATCCAAATTAAATAACTATATATCTCTTAATATAGAATATTTGGAATCCAAACTAAATAACCATTAGCTAAAATGAGTTCATTGCTAAAGTGGGGTTCTTCAACATCATCACTAATTTGACCTACAAAAAGTATCCTGTTAATATTTATTATTGTATAACTATTTACCAAATTATATTCTAAAAGGAATTTTTTGAATATGTAAGGATGTATTAATAATGCTTTCAAGTTATTCAAATCAGAATAATATACTATATACTATGTGATGTAGTAACAGTGTGATGAAATGGGGCCAAGTACCTCTTCTGATTCATGCTAAATTGGTCGAAATGCATCTTTTACTTCACATGCTATTGAAAAGGAGGATACTGACTAACATAAACCATTTAATAAGATAAACAAAATAAAAAAAACAATGAGGAACTATGTTGCAAGCTTCAAGCATTAATATGGTCTGAGATTTCCTTGTCATGCTCACACCAATCTTTCAAACATGCACCATTTGGTGTACTTGTCTTAATATGATGAAAAAAAATAATAACATTTATATCAACCAGAATATGATTTTATCATTTAGATGCAAACCAAAAGAAGATAAAATTTTGATAAGTACCTACTTATTATTTTAAGGTTAGTGATGGTGCATGATCACTTGACTTTATGTGACAATGCTCTTTATCGTGCTTATCTTCAGCATATATATGTAAAGTTCACACTTCAGAGCCATAAATTGCTACCAAATAGCAATTAATTAGGCACATGTCTAGAGTTTAAAGGTATAATATCTTAAGTTATGATTCTTCTCTTAGGCATTTTATCAAACAGTTGGTGTATTAGATAATTACTTAATATAATTTTTCCCTCATTAAACAGATGACACATCAATTGCTACTGATGATGAGTTGTTGAGTTCACTTTTCTCAAAGTAAAATTAAAACCTTGAAACTGTTCAATATCGATCTAAATTAATGATCAATTGGAGATGATGACAAATTGTTAAAAATTGATTTCTCAAATAGCAAAATTGATGAAGTGAAAATAAAAAATCCTTACTTACAAACCTCCTGTAATAGGAAAATTGATGAAACTAAATCCGTGCATATAGTCCTTCTGTAATAGAGAAATTGTTCCATTTTGATGATGAATTGTAAAGAATCGATCCTTATTGATCCTTCTGTATTTTGCGATTTGTGATTGAAACAATTCTGAAAACGATTGTTGATCAATTGTAAATCTATGAAAAAACAAAAACTTACTGACCGATTGTTGAAATCACAACGGATTAATGAACCAAATTGTCTAAAAAAATTGAATTCCATCTTCTAAACTTCATAATTGATGTCATTCTCTGATCAAACGATTGAAAAATATCAGAGATTTGCTTTCAATTTCAGCTTCTACTTACGTAATCATGATTAAGGAGGGAGAGCATCATTCTATGTTACGTTGACAATATTAAGGAGGGTGTAAGTTAGGGTATATTTTTCCAAATTAGAAAATAGACTAATCCGTCCCTTCACAATTAATCACTTTCCTTAATCATGTTTTTGTAATTAATTACCTTCCTTAATCAGCCCTTTTCTGGACCACATGATCAAAATTGATCAATGGACAAAAATTGGTCCTCTTGTCTCGCAAAAATCTCAAATGAACTTCTACCTATATATATATATATATATATATATATATATATATATATATATATATATATAAGTAAAGGACCATAAACTTAATATTAAATGTATTTCATGGATTTTACTGTTCTCGTAGGTAATAAATGTGTCACTAACTTTGACTATATCACGATTTAATTACATGTTTGTGTCAAGAGGGTGGTACCAATTGACAAAAATGATGAACTAATTTTCCAAGCATTCTTATGTTGAGGGGAGGAATATTCTAGAGGGCCCGTTGATTGTAAATGAACTGTGCTCTTGGGCAAAAGCAAAAAGTAGGAGGATGCTTTTGTTTAAGTTAGATTTTAATAAAGCATTTGATTCGGTTAATTGGGCATACTTGGACTCAATTATGTAGCAGATGAACTTTGGAACAAAATGGAGAGTTTGGATTAAGGGATGTTTGGAATCTGAGAAAGCTTCAGTGATAATCAATGGGAGCCTACCAACTGAATTCTATATGATGAAAGGGGTTAGATAAGGCGACCCACTCTCTCCCTTCCTCTTTATTATTGTGATTGAAGGGTTAAATATGGCAATGAAGACGGTGGTGGAAAAAGGGATTTTTGATGGGATAAGATTCCCGAATTCTAACATTTGTTTGTCGCATCTTTTTATGCAGATGATGCATTGTTCATTGGTGAATGGTCGAGGCGTAATATCGTGAACCTGGCTAGAATATTGAGGTGCTTCCATACTGCGTCCGGATTGAAGGTGAATTTTAATAAATCAAAGGTATTTGGGATAGGAGCTTCACCCCTTGAAGTCTCGAACTGGGCAGCCCCCTTAGGATGTGAGCCATCCTCTTGCCCATTCATTTATCTTGGGATACCGGTGGGAGACAATATGAATCTGAAAAAAGCATGGAGGCCGATAATTGATAAGTTCCACTCCAAACTTTCTGCGTGGAAAGCGAAATCGCTTAGCCTTGGTGGGAGAGTAACCCTAGCAAAGGCGGTCCTGGGCAACTTGCCAACTTTTTTTATGTCTATCTTTAAGGTCCCGAAGGGTATCATCGATATGGTTGAAATGATAAGGAGAAAATTCATCTGGAGTAAGGAATACAATAAAAAAAAGTATCTGTTGGGTTGGTTGGGACAAGATAATTGCTCCAAAAAAAGTGGGTGGTATGAGGTTAGGATCAATACAGTCACTAAACATCTCCTTATTAGCAAAATGGCTGTGGCGACTGAAATCAGATTGTGGTGCATTATGGGCCAAAGTCATAAGTAGTATCCACAACTTAGACGTAAGACATCGGTCCTGCTTCGCCAGTAGTAATAGTAAAGGAATGTGGAAGAACATAACAAAAATCTAGTCTATGACGAAGAAAGTTAACATTGACCCTAAGGAGATAGTATCTTGGAACTCGGATAGGAGATGTTGGGTATCTGAATTTGTGATTGATAACAGATTCTCGGTGAGATCGTTCAGAGAACGGGTTGAACTTGCGGGTCATATTGTATGTGACAGACCTTTTGACTAGAATAAGATGATCCCATTCAAAATTCTCTGCTTCATGTGGAGAGCGAAGCACGGAAGAATCCCCTCAGCTGTGGAACTTAAGTCCAGGGGGATTACAATCTCTTCTACTGTGTGTGGTACATGTAAGCAAGAGGAGGAGACAAGTGATCATATGTTGATAACATGCCCATCGGCGAGGACCGTAATGAATGAAATCCTTAATTGGTGTGAAATCAGGTGTAATAAATTTAATTCAGTAAAGGAAATGCTATTATTTATATCGAGATGGAGCAAGTGCAAAAAAAGAAGAAGCATGCTGAACGTTATTCTATGTGGAGTGATGTGGTGCATATGGATCGATAGGAACAATGGGGTCTTCAGTAATACTCCAGTAGTCCCGGTGAACATAATAGAAAGGGTAAAATCGTTATCATTTATTTGGTGCAAAGATAGGGGTCCATATAAAAACATTGATTGGAGAATTTGGAACCTATGTCTGTTTCTTTGTCTGTAATTTTTCGTTTCTTCTTTTGTACTTTCTGGTCCGCATCATCTTGATGTTGGCTTTGTTTTAATATATTTGCTGTTTTCCAAAAACAAAAAAAATTCCAAGCATTCAATGCTTGCAAATTAGATAAACTTTTGTATTTTCTATTATGATTTCTGTGAGGGTTTACAATCGAATTCATAGTAAAGTTACTGTTTCCAAAGCCAGTCCTATGAATGAGGAAGAAGTTATTAATACTTTTGGTACTATTTATATCTTGATTAGCTATAATCATGCCCAGATGCAAGCTACTATGTAGGCTAGTTGCATACTATGAATGGTTTTATTGACATTGTTTCTGTTGGCCATGCAGTCCTTATCCATTGTAAACTGATGCTTGAGAAGCCCCCAAACAACTATGGTTAGTATTCAAAATTATATTGGAAACAGCAACATACGATTATAAAAGTTAAACTTAATTTGACTTTTTGGAGTCGATTTGACTTAAGAATTTTTTGAGCATATCCTTAAAAATAAGCAAAAATAATAATAATAAATTCTTAACTTTGTTAAACAAATATAAAATACGTGTTTATAATTATTACGATGGGCGATAGTAATATAAAATAAAGAACTCTATAATTGATGTTTTGGAGCAACTTCTTTATGTGACGCAGAGTCTACCCAACATGAAAGAAATGAACATCTTTGAAGAATTATTTTTAAATACTTAATAGTATGGAGATAAGGGCTAAAATAGGAATACGGAATGGAAACATGAACTGTAATAGATTTTGTTTGTAATAGATTTAAAGAACTATAATTTAATTAACCAATAGTCTTCATGGTTTGTGATTATTCATTCGTCCCTACAAGAAATAGGTGACAATTACACCTTTTAGCGGTGATACAAGCAATTGTCGCCGCTAAAGATGTCGTCGGTAATACATAAAGGACTTAATCCGCGTCAATTGTTTCGGGTGAATCCTATCCGTCTGATTGAGTATCTAATCCAATGGTTGGAGCTCCGTTTCGCACAAACGTAAACCGGCGATTTTTGTCGTATCTAAAGGTCAAAAAAATATATGACATAAGTTTATATATGTTCTTTGGTAGTTTTTGTTTATGTTGATAGTTTAACTTATAAGTTTATATATGTTGTTATTTATTATGTAGTTGGAAAATCTTGGTGGAATGCTCAACGACCCGACGTGTAGGGTGGAACTTTATGCGTTTTTTCAATCCGGGAAACCACAAAGTGATGATCAAGGAGGAAACGAGCAGAGCGGAGATATTGGTTCGTCGGATAATTAGTTTGTGTTTTGTAAGTTAGACTTGTTGTGACATAGATTTATATAACTTTTGTTGTTTAATTTTGGTATTTGTATGGAATTATAAAACTTTGGTACCTAATAAGACGTGTTTATATAATTTTTTTCTACATTTAATATCATTATGTATAAGTTTTTCTGCACCTGAAAAGCGTCGATTTAAAAAAAATGGAAAATAATATTATCGGCGATATTATTACCGGCGACACAGTTACTAAGCAGCGACAAAAATCTTTAGGGTTGATATTTTGAATAATAGCGACATGACAGTACCGACAACTATTTTTAACGGCGACAAATCCAAGCCTTAGCGGCGATTTTTATCGCCGTTAATGTCTCGTTTTCTTGTAGTGTGTTAATCCCTTCGAATTCCTTCTTAATAATTTTTTTATGTGGACGTATAATTTTATCGTTTTAAAGATTTATAGAGAGGAAATTATAGAAACAACAATCAAAATATATTTTTTCAAATGTTACAATTTATTTAGAGAGATATTTATTGGGCTTGAGATAGCTAGGCATTTATTTAGTTATATATCCATGTCAATATAAATTATAACGAGGCCAAGAAGACAAGAAAGAAAATGGGTGTTTTGCTATGAAAAACACCTCCATTACAATAAAGATTTACGTTTTGTATTAGTTGAAGTATTGGATTAATTTGGTATATTGGACAACGGGTAGGAGAAGTTATTTTGTAGTGAGTGGAGGTAAAGGAGTGTTGAGAAATTCAAACATGCCGAAGGCAATGAAAGTACACAAAGTCGGCAATTGGAGATGCAAAGGAGGGAAAAGAGTGAAGCTTCCTAGTAATTTAATGGATCCATGCAAATCCGACGTTAAACTGCTATAGATAGAATACTTTTCATTCTCAGATTAATCAACATTTCATCTATTCGATCATATTGAGATTGCGACGCGAATATCAACCATAGATAAACAAAAGAATTTGAGATAATAACTTTTTATTAGAAATTCATATATTTATTATTAAGTCCATATATGAAAGTGTCTGTTGTGTTATGTGTAAAAGAATAAATTATATTTTTGTATATGTATATTAAATATATGTAGTGTGTGTTTGTGTTATATATATATATATATTAAGTTGTGTAAAAAAATTTAAGTAAATATATATAACATATATTTAAGAGAAATTAAATATCTTCTTACCGTTTGTTCCTACCAATCCTCCTATCCGTTTAAATGATGACATGTGTCATATTACTATACTAAAATTTCATTAAATGAGCATTAGATGTTACATATGTCACAATTTAATTGGATATGCTGATTTGTAGGAACAAAAAATAAAAAGATATTTAATTTCTGTGTCTTGTGTAAATTGTAAAGGAGATTGTTGAGGAAGTAGTATATTTAGTGTAAAGGGACATGGAAGAGTTACATTTGAGGAATCCCACGTCTCTGAGTAAGAAAGAAATACAAGGCAAAGTGAGTAAATAAAAGGAAACATTATCAGAACTTGGTGTAAACAAAGTATCTTTAGGTGCCTCCTTTTGGGTTGGATACAAGAAACTTACTAATATTTTTCAATAAACCAGTTTTAGAGCCGGTTGAACGAAGACGGTTTTTTTTACGGTTTTTAACTTAACCACCGGTTTTTATGGTTTGGCTTACAAGCGGTTTTTTGGGGATAAAAAACCGGTAGCCGGTCCGGATTTTTCAAAACACTGTTTTGCAAATACTCATTACCTTCGAAACCATTCAACCTTAAATTAATCTTTGACTTAATTCGGTTTGTTCATATTAATTTGAAGAAGACAAAAATATATTTCGATATTAAAGAAAAAGATTAATTTTGATGGTAATATACACATGGCCCAGCAATGGGGCAGCATTTTGCCCTAGAAAGTAGTTAAAAATATAATTTAGATAGATTTTCGTTCAACAAAAATCCCTTCGAATATTTTGAGAAAAATAAATTGTGGATAAGGGTCGTGACTTTGGTGTTTTTTGTTTTATAATAAATAAAATATTTGTAGTGAGCTAACCATATATATGCAGTTTGTAAGAATATTATTGTTTTTTTGAAAATCTGCGGCTAAAATAAACTTTACATTGATTTTTTAAACATAATTTTTTTTTATCTCCATTATTGCTTATCAAAAGGTATCTATAAATTATAATAAAAAAAAGGCAAATTGCAAATTTAAAACAATATTCATGCATAAATGTTGTTAATCTGCTCATTCAAAACCATTTTAAAAAAATTCACAACAATACATAGTTAAAAAAGGTTTGTCATTAAAAAACTAGGTACCGGTTGAAAAAGCTTATGTGACTGTTTGATAAATAAAGTTAATATTCTAAATGCTTGAAGTTTTTAAAGATTAAATTGGTTTTAATTATAATGAAATTGGTTTAATGTTAATTTATAATTTTGAAGGGTAGTTTAGTAATATCATATGCTATTTGGATTTTTTTTTTCAATATTAAATTTCTTTAATCTTAATTAAAATATTAGTTTGAATATATATGTTAATTTTCTAGGTTTAACGGACATATATAGTAAGGATATAAAAGTAATATTTATAGTTTCTAAGGATAAGAATGAAATTCTATTTTTTTTACTTTACTAGAAAGACGTCTTTATACTTGAAGAGAGGCGAGTCCATCACCCACCCTTTTCACCCTTTTTCAGGAAATAGTTCATAAAATCCACATAAATATTCATAGCAATAATAATGGTAGCATGTAATTGCAAATAAATTAGAATAAGCTTTTCAAGGAAGCAACCACAAAATTCAAACGAAACTCACCTTGTTGGCGTTAGGTCTTAACCAAAGCTTGTCACGCTACGCGCACCCTTAATTTCAAGAAAACTCTGAAAATATTCATGAACTTCCAATCCATATTTCTCCTTCGATTCTCAGTCGATTTCCAAAACTCTTATGGGGGGTTCACTCGATTTTCCGTGCTATATATATTGCTTAAATGTATAACTGTTGAAACCCTTTCACTAGCTCGAAATTTACTGCCCCAATGAATGTGATGGTTTTTGACATTAATCTCCATAATTTTCCTCTAATTGAATCATTAACTTTTAACTAATCATTATTTTATATTAATATCATCTGATTATATATATATATATATATATATATATATATATATATATATATATATATATATATATTTATTTTGATATGAATTATTACAAACTTCCACCCTTATAAAAATTCCGTCCTCGGAATTTGAGTTAATCAAATAAATGAGGGTATTTAGTCTTCATATCTCGCTCGGTTTCCCATGCCGTATCTGAACCTTTATGATACTTCCACTGAACTTTCACCAGTGGTATCTCCACATTCCTTAACTTTCAGACATTTCGATTTATAATTGCGACATGTTCTTCCGTATATCGTAGTTTCTCATCAACCTTAATTTCTTGAAGTGACACTTCCATGGCGTCGTCTACTAGACACTTCTTTAAATTAGAGACGTGGAATGTGCTATGAATTCCATGCATTTCCCTTGGTAGCTCCAATCGATAGGCCACCTCTCCAACCTGTTCCTTAATTATAAAGGGTCCAACGTAGTGGGGACTTAACTTCCCTTGCTTACCAAAATGCACAACACCCTTCCATGGGGACACTTTTAACATAACTTTATCACCAACCTGATATGCTATTGGCTTTCTCCGCTTATCTGCATAACTTTTCTGCCGATCCTGAACAACCTTGATGTTATCCCTAATCGCCCGGATTTTGTGGTAGTTTGCTGAACAAGTTCAGGTCCAGCCAACTGTTTCACCCCACCTCATTCCAACACAATGGAGTTCTACACTTCCTGCCATATAGAGCCTCACATGGTGCAGATTTTATACTTTTGTGATAGCTATTGTTATAGGCAAACTCAAATATCGACAAATGAGTTTCCCACGACCCTCCAAAACCAATAACACAAGACTGTAACATATCTTCCAAGGTCTGTATTGTCCGTTCACTTTGCCCATCTATTTGCTGATGGTATATTGTGCTCAATTTTACCTGAGTACCCATTTTTGTTGGAAGCTACCCCAAAATGTTGACGTAAAGCGACTATCCCGATCCGAAACAATAAACAATGGAACTCCATGTAGTTTCACTATCTCCTCAACGTACAACTTACCTAACCTTTCAAACGGGTACGTCTCCTTAATCGGAAGGAAGTGCGCCGATTTGGTTAATCTATCCACGACTACCCAAATCGTGTTATAGCCTTTCGGTGTCCTTTGTAACTTACTCACAAAGTCCATTGTAATCTGATCCCATTTCCACATTGGAATCTCCATTGACTGTAACTGACCGAAAGGCCTTTGGTGCTCATCCTTCACCTTCAAGCACGTCAAACACCTTTCAACAAAATAGGCTATATCCTTTTTCATCCCTGGCCACCAGTAAGATTTCCGTAGGTCTTGATACATCTTGTTTGTTCTCAGATGGATAGAGTACTTCGACATGTGCGCTTCCTTAAGAAGTAATTTACGCACATCACCAACTCGTGGTACCCAAACCCTTCACTGGAAGCACTTCAAGCCACGACTATCGTTTTCCAATGATTGTATTACTCCCACAACTCTTTCACTTTTCCACTTCTCTTCCTTTGAGGCCTCCTCCTGAATCTTTCTCAAATCATCTTGTAAGTTGGTGGTTACATTAATCTTCATCATCCGAATCTTAGGTGGTTCTCTTCTTTCCTTACGACTTAGTTCATCAGCTACAACATTTGCCTTCCCCGGATGGTACAATATCTCACAATCGTAATATTTTAATAGCTCCATCCACCGTTGTTGTCTCATGTTCAAATCTTTCTGATAAAACAAGTATTTCAGACTCTTGTGGTCAGTGAAGATCTGAGACCTTGTCCCGTACAAATTATTTCTCCAAATCTTTAAAGCGAACACTATTGCGGCCAACTCCATATCATGCGTTGGGTATTTACGCTCGTGAACCTTCAACTGTCGTGAGGCATAACCAATCACCTTACCGTTTTACCTCAAAACACACCCAAGCCTAACTTGGATGCATCACTGTAAACGAAAAAGCCATCATTGCCTTCTGGTAATGATAATACTGGTGCACTGCTAAGCTTTTCCTTTAAGATGTTAAAGGCATAATCCTATTCTGGCTTCCATTCAGACTTTACATTTTTCCTTGTCAGGGTAGTTAGCGCTGCAGCTATATGATGGGTTTTGTATACTATAACATCCTATGGTGCACATTCAACCCTAAATACCTTGGATCTATGTTTTCACTAATTATACATGCAAACAGTTTCCAAGGCATTAAACCTGTAACTAGCATGCATTTGACATAAACCATATAAGATACTAGTTAGGGTAACATACCTTTTATGTAGCTTGAAGTCTTGATGTATTTGCCCTTAAGAGCTCGCCCCAATAGTGTGGAAGCCTCAAATGAAGTCACAACACATCATGGACAAAGGAAGAAAATTGAGAGAGAATCTTCATACACCAAAAACCATCCATATGAACTCCAAGAACAAGTATATCGTTTTCAGCTATGTACTCACCTATTTATATGTAGGATTCCAAGGGTCGTGGGTATAACCCAAATCCATACCCATGGATTTTATGATCCATGGTTCATGTGGCCCAACTCTTTATGTATCCATACATAAACTTGGTCCAACATGGATCATAAGCCTAACACATATAAATATAACTAATTACCATAATTAGTCCCCATAGTTTTAATTAGTCTCTTTTGATCACTAAATTAATTCCAAATTAATTCTTGATCAATACTAGTTAAAACAAATGATTTCATATTAATATATTAGAACTTATAATATATTAATAAATCATATATAACCTTCTCTTAAGAGTCTATCCTAACAAATTGTCCAGATGATATGCAACCCAAATGGACCATGCTACTCATGGGTCAAGTGCATACCAATAATAGTTATGGGCTTTGACATCTAATCCAACAGTCTCCCATTTGGATAAGTCTAAAACTATTATTGTAAATATGACTCCAAGATCCCGACTAGCAATCGTAGCTCTTAAAATCCGCTGTTGAACTCTGACCTAGTCAATGACTTGTCCATTAGATAAGGGATCATATATTCCTCCATTCTAGATATCATATGGACCGAGACATGGATTATAATCATTCTCTCTGTCCATTTGTTGTTTCCCGATTTCCGATTTATGACGACCGAGTAATTGAACAAATTCAAATCAGTCCAGGCCCGGCCGAGCACTTACGTTTGTCATCACTAAATCATTGAGGGGCCCACATATATCGCTTTTATCCCTCCAAGGGTAAAAGGAATGGATAAACTTTGACTCATATGCTTGTACTAACTACTTGTTGAATCATACACAAAGGCACGTTTTATAACATGAAGTTATTGATGTGTTTTCGTACAATCAATGTACAACCAAATCATAGTCAACAACTCATATCGCTAGGTTTGAAGAATATGAGATATTATCGTCTCATGATCACTCGTGATAAAATCCATGAAGTGAGTCAAATAAGCGTGGGTTTAATCAAATACTCGAATCTCATTCCAGGAGCACTCATGAATGTTGCAGCAACTTTTGCTATGTCTAACACTTTAGACATCTACAAGCCCAATTCATGACAATCTTGATTCATACCTACATCCAAAGTATGATTAACTGTGGAGAGTTTGAATAACCTAGTTATTCGGGAAGTCAAAACATGCAAAGTGAAACGCAAGAATAATTGAATCCAATATGGTCTCAGAACTTATGAATATAAATAAAACACCTTTTATTTAATCACCATATTGATTACACATTATTCATTGCATAATGTTTCAAATAATCAACTTAATACTTGAACTGAAACAATAGTCATGCCATGCTCCAAGCATGCACACTATGTTTGTCCAAACAATAGTTATGCCATACTCCAAGTATGCACACTATGTTTGTCTATGATCCTTACTTTGTTAAATAGACCAACTGAACATATTTCCAATGATGCTCATTTCATAATCCCCAATCCTTATCGTAAATGTAAGAATACAAAATTCTTGCCATTTACCAAAATATGTTAGATTCTAAACTTGTATGCATTGATCCTCTTGTAATGACTATGCACAAAAGTCACAAAGACTTGGAAACATACATTTACAAAGTATTTCAATGGAGAGCAATTCCTTGGAAACGAAGTCTCAAATTCAAAGTACATTCCTTTGAACATCCTTTTTGCATTAAGTTTTCTAATCTTACACAGATTTAAAGAATAACTTCCACCTATGGAAACATTTCCATATTCCATTTTGATTATCACTTCTGAACAAGAGTTGCATCCTTCCAAAATTTACACTATACTTCCAACTGTCCATGAGCAACCAATCTTTGGTAAACCTCAGATTGTCCTCGACAATTGCTTAATCATTTTAGCCATATCCAGTTCTAGTACTTTTTCCCTCTTAATGCCCTAGGCATTTGGAAAAATTTAGAACGGATAAGTATTATAGCACATGAATCGATCCTATATCCGAAGCATACAAGACACGATTCATGATGTCTCACATAAAGACATGATACTTGACCAGTCTTTTTGCTACAATATTTCTTATAATTTGCCATGTTCTCATAATTTGAATTATGAAAAGGGATGCCGTAATCATAATCGAATTTTAGAACGCAAATAATGTAATTATGACTAAATTTGATTAAAAAATCACAATCTAAGCTTTTAGATTTGAAATGAAGTATAATTTCCTCTCCCTTAATTATAGCAAAACAACTTTTCAAACCCTGCAAAGTACATTTTGCAAATTGAAACTTTTGTTTTCTATAATTAACATTGCTAACTTGCAAAACATAACATAATAATCATGCCCCCACTAACATGATAATTATTAGCATAACACTTATGCTCCAACTAGCTTTGACATGTATCCAGAAATCAGCTGGACTTCTAGAAATCAATACTTTATTGACGTTCTTACCAAAGTTCAGATTTCTGATATGAGATGCTTTGATAAGACTTTATCAAAATCATACACCTTTCCTTAGATAGCTCACATGTGTGTCTAAACAATTTTTAGAACTATGAAAAGGGATGCCGTAATCATAGTCTCAATTGTTTAGACCTTTGCCATGTCTCACAAGTCCATGTTAGTGTGCCGGTTAACCACACACGCTCCACTAACGACTTTGAGAATGCAAATATCACAATTGCTATCTACTTAAAATCTACTTAGTGAAAGCGTTTCCTCACCAACATTTTCATGAATCGGAGAGAAACCTTATGACACTTAGATTTAATGGTGTATATGTTTCCATCCATGTGAATTTTTCATAACCACAAGAGGAAGTTAGTGACAAATCCAAACTCATATGGACTGAAATTGTTCAATCTTAACTTCTTGCCATCTGGCAGCACAAGGGCCTACCATTTCTTCCAAGTAGTTATGCAAACAACTGAGAACTCATATAAATCACATGCATAGTCAACTTTAACTGGAATGGGCACAAAAACAAGAATATGTCAACACGATGGGCTATAAACCTCAAGTCGTGTGCTAGTGATAAACAATACCCTTGATTAGTTCTTGAAACTTTTCAAGATCTTTAAGACTCCCACTGACCTCTTGACATATAAGATTCTCTTGTCAAGAACCATTCCTTGACAAAGCAAGTATTCAAGAGTTAGTGTGGATTCTTATCAAGGTAAACACTTCACTCAATTGGTCTTAGTTGGTCTTTGTTTTATCCAAAAACATCACAACTTACCAATTTCAAATGTACAAGAGTAAGAAAACATTTTACTCTACATTTCACAAGTGTTATAAACCTTCTTAAGATTATGTCACTCAAGTTACAATATTGGAGTATTACTCTAAGACTCAATTTTGGAACGAAATATGATTCATCTTTTGATTTAACCATTCTTCCTCTTCTTAGCCAAACAAACGCACTAAGATGTCCTTAGAGGATCAATTGTGATATGGTTTCATAATCACTAAGATAATCATAAAACAAGATACTCAAGTACTCTCCCATCTTTTTCAGATTGGAGAAACTTTTATCTTTCTGCCTAATTTGATTCTTCTTATTTGTTTTGCCTTACATTGAAACTTTTCCAATGTTTCAGAATTACACTTAAACTTGTAAGTATAACCATATTCACTAAACTTTAGTAAATCATGATGAATAGCCTTATCGATCTTTGTGGTGGACCTGACCTGCGTACAACCAAGTGTACCCGATCCTATAGTCCTTCACTTGACTCACACGAACATGTGAACAAAGAATTAGTCTTAATTTCCCAAAGATGAAAATTCTCATTCATCATATAATACAAGTTGCATGATTCCAAGTTTCTATCCAAGTGAAACTTGGGTGATGAGAATCTTTCCTTATTTGGTAAATTATGACACTACCACAAACGAAAGAATCAAATCCATTTTCTAATATTCCTATCAATGGAATCACATAAACAATAATTCTTTCACAAATGCCATTGTAAGGAAACTTAAAATAAATAAAATCAAAAATTTTCCTTTATTTAAACTTGCGAAAAAAACTTATCCTTACAATGCACATACATATGAAAACAATGTTGTTATTTATTCCTAGGCAACCTATCCCAATTCTTAAGCAACAACTCAAAATTCTGATCACCGAACCATGTGATCGTAATCCATCTTCGCGATCAGAATCATTAAGGGTCATGTCGTGGTATGTCACATAGTAGTCCTTTAAACAACTCGCTATATGAGTCGGAAAGTGATTGAAGAACCCATTCAACAGTCAGCTTCCTTGAGACTTCGAAACCCAACTCTCCCAGCTTGTCAATATGTGACTTCATCTCCAAGATGTGAGCACATATAGACATTGCTTACCAATAGGGATTGAGTGACATTGCACTTTTCAAGAACTTGTGGGTTAGGGAGAATAATTGGAGGAGGTGGTGGAAGCGAAGTATGATTTCCATGATCCAATCGCGGGACATCATATTCATTAGGAAAGCTTGTTCCAAGAGATTTGGGAAGATCATAATTGTATGAACCAGACATCTACAATGGGAGAAATTGAAGTTAGTTGATTCAGGTCCTTAATGTAACAGCTAATATGAAATATTAAGGCTAGGACCCAACATAATATTTTATAACTTGGAAGAGGGATGCCGTAATCCAAGCTATAAAATATTTGAAGGTAGGCGAATGAAGATTCACCAATTTCCACCATGAAAAACGAAATTTAACATTAGGTTTTAAATGAATTGAAACTCCTAGATCTTTTGAGATTCATTGAACTATTCAATGGCATGTTTAAATCTCGATTGTTCCCTCTCAAGTTTGTGACTGGGATGCCGATGATCACAAACAAGGTGTGAATAACCACGCAAATTAACTTGGTACCCTTAACTTTATCACCTAATCGATGTGCCGGTTAACCACACATGCTCCACCAATCTATGATATACATTAAGTTACCCTTTGCCACTCTTACAAGTCCATGTTAGTGTGCCGGTTAACCATACACGCTCCACCAATGACTTGGTAAGGTACAAAGTGTAATTTCATGGGTTAGCACCAAATTCACATTTTCCTAAAGTAACTAAGATTGGGAATTTAATAAAGTTTAGTTACTTTATATTTATCATTATACTTTTAATAAAAGGAGAATTAATGTCCTGTCAAACCCTTCGGGTAATGACCCTCCACCAGTCAAGGAAGCGGTGGGTGAGAGTGGACACCCATTAAACTGCTATTTTATAGACAATAACCTTATACCCCCCTTATAGACCGGCTTCGTGAATGAGGCCTACTAACGGTGAAACTGACTTTACAAATTCCAAAACTTAAGGGCAAGTTTTGAACAATTCAAAAACTTTTGGAATCCATAACATATGAGTTTAATATAGGTTTTAAAGACTTTAATGATGAGACTCTTGAACAATCATAACTTGAGGACAAGTTATGGAGTTCATAAAACTATTTATGAGAAAATGACTCTTCAAGTTGTGAAACCTATGGCTTTAATGAAGATTTAACACAAATTTTTTTTGTTTTTCCATAACTTGAGGACAAGTTATGGAATCCATTAAAGGCCATATAGATCATCTAATAAACAAACAAACATGTCAAGAAAAACTATGATCTAGATTAAACTCATATGAACAAGACAATTCAAATCAAACAATTTTCATGTAATTAGCCTAACCATTAAACTAACACAAAACATGAATCTATTGACAATTATCTTTTGAATTGGATTAGAATGATCATTACCACATCAAAAAAGGTTTATAAGTTCAAAAACAGCTTAGGGTAATGTTCCTCGTCCTATTCCAGCCTTAAAAGTCAAAAATCTGCACTCTGGGCCTCCTACTCGTCGAGTGTATGAACCTACTCGACGAGTAGGATGAATTTCTTCATGGACTCGGCGAGTCCATCAGTGGACTCGGCGAGTCCACAGTCCAGACAGCCAGAAAACTGATTTTTTCAGCAATTGCATCAAGTATAATTGAAAACCAATCCTTGGCTCTAATACCAATGAAGGGTTTTGTATACTACAACATCCTATGGTGCACATACAACCCTAAATACCTTGGATCTATGTTTTCACTAATTATACATGCAAATGGTTTCCAAGTCATTAAACCTATAACTAGCATGCATTTGACATAAACCATATAAGATACTAGTTAGGGTAACATACCTTTTATGTAGCTTGAAGTCTTGATGTATTTGATCTTAAGAGCTTAGCCCCAACAGTGTGGAAGCCTCATATGAAGTCACAACACATCATGGACAAAGGAAGACAATTGAGAGAGAATCTTCATACACCAAAAACCATCCATATGAACTCCAAGAACATGTATATCGTTTTTGGCTATGTACTCATCTATTTATATGTAGGATTCCAAGGGTCATGGGTGTAACCCAAATCCATACCCATGGGTTTTATGATCCATGGTTCATGTGGCCCAACTCTTTATGTATCCATACATAAACTTGGTCCAACATGGATCATAAGCCCAACACATATAAATATAACTAATTACCATAATTAGTCCCCATAGTTTTAATTAGTCTCTTTTGATCACTAAATTAATTCCAAATTAATTCTTGATCAATACTAATTAAAACATATGATTTCATATTAATATAATAGAACTTATAATATATTAATAAATAATATATAACCTTCTCTCAAGAGTCTATCCTAACAAATTGCCCTGATGATATGCAACCCAAATGAACCATGGTACTCTCGGGTCAAGTACATACCAATAATAGTTATGGGCTTAGACATCTAATCCAACACTATACGCGAGAAGTCTTGTATAAAACTTCGATAATATCCTGCCAACCCAAGAAAACTTTGAACTTCTGATGGTGTTATTGGTGGCTCCCACTTTTCAATCACCTCAATATTTGCTGGGTCTACCTTGATACCCTGTTCGTTTACAACATGTCCTAAAATGTCCCAGAAATCAAATCATAAAAATACGAGGAGGTGCACGATCACGCCTTCGCCTTACCACGATCATCTTAAGTACCTAAAAAAAATCAACAATTGTAAGCCCGAAGCTTAGTGAGTTCCCCCAAAATACGAACGCCATACAAACCATAACAATATTATACAAACAACATGCATACTGAGCCATCAGCGTGACTGGACCGCCTCGCAGGGCCTACAACCTACCTTGACCGCTCCCGAGCCTTCGGCACGTCTGGACCGCCTTTTAGGGCCCACAACCTATCCGGACCACTCGTCGGGCCTTCTGCCTGACTAGTGTACCCTTACCGGGTCTGCAGTCTATCCGGTCCACCTTGAGTATGTTGGCCTAGAGCACAAAGCAGGACCGCCTCAACCCATCCCCCAATAAACTAATCAACACATAAATATCATACGCTAGCTAGCATGTACAGATAGTCATACAGATCTAACAGATCACTAAACATAGCATCATCCTATATACTAGGATACCGATTAAACAGATCACTAACATAGCATCATCCTACAGCCAAGATACACATCTAACAGATCACTAACATAGCATAATCCTATGACCAGGATACAAACCATAAAGGGTCGGCCTTGGTGCCTTAGAACCTATTGATATATTGAGAAGAACTTACCTTGTAAGTAGTGCTGAACTAGACTGAAAGTCTCCAACCGCTGTCTCACCGAAAATCCCGAACTATCCAAAATAGCGAATACCAAGTCAACAATTTGGATATCAATATTGACTAGGGGTCCCACATAGTCTATTTTGCCGTTTTCTCTAATTTGGGCTAAGGCCCAATACCAAAATTTGATTCAAAAGTCCGCATATCCAAGGCCCATCATTGGCCCAATTTTCCCAATTGGGCCCAACTCCCTAATTGGGCCTCATTTTAAGATCCATTACCAAAACAGACCCAAAACACGTCTATTCAGAAATTCCAGCAAGGCCCATGTCAAACTGGCCCAAAAGTGGCCCAACCCGAAGCCTAAATCGCCAAAATCCCAACAGAGGGCGTACGTGGGGCGTACTCCTCTGGTACGCTAGGCGTACTCCGCCTCGCGTTGACCACCATCGGGGTGGTTGAATCAGTACGCTGGGCGTACAGAAATTACGCGGGGTGTATGCGATTTCTACCAAAACTCTAATAAGTGCTTAATGGCTTAAGCACTTAAGCCTAAACTCCAGATCCATCAACCAAAAGTGCCTTAGAACCATAAAGTCTCGAAATTTAAGACTTTGGACGTCCAGAAAGCTCTTAATACAGGGTCTTAACCCATTAATACCTTTCTACTACATGAAAGGACAACTTATTTCGTCCAAATCATAACATGCACCAACTTTGGACTTTTGGGACAAGAAATGGTTTCATAAAGATAATATGTCAAGATCTACTTCATACAAGCATAAAGGTTGGAGCTTTTTACCTCCTGGAGCTTCTAGAGCACAAAGTAACCTCAGATCTACAAGCTTGTCTTCCTTCTCTAACTTCTTGAAGCAATACCTTCTTCTCCAACTACTCAAAACACACACTTTTAGCTCACACACTTAAGAAAGGGGTTAGGGTTTGGGGAAAACGACTTAAAGCTATGGAGTCTGAGGTGATGGAGGGTTGTGAGCTCATAAGGATGTTTATATAGCACCCAAACCCTAAATATTAGGGTTTCAATTTGTCGCGAGTACGCCCAGCGTACAAAAGTGTACGCCAGCATACTAGGGCGTGCCTAATATGCTCAGCGTACCTTATGTACGCTTAGCGTACTCTTAATGGTCTCAAAGTTGCAACTTTAGCCCTTAAACTTCGCATGACTTCACTCTACCAACCCAGGGACTACAAATGACAAAATAATAATAAAAGAGAGGATTCAGAAATACCTGTAAATCTCGGGATGTTACAAAACTACCCCACTTGACCTAGACTTTGTCCTCGAAGTCGTTGCGGTGAACAACACCGGATAGTGCTCACGTATTTCAGCCTCCAGCTCACAAGTCCACTCGGATCCTCTCCGATGCTCCCATTGTACCTTTACCAAAGGTACCTCCTTGTTTTGTAGAACCTTCACTTTCCTCTCTAGAACGGCCACTGGCCTCTCCACGTAATTCAGGCGCTCATTGACATGTATATCATCTAATGACACCACTGCCTCCTCATCTAATATGCACTTCCGTAATTGCGAGATGTGAAAAGTGTTGTGAATCTGACTGAGCTCCTCCGGAAGATCTAGTCGATATGCCACCTTGCCAACCATGGCAATGATCCTGAATGGCCCGATGTATCTGGGACCCAATTTCCCCCTCTTCCTGAAGCGTATCACACCCTTCTAGGGTGAGACCTTCAGTAGTGCCATGTCACCAACCTGAAACTCCAACTCCGATCGGCGCCGATCGACGTAACTCTTCTCCTAACTCTGAGCAGTCTGCAGACGCTGTCTGATCTGCTATATCATCTCGATAGTCTGCAGGACTACCTCGGTCTGACCCATCACCCTGTGACCAACCTCGCCCCAACAGACTGGGGTACGACATCTTCCTTCATACAACAACTCATAAGGTGGAGCACAAATGCTGGAGTGATAGCTGTTGTTGTAGGAGAACTCTGTATGGGGTAGGTAGGAGTCCCAGCTCCCACCAAAGTCAATAACGCAGGCCATCAACATATCCTCGAGGGTCTGAATAGTCCACTCGCTCTGGCCGTCTGTCTGCGGATGGTATGCGGTACTGAAATGCAGCCGCATGCCCAGTTCCTAGTGGAATTTCTGCCAGAAACGGGAGGTGAAACGCACATTACGGTCTGACACAATAGAGACCGTCACCCAGTGGCGAGCAACAATCTTGTGGATATACACATCAATGAGCTTCTCGGCCGATGAGCTCTCCCAAATAGGCAGAAAATAGGCGCTCTTGGTCAGTCTATCCACGACGACCCACATAACATTATATCCCTTCGTCGTCATCAGCACCTTGGTGATAAAGCCCATCGTGATTTGCTCCTATTTCCACATGGGAACCTCAAGAGGCTGCAGCTTGCAATGCGGCCTCTGGTGCTCATGCACGGCCACCAGTAACTCAAACTCAGATCCCGGTACATCTTGGTGGCCCTCGGGTAAATAGAGAAGCGAGACTTATGAGCCTCCTCTAGTACAATATGTCTGACCCCACCAGACATCGGAACCCATACCCGACCACAAAGGGTCAACAATCTTCGACTATCCTGCACAAATCTGGTGATCTCGCCCCTAATCCTCTTAAGCTTCCAGCTCTTCTGTCGTACACCCTTATTCTGAGCTTCCCTGATCAAGCTCACAAGTGGATAATCCACGGATATCCTCATACATATCGCTGGAATAGAAGATCCAGCTGAATTGCGGCTCAAGGCGTTCTCCACAACGTTCGCTTTACCCGGATGGTAAAGGATCTCGCAGTCATAATCCTTGACTACGTCCAGCCACCTGCGCTGCCTCATGTTCAAGTTCATTTGATCCATGATATGTCTCAATCTCTTGTGGTCCATGTATATGGTGTAGGGCTTTGAGCAGTCTAACACTCATAAGGTGTATATGCAACCCTAGAAACCTTGGATCTATGTTTGACTAAGATACATGGAAAATGATTTTTCCAAGGTTCATAATCCTATCTAGCATACATGGGTAACTTTTGAACATAAAAGTTAGCTAGAAAACATACCTTGTAGTAGTTTGGATTCCTTGAAAACCTTGTCAGCCTAGCACCTTAAGTGTGATGCCTCAAATGTCTCACACAACACCAATTGCACTTGGAGTAAACTTGAGAGAAATGTCACACTACTTCAAATCGGCTAGCCCTCTTCTTTCTTGCTTAAGTGCCGATTTTGGTGAACACATGGATCCTTATATAGTGTGTTACAATTAGGGTTACACCATGTAAACCCTAATTGTCATGACCTTTCATTTTCATGACCCATGGGTTCTATAAACACCTTGGAGCATCCATGGAGAATCCTATGGGTTTTAGCCCAACTTGATAATCCATGGAGCATTAGTCCACTATACAAGTATGAGTGATTTACACAATCAACCCATATATTTAATTAGTCTTCTTTTGATCACTTAATTAATTCCAAATTAATTCTTGATAAATACTAATTAAATAATATTATTAATATATTAGAACTTATAATATATTAATAAGCCTTAAATGTTATTTCTCTCATTTTAGTCTATCCGAATGCATGATGCCATGCAACCCAAAGGGACCATGCTAATCGGGTCAAGTACATTCCAGAAATAGTTATGAACTTAGACACCTAATCCAACAGTCTCCCACTTGGATAAGTCTAATAACTATAACTAAAAGAATGACTTCAGGAACCGATCAGCAATCGTAGCTCTTTCAAGGTCTCTCGGAACTAAGATGATGATGACACGCCATTTAAGATAAGTGATCATATAATCCTCTGTTCTAGATATCAGCCGGACAAATACATGGAACAATGACTTACTTATTGTCCAGCAATATGTTTCCTGATTTCCGATTTGTTTGACATAGAACTTAATTGAACACGTCAACTTAGTTCTGACCGGGCCCGGTACATGTGTCAACACAAAATCATCGAAGGGCCCAGATATCTCTTCCAATCCAAGAAGGAACAGATAAACTTCGACTCATATGCTTGTTCTACTACTTGTTGAATCATACACAAAGGCACGGTTTATAACATCGAGTTACCAATGCGTTTTCATAAAATCAATGCATAACCAACTCATAGGCAACAAGTCATATCTCTAGGTTTGAAGACTTATATGATATTATCGTCTCGCGATCACTCGAGATAAATTCCATGAAGTGATACCAACGACCGTGGTTTGAATCCAATACTCAGAACTTATGAGCACACATGAGTGTTGTAGCAACACTTTGCTATGTCCAGTACCTTGGAAATCTACAAGCCAACCCATGACAGTCTTGATTCATATCTACTTCCAACATATGACCGACTGTGGAGAATTTGAATAATATGAAATACAACAACATAATTATTCTGGAAGTCAAAACATGCAAAATGAAACGATAGTAAACGATTGACAAAAGATAGCAACACTTTACTCATAAATAAACACAACTTTTATTCATCATCAAATGTCAATTACACTTTACACATTTCAAACCTATCTAACTACAAAAACAAATATCGTCCTTCAGCCCTATGCGCCTCGCATGCTGGAGATGCTTAACCCTGCCCAGTCCCTTCGTGAGGGGATCTGCCGGGTTCTCATTTGATGATACCCTCTTTTCAACGAGGAGTCCTTCTTCTATTCGATGTCTGATGAAATGTTATTTTCTGTCGATGTGTCTGGATCTCCCGTGATCCCTTGGTTCCTTGGCTAAGGCAACTGCACTTTCACTATCACTGGAAAATCTCCATAGGCTCCTTTATAGCTGGTAGAACCCCAAGGTCTCCAATGAAGTTCTTTAGCCATATAGCCTCCTTTACTGCCTCGCTTGCCGCTATATACTCTGATTCGCAAGTTGAATCAGCCACTGTGTCCTGCTTGGAACTTTTCCAAGAAATTGCTCCTCCGTTTAACGTAAAGACCCAGCCTGACTGAGAGCGGAAATTATCCCTATCAGTCTGGAAGCTAGCATCACTATACCCTAATACTCTCAAGTCATCACTCCCACCGAGGGTAAGGACCCAGTCCTTAGTCCTCCGCAGGTACTTGAGAATGCTCTTTACTGCAGTCCAGTGAGCCTTGCTAGGGTTCCCCTGATATCTGCTGACCATGCTCAGTGCAAAGGCCACATCAGGATGAGTACAAGTCATAGCATACATGATCGAGCCTACAACGTAAGGATAAGGTACTCGACTCATCTCAGCTATCTCAGCCTCTGTACTCGGGCTCTGAGTCTTACTCAGTCTGGCGTTACTCTGGATCGGTAACTCCTTTCTTGGAATTCTGCATGCTGAATCTATTCAACACCTTATCCAAGTAGGTACTCTGACTAAGTCCAATTAGCCTTTTACTCCTGTCTCTCAAAATCCTTATCCCTAGGATATAGGCAGCTTCACCAAGGTCCTTCATAGCGAAACACTTCCCAAGCCAGGACTTTACTTCCTGCAGAGTTGGGATGTCATTTCCTATGAGTAGTATGTCATCCACATACAATACCAAAAAACTAACTATACTCCCACTAGCCTTGATAAATACACATGACTCATCTTCACTCCTTGAAAAGCTAAACTCTTTGACCTTCTCATCGAAGCAAAGATTCCATCTGCGAGGTGCTTGTTTCAATCCATAGATGGATTTCTCAAGTTTACACACTCTATTAGGGTACTCTGCACTGACAAAACCCTCTGGCTGACTCATGTAAACATCCTCAGCCAACTTTCCATTAAGGAAAGCGGTTTTGACATCCATTTGCCGTATTTCATAGTCATGAAATGTAGCAATGGCTAGCATAACCCTAATAGACTTAATCTTGGCTAGTGGTGAAAAGGTCTCATTATAAACAACTCCCGGAGTTTGAGAAAAGCCCTTTGCAACCAGTCGCGCCTTATAAGTGTGTACATTACCATCCATGTCGGTCTTCTTCTTGAACATCCACTTGCACCCAACTGTCTGACGACCTGGTACATTGTCAACCAAGTTCCAAAATTGATTGTCATACATGGATTGTATCTCGCTGTCCATAGCCTCTTTCCATTTAGCAGCCTCAGGGCCTCCCATGGCTTCCGTGTGCTATCACTGATTAGTGTATCACCTTCTGTAGTAATATGGAAACCATAGTAATGCTTAGCTGCATTCCTAACTCTCGTGGAACGCCTCAGAGGTACAAACTCTTCTGTCGGATCAACATGAGTTTCCTCCTCAGGTTGATTGCTAGGGTTTGAGGTTCCTTCACCACTTGACTCTTGAATTTCTTCAAGATCAATTTGCCTCCAACTGTTTCCTTGGCTTATGAATTCTCTCTCTCTCGAAAGACCCCTCTCCTTGCTACAAAGACCACAATATCACTGGGTCTGTAGAATAGGTAACCGAAGGAGCTCTGTGGGTAGCCGATGAAAATACACCTCTCACTTCGAGGTTCGAGCTTATCCTAAGACTCACGCCTCACAAACGCCTCGCAACCCCAAATCTTGATGTGGTCCAGATTGGGAACTTTTCCGGTCCACATCTCATGAAGTGTTTTGGCAACCTTCTTTGTAGGGACTAAATTAAGAATATGGGCGGCAGTCTCTAAGGCATACCCCCAAAATGAGATTGGTAGCGAAACTCAACTCATCATGGAACGAACCATATCCAACAAGGTTCGATTACGGCTCTCAGCCATACCATTCAATTGCGGTGTCCTGGGAGGTGTCAATTGTGAGACAATCCCACATTCCTTAAGATAGTCAAGGAACTCTGTACTAAGATACTCACCACCTCGATCGGATCGAAGCATCTTAATGTTCCTGCCCAACTGATTCTCCACTTCCTGTTTAAACTCTTTGAATCTTTCAAAGGTCTCTGACTTATGCTTGATTAAGTAGACATATCAATATATACTAAAATCATCAGTAAAAGTCACATAATAACGATTAGCATCCCTTGTGGCAGTTTTGAAGGGTCCACACACATCAGTGTGTACAAGATCCAACAAACCGTCACCCCTAGCACATGTACCAATGAAGGGCGACTTTTTCATTTTCCCAAGCAAACAAGATTCACAACTATCATCTGATTTTAGGTCACATGACTCCAAGACTCCATCCTTTTGGAGTTGTCCTATGCGTTTCTTGCTTACATGTCCAAGACGACAATGCCATAATGATGCTTTATCCAAGTTATTATTAGAAGAATCAATACACAACACATTATTTCCTAGATTGTCTACAACCGACACAGCTTCATACACACCATCACAAGGTAATGTTTTAAAATAAAGAACATTATTAAAGAAAGCATAAATACCACCACTATCATTATCAAATGAAAAGGTAAAACCTTGTTTGTACAAAGCATGAAAGGAAATAATATTTCTTGCCATTTCAGGCGAATAACAACATTTATTCAAATCTAATGTAAACCCACTACTTACCAACAAAGAATAAACTCCAATCTTGGTGACAGGTGTAACTTTCCTATTTCCCATGATCAAGTTTATCTTCCCATGCTCCACATTCTCACTTCTTCTTAGTCCCTGCAAATCACAACATATGTGAATACCACAACCTGTATCAAGGACCCAAGAATTAGAATAGGGTGAGTTATTAGACAATATAGTGTAAATACCTGGATGGTTGGGTTTTACTTTCCCATCCTTAACATATTGCTGGTACGTTGGGCAGTTTCGCTTCCAGTGCGACTTTTCATGACAATAGAAGCATTTAGCCTCTTTAGGGTTAGCGGAAGGAGTGATGAAACTTTCTTGGTTCCACTTAAAGAGGAGCCATCAAGGGACTTTCCCTTGGTACCCTTCGAAGGGCTCTTCCTCTTCTTTCCTTTGCCTTTCCCGATTGCCAAGACAGGGGCCGCGGTAGGAGTAGGAGTAGTAACAACCGACTTACCTTTAAGACCACTTTCCGCGGTCTTCAAAAGTCCTTGAAGTTTGCTGAGTGTAACTTCATCCTTGTTCATGTGGTATGTCATGCAGAATTGATCATAACACGAAGGTAAGGAGTGCAAAATAATATCTATTGCCAACTCCTATGGGAAGTTCACATTCAGTTTCAGCAAACGGTCCACATACCTTTTCATTTTCTGCATGTGGCCTGTGATAGGTTCACCATCCTTCATCCTGGTTGTTATCATGGAGGAGATGATCTCATATCGCTCTTGACGAGCACTCTAATGGTAGCGGTCCATCAAATCCTGGTGCATCTCAAAAGGATAGTAGTCCTCATAGGACTTTTGGAGCTCGGCTGTCATAGTGGCCAACATGATACATGCCACTTTGGTAGCATCTCTTTCATGGGCCTGATATTCAGCGACCTCCTTAGGAGTAGCAGTCGGCTCGAGTTCTTGAAGCTCCTTGTCGAGGACATATTCCTTGTCCTCATAGCGAGTGACCATTCTGATGTTCCTGATCCAATCCATAAAGTTGGATCCATCAAAGATGACTCTCCCACAAAGGTTCATGAGAGAGAAGGAGCCGGTAGGGTTTGAGCCAGAAGCAGCATTGTTGGAAGACATCTGAAAAGAAGGAAGACAAGTTTAGATTAGATATAAAGATAGTCCTTAATAAAACACCCAAATGTAATATTAAGGCTAGGACCCAACACAATATTTTATAACTTAGAAGAGGGATGCCGTAATCCAAGCTATAAAATATTTGAAGGTAGGTGAATGACGATTCACCAATTTCCACCATGAAAAATGAAATAAATTATTAGGTTTTAAGTGGTTTTGAAACTCCTACATTCTTTGAGATTCATTGAACTTTTCAATGGCATGTTTCAATCTCGAGTGTGCCCTTTAGGTTTTGTGACTGGGATGCCGAGGATCACAAAAAAGGTGTGAAGTAACCATGCAAATTACTGGGTACCCTTAATATTTACCCCTCAATCGATGTGCCGGTTAACCACACACGCTCCATCGATACTATGATAAACATTAAGTTATCCTTTGCCTACCTTGTTAAGTCCGGGTTAGTGTGCCGGTTAACCACACGCGCTCCATTAACGCCTTAATCAAAGTGCAAAGTGTAATTTCATGGGTTAGCGCCTTATTCACATTTTCCTAAAGTAACTAAGATTGGGAATTTATAAAACATTTAGTTACTTTATATTCATCATACTTTTAATGATAATTTATAAGTCCTTGTCCTAGTTCAGATAACAACCCTCCACCAGTCAAGGAAGCGGTGGGTAAGAGTGGACACCCATTAAGCTGCCATTTTATAGGCAACAACCTTATACCCCCCTTATAGACCGACTTCGTGAATGAGGCCTACTAACGGTAAGACGACTTCTTCTTATACATACATATATATTATTAAACTTATAATATTATAAAGTGTAAGGGTTGAATTTTAACTTTTAAAAATCTAGGGGTTGGAACTAAAGTATATAAAATGACTTTACATGTTCCAAAACTTGAGGACAAGTTTTGTAACTTTCAAAACTTTTCACCTTTCATAAGTTATGAGTTAATGGATTAATAAAATGAGAGACTTTTCATTTTATGTAACCTATGTGTTTAATAATGGACTTTAAAAGAGTGACTTTTGGTAATCCATAACTTGAGGACAAATTATGGATTCCATTAAAACACATAATGATCAAGAATTAAACTAACAAGCAAGTTACAAATAATTCATATGATCTTCTAAACTCATAAGTTCATGAATGTTCATATCAACAATTTCAAGAATCATAAATAAACCATATAAAAGTTGAAAAATTTGATAATAGCTATTGAAAATGGATTAGCATAACCATTACATCATCTAAACCAAGTTTTATAACACCAAAACAGTTTAGGGTAATGTTTCTAGTCTATTTCCAGCAACAAAACTCGAAAATCTGCACTCAGCGGCTCCTACTCGTCGAGTGCAAGAACCTACTCGACGAGTAGGATGAGTTTACTCATGGACTCGTCGAGTCCCCCCATGGACTCGGCGAGTTCATGCTGCAGAGTGCAGAAAAACTAAGTTTTTTTTCACAATTTTGCATCAAGTATCAAACAAACAAGCCTAGTCTCTGATACCACTGTAGGGCTTTGAGCATTCTAACACTCCTAAGGTGTACATGCAACCCTAGAAACCTTGGATCTATGTTTGACTAAGATACATGCAAAATGATTTTTCCAAGGTTCATAATCCTATCTAGCATACATGGGGAACTTTTGAACATAAAAGTTAGCTAGAAAACATACCTTGTAGTAGTTTGGATTCCTTGAAAACCTTGTGAGCCTAGCACCTCAAGTATGATGCCTCAAATGTCTCACACAACACCAAATGCACTTGGAGTAAACTTGAGAGAAATGTCACACTACTTCAAATCGGTTAGCCCTCTTCTTTCTTGCTTAAGTGCCAATTTTGGTGAACATATGGATCCTTATATAGTGTGTTACAATTAGGGTTACACCATGTAAACCCTAATTGTCATGACCTTTCATTTCCATGAACCATGGGTTCTATAAACACCATGGAGCATCCATAGAGCATCCTATTGGTTTTAGCCCAACTTGATAATCCATGGAGCATTAGTCCACTATACAAGTATGAGTGATTTACACAATCAACCCATATATTTAATTAGTCTTCTTTTGATCACTTGATTAATTGCAAATTAATTCTTGATCAATACTAATTAAATTATTATTAATATATTAGAACTTATAATATATTAATAAACCTTAAATGTTATTTCTCTCATTTTAGTCTATCCAAATGCATGATGCCATGCAACCCAAATGAACCATGCTAATTGGGTCAAGTACATTCCAGAAATAGTTATGAACTTAGACACCTAGTCCAACATATGGTACATCGGACCCCGTAGAGATAATGTCTCTAAATTTTGAGAGCGAATACCACTGCTCCTAACTCCAAATTGTGCGTGAGATATCTCGTCTCATGCGACTTCAACTGCCACGACACATAGGTTATCACTCATCCTCTCTGGATGAGGACCGCTCCCAGTCCTGTGATTGATGCATCAAAGAACACTACAAAATCCTCAACTTCCTTTGGGAGAATCAAGACTGGAGCCTCGCAAAGTCGCTGTCTGAGGGTCTCAAAATCCTTCTGCTGCTCAGGGCCCCACCGGAAATCCACCCCCTTCCTCGTCAGACGAGTGAGGGATACTACAATCTTGGGGAAATCCTGTATGAATCTCTGGTAGTACCCTGCTAATCCCAAGAAGTTCCTGATATCCAAGGGAGATTTCGGAACCTCCCAATGCATAACCACCTCGATCTTGGCCGGATCGACCAAAATCCCCTCCTGGTTAACGAGATGTCCAAGGAACTGAACCTCTCGTTACCAAAACTTGCACTTCGAGAACTTGGCATAAAGCCGTTCCCGTCTGAAGAGTCCCAATAGCTCCCAAAGATACTCCTCGTGCTACTCTCTGGTCTTGGAATACACCAAGATGTCATCTATAAACACAATGACTGAGCGATCGAGCATCGGTCTGCATACCCGATTCATCAGGTCCATAAATATAGTCGGCGGGTTGGTGAGCCCAAATGGCATCACCACGAACTCGTAGTGTCCCTAACGATTCCGGAAAGCGGACTTCTCCACGTCCTCCTCCCATACTCAAACCTGATGGTACCAGGACCTCAAATCTATGTTAGAGAACCAAGATGCTCCCTGCAGCTGATCGTAGAGATCATCGATCCATGGTAGTGGATAACCTTTCTTCACTGTCTGCTTGTTCAACTCCCGGTAGTCAATGCACATCCGGTGTGAACCATCCTTCTTCTGCACGAAGAGAACCAGGGCTCACCACGGAGAACTGCTCGGACAAAAGAACAGCTTGCCTAGCAGCTCCTGTATCTCAGGTGGTACCAATCGGTACGACGCCTTGGCGATTGGGTCCACACCTGGCACAAGGTCGATCTTGAACTCGACCTGTCTCTCCGGAGGCACTCCGGGTAACTCCTCCGGAAACACGTCAGCGAACTTCCTGACGAATGGAACCTCTGAAACCGAGACCTGATCCCTGAACCACGTATCAACCACATACGCTAAATAACCTGCACACCCGTGCTAAATATACTACCGATCCCTAGTGGCTGAACAAAATATTTAACCCAACCCAGTGCCCTCATCAAAGATAGCCAGTTCTCCCCTATTTGGGGTTCGAACTACCGCACGCTGACCCTCGCAGTCGATCATGGCACCGAATCGACTCAGCCAGTCCATACCCAATATCACACAAATTTCTCCCGTGGGAATCGAAATCAAATCAATCGGGAAGGATTTCCCAAAGATATCCAGAAAGCTACCCCGATAAACTGAAGAAGCAGAAATCCTGTGTTGGTTGGTGATGGAGACACGAATCGGACACTCTAGCTCTCCTAAAGGCAAACCGAACTCCCTACTGAAAGATTGCAAGACAAAAGACCGACTCTCCCCCGAGTCAAACAATACCAAAGCATGTAAGGAGTTCACTAAGAAAGTACCTAACATGGGTACAACACATATAAGCACAAAATAATTATAATCAACAAGATGAGAGATAGAAAACATAGCAGCAACCACATCTGGTGCTGCTCTGGCCTCCTCGGCTGTAAGCTGGAAGGTGCGTACCTGAGCCCTCGGGGGCCCAGGTCTACCCTAACTCCGTCAGTAATCCTCAATGTAGCCGGCACTGGATCCTGCGGCGGCCTGAAAGCGAGCACTGGACAGTTGGTCTTCACGTGACCAACCTGATTGTAGTGGTAGCAAATCCTCATATCCTAAACCGGGGCTAACTGGCGGCAGTCCCTCGCAAAGTGCTCTTCCTTGCCGCACTTGCGGCACCCACTACCCGATCGATAAACCCCCAAATGACCCTTCCCGCACTTTCCACAAGTGCGGCAACGTTGGCCTCCAGACCTAGAATCAGCGGTCTTAGACCGCTTTGGCGCCGACTGTGACTACGTCGGGGCCTGCCGCTGCTTTATCAACTGCAGCTCAATCTCAAACTGACGCCGCCTAGTGGCGTCCTGTTACTCCAGTAGTGTATCACAACGCTGGGTAGCAACAAACTGTCGGATGTCAGTCTTGAGCATGCTCAGATAAAATGTCATCTGAGCCTGCTCGGAAGCAAACTCCGGGCAAAAAATCGCCCTCTCAGTGAACAGACGGGTGATCTCTGTTACCGTCTCCGCATCCTATCTCAACTCTAAAAACTCCTGAGCAAACCTCTCTCGCTCGACCCGCAGAATGTAGCGGGAGCGGAACATCTCCCTGAACTGATCCCATGTCACGGCAGCTCTCTACTCATCAGTATACGACCCTGTCAACCTCCACCAATCCTTTGCCGCGGACCTTAACAGGTTCAGGGCACATCTGACCTTCTGGTCAGTAGGACATGAGCATGTGAAGAAACATCCCTCCACGTCAGATAGCCACCTTATGGCTATGATCAGGTCCTAAATCCCATCAAAAGTCGGGTGCTTCGTGTTATCGAAGTACCTGTACTGGAAGTCCCGACTGGCCCCACTGCCTACAGCTGCTACGGCTATGGAAGCTGCAGCGGCAACTGTCTCAGCGATGGCTGCATAGCACTCATCAAAGTACTCGACCATGGCGGTCTTGATAGACCCAAACATCTCCGACAACTGAGCCCGGGACAATGTAGCAACCTCATTATGCAGGATCTCCCGAATCTTGGCGTCCAAATCATCTGGCCTCATCTAGCTGATAGTCTTGAGGACTATTGGTGCACCCTGACTGCCCTGTCCTGATCCTGATCTGGATCCGGTCATAAATCGCCTCGTAACCACCATACTGAAAATATACCAGAAAGATATCAGATACTCCATATAACAATCGGGGAACCAACTCCCAACAATGCCCTAGGGGTTGTGCTTTCAGTATGGGTCATGTGCTTTCAGTAGTATGAGCCCATACTACCTTCCACACCTACCCATAGTTTTCGCAAGTATCATCACAATGCCCTAACAATACACATAAACATAGGCGAGCGCTCAATCCTCACTTCCTAGAGGAAGTCTAAATATCTCATAAATAGCTGACTGACCTCGCACAACTCAACCGTGAAACTTCCACCAACCCTGCATAACTCGTGTATGCTAGTCATACATAACGTTGGACCCTGTAGACTTTCGAATACCTGATCCTACCCTAAGCCCTTCATCAAATAAGAATAGGAAATAAGGCCAAACCAAACATTCTCAGGCTATAAGATCTTAGTTATATACGACCGTGATGCATACACTAAGAAACTAAAGTAATGATGTCAATTTCATATAAGGAGAAACCCTAGGGTATCAAACATCATATAATCAGGCAATTCTCTCATGCAATTCCTGAAGATCCCTAGCCTAGTACTAGCATGTTGTTCTAACATATCACAAAATCAAATAATTCGTAAGGTATTTTGGGGTCTTGCAACACCCCGACTCCCAGGTATATTTTTAAAAGCTTTTTACTCATTTTATTGAAGGAACTCGACGAGTTGGAGGCCCCAACTCTTCGTGTAGAACTTGGTCAGCCCGCATGGATTATTAGATCTACTCGGCGAGTCGGAGGACCCAGACTCGATGAGTAGGAGCTGGGAGATGAAACCCTAATTTTTAGGGTTTGCACCCTATTTAAGGGACCTTAACCCCTTTCCCCCAGACACCCTTGCCACTTTTGACGTCCAGAAGGAAACCCTAATAGATCTAACCCTATTCATGAGTGTGTGTGAGGCTCAGTGTGTATTTTAGTGCATTCTTTGAAGAAGCTTGAAGATTTAGAGTCTTGGAACGGGAAGAAGCTTGTAGATCCAGTATGTACATAGTGTTGGCCTCCAGTAGAAGGTAAAAAGTCTTTACCTTGGCCTTCCATTTCTTAGATCTTCTCTGATGCATAAATATGGTCATTTTTTGGGAAAAAGGGGTCATTCTTGGGTTTGAAATTGTCCAGAAGATATGGTCTCAGATTTGGACTCCTCTAGGTCCCAAATTCAGAAAGCTATTAGCTTTATCTAGTATTAACCCTTCACCATGTCCTAAACCCCATTCTAGACTTGGTTTTGGTGTTATAAGCATGTAGGACCTTGCATGCATGTAAAGTTTGCAACTCTACGTGGAATTTATGCCTTAGGAAGCAATATCTACAAGTTGGAGCTTTGGAGTAGCTTAAAAATGTCTGGATAGGAAGTGGAGTGCATGAACTCGACGAGTCGCATAGCCGACTCGGCGATTTGGATGGAGGTTGCCCGTATTTGATTCTGCATGAACTCGGTTTGTCAGTAAGGCGACTCGACGAGTCAGTAAGGGTTTTCCCCGACTTCTGGACATGAATGGACTCAATGAGTTGGTTGGAAACTCGACGAGTCAGTTAGGGTTTTATGACTTTCTGAGTTCTTAAGGAACTCGACGAGTTGCTAGATGCACTGGACGAGTTGGGTCAACATGGATTGTTGACTTTGACTGTTGACTTTGACTTTGACCAAGGGTTGACCAGTTTGACATATGGGGTTATTTTGGTAATTTGGGAATTTATGGAAATGGATCATTGGTGGCTGTAGGTGTTGGAGTTGGAGCTGCATTTGGTGGAGTTTGACTTTATTCCTTCGAGCTACTTGTGAGGTGAGTTCTCCTCATTATATGAACAGGGTTTAACGCACCAATGCCGACCCTTATCGGATTTGTATCCGGGTTTATTGCATGATATGCTTATTGATTTATTTTGATTACTATGATGTAATTGTTATGATACTACACATGACGTCCTCCACCCCCGAACGTTTCCGCCATTCCGGTTTGGGGGTGTGACAGATTGGTATCAGAGCCTGGTTTAGAGTGAACTGAGTATACCGAACCTTACATGGTATAGGACTATAAACACTATAGGGGCCGAAGTGCTCTGAAACTAAAAGTATACTTTAAAATATAAGTATTTTACAATAAGTATACAACTATACATATGTACAAGAAGCTACAACACCATAATAACTACATAAAAGTATTTAGGACAAGTTAAACACTACGGTTAAACCTGAATAGTTATGTAGTCATATGTGGGGCCAATATAACCTGATCAACTATATTTGTCCGAGATATGATCAACATGTGTTTGGGAGTGACTGTGGTGTTGCGAGAAGTCTAAAACTCACCAAATCATATACTAATGAATCATAGTTAAAATACTATAGAAGTATTTTAGGCTTTATAAATAACTTATGTGAAAATTAAAAGACCCTTACTGGTAGGTCTATAATTGTGGAGTGTATACTCCCAGGGTTTTATATAATGGAGATTTTATAGACTTAGAACGGGTGATCTACGCTCTATTTCCTGTTCCTTGTTTGGTTGTGGTCTTAGAGCAGGATCACTTATTCGAAGGTCTATTTAATCTTAAATTATATACAACTTATATACACTGCGAGATCATAGAAGGACCCAACAAGGATCACCCCGTAAGACAAAAATGTTATATTAATCTCATAGATTCTTTAAACACTCCCATTCTCGCGCAACCCACATAGATAGGCGAAACCACTCTTTGTTAGCAGTCAACAAAGGAGTGAAGTAGGAATAAGAAGAGGTTCGTGAAAAGGATTCTGAGAAGGGATCATCCGGAGAGAAAGGAACCAGAGTGATCATAGATGAACCCAACCTTCTCAGGAGAAGATGTGCAGGGTCCACTTAGACATTCAGAGTTAGAATCTCCATCATGAAGTGAGTAAGATCAGTGACAAACCCGTACCAAGGAGAAACGAAGACTCAATACACCTACGGAGAACCGGAACACCATAGCGGTGTACAGAGACAACAGATCTTCACAAGAATGAACTGGAGCAAACGTAGGAAGGACAGAGAATAGAGTAAACCACTCTCCAATCATGCGAAGAAACCGAACACCTTATATGTGGCACTAATACCTAATAAAATAGTATAACTTAGTGAGTTAGTGATTACACTGCTCGCACTATGTGTTAGGCTTATCGGCTCTTTTCTTGCAACTTGTATCAGTAAACAGGTCACAAAAATTCATTCAAGAGTAGTCGCTTCAAATTCAAACGTCTATTTCATATAGACTTCCTTTATGGATGATTCTCAGAACACTATAGAAGTCGGATCATGATACTCTCGGAAACCGATATAACTTAGCTTAAATAACACTCGTGCAATACTCACTTCCATAGAATATACTTCAGAAATGTTGTCAGAAACATTAAGGATAGTCCATCAAGGCGTGAAATTTATAAGTATATATAAATTTGTGAAATACAACTACCGATGACCATCGTTACTCACAAGATCGTTTCTCGTCATGCCACAGAACCATGTCTTCACGAGAAGGTGACCAACCAACTAGCAAGACCCCAATTCTACAGATAGACTCCGCTACATTTCAGGCCGCGGTCACAGCTGCCGTGACAGCTGTCATGGCGCAATTCAATGCTAACAACCCAAACGGGAATGGAAATAGTTTCAACAATTCAAACCGTAGTAACACACAAGTAAACCGACAATGGCCTAGCCATGATGATACTCCAGCTCACAAACCTAAGAATAATAAACGAAAGTTCTGGAACAAAAAGGAGCACAAGTTATCTCAAAAACTTGCCAAGAGACAACAACCTGTGGCAACCTCTACAACCACGACATCTGCCACTCCAGTACCAATGCCAGTACGACAATATGCTGGAAATCTACCGGATTGCAAGAAATGCAATTACCACCACTTAGGAAAATGCCGCAAATTGCGATGTAAGAATTGCAACAGACAAGGACACACCACTCGTTTCTGTAGGATATCGGCACAACCAACCACTCAAGTCCTCGACGTTGGTTTAAGTCAGGTCTGTTATAAGTGCGGCGAATCTGGACATTTTAAAAAAGATCGTCCAAAGAATAGAATTGACGAAAAAGCCCGCTTCTGTAGGACTCCGACTCAACACATCACTTCAACTACCGTTGCTAGTATAATCCAAGTATGCCATGCATGTGGTGAAATGGGGCATTTCAAGAGAGACTGTTCGACGGAGAGAAATGATGGAGGAGAAGGAGGAGTGTAACGACATGACATATAAGAGCAACGACGAACCCCCCCCCCCCTTTTGAGATTTTGGTACGTCTTCTAAATAACAATTAAAAATTTACTTTGAATATTAATTTATATTCATATTAAAATTCGGGGAAATTAAAAAAAAGTAATTATAAGTAACTCACTCTTCCGAACAAGTCATGACATTCATAAGAGAACTAAAAATCGGCGCATGTGAGCTATGATGGCTTCGTACGTACATCAGGGTTATGCATAGCTAAGATTTTACAGAATTAGAGTGAGTGATTCCGCCTTAATTCCTGTTCTTTGTCTGGTTGTGGATTTAGGGCATAGTCACTCATTCGACTGTCCTATTCATCTTAATTATACATGATTTGTATATGCCAAGAAATCATGGAGGTATCGAGAAGGATCATAATATAAAGTATCGTTACTAGTCATAAAACACTAGAAATCCTACACATAATGCACTGTCGAGCACACTCGGGATACACCATCATTATAATAGACATCTCTTTCAAATCGACTCAACACTTGTTCTATAGAGAGTCCTGCGTCATCATTCGACGTGAATTGACATGGTCCTCACCATACCAAGTTCATATGTTACGAAAGCCCACTGCCTTAACCGATTGATAAACGAAACCCTCGTCACTCATAACGATAATCCAACCCAGACCTCAGAATTGCCTTTTGTATTCTAAACCCCGAAGTACTCATGAGAAGAGTACTATGACTTCTGAAACCTTTCCGACGTATATCCAGCAGATCTTCCAGAACCACCACTCGCCCGACAGGTCAAGTTCAAGGATAGAGATTAACACGAATCTACATTTAAGAGATAGTCCGTCTGCATGGTGTGCCTGTTTCCATTATCTCCAATCGAGATACCAGATTTATCTCAAGATTTTGGCAGTCACTGCAGAAGGCTCTTGGAAGTAAGCTGGATATGAGCACAACTTACCATCCGCAAACCAATGGGCAAAGTGAGAGGACCATTCAGAGATTGGAAGACATGCTAAGAGCATGTGTTATAGACTTTGGTAAGTCATGGAACACCCATTTTCCCTTGGTCGAGTTCTCCTATAACAACAGCTATCATACGAGTATCAAGGCTGCGCCGTTTGAAGCCCATTATGGCTGTAAGTGCAGATCCTCTCTGTTATAGGCTAAGGTTGATGGCACGCAGCTAGCTAGAGGCCAAGCGGGGACCTGAGTTCACTTGGGAGCGAGAAGATTCATTCTAACAGAAATACCCTCATCTTTTTCCGAGTCCATGATTTGCAGTCTATGTTAGAATTTCGAGACGAAATTCCCTCTATCGGGGGGGGGGGGGGGGATGATGAGACAACCCGAAATCTCTATCTGTAAGTCAATTCAATCATTATAAAGTCAGACTTGTTTCTGCTATCGCTTTACTGTGATTAGGGTCAGTTTGAGAGTCTCTAAGTCTAGTACACTTAAGGATTGGTTGTTGAGAAGTGTTAGCTTGGGATTAGAAGAATGCAATCGAACTTGAAAACTCATCAAAGGGTGTTCACGACCATAAACTAGGTTCACGGCCGTGAACCCATGTTTGGCCGTGAACGCCTCTCCATATATATATACATTTCCTTCATTTATTCCTCATTTCTTCCATCCTTGGCCGAAAACCTCTCAAGTTGTCTAAAGTATCATCCAACAAAATCTCTCATTTCACCCCACAAATGTAAGTGTTTCATCCCTTTTTCTTGTTATTCATCTTATTCTCGTGAAGTGCTTCAATTTCATCCATTGACTCATCACTTTCATCACCATCTTTATGATCTTCAAGAGTTCACGGTCGTGAAACCTTCATAGGGCCGTGAACTCTTCATGTGTGGGCCGTAAACCCTTCAAATATTCATGTGTGGGCCATGAACCCTTCATGTGTGTAACACCTCAAAACCGGAACGGCAGAATCGTTCGGGGGTGGAGGACGTCATGTACAGTATCACAACAATGAATAGTAGTAAACAAGCAACACCATCATCCATTGCATTAATAATATAATTTAAATACAAGTGTGTTCTGTCAAGTTTATAGACACCAAAAATATGAATCAAAATAAAAGATGAGTCTTGAACGAGCTCCATCTTCTCAAAACCTGGCACCGGTACCTGTCTACTAGTGACTTGAGAATACAAGTTATTTTGAAAGAGAGTATCAGCTTTAAAGCTGGTGAGATCATAAGTATTTTAGTGTCTGTATTTGTATGAAAGTGTTTGTAAGTATGAGATGTGTAAGTTTGTAAAAGTTTGTGAATGTTTGTAAAAGGTTTGAATCTCCTAGAAAACCCTATGTTTATCTACTAAAAGTAGCCTTCTACCAAGGCATCAAGTATCTGTGTGTGTGTCTCTTGTAAGAGTATGTATTTTCCCAAATCTGACTATCATTAACCAAAAATATAGTTTTTGCATTACAGTTCATTGTGTGAAGATCACAAAGTGAATGCAATGGGAAATAAAATAGTACGGTAGTATTGTAATAAGTAACTACTGCTGTACTAACTACCTTAAACCATTTTTCATTTAAAGTATTATGTGATCGGCATGTACAATACTACCGACTAGTAACACGACGATGTAAGACGTCGGAAGGAATGACGTTTGGCACCCGTAGACTTGCAAGTCCCACTGTAGCTAGCAGCAAGGTGTAGGATAGTCAATCCAGTATAGATCTATACACAAACTCAAAGCTCTCCATTTAAGGAGATTCTGGATACAAAACGAGCCATGACAGGTGATGCCATGCCCCGTTACGTGGCTCACATAACTGTAATAGTATTCTTGTATATGTACTGTGTGTACTAGCTGTATTGTGTGTTCTCTCTCTGTCTAGTATGTATGTATGTTCTCTCTGTCTTTCACAATAGTATGTTCCCTAGTATAATATATAGTATGTACTAGCTGTATTGTATGTTCTCTCTCTGTCTAGTATGTATGTATGTTCTCTCTGTATGGTATTGTTTGTTTCTCATCATAGTATTCTCTATATGTATGTTATGTTCTCTATGTATGGTATTGTTTGTTTCTCATCATAGTATTCTCTATCTGTATGTTATGTTCTCTCTGTATGGTATTGTTTGTTTCTCATCATAGTATTCTCTATCTGTATGTTTTGTTTTCTCTGTATGGTATTGACTCATGTATGAACTAACTCTTTGTATGTTTCACTGTTCTAGTAATAGTATTAGTATCTTCCTAAACTATACCTATTATAGCTTACTAGTAATGTTGTTTGAATGTATGAACATGTTTGTATACCTTTGCTACCCAAAGGTATTGAATAGAAAGAAGTAACCTTTTATATCTATATACATATACATGATATATGACTAGGATTCAAACGACCTTCGGACAAACAACCGATACCCTAAGTCCACAACCAAACAAGGAACAGGAAGTAAGGTGAGCTATCAGTCCTAAGTCCTTTAAATCCTACTTATATAACTATATCTATATAGATACACATTTAACAGAATATAAGTTTAAAAGAGTTTAATAAAAGTATTTGACATGTAAAAGTGTTTAATAAAACAGTTTGAAGTAGTTTGTTTGAAAACACGATTTGAAAAGTAAGAAATCCACTTGTTTCGTAGTTATTAATCACATGTGATTGATATAATAACTATAATAGATCAACTTGTATTCCCCCCCCCCATAAAAGCATTTAAAAACATTTAAAAGGTTAATTAAGAGGTATGAACTCACCTGTAGTGAGTGGTTTGGATGAACGGATGGTATAGGATGCTAAGTGTCAAGTGAAGACTTGAACACACACAAGGATCCTAGTTAACATATAATAACACATATATGTATCCAGTTAGTCATTTAACAACTAATTAATCAAGTTAAGACACCTGATGACATGAAAAACACCTTAATTCAAGGGTTATAAGTACTAAGGATTGCATCTAAGGGTTGTAGGGCCTTGCATTTGAGTTTAAGGTCCAAGGGTAAACTCTTTTGGAGTTTACGGTTTTGGGACCAACTCCCTTGGAGTTTACGGTCGTAAACCCATGAGTTTACGGCCGTAAACCCATGGTACTTCTACCATTTTGTGTTTTGAAGTCCTAAAAGTCATAATGAAGCATCCTTACTTCAAGTCTAAGCCTTAGGAAGTGATTGTGGCAACATTTCACCCCTTTGTAGAGTTTACGGCCCATAGACCATTTCTCCATGAGTTTACGGCCGTAAACTCTAATGGCCCTTGATGTTTTCGATGTTTAAGGTCCTATACACTTCAAGGATGTGATCTAGACTAGCATCCAAGGCTTGGTAAGGGACTAGGGCACACAATGGCCCTTTCATTAGGGTTTACGGTCGAAGAACATGTTTGGACCGTAAACACCTTTGATCCTGTGTTTCATTGTGTTTACTAGTTGATTAAGAAGTGAAACAAGCCTTATAACACACTAGGGTAAGAGTACTTACAATAAAGAAGCTTGAAAGGGTGTTAAAAGTCCAAGAACACTAGTGTGTGTTCTTGGTGTTCTTGGTGAAACTAAGAACCCTTGAAGATCTACACAAATGGAATGATTTCACGGATGGAATCATGTAAGATCACTAGATTAAGTAAGATATCAACTAGTTAGGGCAAGAAACACTTACAAAGTTGAAGATCAAGGAGGAAAATCGGATGATACTTGAGAGGATTTGAGTTCTAGTTCTTGAAAATGGTAAAAAAAAGTGTATAAAATGACTAAGTGTCATATTTATACTCCTTAGAGTTTACGGCCGTAAACACCATGTTTAGGCCGTAAACTCCAAACTCTTGGAGTTTTGAGACTTCATTGTTGCACAATAAACCCTAGGGTATCCTCTCTCCAGTTATCTCCTGAAGTACTAAGCTTTAAAACACTTAAACTGACTCCATAAAGCTTAAAAGTTAGCAGAAAAAGTTCTGACTTCTATTGAAGTGAATGGTTGTATAGAATAGAAATTTCGGGTTTTCACAATGTGTTCATGGGCCATGAAGACATCTTAGGCCGTGACCCCATTGTGGTTGGCCGTGAACTCCTTTCTGTCCCTCATTTTCGGTTCTAACACTTCATTGTAAGTGTTTCGTACGTCCTAAGGTTGTTTCATATGCTTGTTAGTTGTTATAGACACTAATTGTAGGCCTATGCATTTTAATATGTGCTTAATAGGATCTTATTGTGCTCGAGACTTCACTTAGCATACCAAGCATCCTATCTTTGTCATTCATCCAAGTCACTCACAATCAGGTGAGTTCATACCCCTATGCTTTTTATGATTTTAATGTTTTCAAGGAAAGAATACAAGCCAAACACAAATGATTTTTGTGAATTTATACAAAAAGGACTTCAACACACTTAAAACTAATGCAATTGATACAATTTTACATTTTCCACATTTTTATAAAATTTTTATAGATATTTTATCCCTTTTGTAACATGCTGAGCATAAGGGACGTTTTCAACTTACAAGCATAATTACATAGTCTTTCAGATCAATACGTAATATACATACAAACTATAATAGGTATAGTTTGGGAATTCAACACACGGTTTTCCATATATACAGATATATAAACTATTATAAGAATATAGTTCAGGGAACGAACGTATCTTTTTATAAACTTATCCTTTATTTATAAAAAGGGTTTTTCGAATTATTACTTGTAAAGTCGTTTATCTAGTTTGAGAGACACGTCTTTGGGTACAATTACATGTACTAGTGGAAGACTACCCTTATGAACTAGAGTCTCCTCGAGGGAGAGCGTGAGTTTGTGTATAGATCTATACGGGACTGACAATCCCGCACCTTGCTGTTAGCTACAGTAGGACCGGCAGGTCTACGGGTGACAAAGTCATAAAGGATATTGGCGTCCGTGTCACGTCGTATCAGTTAGTATGGTCATAAAACTCGCAAGTAGATAGCAACGATATATTTTCGTAGTAATATACTTTTCATGAACAATGCTTTAATAATATAAGTATGGAAAATACTTGTATTTTCAGTTATGGAACAATTAAAGCGACAACATACATTCAGGGGAAAATATAGGATTTTCCTGGATAAACATCAGTATTTTTTTACAAACAATCAGACTATCATTCAAACATCGAATATTCATTGTTAATTCTAGAATCCCTTAGTTTATATATCCAAGTCACGTATGAAGAATATCCGATATATTGTGGAATGTGTGGTTTCCGCTCCATCTCCTGTTCCTTGTTTGGTTGTGGGTTTAGTGAAGATCCATAAAATTAACTGTCTGTTCGATATTGGTTTACACGTAGCTATTATGAGTTAAGATATTATAGAAGAAACTGGTATTATCATACTTATCCTAACTTTCATTATATCAGTAATTATAAGGTTTTTCTGAAGAAACATAAAACACTTGTCAACGAACTCAGAACCTGTTTTTCTAAATCAAAACGCTTATGAACTCACCAGCTTAAATGCTGATCTACTCTTTCAAAATAACTTGTATTATCAGGAAATCAGTAGACATGTACTCCCGCAGCTTTTAAGAAGACGGAGCATATTGATTCACGTCTTTATATATTTTGCTACTTTTGATGTATTACTACTTATCAAACAGATGTAAATATTCTACTTATTCAATGTAATGGTTGTGTTTACTTTGATTACTATGATGTAATTGTTATGATACTACACATGACGTCCTCCACCCCCGAACGTTTCCGCCATTCCAGTTTGGGGGTGTGACAGATTGGTATCAGAGCCATGTATATAGTGAACTGAGTATACCGAACCTTACATGGTATACAACTATAAACACTATAGGGGTCGAAGTGCTCTGAAACTAAAAGTATACTTTAAAATATAAGTATTTTACAAGAAGTATACAAGTATACATATGTACAAGAACCTACAACACCATAATAACTGCATAATTGTATTTAGGACAAGTTTAACACTACAGTTAAACTTGAATAGTTATGTAGTCATATGTAGGGCCAATATAACCTGATCAACTATATTTGTCCGAGATAGGATCAACATGTGTTTGGGAGTGACTGTGGTGTTGCGACAAGTCTAAAACTCACTAAATCATATACTAATGAAGCATAGTTAAAATACTATAGAAGTATTTTAGGCTCTATAAGTACCTTATGTGAAAATTAAAAGACCCTTACTAGTAGGTCTATAATTGTGGAGTGTATACTCCCAGGGTTTTATATAATGGAGATTTTATAGACTTATAATGGGTGATCTACGCTCTATTTCCTGTTCCTTGTTTGGTTGTGGTCTTAGAGCAGGATCAACTATTCGATGGTCTTTTTAATCTTAAATTATATACAACTTGTATACACTGCGGGATCATAGAAGGACCCAACAAGGATCACCCCGTAAGATAAAAATGTTATATTAATCTCATAGATTCTTTAAACACTCCCATTCTCGCGCAACCCACATACATAGAGGAAACCGCTCATTGTTAGCAGTCAGCAAAGGAGTCAAGCAGGAACAAGAAGAGGTTTGTGAAAAGGATTCTGAGAAGGGATCAGCCGATGAGAAAGGAACCAGAGTGATCATAGATGAACCCTACCCTATCAGGAGAAGATGTGAAGGGTCCACTTAGACATTCGGAGTCAGAATCTCCATCATGAAGTGAGTGAGATCAGTGACAAACCCGGACCAAGGAGAAACGAAGAATCAATACACCTACGGAACCAGAACACCATAGGGGTGTTTAGAGACAACAAATCTTCACAAGAATGAACTGGAGCAAACGTAGGAAGGACAGAGAACAGAGGAAACCACTCTCGAATCATGCGAAGAAACCGAACACCTTATACGTCACACTAATACCTAATAAAATAGTATAACTTAGTGAGTTAGTGATTACACTGCTCGCACTATGTGTTAGGCTTATCTCCTCTTTTCTTGCAACTAGTATTAGTAAACCAGGTCACAGAAATTCATTCAAGAGTAGTCGCTTCAAATTCAAAAGTCTATTTCATATAGACTTCCTTTATGGATGATTATCAGAACACTATAGAAGTCGGATCATGATACTCTCGGAAACCGATATAACTTAGCTTAAATAACACTCGTGCAATACTCACTTCCATAGAATAGACTTGTGAAATGTTGTCAGAAACATTTAGGATAGTACATCAAGGCGTGAAATTTATAAGTATATATAAATTTGTGAAATACAACTACCGATGACCATCGTTACTCACAAGATCGTTTCTAATCATGCCATAGAACCATGTCTTCACAAAAAGGTGACCAACCAACTAGCAAGACCCCAATTCTACAGATAGACTACGCTACATTTCAGGCCGCGGTCACAGCCGCTGTGACAACTGTCATGGCGCAATTCAATGTTAACAACCCAAACGGGAATGGAAACAGTTTCAACAAATCAAACGGTAGTAACACACAATGAAACCGACAAGGGCCTAGCCATGATAATACTCCAGCTCACAAACCTTAGAATAATAAACGAAAGTTCTGGAACAAAAACGAGCGCAAGTTATCTCAAAATCTTGCCAAGAAACAACAACCTGTGGCAACCTCTACAGCCACGACATCTGCCACTCCAGTACCAATGTCAGTACGGCAATATGCTGGAAATCTACCGGATATGAAGAAATGCAATTACTACCACTTAGGAAAATGCCGCAAATTGCTATGTAAGAACTGCAAAAGACAAGGACACACCACTCGTTTCTGCAGGATACCGGCACAACCAACCACTCAAGTCCTCGATGTTGGTTTAAGTCAGGTCTGTTATAAGTGCGGCGAATCTGGACATTTTAAAAGTGATTGTCCAAAGACTAGAATTGACGAAGAAGCTCGCTTCTGTAGGACTCCGACTCAACACATCACTTCAACTACCGATGTTAGTATAATCCAAGTATGCCGTGCATGTGGTGAAATGGGGCATTTCAAGAGAGACTGACCGACGGAGAAGAAGGAGGAGTGTAACGGCATGACATATAGTAGCAACGAGGAACCCCCCCCCCCTTTTGAGATTTTGGTACGTCTTCTAAATAAAAAAAATTTACTTTGAATATTAATTTATATTCATATTCAAATGCGTGGAAATTAAAAAAAAAGTAATTATAAGTAACTCACTCGTCCGAACAAGTCATGACATTCATAAGAGAACTAAAAATCGGCGCATGTGAGCTATGATGGCTTAGTACGTACATCAGGGTTATGCATAGCTAAGATTTTGCAGAATTAGAGTGAGTGATTCCGCCTTAATTCCTGTTCCTTGTCTGGTTGTGGATTTAGGGCAGAGTCACCCAGTCGACTGTCCTATTCATCTTAATTATACATGATTTGTATATGCCAAGCGATCATAGAGGTACCGAGAAGGATCATAATATAAAGTATCATCACTAGTCATCAAACACTAGAAAGCCTACACAGAATGTACTGTTGAGCACACTCAGAATACACCATCATTATAATAGACGTCTCTTTCAAATCGACTCAACACTTGTTCTATAGAGGGTCCTGCGTCGTCATTCGGCGTGAATTGGCGTGGTCCTCAGCATACCAAGTTCATATGTTACGAAAACCCACCGCCTTTACCGACTGATAAACGAAACCCTCGTCACTCATAGCGATAATCCAACCCAGACCTCAAAATTGCCTTTTGTATTCTAAACCCCGAAGTACTCATGAGAAGAGTACTATGACTTCCGAAACCTTGCCGACGTATATCCAGCAGATCATCCAGAACCACCACTCGCCCGACAGGTCAAGTTCAAGCATAGAGACTAACACGAATCTACATTAAGAAATAGTCTGTCTGCATGGTGTGCCTGTGTCCATTATCTTCGATTGGGATAACAGATTTATCTCGAGATTTTGGCAGTCAGTGCAGAAGGCTCTTGGAACTAAGCTGGATATGAGCACAACTTACCATCCGCAAACCGATGGGCAAAGTGAGAGGACCATTCATACATTGGAAGACATGCTAAGAGCATGTGTTATAGACTTTGGTAAGTCGTGGGACACCCATTTGCCGTTGGTCGAGTTCTCCTACAACAACAGCTATCATACGAGTATCAAGGCTGCGCCGTTTGAAGCCCTTTATTGCTGTAAGTGCAAATCCACTCTGTTCTGGGCTGAGGTTGATGACACGCAGCTAGCTAGAGGCCAAGCGAGGACCCGAGTTCACTTGGGAGCGAGAAGATTCATTGTAACAGAAGTACCCTCATCTTTTTCTAAGTCCATGATTTACAGACTATGTTACAATTTCGGGACGAAATTCCCACTATCGGGGGGGGGGGGGGGGGGCGGTTGATGTGACAACCCGAAATCTCTATCTGTAAGTCAATTCAATCAGTATAAAGTCAGACTTGTTTATGCTATCGCTTTACTGTGATTAAGGTTAGTTTGAGAGTCTCTAAGCCTAGTACACTTAAGGATTGAATGTTGAGAAGTGTTAGCTTGGGATTAGAAGAATGCAATCGAACCAGAGAACTCATTAAAGGGTGTTCACGGCCACAAACTAGGTTCACGGCCGTGAACCCATGTTTGGCCGTGAACCCCTCTCCATATATATATATATATATATATATATATATATATATATATATATATATATATATATATATATATATATATATATATATATATATATATACATTTCCTTCATTTATTCCTCATTTCTTCCATCCTTGGCCGAAAACCTCTCAAGTTGTCTCAAGTACCATCCAACAAAAGCTCTCATTTCACCCCACAAACATAAGTGATTCATCCCTTTTTCTTGTTATTCATCTTTTTCACGTGAAGTGCTTCGATTTCATCCATTGACTCATCACTTTCATCACCATGTTTATGATCTTCAAGAGTTCACGGTCGTGAACCCTTCATAGGGTCGTGAACTCTTCATGTGTGGGCCGTAAACCCTTCAAATGTTCATGTGTGGGCCGTGAACCCTTCATGTGTTCATGGGCCGTGAACACATATTAGGCCGTGAACCCATAGTGGTTGGCCGTGAACTCCTTTCTCTCCCTCATTTTCGGTTCTAACACTTCATTGTAAGTGTTTCCTACATCCTAAGGTTGTTTCCTATGCTTGTTAGTTGTTATAGACACTAATTGTAGGCCTATACATGTTAATATGTGCTTAATAGGACCTTATTATTCTCGGGACTTCACTTAGCATACCAACCTGTAACGCCCGTGTTTCTAGGCTAGGCATTAATATTGACATAATAGTCTAGGTTAACCTGTGTAACTCATTTAGAAGAAATGAAAAGGAATTATGTGAATATTATGTGAAAATTATGTGTTTTATGCTTAATTATTAGGGTTTAAATAATTAAGAATAAAAATGAGCGTCAAAATTAAATATTAGATAAAGCCGATATCTATTAAGAAACTTGTAGTGGACGTGACAAGGATTACGGATATATAAAGAATGCCGAAATCCGAGTTATAACGAAGAAGTTATGACCTGTCGAAGTTTCGCGACAAAACCGGCACGGTGCCGAATGTCGTAAAAACTGAGTTTTTGATAAACTACTTTTTGGCCTTAGTGATCTAAATGAAAGTCTTAGTGTTCGTTAAACCGAGAGTAGGTATAAAAAGAACGCCCAAATCTGACTTCGTATGAGGAAGTTATGATTTTTCGAAGTTTCAGCTTAGCAATAGACAGCTAAAAACTTGAATTTTAGATCGAGAGATTTTTAGCCAACACGACCTAAACGAGAATCAAAGGTCTCGTCATTAGTAGCACAACGGTAAAAAGTCTGATGAAAACGGACGTCGGATGAAGAAGTTATGAATTTTTAACGAATTTCCTGTCCCGGTATGTTAAAAATAATAATTTAAAAATTAATGTCAAAATTAGCCGAGAAAGTCTAAACGAAAGTTGTAGAGCGTAATTTTACCTACGCGTGCATATAAAGAACGTCAAAAACGGAGCTCGTATGCGAAAGTTATGGATTTTAGAAGTTTTAGCGCGAAAACCGAGAAATTTCGCATAGGTGGCTTCAGCCACGTCACCTTCGCTGAATGAGTGCCACGTGTCCGAAATTGGTGAGTCATGCGAGCCACGTGTCCGAAATATGCTGAGTCATCCGAAGCCGTGGAAGCATCCGAGGAGTGACACGTGCGCAGCCGAGAGTCCGACGCGTGTGCCTTGGTGGCGAGCCTCGCATCCGACGCGTGTGTAGTGACTCATCCGTCCGAGTCTTTGCAGGAGCCAAGAGCCACCCACCTCGGACCCGGACTTTGGTCCAATCAGGAACTGCCAGCGAAGCCTTCGCATGCGCTGCCCACGTGCGAGCAGATGCTGCCCTCTTCGGATCTGCTGCCGCGTGGACTCTTCTCAACCGTCCGATCAGCAGCCTTGGGCCTATATATAGAGGGCTTGCGAGATTGCCCGGGTACTTTTCAGAAATTGGCAATTTTGGCCCCTTTTTCAATATTTTAGCCATTTTCACATCCCCCGAATCCCCGGTTTCAAGTATAGCACCCAGAACACGTCCCGAAGTGCCCGAGAAGCCGGAAAATTTATCTTTTCGGTTTTGAAGCCCGACCCTTCGTAGAGCCCGGTTTCTCAATAAAACTCCAGGTTTTATTAGAAACAATCGTTTTAAGGAAACGAATTGCTGCCCGATTTTCATTAAAGCAGGTGAGTGTGTAGTTACTTTCACCTTACACATATATATGAAGTATTTTCTTCAAAATACGTGCTATGTGTAATTATATTGATTGTTTAATTAAGGTGACTGTTGAATAGATGTTTTATACAAGTTTTAAACTGTATATATATATATATATATATATATATATATATATATATATATATATATATATATATATATATATATATATATCTACAAATATGTTGGGTAAAACATGGGTAGATGAATTAGATGATGTGTGATGAAATGGAAGTGATGAGAGGTATCGATGTTTAAGATGATCTAGTCATCTAGCAGAGTATAGACAATGGCCACAGACTATTTTAGATAGTCCAGTGGAACGTTAGTTGACTTGTAATCGGTACGTATGTTTGACCTATATGTTCATAAAGTGTTCTTGAACCATATGTTCATTAGGTGTTTTTGAACTATGTGTTCATCTGTTAGTTCTTCTTTTTGACACTATTACGTGTCGGGGTACGGGAGCGTACGGGAGTACTTTATCAGTATTTTCCCTATACTTTTATTTGGAAGAGCTTTGGAGTCTTTGTTCTTTTATGAAGTGATCGGGCGAGCTTCATGAGTTAGTGATATAGATCATGAGTTAAATAGTGTGTGTGTGATGAAAGGTGAGTTGGATAGATGAGATGATCAGTGATATAGATCATGAGTTGAGAGTGAGTGGTGAAATATAAGAAAAGCCCTTACCGAAACGTTGGCGTGAGTGGTGCAATATGAGAAAAGCCCTTACCCAAACGTTGACCCCCGTCATTCAGCAGAGTATGGATGACAACCATGGACTGTTCTAGACGGTCTGTGGAACATTCGCTGTACTCTATTCCCCTCATGAGTGCCTTTAGGGAATGTATGGCTGGGGAAACCCCTTAGTATGTTTATCAGCTGTATGGAAAACCCATTGACATGTATTGAGGGGGGGGGGGGGGGGGAACACCCGTGGGAAATACCGTCGATGAATAAGAGCTATGGACTTAGCATATGGAAAACCCATTGACATGAATTGCGGGGAGGAACTCCCGTGGGAAATACTATCAATAAATAAGAGCTATGGACTTAGCACATGACAACGATGTGACTTCATGTCTTATTTGACATAAATTTGCAGAGGGAAGCAATGTTGTCACTTTATAGGTTGTTTTATGTTAGGATGTCTTGTTTGACATAACTTGCTGAGGGAAAGCAATGTTGTCACCCCGATGTTTGTTTTATTTGACATAACTTGCTGAGGAACCCCCAAAGCAATGTTGTCACCCCTAGTGATAATCCTTAGGCGAGGTCCCTTGTGATAGTTGTTTTAGGGATGTAAAGTGAGGATAATGGGAATGGGTAATTAGGGTTATTTTGGTTGATGAAATTAATAAATTTATTGTTTGAGAACTTAATAAGTTTATTATTTATTGTGGGTTGAAAACCCTATATGCTCACCAGGCTCCCAAGCCTGACCCACTCAGTTTAATTGTATCACAGGTATCGATACGAAGTTGCTTTACACTGAGAGATTAAAAGAGAAGAAGATCACTAGTGTAAATGAATGTAAGTTTTGTTTATGCTTATGTTTTTGTATTGACAATGACATCCCAATGGTTTAAGTGAATAAAATACATTTCTTCGGAAATGATTTGATAACATATTTATCATGTTTTGTTTTTTTCTGGGAACAAATTCCGCAACACTTTTAATCAAATGATTACTCTGAAATTATTTCAAAAGCATAAATTAAACTGGTCTTTTCTGGCCGTGAATTTGGTGATGTCACACAAGCATCCTATCTTTGTCATTCATCCAAGTCACTCACAATCAGGTGAGTTCATATCCCTATGCTTTATGATTTTAATGTTTTCAGGGGGAGAATACAAGCCAAACACAAATGATTTTTGTGAATTTATACAAAAAGGACTTCAACACACTTAAAACTGATGCAATTGGTACAATCTTACGTTTTCCACATTTTTATAAAATATTTATAGATATTTTATCCCTTTTGTAACATGCTGAGCATAAGGGATGTTTTCAACTTACAACCATAATTACATAGGTATAGTTTAGGAATTCAATACACGGTTTTCCATATACAGGCATATAAACTATTATAAGAATATAGTTTAGGGAACGAACGTATCTTTTTATAAACTTATCCGTTATTTATAAAAAGGGTTTTTCGAATTATTACTTGTAAAGTCGTTTATCTAGTTTGAGAGACACGTCTTTGGGTACAATACATGTACTAATGGAAGACTACCCTTATCAACCAGAGTCTCCTCGAGGGAGAGCGTGAGTTTGTGTATAGATCTATACGGGATTGATAATCCCGCACCTTACTGTTAGCTATAGTAGGACCGGCAGGTCTACGGGTGACAAAGTCATAAAGGATATTTTCATCCGTATCACGTCGTATTAGTTAGTATGGTCATAAAGCTCGCAAGTAGATAGCACCGATATATTTACGTAGTAATATACTTTTCATGAACAATGCTTTAATAATATAAGTATGGAAAATACTTGTATTTTCAGTTATGGAACAATTAAAGCGACAACATACGTTCAGGGGAAAATATAGGATTTTCCCGGATAAACATTAGTATTTTTTTACAAACAATCAGACTATCATTCAAACATCGAATATTCATTGTTAATTCTAGAATCCCTTAGTTTATACATCCAAGTCACGTATGAAGAATATCCGATAGATTGTGGAATGTGTGGTTTCCACTCCGTCTCCTGTTCCTTGTTTGGTTGTGGGTTTAGTGCAGATCCATACAATTAACTGTCTGTTCGATATTGGTTTACACGTAGCTAGTATGAGTTAAGAGATTATAGAAGAAACTGGTATTATCATACTTATCTTAACTTTCATTATATTAGTAATTATAAGGTTTTTCTGAAGAAACATAACACACTTGTCAACAAACTCAAAACCTGTTTTTCTAAATTAAAATGCATATGAACTCACCAGCTTAAATGCTGATCTACTCTTTCAAAATAACTTGTATTCTCAGGAAATCAGTAGACAGGTACTCCCGCAGCTTTTGAGAAGACGGAGCATATAGAGTCACGTCTTTATATATTTTACTACTTTTGATGTATTACAAACTACTTATCAAACAGATGTAAATATTCTACTTATTCAATGTAATGGTTGTGTTTACTTTGATTACTATGATGAAATTGTTATGATACTACACATGACGTCCTCCACCCCCGAACGTTTCCGCCATTCCGGCTTGGGGGTGTGACATTAGAGATCTGTTAGATTGGTATCATGGTTATAGGATGGTTGCTATGTTATTGATTGGTTAGATCGGTATCCTGGTTATAGGATGGTTGCCATGTTAGTGATCCGTTAGATCTATATGACTAACTGTACTTGCATGCTAGCGTATGATATTATATGCACATTTGATGGTTTGGGGGATTGGATTGAGGCAGGTCCTGCTTTGTGCTGTATGCCAAGATACCCAGGGCGGACCGGATAGACTGTAGACCCGGTCCTGCTTTGTGATGTAGGCCGAAGGCCCGACGAGCGGACTGGATAGGCTGAAGGCCCTGAGAGGCGGTCCAGACGTGTCGAAGGCTTGGAGAGTGGTCTAGATAGACTGATGGCGTGTGAGGCGATCCAGTTAGACTAATGGCTCATTATGCACGTTGTGTTTGTTTATATGTTATGATTATGATCGTATGGCGTTGGTATTTTGGGGGTAACTCACTAAGCCTTCGAGCTTACATTTATCGATTATTGTTTCAGGTACTTCTGATGATCGTGGGAAGGCGAAGGCGTGATCATGCACCTCCTTATGTTTTATGATTTGATTATGAGAAACTCTGACATTGATCTATTTTGAAAACAAGTTTTGTAATAATCATTGGTTTTGAAATGTTTTAAAAAGTTTAAATTTGGCATGATTTTTATGGATGTTACAAGTTGGTATCAGAGCCTTGGTTTTAGTGAATTGGAGGAAACACTCGCGTGTCTCCAGTCTCAAACTGAGGACAAGATTTTAACACGATTTTCTTAAAATGTTTTCAAACTAATAAAGGAGGATGCAAGTGTATGATCAGCCGGAGCTCGCGGATAGACCCCAAAGTACCTTACAGATTATTTGATTTATGTGATATGGTAGAACAACATGCTTGTACTAGGATAGGGATCTTCAGGAATTGCATGATAGAATTGCCTGATTATATGATGCCTGATTGCCTAGGGTTTTCCTTATATGAAATTGACATAAGTACTGTAGTTGCTTAGTGTATGCATTACGGTTGTATATAATTAAGATCTTATAGCCTGAGAATGTTTGGTTTGGCCTTATTTCCTGTTCTTGTTTGATGAAGCGCTTAGGGTAGGATCATGTATTCGAAAGTCTATAGGGTCCAGCGTTAGGTATGGCTAGCATACACGAGTGATGCAGGGTTGGAGGAAATTTCATGGATGGGTTGTTTGGGATGAGTCCGCCAATTATAAGATACTTAGCCTTCCTATAGGAGTGAGGAATGAGTGCATGCCATGCTTACGTAAAGTTTTTGGGCATTGTGATGATACTTGAGACAAATATGGGTGGTGTGGAAGGTAGTATAGGCTCGTACTGCTGAAAGCACAAGACCCATACGCGTAGCAAGGAAGTCACAACCCCTAAGGTTTTGTTGGGAGTTGGTTCCCGGATTATTATATGGAATATCTGATATCTTACTGGTATATATTCAGCATGGTGGTTACTAGACGATTTGTGACTGGATCCGTGTCAGGATCAGGAGGAGGCGGACAAGAGGCGCTGACAGCGCCCGAGACTATTGGCCATATGGGGCCACACGAGATGGACGCCAGGATCCGGGAGATCCTGCATGATGAGGTTGCTGCTACGTTCCGGGCTCAGTTACCGGAGATTATTGGGTCTATCAAGACCGCCATGGTGGAGTATTTCGATGATCAATATGCAACCCTCACTGAGGAGGCTGCCGCAGCAGCCACATCGGCTGTAACGGCGACCGGGTTAGCAGCCAGTTGGGCTTTTCAGTATCAGAACTTCGACAACACGAAGCCCTTAATTTTGATGGGACTCAGGATCCCATCAAAACCATGAGGTGGCTATCTGACATGGAGGGGTGTTTCTTCACATGTTCATGTCCTACTGACCAGAAGGTCAGATGTGCCCTGAACCTGCTGAGGACTAGGGCAAAGGACTGGTGGAGGTTGATGACTAGATCTTATTCGGATGATCAGATAGTTGCTGTTACTTGGGAGCAGTTCAGGGATATGTTCCGCGCTTGCTACATTCCACGAGTCGAGCGAGAACGGTTAGCTCAGGAGTTTCTGGATTTGAGACAGGATGGTGAGACGGTGATGGAGATCACCCGTATGTTCACAGAGAGGGCGATGTTCTGGCCGAAGTTTGCTTCTGAGCAGGCTCAGATGACACGTTATCTGAGCATGCTCAAGACTGACATCCGTCTGTTTGTTGCTACCCAACGATGTGATACTTTCCTGGAGTTACAGGAGGCCGCTAGGCGGCATGAGTTGGAGATTGAGATGCAGTAGAGGGAGCAGCGGCAGGCCCCAACACAGTCACAACCGGCGCCAAAGCGGTCTAAGACCGCTAATTATAGGTCAGGGGGACAACAGGGACGTACTTGTGGCAAGTGCGGAAAGGGTCACTTGGGGGTTTGTAGATCGGGTAGCGGGTGCCGCAAATGCGGCAAGGAGGGGAATTTTGCAAGCGATTGTCGCCAGAAATCCCCGGTTCAGGATATGAGGATCTGCTACCACTGTCATCAGGTTGGTCACGTGAAGACAAACTGTCCACAGCTCGCAGCCACGCCGGCATAGGCTCCAGCGCCGGCTACACTGAGGATTACTCACGGTAGTCAGGGTCGATCAGCTTCCCCGAGGGCTCAGGGACACGCCTTCCAGCTTACATCAGAGGAGGCCAGGGTAGCACCAAACGTGGTTGCTGGTATGTTTCTATCCCTTATCTTACTAATTATATATGTTTTATGCTTATATGTTATACCTGTGATTAGGTACATTTTTAGTGAACTCCTTACCTACTTTGGTGTTATTCGACTCGGGGGCGAGTCGGTCGTTTGTTTCTCAGTCTTTCAGTAGGGAGTTCGGGTTGCGAGTGGGAGAGCTAGAGTGTCCGTTGCGAGTCTCTATCGCCAATGAACACGAGATTTCTACTTCTTCGGTCTATCAGGGTTGTGTATTGGAGATCTTTGGGGTATCTTTCCTGATTGACCTGATCTGATTCCCATGGGGGAGGTATGTGTGATTGTGTGTATGGACTGGCTTAGTCGCTTCGGTGCCATGATTGACTGTGAGGGTCAGCGGGTAGTAGTTCGAACCCCAAGTGGGGGAGAACTGATTGTTTACGGTGAGGGCACCAGATTGGGATCAGGGTTTTGTTCGGCTGCCAGGTCTCGGCAGTACAATCAGCACGGGTGTGGGGGTTATCTAGCGTATGCGGTGGATACGCTGGTCAAGGATCAGGTTTCAGTATCAGAGGTTCCAGTAGTCAGAGAGTTTGTTGACGTGTTTCCGGAGGAGTTACCAGGAGTGCCTCAGGAGGGGCAGTTCGAGTTCAGGATCGACCTTGTGCCAGGTGCGGCCCCTATCGCCAAGGCACCGTACCGGTTGGCACCACCAGATGATATCTTGGTGTACTCTAAGACCCGGGAGCAGCATGAGGAGCATCTACGGGAACTATTAGGATTTCTGAGGCGGGAACGACTTTATGCTAAGTTCTCGAAGTGCGAGTTTTGGTTACGAGAGGTCCAGTTCCTGGGACATCTCGATAACCAGGAGGGGATTTTGGTTGATCCGGCCAAAATCGAGGCGGTTATGCAGTGGGGGGTTCCGAAATCTCCCTCGGATATCAGGAGCTTCTTGGGATTGGCAGGGTACTACCAGAGATTCATACATGATTTCTCCAAGATTGCAGTATCCCTCACTCGTTTGACGAGGAAGGAGTGGATTTCCGTTGGGGCCCCGAGCAGTAGAGGGCATTTGAGACCCTCCGACAGTGACTATGCGAGGCTCCAGTTTTGACTCTCCCAGATGGAGTTGAGGATTTTGTAGTTTTCTATGATGCATCCATCACAGGACTGGGAGCGGTCCTCATGCAGAGAGGACGGGTGATAGCCTCTGCATCGCGGCAGTTGAAGGCGCATGAGACGAGATACCCTACTCATGAGCTGGAGTTGGGAGCGGTGGTATTCACTCTCAAGATTTGGAGACATTACCTCTATGGGGTCTGCTGTGCTATCTACACAGACCACAAGAGCCTGAGACACATCATGGATCAGCCGAACCTGAACAAGAGACAGCACAGATGGCTAAATGTAGTCAAGGACTATGACTGTGAGATCCTTTACCACCCAGGTAAAGCGAACGTGGTTGCGGACCCTCTGAGCCGCAATTCAGCTGGATCTTCTACTCCAGTGACGTGCATGACGATTTCAGTGGATTCTGCACTTGTGGGCTTGATCACGGAACCCAGGCAGAAGGTATGCGTCAGGTGAACTGGAAGCTTGAGAGGATTAGGGGTGAGAACACCCGGTTTGTGAAGGATAGCTGGGGATTATTGACCCTTTGCGGTCGGGTATGGGTTCCGATGTCTGGTGGGGTCAAACAGACTATATTGGAGGATGCTCATAAGTCTCGCTTCTCTATTCACCCGAGGGCCACCAAGATGTACCGGGACTTGCGATTGAGTTACTGGTGGCCGTGCAAGAAGCGAGAGATCGCTTGGTATGTTGAGAGGTGGTTGATCTGCTGGATGGTCAAGGTCGAGCACCAGAGGCCGCATGGCAAGTTGCAACCTATAGAGATTCCCATGTGGAAATGGGAGCAGGTCATGATGGACTTCATCACCAAGCTGTCGAGAACGGCAAAGGGATTCGCCGCTATTTGGGTCATCGTGGATCGATTGACCAAAAGTGCTCATTTTCTGCCCATTCGGGAGAGCTCATCGGCCGAGAAGCTGGCCGATGTGTATATACGCAAGATTGTCGCTCGCCATGGGGTTCCAGTCTCCATCATTTCAGATCGTGATGTTCGGTTCACATCCCGTTTCTGGCAGAAGTTCCACGAGGAACTGGGCACGCAGCTGCACTTCAGTACAGGCTATCATCCGCAGACAGACGGCCAGAGTGAGCAGACGATATAAACTCTTGAGGATATGTTGAGAGCTTGCGTTATTGACTTTGGTGGGAGCTGGGACTCCTACCTACCTCTTGCAGAGTTCTCCTATAACAACAACTTTCACTCCAGCATTGGTGCTCCACCTTGTGAGCTGTTGTATGTGTTGGGTTTTAGTATACTACAACATCCTATGGTGCACATACAACCCTAAATACCTTGGATCTATGTTTTCTCTATTATACATGCAAATGGTTTCCAAGGCATTAAACCTATAACTAGCATATAATATACTAGTTAGGGAAACATACCTTTTATGTGGCTTGAAGTCTTGATGTATTTGGCCTTAAGAGCTTAGCACCAATAGTATGAAATGCCTCAAATGGAATCACAACACACCTAGGACAAAGGTGGCTCTTGAGAGAGAATTCCATGCACCAAAAGACCTCCATATTTTTTCTAAGAAAAGAAGTGGTGATTTTGGCTATGGAGTAACCTATTTATATGTAGGATTCCAAGGGTCATGGGTATAACCCATAATCCATACCCATGGGTTTTATGATCCATGGTTCATGTGGCCCAACTCTTTATGTATCCATACATAAACTTGGTCCAACATGGATCATAAGCCCAACACATATAAATATAACTAATTATCATAATTAGTCCCCATAGATTTAATTAGTCTCTTTTGATCACTAAATTAATTCCAAATTAATTCTTGATTGATAATAATTAAAACATATGATTTCATATTAATATATTATAACTTATAATATATTAATAAACCACAAATAACCTTCTCTCAAAAGTCCATCCTAACAAATTGTCCTGATGATATGCAACCCAAATGGACCATGCTACTCTCGGGTCAAGTACATACCAATAATAGTTATGGGCTTAGACATCTAATCCAACAGTCTTCCACTTGGATAAGTCTAAAACTATTATTGCAAGTACGACTTCATAACCCGACTAGCAATCGTAGCTCTTAAAGCCGCTGTCGAACTCTGAACAAATCAATGACGCATCCATTAGATAAGGGATCATATATTCCTCCATTCTAGATATCATATGGACTGTGACATGGATTATAATCATTCTCTCTGTCCATTTGTTGTTTCCCGATTTTCGATTTATGATGACTGACTGATTGAACAAATCAAATCAGTCCTGGCTTGGCCAAGCACTCACATGTGTCATCGCTAATCATCGAGGGGCCCACAGATATCGCTTTTATCCCGAAGGTAAAAGGAATGGATAAGCTTCGACTCATATGGCTTGTTCTACTACTTGTTGAATCATACACAAAGGCACGTTTTATAACATCGAGTTACCAAATGCGTTTTCGTGCAATCAATGTATAACCAACTCATAGTAACAACTCATATCTCTAGGTTTGAAGAATATAAGATATTATCGTCTCATGATCACTCGTGATAAAATCCATGAAGTGATTCAAATGAGCGCGGGTTGAATCCAATACTCAGAACTTATGAGCACTCATGAGTGTTGTAGCACCACTTTGTCCACCAACTTGGACCTCTACAAACCAACCCATGACAGTCTTGATTCATATCTACTTCCAACATATGACCGACTGTGGATGGTTTGAATAACTTAATCATTCAGGAAGAGCGACTTAGTTATTCTGGAAGTCAAAACATGCAAAGTGAAACACAAGAATAAATGAATCAAATATGGTATCAAACCCTATGAATATAAATAAACACTTTTATTTATCATCATACTGATTACTCATTATTCATTGTTTCGGTTTTATCAACTTTATACTTGAATTAAAAACACTAGTTGTCCCATGCTCCAAGCATGTACACTATGTTTTTCTTAAACAATAGCTTTGCCATACACCAAGTATGCACTCTATGTTTGCCTATGATCCTTACTTTGTGAAATAAACCAATTCAACATCATTTCAATGATTCTAATTTCACACTCCCAAATCCTTATCGAAAAATGTGAGAATTTCAAATTCCTATCATTTATCGAAATCTGTTTAGATTTTAAACTTATATGCACTGAAACTCCTGTAATGAATATGTACAAAGTTACAAAGACTTGTCAACAGTCATTATAAGGTATTCCAATGGAGATCAACTCCATGGAAACTAAGTCTCATATTCAAAGTACATTGCTTTGGACATGCTTCTTGCATTAAGTTTTCTAATCTTACACAGATAACTTCCACCTATGGAGACAACTCCATATTCTCATTTTGACTATCACTTCTGAATAAGAGATGCCTCTTTTCAGAATATGTCAATATGGTCCTTCCAAAATTAGCACTATACTTCCAACTGTCCCTGAGCAACCAATCTTTGGTAAACCTCAGATTGTCCTCGACAATTGCTTAATCATTTTAGTCATATACAATTCTAGACCTTTTCCCTTCTTAATGCCTCTGGGATTTTGGAAAAATTTAGAAATGACAAATATTATAGTACATGCAATCGATCCTGTACCCAAAACAAATGGTACACGATTCATGATGTCTCACATAAAGACATGATTCTAGACCAGTCTTTTGCTACAATATTTTTATTTGCCATGTTTTCAAAATTTGGCTATGAAGAGGGATGCCGTAATCATAATCGAATTTTGAGATCGCAATATATAGAATTTCCTTAAGTTGAACCAATCCAACATGAAATTCATATATATATTCTTGACTAAAGATGATTAAGGTCTCAATCTAAGCCTTTAGAACTGAAATGAAGTATATCCTCTCCCTTAATTATAGCAAAACAACTTTTTCAATCCCTGCAGCCTCACGAATTGAAACTTTTTTTTCTATAATTAACATTGCTAACTTGCAACACTAACAATAATTATCATGCTCCCACTAACATGATGATTATTAGCATAACACTTATGCTCCCACTAGCTTTGACATGTACTCAGAAATCAGCTGGACTTCTAGAAATCAATACTTTATTGACTTTCTTACCAAAGTTCAGATTTCTGATACGCGATGCTTTGATAAAACTTTATCAAAATCATACACCTTTCCTTAGATAGCATGCATGTGTGTGTAAACAATTTCAGAACTATGAAAAGGGATGACGAAATCATAGTCTCAATTGTTTAGACCTTTTGCCATCTGCTTCAAATCTACTTGGTGGAAGTGTTTCCTCACCATCATTTTCATGAATCGGAGAGAAACCTTATGACCCTTAGATTTTATGGTGTATGTGTGCTTATCCATGTGAATCGTCAAAACCATAGTCACAAGACAAGGATAATGACAAATCCAAACTCATATGGACTGAACTTATGCAATCTTAACTTCTTGCCACCTGGCAGTACAGGGCCTGCCATTGCTTCCAAGTTGTTATGCAACCAATTGAGAACTTTCAGAACTCCTATGCAAAACCAACTTTAACTGGAATGGGCACAGAATATATCAACACGATAGGTTATAAACCTCAAGTTGTGTGCTAGTGAAGAACCTCAGGTTTTACTCTTGATTAGTTCTTGAAATTCTTTTTAGGATCTTTAAGACTCCCACTATCCTCTTGACATATAAGACTATCTTGCCAAATATTGAAGAGATAGTGCGGATTCTTTATCAAGACGAACACTTCACACAATTGGCCTTAGTTGGTCTTTGTTTTATACAAAACATCACAACTTACCAATTTCAAATGTACAAGAGTAGGACACTTTTACTCTTACATTTGACAAGTGTTTTAAACCTTTCTTTAAGATATGTCACTCAAGTTACAATCTTGGAGTATGACTCTAAGAATTGTTTGGAACGAAGTATGACTCATCTTCCTGATCTAACCATTTCAACAATTCATGACTCCTCTTCTTAGTCATAAGAATGCACTAAGATGACCTTTAGAGGACTAATTGTGATATGATTTCTAAATCATTAAGATGATCACAAACATGATACTAAAGTACTCTCCTATCTTTTCAGATTGGAGAAACTTTTATCTTTCTGCCTAATTTGATTATTCCCATTCGTTCTGCCATACATTGAGACTTTTCCAATGTTTCAGAATTATACTTAAACTTGTAAGTATAACCATATTTACTAAACTTTAGTAAATCAAATAGTCTTAACGAGCTTTGTGGTGGACATGACCAGTGCACAAGAATGTGTACTCGATCCCTTTAGTCCTTCACTTGACTCACACATCCATGTGAACAAGTAATTAGTCTTGATTTTCCAATGCTTAAAAGTTCTCATTCATCATACTATTCAACTTGCATGATTCCAAGTTTCGTTCCAATTGAAACTTGGGTGATGAGGAACTTTCCTGATTTGGTAAATTTAGACACTACCACAAATGAAAGAATCAAATCCATTTTCCAATATTGCTGTCAGTGGAATCATATAAGCAACAATTTTCCACAAATGCCATTGTAAGGATACTTCAAATAAATAAAATTAAACAATTTTCTTTTATTTTAAAACTTTGCGGAAAAACTTATCCTTACAATCCACATGGAAAATTGTTGTTATCTATTCCTTAGCAATATATCATAACTTCTTAAGCAACTGCTCAAAATTTTGATGCGATCGAAATCCACCTTCGCGATCAGAATCAGCATATACTTCCTTTAAGATTTCTCTCTATTCTTTGATTCTTAAAACATCAACATATGACCCAGTCACATCATGTAATGAGGATCTCAGAATAGAACTTAACAAAGTTAGATAATGGGCTCTACCTGATGTAGAGTCAAACTTATTGACTTTAATATCCTTAGGTAAATTTGGCAGCTTTGCAATCAACGCCCCTTCCTTTGGCAAAATAAACATATGGACCCTTTGGTAATGAGACTATCTCAGACTTGGCCTTTCTCTTTACCATTTGGTCAACCGGGTTGACTATGGCCAATCCCTTTCCATTGGGAAGAGAATGCTTTTCTGGATTTCCAGTGTCACCATTGTCACTGTCCATAAATTTTTTTGGAAGTTGATCTTCTAATCAAATTTGCTTTACTATCGTTCCAAATCATTGCTGATTCAGCAGCACCAAGCAAATAGATATGATCATTAAGGTTCATGTCATAGTCTGTTTCATAGTAGTCCTAAAGGAACTCACTATGTGACTTAGAAAGTGATTGAACATCCAACTTTCTCAAGACTTTGACACCCAACTCTCCCGGCTTGTCAATATGTGACTTCATCTCTAAGATGTGATCACACATAGACCTTGCTTGCCATTAGGGCTTGAGTGACCTTGAACTTGTGGGTTAGGGAAAATAATTGGAGGAGGTGGAGGAAGAGAAGTATGACTTCCATGAGCCAAACTCGGGAAGTGATATTCATTAGGAAAGCTTGGTTTGGGAAGATCATTGTTGTCTAAACCAGACATCAACAATGGGAGAAATTCACGTAAAGTTGATTTAAGTCCTTAATATAACACCCAATATGATATATTAAGGCTAGGACCCAACAAACTATTTTATAACTTGGAAGAGGGATGCCGTAATCAAAGCTATAAAATATTTGAAGGTAGGTGAATGACGATTCACCAATTTCCACCAAGATAAACGAAATGTATTATTAGGTTTTAATTGGTTTTGAAACTCCTAGATTCTTTTGAGATTCATTGAACTTTTCAATGGCATGTTTCAATCTCGAGTGTGCCCTTCAGGTTTTGTGACTGGGATGCTGAGGATCACAAAACAAGGTGTGAAGTAACCATGCAAATATACTTGGTACCCTTAATATTTACCCCTCAATCGATGTGCCGGTTAACCACACACGCTCCAACGATACTATGATAAACATTAAGTTACCCTTTGCCTACCTTGTTAAGTCCAGGTTAGTGTGCCGGTTAACCACACACGCTCCACTAACAGCTTAAACAAAGTGCAAAGTGTAATTTCATGGATTAGCACCTTATTCACATTTTCCTAAGTAACTAAGATTGGGAATTTATAAGTGTTTAGTTACTTAGTATTTATCATTATACTTATAATGAAGGGAGAATTATAGTCCTTGTCCTACCTGTTCGGCTAACGACCCTCCACCGGTCAAGGAAGCGGTGAGTGAGAGTGGACACCCATTAAACTGCCATTTTATAGGCAGTAACCTTATACCCCCCTTATAGACCGGCTTCGTGAATGAGGCCTACTAATGGTAAGACGACTTTATCTTATACATATCTATATAATTAAAATTATAATAATAGTATAAGTGTTGAATTTTAAACTTTTAAAATTCTAAGGTCTAGATTGGAATTAAAGTATACATGGGGGGTAACTTTACAAATTCCAAAACTTGAGGACAAGTTTTGAAACCTTTCAAAACTCTTAGATTTTTCATAACTTATGAGTTTAATTAAGGTTTAATGAAAAAAAAATTCAAGTTCCATAACTTGAGGACAAATTATGGAAGACATTAAATCATTTAATGATGACATTAAAAATAGTGACTCTTCTATTTTCATAACCTATGAGACTTAATGACACTTTAAAAAGAAAAACTCTTCACTTTCCATAACTTGAGGACAAGTTATGGAGTTCATAAAAACCATTAAGATCAAATATTCCAATTAACACAATAATCAAATAATTTTTCTATGATCTAGATTAAACTCATAAGTAAAGATAATTCACATCAACAATTTTCAAGAAATTAGATAATCATATAAACTAATACAAATCTTGAAACTTTGACAATTATCCTTTAAAGACTCTTGGAATTCATAACCTAAAGAGTTAATAAATGAGACATTTCACATCCATAACTTATGGAAGTTTCAAAACTCTTAAGATCATAACTTTAAAAAAAACTTTTGAGTTCCAAAATTTTATGACAAAATTTGTAACTCCTTAAAACCATTTAGATCAAACTTTTAAAACAAATAAAATAATCATATCATTCTATCTTTTAATAAATTGACCTAATTCAACTCTTGTAGTAAATTGACTCAAAATTTATAAATAATTAGTTTTTCATAAAATCAAGTAATTATCATAAAATTAGACAAACTTCATGTTTTTTTTTCTTTTTTTTCCTTCAACTTGAAAAAAAATACATTGGCATCAAATATAATAGAAAACAACCCATGGCTCTGATACCACTGTTGGGTTTTAGTATACTACAACATCCTATGGTGCACATATAACCCTAAATACCTTGGATCTATGTTTTCTCTATTATACATGCAAATGGTTTCCAAGGCATTAAACCTATAACTAGCATGCATTTGACATAAACCATATAATATACTAATTAGGGAAACATACCTTTTATGTGGCTTGAAGTCTTGATGTATTTGGCCTTAAGAGCTTAGCACCAATAGTATGAAATGCCTCAAATGGAATCACAACACACCTAGGACAAAGGTGGCTCTTGAGAGAGAATTCCATGCACCAAAAGACCTCCATATTTTTTCTAAGAAAAGAAGTGGTGATTTTGGCTATGGAGTAACCTATTTATATGTAGGATTCCAAGGGTCATGGGTATAACCCATAATCCATACCCATGGGTTTTATGATCCATGGTTCATGTGGCCCAACTCTTTATGTATCCATACATAAACTTGGTCCAACATGGATCATAAGCCCAACACATATAAATATAACTAATTATCATAATTAGTCCCCATAGATTTAATTAGTCTCTTTTGATCACTAAATTAATTCCAAATTAATTCTTGATCGATACTAATTAAAACATATATTTCATATTAATATATTATAACTTATAATATATTAATAAACCATAAATAACCTTCTCTCAAAAGTCCATCCTAACAAATTGTCCTGATGATATGCAACCCAACTGGACCATGCTACTCTCGGGTCAAGTACATACCAATAATAGTTATGGGCTTAGACATCTAATCCAACAGTATGGACGGAGATGTCGCAACCCAGTCTGTTGGGGCGAGGTGGGTCACAGCGTGATGGGTCGGACTGAGGTAGTCCTGCAGACTACCACTATGATTCAGCAGATTAGACAGCGACTGCAGACCACACAGAGTCGACAGAAGAGCTATGCCGACCGATGCCAATATGAGTTGGAGTTTTAGGTTGGTGACATGGTGCTCCTGAAGGTCTCACCCTGGAAGGGTGTGATTCGCTTCAGGAAGAGGGGGAAGTTGGGTCCCCGATATATTGGTCCGTTCAGGATCATTACCAGGGTTGGCAAGGTGGCTTATCGACTGGATCTTCTGGAGAAGCTCAGTGAGGTCCACAACACTTTCCATGTGTCACAATTGCGGAAGTGCATAGCAGATAAGGGCGAAGTGCTATCGTTAGACGATATTCAGGCTGACGAGCACTTGAATTACGTAGAGAAGCCAGTGGCTGTCCTTGAGAGAAAGGTAAAGGCTCTACGGAACAAGGAAGTACCTTTGGTAAAGGTACAGCGGGAACACAGGAGGGGATTCGAGTGGACGTGGGAGCCGGAGGCAGAGATGCGGGAGCACTATCCTGAATAGTTTGCCGCAGCAGACTTTGAGGACGAAGTCTAGTTCAAGTGGGGGAGAATTGTAACACCCCGACTCCCAAGTATATTTTTAAAAGTTTTTTACTTATTTTATTAAAGGAACTCAACGAGTTGGAGGCCCCAACTCGTCGTGTAGAACTTGGTCAGCCCGCGTGGATTATTGGATCTACTCGGCGAGTCGGAGGACCCGGACTCGACGAGTAGGAGTTGGGAGATGAAACCCTAATTTTTAGGGTTTGCACCTGTTGAGAGAAAAACTTGGAGACACACTTGAACAAACGTTAGAACAAGTGCATTGCGGAATAGTTAATCTCGAAGGATCTAAAAGCTCAACAATAATATTAATAAGTTATAGTTAGATAGTTAAAGAGTTAGTTGCGGAAAAGTAAAGAAATAGAAATTACAACAATTGTTATATTAAGTATACACATAAGTTGATTCATAACAAGGAATGCATTCAAACCAAGTTAATAAGGAAGATCAAACTTAGTGATTAAGTCACAGAAGACTTGCTCCGGAGAGAGGATATAATCAGTTATGTTCTAGGAAGAATTGAGAGTAAGAAGGGATGAGTAATAAGATAGAGAAATAGTAAAGATAACTTAGAGAAATGTATTCAGAAGAGATGCGTGAGTTATCCGTGTTGAATACAAGAGAATGAGCTCTTATTTATAGAGACTCATGAAGTACACTAGATTACATCTCTATGAGTAACCATGCATGGCATACTGGATAATAGAGTGTATTACAATAAAGACAAGTAAAATAATCTAGCTAAGTGACTGCGGTAGGAAGACACTCCGGTTGCGGTCGCTGATGAAGAAGCTTGACTGCGGGTGTTGTATGGCTGCGGTAGCTGAAGTTCAAGAGGGTCACTTTTTATGATTCAACAATTTCCCCCTAAGTGACCTCTTTAACTTCTGTTCAGCTATCAAGTTTGAGGAACTTGATCAGGATCCACCAAAACTTCCTGATGTTTTCCAGCCAGGTGATTCTCCTTGAGATCTCGAACTTGACTTCTGTAGTATTGTGCTTTGATCTTTCAACTGCGGTTCGGCAGATGTCAAGTTGCTTCTTGGTTAGGCGATGCATGGCAGTCATAGGAATGAAGTATTTGACATTATCGAACTTCCTTTTGAAAATGACTCCAAGTTCAGGAAAGTTGGTTGCACCTAAGGATCTTTCTTGAAAGCCTTCGGTAGGCATTGGTGCAGGTTCGAGAGGTGGCAGATCAAATTTCTTGGCAATGATAGGGTAGATGTCTGCATCGATCTTGGCAAAATCACAGACCGTTTCCTTCAGAAAAGTATTGGCCTTTTCAAGCGCAATCTTCATTTTCGGGTGCTTTTCTGACTTGTTTTGAAACACCTTGTCAATAAGAAAGATTTCTTCCGGATTTATATAGGGAAAGTCTGCCTAGGTGCGGATGTACTCATGCTCCTTCTAGTGAGGGTATACTGGATGTAGTCAGCCTTCATGAACTTCCGGATTTTGTAGTTCTTGACTGCGGATGGTCTATCGTTAGACCATATATTTTCAATGGAAGAGGCATGTTTAGCATGAAAAAGACTAAGTCTCTCAAATTCCATTGGCAGTCTTTTGTGGTCAGGAAGGCTGCGGTCGAATTGCTCAAATACTGTGAAGTATTTGGCATTTGGAGAAATTGGGACATCCCAGTAGCCATCAGTAGGGGGTTCAGCATAGGTGAGGTGGGGTCTGTAATCGTCGTCCAGTAGTCTGCGGTGAGGATTGATCCAAGAGTTTATCAAGGATTCGTCCATCATAGTATCAAAACCGCATTCTCTCCATATAAGCTCTGCAAGTTTGGCTGCCTTCCAATCTTTCTTCCTTTGGGTGGTGGCAGGAGAGTCAGTTGAGCTCGGAGAGGACATATGCTCCACCAGATTTTTAAAGTGAGGGGGAGTCTCTGGCTTGTCAGGAGTGTTCTCCTTTTGTGGTGAAGTATGAGGAGATGGAGTATGTTGAGATGGTTGCGGTGAGGGTTGCTGTGTAGGAATTTTTTCTGTGATGATGGGAGGCCTCTGATGTTGAGAGATGGAGTGATTAGAGTGATGGACTTCTTATTCTTTACTTCCCCCTCTTGAGGAATGCCACGGAGGAGCTTCCTCAAGCCATTGTTTAAGGCCATCAACCTTGGCATAGACTTCATGAAATTGAGCTTTGAGGGCGTCTGCCAATTGTTGATTGTTGGGGATGGATGGGTTGAAGAGTAGCCTGTGTATTTCGTTGGTGAGCTGGAGGATCTCGGGACCATGGAAGTTGGAGGACAGGGATCGTTGTAGTCTATTGATTGTTGCTTGAAGAACTGAGATAGTTGACTCATACGCAGTGTGAGTCTCAGCTATCAGTTTCTGAGACTGAGTGGCTTGATCCGCGATGGCTGCTTGGAGATCAGTTTTGATTGCGGTTACCTCAGTGATGAGGCGTTCCGCAGCAGCCATAAAGTCCTTGTGATCTGCCTTGCGGTTGTTGTCAAGGGACCGGATCCCCATTTCCACTTTGAGAGAAATTCTCTCAGCAGCCAAGCGTTCCCTTGTTTCCAGACGCTCTATACGTTCGATCAGGGACTGCGGTCCCGGGTGTCTTCTGGTTGTGGTTGAGTTGGCTTGACCGCAGCTAAGATCTGATCGACTTTAGCTTGTAAGCTCAGAAATTCTTTCCTGGTGACAACATTCTTCTTCTTTTTCTTCTTTTCTTTGGGTTTAGAAGTCGAATGTTGAGAGCCACTGGATTCCTCTTCCTCATCGAACATCATGAGGTCATCATCAGAAGGACTAGGCTTGTTTACCTCCTGAATGTCTTCATCATCAAGACCGAAGGTGGGATCAGAACTGACTTCGATTGCGGTTCCTTCGTCTTGTTATTCAATGACTGTTGGAGTTGGAATGGGATTTGGAGTTGGAGTTGGGGTTGGAGTTACTCTGGAGGTACCTGCACCTTCACCTGTTGCTTGAGCTTTAAGGACTGTTTCCGCCATCTCGGTCATCCAGTCTTGAACCTTTAGAATGGTGGCTACGGTATTGGCATTATTGATTGCGTCTGCCCAATACCGTCCACTGACTGGATTTCTTGCTCCTTTTGCTGCTGCTGCTTGATCTGTTGTTCCTTGCGGGCTTGGAATGCCCTTTTGAAAGCAACATATTTCTTGATTTCTGACTCAGTTACCGGATTGTACTGTAACCATGAGTCATTGGATTCATCACCGTCAAAACCTTGGAAACGCACCGAAGTGTCCTTCGGGTCCACGGTTCCTTGCACATTTGTGCTCACCGTGCCTAAACCACCTGCTGCGGATGTAAGCAGAGTAGGATTTCCTGAGCTTCCTCGGTCTCCTTGACCCGTGATCAAGTTTGGCCTCGGCTCAGTTCTGGCTAGGGCGGAAGAAGTGCCCTGCGGTTGGGAAGGTGTTTGAAGTGTTTGAGTGACGTTCAAAAGGATGGAGTGCAACTGCTTAGGAGAAAAGAAATGCAGTCGGGAAGCCCTGGAGACCTTAGGGCGATCACCAGTTTCATCCTCTTGGGAGTGAATTGGGGGGGAGTCTCCACGATGTCGTGAATCAGACTCACTTTCTGAGTCTGATTGGAAAATGATAGTGGTGTTGAATGGGTCTGCGGCCACCCCAAGGACTACTGGAGCCTTTTGAGAGGCTTCAGTATCGGTCCGGTCACGCATTTGGCCAGAGGTATCGGTTTTCCTTTTCTTAAGGATAGCAATTGGTTGCCTATCCTCATCAGAATCACTACTAGGTGTAGGTGCGGTTGGTTTGGTTTTACGTTTCTTGGTGGGTGCGGTTGGTTTGGGAGCATCCTTCTTAGGGGTTCTTTGTTTCTTCGTGGTTGCCAATTGCTTTCTTCTTTGAGAAAGATTAGAGAGTGTAGTGGCAGAAGGGACTGCGGTACCTTCAGGGTTAACAATTGCGGATGGGTGTTGAAGAGGCGGGGTAGGAAGGTATGGGGCAATACCTTCCGTAGCCTCAATTTGATCTGAGACATCAGCAGTCTCAAGACCAAGTGTGGAAAGATTGTGGGTAGGGAGTCTGTGGATAGGTCCAAAAACAGTTTGATCAGAAGAGGGATTGTAACTTTTGAGATCCTTAGTGACAAAGAAGATGATGTCACTGCCCATGTCGATTCCAGCGTCCGCATGAAGGTCTGAAATGCAGAGTGACCAGAACCTTGCAAAAGTGAGCTCGGTTGGGTTCTCCCTTGGGCTCTCTTTGGGAATGTATTGAAGGAAGTCGTCCCATAGGATCTGCCCGTAGTTTACATCGTGTCCTGTGAATATGCTCCACACCAACTCCAGTAGCTTGAGTCCCATGTTGTCTATGCCTCCGGTTCTGTTGGATAGACAGCAGATGATGAAATGGCACACAAACTGCCAAACCGCAGGCAATTGATTTTTCTTGAATTCACCAATTCCTCTAATTGGTTTCTGATACCCCATTTGGTAAAGGGCAGAGGTAACGTCCGCCATGGAAGGAGAGAAAATCTTGATGGATGGATGAACCAGAATGTTTATGGCAGTAAGAAACTTTTCTTTGGACAGGATGATCAAGGAATCGTTAATTAGGTTGAGGTGAACTTCTTGAGGGTTTTCGAATGGGCGATAAGCGGAGAATGCACATTTGAAGAGGGTCGAGACTGGAACAACATCTGTAAAAGCGTCGAAAGGGCCAAACAGAGGGTGATTCTTTAGAAACTTGATCATCAGTTTGGTTGGAGCATTGTATGAAGAATGATCTTCAAACACTGCTCGAAAGTTGCTTGAAGCAATCGTTGGAGAGTCTGAACCGGTAGGATTCACTGAGCCTGAAACCTTGGATTCTTTCTTTGATGCACCTGATTTCACCATTGTAGGAGCTTCGGAGAAGGAGTAGAAAATAGAGTTCTTGAAGGATTTGAGAGGGAAGGTTTGATGTTCAGAAAGCGTAAAGTGATTTTGGGGAAGAAGATGGGTTTATAAAGGGGTGAAATTGTTTTAACCCTAGGTAAACGGTAAGGATAAGGTAAAAACGTCGTTTGGGGTTTGGAGGGAATCTTTGAATTGGGGATTAAATCTCAGCCACAAATAATGAAACGGTTTAAAAAAAGATTTGGGAGAGTTACTAAAAGAGGGTTTGCATTTAATGAAAAGTCAGACCTCTATCAATGTGTCAGGTGATCGTGGGGTGAGGGGAAAGGAAGTTGTAACGGATGGGACGTGCTGGGGAGAGGAAAAGACAAATTAAGGATGAGTTTATGGAAAAACGTTCTTTTTGTCATCATACCTAAAATAGGTCTGACACAAGGTTTATTCAGAAAGAGAATGAGACAGTTTCTAAAGGGAATGTTTTTTTTATTTAATGTTTTATTTAATGAAAGATCATTAAATAGCACACAAAGATTCAAGGGTTGATGAAACAGTTGAGAAGTTATCAAAATGATCGTGGATGGAAACGTCATTGCGGATGGAAACGATGAATGTCTGTAGTAAGGAACTGAGGAAAGCACTTGTACAAAAATTAGTAATAACAAACAATAGAGACCCATGAGAGATAAATATGATATATGGTTGCGGTACCTAGACTGCGGTAACAAAACCATCTATCATAAATAACTCTCAGTTAGAACCGCAACGGAGACCAAGGATGGTCTGCGGTATCTATCAATTCAAAAAGAATTGCGGGTCAGGATTCATCATTCCTAAAATTTGCAGGAAGGTGTTAAGCTTTGTGGAGTCGAGCGCTTTTGTGAACACATCAGCAATCTCTTCATGAGTATGGACAAAGATGAGTTCAATGTTACCTTTCAAGATGTGGTCTTTGATGAAATGATACTGTAGTTCAATATGCTTAGTCTTGGAGTGCTGAATTGGATTGTGAGAAATAGCAATAGCACTTTCAGAGTCACAGTAGATCGGTATCCGCAGCATTCTATACCCGTAGTCCATTAGTTGAGTTTTCATCCAAAGGACTTGAGAGCAACAGCTGGCTGCGGCCACATACTCAACTTCTGCGGTAGACAAAGAAACACAACTTTTTTTCCTTGAGGACCAGCTGACGATTCTTCCACCCAAAAATTAACATCCTCCTGAGGTACTTTTTGTTGTGTTTTTGAGCATTCTAACACTCCTATGGTGTACATGCAACCCTATAAACCTTGGATCTATGTTTTCTCTATTATACATGCAATATTAACTATTCCAAGGTTTCATCCTAACTAGCATATTATGAAGCACCTATACTACAAAGTTTTAGTTAGATGACATACCTTTTGATGTAGCTTGATGTCTTCAAGCTTTAAGAGCTTAGCCCCAATAGTGTGGAAGCCTCAAATGGAATCACAAATCACCAAAACACCTTGGAAGAACTTGAGAGAATATGTATGCACACTAAAATCGGCCCACTCTTATTTTCACACACTTGTCCCAATTTTGTGAGCCAAGGACCCCTTTATATATTATGGAGGATTAGGGTTACATCCATGTAAACCCTAATACCCATGACCTTTCATTTACATAGGATCCATGGGTTAAAAGCTCCATGGACCATCCATGAAAGCTTAGCCCAACCTAAATGAACTTGGCTCATTCCATATATATAAGAGTCCATATTTAATTAGTTCTTTTTGATCACTTAATTAATTCTAAATTAATTCTTGATCAATACTAATTAAATAATATGATTCCATATTAATATATTAGAACTTATAATATATTAATATAAATCGTAAATATACTATTCTCAAAAGACTATCCATATAAATTGTGCCGGTGAAGTGCAACCCAAATGGACTATGCCGGGTCGGGTCAAGTACATACCAAATATAGTTATGGACTTAGACATTAATCCAACAGTCTTCCACTTGGATAAGTCTAAAACTATTATTGAGTATGACTTTAAAACCTAACTGGAAATCATAGCTCTTAAAGCCGCTATCGAACTCTGACCTTGTCAATGACTTGTCCATTAGATAAGGGATCATATATTCCTCCATTCTAGATATCATATGGACTGAAACATGGATTATAATCATTCTCTCTGTCCATTTGTTGCTTCCCGATTTTTGATTTATGATGACTGACTGATTGAACAAATCAAATCAGTCCTGGCTTGGCCAAGCACTCACATGTGTCATCGCTAAATCATCGAGGGGCCCACAGATATCGCTTTTATCCCGAAGGTAAAAGGAATGGATAAACTTCGACTCATATGGCTTGTTCTACTACTTGTTGAATCATACACAAAGGTACGTTTTATAACATCGAGTTACCAAATGCGTTTTCGTGCAATCAATGTATAACCAACTCATAGTAACAACTCATATCTCTAGGTTTGAAGAATATAAGATATTATCGTCTCATGATCACTCGTGATAAAATCCATGAAGTGATTCAAATGAGCGCGGGTTGAATCCAATACTCAGAACTTATGAGCACTCATGAGTGTTGTAGCACCACTTTGTCCACCAACTTGGACCTCTACAAACCAACCCATGACAGTCTTGATTCATATCTACTTCCAACATATGACCGACTGTGGATGGTTTGAATAACTTAATCATTCAGGAAGAGCGACTTAGTTATTCTGGAAGTCAAAACATGCAAAGTGAAACACAAGAATAAATGAATCAAATATGGTATCAAACCCTATGAATATAAATAAACACTTTTATTTATCACCATACTGATTACTCATTATTCATTGTTTCGGTTTTATCAACTTTATACTTGAATTAAAAACACTAGTTGTCCCATGCTCCAAGCATGTACACTATGTTTTTCTTAAACAATAGCTTTGCCATACACCAAGTATGCACTCTATGTTTGTCTATGATCCTTACTTTGTGAAATAAACCAATTGAACATAATTTCAATGATTCTAATTTCACACTCCCAAATCCTTATCGAAAAATGTGAGAATTTCAAATTCCTATCATTTATCGAAATTTGTTTAGATTTTAAAATTATATGCACTGACCCTCCTGTAATGAATATGTACAAAGTCACAAAGACTTGTCAACAGTCATTATAAGGTATTCCAATGGAGATCAACTCGATGGAAACTAAGTCTCATATTCAAAGTACATTGCTTTGGACATGCTTCTTGCATTAAGTTTTCTAATCTTACACAGATAACTTCCACCTATGTAGACAACTCCATATTCTCATTTTGACTATCACTTCTGAATAAGAGATGCCTTTTTTCAGAATATGTTAATATGGTCCTTCCAAAATTAGCACTATACTTCCAACTGTCCCTGAGCAACCAATCTTTGGTAAACCTCAGATTGTCCTCGACAATTGCTTAATCATTTTAGTCATATCCAATTCTAGACATTTTCCCTTCTTAATGCCTCTGGGCATTTGGAAAAATTTAGAAATGACAAATATTATAGCACATGCAATCGATCCTGTACCCAAAGCAAATGGTACACGATTCATGATGTCTCACATAAAGACATGATTCTAGACCAGTCTTTTGCTACAATATTTTTATTTGCCATGTTTTCAAAATTTGACTATGAAGAGGGATGCTATAATCATAATCGAATTTTGAGAATGCAATATATAGAATTTCCTTAAGTTGAACCAATCCAACATGAAATTCATATATATATTCTTGACTAAAGATGATTAAGGTCTCAATCTAAGCCTTTAGAACTGAAATGAAGTATATCATCTCCCTTAATTATAGCAAAACAACTTTTTCAATCCCTGCAGCGTCACGAATTGAAACTTTTTTTTCTATAATTAACATTGCTAACTTGCAACACTAACAATAATTATCATGCTCCCACTAACATGATGATTATTAGCATAACACTTATACTCCCACTAGCTTTGACATGTACTCAGAAATCAGCTGGACTTCTAGAAATCAATACTTTATTGACTTTCTTACCAAAGTTCAGAATTCTGATACGAGATGCTTTGATAAAACTTTATCAAAATCATACACCTTTCCTTAGATAGCATGCATGTGTGTCTAAGCAATTTCAGAACTATGAAAAGGGATGCCGTAATCATAGTCTCAATTGTTTAGACCTTTTACCATCTGCTTCAAATCTACTTGGTGGAAGTGTTTCCTCACCATCATTTTCATGAATCGGAGAGAAACCTTATGACCCTTAGATTTTATGGTGTATGTGTTCTTATCCATGTGAATCGTCAAAACCATAGTCATAACACAAGGATAATGACAAATCCAAACTCATATGGACTGAACTTATGCAATCTTAACTTCTTCCCACCTAGCAGTACAGGGCCTGCCATTGCTTCCAAGTTGTTATGCAACCAACTGAGAACTTTCAGAACTCCTATGCAAAGCCAAATTTAACTGGAATGGGCACAGAATATGTCAACACGATAGGTTATAAACCTCAAGTCGTGTGCTAGTGAAGAACCTCGGGTTTTATTCTTGATTAGTTCTTGAAATTCTTTTTAGGATCTTTAAGACTCCCACTATCCTCTTGAAATATAAGACTATCTTGCCAAATATTCAAGAGATAGTGCGGATTCTTTATCAAGACAAACACTTCACACAATTGGCCTTAGTTAGTCTTTGTTTTATCCAAAACATCACAACTTACCAATTTCAAATGTACAAGAGTATGACACTTTTACTCTTACATTTAACAAGTGTTTTAAACCTTTCTTTAAGATATGTCATTCAAGTTACAATCTTGGAGTATGACTCTAAGAATTGTTTTGGAACGAAGTATGACTCATCTTCCTGATCTAACCATTTTAACAATTCATGACTCCTCTTCTTAGTCATAAGAATGCACTAAGATGACCTTTAGAGGACTAATTGTGATATAATTTCTAAATCATTAAGATGATCACAAACATGATACTAAAGTACTCTCCCATCTTTTCAGATTTGAGAAACTTTTATCTTTCTGCCTAATTTGATTCTTCCCATTCGTTCTGCCATACATTGAGACTTTTCCAATGTTTCAGAATTATACTTAAACTTGTAAGTATAACCATATTTACTAAACTTTAGTAAATCAAATAGTCTTAACGAGCTTTGTGGTGGACATGACCAGTGCACAAGAATGTGTACTCGATCCCTTTAGTCCTTCACTTGACTCACACATCCATGTGAACAAGTAATTAGTCTTGATTTTCCAATGCTTGAAAGTTCTCATTCATCATACTATTCAACTTGCATGATTCCAAGTTTCGGTCCAATTGAAACTTGGGTGATGAGGAACTTTCCTGATTTGGTAAATTTAGACACTACCACAAATGAAAGAATCAAATCCATTTTCCAATATTGCTGTCAGTGGAATCATATAAGCAACAATTTTCCACAAATGTCATTGTAAGGATACTTCAAATAAATAAAATTAAACAATTTTCTTTTATTTTAAAACTTTGCGGAAAAATTTATCCTTACAATCCACATGGAAATTGTTGTTATCTATTCGTTAGCAATATATCATAACTTCTTAAGCAACTGCTCAAAATTCTGATGCGATCAAAATCCACCTTCGCGATCAGAATCAGCATATACTTCCTTTAAGATTTCTCTCTATTCTTTGATTCTTAAAACATCAACATGTGACCCAGTCACATCATGTAATGAGGATCTCAGAATAGAACTTAACAGAGTTAGATAATGGGCTCTACCTGATGTAGAGTCAAACTTTTTGACTTTAACATCCTTAGGTAAATTTGGCAGCTTTGCAAACAACGCCCCTTCCTTTGGCAAAATAAACATATGGACCCTTTGGTAATGAGACTATCTCAGGCTTAGCCTTTCTCTTTACCATTTGGTCAACTGGGTTGACTATGGTCAATCCCTTTCCATTGGGAAGAGAATGCTTTTTCTGGAATTCCAGTGTCACCATTGTCACTGTCCATAAAGTTTTTGGGAAGTTGATCTTCTAATCAAATTTGCTTTACTATCGTTCCAAATCATTGCTGATTCAGCAGCACCAAGCAAATAGATATGATCATTAAGGTTCATGTCATAGTCTGTTTCATAGTAGTCCCAAAGGAACTCACTATGTGACTTAGAAAGTGATTGAACATCCAACTTTCTCAAGACTTTGACACCCAACTCTCCCGGCTTGTCAATATGTGACTTCATCTCTAAGATGTGATCACACATAGACCTTGCTTGCCATTAGGGCTTGAGTGACCTTGAACTTGTGGGTTAGGGAGAATAATTGGAGGAGGTGGAGGAAGTAAAGTTCCAAGAGAGTTGGGAAGATCATAGATGTCTGAACTCGATATCTTTTGGGAGATATTCAAGATAGTTGATCTAAAGTCCTTAATATAACACCCAATATGAAATATTAAGGCTAGGATCCAACAACCTATTTATAACTAGAAGAGGGATGCCGTAATCCGAGTTATAAAATAGTTGAAGGTAGGTAAATGACAATTTACCAATTTCCACCATGAAAAACGAAATAATTTAATTATGTTTTTACTTGGATTTGAAACTCCTAGATCTTTTGAGATTCATTGAACTTTTCAATGGCATGTTTCAATCTCGAGTGTGCCCTTCAGGTTTTGTGACTGGGATGCCGAGGATCACAAAACAAGGTGTGAAGTAACCATGCAAATATACTTGGTACCCTTAATATTTACCCCTCAATCGATGTGCCGGTTAACCACACGAGCTCCACCGATACTATGATAAATATTAAGTTACCCTTTGCCTACTTTGTTAAATCCAGGTTAGTGTGCCGGTTAACCACACACGCTCCACTAACGGTTTAAACAAAGTGCAAAGTGTAATTTCATGGATTAGCACCTTATTCACATTTTCCTAAGTAACTAAGATTGGGAATTAATAAAAGGTTTAGTTACTTAGTATTTATCATTAATACTTTTAATGAAGGGAGAATTATAGTCGTTGTCCTACCTGTTCAGCTAACGACCCTCCACCAGTCAAGGAAGCGGTGGGTGAGAGTGGACACCCATTAAGCTGCCATTTTATAGGCAACAACCTTATACCCCCCTTATAGACCGGCTTCGTGAATGAGGCCTACTAATGGTAAGACGACTTGCTCTTATACATATAATATATTAAACTTTTAATATTATAATAGTATAAGGGTGTATTTTAGACATTTAAAATACTTGGTGGTTTAATCTATTAATTAAACTAGACTTTTAATTTAATTAAACTCAAACCATATATTTATGGATTAATAATACTCTTTTAATTAAACGCTTTAATTAACTATTAATAAAGTCCATAAGAGTTAATTTGAACTATTCAACAAAACATCATAATTCCAATTATTAAACTCAAAATTAAAACCATTTAATTAATTGTTTAAGTTATGAACCCAAGAGTTTTAGAATTCAATTCTTTTTTTCATAAAAAACTTTTCTCAAATTCCAAAACTTGAGGGCAAGTTTTGTAATTCTTGAAAACCTTTGGATTCCATAACTTATGGAATTAATGGTGTTTTATGATGAAACTTTCCATGTTCCATAACTTAAGAACAAGTTATGGAATTCTTTAAAACATTAACACCAAATTTTGTAACTCCATAAAAACTTTGAATCAATTTTTTTTTTAAAAACTTTCATATCCATAACTTATGGAAGTTTCAAAAACCCTTAAGATCACAACTTTAAAAAAAACTTTTGAGCTCCTAAATTTTATGACAAAATATGTAACTCCTTAAAACATTTAGATCAAACTTTTAAAACTAATAAAATAATCATATCATTTTATCCTTTACTAAATTTGACCTAATTCAACTCATATAGCAAATGATTCAAATTTTAGAAATAATTAGTTTTTCACAAAAACAAGTAATTATCTTAAAATTTGACAAACTTCATGTTTTTTTTTTCTTTTTTTTTCAACTTTGAAAATCAAACATTTGCATGAATATAACAGAGAACAACCTGGCTCTGATACCACTGTTGGGTTTTTGAGCTAACTAACACTCCTATGGTGTACATGCAACCCTATAAACCTTGGATCTATGTTTTCTCTATTATACATGCAAATATTAACTATTCCAAGGTTTCATCCTAACTAGCATATTATGAAGCACATATACTACAAAGTTCTAGTTAGATGACATACCTTTTGATGTAGCTTGATGTCTTCAAGCTTTAAGAGCTTAGCCCAAATAGTGTGGAAGCCTCAAATGGAATCACAAATCACCAAAACACCTTGGAAGAACTTGAGAGAATATGTATGCACACTAAAATCGGCCCACTCTTATTTTCACACACTTGTCCCAATTTTGTGAGCCAAGGACCCCTTTAGATATTATGGAGGATTAGGGTTACATCCATGTAAACCCTAATACCCATGACCTTTCATTTACATCGGATCCATGGGTTAAAAGCTCCATGGACCATCCATGAAAGCTTAGCCCAACCTAAATGAACTTGGACCATTCCATATATATAAGAGTCCATATTTAATTAGTTCTTTTTGATCACTTAATTAATTCTAAATTAATTCTTGATCAATACTAATTAAATAATATGATTCCATATTAATATATTAGAACTTATAATATATTAATATAAATCGTAAATATACTATTCTCAAAAGACTATCCATATAAATTGTGCCGGTGAAGTGCAACCCAAATGGACCATGCCGGGTCGGGTCAAGTACATACCAAATATAGTTATGGACTTAGACATTAATCCAACACTTTTGCGGTCTAATCTGCATCCGGTGTGATCCGCATCTGTGAAAGCTTGGAGGCTGAAGTCATTACCTGCGGGGTACCATAGACCAATAGATTTGCTTCCTTTCAGGTACCGTAGAATTTGTTTGGATGCGGTCATAAGTGACACTTTTGGGTCAGCCTGATACCTTGCACATACACCAGTTGCAAAGACAATGTCTGGTCGGCTTGCGGTGAGGTACATTAGAGAACCAATGATACCTCTATAAGTCTTGTGATCCACAAGTTCTCCTGAGCGATCAGCAGAGATCTTATAACCGAAGGCCATGGGGACCTTGGCCGAAGAACAGTTGTCCATAGAATATTTCTTTAACAGTTCGGTGGTGTATTTTTCTTGATGAATGAAAATTCCTTGTGGGATTTGTTTTACTTGAAGACCTAGAAAGAAGTTAATCTCTCTATTCATGCTCATTTTGAATTTGTTGGTCATGAGCTTAGCAAATTCATTCACCATTTCTTGATCAGTTGATCCGAAGATGATGTCGTCCACATATATTTGAACAAGCATAAGGTGGTTACCATTTGCTTTTCTAAATAACGTGGGATCAATCACTCCTCTCTTGTATCCGGATGAGACAAGGAATTCAGAAATAGTCTCATACCATGCTCTTAGGGCTTGCTTCAGACCGTAGACTGCTTTTTCAAGCTTGTAGCAGTGGTCTGGGAATTCAACATTTTCAAAACCTGGAGGTTGCTGAAGGTAAACCTCTTCTTTTAGTTCCCCATTGAGAAAAGCACTCTTAACGTCCATTTGGTGTACCTTAACGTTCTTGTGGGCTGCATATGCTAGGAAGATCCGGATAGCTTCCATGCGTGCTACCGGAGCATACGTTTCATCGTAGTCAATGCCTTCAAGTTGACTATACCCCTTTGCAACTAGCCTTGCCTTGTTTCTGACTACCGCACCTGATTCATCCAGCTTGTTTTTGAACACCCATCTAGTGCCAACAATAGAGTGACCACGTGGCTTCGGAACGAGCTGCCAAACTTTGTTTCTTTAAAATTCTTCTAACTCTTCTTGCATTGCAGCTATCCAGTCAGGTTCGAGCAATGCTTCTTTGTTCGTTCTGGGCTCTACCGAGGACATAAATGATGCGTAGTGGCAGTGATCAGATAGGTCCTTGGAAGATCGAGTCTGGATACCTGCGGATGGGTTGCCAATGATTTGACCTGGTGGGTGGTCCTTCGTCCACACGTGTAGATGGGGTTGCAGATGATCAGCAGCTGCGGTAGAGGGAATATCTTGAATATCAGAAGAATCTGCAGTTGGAGATGGCAGTTCCCCCTGGACTTGTGAACAACCTGCTGAGTCATCTTGGTTTGTTGGAACGAGAATGGAATTTTCTTGAGCAGTTGGAAGAGGTTCCCCCTGGAATGCGGATGGGAGTTCCTCTGGAACCTGAGAAGGTTCCCCCTGGACTGCGGATGGGAAAGTGATGATCCTTGGGTCTGTTCTTGTGTCAATATTCTCGATGTGTTCATCATCCGAATCCGAAGATACGTTTGATGGTAATGATTCTCTTCGGATGGGAATTTGAGCAACATCAAGTACTGGAACCTCAACGGTTGTTGCTTGATCCGGAGTAGAGCTTTCCCCCTCAACCGGAGAGGTGAAAGTATTGAGAGATGCTACTTCAGATAAAGATGGTCCAGAAACATCAGCGTGTTGTTGTTGAGCTGCGGGTGACACAAGAACTTCGGATAGTTTCCTAGTTTCAACAGGATCGAAAATATCGTCATAATTGACTTCAACTAGATTTAAAGGACCTGAAGAGACAGGGATATCGCTTTCCATGATTGCGGTGGTTTCAGTGGATGGAGGGGCGCTGCGGATGTGAGAATCATCAAATTTCACATCGAAGCTTTCAATGATCAGCCTTGTACGTCTGATGAGCACTTGGTAAGCAACCTTGTTAGTGGAATAACCAAGGAAAATGCCTTCATCAGACTTCGGTGCAAACTTGTTAAGCTGATCTCTGTTGTTGATTACGAAACATCTACACCCAAAAATATGAAAGAAGCGAACATTTGGCTTGCGGTTGTTAAGGCCCTCATATGGTGTTTTATTGAGGCGTTTGCACACAATGCTTCGGTTTTGTACAAAGCATGCGGTTGCTACAGCTTCAGCCTAGAAGTAGAGAGGAAGGTGTGCGAAGTTGAGCATAGATCTTGCTGCTTCTACTAAAGTGCGGTTCCTTCTCTCTACTACCCCATTTTGTTGTGGTGTGTAGGGAGCTGAGAAGTTGTGAGAGATGCCCTTGGACACCAAGAAGCTGTTGAGGAGATGATTAGTAAACTCGGTTCCATTATCACTGCGGATTCTTCTTACTGGAAGCTTGATCTGAAGTTCGATCTCTTTGATGAAGTTGACGAAAATCTGCGGTGTTTCTGACTTGAGTCTGAGAAGGAAGACCCATGTGAAGCGTGTATAGTCATCTACAATAACAAGTATGTATTTTTTATGATGGACACTGGCTACGGTAGATGGACCGCAGAGATCAATCTGCAATAGCTCCAGTGGTTCAGAAATTGAAGAGTCCATTACCAGAGGGTGACTTGCTTTGGACAGTTTACCGCATTCACAAGTCAGACAGAGAGTATCGTTGTTGAATTTGAGAATAGGGAGACCTCTGACTAGTTTTCCTGTGACCAAGTTGTTGATGTACCTGAAGTTGAGATGAGCTAGCTTGCGGTGCCATAGCCAGCTGACTTCAGATACAGCTTTAGATAGGAAGCATAATTGCGGTCTGCCAATGATCAGAGAGACATCCAAACGGTACATGGTACCTTCGGATCGGGATTTGATCAGGCATGTGTTCCTATCATTTGTCATTACGTAGCAAAACCGATCATCAAATTCAACTCGATGTCCTGCTTTACATAGTTGGCCAATACTGATGAGATTATGTTTAAGGCTTTCTACATAAGCAACTTTCTGAATAGAAAAGTTCCCCATAGTGAGAACACCGTAACCTCGGATGACCCCATTCGCATTGTTGCCGAATGTGACATTTCCACCATTGCATATAGGCCTGAAATCCCGAAGGTATTCTAACCTTCCGGTCATGTGCAAGGAGCAGGCACTGTCAATTGACCATTCATCTTCTTGTTCCTCCTTGCACAAAGCCTGAGAATTACACGGTTAGTGTAGGCATCCAAAATAGTTTGGAGCCTGGGGCAATTGGTGAATTGCAGAGTGATGCATGGACTGAGGTTGCAGGGACGGGTCTCTTGTCAACTTTTAATCCTAGTCCTGGATGTTTGTGCAGAATTGGAGTGTCGTGAGTTTTCGAAAAAGTACGAGGTTTCTGACTCCGACTAGATTTGACATAGGATGAATTCTTTTAACAACTACACTGGCATTTACAAAAAGAGATTTTGTCATTTGCTCTGACATTATGCTTGGTCAGCGGTCTATAGGATCAATTGGACTTGTTACCGGTCTGAGGTTGGTGATTCCTGACATGAGTGGTGTTGGATTTTGAAAAAGTTTGTTTTTGAAAAGGTTTAGCACGTGCAAATCTTTGAGTCCTTTTCGGTGGGTTTGGTAGGATACCCTTCCACTTGTTGAAGTTTTGACGTGACTTTAAAAGTGTTGGTGTGGTTAAATACCTTTCCATTTAGGATCATTTGAGGAATAGACCTTAAAACCATTGTTTCGAAAGGACTGAACACCCTTTTGGGTTGTGTCAGAAGAAGCAGGAATGACTTTTGAAGCTGGACTTTCCTTTTTGTTTGTTTTCTTGGAGGGAGAGTTTTTTGAAAAGTAGTGTGAGAAAACAAATTTTCTGGACTCTTGGACTTTGGAATTCTGACATGCTTCTTATTTTTTGAAAAGATTTGTCTGTTTGTGCCTCGAGATCTAATTTCCTCTTTGAAGGCCTTTTTGGCCAAGGATTTTGGTGAACCGTAGTCATTGTTGTTCAACTGCGGTTTCCTAGAATTCTTAGAATGATTTTGAAAACGTGGGCTTGAGTCATCCGAACTTGAAGATTCTAGGATCTGAGAGCATTGACCCACTTCAAAGTTCTCTATATGTAATTCATGATGAATCGCCTGAAGAGTCGCAGTTCCTTTTACTGAGGATTCCGGTAGTGACGTTTTAACTACTGCAGAGTAAGTCTGAGTTGAGACTGCGGTGGGACTTTTGTGGGACTTTTGACTATAGTGTGATACCCTGCGGTCTGAGGACAGAGGTGGAAAGTCTTTTGAGACTTCGGGGCCCTCAATGACAATTTCTTCATCTACGGATGATGTTTGAGAATTTGGGTAAATGGTGCCACAGATAGGGATGAGATCACTTGTGTGACCCGAAACCTCAGGCACAATTTCCTCAATGACACAATTATTGCTTAGATTGTGTAGTCTACCGAAGTGAGTTTTGATGTCTTCGGGAAAGGTCTTGTCATTGACTGGGAAATGAAATTCTCGGTCTGGAGGAATATACAATCTGTCTTTGTTGAACCGGGGTGAGGAATCCATTGCGGTAGGATATCCATTTGACCAACCCCAATTGTATGTATTGTCCACAGTTCCATTATTCACTAAATTTTCAATAGCTTCACTTTCATTGAACAATTTTTCGATTAAAAGATTTAGGCGTACAATTTCTCTTTGAGCTAAATCTCTTTGGTTCAAAGCTATCTCTAATTGTGTTTCACTTAACATTCTTGCATCTTTCTCTAACTCTAAGTCTTTTTCTAACATAGCCAATTTGAGTCTTTTGTTATCCAGGCGTCCTCTTACATGGAACATCTCTTGGGACGCAATGTTCTTCTCATCTAAGGCTTTGTTATAGTCTGTAAGGACGGCAACACATGTGTCATTAAGATCATCTATGTATGGTTGACAGCCATGCATGCTATAGTTTAGAGTTTGGATCATGAGTTTTACCTGTTCGACGATGCTTAGAGTTCCATCCTTTGCCATGTAGCAGTAGTTCTTTTCCTGCTTTGTGGACTCATCATCATCCGCAGTTGCCAGCATGGAGATTTTCCCTTTTCCTTTGACACTGCTGATGGCTTCATCTTCGTCTCCGGATGACCAAACTTGATGGTCTCTTTTGACATGGGCTACGTATGCCCTTGCCTTTTCCTTTTCTTCCAACTCTTGAGCCATTCTAAGGTAGAGTGCTCTATCTTTTACTACATTGGCCTTACAATCTCTTGCAAAGTGATTCTCTTTGTTGCATTTGTGACAAATCACTACATCAGTCTTGTATTCAGAGGTAGTACCGGAGTCAGTGTTCTAAGGAGATTGCGGTACCTCCTTTGGTTGATTATTTTGAGATTGCGGTGGTGGATGAGAACTTTTGGGATATCGAGGATGATTATTCTGGGAACTGAAGTTACGGTTGAACGGAGGTTTGTTGAACTGTTGATTCTTGCGGAAGGAAGGAGGTGGTAGACGGTTGAACTGTTGGCTAACCAGAGCAATAGCCTTCTGAAATTCTTCTTCATCATCATACTCTGAATCAGCTTCGTATGACTGCGGTGGAGTGTCATACGATGAAGAGTAGGGTGACTGCGGTGGAACTTGTGCTATGAGAGCAAGTGGTCCTCCGAAGTCAGCACAGTCTTTGAGTACGGTGGATTCTTGTGCTTGCAGCTCTCCATAGAGCTTGTAGAGTGACAAAGAGTGAATCTTTCTATCGCCTTAGACTATCATCTTAGCCGTAGTCCAATGTCTTCCCAAACCATTAAGAAACTGAAGGTTTGTTTCATGGTTACTGCGAATGGTGCCCGCATTGGATAACTTGGTGAATTATCAGATTGAACCTTTTGAAGGGGTCTTCCAAACTTTCGTCGGTATGAGCTTTGAAGTTGTTGAACTCATTGAGTGCGGTAGTAAGCTTCTTGTATTGTGCTTGTTCTGAGCCTTTGTACAGATTCTTGAGAACTTCTCAGATCTCTTTTGCTGATTTGCAATTTATGATAATATCGAAGTTGTCAGGAGCAACTCCGCAGGAGATTTCATAGAAGGCAACAGCGTCATTTTCCATTTTATCGAGATCATCCTTGGTGGGATGGCTCATAACTGGTTGACCTCTTCCTAGTCTGGTTGTAGCGCCGTCGGTTTAGACAGGTGTAAGGACTGGGACATGTGGTCCTTCTTCTATGGATCACCATACATCTCTACCAAGTCTCCTTAAGTATCTTTCCATTCTTTGTGACCAGTGATGATACTTATTTGCTACCAGTATTGGGGCTCGGTTAGAACCACCAACACTGTTGGAAACGTTCAGAGATAACGATTGTGCCATTTGAAATTGTTTTTTTTTAAGAAATGAGCTTTAGTGGTATAGAAGGCCTTTTGAGAAATCAGAGTTCCGTTTTCAAAAAGCAACCACTATGGCTCTGATACCAATTGTTGAGAGAAAAACTTGGAGACACACTTGAACAAATGTTAGAAAAAGTGGATTGCGGAATAGTTAATCTCGAAGGATCTAAAAGCTCAACAATAATATTAATAAGTTATAGTTAGATAGTTAGAGAGTTAGTTGCGGAAAAGTAAAGAAATAGAAATGACAACAATTGTTATATCAAGTATACACATAAGTTGATTCATAACAAGGAATGCATTCAAACCAAGTTAATAAGGAAGATCAAACTTAGTGATTAAGTCACAGAAGACTTGCTCCGGAGAGAGGTTATAATCAGTTATGTTCTAGGAAGAATTGAGAGTAAGAAGGGATGAGTAATAAGATAGAGAAATAGAAAAGATAACTTAGAGAAATGTATTCAGAATAGATGCGTGAGTTATCCGTGTTGAATACAAGATAATGAGCTCTTATTTATAGAGACTCATGAAGTACACTAGATTACATCTCTATGAGTAGCCATGCAAGGCATACTGGATAATAGAGTGTATTACAATAAATACAAGTAAAGTAATCTAGCTAAGTCACTGCGGTAGGAAGAGACTTCGGTTGCGGTTGCTGAAGAAGCTTGACTGCGGGTGCTGTATGGTTGCGGTAGCTGAAGAGGTTGTGGTAGCTGAAGTTCAAAAGGGTCACTTTTTAGGATTCAACAGCACCCTATTTAAAGGACCTTAAGTCCTTTCCCCCAACCACCCTTGACACTTTTGACATCCAGAAGAAAACCCTAATTGATATAACCCTATTCTTGAGTGTGTGTGTGTGTGTGTGTGAGGCTAAGTGTTTATTTTGGTGCATTCCTTGAAGAAGCTTGAAGATTTAGAGTCTTGGAACGGGAAGAAGCTTGTAGATCCAGTATCTACATAGTGTTAGCCTCCAGTAGAAGGTAAAAATTCTTTACCTTGACCTTCCATTTCTTAGATCTTCTCTCATGCATAAATATGGTCATTTTTTGGGAAAAGGGGTCATTCTTGGGTTTGAACTTGTCCAGAAGATATGGTCTCATATATGGACTCATCTAGGTCCCAAATTCATAAAGCTATTAGCTTTATCTAGTATTAACCCTTCACCATGTCCTAAACCTCATTCTAGACTTGGTTTTGGTGTTCTAAGCATGTAGGACCTTACATGCACGTAAAGTTTGCAACTTTACATGGAATATGTGCCTTAGGAAGCTAGATCTACAAGTTGGAGCTTTGGAGTAGCTTAAAAACGTCTGGATAGGAAATGGACTTCATGAACTCGACGAGTCGCATAGCCGACTAGACGAGTTGGATGGAGGTTGCCTGTATTTTATTCTTCATGAACTCGGCGAGTCAGTAAGGCGACTCAACGAGTCAGTAAGGGTTTTCCCCGACTTCTGGACACGAATGGACTCGACGAGTTGGTTGAAAACTCGATGAGTCAGTTAGGGTTTTATGACTTTCTGAGTTCTTAAGGATCTCGACCAGTTGCTAGCTGCACTCGACGAGTTGGGTCAACATGGACTGTTGACTTTGACCGTTAACTTTGACTTTGACCAAGGGTTGACCAGTTTGACATCTGGGGTTATTTTGGTAATTTGGGAATTTATGGAAATGGATCATTGGTGGCTATAGGTGTTGGACTTGGAGCTGGATTAGGTGGAGTTTGACTTTATCCCTTCGAGCTACTTGTGAGGTGAGTTCTCCTCACGATATCAACAGGGTCTAAGGCACCAATGTCGGCCCTTATCGGATTTGTATCCGGGTTTATTGCATGATATGCTTATTGATTTATATCCTGGTAGTTAGGATGGTGATATGCTTAGTGACCTGGTAGGTCGGTATCCTGGTTATAAGATGGTTGCTATGTTAGAGATCTGTTAGATCGGTATCCTGGTTATAGGATGGTTGCTATGTTAGAGATCTGTTAGATCGGCATCCTGGTTATAGGATGGTTTCAATGTTAGTGATCTGTTAGATCTATATGACTATCTGTACTTGCATGCTAGCGTATGCTATTATGTGGACATGTTTGTTGGTTTGGGGGATTGTGTTGAGGCATGTCCTGCTTTGTGCTGTAGGCCAATATACATAGGGCGTACCGGATAGACTGTAGACCCGGGAGGGCATATAGTCAGATCGAAGGCCCGACGAGCGGTCCGGATAGGCTGAAGGCCCTAAGAGGCGGTCCAGAATGTGATGGTTTTTGACATTAATCTACATAATTTGCCTCTAATTGAATCATTAACTTTTAACTAATCATTATTTTATATTAATATAATCTGATTATATATTTTTTTATTTTGATATGAATTATTACAAACTTCCCCCATTATAAAAATTCCGTCCTCGGAAATTGAATTAATCAAATAAATGGGGGTATTTAGCCTTCATATCTCGCTCGGTTTCCCATGCCGCATCTGAACCTTTATGATACTTCAAATGAACTTTCACTAGTGGTATCTCCACATTCCTTAACTTTCTGAAATTTCGATCTATAATTACGACATGTTCTTCCGTATATCGTAGTTTCTCATCAACCTTAACTTCTTGAAGTGACACTTCCATGGCGTCTTCTACTAGACACTTATTTAAAATAGAGACTGGAATGTGCTATGAATTCCATGCATTTTCCTTTGTAGCTCCAATCGATAGGCCACCTCTCCAACCCGTTCCATAATTATAAAGGGTCCAACGTAGTGGTGACTTAACTTCCCTCGCTTACCAAAACGCACAACACCCTTCCATGAGGACACTTTTAACATAACTTTATCACCAACCTGATATGCTATGGGCTTTCTCCGCTTATCTGCATAACTTTTATGCCGATCTTGAGCAACCTTGATGTTATCACTAATCACACTGATTTTGTCGGTAGTTTGTTGAACAAGTTCAGGTCTAGCCAACTGTTTCACCCCACCTCATTCCAACACAATGGAGTTCTACACTTCCTGCCATATAGAGCCTCATATGGTGTGAATTTTATACTTTTGTGATAGCTATTGTTATAGGCAAACTCAATTATCGGCAAATGAGTTTCCCACGACCCTCCAAAATCAATAACACAAGACTATACCATATCTTCTAAGGTCTGTATTGTCTGTTCACTTTGCCCATCTATTTGCGGATGGTATATCGTACTCAATTTTACCCGAGTACCCATTTTTTGTTGGAAGCTACACCGAAATGTTGATGTAAAGCGACTATCCCGATCCGAAACAATAGACAATGGAACTCCATGCAGTTTCATTATCTCGTCAACGTACAACTTAGCTAACCTTTCAAACGGGTATGTCTCCTTAATCGGAAGGAAGTGCTCCGATTTGGTTAATCTATCCACGACTACCCAAATCGCGTTATAGCCTTTCGATGTCCTTGGTAACTTAGTTACAAAGTCCATTGTAATGTGATCCCATTTCCACATTGGAATCTCCATTGACTATAATTGACCGGAAGGCCTTTGGTGCTCAGCCTTTACCTTCTAGGACGTCAAACACCTTTCAACAAAATAGGCTATATCTTTTTTCATCCCTGGCCACCAGTAAGATTTTCGTAGGTCTTGATACATCTTGTTTGTTCCCGGATGGATAGAGTACTTCGACACGTGTGCCTCCTTGAGAAGTAATTTACGCACATCACCAACTCGTGGTACCCAAACCCTTCCCTTGAAGCACTTCAAGCCACAACTATCCTTTTCCAATGATTGTATTACTCCCACCACTCTTTCATTTTTCCACTTCTCTTACTTTGAGGCCTCCTCCTGACTCTTTCTCAAATAATCTAGCAAGTTGGTGGTTACATTAATCTTCATCATCCGAATCTTAGGTGGTTCTCTTCTTTCCTTACGACTTAGTGCATCAGCTACAACATTTTCCTTCCCCGGATGGTACAATATCTCATATTCGTAATCTTTTAATAGCTCCATCAACCGTTGTTGTCTCATGTTCAAATCTTTTTGATCAAACAAGTATTTCAGACTCTTGTGGTCGGTGAAGATCTGACACCTTGTCCCTTACAAATAATGTCTCCAAATCTTTAAAGCGAACACTATTGCGGCCAACCCCATATCATGTGTTTGGTATTTACACTCGTGAACCTTCAAATGTCGTGAGGCATAAGCAATCACCTTACCGTTTTGCATCAACACACACCCCAAGCCTAACTTGGATGCATCACTATAAACGACAAAGCAATCATTGCCTTCTGGTAATGATAATACAGGTGCACTGCTAAGCTTTTCCTTTAAGATGTTAAAGGCATAATCCTATTCTGGCTTCCATTCGGACTTTACATTTTTCCTTGTCACGGTAGTTAGCGCTGCAACTATATGCGAGAAGTCTTATATAAACCTTCGATAATATCCTGCCAACCCAAGAAAACTTCGAACTTCTGATGGTGTTATTGGTGGATCCCACTTTTCAATCACCTCAATCTTTGCTGGGTCTACCTTGATACCGTGTTCGTTTACAACATGTCCCAAAATGTAACATCCATAAAAATCATGCCAATTTAAAACTTTTTAAAACATTCAAAAACCAATAGTTATTACAAATTGTTTTCAAAATAGTTTCATGTCAGGGTATCCCAGAAATCAAATCATAAAAATATGAGGAGGTGCACAATCACGCCTTCACCTTACCGCGATCATCTGAAGTACCTGAAACAAAATCAACAACTGTAAGCCCGAAGCTTAGTGAGTTCCCCCAAAATACCAACCCCATACAAACCATAACAATATCATACAAATAGCATGCATACTGAGCCATCAACCTTACTGGACCGCCTCGCAGGGACTACAGCCTACCTGGACCGCTCCCGAGCCTTCGGCACGTCTGTAGCGCCTCGCAGGGCCTACAACCTATCCGGACCACTCGCCGGGCCTTCGGCCTAACTAGTGTGCCCTTACCGGGTCTGCAGTCTATCCGGGCCACCCTAGGTATGTTGTCCTAGAGCACAAAGCAGGACCGCCTCAACCCAGCCCCCAATAAACTAATCAACACATATATATATATATATATATATATATATATATATATATATATATATATATATATATATACGCTAGCTAGCATGAACAAATATTCATACAGATCTAACAGATCAATAATCATAGCATCATCCTATATACCAGGATACCGACCTAACCGGTCACTAACATAGCATCATCCTATAACCAAGATACAGATCTAACAGATCACTAACATAGCATAATCCTATAACCAGGATACAAACCATAAAGGGTCGGCCTTGTGCCTTAGAACCTATTGATATAGTGAGAAGAACTCACCTCGCAAGTAGTGCTGAACTGGACTGAAAGTCTCCAATCGATGTCTCACCGAAAATCCCGAACTATCCAAAATAACGAATACCATGTCAATAATTTGGATATCAATATTGACTAACGGTCCCACATAGTCCATTTTTCCTTTTTCTCTAATTTGGGCCAAGGCCCAATACCAAAATTTGATTCAAAAGTCCACATATCAAAGGCCCATCATTGGCCCAATTTTCCCAATTGGTCCTAACTCCCTAATTGGGCCTCATTTTAAGATCCGTTACCAAAATGGGCCCAAAACATGTCTATTCCGAAAGTCCAGCAAGGCCCATGTCAAACTGGCCCAAAAGTGCCCCAACCCCGAAGCCTAAATCGCCAAAATCCCAACATAGGGCGTACGCGGGGCGTACTCCTCTGGTATGCTAGGCGTACTCCGCCTCGCATTGACCACCATTAGGGTGGTTGACTCAGTACGTTGGGCGTACAGAAATTACGCGGGGCGTATGCGATTTCTAGCAAAACTTTAATAAGTGCTTAATGGCTTAAGCACTTAAGCCCAAACTCCATATCAATCGACCAAAAGTGTCGTAGAACCATAAAGTCTCGAACTTTAAGACTTTGGACGTCCAGAAAGCTCTTAATACATGGTCTAAACCCATTATGACTTTTCTATTACATGCATGGGACACTTTAAGCCATTGGGAGATCATTTTTATCACTTAGGACCATTTTTAGGGTGTGAAAGGACAAGTTATTTCATTCAAATCATAACGTGCACAAACTTGGAACTTTTGGGACAAGAAATGGTTTAATAAAGCTAATATGGCAAGATCTACTTCATAGAAGCATAAAGGTTGGAGCTTTTTACCTCCTAGAGCTTCTAGAGCACAAAGTAACCTCAGATCTACAAGCTTGTCTTCCTTCTCCAACTTCTTGATGCAATACCTTCTTCTCCAACTACACAAAACACACACTTTTAGCTCACACTCTCAAGAAAGGGGTTAGGGTTTAGGGAAAACGACTCAAAGCTATGGAGGTTGAGGTGATGGAGGGTCTTGAGCTCATAAGAACGTTTATATAGCACCCAAACCCTAAATATTATGGTTTCCATCTGTCGTGAGTACGCCCAGCATACACAAGTGTACACCAACATACTAGGGCACACCTAGTACGCTGAACGTACCTTATGTACGCTTAGCGTACTCTTCTTGGTCTCCAAGTTGCAACTTTAGCCCTTAGGCTTCTCATGGCTTCACTCTTCCAACCCCAAGGACTACAAATGATAAAATAATAATAGAGAGGATTCGGAAATACATGAAAATCTCGGGATGTTACACAAAAACTGGACTTCCCAAAGCCAAAACTCACACTTCGAAAATTTGGCAAATAATCCTTCTTTCCTCAATAAGCTAAGTGTTAGTCGTAGGTGTTGCTCATGTTCCTCTTTACCTTTAGAGTATATCAAGATGTCTTCGATAAATACAATTACAAACTTTTCTAAGTATGGCTTGCACACCTGATTCATCAGATCCATGAATGCAGCTGGTGCACTGGTCAAACCAAATGTCATTACTAGGAACTCGTAATGAACATACATAGTTTGAAAGGCTGTCTTTGACACATCTTCTTCCCTGAATTTCAGCTGGTGATACCCCGACCGCAAATCGATCTTTGAGAAGTAACTTTCCCCCTAAAGTTGATCAAATAGATCATCAGTTCTCGGTAACGGATACCGGTTCTTTATAGTCACCTTGTTTAATTACCTATAATCAATGCACATTCACATCGTCCCATCCTTCTTCTTAACGAACAGTACTGGCGCACCCCACAGTGAGGTACTGGGTCGAATGAAACCCTTGTCGAGCAGATCTTGCAACTGAGACATCAACTCCTTCATTTATGTTGGTGCTAACCGATAGGGCGCATGACCTATCGGTGCTACTCTTGGGGTAAGATCGATTTGAAACTCCACTTGCCTATCCGGTGGCAAGCTAGTTAGGTCATCAGGGAACAGATCTTGGAACTCGCGTACAACCGGTATATGTGTTATTTCAGGCTTTTCCTGCTTGGCATCGAGAACATATGCTCAATAGCTTTGACACCCTTTCTTTAGATAACGAGTTGCCTTAGCCACTGATATCAAAACAGAGTCCTTAACTCGACGGTCACCATAAATTTTTACCATTCCTTTTCCTGGCACCCAAACAGAGTCCTTATCTATGATCGCTTGGTTTTCCGACAACCAATCCATCCCTATAACAACATCAAAATCACCTAGGGCTATAGCTAACAATTTTAACAGTACTGCGAAACCTTCTATTTCGATAAAGCAATCGTCATATTCCTCCCTTACTACTACCCAATGATCGTCAGCGGTTTCAATTTCTAAAGCATGTTATAGAGTCTTTGCATTTCTACCCATGCATTTGCAAAGAGTAGTAGACACAAAAGATCTATTTACACCAGAATCAAATAATACCCTAGCATGCGTTGAGTTTACTTGGAAAGTACCAGTCACCACATCCTGGGTGTCCTGAGCCTCCTGAGCCGTCATGCGAAAAGCTCTAGCTTTTGGTCTACTAGTGTCAGCCTTTTTATCCGCCGACCGATTATCTGTTATTCTACCTTGATTTGTCACACCCCCGAACCAGACGGCGGAAACGTCCGAGGGCTCGCATGACTTAAATTAAAATATCATCACAATGAATATATATGAAACATAACACATGCATCACCAACCATTACATAGTACAACTGGCATTGTTTACATCAAGTACAAGCTTTACATTACATGATTCCAAAATATAAAGAGTTTGGTGATTAGCAATTACGAAAGAACATTCAATACACCGGATGCTTCCTTGTCTAACGATTACCTGAGAATACAAGTTATTTTGAAAACGGTCAACATATATAATGTTGGTGAGTTCATAAGTGTGTTGGATGTAAAGCAGTTTATGTCGTTTGTAAAACCCAGAAAATCCGATATTTTCTGTATTAAAACTTTTCTTGAAAATGTGGTGATGATCCTGTAAGTATATTCGTGAATGATTTCAAAACGTGAATAAATGAGAAGTTTTGCATTATAGTTTTTGAAAGTACAAATGAGTAAGATTGGTTTCCCCGGAAAACCCGATGTCTTCCGATAAAAAGTTATGATTGTTTTTGCTTTATTGAATCGTTACATCAAATGAATATGATTTCCATTGATTAATGATGTCGAATTTCTACGTGAGTCGTTATAACCATGCATGATAATGACTAGTTGGTCTATCTTGGTATTCTAATGAACACCGAAATTTGATCTTAAGACTTTGTCACCCTAGACTGGCCGAGTCTAACTGTAGCGAACAGCTTAGGTGTGGGGGAGTCACCCCCATATAGATCTATATACAAACTCTCGCTCTCCCTCCAGGAGACTTTGATTACAACTACAGACTACGACCGACACTTATTGGTGTCACCCGTTATTACTCACTCAATCCACATGAATTTGATTAACCTTGATTAATGATCTAATTTTATTTTACTTGAAGAGAAGGTAAGCCTAACAGACGAGGAGAAGATGACTACTAGGCTCTACTAATTTCGTATCTTATTTAAGGCTGTCGAGTATACGAAAAGCGCGTTGGCCCATTTCGCATATGATTTAATTGGACCATACTAGTAATGCTAATGGGCCACTGAGGCCCAATAACATGTAAAAACCATTGAGGGTCCCTTAAGCATGTAATTGGGTCACAGGAGGCCCAATAACATGTATTATTTATGTTGGGCCCAAAAGTCATGTTAATGAGTCACGAAGGCCCATTAAGCATGATTATAATCTCTCAAGCCCAACCATTTGAACGTTTACTTGTTTTGCATAGAATTAATGTTGTGAGTTGTTTAATCGATATGTCGTATAAATCACGAATTTGTTTTATAACGATTTATAGATTTATAAAATAGTTATTTTTCTATTTACAACCCATAAGTTATAAAGTTTTGTATATTTTGACCCAATTATTATTATTATCAACATACTTGACCAAAAACATTAGTTTGACCTATTCAGCCCCTTATTTTGTAAAGTTGGCAATTTTTGCCCTTTTTATAAAAAATATGACATTTTAGGTCCTTGAACCATTTTTCTTGACATCTTTGACCCAAACACTTATTTAAATAATGTTTTTAAGCCCAAAAGTAAATTTTAGAAAGTTTCAACCCTTTAGTTTAAAAGATTTGCATTTTAGTCCACCTTTTTCTCAATTTTTACACTTTTTACCCAAAATCCAAAATCTTTGCATTTTCAATCCTTTTTAACAAATATGATCATTTTAAACCCCAGAAATAGATTTATTTACCTTTCTACCCATTGTTTTGAGAAATTTACCATTTCAGCCCCTTAAATCCATATTTTTCGCAACTTTGGGCCTATGGGCCGAAAAGCCCAAAATTTAGCCCAATAAGCCACAAATTTCATTTTTAGTCCATTGAAAAACATAATGTTCATAGAAATTTCCATTTTAACTGTTTTGACATTTTGAACCTTGTAAAAACCGTAAATGACAACTTTTTCCCAAAAATTTGTTTATTTGACAAAAATCGTCCAATAATGAGTTTTATGTTGTAGTGTGTTATTTTAAAGCTTGTATATTAGTTTATCTTGATATGTTAAGTGAAATATGAACTAGGTCACATATTTTTCCTTCTTGAACTATAGATCTCGAAATATCTTTCATTTTTAGCACATATATATCACAGAAACACACGAAATCACACATATCATACAAATACACATAGATCTTCACATTTTACTTGCATTCTCCCCCATAAAACATATGAAAACCGAAAATAGAGGGGTATGAACTCACCTTAGGTTTGTTGCTTCGGTTTTGAAGAAAGAAAATGGAAGAGTTTGGTCCTAGCAACTTCCTTGAGTAGATCTCGAACTCAAGAAGATTTCTAAGAGTATACACGCCAAAAACTTTGTGTAAAGGAATGATCTAACAAGAGAGTGAAGTTATGAAGCTTGGATGTGTAAAGACTTACCAAAGATAATGATTTCTTATGGAAGAACCTCCTTGAAATGCCCTAGATCTCGAATTTTTGATGGAGGAATGAAAGGTGTTCTTGAGAGAATAGTGAGTGTTTTAAAAATGAATTTGGTGTGTGTGTTAGGTGCTCTCGGCCAAAACAAGAAGAGAAGAGAGGGAGAAGAGAGAGATAGATGAAAGGATGGTTGCATGGAGACATGTGAACTTGCATAGAAGTCCAACATGTAATAAGGAGGTGGCTAACCCTCCTTAATCCCCTTAATTCCCTTTTTTTTGTTATCTACTTGAGCCGAGAGAGAGAGAAAGGAAAGAAAGGCTTGGGCCTTTTGTGCTAGAGTCCATAATATGGAGCCCAAATTAATGGTTTTTCGGCCCATTGGACCCATTGGGTAGTTTACGGCCCAAATTGCATATAAGAATGAGTTTTACGGCCCATTAGGGCTTATTGGATTTGTTATGGCCCAACAAGGCCCATTAAGGTAAACCAATCCATTTTAGGCCCATTATGGCTCAAAAAGTTAAGTTTCATGAAAGTAGGTTGAATTTCAAGCACAACATGAATTAGGGTTTACGAGTTTAGAGTAGATAATGTTTACAAGAGTACAGAATTTCCTAGCTAGAATGCTAGTTGTGACATCATCCCCCCGTTAGAGGGAATTTCGTCCCGAAATCCTTTTTGAAGCTAGATTTGAGAATGCGAGAATAAGTGAGGGTACTTTTGCTTCATCTGGTCTTCGCGTTCCCAAGTGAATTTCGGTCCACACTTTGCGTTCCACCGAACCTTCACTATTGGAATGCGACTTTGCTTAGTACGCTTCACCTCTCTGTCCATGATCTGGACGGGTTCCTCGATGAACAGGAGATTCTCGTTGATTTAAATTTCTTCTAACGGAATGACGAGAGTTTCGTCGGATAAGCACTTCTTCAAATTGGAAACATGAAACACGGGGTGTACACTGCTGAGTTCGGCAGGTACTTGCAGTCTATAAGCCACCGGACCCATTCGGGCAAGAATCTCGAAGGGTCCAATGTACCGTGGGTTTAGTTTTCCCCATTTCCCAAAACGGATCACCCCTTTCCAGGGGGAGACCTTTAACAACACTCGATCCCCGACTTGAAATACAAGGGCTTTCGCCGCTTATCGGCGTAGCTCTTCTGTCGGTCGCGTGATGCTTGAAGTCGAGCTTTGATTTGAACTATTTTCTCTGTCGTTTCGCGTATGATTTCTGGTCCTGTTAATGCATTGCTTGGTGTCTGCCCTCTTGCCAGCTGAGTGTCGCCTACCTCTGTCCAACACAACGGTGATCTACATTTACGACCATATAATACTTCGAAAGGAGCAACTTTGATGCTTGTGTGATAACTGTTGTTGTATGAAAACTCAATTAAAGGTAAGTGGGTATCCCACGACCTTCCAAAGTCTATCACACATGTTAGAAGCATATCCTAAAGCGTTTGAATGGTTCGCGCACTTTGACCATCCGTTTGTGGGTGGTAAGCAGTGCTCATGTCGAGTTGTGTCCCCATAGCCTTCTGTAGCGATTGCCAAAAGCATGAAGTGAACCTACTATCTCGATCTGAGATGATAGATATTGGTACTCCATGGTGTCTCACAATTTCCTTGATGTAGATTCTTGTTAGTCGCTCCATCTTGTATGTCTCCTTTATTGGCAGGAAATGAGCGGATTTTGTCAACCTGTCGACTATCACCCATATGGTATCCAATCCATCTGTTGTCTTGGGTAATTTGGTCACAAAGTCCATAGTAATCCTTTCCCATTTCCACTTGGGTATTACCGGCTGTTGTAATAGTCCCGAGGGCTTTTGATACTCTACCTTCACTTTAGCACAAGTGAGGCATTTGCTAACATAAGTGGCAATCTCTGCCTTCATGTTAGGCCACCAATAACATTGCTTGACATCCAAGTACATTTTATCTGACCCTGGATGGATGGAGTATCGTGTCTTATGAGCTTCATTCATGACTACTTGTCTGAATCCTCCAAGTTTAGGGACCCAAATTCGGTTCATGAAATAATATGTTCCATCCTCCTTGACTTCGAAGTTCTTTTCCATTCCACGTAACGCTTTGCTCATTCTGTTTTCTGTCTTCATGGCGTCGAACTGGGCTGCTTTGATTTGTGAGGACAGATGGGATTGGATGGTTATTGAAAGATTCTTCACACGACGATTGGAGTATTCTTTCCGACTCAAGGCATTAGCTACCACATTAGCCTTGACTGGGTGGTACTTGATTTCGCACTCATAATCGTTTAGCAGCTCAACCCATCTTCGCTACCTTATGTTGAACTCCTTTTGATTTAAAATATGCTGGAGACTCTTGTGGTCGGTGAAAATGGTGCACTTGGTACCATAAAGGTAGTGCCTCCAAATTTTCAAGGCAAAGACCACAGCTCCCAATTCGAGATCGTGAGTGTTATAATTCACCTCATGTGTTTTTAGTTGTCGGGATGCATAAGCTATCACCTTACCACGCTGCATGAGTACACAGCCTAAACCCTGATTCGAAGCATCGCAGTAAACTACGAAGTCCTCTGTTCCCTCTGGTAGTGATAATACTGGTGCACTACAGAGAGCTCGCTTCAGAGTTCGGAAGGCAACCTCCTGCTTTTATGTCCATTTAAATGGTACACCCTTCTGTGTAAGCACGGTGAGTGGCTTGGCTGTTTTGGAGAAGTTCTGAATGAATCTCCTGTTATAGCCTGCGAGACCTAAAAATTGACGAATTTATGTGGGTGTCGCTGGGACTGCCCATCCTTCAATGGCTTTGATCTTAGAAGGGTCCACATGTATCCCTTCTTGGCTAACAAGATGACCTACAAAGTTTACGCTTCGAATCCAAAACTCGCATTTAGAGAGTTTTGCGTATAACTTTTCAGTTCGTAGGGTTTCCAAGATTTGCCGGAGATGTCGGCCATGCTCCTCTTCGCTTCGAGAATATACTAGAATATCGTCGATGAAAACGATGACAAAGTTGTCGAGGAATGGTCGGTAGACTCGATTCATCAGGTCCTTGAATGCGGCAGGGGCATTCGTTAGACCAAAGGGCATTACAACGAATTCATAATGTCCATAGCGGGTTCAGAAAGTGGTTTTGGGAATATCCTCTTCCCGGACCTTGAGCTGGTGGTAGCCGGACCATAGATCTATCTTAGAGAAGTAATTTGCTCCCTGGAGCTGGTCGAACAGGTCGTCGATTCGTGGAAGTGGGTAGCGATTCTTGATAGTGAACTTATTCAACTCTCTATAATCGATACACATCCTAAAGGATCCGTCCTTCTTCTTAACAAAAAGGACCGGAGCTCCCCAGGGTGAGAAGCTAGGTCGGATGAATCCTTTTTTGGATTAATGTCTAAGTCCATAACTATATTTGGTATGTACTTGACCCGACCCGGCATGGTCCATTTGAGTTGCACTTCACCGGCACAATTTATATGGATAGTCTTTTGAGAATAGTATATTTATGATTTATATTAATATATTATAAGTTCTAATATATTAATATGGAATCATATTATTTAATTAGTATTGATCAATAATTAATTTAGAATTAATTAAGTGATCAAAAAGAACTAATTAAATATGGACTCTTATATATATGGAATGGGCCAAGTTCATTTAGGTTGGGCTAAGCTTTCATGGATGGTCCATGGAGCTTTTAACCCATGGATCCTATGTAAATGAAAGGTCATGGGTATTAGGGTTTACATGGATGTAACCCTAATCCTCCATAATATATAAAGGGGTCCTTGGCTCACAAAATTGGCACAAGTGTGTGAAAATAAGAGTGGGCCGATTTTAGTGTGCATACATATTCTCTCAAGTTCTTCCAAGGTGTTTTGGTGATTTGTGATTCCATTTGAGGCTTCCACACTATTGGGGCTAAGCTCTTAAAGCTTGAAGACATCAAGCTACATCAAAAGGTATGTCATCTAACTAGAACTTTGTAGTATAGGTGCTTCATAATATGCTAGTTAGGATGAAACCTTGGAATAGTTAATATTTGCATGTATAATAGAGAAAACATAGATCAAAGGTTTATAGGGTTGCATCTACAACATAGGAGTGTTAGAATGCTCAAAACCCAACAGATCTTTGGGCCGTGAACACCCAAATTGGGCCGTGAACTCAAGAACACCAACTGTTCTTGGGCCGTGAACACATAGCCTGGCTGTGAACAGCAGGCAGCCCTCCATCTTTACTTCTAGCACCCTTATTTGTACGTTAAACTTACAAATCTGTTCATTTCCTTATCATATTTGTGATTATATTCACTAAAAGTATACATATATTTGTGATTATATTCATAATATGCTAGTTAGGATGAAACCTTGGAATAGTTAATATTTGCATGTATAATAGAGAAAACATAGATCCAAGCTTTATAGGGTTGCATGTACACCATAGGAGTGTTAGAGTGCTCAAAACCCAACATCCTTTACTCAAGAGCTCGCTGAGTTGGCTTGACAGTTCTTGCATCTCTGCAGGAGCCAACCTATAGGGTTATTTGGCCATTGGCGTAGCTCCCGGTACCAGGTCAATTCAGAACTCGACTTGTCTTTCTGGGGGGTATATCAATAAACTATTATTAATCCTAAAATATTCTTAGTTGTTATAAAATTGGATCAATGCATTCTTCTTGATTAACAATAGGGTATGCCTTGGGTTTACTGACCATCGCGATCGTTCCAGGGCATGTGATAGTTGTATTACGAAGAAATGTAGTTGATCAGACTACATTTATCCCTAATACAACTGTGAACAGTCCTGGCTTAACCGGGATGTCAGGTTCTCCCAATCGTTTTATTTGATTTGTTATTGTGTTCATTTTTCTAAGTCGCACAAATAAGAGTGTTTATTGGTATATTTTATTTGTTTTGTTCAGAGTTATTTAGTCCCTTGTTGGGTTTATAGTTGCATATCAATGTGTGGTTAGATATGCTGGTTCACTATAAACAAAGCTCTGATACCAACCTGTCACACCTCCGAACCAGACGGCGGAAACGTCAGAGGGCTCGCGTGACTTAAATTAAAATATCATCACAATGAATATATATGAAACATAACACATGCATCACCAACCATTACATAGTACAACTGGCATTGTTTACATCAAGTACAAGGTTTACATTACATGATTCCAAAATATAAAGAGTTTGGTGATTAGCAATTACGAAAGAACTTTCAACACACCGGATGCTTCCTTGTCTAACGATTACCTGAGAATACAAGTTATTTTAAAAACGGTCAACATATATAATGTTGGTGAGTTCATAAGTGTGTTTGATGTAAAGCGGTTTATGTCATTTGTAAAACCCAGAAAATCCGATATTTTCTGTATTAAAACTTTTCTTGAAAATGTGGTGATGATCCTGTAAGTATATGCGTGAATGATTTCAAAACGTGAATAAATGAGAAGTTTTGCATTATAGTTTTTGAAAGTACAAATGAGTAAGATTGGTTTCCCCGGAAAACCCGATGTCTTCCGATGAATATGATTTCCCTTGCTTTATTGAATCGTTACATCGAATGAATATGATTTCCCTTGATTAATGATGTCGGATTTCTACGTGAGTCGTTATAACCATGCATGATAATGACTAGTTCGTCTGTCTTGGTATTCTAATGAACACCGAAATTTGATCTTAAGACTTTGTCACCCTAGACTGGCCGAGTCTAACTGTAGCGAACAGCTTAGGTGTGGGGGAGTCACCACCGTATAGATCTATACACAAACTCTCGCTCTCCCTCCAGGAGACTTTGATTACAACTACAGACTACGACCGACACTTATTGGTGTCACCCGTTATTACTCACTCAATCCACATGAATTTGATTAACCTTGATTAATGATCTAATTTTATTTTACTTGAAGAGAAGGTAAGCCTAACAGACGAGGAGAAGAGGACTACTAGGCCCTACTAATTTCGTATGTTATTTGAGGCTCTCGTTGATCTCGATCTCGTCGAGTGGAATTACAAGAGTCTCGTTAGATAAGCACTTTTTCAAGTTCGAGACGTGGAAGGTAGGATGTACGTTACTAAGCTCGAGTGGAATTACAAGAGTCTCGAAAGGCCCTATGTATCTTGGATTCAGCTTTGCACACTTTCCGAAGCGTATCAAGCCTTTCCAGGGAGAGACTCTCAAAAGGACTCGGTCTCCCACCTGGAATTCCAAAGGTTTCCTTCGTTTGTCTGCGTAGCTTTTCTGTCGGTCTCTAGAGGCTTTCAATTGTTCACGAATCTGAACGATCTTCTCTGTCATTTCCCGAATGATTTCCGGACCCGTGAGAGTGCTGTCAGGAATTCGTCTTTTAGCTAACTGAGTGTCACCCACCTCAGCCCAGCACAGATGGGATCTGCACTTCCGGCCGTAGAGGGCTTCAAATGGAGAAACCTTGATGCTCGTGTGATAACCGTTGTTGTAAGAGAATTCAACAAGTGGTAAGTGGGTATCCCACGCCTTCCCAAAGTCGATCACACAGGCTCGCAGCATATCTTCCAAGGTTTGGATAGTCCTCTCACTTTGTCAGTCGGTCTGTGGATGGTAGGCTGTACTCATGTCCAGCCTCGTTCCTAATGAGCTTTGTAGTGACTGCCAGAACCTCGAAGTGAATCTACTATCTCTATCGGAGATAATAGATATAGGAACACCATGCAGTCGTACGATCTCCCTAATGTATGTTCTTTTGAGTTTTTCCATCTTGTCAGTTTCCTTGATAGGCAGGAAGTGTGCGGATTTGGTCAATCTGTCGACGACGACCCATATGGTATGAAGCCCACCTGTTGTCTTGGGTAGCTTGGTTATGAAGTCCATAGTAATCCGCTCCCACTTCCATTCAGGTATCTCCGGTTGTTGAAGTAGACCTGATGGTTTCTGGTATTCGACCTTGACCTTGGCGCAAGTAAGGCATTTACTCACGAAGGTAGCAATCTCTGCTTTCATGTCAGGCCACCAGTATGACTTTTTAAGATCCAGATACATTTTATCTGAACCTGGGTGGACGGAGTATCAGGTGTTGTGCGCTTCTTTCATGACCAAGTCTCTGAAGCCACCGTGTCTCGGTGTCCAGATCCGGTCCATGAGACATAAGGCTCCGTCACCCTTGACTTCCAAGTTCTTATCCATTCCACGCAGGATTCTCCCGCCACATTTTCAGGTTTTAAGGCTTCAAGCTGAGCATCCTTAATTTGTGCGGATAGATGCGAGTGGATAGTCATTGTTAATGACTTGACTCTTCGCCCAGAATATTCTTTCCGACTTAGGGCGTCTGCTACCACGTTGGCTTTACCCGGATGATAACGAATTTCGCATTCGTAGTCATTGAGTAGCTCTACCCACCGTCGTTGTCTCATATTGAGTTCCTTCTGATTGAATATGTGCTGCAGGCTTTTGTGGTCTGTGAAGATAGTTCTCTTCGTACCATACAGGTAGTGTCTCCAGATCTTCAGAGCGAACACAACCGCTCCTAATTCGAGATCATGTGTAGTGTAGTTGACCTCGTGTGCCTTCAGCTGTCTTGAGGCGTAGGGGATGACCTTACCTCGTTGCATCAGAACACAGCCGAGCCCCTGGTTGGATGCATCGCAGTAGACCACGAAGTCTTATGTTCCTTCGGGGAGGGACATTATCGGTGCGGTTCACAAGGCTCGTTTTAGCGTTTGGAACGCTTTCTCCTGCTTCTCTTCCCAGTTGAAGGTCACGCCCTTCTGGGTCAGTGTAGTGAGGGATTTCGCGATTCGAGAGAAGTTCTGTATGAATCTGCGGTAGTAGCCAGCGAGGCCTAGAAATTGACGAATTTTTGTAGGCGTCTTCGGTGCTGACCAGTTCTCAATGGCTTTAATTTTGGAAGGGTCTACGTGGATTCCCTCTTCGCTAACCACGTGTCCTAAGAATTCGACTCTTCGGATCCAAAATTCACATTTAGAGAACTTCGCATAAAGTTTCTCTGATCGTAAAGTTCCTAGGACTTGTCGTAAATGATCGTTATGTTCCTCCTTACTTCAAGAGTAGATAAGTATGTCATCGATGAAAACGATGACGAACTAATCCAAGTAAGGACGGCATACCCTATTCATTAAGTCCATGAATACTGCGGGCGCTTTGGTCAATCCGAATGGCATCACTACGAACTCAAAGTGTTCGTAACGAGTTCGGAAGGCTGTCTTCGGAACATCCTCCTCAAGCACTCGTAACTGGTGATACCCGGACCTCAGATCAATCTTGGAAAAGTAGCTCACCCCTTGCAGCTGGTCAAATAAATCGTCTATGCGAGGAAGAGGGTAACGATTCTTGACCGTAAGCTTGTTGAGCTCCCTGTAATCGATGCACATACGAAACGACCCGTCTTTCTTCTTTACGAACAAGACTGGTGCCCCCCAGGGTGAGAAGCTTGGTCTTATAAAGCCCTTGCTGAGCAGTTCGTTAAGTTGACCAGACAGTTCTTGCATCTCAGTAGGTGCTAGACGATATGGCGATTTGGCTACTGGGGTCGCTCCTGGAATTAAGTCGATTCGGAACTCGACTTGACATTGCGGGGGTGATCCTAGGAGTTCTTTCGGAAAGACATCGGGAAAATCGCGTACTACGGGGAGGTCTTTTAGGTCTTTTGTTTTCTGGCTCGTATCGACAATGTGCTCCAGGAATGCACGATATTCCTTACGCAAGTACTTCTCGGCTTGAATACTCGAGATGATACGAAGACTCGTACTGGGTTTGTCTCCGTAGATCAACAAGGTTTCATGATTCGGTAGGTTCAGGCGGACTGCTTTTTCGAAACATAGAATATCGGCACGATAAAGACTCAGCCAGTCCATGCCTATAATGACGTCGAAACTCTGGATAGCTACTGGTATGAGATCGATTGGGAATGAATGATTATCTAGCGTGAGGGTACAACCTATGTAAATCTCGTTAGAATTTTCTGTCTTTTCGTTAGCCATTTCTACGACGAAGGTTTCTTTTAGTGCTTGTGGTGCTTGATTAAGTAAGTGTTTAAATTTTTGGTTTACGAAGCTCCTTTCTGCCCCACTATCGAATAGGATACAAGCATAAGAGTTATCGAGAAGGAACGTACCCGTGACTACCGTGGGGTCTGCCACGGCCTCATTGTGGCCAATAGCAAGTAGTCTTCCTGCTCCTCCCGCATTCCTAGCTTTCGGACAGTTTCTTTTGAAGTGCCCTGTCTCGCCGCACCCATAGCAGGCCTGGCTTACTCCTGCACTAGGGACCTGGGTGATAGGTTTGGGAGGTGCTCTGCAAAACCGGATAGTATGGCCCTTCCGGTCGCAATTGGTGCAGTGCATTTCCCGGTAGGGGCCGTTATGATGGAAATTACACTTGGTGCACTTGGGTAGGCTCCCTGCGTATGTTCTGGCTGGTACAGGGGCAGCAGGAGTAGTGGCGGCATGGACAGCCACCGTCTGTTGGTTCTTAGAGGAGGGTTGATTTGATTTGCCCTTCTTTCGGTCCCCACGCTTTCTTTTGTTGTCGGTCATGTTGGTTGGTTCTGGGGCACTAGTTGTGGTTGTTGTTGGAAGAGAAGGAACCTCATGGTTGATGAGTCTCTGGGCCAATTCCTTGGCACTATCGAAGGTCGCAGGGTGTGATGCTAGAACGTTCCCTCGATATGGGCGTACCAGACCCCAGATGTATCTCTCGATCTTTTTGCCTTCGGTGAGGACCATGTTAGGACATAGAGCCACTAGGTCGCAGAACCTGGCTGTATAAGCCACTATGTCGGAACCCTGCATTTTGAGGTTCCATAGTTCCTCCTCGAGTTTCTGAATTTCACCCCTCGGGCAGTACTCCCTCGTCAAAAGGTCCTTCAGAGTATCCCAGCCCATGGCGTTAGCTGTTACCAGTGAGAGTGATTTGACATGGCCATTCCAGGGCCCTTTGGGTGAAGGTGCAAGCAGTGAACTTTATCTTGCTTCCTTTAGGGCATGAGCACATCTCGAAGATTGCTTCTGTTCTCTCGATCCATTGGGACAGTGCAAGGATCCCTCCGGTTCCGTTGAAGTATTTAGGTTTGCAGCTGATGAAATCTTTATAAGTACACTCCCGTGCACGTGGATGGATTTCACCATGGCTAGAGTTAGTGCAAGTCCCCGTTCCACTAACGCCACCAGAGTTTACTTGGGCCATGGTGGCGGTGACAGCTGCAGTCACGGCTGCTTGGAACATTACCGCATCGAACTGCGGAGGGGGTGGTGGTGATGGAGTTTGATTTGCAGGCGTGTTTCTAGTTGGACGTTTGCGAGGCGGCATCTTTTACTGAAAGTTTAGAAAGATGCTGGCAATAGTAAGAATCGATTGTAAGTATGATGAGAGTGCTTCATGGACTAAATCGCCATAGTCCAACTATCAAATAGAGTCATAATAATAGAGTAGGGAAACATAAGAGTACGGACTTTCCCATAGGTTAGACAACTGCCAATATTACTGGTATTAATGATGTAAAATGAGTTCAGGAAGAATGACCTGACAGTAGGTCTCACATCAAACCATAAGGGAAAATGTTGGCAGCTTAGAAGTCTAGTTAGAGTACTTTCAAGTTTAGGAATGTTTACAAACAAGTGAAACAGAGATACTGAAGAGGAAGGCTATTCTTTTAAGAAGAGAGAGGGTGAGCAGATAATCTTCTACTGGCGATGGGCACTCCTTGGGCTAACCCTTAATTCAGCCATGGTATCTATGCGAGAATGGAGAAATAATAGTTAATAGACGCACTAACCTAAGATACTTATAAGATGATCACTATTAGTTGACTCAATACTTGCATAGTGCATACCAATTACATGCAACTAAAACAGGATAGACCTTCGAATAAGTGACCCTAACTCTAAATCCACAACCAAACAAGGAACAGGAAGTAAAGCAAAGATCACAGGTTCTAAGTCTATAGCGCCTTAGTCACATGTAACCGTAGAGTATCCACTTAGCACTATTGCCCTACTAGTAACGACCTTTTTAGTTCTCACATATGTAATATATAATAACGCAGAATACTCCTATAGTATTCTGTTCTAACGTTCTTGTTGTAGTAGTGTTGGTAAGTTTTTAGACTTGTTGCAACACCACAACTACTCTTAGGCACATGCTAGTCACTTCTCGGATAATATAGTTGATCAGGCTATATCTTCCCAGACTTGACTATATGTCTCTAAGTCTAATTGTGCTGTCCAACAATCGTAATACTTTTATTCTGTTCTAGTATGATACTGACCCTAGTATGAATAGATGTATATATATACTTAGTTAAATATTTTATTATTTAAAAGTACATATTCTTGGTCAGAGTGTTTTAATCCCGATGTGTTTATAGTTCGTATATCTTTTATGGGTTGATATACTTGATTCACTATAAACAGTGCTCTGATACCAATCTGTCACACCCCAAAACCGGAACGGCGGAAACGTTCTGGGTGGAGGACGTCATGTACAGTATCACAACAATGCATAATAGTAAAGACAAGCAACCACATCCATTCCATTAATATAATAATTGAAATACAAGCGTGTTCTGTATAGTTTATAAGACATCAAAAGTATAATCAAAATAAAAGATGAGTCTTGTATGTGCTCCATCTTCTCAAAAGCTTCATCTGTACCTGTCTACTGATGACCTGAGAATACAAGTTATTTTGAAAGCGAGTATCAGCATAAAGCTGGTGAGTTCATAAGTATTTAGTGTCGTTGCTTGTATAAAAATATTTGTAACAATGTAACATAGTAACTGATTTCAAATGTTTGTAAATAGTATGCTCCCTAGAAAATCCTATATTTCCTAGTAAAAGTAGTCTTCTACCAAGACCCGATTGTTTGTATGTTTGTTCTTTGGTAATTGTAAGGGTTTTTCCCCAGTGAAAACTATTAGTATGAAAATATAGTTTTAGACTTCACCCTTGTAAGATGATCTCAAAAGAAGTGTAATAAGGGAAATTAATATTTTTCCTCAGCAGTGACACTGTTGGTCGTAAAGTGATAAAATACAGACTCCAGGTAGTACTATATGAGCAGCACACCTCGGGGAATCTAAGGTAGTAATATGTAGACTCCAGGTGGTATTAAATAAACAATACGCCAAGTCTAATTTTGCCTTAAATTCTTATTTAGTTAATTTAAGGTTTGAATGTGAACTCGTATGTAACCATGCTGATCGACGGCTGAATAACGGATGACCCTCCAGGTCATAAATAGTGAGGTAGCATTCTATCACCCCTTGGCCTTTCGGCTGGGACTGTAGCTAGCAGTCAGGATGTGGGAGTGTCTGTCCTGTATAGATCTATACACACAATGCCCGCTCTCCCTCCAGGAGACTCTGGTTACAAAGTGATACCACGATGAAATGTCGTATCGAGAAGTAGTATGTCACATTCTGTTATAGTATTCAATGTTTGGATAGTGTATAGTATGTTCTCTTGTGAAGTGTATAGTATGTTCTCTTGTATAGTGTATAGCATGTATTGTTACTCAATGTAGTACTTATGTAGTGACTCATAACTGTACTGACTCTGGTAGGTATCATTGTAATAGTAGTAGTGAGTAGTAATCCCTTAACTATACCTATTATAGTTAAATAGTAATGTTGTTTGGATGCCTTTGTTACACAAAGGTACTGAACTGAAGTGAAAGCTTTTATATCCAACACACACACATATATATATATATATATATATATCTTACTTATATAAATATACTGGTGTAGATGTGGGTTTGAAAATATTGCGAGTATAAAAGAGTTTGAAAACAGTTTAGCATCAAAAGACTTTAATAAAAAGGTTTGAAAGCTTGAAATTCCATAAGTTTGATAGCAATTTGAAAGTAGTAGTAAATCTTTCTGTTTATTCTAGTTATTAATCACATGTGATTAAAGCAATAACTAGAATGTTTCAACTTGTATTCCCCCCCCCCCTAAAAGCATTTAAAATCATTTCAAAGGTAGATTAAGGGGTATGAACTCACCTGCAGTGAGTGGTTTGGATGGAAGTGCCGGATAGGATGCTAAGTGTCAAGTGAGGACTTGAACACACACACGGATCCTATGTAACATGTAGTGATACATAAATGTATCTAATTAGTCATTTAGCCACTAATTAATCAAGTAAAGACATCCTAATACATGGGAACACTTTGTTTCAAGTGCTAGGAGTACTTAAGGGTTGCATCTAAAGAGAATATGGCCTCACACTGGAGTTTACTTCTAATTTGGTTACCCTACATGTGTTTACGGTTTTTGGTCATTTCCCCCATGAGTTTACGGCCGTAAACTCATGGTAAATTGCACCATTGTGTGATTTAAGGTCTTATACCCCTCAAGGAAGTGTTCTAGGTTTGAATTCAAGGCTTAGGAAGGGACTAGGGCTCAAAATGGACCTTCTTTGAAGTTTACGGTCCTTGGACCACTCCTTGGGAGTTTACGGTCGTAAACCCATGAGTTTACGACCGTAAACTCATGCTCACTCCTACCATTTCGTGATTTGGGGTCTTTAGCTCATGCATGCAAGGTTCTAGTCCAATATCCAAGCCTTAGAAGGTGTTAGGGGCACTTAAACACCACTTGATGGTGTTTACGGTTCAAGGAGATCCCTTGACCATAAACCCAAGTGTTCTTGGGGATTTTTGATGTTTTCTAATGGTTTAGCAAGTATACTAAGCAAACAACTAGATAGGAGGAGTGTACTTACTTATAGGAAGCTTGTAAGAGTGTTTAGGACCCAAGAACACTAGTGTGCGTTCTTGGTGTTCTTGGTGTTTTGAAGAACACTTGAAGATCTAAGAAAAGAGGAGATTTCCATGGATGAAATCGTGTATATACACTAGATAAAGTGTTGTATCAACAAATCAAAGGAATAAATACTTACATTTTTTGAGGATTTGAAGAAATGTGTTATGATACTTGAGAGAAAAGTTTAAGTTCTTGAGTTTGAAAGTGGAGAATGAAGGAATGAAGAGTAAACTCATGCTATATGCATGAGTTCATGGTCAAGAGGAGTTTACGGCCCAAACTCCCCAAGTTTGGTCGTAAACACCTAGTTAAGGTGTTATTTGTTTTGTTGTTGCTCCAAAGTCCTAGAGTATACTTCCTTTCATTCGCTCGTTTTGAAGAATAATTATTAAAAACACTCAAACGGACTTTAAACCGGCTAAAAATTAACAGACATGTAATTGACTATTAATTGTAGCTCTTGATTGAAGAGTTTATACAAATGAAAATTTCGGGTTGTCACATTATGTTGGGTTTAACCCATGTGGTGACCCATGGATACTCCATGGAGGTTAAAACCCATGGAGCATAAGGAATGGGTAAATTCGTGGGTTACATGGTGTAACCCTAATGTGCACACTATATAAAGACCCCATTGGTTGGTGAAATTGGGAACAAGTGCATATAATTGAGGGCAAGGCCGATTTCCAAGAGAGAACCTAAGTATCCTTATTTTCAAGGTTATTCCAAGTGTTCATGGTGTTGTGTGAACCATTTGAGGTGTCACACTTGAGGCACTAGCCTCTTGAGCTCCATGGAATCAGGCTACATCAAAAAGATATGTATTCTATCTAGTTTTTGTTATCCTAGTACATATGATTGTATGATAGTTAGGATAATACCTTGGAATAGTCATATTTGCATGTGTAATAGAGAAAACATAGATCCAAGGTAATTAAGGTTGCATGTATACCATAGGAGTGTTAGAATGCTCAAAACCCAACAGTCATTTAGTAGCTCTACCCATCGTCGTTGCCTCATGTTGAGTTCCTTTTGGTCGAAGGTGTGCTGGAGACTCTTATGGTTCGTGAAGATTGTACACTTCGTACCATAAATGTAGTGTCTCCAGATCTGCAGAGCAAATATTATTGCTCCCAGTTCGAGGTCATGTGTGGTGTAGTTGACCTCGTGATTCTTAAGTTGTCTCGAGGCATAGGAAATGACATTTCCTCGTTGCATACGTACACAGCCTAGCCCTTTCTTGGATGCATCGCAGTAAACTACAAAATCTTCCGTCCCTTCTGGAAGGGACAAGATCGGGGCGCTGCATAGGGCTTGCTTTAGTGTTTGGAATGCAGTTTCTTGTTTTTCCTCCCAGTTGAAGGTTACACCCTTCTGAGTCAAGGTGGTGAGTGGCTTTCCGGTCTTGGAAAAGTTTTATATGAACCTTCTGTAGTAGTCAGCGAGGCCTAAAAATTGACGAATTTCAGTTGGTGTTCTTGGTGTCGCTCAGTTTTCGATTGCCTTGATCTTGGAGGGATCCACGTGTATCCTTTCCTCGCTGACCATGTGACCTAGGAAATCCACCTTTCGAATCCAAAATTCGCATTTCGAGAACTTCGCATACAACTTCTCTGCTCTTAATGTTTCCAAGACTTGTCGTAGGTGCTGACTGTGTTCTTCCTTACTTCGTGAGTAGACTAGTATGTCATCGATGAATACTATCACGAATTTGTCTAAGTAAGGTCGGCATACATGGTTCATCAGGTCCATGAACACCACGGGTGCATTTGTTAATCCGAAGGGCATTACTACGAATTCGTAGTGACCGTAGCGAGTTCTGAATGCGGTCTTGGGAACATCTTCCTCCTGAACTCGTAGCTGATGGTACCCGGATATTAGATCGATCTTTGAGAAGTAACTTGATCCTTGTAGTTGGTCGAAGAGGTCGTCGATTCGAGGTAAAGGATATCGGTTTTTGATGGTGAGCTTATTTAGTTCCCGGTAGTCTATGCACATGCGGAATGATCGATCATTCTTCTTCACGAACAGGACCGGTGCTCCCCAAGGTGGAAAGCTTGGTCTGATGAATCCATTGCTTAGCAGTTCGCTTAGTAGACTGGATAATTCCTGCATTTCTGCCGATGCTAAACGGTATGGGGATTTGGCTACGGGGGTGGCTCCAGGAATCAAGTCGATTCTGAACTCGACTTGGCTTTCGAGTGGTACTCCTGGGAGATCTTTGGGAAATATTTCGGGGAAGTTATAGACTTCGGGAATATCTTGATGTCTTAATTTCTTGTTTCTCATCCACCACGTGGGCCAAGAAGGCGTAGTTTTCCTTACGTAGATACTTTTGAGCCTTGACGCAAGAGATGATTTGAAGGTTCGTGTCAGGTTTGTCGCCATAAATGACGAGGGTTTCGCTACTTGGCAGGTTAAGGAGAATGACCTTTTCGTAACACATGATATTGGCATGGTGAGGACTTGACCAATCCATGCCAATGATAACGTCAAAACTTTTTATTGTGACCGACATTATGTCGATTTGGAAAGAACAGTTGTTTAGAGTGAGGGTACATCCTATGTATATATCGTTAGTGCTCTCTGCCTTTCCATTTGCCATTTCTACGGTGAATGTGTCATTTAGTGATTGGGGATTTTGTTTAAGTAAGTGTTTAAACTTGTGGCTCACGAAACTTTTCTCCTCACCACTATCGAAAAGTAACCACGGTAGCGTCATTCATTGCCTCCTCGTGTCCCATTGTTAAAACCCTTTCCATGCCTCTGTCATTCCTCGATTTTGGACACTCTCTCTTGAAATGCCCCTTTGCACCGCATCCGTAGCAAGCCTGGCTCACCCCGACATTAGCGGCTTGGGTGGTTTGTTGTGTTGGTGCCTTACAGAAACGGGTTGTATGCCCCTTCTTGTTGCAATTATAGTAGTGCATCTCTCGGCAGGCTCCATGATGATGAAAGTTGCACTTGTTGCATTTTGGGAGAGTTCCAGCATGTTGTTTGGCGGGTGCTGGAACGGTAGGAACATTAGCAGCGTGGACTGCCACAGTTAGTTGTTTCTTTGTGGGCTCTTGTGCCGGCTGGCCCTTCTTTTTGTTCCAGAACTTTCTCTTATTGTCACTCCCTTTGGTTTGTTCGGGGATGGCCGTCATAAAGCCCTGGCGGACTCCATGATACACAAGTGTTTGTGCCAGGCGTTTGGCACTGTCAAAAGTGGATGGGTTTGCTGAAACCACATTTCCTTGAATTTGAGAGGATAGTCCTCGGATGTATCGCTCCACCTTTTTACTTTTCGGGGCGACCATCCCAGGGTATAGCACTGCATGATCGCTAAATCTGGCAGTATAGGCTGCGATGTCATAGCCTGTCATGGCGAGGTTCCAAAGCTCCTGTTCCAGCTTTTATACTTCGCCCCTCGGGCAATATTCCTCTAGCATCATGATTTTCAAGTCCTCCCAGCTCATCGAGTTAACTACCGGGAGGGTTAGTGATTTAACATGGCCATTCCACTAGGAAAGGGCCCTGTCAGTGAGAGTGCAGGCCGCAAATTTGACTTTGCTTCCCTCTGGGCATGCACAGATATCGAACACTGATTCTATCTTTTCGAACCATCGTGTAAGAGCAATGACACCTCCTCTTCCATTGAAGGATTTGGGTTTGCCATTTGTGAAGTCTTTATAGGAGCATTCCCTTGGGTGCCTTTGGCTATCTCCCTGGTTAGTATTATTGGTACCGCCTCCCGTCCCACTGGCACCATTTGTGCTGATTTGTGCCATGGATCCATCTGTGGAGGTGGTGGAGTTGGTGGTGTGTTGTTGACACGCCTGATAGATTTGCGTGGTGGCATACTTCTGCCATAATGTTTAAAAGTGGAATGATGATCAATCTTTGATAAGGGTCATGAATCGAGTATTATCGCAACAGAGTGTCTTAGCTATATGTTTGGTTATGTCGACTGCGCAAGAATAGCGGTACAAAGACACATGAAGAGTCTAGTTGTATGGTTCTATAGTATCATAAAATACTCCTATAGTATTTTAAACTTTATGTTCGGTTCTAGAGTTTCCTTGTATGGGGTGTTGGTAAGTTTTAGACTCGTTGTTCACCATGACCATTCCCAAACACATGTTAGTCATATCTCGCATAAATATAGTTGATCAGACTATATTTATCACATATATAATTACATAATTATCTAGGCTTAATCATAGTGTTCAAATTATCTAAATACTTTTGTGTTGTTCTTATTATGACACTATTCTAGTATGTATGCATGTACGTATACATTTATAAAAATACTTATATTTTAAAAGTATACTTTTTGTCAGAGTGTTTTAGCCTCATTGTAGTTATAGTTCTATATCTTACATGGTTTGATATACTTAGTTCACTATAAACAATGCTCTGATACCAATTTGTCACACCCCCAAACCGAGAAGGACGGAAACGTATGGGGGTGGATGACTTCATGTACAGTGTCATAACAATTGAATAATAGATATTAAAGCATTACAACCATAATATTGATAAATTATAAGTTTTTACATTGTATTCGAATCGTTATTTGTTTGATTGCTAAATACATGTTACAAAAATATGTGATGTGACGCTGCCACGCCCCATCTGCAAAATCCTTATGACTACCTGTTTACTGATTTCTTGAGAATACAAGTAGTTTTGAAAAAGTGTCAACAATTAAGTTGGTGCATTCATAAGCATTTGTATGAGAAAAATCTGTCATTTTTCCTTGTAAGATGAAAGAGTGTGATTCCAGAAAATCCAATATTTTCTTCTAAAGTGAATTGTAGTCTTAGAAACCCTAAGACCGAAAATGTATAAGTATTGTTGTACTCGGAAGTAGTATAATGTAGTTTTAATATTTATAAAACCATTTGAATGTATGTTTCTAGAAATGAAAGTTGTACTGTACATGAAAATAATGTATTGTAGTTGTATCTGTGTATAACCCTTTGAATGTATGTCTTTGGAACTACCAGTTGTACTGTAAAATAGTGTAATGTAGTTTTATTGTTAAATAAAACTGGTTGAATGTAAGTTATCCCCATAAACCAAATGTATTATTTAATACCCCATGTGAGTTATTATAACCATGCTAACGACTAGTTGGCCTGCTACGACGTTCTTCAGGCATCGAAATGTTACGATATTTGTCACCCCAGACCTGCCGGTCTAACTATAGCTAACAGTTTAGGTGCGGGATTGTCAGTCCCATATAGATCTATACACGAGTGTCACGCTCTCCCTACAATAGACTCTGGTTATAATACAGGACTTTAGTGTGTACTCTGGTAGGTACGGTGAAGCCAAATGTCTCACAAAATTGTATTAACTGGTTTACGTCTAGTGTAATGAAAACCTTTTTTCTTGTAAATGTATGTATTACCCTTCCATAGTGTTTACATAGCGTAAAAATAATTATACTTCTAAATAATTACTTCGTTGTCCCGAAATGGTAAAATAGTGTGAATGCCCCATAAACTATACTTATTATAGTTTATAAATTTTTTTTCACTGAAATGATGAATCCTTTGTATGTACCACTATATATATATATATATATATATATATATATATATATATATATATATATATATATATATTTGTAAGAATAAACTAGTGTATTTGTGATCGTTTTTCGTGGCTTTGTGTTTTTAGTCAAAACTTTGTATGTATATGTTCACAAATTTGGAAATAAACCTATTTCATGTATTTAGCGTTATTGTACAATGGTAGTAAAAACATATATAGCCATTTTGTATTTTTAACACAAGTTTTCTTGTGTTTTACTTGTATTCCCGCCCTAAAACATATAAAACATCGGAAAATGTAGTGGTATGAACTCACCTCGAGTGCGTTCTTGGTTGGATAACGAAGTGATGGTGATGATCTTCATGTTAAAACACTTTGAAGATAATCGTATCCTAATAGTTTTTAACACAAAATAATGTGTGTAAATTAGACGACTAACATGGAAGTATTGTAAAAACACTAGATTTAACAGGAGACTTACAATAATTCCTAAGAAATAAATCTTGAAGGAATAGTTTCCTGGGAATTTTTGATGATGATTCTGGGAATGTGTATGAAGATTTGAAGATGTACTAAGTTGAACTTGTTTCTTCGAGAGACAAGTGAAGGATTTGTTTTTTGGAGATGTAAATGAGAAATGTGGAGGGTGTTTTCGTCTTACTATATATATATGAGGGGTGAGGGTGATGTGATGTTTGCATTGGTATGTGTAATATATCACGTTGGGAAAAGCACCACCGAATCAGATTTGTGAATTCGGCCTGAGCACCAACCGAGAACCCTCTTTAAGCCACCGAAATCACATGTGATTTCGGTCTCGCATGATTTCGGTCTCGCATGATTTCGGTCTAGTATGTGATTTTGGTCCAACATGACCGAAATCTCAAGGTTTTTTTGTCCTAACTCGAGAACCCTAAAAACATGGTGTAAAAGTGTTTTGTCTTAACTATTTGACTTTTGTTGACTTGTTTGACTTTTGTTGACCCAAAATAGCTGGTTGTCACATGTCATTTTTCGGGAACAAGTCCCTCCGCCGGGCACAACAAATATGCTTATGGCTAAGTAATCAGAGCGTAAGCTCTCCTCCGCGTACTAACACCTTGTACGACGACTATTAATAAGACCGTGTAGTTAATACACCCGTTCCCTATACATATGCCACCCACTTTTCACCCTTTTGCAGGAAATAGTTCATAAAATGCACATAAATATTCATAGCAATAACAATGGTAACATGTAATTGCAAATAAATTAGAATCAACTTTTCATGCAAGCAACCACAAAATTCACAAGAAACTCACCTTGTTGGTGTTAGGTCTTAACCAAAGCTTGTCACGCTACGCGCATCCTTAATTTCAAGAAAACTCCGAAAATATTTAAGAACTTCCAATCCCTATTTGTCCTTCGATTCTCAATCGATTTCCAAAGTTCTTGTGGGGTTTTCACTCGATTTTTCGTGCTATAGATAATGCCTAAATGTATAACTGATGAAACTCTTTCACTAGCTCGAATTTACTGCCCCAATGAAGGTGATGGTTTTTGACATTAATCTCCATAATTTGCCTCTAATTGAATCATTAACTTTTAACTAATCATTATTTTATATTAATATAATTTGATTATATTTTTTTTATATGAATTATTACAAGGAAGTTGGATTATGGAGTGGAACTTGGATTCTGGGTTATCGGAATGATTATTAATTAAGTTGTATTTATTGTTAGTTTGTGCGAGGTTATCCGGTTCAGCAACCCGAGTAGTTATTTTATTATCAGCGGATTGAGGTGAGTTTTCTTTCGCAGTATCCGTGTGTCAAAGGCACCAAAGCCGACCCACTAGTTTATGTTGTAGTGTGATGATTGTCGTTGTCATAATTGTCAGTTATGCATGTATTTGCTTGATTACTCTGTGATTTTTGTTATGATATTATGTGGTAGTAGTAGGGGTGAAATAGACCCAATATCTGGTTGAAATAGACCGAAGGGGATTGCAAGCACCCAGATATGGTTGATAGTATCCGCTTGAAATAGACCGAAGGGGTAGGCAAGCACGCAAATATGTTTGGCAGTATCCGATTGAAATAGACCGTAGGGGTAGGCAGGCACCCAAATATGCTTGGCAGTATGTTTGTTTAGTATGTGGTATTTTGGGGGGAACTCACTAAGCTTTGTGCTTGCAGTTTGCAATTTATGTTTCAGGTACTTCTGGTATAAATGAGAAGGGCCCGACGTGACTACACTGCATCCACCCATATTTCCGCAACCTTATGATTTTGGGATTGTACTCTGATAATTGTTTTCATTTATTATAGTTTTGAATGATTGGTAATACTAAATGGTGTCTTAATGGTTGAACTAAAATGAAATTTTTACCTCATAATTTTTGGGACGTTACAGTCTTGATGCAATAGGCAAAAAGCTTGAATTTTTAAGATATTGAAATCATGATTTCAAATTTAGCAATACACTTCCTAGTCTAACTAAGCATTGTTTGCTTTAATGAAGAAATAGCACTGTGCTTTCTGGTCTAAGCAATAAATAACAATCTTCTTAATCATGGTAAAGAGAAAATTAGATCATATGTTTATAATTTTTAGTTTTGAATGTAGAATAGAATCTGGTAACACGTTTCACTACGCATTACTGTTGTTGTAATCCATATAATTCCATTGATATCACGACAGGTTTATGAGTCAAGTCCCACATGCTTCTGCTATGCAATCGATCATATATGGCATGACATATACAAGATCTGAAGTATGCTTTAAGCATGACAATTCAGATCAGATCAATTTGGCAAGAATCGATGAATCGATTTCAATACCAATCTGTCACACCCCCAAACCGGAACAGCGGAAACATTCAGGGGTTGATGACGTCATATGTAGTATCACAACAATTGTATCATAGTAATCAAAGTAAACACAACCATTACATTGAATATAAATAAAAAGGTATTTACATCTGTTTGATTCATGTTTTTACACATCAAAAGCATAAACAAAAGTAAAAGACGTGACTCTATACGCTCCGTCTTCTCAAAAATCTATGTGAGGTACCTGTCTACTGATTTCCTGAGAATACAAGCAGTTTTGAAAGAGTATCAGCATACAGCTGGTGAGTTCATAAGCATGATTTTGTAATGAAAACCTTGTCATTGAATCTGTAAAATGTTTGTATGCTTCCCAAGAAAATCCAATATTTTCTAACATATATGTTTATTACTGTGTTCTATAGTAGTGTATAATGTATTCGTTTGTAAGTCTGGTTACCACAAACTGTATGGTATAACATTGTTTTGAATGAAAAACCCTTTGTATGAAAACCCTGACTATCGCCAGTAATGTATATGATGTTCTGTTTGAAAAATCCCGATTACCACTAGTATGTATAGTAGTTTCATTACTTATAATAAAACTATGAGTTGAAATCCTTGGAATCCTCCAGTCGTATTATGAACTAGTTTTATTAATAAAATAAAACTAAAGAAGAATGAAATCCCGTAAACAATAAGGTTATTTTATACTATTGTGAGTCGTATAACCATGCTTGATATGACCTAGTGACCTTTACGACGTTCTTAAGTGTCGGATAAATGACATTTGTCACCCCAGACATGTCTTCCTAACTGTAGCTAGCAGTTTAGGTGTGGGATTGTCAGTCCCGAATAGAACTATTCACAAATCTCACGCTCTCCCTCCAGGAGACTGGTTATACTATGATAGGATTTAACCAGTACCCCTAAAGGTACAACTGAAGTGTTGTCTCACAATCCTGTATTAACTAGTTTACATGTAATTCTGTATTGATCTATTGTATTTTGACCCGTGTGTATACTGTATAAGGTAATAATTATACTTAAATAATTATTAAATGTTGTACTCTTGTATTAATGTATATCATAAACTAAATATGTCATAGTTTATATATTTTGCTATGTAAAACTATGAATTTGTAAAACTGTGTATTGAAAACCCAAACTATACCTATTATAGTTTGCATGTATGATGTGTACTTGGTTTACGTATTGATCTGAAAACTATGCAATTGCGACTGTAGATTGAAAAAAGTCCATTATGCTCAGCATGTTACAAAAGGGATAAATATCTAAATATTTTATAAACATGTGGAAATTGTAAGATTGTATCAATTGCATCAGTTTTAAATGTTTCGAAATCCTTTTTTATATATGCACAAAATCATTTGTGTTTGGTTTGTACTCTCCCCCTGAAAACATTTAAAATCATAAAAGCATAGGGGTATGAACTCACAGTTAGTCGTGTGAATAGTCGGACAACGAAAACTGGGAGTGAAGACCCTCGAGTTGATGTACGCGGCACTCAGCGGGATCCTAATACAATTAATACATATATATTTTTTATTAGCGAAACGGTTATTTATAGTGTTGGGAAAACACTTGCTTTCGGTTTAGAATTGTTACCGGAACTCGATTGAACCGGAAAAGCAGGTTTGCAGTCAAGATTGACGATGTGAAGGAGTTTGCGGCCGTGAAGGGTTTCCGGCCGTGAACTGCCCCTTGAAGGGTTTACGGTCGTAAACGAGTGTACGGCCTTTGAATATTTGAAGGTTTGAATGGTGTACGGCCGTAAACAGTTTGCGGTCTTTGAAGATTTGAAGATATGAAGGGTGTACGACCGTAAACTCAAGAACAATGATGTTGGATTCGATGAAAAACGTGTTTTAGCTGCTCCAAAACAACTTCCAAAGGTGCTTCTTGATGATTTTTGGAAGAAAAGAGGGTGTTTTGGTGTTTACGGTCGAGAGGTAGAGAGAGAGAATGAGAGAGTTTTCGGCCAAGAAAGTTCAAATGAAGGTAGGGGTCCCGTATATATAGGCTGGGGGTATGGTCGGTGGTGGGGGCCACCTGGCACTGGTTGTAAACGGGTGTACGGTCGTAAACGAGTTTACAGCCACGAACATCACTCAGGCCGAAAACTAAAAGAAAACTCGGGTTTTTCGCATGATTTTGGTCCCGACTCTTATATAGAATTTTATTATTTAACTAAATGATTTTCCAACCCAAAGGAATTTGAAGGAACTCAATAAAATTCAAATTTTATTAACGGAAATCGGCTAACGTTAACTGAAAAAGGTTCGGGTTGTCACATCATCCCCCCGATAGAGGGAATTTCCTCCCGAAATTCAAACATAGGATACAAATCATGGACTCGGAAAGAGATGAGGATACTTCTGTTGCATTGAATCTTCGCACTCCCAAGTGAATTCAAGTCCTCGCTTGGCATTCCAGCGGACCTTTACTATCGGTATGCGACTTTGTTTCGTTCTTTTGACTTCCTGATCCATGATTTCGACTGGTTCTTCCACGAAATTAAGGTTCTCGTTGATCTCGATCTCATCAAGAGGAATCATAAGGATTTCGTCGGATAAACACTTTTTAAGATTCGAGACGTGGAAGACGGGATGAATATTACTAAGTTCTTGGGGTAGACGGAGTTTGTATGCTACGGGACCAATCCTAGCGAGGATCTCAAATGGTCCAATGTATCTCAGATTCAGCTTTCCACGCTTTCTGAAGCGTATCATGCCTTTCCAGGGTGAGACTTTCAATAGAACACGGTAACCAACCTGGAATTCCAAGGGTTTTCATCTCTTATCTGCGTAGCTCTTTTGTCAATCTCTTGAAGCTTTTAGTCGTTCCCGTATTTGTATGATCTTTTCAGTAGTTTCTTGGATGATTTCTGGGCCAGTGAGAGTGCCATCGAGGACTTGGCCCTTAACTAGCTGCGTGTCACCCACCTCAGCCAAGCATAGAGGGGATCTGCACTTACGACCATATAAGGCTTCGAACGGCGCAGCCTTGATGCTGGTATGGTAGTTGTTGTTGTAGGAGAATTCGACCAAGGGAAAATAAGTGTCCCACGACGTGCCAAAGTCGATGATGCATGCTCTCAACATGTCTTCCAGTGTTTGAATGGTCCTCTCACTCTGCCCATCAGTCTGTGAATGGTAAGATGTGCTCATATCCAACTTAGTTCCAAGAGCATTCTGTAGTGACTGCCAAAATCTCGAGGTAAACCTGCTATCCCGATCGGAGATAATGGACACAGGCACACCATGTAGGCAGACTATCTCTCGAATGTAGATTCGTGTCAGTCTCTCCATCTTGAAGTTTTCTTTGATTGGCAGGAAATGGGCGGATTTAGTCAATCGATTGTCAATTACCCAGATGGCATCGTGCCCACTCGGAGACTTAGGCAACTTAGTGATGAAATCCAACGTAATCCTTTCCCACTTCCACTCAGGTATTTCTAGTTGCTGGAGTAGACCTGAGGGCTTTTGATATTCCACCTTCACCTTGGCGCAAGTCAGGCACTTCCCCACGAAGGTAGCGATCTCTGCTTTCATGTTCAGCCACCAATAGAGTTGTTTGAGATCCAGATACATCTTATCTGAACCTGGGTGAACGGATTATCTAGTCTTGTGAGCTTTGTTCATGACAACCTCCCTGTAACCGCCGTACTTCGGGGTCCAGATCCGGTTTATGAAATAGTAAACTCCGTCTCCCTTGACCTCTAAGTTCTTTTCCATTCCTCTCAAGGCTTCATCTGACATGTTTTCTGGTTTTAAGGCTTCCAGCTGAGCCTCTCTGATTTGAGCGGATAAATCGAAATGGATGGTCATTGTCAGCACCTTCACTCTACGACCTGAATATTCTTTCCGGCTGAGGGCATCCGCTACCAAATTGGCCTTGCCGGGATGGTAGCGTATTTCGCACTCGTAATCACTGAGTAGCTCTACCCATCGCCGTTGCCTCATGTTCAATTCTTTTTTATCAAAGATATGATGTAGGCTCTTATGGTCAGTGAAGATAGTACACTTGGTTCCGTAGAGATAATGTCTCCAAATTTTTAACGCGAAGACCACTGCTCCCAACTCTAAATCATGAGTTGTGTAATTGACTTCGTGTGTTTTCAGTTGTCTCGAGGCATAGGCAATAACCTTTCCTCGCTGCATGAGCACACAGCCTAGGCCCTGATTGGATGCATCACAGTAGACAATGAAGTCCTCCGTCCCTTTAGGCAAAGACAAGATAGGTGCGCTGCATAGGGCCTGCTTCAAGGTTTGAAACGCAGTGTCTTGCTTTTCTCCCCAACTAAAGGGTACACCTTTCTGAGTCGGGGTGGTTAAGGGCTTAGCAATTTTGGAGAAGTTATGGATAAACCTGCGATAGTAACCAGCAAGACCCAAGAATTTATAGATCTCTGTGGGCATCTTTGGTGCTGACCAATTCTCAATCACTTTGATTTTGGAAGGGTCCACGTGTATGCCTTGCTCGCTAACCACATGACCAAGGAAACTTACTTTTCTGATCCAGAATTCGCACTTTGAAAACTTTACATAAACTTTCTCCGCCCTTAGTGTTTATAACTCTAGCCTCAAGTGTTGTCTATGATCTTCCTCACTCCGAGAGTAGACAAGTATATCGTCAATGAACACTATTACAAACTTGTCTATGAAAGGGCGGCACACCCGATTCATCAGGTCCATGAATACAGCGGGTGTGTTGGTTAGACCAAAGGGCATTACTACAAACTTGTAGTGACCATAGCGAGTTCGGAATGCTGTCTTGGGAACATCACTCTCATGAACTCGCAACTGATGGTACCCTGATCTCAGGTCTATTTTTGAGAAGTAACCGACTCCTTGAAGTTGATCAAAGAGGTCGTCGATTCTGGGTAAGGGATAACGGTTTTTGATGGTAAGCTTGTTCAGCTCTCGATAATCTATGCACATTCGAAAGGATCCATCTTTCTTCTTCACAAACAAGACTGGGGCTCCCCAGGGTGAGGAACTTGGTCGTATGAATCCTTTACTGAGCAGCTCATTGAGCTGGCTGGATAACTCTTGCATTTCTGCCGGCGCTAGACGGTATGGGGATTTAGCTACGGGAGTAGCTCCGGGAATTAAGTCGATACGGAACTCGACTTGGCGCTCGGGAGGGAATCCAGGAAGATCTTCGCGGAAGACATCAGGAAAGTTTTAGACTTCGGGGATGTTGTCGAGGTCTTTAACTTCCTGCTTTTCGTTAACAACATGGGCTAGGAATGCATGGCACTCCTTCCGTAGATATTTATGGGCTTGGATGCATGAAATGATACGGGGGTTTGAGCTGAGTTTATCACTGTAGACTATGAGGGCTTCGCCCGAGGGCAGATTGAGCCGGATGGCTTTTTCATAAGAAAGGAGATCAGCACGATTGGGGCTCAACCAATCCATGCCGACGATGATATCGAAGATTTTTATGGAAACTGGCATAAGGTCGATTGGGAAGGAATGGTCATTTAAGGTAAGGGTACAACCTATGAATATGTCGTTAGTGCTCTCTTTCCTTCCGTTAGCCATCTCGACGGTAAATGTTTCGGTTAAAGGTTGGGATTTATGTTTGAGAAAGTGTTTAAATGAATGACTAACAAAACTTCTTTCCGCACAAGAATCGAAAAGAATGCATGCATAAGAGTTGTCGAGGAGGAACGTACCCGTAACAACGGTGGGATCAGCAACTGCCTCCTCTTGGCCCATAGCTAGCACTTTCCCTATGTTACCCTCTGTTGCTGCCTTGGGGAAATTTCTCTTGAAGTGCCCAACTTCTCCATAGCCATAACAGGCTTGACCAGCGCCCGCTCCAGGAGCCTGATTGGTTGGTTGGACTGGTGACTTGCAGAATCGAGTTGTGTGTCCCTTCTTACCACAGCTGTTGCACAACATCTCCCGGCACTGACCATGATGATGGAAGTTGCACTTTTCACACTGTGGAAGAGTACCAGCATATCTACTGGCAGGTGCTTGAGCTGCGAGAACAGTGGCAGGAGTGGTAGAATCATGAACTGCCACTACTTGTTGTTTCTTGGAGGGCTCCTGCGAAGATTTGCCCTTTCGTTTGTTCCAGAACTTCTTCCCACCACTCGCCTTTGGTGGTTCGGGAGCGGCTGCCACTTCATCAAGATCAACTCCATGATCTATCAGGGTCTGCGCCAGGCACTTGGCGCTGTCAAAAGTGGAAGGCTTAGTAGCCAAAACATTTCCTTGAGTTGGGGGCGTCAATCCCCAAATGTACCTTTCTATTTTCTTGCTTTCCGGGGTGACCATTCCTGTACATAGAAGAGCCAGATCGAAGAATCTAGTTGTGTAAGCGGCAATGTCGGAACCCTTCATCTTCAGGTTCCAAAGCACGTGCTCTAATTTCTGCATCTTGCCCCTTGGGCAGTACTCGGCAAGCATAAGTTCCTTCAAATTCTCCCAACCCATGGCATTCGCTACCAACAGAGTTAGGGATTTGACCCGGCTATTCCACCAAGTCAATGCTCTGTCGGTGAAGTTGCATGCGGCAAACTTCACCTTGCTGGCCTCAGAACATGCACAAATCTCGAAAATTGATTTGATCTTCTCGAACCACCGGCTTAGGGCAATGACTCATCCATTACCATTGAAAGATTTAGGCTTCGCATTCATGAAGTCTTTATAGGAACACTCCTTCTGGTGTCCCTGACCTCCACCAAGGTTTTAGGGATCGGGTCCACCTCCTAATCCGCCAGAGCCACCCGGATTTATCTGCGACAATGCAGCAGCCACAACGGCCGTAACTGCTGCCTGGAACAATGCAGGATCGAACTGAGGAGGTGGTGGCGGCGGAGGGTCGTTGTTCTGTTTGTTGGGTCTCTTCCTGGGAGGCATCTTTCTCTAAAAGATACAAGAGAAAGAATAATTATAAGCCTCCTATATGATCATGAATCGAATATTTGAGCAAGATATATCTTAATCCTACAACGATAATAAAGACCTATAATGATAGCTACTAACATTAACAAGGAATTGCAGGTCTTTCGTTATAAGGATTTGTACTAGTAGTGATGACTCTGTGCAGTGTTATAGTACCATAAAATACTCCTATAGTATTTTAACTATGTGTGTTCATTAGTATAGTATTTGGTGAGTTTTAGACTTGTTGCGACACCACATTCACTCCTAAACACATACTGGTAATATCTCGGACAAATATAGTTGATCAGGTTATATTGGAACCACATATGACTACATAACTACCCAGGTTTAACCGTAGTGTCCAACTTGCCCTAAATACTTTTATGTAGTTCTTACTATGTTATAGTTTCTTGTACATACGTATACTTGTATACTACTTGTAAAAATACTTGTATATTTTAAAGTATACCTTTAGCTTCAGAGCACTTTGGCCCCTTTAGTGTTTATAGTTATATACCATGTATGGTTTGGTATACTTAGTTCACTATAAACAACAGCTCTGATACCAATCTGTCACACCCCCAAATCGGAACGGCGGAAACATTCGGCGGTGGATGACATCATATGTAGTATCACAACAATTGTATCATAGTAATCAGAGTAAACACAACCATTACATTGAATATAAATAAAAATGTATTTACATTTGTTTGATTCATGTTTTTATACACCAAAAGCATAAATAAAGTAAAAGACATGACTCTATACACTCCGTCTTCTCAAAAATATGTGCGAGGTACCTGTCTACTGATTTCCTGAGAATACAAGCAGTTTTGAAAGAGTATCAGCATAAAGCTGGTGAGTTCATAAGCATGATTTTGTAATGAAAACCTTGTCATTGAATCTGTAAAATGTTTGTATGCTTCCCAAGAAAATCCAATATTTTCTAACATATATGTTTATTACTGTGTTCTATAGTAGTGTATAATGTATTAGTTTGTAAGTCTGGTTACCACAAACTGTATGGTATAACATTGTTTTGAATGAAAAACCCTTTTTATGAAAACTCTGACTATCGCCAGTAATGTATATGATGTTCTGCTTGAAAAATCCCGATTACCACTAGTATGTATAGTAGTTTCATTACTTAAAATAAAACTATGAGTTGAAATCCTTGGAATCCTCTAGTCGTATTATGAACTAGTTATATTAATAAAATAAAACTAAAGAAGAATGAAATCCCGTAAACAATAAGGTTAGTTTATACTATTGTGAGTCGTATAACCATGCTTGATATGACCTAGTGACCTTTACGACGTTCTTCAAGTGTCGGATAAATGACATTTGTCACCCCAGGCATGCCTGCCTAACAGTAGCTAGCAGTTTAGGTGTGGGATTGTCAGTCCCGAATAGATCTATTCACAAATCTCACGCTCTCCCTCCAGGAGAGTTTGGTTATACTATGATAGGATTTAACTAGTACCCCGAAAGGTACAATTGAAGTGTTGTCTCACAATCATGTATTAACTAGTTTACATGTAATTCTGTATTGATCTACTGTATTTTGACCAGTGTGTATATTGTATAAGGTAATAATTATACTTAAATAATTATTAAATGTTGTACTCTTGTATTAATGTATATCATAAACTAAATCTGTCATAGTTTATATATTTTGCTATGTAAAACTCTGAATTCGTAAAACTGTGTATTGAAAACCGAAACTATACCTATTATAGTTTGCATGTATGATGTCTACTTGGTTTACGTATTGATCTCAAAACTATGCAATTTCGACTATAGATTGAAAAAGTCCCTTATGCTCAGCACGTTACAAAAGGGATAAATATCTAAATATTTTATAAACATGTGGAAATTGTAAGATTGTATCAATTGCATCAGTTTTAAATGTTTTGAAATCCTTTTGTATATATGCACAAAATCATTTGTGTTTGGCTTGTACTCTCCCCCTGAAAACATTTAAAATCATAAAAGCATAGGCGTATGAACTCACAGTTAGTGAAGGGTCCATGTTATGGTTTGGGCTAGGCTTTGGATGTATAGGTCATTTAGTATTGTAATAGAAGTATTTTGGTATGTTTACGGCCAAGAGTATGTTTACGGCCGTAAACATGTTTACGGCCATGACCATGTTTACGGAAATGACCAGTTTACGGTCAGGTCTTCTTTCCTATATATAGGACCAGTCTGAGTCAGTTAGTTGTTGTTGATTCATAGCATTTTGCGGTCAGTCAGAGTTGTACCAGACGTTTCATTAATACAAACGTGTGCAAGCTTTGATTCATCATTCTTCTACTCAATTCTCTTCTTGTTTGATTGTTAGATTGCTTGATCACTAGTTAAGATCATGTTTCTACCATTCTTTGCGTGATTAATACAAACGTATGCTAGCTTTGATTCATCATTCTTCTACTCAATTCTCTTCTTGTTTGATTGTTAGATTGCTTGATCACTAGTTAATATCCTGTTTCTAGGACCTTACAAGTGGTATCAAAGCTTGGTTGTATCAGTCAATTTTGTCAGATCTGGAGCTTATTTGATCTTATTTTTGAAGGATTTCTGCGTTTTTGGATAGACCTGGGCAAAATAAGGGGGGTTTGTTCTTCGTGTTTTTGATAAAAACGAGTTTTGGAGCAAAAAGGGTGAAAAACGCTGTTTTTGGTCGTAACCAGCGAGGGGGTGGCGGCGTGTACGGCCAGCAGCTAGGGTTTCTCGGAGTTTACGGCCTCGGTTTGCGGTCCGAGGTTTACGGCCGGAGTGTACGGTCCGAGGTTTACGGTCCGAGGTCTCGCGGGTTTACGGTCCGACATTTACAGCTCGGAGTTCACGGCTCAGCAATTTGCGGCTCGGTCTCGCACGTTTCCGGCTTCTGAGTTCTCAGCCTCGCACCTCGCACTTCGCACGTGTTCGTTCAGCAGTATCGTTCAGCAAGTCTTCGCAGCGTCCAATAAAAAAGGAAGTAAACGCATTGGGGGTGTCGGGGATCGAACCCGGGTCTCCTGCATCTTTATCTGAACGCCTTACCAATTGATCTACCTTGGCACACGCTTCTTTCCTTTCGATTTTAATTCATAAAGCGTCCCTGTCGGTTCCAACTTTCGCATTTTTGTCAATTTCAGCCCAAAATTGATTTTCTGTTAATTTTAAATTCCTTTTTCAACCAAAAATTTTAGTTTTTAATTTTTGACTTTTAATTTTGACTTTTTCCTTAAAATTTTGACTTTGAATTTTCAAGTTTGACCTTTGACTTCAAGTTTGACCTTTGACTTTAAACTTTGACTTTTTCGTTTAACTTTTAAAATTTTCAAATTTAGCTTTTCGGTTTGACTTTTTAAGTTTGACTTTTGAGTTTGACTTTTTACATTTGACTTTTAAGGTTGACTTTTGAGTTTTTAAGTCAAAGGGGATTTTTGATAAACAATGAGTTCTTCAAACATCAATGTCAATGAACTTTCCTTGGAGAATTTACGTGAACATTATGAATTACTTCGTAGAGAGAACGAGGACCTAAAATACGAAATGTATCAACTTAGGAAAGGACAGAAACCCCTGAAGGATGAATTAGAATCTAAAACCAAAGACTTTAGAAAACTTCAGGAAGAGTATAGTATTAAGAGTACACATTATAGATATGTAACTGAACAACTTGTTGAGGTAACTACTGAGCTTGACACATTGAAAAACAAATTTGAAAATGCAGATTTTACTTTTAAAAAATTTGATGTGTCAAGTGAAGTAGTTGCATCTATGATAGAAACTAATCTACAATTCAAAAATAATCAATCAAAGGGCTTAGGATATGACAAAGTACCTCCTCCTTTTAATCATACTTATACTAATAACCCTTTGACAAAAGAGGAAATAGACAAAGAGCCACATCTTAAATATGGATTTGTGTCAGGAGGTAGTATTAATGTTGAAAATATTAATGTTTCTACTTCCCATGCAGATCAATCTTTAAGTCAATCAAAGCAAGCAGCTGAAGAGAGTGTGTCTGATAATGAAATTGTATCAAAGACTAATGACTTAAATTTTTTCGATATATTTGATGATATCTTTGATAATTCTGGCATGGATGTGCCAGAAAGTATTGAGCTGAACGATTTTAATGCTTCTACTTCTTGTGCAGGTAAAGTAACGGAAGATGAGAACAAGGAGAAAATTGTTGAACAAACCAATGTCTCCTTGAACTCTGAATCTGTTGCTTCGAACTCAGTTACTTCTGATCAACCTGCTGTTGAGAAATACAGGCCACCAAAACAAGCGAAACAAAGTGCTTGCTGTAATTGTGCTTGTGGGAACAACAAACGACAAGGTAAGGATACGCCACCAGGGGCAGGAAGAAACAACTCCTACGTGAAGAAGCAGACTTGCTTTCACTGTGGAACACCTGGACACATTGCCAGAAATTGTCCAAATCGTGCGTACGTTCCCTACTACGCACAAGGGTGGCAGAACGCACCAAGAGGGAGATTTTCCAAAAGAAACCCCTCAATGTCACGTTCAGACAATGGCGACTGGAATGCCCAGAAGGCCAAGAATCAAACCCACAAGGCCAAGAATCAAAATCCCAAGGGCAAGAAGGGAATGCCGGCCCAGAAGTCCAATCCAAGAGATGCTCCAGTGAATCCAAGACCGGTTAGGTCAAAGTCATATCGAAGATCGGCTTCAAGTTATGAAACAAGTACCGAGGCACCCATCGGATCGAAAAAGAAATGGGTTAAACCCAACTACAAATGGGTACCAAAGGTTCAATCTCCTAATGCTTCTAATATTACTACATCTTTTGTTTGTGATAAACAGGATATGTCATGGGAGAGAGTACCGTGCAAGGATGACAAAGGTCAACCCAGTTTCAAAATCGACTGGGTTCCAAAGACCAACTAATCCTGCTCTGTGTCGGAGCAGCTATGGAGGCATATCATCAGAATTTGGTTTGTTGGTAGTGGCTGTTCCAGGCACATAATAGGAGGCATCTCTCAACTATACAACACTCAGAACATTGTTTGAGAGTATGTGTCCTTTGCGGGAAGGGAAGAAAGGAAGGGATCACTCGTGGGGTTTGTGCTTAATGACATGAAGAATTTTCGGATCTGTTCTGAGATTATGCGTGCTGTTCTCAGACCTTCTGGATGCAAATTCAATCGGTGACTTACGGTTTGAGTTTCCTTCTCTATACTCCTGAGTTTTTCTTAAGCTGATTTGCTTCAAAGACAAAAAAAATTTTAGGATAGTTAAAATTTGCGCATTTGCATTCGTTTCTCTCTTATGCACAATTTTAGGGGGAGAAAGAAAAAAAACCAAACAAAAACAAAAACATTAAAAAATCATAAAATCAAAAATATGTTGTCAATAAAATGTGCTTGCAGGTGATGTGTTGGGAAGTGATATAATCATGTGATAACAGGCAATCTGAATCTGTGGAAGGGACTGAATCTGAATTGTCTAGGCTCTGTGTTCGATACGCTGGTAGGCACGAGAGATTAAAATGGACTTGACTAGACATTAATGAACTTAAGGAATCTAGAGACTTGAAAAATCTTGACCTAGATAGATCCATTTAGCCTGACAATACGACGCTCAGATAGGTTGAGCAGGGAGATATACATGATAATCCACCGGTCACATTAAAGTAATCCGTATCTAGAACTGTGGTTTAACTCTTCCTCGATCTACGGACTCTGTCCTTAATTCCGGTATTGATGGGGTGACTGGGGAATTCCGATAAAGTAGGTACGTAGGAAATTATTTTCTTGCTTTCTTTCTGTTAGTCATATGTTGCCTCCTCTGCGTGATTGAAGTACATCCGACCTGGACTGCAACATATGCAACTCTATTTCTATGCATCTTCTATCTATGCAATTCTTCCTGTCTGTTAGCCATATGATGTCTCCTTTGTGTGATTAACCATCTGACCTGGTACACAGCATATGCACCATTCTACTTCTCAATCCATCTAAACTATAGTTAGTCATATGCTTCACTCTCTGCGTCCAATTGCAATTCTCTTCAAGAAATCTTCTGATCAAAATGCTCCTGGAAATAAACCCACTATCACCGTCACTGATCTTGAACAGAAGAAATTTGGTCACAAGTGTGGTGACAGAACGGGAATTATGTCATGGGGCTTCCATGACAGGCTTAACATGTGGATCGTAGAGCGCAAAAGCAAAAATGTGGAGTACTACAAAGATTTCCATGATTTCCATTCATGGACAAGAGTGGATCTCTCAGAATTATCCAGTGCTCCTTTTTCAAATCCATCAGGTGATCCAAAGGCTTCGCATTTCAAGCTATTCTTGGAGGATCAAGTAAAGAAGGGATTCCCTGGCATGAAGATTGCTGAGTCTTTCATCAAAAGCTTCCCTAAAGTGTTGGATCCCAAGACCAACAAGCCCTTTCAGACTGTCATATGGCCGCCAACAAATCAAGTCAAACAAGTTCCAGTGCTGCAGACCTTCAATGATGGATCTCTCAAAGACATGCATTACTGGGTCTATGATGAAACTACTGCGTCTGCTGTCATCAAGTTCCAAGATGGCTGCTTTCGCCTATACGACAAACAAGACCTACTTCAATTTGGAAGATGGGATATTCATCATCTGGCCCTGCATCAGATCAAGGTTGCTGACGACATTTTCGAGCCTGCTGCGAAAGAGTACACAACAATGGTTGCTGAGATTATTGCTAAGGAGATGTGGCAAGGGGCAATGGGAGGGTCCGATGTTCTTGTAATTGAGAAAGACTGAGTTTCAGCTAGCCCCAAACCAAGGGGGAGATTGAAGGGTCCATGTTATGGTTTGGGCTAGGCTTTGGATGTATAGGTCATTTAGTATTGTAATAGAAGTATTTTGGTATGTTTACGGCCGTAAACATGTTTACGACCATGACCATGTTTACGGCAATGACCATTTTACGGTCAGGTCTTCTTTCCTATATATAGGACCAGTCTGAGTCAGTTAGTTGTTGTTGATTCATAGCATTTTGCGGTCAGTCAGAGTTGTACAAGACGTTTCATTAATACAAACGTGTGCAAGCTTTGATTCATCATTCTTCTACTCAATTCTCTTCTTGTTTGATTGTTAGATTGCTTGATCACTAGTTAAGATCCTGTTTCTAGGACCTTACAGTTAGTCGTGTGAATAGTCAGACAGCGAAAACTAGGAGTGAAGACCCTCGAGTTGATGTACGCGGCACTCAACGGGATCCTAATACAATTAAAACATATATGTATTTTATTAGCGAAACCGTTATTTATAGTGTTGGGAAAACACTTGCTTTCGGTTTAGAATTGTTACCGGAACTCGATTGAATCGGAAAAGCGGGTTTGCAGTCAAGATTCACGGTGTGAAGGAGTTTGCAGTCGTGAAGGGCTTCCGGTCGTGAACTGCCCCTTGAAGGGTTTACGGCCGTAAACGAGTGTACGGCCTTTGAATATTTGAAGGTTTGAATGGTGTACGGCCGTAAACAGTTTGCGGTCTTTGAAGATTTGAAGATATGAAGGGTGTACGGCCGTAAACTCAAGAACAATGATGTTGGATTCAATGAAAAACGTGTTTTAGCTGCTCCAAAACAACTTCCAAAGGTGCTTCTTGATGATTTTCGGAAGAAAAGAGGGTGTTCTGGTGTTTACGGTCGAGAGGTAGAGAGAGAGAATGAGAGAGTTTTCGGCCAAGAAAGTTCAAATGAAGGTGGGGGTCCCGTATATATAGGCTGGGGGTATGGTCGGTGGTGGGGGCCACCTGGCACTGGCCGTAAACGGGTGTACGGCCGTAAACGAGTTTACGGCCGTGAACATCACTCAGGCCGAAAACTAAAAAAAACTCGGGTTTTTCGCATGATTTTGGTCCCGAATCTTATATAGAATTTAATTAGTTAACTAAATGATTTTCCAACCCAAAGGAATTTGACAAAACTCAGTAAAATTCAAATTTATTAACGGAAATCGGCTAACGTTAACTGAAAAAGGTTCGGGTTGTCACACCTTGAGTAAGGATCCCCAGTCATACACGCTCGCATGGAAAATACTCAGTAAGTACCATCATATTTGATAAAGACATCATAGTCACCAGAGTCATATCAGAAGAACATCTTGTTGATCGATACTTTAAGCCAATATTAGTGACCAAGTTTGATAGTAGAACATGGTAAAAGGACATTAGATATGAAAATGAAATGGCTTGCCCACATTTAGTTTAGTTTGTTTTAAATTTGATAACTTAAGCAGTATAAGTCTTAATCTGATTTGGCGATTATCAAGTTGAGATCTTAATATATGATGGAGATCAGTCATTTCAATTAGTTTATCACTGTGTTCTAATTTTTCATGTTTGGAACCTACTTCCCGAGTATTAATTTACTCAAACCTCTAGATTCGGTCATACTATTGGAAGTAAGTAGTGATTTAAGATTGTCATGGAGTGTTAGTAGATTGTCTATAGTGATTGCACATATCATGGATATTGCGACTAATACTAATGAGTACATAATGTTGATTTAAGTATTGGAACAACCCGCACTTAGAGATTACTTCATGGACAAAGACGCAAGTATTTGGAAGATGATAATATCTATTATTCTTTAAACAGTGATACATGAGATTTTTTGCTTTACGAATCTTTTATTCATTTGGTATGTCCATGTGTGACATAATGAGTAGACAAAAATTAAGTTATCAAAATTTATTTGTTCATTATGCCCAAATAAGAGAAGCGATATCTATGGGCCGCTCGATGATTTGGTGCTGACATCTAAAGTGTTTAGCCGATCGCTAACTAAAAATGACATGTTTATTTAGTAGTCAGATGTAGTTGTCACAAATCTTTATCATGAAACAAAATCTTGAAAATTGAGATTGACCTTTATCTATGGTCTTATGGTCACACTAATATCTTGAAGAACAAAGGAATAATTGATCATTTATCTAAGGATTGAATCTTGAATAGATCATAGTTCGACAGTTGCATTAGATGACATACTTTATATTGATTATGGGAGAAGTATTAGACCCCGTGTAGTGGATGACTTCCCCAAGTGGGAGACTGTTGGAAGGAGTGTCCAAAGTCATTAATTATTGGTAATACTTCTAATAATAACAATGTCCTTTTAGGTTCCCCTTGTGACCCATTTGAGCAAAAATAATTTAGGACAAATTAGTTTATTAATTTGTCATGACTTAATAAGTGAACTAGAAACTATTTTGGAGTTAACTCGGAGTTAATTATTTCAAGTGGTTGATTATTAATTAATTAAAAGTTAGTTAAGTAGACTATTCCATAAATCCTAAAGAGATAAGACGTGACAAAATTACAGGCTTATCCCATAACGTTTTGGAGTTGCTTTGCAACTGTAACACCCCGAAATGCAGGTATATCTCTTTAATCCTTCTTCTTTTCCAAATTATCGAATATGGCCTAAACTAGAAAATGGTGACAAGTGGGTACGCTAGGCGTACTGAAGAGTACGCTGCGCGTACCCATGGGCGTGATTTTGACGCGGACTCTACCCAGGTACGTTAGGCGTACTTTAGCTTACGCTGGGCGTAATGGGCCCAAACTTAAAACCCCAAATGAGACATGAGAACTATAAAAGGAATGTTATGGCCTCCATCCCAGCCACCATTTTTAGAGAGTGAAACCCTAAAAGAGCCAACCCTCGTTTTAGAGCTTGTGTGTGTGTGTTTGAGCTTGATAAAGTGTTCTTGTGAGATTGTGAAGAGAAGAAGGGCCATTGTAGAAGCTAGAGTTGGAGTGCAAGCCTTGGATCTGAGCTTTGCAGAGGTTGGAGCATCATTTGGAGGTAAAAAGCTCAAAGCTTTCTTAACCTTTTTGGATTTGTGCATTATGGACCATTTTTAAGGTTTTTGTCCCAAAGCTGGAGACTTTATGAGTAAATGGTCTCCATAAGCCTTGATCTGCCCCATTTCAGTATAAAATGTGTTGTAGATCTATAAAAATCCAATTTTGATCGTTAATATTGAGTCATGCATGAGATAAGGGCTTAATGAGGAAAGAGGAAAGGTGCTTGGAGTGATTGGTGACTTTTACAGCCATGCAAAGGCTTAAAGGTTTCGACTTTATAGATTAAGAGGTATTAGAATGGCCAGATCTGAAATATGAGCTTATGTCTTAACCGTTTAAGACCAAAAATCATGAAATTATGAAACTGGGACTTACGCTGGGCGTAATCCCAGTACGCGCCGCGTAAGGGGTCGAGTTCCCCGATTCTGGATGACCACGGAGTACGCCCCGCGTACAGAGCTGGTACGCGCAGCGTACCTCCCTACAGTTGACTTTCGTTGACTTTTAAGGTTTGGTCAACATGTGGACTTCTGGACCATTAGTAGGGCAAAATGGTCTTTTAGCCTTTTTAGAGAACATATGAAGGGATTAGTCTAGCCTTGAGAGCCGTTATTGATTTGAGATAATTACTTTATGTGTTAGGTAGGAGCTAGACCCAGGAGTAGAGATCACGATCCCGATTACGAGATTTTCATTCACTAGCTTACGAGGTGAGTCTTCTCACTATACTTACCTGGTGTGGTAAACCTTATGTGTGACCAGAGGGTCTTATGTGTATGAACTGTGTAATGAGATATCCTGCTATTTACTTGTGTTATGTTTTATGAGTATTATATTGTGATGCTGAGTTGAGGGACCGGAGGGTCCATATGAGTTGTGGGAGCAGAGGGTCCCACTGAGACACATCGACCAGAGGGTCTTATTGAGTTATACCTCGAGTGGCTAACGTGTTGTGTGTGGTATTTTGGGGAACTCACTAAGCTTTTATGCTTATCGTGTTATGTGTTATGTGTTTCAGGTAGTTCCGAGGATCGCGACAAGGCACCGGCATGATTATACACACCGGCAGAAGATTGTTTTTATGATTCTGGGATTGTGTTTCCTTTTGTTGACATTTGAGAAATAAGTGTTTTGAGAATTATGATACAAGTTTTATTGTGTTAAAAATGAAAAATTTGTTTGAAAAACTACGTTGTTACAGCAAGTAAGCAACTGAAGCCTATAAATAGGATGTTAAGGATCAAACCATATTTGCTCATTCCCTCATGGAAAATTCATTCTCTTATATTCCCATAAGGAGGATCAAAATTTTTAACCCTTCTACGGTTTGTAGAATTTTTTTATCTTTCTCCTCTCTCCTAGATTTCTTTGTTATGCTCTTTGGTGTTCTTTGGTGTGATCAAAAGAGAAATTTTGGGTTGTGTCCTTTCAACCAAACAAGATGGGAAGAAAAAGATCTCAAGCAAGGGGATCATTGGGTCCAAAAGAGGTATGTACTTTTCTTATTTTGTTGTAGTAGTAGTAGTAATAACATGAAACACAGATCCTCTAAGTTGCATGAACACATATGAATTAATGTTTGTTTCCGTTGTGCATAATTGTGTGTTTAGATGTAGAAAACCTATCAAGAATCGAGGCCGTAGTTTGTAAAGTCATATAATGGAACCGACATCGAGCTTTTGGCGTTCCTTAAATGTCAAGATTGATCATTGAGTTTATTTTACTATGCATTATCTAAAATTTCGTTTAGAAACAACGACATATAATGAATCTTACAAAGTCATGTTTTATGGGTAAATAGAAAAAATATCAATGTACTTATATTTATTTGTTTATTTTAACAACATACATTCTAGGGGTGGAATTGATATGGTACCGACTTTTTTTTATTCAAACCGCGTACCGTACCAAGTATAGTTGGTAGAAGAATTTAACTACCAGTACCGTACCAACTATACTTGGTACCAGTTTATTTGGCTACCAAAAAATTTGGTTGGTACATATTGGTATTGGTATATACCAAAAACTTTAACTAATTTTTATATTTGAAGAGTTTGACACTTGATTAGCTATATTAGGCTTCACATTGTAATCATCACCAAATGGCTAGAAAATTTTCCAAAATCTAAAACAAATTAAACAAAAAAATTGTCATTGATGTTTAGTACTGTTTATACACATATAAAATAAAATAACTATCATGTACAATACAAAGTAAATGTATTCATCATCACGTTGTTATATAGTAACTACACAGTTGTCTCACACTATTAATTGTAAACATTATCTATAAAGAAATAATAAAAAAAGATATACTAGTCTAAGTAGTCTAAGAAGTGGTTGGTTAATTGTTTTTGGTTTTTTTGTTTTATGTAATATATAAGTAATTGAGTAATGTAGACATAATATCAAATTGTAGACTTGCTACTCTTAATTGAAACATTTTTATGTGATAATGAATATATATATATATATATATATATATATATATATATATATATATATATATATATATATATATATATATATATATGAATTGGTTGGTACGGTACAACCGTGGTATTCAAAAATTTATACCGTTACCGTATCAAGTTTACTTAATTGGTATGGTAATACCGGCCAAACGTATTGGCTACCAAACATGTTGGCTACCAATTTAATTGGTTCGGTTGGTAACATGTTGGTTGGTTCTCTATGGTACATATTTGTCAGCCCTAATACATTCATATAATTCTTTTACAACATTATATTTTGAAAAATTAACCAAATTATAAGAGGATGCTTTATTCATTCTTCATCGACATTATCAGAAAATCGACAAATAATATGAAACAAAAACTTGAAAAAAAATCATATATCATAAGATATTGTTTGAAATCTCACCGCATGTTAAAACCCTTATTGTAAATGTTGTCGACATAATTCTAACAAACTTAGGACAACATACATATATTTTAAGTAAAAACTCATCAAATAAAAATAAATTACAATTTTGGTCCTTATAGTTTACATCTATTTGCAGTTTTAGTCTAATTCTTTAACTTTTGACATGACTCATCTCTATGGTTTCCAAATCTTACACCATTTGTCCTATTGTTTAAAACCATTAGATTTTTTTTGTTAACCACCATATAAAGAGAGATTGTTATACTAGGAATAAAATTATTAAAACAAGTGAACTGTAGGACTAATTTTGAAAATTGGCTGAAAACTAAACTAAAATCCAATTCTATCGGACATATTACAGAAATAACATATCACACAAATAGCTCCCTATCTGTCCAATAATTCCATCATCTAGCTATTATGCCTCATTCATCGCTGCCATCATACCCCCTCTTCTGTCGTGTCCAACGGTAGCTTCAAAGCCACTATCATTGTCATCGCTCTCGTTCCAACTATCGCCAACATCTTCAAAGAAAAAGAAGAAGAAAAAGAAGAAGAAACCACCGCGACCACTATTGTATCCCCTCCTCTGCCTCCATCTATTGGTAGTTTCTAAGACACCGCCAATACTGTCACTCTCCTTGAAACCTGCTTGCAACTTGAAGGAAGAAGAAATATTTGATTCGCCTAATATCAAAACTGGAACTCATGAGTTTTGATTCTCTGTATTGAACACCACCTTTGCCTCTTTTCACGACCACCTCTCTATCCCTTATTATTTTGATAACCAACACCATAAATAAACATGGATAAGTAATGGTGGTCGTTGGTGGGATCATTGGTGGTAGTGAGTGATGGTGATAAGGTAATGTAGTGGTGGTGGTGACGAGGTTATCTACCCTATCCAATCTCACCCATGTCATACCATCACCACAACTACATCACCAACCACTATCATAACTATCAATCACCCCATCACTAACAACCATTACTCACCACCGCCAACCACCATTTTGAAGCGGTTAACGGAGCTCATTAGAAGGTAACGTCTTAAGGACCACACTTGAAACTTTTGAAAACTCTCGGGACGAACCATGTCAAAATGCAATTAAAAGATAGACTAAAACTACATATGGACCTAAACTACAGGGACAAAAACTGTAATTTACTCATCAAATAATAATAATATCCACAAACTTTGACATTTTTATGTTCTCCGAACACGTTTATATGATCGTAGAAATAATCGTACTTTTGGACTTTGTCTTCTACCGAAATATTATGCGAATGAAAAGTAGTATACGCGCTTTTGCTGCTTAAAATGGTTGGTCAACAATTTAACAATGAAAAGTCAAAATTTTGTTATATTTAATTATTTATGTGTCACGATAACTTGATAGATATGTTACTTTGACAAACTAAAGCAACGGCTCCATTTGTGTAGCACATTGAAGTGACAAAAATTTACTAAAAGATATATATGTTTGCATTGGATGATGATCAATGTGGTATTATATTGAATGATGTGACAGGTTTCTATATATTTTTATTTAATTTCCGTTTAATTAGGCCAAGAGGAGTGGTCACTGATAATTTGTGAGTGAAGGTGAGGACACATAGGCATTTTACCATTCCACAACCAACGTGAGTGAAGGTGAGGACACATAGGCATTTTACCATTCCACAACCAACGTGAGTGAAGGTGAGGACACATAGGCATTTTACCATTCCACAACCAACCCACCCACCAGGGTGTGGAAATGGTGTTCACCAGTGGGTTGGTGGTGAAGGAGACAAAAAGAAAGAGAGAGAAAGAGAGAAAATGTGAGGGGCCAGATTCACCACCAATCAGATGGAACGTCTTCATCCATCCTACCATTCACGCCACACCCAACCCACCGATCCTGAGGGCGGTGTTCACACGTCTCCTGGGGTGTCACCTATGATTTTCACGAGTGGAGTTGATTCCACTCCGGATAGCCTTATATGGGTTCTCCTATATGCATGAATAGTTTTGGTGTATTACATCGAAATTAGTAGACTAATATTATAAAATATTTAAATACAATCATATGATCATGTTGCGACTGACGCATTCCCATCAAATTCTATATTTTACTTTTTGCCCTTTTTATTTGGATTGATTTTCAAAATATACATACGTCAATATTTTTATTTTATATTTAGTCTCTTTTTATTTTAGTAATTTTGAAATAATTAACAAATAAAAGTTGTATATTAACCTAAGAAATCACAATCTATTACATACGTTAAAAAATACATTAATATTATACAATTATTTTTTGTTGAATTAATATTCGTTAAACTAGATTTGTTCGACGATTTGTTAAATATAAATGGATATATTTTTTTTAGGCAAGCTCACTATAATAGTAAAATGAAAACTCCAATAACTAAAGTTATAAACAAAACGAATGAATATGAATGTAATTTTCTTTATATTTGTTTGTTTAAGTTTAACCAAACAAATGAACGAATATGGTTGAATTGATGAACGTTCAATTCGTTTACAATCATATTTATAGCTTTAGAGAAAAAAATCCATTATATTATATAAAACCTAATATTCATTTTTCTAATTAATTGTCAAACAAATTATATAATTTATCATTGCTAGTTTTTTAACAAAGAAAGCACTTATTTTTTTCCTATTATTTGGTATGCTTTAGATTCTTCATTTCCCACTATATCGGTTATTTTCGATTCTCTGTCCGGTTTGTCCCGGGTCCAGGCCGATGCTCACTTCCAGAATTGTAAATCTGTTAAATTTTAAAAAATAAAATGACTAATATCATAAAAAAGTTATTAAACACCGCTAATATCATAACAAAATAGTTTATGATTATGGTGGTTGGTTGTGGCGATGGCAGTGGTGGTGGTGGTGGTGGTGTCTGTAGGTGGTAGATGTGTTGATGGCGATGACGGTGATATATGTGATGGTGGTTGCTGGCGGATGGGAGGTGGTGGATTTATATATGAATATACTTATATTTATATTCACAAATAAATATTACCCATCCCCCATCGTGTCTATAAGACAGAACGTTTTTGGACAAAAAAAAATTATTGACTGAGAATGATTCCTATATTCACAATCTTTTTTGTTTCAATTGAACTTACATATCTCTCTCTCTCTCTCTATATATATATATATATATATATATATATATATATATATATATATATATATATATATATATATATATATATATATATATATATAAACACTAAAATTTTAAAAAACAATAAAGTTTGATTTGAAAATCGATATAAATATAAGGGGCGTTTAATGTAAATTGAAAATTAATATCTTCAAATTTTAAATAAAGGCAAATTTATTTTAAATGATTAAAAATAGTCAAATTTGTTGACTTACATATATCAACTCAATCAATTGTTCATATATTTGGAAATCAATCCGTGTATTTAGAATTACCCTTAAATAAAGAGAAAAAAAACTTAGACAAAATTCTTATCATTTTCTAAGAATTGTCACAAATTAAAAACGAACTAAAATAGACAACGAAATTGTAGATAACAGGACTTCGCCTGTGATTCCGTTCAATGCGCTGCGTTTTCGTGGCTCCTTAACCAATGTATTTAAAGATTTAGAAGAAAAATAACTTGGCCAATTTTCATTTTTAAAGCTCTAAGAATTCCCTCTTATTACTAAAACCGGATATCCCTTGAAATTCAAGGGATGAGATTTAGAACCGGAGAACCGAATCGGAATCGGAATCGGACCGAAACCGGAACCGTTAGAACCGGAATATGTAAAACCGTTCCGGGTCCCGGGTTTAAAAAATAGCTATATTCGGGTTCCGGGTAATCCGGGTTTCGGGTCATTCGGATCCGGGTAAACCGGGTTTAAGAATCGGAACCGTGTTAGGAACCGGAACCAGTTTTTGTGAGAAGTTTAAAACATATATATCTCATTCGTTTGAAGTCGGATTGGTATGAGGTTTTTTTCAGAGTCTAGTTTGTAGTTTGTACATGATTTTAGACTATAATTTTGTCATTTTTGGGTTTATACTAATTGACTTACAGTCTCTCAAAGTCGAGATATCAAAACTGGAAATTTTATGTTTTTCAGCTTTTTTTGTATTCTGTGATAGTTTTAAAACATGCATATCTCATTCCTTTCAAGTCAGATTGGCATGAGGTTTCTTCAGAGTGTAGTTTATAGTTTGTACATGATTTTAGACTATAATTTTGTCATTTTTGGGTTTATATTCATTGGCTTATAGTCTCTCAAAGTCGGGATATCAAAACTGAAAATCTTATGTTTCAACTTTTTTTGTATTCTGTGATAGTTTTAAAACATGCATATCTAATTCGTTTGAAGTCGTAATAGCATGCGGTTTTTTCCAATGTGTAGTGTAGAGTTTGAACATGATTTTAGACTATAATTGTTTCATTTATGATTTCATATTCATCGATCTATAGTCTCCCAAAGTCGAGATATCAAAGCTGCGGTTTTTTTTTCAGCTTTATTTTTGTATTCTGTGAAATTTTAAAACATGCATATCTAATTTGTTTAAAGTCGAATTATCATGAGTTTTTTTGCAACGTGTATTTTAGAATTTGTACATGATTTTAGACTATATTTTTGTCATTTTTGGTTTAATATTCATTGACTTACAGTCCCCAGAAGTTGGGATATCAAAGTTGAAATTTTTCAAAGTTCACCCACTAAGTAGTTACCAAAAAATTCCGGTTGAGAGACCCTAACTTTCTAAACTTTCGTATTTCTGGAAACATAGTTACTCAAAAACATACTACATGCGTATTCATAAAACAATATTTTACATTGATAATTTATTTACATAGACTGGATACAACCCGACTATTAAGATTTTTACAAAGTTTTATATATTACATATATTTTCAGGAATACATTACAAAAGTTATAATATTATCTATTCTACATCTTCTACCAGTATAAAACTATACTGGATGCTTATCACCTGCAATAGTTTAAACATTGAGAGGGATAAGCGGGTGATGCTTAGTGAGTTCAATAACAGTTACAATATAACATTATGCCATATACATATCAATATGACAGAAGCAAAGAGGGACAAGGAACAAGAAATACAAGTGAGTATCATATTACATGCTTTCCATATCAACAAATAATCTGATTCAAAGATAAACGATCAATGAGACATAACAATTTCAATACTTGATATATGCATCAATAAGACTTTAGCCCAAGTGGCGCAGAAAATATCATTTCAGAATATCATTTCGCTAGAATACACAGGCTTTCAGCCCTATCTTTGTATTCTGCTAATGCCAAAGTGATGCTTATGTCATACACTTCATGGCTAAAGGCTACATACCAGTACCCAAGTGATGCTTATGCCATACACTTCGTGGTCAAAGGTATAGCTCATTATCATAATAACATGGGAAAGCATATTGAACATATAACACATAATATAAATTGTCCCTATATTGAACTCACCGTGAAATAACCGAGGATTAAATGATAATTTGGGCAGCACTACGGCTCTAAATATGACTTTTTGTGACGAAACCGGGAATTTTAGATGAAAACTGGCCTTACACGGGCAGAGTTTCGGCTTGTAAATATAATTTTATCGGGAACTTCAGAGCGTCGGAACTTGCTTTCGGTTTCGGGATTGATACCGGGACTTCAGGGGTTAATAGGGTAAATTTAGAGAGTGTATAGGGGGTAAAATAGGTGAATAATGTAACATAATCCGGCAGCCTTCGCATTCTATTTATAGGGGACCGAGGCTCGCGTTACGCTGGGCGTAAGTTCTTGGTACGCTGGGCGTACTCCGAGGCGGCCAACTACGCGGGGCGTAGCCTCGTACGCAGGGCGAACATGCGAGGTGTCACTTGTTCGGTTCCCGGGCTCGGACGTGGTACATAGGGCGAAGAGTGAGAGATGTGGCTGATTCCGGATCGCACACGTACGCTGGGCGTAGGCTCGTACGCTGGGCGTACGGCTTCGGATAATATTTCGATTTTTCATTTATTTTTATTTAATAACTTGTAAAATTCATATCTTTTGCGTACGAACTCCGTTTTTGATGCTCTTTATATGCACGCGTAGGCGAGAATATACTCTACAACTTTTGTTTAGACTCCATTGGCTAATTTTGAATTCATTTTTATTATTATATTTTGAACGGGCCGGGACAGGAAAAGTCCGTTAAAAATTCATAACTTCTTCATCTGACGTCCGTTTTCTTCTGTCTTTTTACCGTTGAACTACAATCGACGAGATCTTCGATTCTCGTTTAGGTTGTGTCGGCTAAAAATCACTCGATCTTTATTTCGAGTTTTTAGTTGTCTACTGTTATTCCGAAACTTAGAAAAATCATAACTTCTTCATACGAAGTCAGATTTTGACGTTCTTTCTATGAAAATTCTCGGTTTAATGAATACTACGACTTTCGTTTAGATTACTAAAGCTAAAAAGTAGTTTATCGAAAACTTACTTTTTACGTCATTCGGCGCCGTGTCGGTTTTGTCGCGGATCTTCGATTGGTCATAACTCCTTCGTTATAACTCGGATCTCGATGAGGTTTTCGCCTAAATGTTTCTAACGCGATTCTTTACAACTTTCAATAATAAAATTCTACTTATTTCAAATTTTATATTTTCGTTAAATTTCACTATTTGACATTTGATTGGAATCTCATAAGACTTCAAATATTTTCCGAGTGATTCTAAACATAGTTTTACTTCATTTCTAGTAAAAACTATCTGTTAGAACTCAATACTCAATATTTCATAATATTGTTTACTTTTAACATTTTACAAAACACGATTTTAAAACGTGTATGCTACAAATACCTCCTCCTTTTGAGGATTTCGTCCCCGAAATTACATCGATTAAAATAAATGGGGATATTTCGCTCTTATCTCATTCTTATTTTCCCAAGTATAATTTGGGCCTCGATGGTGTTTCCATTTGACAAGCACCAACTCTACTTCTTTATTACGTAGCTCAGTCGTTCTTTCGGATAACGGAACTGCTTCATCATATATGCTTAAACATTTACGCAGATAGCTCACATGAAACACATCATGAATACCTGCGAAATCTTCCAGCAATTCCAAGCGGTATGCTTGTTTACCAATTCTCTGGATGATTTTGCAAGCACCAACAAATCTAGGGCTTAGTTTTCCTTTCTTCCCAAATCTCATTATGCCTTTCCACGGGGATACCTTTAGCATTACGAAATCACCCACCTGGAATTCTATGGGTCGTCTCATCTTTTCTGCATAGGACTTCTGTCGATCCTGGGCCGCTTTCATTCTTTCTCGTACAATTTGAATCTTGTCGGTGGTGTCTTGAATCATTTCAGGGCCTCCAAGGATTTTCTGTCCTATATCACGCCAACATAATGGAGTACGACATTTGCGACCATATAATGCTTCATATGGTAGCATTTTTATTGAAGTGTGGTAATTGTTATTATACGAAACTTCTACAAGAGGTAAATACTTATCCCAGTTACCACCGAACTCCAAGACGCATGAACGAAGCATATCTTCTACTGTTTGGATTGTTCTCTCCGTCTGACCATCTGTCTGGGGATGATAAGTCGTGCTGAGAGCGATCCGAGATCCTAATTCACGTTGCATACTCGCCCAGAAATGAGAAGTAAAGCGAGTATCACGATCGGAAATGATCTTTAGTGGCACGCCATGTCTCGCAATGATTTCATCTAAGTACACTTGTACGTATTTCTCCATTGGAGCCATTTCACGCATGGCGAGAAAATGGGCGCTTTTAGTCAGGCGGTCGACGATTACCCAAATGCTATCATGCTGTCTAGAAGTTTTTTGGCAATTTGGTAATAAAATCCATGGACAGTTCTGTTGGATTAATGTCTAAGTCCATAACTATAATTGGTAAGACTTGACCCGACCCGACATGGTCCATTTGGGTTGCATGGCATCATGCATTTGGATAGACTATAATGAGAGAAATAACACTTAAGGTTGGTTAATATATTATAAGTTCTAATATATTAATAAGGTTATTTAATTAGTATTTATCAAGAATTAATTTGGAATTAATTAAGTGATCAAAAGGAGACTAACTAAATATATGTGTTGATTGTGTAAATCATTCATTCTTATATATGTGGGCTTGTGATCCAAGATTCCTTATGTTGGACTAAGTCCATGGGGTGACCCATGGATACTCCATGGAGGTTAAAATCCATGGAGCATAAGGAATGGGTAAAGTTATGAGTTACATGGTGTAACCCTAATAGCCACCATATAAAAGAATCCCATGGCTCAAGAAATCGTGCACTAATGTGTGAGTGTGAGGGCTAGACGATTTCAAGGAGTGTTCAAGTTTCTCTCAAGTTATTCCAAGTGTATTTGGTGTTGTGTGAACCATTTGAGGTGTCACACTTGGGGCACTAGGCACTCAAGCTTCATGAAGACATTCTACATCAAAGAGGTATGTATTCTATCTTGTTATATTTATTATTTTGTATGCTAGATTAGGATAATACCTTGGATGTTCATAATTGTATGTATAATAGAGAAAACATAGATCCAAGGTATTTAGGGTTGCATGTACACTTAGGAGTGTTAGAATGCTCATAACCCTACAGTGGTATCAGAGCCTAGGCTTGTTTTCTTGTTATACTTGCAAAAGTAGATGAAAAATCGAGTTGGATGCATATATTAGATTGTTATGGCTGGAATTGGACTAGGAACATTACCCTAAGATGTTTTTGGACTTATAAACTTGTTTTTGATGTGGTAATGTTCATGCTAATCCAATTTCTAAGATAATTGTCATAATTTCAAGATTTGTATTAGTTTGTATGTTCATGCTAATTTCTTGAAGATTGATGATTTGAATTATCTTGTTCTTATGAGGTTCTTAGATTAATAGAAAAGTTGTGTGAAATAGTTGTTTTCAATCCATTTTAATCTAAGAGTTGATTCCAAAGTGTGTTTTTGTAACTTGTCCTCAAGTTATATGAAAAGTCACATTTAAGAATCATAAAACTCATAAAAGTTGGCAAATGTTACAAAATGAAGAGTCTAGTTCTAATTAAATGGTTTTATGACTCCATAAGTTATGGAGGTTCAAGAGTCTCTTCATTAAATTAAAAAAAAAAGTGTAACCTTAATTAGTTCCATAAGTTACAATAAAAAAAAGTTATTTTTTTTTATTAATTAGTTTAAAGTCTTCCATAACTTGTCCTCAAGTTATGGAACTTGAAGAGTTTTTTTTTTTTTTAATTAAAACTACTTTAAACTCATAAGTTATGGAATTAATTAGTTTTGAATAGTTTCAAAACTTGCCCTCAAGTTTTGGAATTTGAAAAGTTTTCACTTATGAATACTTTAATTCCAAGTTAGCCCTTAGAATTTTAAAAGTTAAAATTCAACCCTTATACTTTATAATATTATAAGTTAATAATATTTATATATATGTATAAGAGTAAAGTCAGTCTTACCGTTAGTAGGCCTCATTCACGAAGTCGTTCTATAAGGGGGGTATAAGGTTACTGCCTATAAAATGGCAGTTTAATGGGTGTCCACTCTCACCCACCGCTTCCTTGACTGGTGGAGGGTCGTTAGCCGAACGGGTAGGACAAGGACTATAATTCTCCTTTCATTAAAAGTATTAATGATAAATACTAAGTAACTAAACTCTTATTAATACCCAATCTTAGTTACTTAGGAAAATGTGAATTTGGTGCTAACCCATGAAATTACACTTTGCACTTTGCTTAAGTCGTTAGTGGAGCGTGTGTGGTTAACCGGCACACTAACCTGGACTTAACAAGGTAGGCAAAGGGTAACTTAATATTTATCATAGTATCGGTGGAGCGTGTGTGGTTAACCGGCACACTGATTAAGGGGTAAATATTAATGGTACCAAGTATATTTGCATGGTTATTCACACCTTGTTTTGTGATCCTCGGCATCCCAGTCACAAAACCTGAAGGGCACACTCGAGATTGAAACATGCCTTTGAACAGTTCAATGAATCTCAAAGATCTAGGACTTTCAAATCCAATTAAAACCTAATAAATTATTTCATTTTTAATGGTGGAAATTGGTGAATCGTCATTCACCTACCTTCAAATATTTTATAGCTTGGATTAAGGCATCCCTCTTCTAAGTTATAAAATAGTTTGTTGGGTCCTAGCCTTAATATTTCATATTGGGTGTCATATTAAGGACTTTAAATCAACTATCTTGAATATCTCCCAAAAAGATGTCTGGTCTAGACATTTATGATCTTCCCAAATCTCTTGAAACAATCTTTCCTAAATGAAGATGATGTCCCATGGATATCATACTTCTTTCACCTCCTCCAATTATTCTCCCTAACCCACAAGTTCCTAAAAAGTTTAAGGTCACTCAAGCCCTATTGGCAAGGCAAGGTCTAGGTGTGATCACATCTTGGAGATGTAGTCACATATTGACAAGCCGGGAGAGTTGGGTGTCAAAGTCTTGAGAAAGTTGGTGGCTCAACTACTTTCTAAGTCACATAGTGAGTTCTTTTGGGAATCCTATGAAACAGACTAAGACAAGACCCTTAATGATCTTATCTATTTGCTAAGATCAACTTCCTAAAACGCTATGGACATTGACAATGATGACATTGGATATCCAGTAAAGCTCTCTCTTCCCAATGGAAAGGGATCGGCCATAGTCAACACCTAATGGTAAAGAGAGAGGCGAAGACTGAGATAGTCCCATTATCAAGGGTCCATAGGTAACTATTGCCAAAGGAAGGGGCATTGGTTACGAAGCTGCCAAATTTACCTAAGGATGTTAAAGTCAATAAGTTTGGCTCTACTTCAGGTAAAGTCCATTGTCTAACTCTATTAAGTACATGCTGATTCTGATCGCGAAGATGGATTTCAATCGCATGGTTCGGTGATCAGAATTTTGGGCTATTACTTAAGAGTTATGATATTTATATTGCTTAGGAATAGATAACAACAAGGTTTTCATATGGATTGTAAGGATAAGTTTTTCCGCAAAGTTTTAAAATAAAAGAAAAAGGTTTTGATTTTATTTATTTTAAGTATCCTTACAATGGCATTTGTGAAAAGTTGTTGCTTATAAGATTCCATTGATAGCAATATTGGAAAAATGGATTTGATTCTTTCGGTTGTGGTAGTGTCTAATATTACCAAATAAGGAAAGATTCTCATCACCTAAGGTTCAATTGGACCGAAACTTGGAATCATGCAAGTTGTATAGTATGATGAATGAGAACTTTCAGCTTGGAAAATTAAGACTAATTCCTTATGTGAATAAGGAAAGGACTAAGGGATCGAGTACACATTCTTGTGCACTGGTCAAGTCCACCACAAAAGATCAAGAAGACTATTCATCATGATTTACTTAAGTTCAGTAAATATGGTTATACTTATAAGTTTAAGTATAAGTCTGTAGCATTGGAGAAGTTTCAATGTGAGACAGAACGAATAAGAAGAATCAAAGTATGGCAGAAAGATAAAAGTTTCTCAAATCTGAAAAGATGGGAGAGTACTTTAGTATCATGTTTATGATCATCTTAATGATTAAGATACCATATCACAATTGGTCCTCTAAAGTCATCTTAGTGCATTCTTATGACTAAGAAGAGGAGTCATGAATTGTTGAAATGGTTAAATCAAAAAGATGAGTCATACTTCGTTCCAAAACAATTCTTAGAGTCAGACTCCAAGATTGTAACTTGAGTGACATATCTTAAAGAGGGTTTGTTAACACTAGTCAAATGTAAGAGTAAAAGGTTATCTACTCTTGTACATTTGAAATTGGTAAGTTGTGATGTTTTGGATAAAACAGAGACCAACTTAGGCCAATTGTGTAAAGTGTTAGTCTTGATAAAGAATCCGCACTATCTCTTGAATATTTGACAAAGGAGTCTTATATGTCAAGAGGACAGTGGGAGTCTTAAAGCTCTTGAAAGTTTCAAGACTTAATCAAGAATAAAACCTAAAGTCCTTCACTAGCACACGACTTGAGGTTTATAACCTATCGTGTTGAAATTTTTGTGCCTATTCAAGTTGGCTTTGCATAGGAGTTCTGAGAGTTCTCAATTGGTTGCACAACTACTTGGAAGCAATGGCAGGCACCTGAGCTGCCAAATGACAAGAATTTAAGATTACACAAGTTTAATCAATATTAGTTTGGATTTGTCACTAACCTTGTCTTGTGATTATGGTTTTGACAAATTCACATGGATAAGAACACATACACTATTAAATCTAAGTGTCATAAGGTTTCTCTCCGATTCATGAAAATGATGGTGAGGAAACACTTTCACTAAGTAGATTTTAGCTAGATAGCAATTGTGATATTTGCATTCTCAAAGTCGTTAGTGGAGCGTGTGTGGTTTACCGGCACACTAACATGGACTTGTGAGAAGTGGCAAAGGTCTAAACAATTGAGACTATGATTACGGCATCCCTTTTCATAGTTCTAAAATTGTTTAGACACACATGTGAGCTATCTAAGAGAGGTGTATGATTTTGATGAAGTTTTATCAAAACAATCTAGTATCAGAAATCTGAACTTTGGTAAGAAAGTCAGCTGATTTCTGAGTACATGTCAAAGCTAGTGGGAGCATAAGTGTTATGCTAATAATCATCATGTTAGTGGGAGCATGATAATTATGACAAAGGTTGCAAGTTAGCAATGTTAATTATAGAAAACAAAAGTTTCAATTCGTGAGGTTGCAGGGGTTGAAAAAGTTGTTTTGCTATAATTAAGGGAGAGGAAATTATACTTCATTTCAATTCTAAAAGCTTAGATTGAGATTTTAATCGTATTTAATCAAGGATATATATATATGAATTTCATGTTGGAATGGCTCAACATAAGGAAATTCTATATATGGGTCCATTATTTGCGTTCTAAAATTCGATTATGATTACGGCATCCCTTTTCATAATCTGAATTTTGAGAACTTGGCAAATTGAAATGGAAATATTATAGCAAAAGTCTGGTTTAGTCTTTATGTGAAACATCATGAATCGTGTCCCATATGCTTCGGATATAGGATCGATTACATGTGCTATATTCATCCTTTCTAAAATTTTCCAAATGCCTGGGGCATTATGAAGGGAAAAGGTCTAGAATTGGATATGACTAAAATGATTAAGCAATTGTTGAGGACAATCTAAGGTTTCCCAAAGATTGGTTGCTCAAGGACAGTTGGAAGTATAATGTTAATTCTGGAAGGACCATATTGACATAATCTGTAAGGAGGCAACTCTTGTTCAGAAGTGATAGTGAAAATGGAATATGGAAATGTTTCAAAGTTAGAAATTATTCAATCTGTGTAAGATTAGGAAACTTAATGAAAGAAGGATGTTTCCAAGGAGCTGATCTCCTTTGGAATGCTCTGTAACGATTGTTGTCAAGTCTTTCTGACTTCGTGCATAATCATTAAGAGGATCAATGCATATAAGTTTAGAATCTAACATATTTCAGTAAAAGGCATGAATTTGGAATTCTTGCATTTGCAGTAAGGATTTGGGACTGTGAAAAGAGGATCATTGGAGTGATGTTCAATTGATCTATTTTACAAAGTAAAGATCATAGACAAACATAGTATGCATACTTGGTGTATGGCATGACTAGTGTTTAGAAAACATAGTGTACATGCTTGGAGCATGGGACAACTATTGTTTTAAATTCAAGTATAAAGTTGATAAAACCGAAACAATGAATAATGAGTAATCAGTATGGTGATAAATAAAAGTGTTTATTTATATTCATAGGGTTTGATGCCATATTTGATTCATTTATTCTTGTGTTTCACTTTGCATGTTTTGACTTCCAGAATAACTAAGTCGCTCTTCCTGAATGATTAAGTTATTCAAACCATCCACAGTCGGTCATATGTTGGAAGTAGATATGAATCAAGACTGTCATGGGTTGGTTTGTAGCGTCCAAGTTGGTGGAAAAAAGTGGTGCTACAACACTCATGAGTGCTCATAAGTTCTGAGTATTGGATTCAACCCGCGCTCATTTGAATCACTTCATGGATTTTATCACGAGTGATCATGAGACGATAATATCTTATATTCTTCAAACCTAGAGATATGAGTTGTTACTATGAGTTGGTTATACATTGATTGCACGAAAACGCATTGGTAACTCGATGTTATAAAACGTGCCTTTGTGTATGATTCAACAAGTAGTAGAACAAGCCATATGAGTCGAAGTTTATCCATTCCTTTTACCTTCGGGATAAAAGCGATATATGTGGGCCCCTCGATGATTTAAAGATGATACATGTGAGTGCTTGGCCAAGCTAGGACTGATTTGATTTGTTCAATCACTCAGTCATCATGAATCGGAAATCGGGAAACAACAAATAAACAGAGAGAATGATTGATAATCCATGTCTCAGTCCATATGATATCTAGAATGGAGGAATATATGATCCCTTATCTAATGGACAAGTCATTGATAAAGGTCAGAGTTCATCGACAAGGTCAGAGTACGACAGAAGCTTTTGAGAGCTACGATTGCTGATCGGTTCCTGAAGTCATACGCAATAATAGTTTTAGACTTATCCAAGTGGGAGACTGTTGGATTAATGTCTAAGTCCATAACTATAATTGGTAAGACTTGACCCGACCCGGCATGGTCCATTTGGGTTGCATGGCATCATGCATTTGGATAGACTATAATGAGAGAAATAACACTTAAGGTTGGTTAATATATTATAAGTTCTAATATATTAATAAGGTTATTTAATTAGTATTGATCAAGAATTAATTTGGAATTAATTAAGTGATCAAAAGGAGACTAATTAAATATATGGGTTGATTGTGTAAATCATTCATTCTTATATATGTGGGCTTGTGATCCAAGATTCCTTATGTTGGACTAAGTCCATGGGGTGACCCATGGATACTCCATGGAGGTTAAAATCCATGGAGCGTAAGGAATGGGTAAAGTTATGAGTTACATGGTGTAACCCTAATAGCCACCATATAAAAGAATCTCATGGCTCAAGAAATCGTGCACTAATGTGTGAGTGTGAGGGCTAGACGATTTCAAGGAGTGTTCAAGTTTCTCTCAAGTTATTCCAAGTGTATTTGGTGTTGTGTGAACCATTTGAGGTGTCACACTTGGGGCACTAGGCACTCAAGCTTCATGAAGACATTCTACATCAAAGAGGTATGTATTCTATCTTGTTATATTTATTATTTTGTATGCTAGATTAGGATAATACCTTGGATGTTCATAATTGTATGTATAATAGAGAAAACATAGATCCAAGGTATTTAGGGTTGCATGTACACTTAGGAGTGTTAAAATGCTCATAACCCAACAAGTTCTTCCCATTTCCATACAGGAACACTAAGACTTTCTGGACTACCATATGGCTTTTGATGTTCCGCTTTGACTTGTAAGCATACCAAGCATTCCTGTACATATCTTCCAATGTCTCTCTTCAATCCAGGCTACCAATAATCAGCTCTTACATCATAGTACATTTTACTTGTACCAGGATGTATTGACAGTTTAGATTTATGGGCTTCATCTAAAATCTTCTGTCTTAATCCACCAATCTTTGGAATCCATAGCCGATTCTTAAATACCTTCAATCCTCGTGGATCATCAAGTAAAGCATCATTATAATGTATCATCCCTTCTTTCTTCACATTTTCTGGCTTTAAGGCATCTTCTTGCCATTTCTCTAGTTCATCAAGAATAGTGAACTTTACTGTGGTGTGAGTAATAGTATAACACATACTATTACGATAAACCTTTCTGCTAAGTGCATCGGCAACTACATTGGCTTTTCCAGGATGGTACAGGATTTCACAGTCATAATCTTTGATCAGCTCCATGGCTCGTTGTTGTCTCATATTCAAAGTTTGCTGACTGAATATGTACTTGAGACTCTTGTGGTCGGTAAATAATTGGCATTTTGTACCAAAAAGATAATGCCTCCAAAGTTTTAGGGCAAATACCACTGCAGCGAGTTCGAGATCATGAGTGGGATAATTCTTTTCATACTCCTTCAGTTGTCTTGAGGCATAGGCTATCACTTTACCACGCTGCATCAACACGCAACCTAGTCCTAACTTTGAAGCATCGCTATATACAGAAAAATCATTATCACCTTCTGGAAGTGATAAGATTGGAGCATGAGTCAAAAGATCTTTTAGAGTTAAGAAAGCTTTTTCTTGGGCTTCACCACATTCGAATTTTGCTTCGTTTCGTGTAAGACTCATGAGAGGTAGGGCTATACGCGAAAAATCTTTAATGAATCTCCGGTAATATCCCGCGAGACCCAAGAAACTGCGAATTTCAGAAGCATTACGAGGCGCTTCCCAATTCTGAATGGCTTCGATTTTGGTAGGATCTATAGATATACCGTCACCAGAAATCACGTGGCCGAGAAATTGAACTTGGCGAAGCCAAAATTCACACTTCCAGAATTTAGCATATAATTTGTCCTTTCGAAGAAGTTCTAATATTTCACGAATATGAATGGCGTGATCAGATTCTGACTTGGAATAGATTAGAATATCGTCAATGAATACGATGACAGATTTATCGAGCATTGGACGACATACTCGATTCATCATATCCATGAATATGACAGGAGCATTTGTCAGACCGAATGGCATGACAAGGAATTCATAATGTCCATAACGAGTACGAAAAGCAGTCTTCGGTACATCCTGCTCGTGAACTTTCAACTGATGATAGTCAGATCTCAAATCAATCTTCGAGAAATAGCTAACACCCTGAAGTTGATCAAACAAATCGTCAATGCGAGGTAGTGGATATTTGTTCTTGATAGTCACCTTATTTAGCTCACGGTAATCAATACACATTCGCATCGATCTGTCCTTCTTCTTGACAAACAATACTAGAGCACCCCAAGGAGAGGTACTTGGTCGAATAAAACCTTTGTCAAGTAATTCCTACAGTTGGATCATCATTTCTTTCATCTCAGCTGGCGCAAGACGATAAGGAGTCTTTGCAATCGGAGCAGCACCAGGCACAAGGTCAATTCGGAATTCTACTTACCTGTCTGGAGGAAGTCCAGGCAAGTCACCGGGGAAAACATCAGGATATTCGTTAACAACGGGAACATCATTTACCGTTTTCTTCTCCTCTTTTGAGACATCAACTGTGTAGGCCAGATAGATAGAACATCCCTTTGATATGAATTTACGAGCTTTGAGGAAAGAGATTATTTTTTAAGATTCTTTGTTCACCGTAGACATAAATAGGATTCTCCCCTTTAATAGGAATGCGTACTATCTTTTCATAGCATAAGAGTTCTGCATGGTTCTTTGACAACCAATCCATGCCGAGAATAATATCAAAGTTGGGCAAGGAGATAGGAATCAGATTAGCAAGGAAATTATAGCCTTCAATTTCTATGACACAATCCCTATAGATTTTATCAGCAAGTAATTATATATTTCCCGCAGTATCTATGTGAAATGGTTGCGCGAGTGCATAACAAGCAATTTGAAAAGAATGCGCAAATTCATGAGACACGAAAGAATCTGAGGCAGCAGAATCAAATAAGATGTGAGCAGGTCTAGAGTTTACAAGAAATGTACCCGTCACAACATTCGGGTCCTCGCGTGCCTCTTCTGTGGTAATCTGGAATGCACGGCCCTTAGCTTTTGGCACCTCCTCCTTTTTAGCTGGACTACTCTTTGATTGTTGAACAGGAGCTTGACTTCTCGCCGGTTGTTGAACAGAAGCTTGACTCCCCGTCACCTGACTAGTAAGAGTAGGACAGAAGCGCTTCCTGTGGCCAGTAATACCACACGCAAAACATGTAACATCCTTCATTGGGCAAACGGGCTTCTTGTGGCCTATTTCTCCACATCCAAAACAGACCACAACTCCTTTTTCTAGTCTGCATTCGCCCGGATGATTCTTTCCACAATTTCGACACAATGGCGATTGAAGAGAAAAAGATTGTGACCTACCGCGGCCACGAGAGGCATTTTGAGATTGCGCTTGTTTACCGGAATCAGTTCGAATAGATTGAGCTGGTGGAATAGAGGAAACAGGAACAGTTCGATCGATAAGTGGGTGCTTTGAAACAGAAAGAGTGGCACCACGTATCTCCAAGTCATGCTCGCGCTTTTGAGCATACTCAATAGCTTTGTCAAAGGGCAGAACATCCCGATTACTTACGAAATCGTGGATTTCATATCGTAATCCTTCCATGAATAACTGAATTTTATCATCTTCAGTTGTAATATACTTTGTAGCAAACCGTGCTTTTTGATTGAATTGCGTTTCATATTCATTTACGGTCATCCCTCCTTGCTTAAGTTCAAGGAACCCCTTCTCCAACCCTCTTCTCATATCTATAGGACAATATTTTTCTAGTAAGCGAGTTTTGAACATTCCCCAAGACAAATTCTCCTGATCATACTCTTTAAGAGCTTCAAATGTTGCTTCCCACCAGACCAGGGCTTCTCCGGTGAACATTGCAGAAGCATAATTCGCTTTATCCTCATTATCCACATGAGAAATACGAAATATTTTCTCTGTGTTCTGAATCCAAGTTAGAACAACAATAGGATTAATGGCACATGAAAACTCTGTAGCACCGCTACTTTTGAAATCTTTGAACGAGGGACGCTTCACCTCCCCTTTTGAAGATTCTCCAGTGGCTTTCTCTTTGCCTTTATTATTATCCTTCTTGTGTTCTTCGAGAGTCTGTCGAATAATACCAGTAAGTTTACCCAAGAGTCGCTCCTCTCGAGGGGATACTGGAGTATTTACTTCACCAGGTTTAGGATCTCCACCCACTTCTGGTGTATGGCTACCTTCTTGTTCAGCCATTTTTCTGAAAATTTGGGGCAAAATAGTATTTAGAATATTTGGATTTATTATTACCTAATACTTTACTTAAATATTTCCTATGGTTTGTATCCATATATTCCTAATGAATCCGTTCATATATTGAACTTCTAACGGTTTAAGTCTAAATACCAATCCGTGGAATTTAGTTCACTTAAACTATTGCTCTGATACCATAACTGAGAGACCCTAACTTTCTAAACTTTCGTATTTCTGGAAACATTGTTACTCAAAAACATGCTACATGCATATTCATAAAACAATATTTTACATTGATAATTTATTTACATAGACTGGATACAAACCGACTATTAAGATTTTTACAAAGTTTTATATATTACATATATTCCCAGGAATACATTACAAAAGTTATAATATTATCTATTCTACATCTTCTACCAGTATAAAACTATACTGGATGCTTATCACCTGCGATAGTTTAAACATTGAGAGGGATAAGCGGGTGATGCTTAGTGAGTTCAATAACAGTTACAATATAACATTATGCCATATACATATCAATATGACAGAAGCAAAGGGGGACAAGGAACAAGAAATACAAGTGAGTATCATATGACATGCTTTCCATATCAACGAATAATCTGATTCAAAGATAAACGATCAATGAGACATAACAATTTCAATACTTGATATACATCAATAAGACTTTAGCCCAAGTGGCGCAGAAAATATCATTTCAGAATATCATTTCGCTAGAATACACAGACTTTCAGCCCTATCTTTGTATTCTGCTAATGCCAAAGTGATGCTTATGTCATACACTTCATGGCTAAAGGCTACATACCAGTACCCAAGTGATGCTTATGTCATACACTTCGTGGTCAAAGGTATAGCTCATTATCATAATAACATGGGAAAGCACATTGAACATATAACACATAACATAAAATTGTCCCTATATTGAACTCACCGTGAAATAACCGAGGATTAAATGATAATTTGGGCAGCACTACGGCTCTAAATATGACTTTTTGTGACGAAACCGGGAATTTTAGATGAAAACCGGCCTTACACGGGCAGAGTTTCGGCTTGTAAATATAATTTTATCGGGAACTTCGGAGCGTCGGGACGTGCTTTGGGTTTCGGGATTGATATCGGGACTTCAGGGGTTAATAGGGTAAATTTAGAGAGTGTATAGGGGGTAAAATGGGTGAATAATGTAACATAATCCGGCAGCCTTCGCATTCTATTTATAGGGGACCGAGGCTCGGGTTACGCTGGGTGTAAGTCCTCGGTACGCTGGGCGTACTCCGAGGCGGCGAACTACGTGGGGCGTAGCCTCGTACGCAGGGCGTACATGCGAGGTGTCACTTGTTCGGTTCCCGGGCTCGAACGTGGTACATAGGGCGAAAAGTGAGAGATGTGGCTGATTCCGGATCGCACACGTACGCTGGGCGTAGGCTCGTACGCTGGGCGTACGGCTTCGGATAATATTTCGATTTTTCATTTATTTTTATTTAATAACTTGTAAAATTCATATCTTTTGCGTACGAACTCCGTTTTTGATGTTCTTTATATGCACGCGTAGGCGAGAATATACTCTACAACTTTTTTTAGACTCCATTGGCTAATTTTGACTTCATTTCTATTATTATATTTTTAACGGGTCGGGACAGGAAAAGTCCGTTAAAAATTCATAACTTCTTCATCTGGCGTCCGTTTTCTTCTGTCTTTTTACTGTTGAACTACAATCGACGAGATCTTCGATTCTCGTTTAGGTTGTGTCGGCTAAAAATCACTCGATCTTTATTTCGAGTTTTTAGATGTCTATTCTGAAACTTAGAAAAATCTACTGCTATTCCGAAACTTAGAAAAATCATAACTTCCTCATACGAAGTCAGATTTGGACGTTCTTTCTATGAAAATTCTCGGTTTAATGAATACTACAACTTTCGTTTAGATTACTAAAGCTAAAAAGTAGTTTATCGAAAACTCACTTTTTACGTCATTCGGCGCCGTGCCGGTTTTGTCGCGGATCTTCGATTGGTCATAACTCCTTCGTTATAACTCGGATTTCGATGAGGTTTTCGCCTAAATGTTTCTAACGAGATTATTTACAACTTTCAATAATAAAATTCTACTTATTTTAAATTTTATATTTTCGTTAAATTTCACTATTTGACATTTGATTGGAATCTCATAAGACTTCCAATATTTTCCGAGTGATTCTAAACATAGTTTTACTTCATTTCTAGTAAAAACTATCTGTTAGAACTCAATACTCAATATTACATAATATTTCATAATATTATTTACTTTTAACATTTTACAAAACACGATTTCAAAACGTGTATGTTACACCGGTTTTCCCGGGTTTTCCGGTTTTAGACTCACTATACCCAGTTCCATCCGATCCACTTTGTTATTTTCGGGTTTTCCGGTTCTTGACCCACTTTATCCGGTACCTTACCCGGAACCGAAGCGGAACCGGTTCCTATATATACCGGTTCGGTTTCCGGTCCTACAAAATCTCGTTAACCGGTTTCCGGGTCTACCGTCCGAGTTTGGACCCACTCTCATCCCTACCTTGAATAATATGGTGAATAATATAATCTCTTAGTATTTTTTTTTGTTTTTTGAAAGTTATTTGAGTTATTGTTTTAAAATTTTATATACATTTTAAAAAGTTGAACATGTTAAAGAGGAAATCGCAAAAGGCAAAAACATCTATTGATTCTACAACTTTTAATGCATATTATATGCATTATAGACTTACAGAATCATACATGGATTTTTATTTGCAATTTCATCTTCGATATTCTTTTAATGCTACAAATATTTGTACGTTATGTTATTAAATATTATAGCATAACGATTTGGAACTTGGGTCGATACTCTCAAATATATAAACTTCAACACAATTTTTTTTTTGAATAACATGATAAATATGATACAGGTAAAAAGGTATTAAATTACAAGTATAGAGCATCAAGTTGGTTTCATCAACTTCTCCATTTAAGAGCTAACCAACACAATTCAAAATTTGATACATTTTCTTCTATTGTTGGACCATTTGCATGGATCTTTTGCAGTCTAGTTTTAGTATTTCCATTTCCATTTCAGAAGCTCCAGAAGAACCATGTTGCTGAGAAAAGTTATGAAATGATTAAATGTAAGAAATAGTATTGTTTACATGATAATTATAACATTAAATTGATAAGATAAAAATAACTGATACTAACCTGAAGCTCATTAATCCGGTTGTTCGTTGATTGATGAGTGGTGTAGGTGGTGGCATCATAGAAATTGGAACGAGGAGTGATGAATGCATTAAGCTCCGAGTGTTCATCTATTGATGTGTATTTCTGAAAAATAGAATTTTATTAATATAATAACAGTGTGCAGGAGCAATATGGTCCTAAAACTGTAAAAAAGATTAATCTTATTAATATAAAAAGTGTGCAGGGGCAATATGGTCCTAAAAATGCAAATTTTTTTTTTTAATATTAAAACAGTGTGGAGGGGCAATATCGTCTTAAAACTATAAAAATTGATTTTTATTAATATAAAAACACTGTTCAGGGGCAATATCGTCCTAAAACTGTAAAAATGAAACCTTGAAATAGAGTTAAACCATCTTGGGAAGGCCATTGCTACTGAGTCGGGGGTAAATTTTACAAAATGACCAGTTTACCCTTGTTTGAAATTGATAGCAGTGTTTTTTGTAAAAAAAAATTAGGGAAAGTTATACATGATTACGGAAACAACTGCAACACAAAGAGGTATGATTCTATGAAAAGGAATTAAACCATCTTGGGAAGGCCATCAAACCACAGTATCTTTCCAACAAATGATTTTTTGTTTTGTACAAGATTGTATGGCTTATTATCATGTGAAGCAGCACTAACCATAAAATACACAAATCCATCATCAAGGCCAAACAAAATCTGCCCAACATGATATGCTTCAAATCAAAGGCTCATTGTGAACATCCTCCTCACTTCAACTGAATTCACACGCCCCTTCTGTAAAAAAGATTTGACATACTTCAAAAAAAGCACATAAATCAAGTTTAATTACTTAGTTACCTGTGGAAGTTTTGAAGGAGCAGTTGTGCCATTGGTAGTGAACTCTGAAACTATAATGTGAAACTGGCAAGGAGAAGTTTCTTGAACATATGTGACTTTGGAAGGATCACAATTTACATATGTATTACATTAACATCTGCCTTCACATCCAGGTTGTTGAAACTTATTACAGTTATAAGCGACAAAGAATCTGCCATTAGTGGTGAAGTTTGGATGGAATGCCATGCTCATGAGTAGGGGTGAGCAACGGAATCGGGTACCCGCTTTCGGAACTGGAACCGCATTAGAACCGGGGGTTCCAGAACTGGAACCGCCTTAACCGATTCCCGGTCACGGCTCTGGTTCCGGTTCTCGTTTTTTCGGAACCGATACCCATTGGGTACCTGCCAGAACTGGTATATATATATATATATATATATATATATATATATATATATATGCTTAGGTTATTTTGTTTTTACTAACTATTGTGTGCTAGAATGCACAAATCTGGACCAACGGATGGAATTAATCAATGGACATGATTTGAGAGTGTATGATATTACAATGGGATAACATGTACCATATAATCACACAAATTTTAGCAAAAAGGTATTTTGGACATTTAACTACATCTATAAAAGAAATTTTCGGATTTTTAGGGATAATTAATTCTCCTAATTTTAAAAATCTGATTTTTTTAATTAAATCAATTTTAATTCTAACGTAATTTGTAAACATAACCGATTTTATTCTGCCAGAATATTTTTTTGTTAGAATGATGTTCTTTCAAAATTTTATTCTATTAGAATATTATTGAAGAATAACAAAATTCTTGAATCCGATGTTGAAAAATAACAATATTCTAATATATTCTTATACATCCGAACATAAATACAAATTCATACATATTCTTACAGACTAAAAGCCTTATACATTTTAATATAATTATACATATTCTAAAAGAATATAAACAAAATGAATAAAATTCATAAAAAATAACAACATTCTGCTAGAATACTCTCGTTCTCCATGTTTTCTTCATTTTCCACATCAATGGTAGCCCCTTCAAAACCTAAATCCAAAAAAAACATAATCAACTTTAAAATATTATAACTTTCAGTATATTCTAAAAGAATAAAACTATAAATTCTAATATAATGTGTTAGACATTAAAGACTTTTAATTTATTCTAACAGAATGTAATACTCGAGTCACTTGATCAAGTACTCCCCGAGTCATTTGATCCAAATAATCGACTTAATCTAATTACAATAATTCTAGAGCCTACATTGTAGCTAACACAGAGGACAGTACTTTGGAAAAAGGCATATACTTACAAGTTTAACAAAACGCATCATTAGTCCAAACAAAGCCCCATCACAGTGGATATAAAATCGGTCATGTGTGAATCCGGTTTCTTCAAGCGTCTTTATGACCAGATCAAGATAATCCACAGCTCCTTTCACTGTTGTTCCTGTAAATTTGTTTGAAAAAAAGGTAAATAACAGGATGGACAAGCTTTTTAGGACTATTTAATAATCTATTCGATACATTCTTGCTGCTTTAAAAATGGAATAATGTGATTCGGATGAAGCATACAAAATCCCATCAGGAAACACTTCTCTCCTGTTACATTTACATAATATATAAAGTATTCAAGTTTTAAAAATCCAAGAAATGAGCTAAAAGCCTAAATTCATACAAATTACCCGACTAGTATGACATGAAGATTGCCCTCTGTTCCACGATTTGTAATGTAACCCCAGTATTCGTTCTTTTCTAACTCCCATAAACGAGCAAATCAGTCTAATACACCAACCTCAAACTACCTGGAATGGACACCATAATTGCTCTCGATGAATGGGTCCCCAAGGTTGTTAATGGAGAAATGTTGCAACTGAGACAACGCACCATAATCGAAGTCCATATTATAAGGATACCCTATTAAAAAATTACAACTTTCAGGAGAAAATTTGACATCAATTGTGTAGCCAAATTGGGGTTTTGAATACAGAACAAGATCATAAACATAAAGTTAGATTAAATAAGAGGCAAAAAGATTGTTACCCAAATGATGTTTTGTCCTTTCGAGCAAGGATTTTCTATATCTGGCCAACACACTGGCCATATAAGCTTCTCTTTCTCCGTTAACCTCATCATCGGCATCAGGCTCTGTTACCTCGATGACTGGAAAACATCCCTGGAACCTAACCCTAGGACTGGAAAACATCATTTTAATGGACTTCTTAGACTGAAATATGTGAGTGATGGCATCAAGAGGAACTGCCACCACTTTTGATGTCGGAGCGGATGTAGTTGATTCAGGGTTAGGGAGCCAGAGGAGACGGTAGGTGGTCAGAATGAGAACACCGGACTTGAAAATCGGCAAATTGGGGTTTTCTTCATCCACTAAGACGACAGTAGGTTGTAAGGAGCACTCGATCTCACCAGGCTGAAGAACTGGGCGACCGCTACTGGTGGTTTCTGCCGGCAGCAACCGGTTTCCGGCCATCTTCGATTAAACTGAAAGCAAGATTTCGAGGTGGTGATGGTCGGCTGGTAGAGGAGCGGCAATGAAGTTGCCGATTGAGGTGAGGCTACAAATTTTTGAGGCCGGTCGTTTGAAGATAAAGAGGGGAGAAGACTAGGTTTTAGGAAGTTAATGAATTACCATAATTAAATATACAAAGATTACTATAATACCCTTATATGATTTATTTAATGATTCATTATTTCATCAATTCTCATTGGTGCATATATGCACACAATAGTTGCTAGAAAACATTTGAACCTAACTCTCTCTCTCTCTCTCTCTCTCTCTCTCTCTTTATATATATATATATATATATATATATATATATATATATATATATATATATATATATAACATAAATTTGGTGGACTCAAGCAACTTATTTTGATTGGAAATGATATGGGAAATTGTCAGAAAAGTCCCAATATTTACGGAAAAGTTATACTTTAGTCCCAAGATTTTTTTTTTTGAACGAAAAAGTCCTGAAAACCGGCAAAAATTTACAGTTTGACCCTTTTTGACCGGTTGAAACCAGTACCAAATTAATTTGGGACTATTTCTAAAATATTAGGACTTTTCTGTAAACAAAAATATTAGGACTTTTCTACAAACAAAACTTTTATTATTATTATTATTATTACTATTATTATTATTATTATTATTAAAAATATAAATAAGAAAACTATTTTTTGCACTTGTATTATTAATTTTGTTAATAAAACATATAAATACATTTAAATGAAAAAATAATGACATTGTTTAAGAGTGGAGGTGGAGGAGATGGTGATGCTTTAAACATTGAAATCATGAATTTATGCTTGTATATTTTTACTTTGTATATGGTCATTTCACATTTGTTATTATTGTTTTCAATTCAGAATATTAATACTTAACAATTTAAAAGAAATTGCATATTTGTAGAATTGTTTATAAATAGTTTAAGGTAGAAGGATTTCTCACTTTGTATATTAAATTGTTTAAGGTAGAAGAATTACTTTCCAAATCCAACAGATCCAGTACAAACATCTACATAGGTAGCCCATATCAAAAGTCAAAAGTATTAATTACAATATCTTGTTTAATAAAAGTAATAGGAACAATTCAAAAGTATTAATCAAAATTCAAAAGTATTAATCCAAAAAACATGCCCTATTACTTTTTATTAAACAAGATATTGTAATTAATACTTTTGAATTTTGATACGGGCTACCTATCTATGTAGATGTTTGTAGTGGAACTGTTGGATTTGGAAATGAATTATTCAACCTAAACATTTTTATATACAAACTGAGAAATCCTTCTACCTTAAACTATTTATAAACAAATTTACAAATATGCAATTTCTTTTAAATTGTTAAATATTAATATTCTAAATTGAAAACAATAATAACAAATGTGAAATGACCATATACAAATTGAAAATATACAAACATAAATTCATGATTTCAATGCTAAAAGGATCACCCTCTCCTCCACGTCCACACTTAAACAATTGTATTTCTTTTTTCATTTAAATGCATTTATATGTTTTATTAACAATATTAATAATACAAGTTCAAAAAATAGTATTCTTATTTATATTTTTAATAATAATAATAATAATAATAAGGGGTTTGTTTACAGAAAAGTCATAATATTTTTGTTTACAGAAAAATCATAATATTTTTTTTACAGAAAAGTCTCAATATTTTGGGTTAGTTTACGAAATAGTCCTAAATTAATTTGGTACCGGTTTCAACCGGTCAAAAAGGGTCAAACAGTAAATTTTTGCCGGTTTTCAGGACTTTTTCGTTCAAAAAAAAAATCTTGGGACTAAAGTGTAACTTTTTCGTAAATATTGAGACATTTCTGGAGATTTCCCAAATGATATTTACCAGTTAATAATCGTATAAAATAGATTGGTCCCAATTTGCATATTATGCTGCTTTTCATTCGTTCATGTCATGCAATTAATATTCAACATCATTTGATATATTCGCTTATAGAGTGAATGATGTAAAATTGTGCACAATAAAATAAGGGATAATGACTTGAAAGGGTAACAAACTTTCGACTTTGTTCATATTTAGTCACTAAACTTTTTTTCGTTATCTATTTGCCACTGAACTTTTGAAACTGTTCACATTTTACCCTTATGACCGGTTGTTACCAGTCATAAGGGTAAAATGTGAACAGTTTCAATAGTTCAGTGGCAAACAGATAATGAAAAAAAGTTTAGTGACTAAATGTGAACAAAATCAAAAGTTTGTTTCCCTCTAGAAAAGTTTAATGACTAAATGTGAACAAACTTCCTATTGTATTATGTTTTAGCAAATTATTTATTTTTGTTAAATTCTAACAACATTTGTTCATGAAGAAATCTATGAAATAAAAAAAACAAAACAAAACCCCGAAAATATATTAAAAAAACGAAAAACCGAAACCGAAATAAAAAACCAATGATTTGGCATTTTCCAAAATAAAAAATCAAAATTTACAATCTGATTTTTGTTTTACAAAAAAATGAACCATTCTCACTTATGTGAATTATGACAATTAGTTTGGAGATGCATTCGATTATGAAAGGTGTTTACAAAAAAAGATCTAGAACTAAATTTACATAATTAACACACACTAACACTCTCAATGTTACATCTCTCAAGCACACCTTTACATGTGGTATGAACGCACCTTATATAGAGGTGTTTACATGTCTCTCTCGTTTTTTTTTAATATATTTTTCGGGGTTTTGTTTTTTTCTTATTTCATAGATTTCTTCATCAACAAATGTTGCTACAATTTAACAAAAATAAATAATTTGCTAAAACATAATACAAGAGGAAGTTTGTTCACATTTAGTCATTGAACTTTTTTAAAGGGAAACGAACTTTCGATTTTGTTCACATTTAGTCACTAAACTTTTTTTCGTTATATATTTGTCACTGAACTATTGAAACTGTTCACATTTTACCCTTATAACCGGTAACAACCGGTCATAAGGGTAAAATGTGAACAGTTTCAATAGTTCAGTGACAAATACATAACGAAAAAAAGTTTAGTGACTAAATGTGAACAAAGTCGAAAGTTCGTTACCCTTTCAAGTCATTATCCCATAAAATAAAGAGTCAGTTTTAAATAACTTTTACTCGCTTATAATATGGTTTTTTAATAACAAACCTGTAAAATTCCAACAGTGGTTCGCTTGCTTTGTTTCTAAAATAGTGATGGATTATAAACTTTTTAACTTGCCTCAAAATTAATCACAACATTTATTATAATTATAGTAAGCATGCGATCGAATAACTATCTCTAAATATTATTAAAATAGAACCCTTAATTCACCAACGAAACAATTAGGGTCATTGATTGTATTTCAATCCTATGTTTTTCACCACTAGATCAAATTGCAGACATCATCTTCCCCAAATAAAATTCAAACACAATTACATTTAATTATAGAATCTTTAATAATTATAAAATTTTTAAATTCAGCAATTATGTTATCTATTGAAGCATATCATTCTATTTATATACGAGATATCAGTTTATCTAATTAATATTGTTCCTAATTTAACTCCCTTATTTATAGCTTTTGTCTTTAAAATTAAAATCTGTTTAACTTTTTTTTTTTTTTTTGAAAAAACTCATTAAATAAGCATATCAATAATTTAGTTATTAACCTATAAAATCTAATCAGATCCCATTAAATCAACAAAATATTTTAGTGTCAAAATTAAGGTCAATATTATTCATAATTTATCTTCCAATATATCTCACATAAAATGAATCAATTTGAGATGTTGGTTTGAATTTTAAAAGTCATTAAATAAGCAAGTCAATTAATTTAAAATTTTGAATCGGTATAACTAATATCTTCCTTTTTTTTCCAAATGAATAGTCGGAAATCTCCAAGATGATATCTTAGGATCCCAATTTTTTTGGAAGATAATGATTTTTTTATTCAAAAACACCCTATATATACGATTACATTGAAGTTGTTATTCTTAGGATTTTGGATTGTGTCCTACGATTTACAGTGTTTTCTTCAACGGTCTTCTTCTCCAATTCCTTTTACCAGGTTCTTTCTTTACTTTGTTCTCCTTCTTCTTCTCCAATTTCTAGCATTTACTCTGTTTTTATTACCTGTTATTACTGTATTCCTTATGAGAGGTCATAAAAAAATTAATCAATCTACTTTAAGCATATTAGTTTCATTCATTTAGTTACAAAAACAAAATTATATCCTTTATATCGATTTTTTTAATGTGTTCACCTATGTTTGTTTACGAGTCTATGTATAATCAACGTTATATCCTCCGTTTGCAACATTCCTGAAACTTGTGTAATTGATGTTCTTAATATGTGAGGGTTATCAAATGTAATCATGAATCAAATACAATGGTATATATCAATTAATGGAACTGGTATTTCTATACACCATATAAAAAAAATACTCCTCTACATTGAATTTTATTTGCATGATGAATGAGGGCAGAACAACATCTATGTATACATTCTCTTTACCTAAAATACCCCTAACCCTACCACTGATGCCCCCTTCTACTGCTTGATATGTTTTCTGATGAGCATCAACAAAAATTATTTATACTTACTTGATTGTCAAGTTTGCATTATGAGGTTTTTTAAAAGTATATATAACATCATTCATATTTGGATGATAATAATTTTATTTTATTTTTATAATATTGATTTTGATTACATACAAAAGACTTTCTACATTATATGTTTTAGACTAAATTACATTCGGCATCCTTGAGTTATGTCAAAAGTTATAAATTTCATCCCTAAAACTATATTTTCACTCCGATCCTATGATTTTGAATTGTTCTTGTTTTGCCTATTTTACCCGGTCCATATTAATTACTTGGTTGGGTCACATGTGTTTAACAATCATTAGTTTTTTCACAAACAGAAAAATGGCTCAAAGCAACATTACCTTCATAGACCAACTTGATATTTCAAAAAGTCAATTTACCATGAGAGTAAGAATAATCCTATTAGGAATTGAGACAGGGTACACGCAGCGGAAACACTATCACACACTCACAAACAAAACGAGAAAATAAAGCAATAAAGAACACAAGGATTTTACGTGGTTCGGATTCGGTGTAAATCCTACGTCCACGGGCGCAACTAGATTTTATATTAACTCACTATAAGATTACAAATGGTAATATCACTCGGCACAAATACAAAGAGTTACATCGCACATATATATACTGAGAGAGGAGCCGTTTTGTTTGACCAGCCACCATTTGAATTTTCTTCCATTCACATGTTACAGCCGAAACAAAATTGCACATGGATTCCATTAAACAATTAATACTTTTGCCGTCCACTCACCGTCCAATAAACAAATATTAAACAATTCAATTGTTTAATTTGTCAAGTTACATTTATGGCCCTTGAACTCTTAGGAACTTGTCAATTTGTTCAAGACTCCATAAATCTTAACAATCTCCCACTTGGAGGCTTGAACAACTTTAGCTTTTCTCCGCCATTCAACTCTCAATTATTCCAGTAATCTTAAAAAACAACTAAGTCCTTTTAGGCTTCCAGTTCCAATGAACAAGCTAAAACTTAGTCTGATTTCTCTAGTTGCAGCCGCCCCTCATCATCAATTACTAGAAGGGCCAGTTGAAGCTCCCACTAGCTCCAACTCAGCCGTGGCTGATCCCACCACCGACTCATCCTCTGTCTCAACTGGTTTGGACACTCCACCGGATCCAGAGATACACCGAGGACCACTAACACTCTCCAAACATAGCAAACATCCAACAGGAGAGAAATTTTCAGTCTTAGTCTTCAAAACCCAACGGCTCTTTGTAACTGTACCCGGAACACGCCCCGTGCTCCCACTGTCACAGAATCTCCTGAATGGTTTAGAATTTCCGACTCGTTCAGCTAACATCCCCTTGGCTCCAGAATTCATGTTTGCAAAATGAACTCTCTTAGCAGTAGATTTAGCGAACCAGATTTTGTTTTGCTTAATCGGGATGGTCATACTTCCCTCAGCAGGTACCTCAACCATATACAATGACCCACGCTTCAAACCTTGAGCAATCACCGAATTACCATTGACCACCATCCATTTACCACCACCAAACCTTACTTCCAGTCCTTGTTTATCCAGCTGACCAACAGAAATCAATTTTTTCTTCAGCTCCGGAATAACCCTGACATTCTTCAGGCTCCATGTAGTTCCTGATGAAGTAACTAGATCAATATCTCCCATGCCCGTTACCTGAAGCATCTCGTCATTTGCCAAACGTACCTTTCCAAAATCTCCTTCTTTCAAATTCACCATCGTTTCCCCGTTGTCCATGGCGTGAAACGAAGCCCCTGAATCCATGACCCAAGAGTCCACAGAACTTTCCATACTGAGTAACAATGCATCATCCTCAGACACACTCTCAGCACCAGCAATGTTCAATTCTTTCTTTGGACATTGACTCTTAACATGTCCCACTTCTTCACAGTTCCAACATTTCACATTCTTCAAAGTTCTAGAAGAACTTTTTCCCCGACTCCCACTGCTCCTACTATTCTTGCTATTCCCTCTACCTCTTCCGACATTTAATAAATCAGAAGAGGAAGATCCACCTTGATTCTTGCGTCTGATATCCTCGCCTAGAACCAAATCTCTAACCCCTTCAAAAGTCATACCACTGGTCCCCACGGAACTTGTAACAGCAGTAACTGTTCCGGACCAGCTATCAGGTAGAGAAGCTAGTAGCAGCGAAGCTTGAGTCTCATTATCAAATTTAATTCCCACAGATGATAATCTGGACAGAATTGAATTTAGATTGTTAATGTGAACCGTAACTGAGCCTTCCTCATTCATCCTTGTAGTGAACATCTCCTTCATCAAGAACACCTTGTTAGCCGCCGATGGTTTCTCATACATATTTGACAGAGCCTCCATCATACCACGCGCCGTGGTTTCATTCATGATGTTGAAAGCAACGCTCTTCGTCAACGACAATGTAATAACCGTCTTGGCTTTCTTGTCCTTTGAGTTCCACGCATCTTCAGCAGCTTTTTCCATTTTCTCCGGTTTGTCTCCGAGTACCATGTCCAAGTCTTTCTGACATAGCAATGCTTCTAATTGCATTTTCCACCAGCTAAAATCAGAACCATTGAACCTTTCTATTATAATCTTGTCTTCAGCCATTACGGCAAACAAAAAAAAAATTAGGTACACTCGTGTGTGACAGAAAAAACGATCGTACCCTCCAAAACCTCGCTAACTAGGCTCTGATACCAATTGTTAGGAATTGAGACAGGGTACACGCAGCGGAAACACTATCACACACTCACAAACGAAACGAGAAAATAAAGCAATAAAGAACACAAGGATTTTACGTGGTTCAGATTCGGTGTAAATCCTACGTCCACGGGCGCAACTAGATTTTATATTAACTCACTATAAGATTACAAATGGTAATATCACTCGGCACAAATACAAAGAGTTACATCGCACATATATATACTGAGAGAGGAGCCGTTTTGTTTGACCAGCCACCATTTGAATTTTCTTCCATTCACATGTTACAGCCGAAACAAAATTGCACATGGATTCCATTAAACAATTAATACTTTTGCCGTCCACTCACCGTCCAATAAACAAATATTAAACAATTCAATTGTTTAATTTGTCAAGTTACATTTATGGCCCTTGAACTCTTAGGAACTTGTCAATTTGTTCAAGACTCCATAAATCTTAACAATCTCCCACTTGGAGGCTTGAACAACTTTAGCTTTTCTCCGCCATTCAACTCCATAAATCTTACAAAACTAATATGATTCTCATTGATGAACAGGTAATAACATTTTTTTTTTAATTTTCTTACAATTTCATTCGAACCACATATAACAATATATAAACTGATTTTTTTTGTGCATTTAGGGAAGGAAGATCGAGACAGAGGTTACTAATAAATAGGTTGAAAGAATTTAAAGTTTGTTTCATGAGGATGGTTGTTACTACATCCAAAATCTACAACTTGGTATTAATCAAAACGAAAATAGTTTTGTTGATAATGAAAACAAAATCAATATTTATATCACAACCAAAGTTACACCATGTAGTCAGTGGACTGGATTGCTTTATGGATTCTCTTTTGCAAACTTCAACGCCATTTTGGATGATGTTTTTATTGAGAACACACCTGTTGGTTAGTTTATATGTTACAATCTAACGATCTATATAACGATATTTTGTTATTTACCATCACTCACCATAACGAAACTTTTATACTAATCTTCCATTTTTTTATGTTATATAATACATGTTATTGGAGATGTTGTGACATGCTTCCCAATGGAAACCCTTATGAACAAGAAAAATAAATTATCAAAGAGAGTCAATTTGAGCTTGGAAGATCTAGAGTATTTTTACTTTTCGAAATTTTGTGCCAATTTTACTTTATAATGTCATTTTATATTGTATATTTATTATGTTTTTGGCTTTTCTAGAAGCAAAAAAATAAATGTAACACTCTAGGATGGGTATGCACAACAGTTTGCTGACTATTTGGAAAATAAGAAACAAAGTCGTATGATAGTTGTTATTCAATGCAGAAAAAATATCTTATTATAGAGGTTTATACCAACTTCATTATACATCGTTTCATAACGTTTCTCCATCACAAATTGCTTCACTACGACTAGGATCTTCATCAATGATCCTATTTTAAAGCAACAAAAATAACATCTTCTTTATTGTTAAGAATTCTTGTAAAATCTAAGTCCAGAAAGCACATCTGCTAATTGTAGAAACACTTCGTCCTCCATCCTCTACTCTGCAAATGACGATTTTCCTTCATAAGTTTGATCTCCAACAAGTAGATGGGGTTTATATACTTAACTTTCATTTATGAAATATACATTATGTCAAATAGTTTTTGGATTATTCTTACCCTCATATTTCATTTTACTTTTTTTATTATATAATTTAAACTTACATCAGTATTTCTCAGAAAAAAACATGGATTGTTGTCGGTAAGATTAACCATGTGTGTACTTTATAGTTATTTTGTGTCACAACAATAGGGCAGAAAGAGGTGTTAATGACCATTAAAGATGAAAAGGTAAGATATAATTTAAGAATATTATATAAAGTGTAAATTGTAGATTTGTGATATTTATTTCTATGAAAAATATGTTGTTTGATTGCTAGGTTACATATTTGAGGTTTTTTTTTTTTTTTTTTTTTGTAATTTGATTTTGACAAGTTTGATCTAAGTAGGTAGGAAAGATATGTGCTAACGATTTTGAATTTGTATTGCCCTCCAGAAACCAACCGTAGTCTCACAGACCGTTCCCTCATATCTCAGTAGGTCTTAGCATTTTCCCAAATTCAGCTACAAGAAGTCATGGATGCACTTCTTGAATCAATCCTCTAAATTGAATTTCATTTGTTAGTTGGATGCAGTGACCAAAATGCAAGATTTGTGAAAGTTCATTATTATTTATTAGTGTTAACCTTTGGCAAATTATGAAACTAATGACATATTTTTGTTCATAACATTTTTTTTGTAATAATTTCTTTGATCGAAAGATATGTATATGTGATAGGGTGTAGCCTAAAAAATCATATGTTAATTCTTATAAGGAAAAAATACTTTAGAAATTGACCAAATTACAATGTCTGAATTTGATGTTTATGGTTATAGCAATGCACTTTAATTATAATGTAACGCCCCGATTCTCAGGTATTGATTTAATGTGTGAGTTTCTCGATTTCAAGGGCTACTCGACGAGTTGATTGCCCTACTCGTCGAGTAGCAGCGGGTTGGTCCATGTATTTTAATGACCTACTCGCCGAGTCCAAGAAGGGACTCGACGAGTAGGAGCTGGCAGATGAAACCCTAAATCTCGAGGTTTTGCACCCTATTTAAAGGATCATTGGCCTCCCCCAGCCTCCCCTTTACTGCTTCTTGTCCCTCTCAAACCCTAATCGAGTGTGTGTGTTCCATTTGTGTATTTTTGAGCTTGGAAGAGGATTTTGTGGAGAATGGAGCTTGGAGAGCAAGTATTCGGAAGCAAGGAGCTTGTGGGATCTGGAATCTACCTTATTGGGCATCTTCTGGAAGGTATAAATCGTTACCCTGACCTCATTTCATTCTAGATCCCCTCTTTGGACAAATTCTAGGGTTTTCATGGTATGATTGGAAGCTATTCTTGTGTGCAAGCTAAGATCTGAAGTTGTAACTTCAGAACTGAGCTCCCTTGGGCTTCTTAGTCCATAAAGTTTCCAGCTTGTGCAAGGATGAGACTCTCCCAAGGTGTAAAGCTCCATTGGAAGCTTAGATTGGTCATTTAGGGCCTTTAGAGCCTTGCATGTGCGTAAAGTTTGCAACTTTACGTGATAAACATGCCTTAGAAGCTTGGATCTGTAATCTGGAACCTTGCCATGGCTTAAAAAGCGTCTGCATGGATAAAGGTCTGCAAGGACTTGGCGAGTTGGATGAACAACTCGGCGAGCCCGTTGAAGATGGGTATGAACTCGACGAGTTGATGAACAACTCGACGAGTCCGTTGAAGATTGCCTTGAACTCGGCGAGTCGTTCGAAGACTCGGCGAGTCGGCTAGGGTTTCTCCCAATTCTTGGACACGTATGAACTCGGCGAGTTAAAGGGGAACTCGAAGAGCCAATCAAGGATTTCACGACTTCTCGAGTTCAGGAAGGACTCGACGAGTCGGTGAACTGCACTCGACGAGTCGAGTCAACATGGACTGTTGACTTTGACTGTGGACTTTGACTTGGACCAAGGGTTGACCAGTTGACTTCTGAGGGTATTCTGGTAATTTGGAGATTTATGAAAAAGGGTTTTATGGTAACTATAGGTGGTGGAGTTCGTGTTGGTGATCCGGGAGTTGAGCTTTCTAGTTTCAGACGACAGTTGCGAAGTGAGTTATCCTCACTATACTAAGGGGTCTAAGGCACCAAGGCCGGCCCATTGGATATGTTATCCTAGAATTGTTAGATGTTGAGTATGAGTTAGTGTTGCATGATAGTGGTTATGCCAGTTAGGTAGACCTGTAGGACTACATGTGATGTTATATGATTATTGCATGCTCAGTGGTTATGATATGTGTTTGTTATATGGGATGGGTTGAGGTTGCACTGCTTCGTGCGGTAACCAACAAACCCTAGGAGCATTCCAGTTACAGGCTAAGGGAGACTCGTACTATGGGCTCGGGAGCATTCCAGTTACGGGCTAAGGGAGACTCGTACTGTAGGCTCGTGGGTATTACAGTCTGTAGGGCTGTGGACCCGTTATGTGCTGTTCTGTTCAGTTATTATGATATGATGATGCTGACATGGTTATGTGAACTGTTTGTGTATCGGTATTTTGGGGGAACTCACCAAGCTCTCGAGCTTACAGTTTCAGTTTATTGTTTCAGGTACATCAGGAGATCGCGGAAAGGCGAAGACATGATCGTACAACTCCTCACTTTATGTTTTGTTTCTAGGATATACTCTGATAAATAATATTTTGAAAACAAAGTTGTAATGTTTGATGAACTTGAGGTGTTTTTTTAAAATTTTAAATTTTTTTGAAATTTTTGGGTGTTACAAGTTGGTATCGGAGCCTTGGTTTGAGTGAATTGGAGGAACACTCGTGTGACTCCAGTCTCAAATCAAGGAAAAGATTTTGAAAATGAATTCTAAAATGGTTTTCAAAATAAGTAAAGGAGGATGCAGGGTGTACGATCAGCCGGAGCCAGTAAGTAGACCCCAAAATACCATACAAGTTATTTGATTATGAGATATGTTAGAACAGCATGTTAGTACTAGGCTAGGGATCTTCAGGAATTGCATGATAGAATTGCCTGATTACATGATGCCTGCTAGCCTAGGGTTATCTTTATATGGGATTGACATTATTACTGTAGTTGCTTAGTGTATGCATCACGGCTATACATAACTAAGATCTTATAGCCTGAGAATGTTTGATTTGGCCTTATGTTCTGTTCTTGTTTTATTGGGAGCTTAGGGTAGGATTGGATATTCAAAATTCTATAGGGTCCAGCGTTATGTGTGGCTAGCACACACTACTACTGCAGGGTTGGTGGAAGTTTCATGGATAGGTGGGTTATGTGAGGCCGAGGGGCCAGTCATGAGATATTTAGTATTCCTCTAGGAGTGAGGATTGAGCGCTCGCCAGGTTGTGTATCCAGTTAGGGTATTGTGGTGATGCTTGAGACAAATATGTGTAGGTGTGGAAGGTAGTATGGGCCCGTACTACTGAAAGCACAGGACCCATATGCGTGTCAAGTAAGTCACAATCCCAAGGGTTAGTAGGGAGTTGGCTCCCAGTTATTTATATGGATTATATGATATCTTGTGGTATGTTTCAGAATGGTGATGACGAGGCGCTTTGTGGCTGGATCCGGTTCGGGATCAGGATCAGGGGACAGAGGCCAGGAGGGGCCAGCAACACCTGAGCCAGTGGTGCAGATGGGTACAGAGGAGTTGGATGCCAGGATCCGAGAGATCCTACAGGATGAGGTTGCTGCTGCATTCTGGGCACAGTTACCAGAGATGTTTGGGTCGATTAAGACCACCATGGTGGAGTACTTTGATGAGCGTTATGCAGCCTTTGCAGAGACAGCCGACGCAGCACCTGCATCACCTGTATCAGCGGCAGGGGGAGGAGTTGGTAGAGGTTTTCAGTACAGGGACTTCGATAACACGAAGCCCCCTACTTTTGATGGGACGCAGGATCTCATCAAGGCTATGAGATAGATTTCAGATTTGGAGGGGTGTTTCTTCACCTGCTCGTGTCCTGCTGGCCAGAAGGTCAGGTGTGCTCTGAACCTGCTTAGGTCTGGGGCCAAGGACTGGTGGAGACTTGCGAATGGGTCGTACACTGATGATCAAAGAGCTGCTGTTACTTGGGAGCAGTTCAGGGACATGTTTCGCGCCCGTTACATTCCGCGGGTTGAGCGGGAACGGTTGGCACAGGAGTTTCTGAGTTTGAGACAGGATGGGGAGTCGGTGACGGAGATCACCCGCATGTTCACTGAGCGGGTGATGTTCTGCCCAGAGTTTGCTTCCGAGCAGTCTCAGATGACCCGTTATCTGAGTATGCTCAAGACTGATATCCGACAGTTGGTATCTACCCAGCGATGTGATACTCTTCTGGAGTTGCAGGAAGCCGCCAGACAGCGGGAGTTAGAGATTGAGCTACAGCTGAGGGAGCAGCGGCCGGCCCCGGCACAGTTGCAGCCGGCGCCGAAGCGGTTTAAGACCGCTGATTTGAGGTCTGGGAGTCAGCAGATCCGCTCTTGTGGGAAGTGCGGCAGGGTTCATTCCGGGATTTGTCGAGCCAGTAGTGGGTGCCACAGGTGTGGCAAGGAGGGGCACTATGCGAAGGATTGTCGCCAGGCCGCTCCGATACCGAGTATGAAGTTATGTTACCATTGTGATCAGGTTGGCCATTTGAAGGCCAACTGCCCGTTACTCGCCGCCAAACCGGCGCAGGCTCCAGCGCCGACTACTTTGAGGATCACGGATGGGAGACCAGTCCGGGCAGAGCCTCCGAAGGCTCAGGTTCGTGCTTTCCAGCTTACAGCGGAGGAGGCTAGAGCAGCACCAGATGTGGTTGCTGGTATGTTTTTTTATCATTTATCTCGTTTTCTATATCTGTTGTATGCTTATCTGTTGTACCTGTGATTAGGTATGTTTTTAGTGAACTGTTTGCCTGCTTTGGTCTTATTTGTCTCGGGGGCGAGTCGGTCCTTCGTATCTCAGTCATTTAGTAGGGAGTTCAGTGCGCCAGTGGGCGAGTTAGAGTGTCTGTTGCGAGTGTCTATCGCCAACGAACACGAGGTTTCTGCTTCTTCAGTTTATCGAGGGTGTGACTTGGAGATTTTCGGGGTGTCGTTTCCGATAGATTTGATTCCGATCCCCATGGGGGAGGTGTGCGTGATTGTAGGCATGGATTGGCTCAGTCGGTTCGGTGCTGATTGATTGTGAGGGCCAGCGAGTGGTAGTTCGAACCCCATGTGGGGGAGAACTGATTGTATATGGCGAGGGCACCAGAGTGGGATCAGGGTTTTGTTCAGCTCCCAGGGCTCGGCAGTACATTCAGCACGGGTGTGAGGGTTATCTAGCGTATGTGGTAGATACGCGAGTCAGGGATCAGATTTCGGTTTCCGATGTATCGGTGGTCAGGGAGTTTGCAGATGTGTTTCCGGAGGAGTTGCCAGGGATACCTCCGGAGAGGCAGGTCGAGTTCAGGATCGACCTAGTGCCAGGTGCGGCCCCTATCGCTAAGGCGCCATACCGATTGGCACCACCAGAGATGCAGGAGCTGTCGTTCTCCATGGGGAGCGTCGATTCTTTTTGTCCAAGGGTTGACGAGCCAAAGGGGAACTCGACGAGCCAATCAAGGATTTAAAGGGGAACTCGACGAGCCAATCAAGGATTTCACGACTTCTCGAGTTCAGGAAGGACTCGACGAGTCGGTGAACTGCACTCGACGAGTCGAGTCAACATGGACTGTTGACTTTGACTGTGGACTTTGACTTGGACCAAGGGTTGACCAGTTGACTTCTGAGGGTATTCTGGAAATTTGGAGATTTATGAAAAAGGGTTTTATGGTAATTATAGGTGGTGGAGTTCGTGTTGGTGATCCGGGAGTTGAGCTTTCTAGTTTCAGACGACAGTTGCGAGGTGAGTTATCCTCACTATACTAAGGGGTCTAAGGCACCAAGGCCGGCCCATTGGATATGTTTGATGGGTTTTAGGTAAAACAAATAAACTAGAAAAACAATTCCTAAGTTCACATGCAACCTACTTTGGATCTATGTTTTAACTATTGAACATATAACTTTGAATTGCAAACAAGAACCCTAGAGGAGAGAGGCTAATTTCGAAATTAACAAACTAGGGTTTTAGAATTACATACCTTTCAATTGTTATAGCAAACAATTGTTAATCATCTTGAACTTGATCTTCTTGGAAGCCTAGCACCACAAATGTAATGCCTCTAATGGAATCACACCCAAGAACTAGCAAGAAGGAAACTTGAAGGAGAGAAGGTAGGGTATGCAAAAATCGGCCTAGGGTTTCTTCCAAGGTAGGAGTGGCTGATTTTAGGAGCTGGGAGGCTCCTTATATAGCTGAGGGATCTAGGGTTTAGGGAAAACCCTAATACTCCTTTGCTTAGGGCCTAAGCTAACCCAAAGGCCTTATCCAAAGCCCCTTGGACGAAATCCTTAGGGTTTCCCCTATAGATTTCGTCCACCTCCTTCCAAGGAGGTTCTGGAGCCTTCCACTCAACTATTAGATAATTGCAAACTAGTCCCTGCACTTTATAATTAATACTTTTAACCCCAAAATTAATTCCGATTAATTTCTGGCTAACTATTAATTAAACATAATGATTTCTAATTAATATATTAATCTTTTAACATATTAATAAATCATTTATATTAATTTATTAATCTTATAAATTAATATCTCTCCTTTCATAATTTCCTTGTCCAGTTGCTAGGTTGAGGGAAACCCAAAAGGACTGTGCTGCTATCAATTCAAGTACATACTAATTATAGTTATGGGCTTAGACACCTAATCCAACAGTCTCCCACTTGGATAAGTCTGTAACTATAATTGCTAGTATGACTTCTAAATTTGACCAACAAATTATAGCTTCCAAAAGCTGCTGCTGAACTCTGACCCAGTCAGTTACGTGTCCTTAGATAAGTGATCATATAATCCTTCGTTCTGCAAGATATCCCCAGACATAAGACATGGAATGTAATCAATCTCTTTGTCCAGAGTCTATGTTTCCCGATTTCTGATTTGTGATGATGTAGGACTTCTAATTGAACACATCAATTTAGTCCTGGCTGGGCCCAGCACATAAGTCAACACCAAATCATCGAGGGGCCCACATATATCGCTTTTTTCTGGTTAGGGTTAAAGGAACGAATAAACGTTGACTCACCAATGATGCGTTTTATAACACCAAGTTACTGATGCGTTTTCGTATCACCAATGTATAACCGACTTTGTAAATTACAACTCATATATCTTCGTTTCAAGATTATAAGATATTATCGTCTCAGTATTACTCGTGATGAATTCCATGAAGTGATACTCTGAGCGAGGGTTTATCCAATACTCAAATCTCAATTTCTGAGTACACATGAACATTGCAGCAATTCTATTGTCATGTCTATCCTCAGACAATCTGCAATCCAATTCATGACAGTCTTAATTCACTACTTACTTCCAAAAGTACGAGCGACTGTGGAGTTTGAATAATCTTATTATTCGGGAAGTAAAACATGCAAAAATGAAACACAATAAACAATTGACAAAAGGCAGCAAACAAACTCATAAATAATACTTTATTATTTAATCACCAAAAGTCAATTACATTTACTTTGTTACAAGTTTCAGAACTAATCTAACTACTAAAACTAATATCTTCTTTCAGTCCTATGCTCCGAGCATGCTGAATATGCTTAGCCCTACTCAGACCCTTTGTGAGGGGGTCTACTAGGTTATCTTCAGATGACACCCTATTTACTACAAGATGGACTTCTTCTACTCTATGTCTGATAAAATGGTACTTTCTATCGATATGTCTGGTTTTACCATGATCTCTCGGTTCCTTTGTTAAGGCAACCGCTCCCTCATTATCGCAGAACAGTTTCATAGGCTCCTGGATGGTTAGAACAACTCCGAGATCTCCGATGAAGTTCCTTAACCAAGTTGCTTCTTTCGACGCTTCACTTGCTGCTATGTACTCTGATTCACAAGTAGAATCAGCCACTGTATCTTGCTTGGAACTTTTCCAAGTAACCGCTCCTCCATTCAGTAAAAATACCCAGCCAGATTGAGAACGGAAGTTATCTCTATCCGTTTGAAAACTGGCATCACTGTAACCATCTACTCTCAAAGTATCATTGCCACCAAGCACAAGGACCCAATCCTTTGTCCTTCGCAAATACTTGAGTATATTCTTAACCGCTATCCAATGAGCTCTACCCGGGTTTCCCTGATAGCGACTGACCATGCTCAAAGCAAATGCCACATCAGGGCGAGTACATGTCATAGCGTACAGGATCGATCCGACAGCGGAAGCATAAGGTACACGACTCATGTCTGCTATTTCCTCATCTGTACTCGGGTATTGAGTCTTACTCAATTTGGTATTGCTTTGGATAGGTAGCTCTCCCTTCTTGGAATTTTCCATACTAAACCTCTTTAGTACCTTATCCAAGTATGTGCTCTGACTAAGTCCAATTAGTCTCTTCTTTCTATCTCTCAATATTCTAATCCCAAGAATATAGGCAGCTTCTCCAAGGTCTTTCATGGCAAAACACTTTCCAAGCCAAGACTTAACATCTTTCAAGGTTGGAACGTCGTTACCAATGAGTAATATGTCATCGACATATAACACCAGAAAAGTTACTATACTCCCACTAGCCTTGATATACACACAAAACTCATCTTCACTTCTAGAGAAACCAAACTCTTTGACTTTCTCATGGAAGCAAAGATTCCAGCTGCGAGATGCTTGTTTCAATCCATAAATGGATTTCTCAAGCTTGCACACTCTATTGGAAAACTTTGCATCAACAAAACCCTCTGGCTGATTCATGTAAACATCCTCAGCCAACTTCCCGTTAAGGAAAGCAGTCTTGACATCCATCTGCCAGATTTCATAGTCATGAAAGGCAGCTATGGCGAGCAATATCCTAATAGATTTAATCTTAGCTACTGGCGAAAAGGTCTCATCATAGTCAACCCCTGGGGTTTGAGTGAAACCTTTTGCAACCAGTCGAGCCTTGAATGTGTGCACATTTCCATCCATGTCTGTCTTCTTCTTGAAGATCCATTTGCACCCAACTGTCTTACGACCTGGTGCACTATCAACCAAATTCCAAACTTGGTTGTCATACATGGACTTAATCTCGCTGTCCATTGCCTCTTTCCACTTGGAAGCCTCTGGGCCTGCCATTGCTTCCTTATAAGTGACTGGTTCATCTAAATTTATCAGTGTCCTATCACTGATGAATGTGTCACCGTCTGAAGTAATATGAAAACCATACAACTCAGGTGGCACACTCACCCTAGTGGATCTTCGAAGAGGTAATGAGTTATCAACTGGTTCAACAGAAACTGTTTCCTCTGGTTGAGTTCTAGTGTCATCTAAGGTTCCTTCATTGGCTAACTCTTGAATTTCTTCAAGGTCAATGGTGCTCCCACTGTCCTCTTTGAATATGAGCTCTCTTTCTAGAAAGACTCCTCTTCGTGCTACAAAGACCACGTTTTCACTAGGTCTGTAGAACAAATATCCAAAAGACTGTTTTGGGTAACCAATGAAAACACATTTCTCACTTCTAGCTGCTAGCTTGTCGTGAGTCTCCCGTCTTACGAAAGCTTCACAACCCCAGACTTTAATATGTGCTAACGAGGGAACTTTCCCCGTCCACATTTCGTGAGGTGTTTTGGAAATCTTCTTTGTAGGGACAAGATTAAGGATGTGAGCGGCTGTCTCTAAGGCATACCCCCAGAAGTGAATAGGAAGCGAAGCACGACTCATCATAGAACGAACCATGTCTAACAAGGTTCGATTACGCCTCTCAGCTACACCATTTAACTGTGGTGTCCTAGGAGGAGTTAATTGTGATACTATCCCACATTCTTTCAGATAGTCGTTGAACTCGATACTAAGATACTCCCCACCTCTATCGGATCTAAGTACCTTTATCTTCCTGCCCAATTGAATTTCGACCTCAAGCTTAAACTCTTTGAACTTTTCAAAGGTTTCTGACTTATGTTTGATTAAGTAGATATAGCCATATCTGCTATAATCATCAGTGAAAGTCACATAGAATCGATTAGCATCCCTTGTAGTTGATCTGAAGGGCCCACACACATCTGTGTGTATGAGATCCAACAGACCTTCACCTCTTTCACAAGACCCTGTGAATGGTGATTTTGTCATCTTTCCCAAAAGACAAGATTCACACATATCATCTGATTTTAGGTCAAATGATTCCAACACTCCATCCTTTTGGAGTTGGGCTATGCGTTTCTTGTTAATGTGTCCAAGACGACAATGCCACAAGCATGCCTTGTCTACACTATTAGAGAAGTCAATATTAAATACACTATTTCCTAAGCTATCAACACAAGTCACTGTTTCATACACACCATCACAAGGCAAAGCTTCAAATACAAAAACACCATTCTTATAAACAGAAATTGAACCATTCAAATCATTAAAAGAATATTTAAAACCTTGTCTGAACAATGCATGAAATGAAATAATGTTTCTCGTCATCTCAGACGAATAGCAACAATTTAATAAATCTAATCTAACATCATTACTAAGCAAAAGTTGATAAACTCCGATCTTGGTCACTGGTGAAGACTTCTTGTTTCCCATGCTCAAGTTTATCATTCCTCGCTCTATCTCCTCACTTTCTTTTAGCACCTGTAAATCAGAACAGATGTGAAAACCACATCCTGTATCAAGGTCCCATGAACGAGAAGATAATGAGTTATTAGAAGAAATAGTGTAAATACCTGCTGAAGATGGCTTCACTTTGCCATCTTTGATATCCTGCAGATATTTTGGACAGCTTCTCTTCCAGTGCCCTTTGTCATTGCAATAAAAGCAATCTGCATCTTTTGGATCAGAAACATGGGGAATGGTAGCATTGGGCTTAGCCTTTGGGCCATTACTAAATGACCCAGCTTGAGCCTTGTTCTTCCAGTTTTGTTTAGGAGGACCTTTCCTCTTTTTCCCCTTTCCCTTTCCAATAGCCAAGACAGGGGCACTTGCAGGAGTGGAGGATATACTTTTACCCTTCATCCCTGCTTCAGCTGTCTGCAACAAGTTGTGCAATTGGGCCAGTGTCTGCTCAGTGTTGTTCAAATGGTAAGTTAGAATAAACTGACCATAACAATCAGGTAATGAGTTCAAGACCATGTCAATGGCCAATTCCTCATCAAAGTGAATGTTGAGCTTGACCAAACGCTCTATGTAGCGTTGCATTCTTTGCACATGAGACACAACCGACTCCCCTTCTTTCATCTTGCAAGCCATGAGTGACTTGACTACTTCAAACTTTTCTTGACGAGCTCGCTTATGGTACTTCTCCATAAGGTCCTTGTTCATCTCAAAGGGCCAGTAGTCCTCATAGTACCTATGCAGTTCTCGAGACATGGTTGCGACCATGATGCATGCCACTTTGGTAGCATCATCATAATGTTTCTTGTAGGCAGCATATTCTTCAGGAGTAGCATTAGACTCATCAAGCTCTTTGAGCTCCTTTTCAAGGACATATTCTTTGTCCTCAAATCGAAGCGCCATCTTGATGTTACACATCCAATCGTTATAGTTAGAGCCATCCATAACGACTTTGGAGCAAATGTTGAGCAAAAAGAAGTTATGGTTGGAGGATGATGAAGCAGAAGTGTTTCCAGGAGTAGACATCTGAAAGGAAAGAAAGTTTTAGTTAGATTTCAAGATACATCAATATAATAACCCAAAGATATAATATTAAGGTTAGGATCCAACTATGAAGATTCACAACTTAGAAATGGGATGCCGAGATCCAAGTGTAAATTTCATAAAGGTAGGTGAATGACGATTCACCAATTCCACCATTACACGAAATAAACGAAGTGAAATTCCTAATTCTTTTGAGATACATTGAAACTATTCAATGGCATGTTTTAATCTCAGATTATGCTCTTCTATTTGTGACTGGGATGCCGAGGATCACAAACAAGATGTGAATAACCATGCAAATGTGCTTGGTAACCTCATTGTCTTTATCATTAACTATTGATGTGCTGGTAAACCACACACGCTCCATCAAAATGACAATTATGAGATACCCATTACTACTCTTTATTAGTGCCTTTTAGTGTGCTGGTTAACCACACACGCTCCACTAACGACCAATAAAGCATAATGTGCAATTTCATGGATTAGCATACTTTTCACATTTTTCCTAAAGTAACTAGAGTTGGGATTTTGTAAAATAATGTTCTAGTACTTTCTTTAATAACATTATACTTTTAATGAGATGTAGTTGTCCTATCAAACCCGTTCTGCTAACGACCCTCCACTAATCAAGGAAGCGGTGGGTGAGAGTGGACACCCATTCAACTACCATTTTATAGGCAGTTTCCTTATACCCCCTTATAGACTAGCTTCGTGAATGAGGCATACTAGCGATTTGACTGACCATATTCTTATTCATATATAATATTAAACTTTTAATTATAATATATATATAAGATGTGTTTTAAACGTTTTAAAACTTTAAGGTTTATATAAATTTCGAAAAATTAAACTATTAATTTAAATTTAAAATAAACCAAATAACTAGATTTAATAATTATCTATTAATTAACTTTTAATTAATTTATTAAATCTTGTAAGGATTATCTAATCAAATTAAACAATTAATTTAATCATAATCCTTATCCCTCTAGATTTCGAAAATTAGGGTAAAGGATAATTTCCTTATTTTTCTCAATTATCCAATTAGGCAATAATTATCCAATCAAGTAATAATTATCCAAAATAAGATAAAACCCTAAAATAACAAGCAAATTTCGAAATTCAAGGGACGAGGCTAGGGTTTTCCAAAACCCTAACCCTAATTTCGATTATGGTTCATGGAGGCTAGGGTTTTTCGAAAAACCCTTTGAACCAAAAACCCTAAAAAACGAAAATTTTGGCCTTTAGGGTTTAATGACTATAAACCCTAATTTGCAATTCTACTATTATATCAATTCAATTTAAAACAAACAATGGCTCTGATACCACTGATAGGTTTTAGGTAAAACAAATAAACTAGAAAAACAATTCCTAAGTTCACATGCAACCTACTTTGGATCTATGTTTTAACTATTGAGCATATAACTTTGAATTGCAAACAAGAACCCTAGAGGAGAGAGGCTAATTTCGAAATTAACAAACTAGGGTTTTAGAATTACATACCTTTCAATTGTTATAGCAAACAATTGTTAATCCTCTTGAACTTGATCTTCTTGGAAGCCTAGCACCATAAATGTAATGCCTCTAATGGAATCACACCCAAGAACTAGCAAGAAGGAAACTTGAAGGAGAGAGGGTAGGGTATGCAAAAATCGGCCTAGGGTTTCTTCCAAGGTAGGAGTGGCCGATTTTAGGAGCTGGGAGGCTCCTTATATAGTTGAGGGATCTAGGGTTTAGGGAAAACCCTAATATTCCTTTGCTTAGGGCCTAAGCTAACCCAAAGGCCTTATCCAAAGCCCCTTGGACGAAATCCTTAGGGTTTCCCCTATAGATTTCGTCCACCTCCTTCCAAGGAGGTTCTGGAGCCTTCCACTCAACTATTAGATAATTGCAAACTAGTCCCTGCACTTTATAATTAATACTTTTAACCCCAAAATTAATTTTGATTAATTTCTGGCTAACTATTAATTAAACATAATGATTTCTAATTAATATACTAATCTTTTAACATATTAATAAATCATTTATAATAATTTATTAATCTTATAAATTAATATCTCTCCTTTCATAATTTCCTTGTCCAGTTGCTAGGTTGAGGGCAACCCAAAAGGACTGTGCTGCTATCAATTCAAGTACATACCAATTATAGTTATGGGCTTAGACACCTAATCCAACAATGTTATCCTAGAAGTGTTAGATGTTGAGTATGAGTTAGTGTTGCATAATAGTGGTTATGCCAGTTAGGTAGACCTGTAGGACTACCTGTGATGTTATATGATTATTGCATGCTCAGTGGTTATGATATGTGTTTGTTATATGGGATGGGTTGAGGTTGCACTGCTTCGTGCGGTAGCCAACAAACCCTAGGAGCATTCCAGTTACGGGCTAAGGGAGACTCGTACTGTGGGCTCAGGAGCATTCCAATTACAGGCTAAGGGAGACTCATACTGTGGGCTCGTGGGTATTAAAGTCTGTAGGGCTGTAGACCCGTTATGTGCTGTTCTGTTCAGTTGTTATGATATGATGATGTTGACATGGTTATGTGGACTGTATGTGTATCGGTAATTTGGGGGAACTCACTAAGCTCTCGGGCTTACAGTTTCAGTTTATTGTTTCAGGTACATCAGGGGATCGCGGCAAGGCGATGGTATGATCGTACAGCTCCTCACTTTATGTTTTGTTTCTGGGATATACTCTGATAAATAATATTTTGAAAACAAAGTTGTAATGTTTGACGAACTTGAGGTGTTTTTTTAAAAGTTTAAATTTGCTTGAAATTTTTGGGTGTTACATATAATGTTTATCGAATTTTTTTTGTAGAATTTAACGTTGCTGGTACATATAACAACTTATTGTTGCTTTTGGTTTTACATGGCCAATATGAAAAGAGCCATATGAGCCTCAATAGAGGTTGATACACCGAACAAAATCAATTCTTATAGCTACTATACAACATGTTTTAATCAATGAGTCGCATCATGTTGTGATAAAACAAAGATCATGTGGATCATTTATATTAAAAATTATTGTATTAAAAAATCAAATTTCTCTAATATAAATATTAAATATTTTTATTTAACAAGTTTGGTTCAAAAACTCTAAAATGAATCTAACATTTTTTATAAAATTCCACCTAAGACAATGCCACCTATTAATATGATATGTATTTAATTTATGTTTCCCGCGTTTAACGCGGACCATAATCTAGTTATAATCATAGTAAAACACTATAATCAGGACATTAAGCATTGGAATCTTAAGCAACGCTAAAATCATCATATTAAATAGAGAGTGGGTATCTAGAGCCAGAACCAACCATTGATTTGTTTTTGTAACCGAATTTTTTTTTTTTTGAAGTGGATACCCGGAACCGGAATTGGAACCGCCGGTTCCGGTTCCAAAATATTGGGGAGAACCATTTAGGGTGCCAAAATCGAGTGTATACACAATTGGTTAGCATTTAAGTAATGAAAAGAGCTAAGTGCAGTGCATACCTGTGAATGACAAATTCCAAACACTTCACACGGTAAACAAAAGCATTAGTGAATTCTTCATCACCACAGGTCTGGCATATGATACCCTCCTACAGTAACAGAGGAAAAAAATCTAGCAATCTTAGCATTACCCGAGTACTCGACCTTAAAACCAAATACATTTATCCTCAAATTGAGCATAGACTGTTATTCATGGGGATTAGGGCACAACAGAGCATGGTACGCCGCACAAAAAGCAGTTAATAAACAAAAATTTAATAAAGTTCCCTTTGTAGCTTAATCAAAAAGAAAGAACAAATTTGTTACTGCGAATACAACAAATAACTATGAAAATACTTTGTATAGAAATACAAACCTTCTCGAACGGAGTAATTGGTTCCATCTCCTTTAGTTTTATCATGCAGCTATCTTCAATCTCGAGCCAACTAATCGGCTCATCACCCAGACAAAAAAATTGAATTGAAGACGGTCATTTGTAATAAGTTGCTCAAATACTAAGAAAACCTAAAGACAATTGAACGGGGAATATCAAGAACCATCTATACATTTGGTAAAAAGATTGAATCAAAGGCATGGATACTTAATTTCTGATCTGCAATAATCGAAGATAGAAAACCTTAGAGATTTGATCCAAGTACTGATTTACGCCATGTATGAACTGTGTTCCACCTCATGCGATTGGGCACCAGGAACCGCATCTACTAAAAAACGCAATCAAAGGGTCAATTATACAGAAAACAATCAAAGGGTGAATCATACCTAGTATCGACTTCGTAATCTGTTCAGTTTCATACCAGTTAAACGATGGTGATTGGTGATGAGAAAACTTGATTCGCGGGATTAACAACAGAGCATGATGTTGGTGTAAGTCAGCGAAGCATAGAGCAGTGGAGAAGCGAAATATAGGGGATGTAGGAGACTGGCAGTGATGATAGAGACGATACTAATTTTCCTTCCGGTAGCGCTCAAAGCGAGAGAGATGAATGATGGTGGTCGTGGAATGTGCAGTTCGCCGACCTCGTCTCCGCGGGTGGGACGTCGAGCCCGGATTGTTGATGATCGGTTGGGTACGGAGGAGAGTCGATCTGGGCGACCGGTGGCGGAAGGTTGATCGATTTGGCGGATGAAACTAAGAAAAAAAAAGTCGATGCGACTGAAACCGAAGTAAATGAGCAGTACAGTTGAGGGAATTAGAAGAAAATAGAGGAGAGACAGTCGGTGGATAATCCACCGTTCTGTAACCTTTTGATTGGAGAGTAATGGCGGTGACAGACAGATGTAATAACACATATCCACAAAGAATCGATACAATGACATAAATTGCCCAAAACGAAAACCATAGCAAAAAGTCCAGAAAATGACAAACCACCATAATCAACTGTGAAGAAAACATAAGAGAAACACGTAGACACCATTCCTGCGCAATCTAACATGAAGCCACTGTTCCTATTCCTGCGCAAATTAGCATGAGGACACTATTGCTAAGATTGGTCCTTCTTTAATAATATCTATATAAGAATAATATAATTATTAGAAGTAAATTTCTTTAATATCTATATAACAATAATATAATTATTAGAAGTAAATTTAGATTATAGAGGGGTAACAAAAAAAAAAAACCTTGAATATAATATACTATTGTATTTAATAAGTTCAAATGTTCAATCGAAATTCTTTATCTTCCAAAATGACAATCCTCATTATCCTACATTTGGGTTTTATCTTCTTCGAAAATGATATGCAAATGAAAAGTCGTAGTTTAGCTTTTGATAAATCGTTGGCAACAAAAGAATACGAAGTCTAGGTTTGGTTTAGTTTAAGTTTCGATCCAAATTCATAGTCATGATTGTTTAAAATCTTTATAAGGTCAATGCGCTAAACAACGAATTTGTCTCATGTCAAAGGCATGTGGGACGTTACCAACTTTTCGTGTTGTTTATTACAATAACTAATAACATGCACGTAAGAATGGAAAATTTACAGTTTGTTACCGATTTATCTTTTAGAACTTCACACGTATTAAAAACTTATTCCTATCAAACCATTCTGGATTCGCATTATAACATCCGTCATTAATCAATTAATTGCACTACAAACCCGACGAATTTCTCCTTGAGTCCCAGTTTTCACCTCAATATTACCCATCCTCACCATTGATCTTGCAAACTCAACGTTAAAAGTCAATCCAAGCAGTCCCCTAACTCCAAGAAACCGTTGCACTAACCTTTGTGTTGTTGGGTTGCTCCATAGCACTTGATCAGATTCAAGTACACCTCTCCCGCTCCTCAGGTTTGCAAAGTATGAATTGTCAAACCTGTTTTGGCTTCCTGTATCTAAAGCCACACGCCTTGAACCATCTCCTCCGTTGGGGCACAGGTTTCGGAGTGTCGGAAGGAAGGCTTGGTTAATAGATGGGTCGGGTCCATTGGTGTTGTTGAAGTTGTATAGCCTGTAGCTGAATAATGCACAGGCTCCTGTCCCAATAGTGTGTGCTCCTGGAAATCAGTAAAACCCATCAGTTTAAAAACAACAAACAACAAAAAAAAAACACATCAGTTTAATACTTTGATAGTAAGTGTTGCAATGGTTGAAGTGTTATATATGCTTAACTTACCAGAAAGGGTAACAAGATCTTGAGTGTTAAGACCTTTCTCAGCAAACTTCCTGATTTGGACATCAACGGCGTCATTGAAAGCAGGAAGATTTGCAGTATCAGCTGCACGTGAAACCAATCCATCTCTACGACCTAATGGCACTGCCCAGCGCGCTATTCCCCCAGCCTGCACAGCGATTGGAAAAATAGAACAAGTTCAAGTTTTAGGACAACAAAGTAATATTTCTACTGGCGCCATGGAAATGCTTAAACTGAAATGACTATTGAGAAAGTAATTAATTACCAGAAGCACAGAATCACGGGCAGCGATAGCAAGAATATCAGCACAGGAGACCACCCCAGGACATGCGATTTCAAGCTGGGTCTTTGCAGCATCAATGATCTCGAAGCCTCTCAATAGAGAATTGGGAGGAGCGGTTCTCTCACTAGAAGGACCATTGAGTAAGATAGAGGCGTCACAGCCATTAACAAAACAATCGTGAAAAAACATTCTAACCAAACCGGGTGGGACACCTGCGTTGGCCCGATCAGCTGCCGCAACAGCAGACTGCACAATGGCTTCAACTCTTGGGCATGAGGTCTGGTAGAAGCCAATTCGGGTGCCTTGGCCTTGTGCCAAGGTGGTCAAGGTGGCTAACAAGACAAGAAAGAAGAGGGGTATATTGTTATTACAAAAAACCTCCATTACTAGTTTACTACAAAGATTTGTTCAATAAGTTATGTATTGGATTTGGTATTTGATGATGTGAGGGAGAAGCTATTTTATAGTGAGTGGAGTTGGGGGAGTGAAGAGAAAGTCAAAGACGCGGCAGATGATAAAGAGTAGATAAAGTCGACCATAGCAGATACATAGAGAAAGTCAATCTTTTGATGGATATAGCTCATGTATCTATCCATGCAATTTTGTCGTTAAAATCGTATAGAATAATGATTGGGGGAGGTGATACTGATACGTTAATATGCCAAGGAAGCTACATGTACAAGCATTAGGGTTTTACTATGGTTAGTAAAAAATAAATAACGAGCTAGCTAGTTTAAGACTTGATATTTTAAATGATTAGACAAAATTTGAAAAATGGTGCCTATGGTTTGTCAATTTCTGTAGATAAGGTCCAAATAAAAGTTTATTAGTTAAAAAGTCCCTATTTGATGGTTTTGTTGCGGTTTGGTCACAATCTCGTTAAGTTTAACAGCATGACTGTTAACTTTTGGCAAATGACGGATTTACCCTTGTGACCATTTCTGCAGTTTTATCTTTTTACCAAACTAGAAGGACCAATTATGCAATTTTTCTTTTTCATTTTATTGAATTATTATATATTAATTATTTTAATTACTTTTTTCTTTTTAACTTTTTTCTTATTGTATTATTTTTTTGTTGGATTATTATATATTAATAAATATTATTTTTAATATATTATATTTGTATATTAATAAATATTACTTTTTTATTATTAATTTTTTTAATTAATTTTTTTTTGAATTTCTTATTTATTGCATTAATCTTTTTTATTGGATTATTATATATGACAAAATTGCAAAAATGGTCCATGTGGTTTGCAAATTTCTTTGGGTAAGGTCCAAAAAAAAGTTTATTAGCAAAAAAGTCCTTATTTGATGGTTTAGCTGTGGTTTTGGTCCCTATTTCGTTAACTTTAACATTTTGTTGTTAACTTTTTTAAAATGACAATTTTACCCTCAGAGACCATTTTTGCAATTATCTCTTTTTGCCAAATTACAAGGACCATTTCTGCAATTCTTCTTTTTAAATTTATTGAATTATTATATATTAATTCTTCTTTCTTTTTAATTTTATTGAACTATTATACATTAATTCTTTTTTTAATTTTATTTTTAATGGATTATTTTTTTATCTGATTATTATATATCAGTTAATTCTATTTTTAATATATAATATTTATATATTAATAAATATTATATTATTAATTTCTTTTAACTATTTTTTAAATTTTTTATTGGATTATTTTTTTAAAAAAAAAGTTATTAGATTTTTTTATTGGATAATTACATTTAATTTATTATATTCTATATATAATAAATAATATTTTAGTGGATCATTAATTTTTTTAAATGTTTATTATTAATCTTTTTTAATTTATTGATTCTACCACAAAGTCTTCGGAATATGCAAAAGCACCGCATCCCATTGTCGAAAATCGCTAGGACCACCGCTAATCACCTTTATCGGGGGTCTGACGGAAACACTACCAACCTGTTTCACCCTACGCCGGTATCCAGTAGCCACCTGCGACAACCTCTTCACAATCCGTTAGAATCATTTATATTTGCCACTAATTCGATCGTTTTCCATTAGAACCATCACTATTTGAACCACTAATAAGTCCAACACCCCTGTCAGTTCCTCTATTTGTTGCATTTTACCAGCTTACGCCACAAAATCATACTACCTGGTTAGTTCCTCCATTTGTTGCCTTCCACAAACCCATGCACAACCTTATAACATCAAACCTTCAAGCCTGCACTACCTGAAAAGATTTAACGGTGGATCTGGTGGTTTGAAAAACCCAATATCTAACATTGTCGCCATTAACGACAGTGTGAGTAGTCAATTGGTGTAGTTTTGGTTGAGAATGACGGATTGTAGGCAACGATCGATGATTTCCGACAAGATGATATGGCGGCGCAAGGTAGTAGAAGCAACGAATGGAGGAACTGACTAGGGGTGTTTAGATCGGACCTCCTTAACAAATTATTGATTGTAACAGAAAAACGACCGACTTAGTGGCAACCAATAATGTGTTAAGTCGGACGTTTTCTATTACAACCAATAATGTGTTAACCACTAGGAGGTCCAATCCAAACACCCGTGGTCAGTTCCTCCATTCGTTGCTTTCTACCACCTTGCGCCGCC